>NC_135585.1:50854867-52054867 GCF_965152235.1 Eretmochelys imbricata
TCTGTGTAACCAACCACAGGAACTTGCACTGATCTTCCCAGCTTCCCCAGAAAATCCACCCAGTGAGCCGGGAACATACAATTACCTGTAATACACACTGAGCCATAGGTCTGTGAATATACTACAGGCCCATGTCGTCCGGCCCATCTCAAGCACACAGATCACATTTATCAAGTGGAAACAATCGCTCCCAAAGAGGCTGCGTGTATTTGCAATATCTGTCACAACGGTCATACAGGCTGAATCGAGACACCCACTCAGGATTTTCTTTCCTTAATTTCTGCCATTAAAATGTGTCACGTTCTGTACTTCAAGATGGTCCAGTTTGCAGACAGAGAGCTAGCAGGGGATCTGAAGGAACATGGGACCCTGACAGGAGCATAGAGACTAGAAAATAAGAAGCTAAACAGGACTCTGCAACAACACTGTACTCCTTGCAGAGCTATAGAGACCAGGATTGAGAGCCTCGGATTTTCTGTGAGGAAACATGGGAGTCCTTCTGAGGCATGGAGACTAATAACATAGCTCGGAGCAGCTCTACAGGAAAGACGTTGTCTTCCAGGGTCATAGAGCTTAGGGAAATGGAAGCTAGAAGAGGCTTAGCAAGAACATTGTAATCCTCCAGGGTCATAGAACCTAAGGAAATGGAAGCCAGAAGAAGTTCAGCAAGAACATTGTAATCCTCCAGGGTCATAGAGCTTAGAGCAATGGAAGTGACAAGAGGTTCAGCAAGAACATTGTAATCCTCCAGGGTCATAGAGCGTAGGGCAATGGAAGCTAGAAGAGGTTCAGCAAGAACTTCTAGGATCATAGAGAGTATGACACCACAGGCCAGAGAATCCAGTTTCTTGGGATCACAGCCATGCATCACCCTCCGGGGGACAGTTTTATGTGGGACAACAATACACAAAAGTAAGGGAAAACTCTCTCCTCATTGAAAGAGACCGGCGGGAAAGCAAAGAGCAGCTCCTCGTTGCTGAGGTCGTAAAATGACACTCGCCCCAGTTCATAGTCCAAATAGACGCCGATCTCATTGTTGTTCTTTTTGAGGGGCACATAGGTGTTGGAAGGGTTGGTGAGTGCCACACAGAGGTGATGATATTTCTGCAAACCCAAGACCCCCGTGTTGGGTTGAAAGACAATACGTCCTTTCCTCCTCACAGACTCGCTGGCCACACCCACAGTCCAGAACATCCCATCCACCTCCACCTCCCAGTAGTGTCTCCCCGAGGTGAATCCCTCACAGCCCAACACGCAGGGATCAGTGTCAAATCTCTCCAGACGGTCAGGCATCTCCTGACTTGGTTTTCCCCATCTGGCACCTTTCAGGTCCTCAGAGAGGATGAGTTCAGGACCTGCCGTGTCTGGATCCAGAGTCACATTCACTGCATAACAGAGAGAGAATCAGAGTGTTAGACGCTGAGCTCAGCACTGGGGGGAAGGTTGGACAGAATATTCAAGAGGTTAGACATTAGTACAAAATAATCATCTACAATTGGGTGCACTCAGTGTCCCCCTGACAACAACTTCTTTTCTCTAGGTGAAAGGTAAGTCAGAAAGTCCACACCAAACCCTTGGATGTTAAAGGCCTAGCAGGGATGCTGGAGCTATCAACGACCAATGTTAAAAAACTGGGACATTCGGAGGTGAGGATAAAGCAAGGTACAAGGACATGTTTTAAAAGCAAGAAACATTGAAAAGATAGGACATTATTAGTGATGGTCATTCAAATAACCTTAACTCTGCCCTCTAGGTACTCACTCTTCCATCTTTCCCTTTTTCTATCCAGGGGAGCTGAAACAAGTGGGGGTGCTGAGAGCCATTGAACTAAACTGTAAACCCTGTATATGATGGAAACCACTTAAAGACGGGTGGTATGGCAGCACCCCTAATTCTAGCACCTATGCTTCCATCCCTCCTGGTTCTGTAAAATGTGTCTTTTTAGGATCAAGTATACAAGTTCTTAGTCCATAGCCATAGACGGGGTAGAAGTGAACACTGCACTGAGAGTGGAGTTAAGAAAATGAGAACAATAAACCATCATTTTAAAAGCTCCTCTCATGCATACACAATAATACATAATAAATATGCTGCCTCACTGCATCCACCAGTTTTGTACACCTGTGAACTAGACACAGGAGGTAAGTTTACATAGACACGCCAGCTCCATGCACGAGGACCCTTGTGCAACTCTTGGGCCATAGGATCTTTGTAAATAAGGTGGGATAATTGACGCCCATGTACCGTGATGAATCAGAAATGGGCAAAGCAGCTCGTCTCCTGTGGACTCCACATGGTCCTAAAGAAGGGTTAATGTGACCAAACCATTTTAGATTTTAGCATCCCCCATCCTCAGAGGTTTTGAACAACAGGTTAGAGAATGCCTGTCAAGAGTAGCCTGCTTCAGTGCGGGGGTGTGTGGACTAGATGACAACTTCATCTCCTTTCCAGCCCCACATTTCTATGAGTCTATAAGCAAGTCTTTGTGATGAGAAGAGAATGAAATTTTTACCCTGTAAAGGTTTTTTTTTTTGGTGGTGGTGGTGGTGGGGTTATATCTATACATAAAACTGACAGTTGTCAAAACCTAAAAACATTTTGGGGTTCGATTTTCCAATAATAAAATAAAACAAAACTAATGACAGTGGGGTGTGTGTGTAAATTTCCATTTAGTTGAAAAGGCATTTTCTCACCTTCTTGCCTCCCCCCAAAAACAAAATCACTGATAATTATCAACCAACTAAAGTTCTGGAAAGAAGCTTAAACTTACAAGACACCCAAATATTTCCTAGTGTGGATGGATACAGATATTGCAGAGTCTGTCATACAGTGGGGGAAGAGTTAAGATTGTCATCAGCATAGGCGCTGACTCCGTGGGTGCTCTGGGGTTGGAGCACCCACGGAAAAAATTGGTGGGTGTGCTGCACCCACCGGCAGCCAAGCTCCCCGCCCCCAGCTCAGCTCACCTCCGCCTCTTCCCTGAGTGTGCCGCAATCCTGCTTCTTCTCCCAGCGCACGCTGCCACAAAACAGCTGTTTTGCGGCACACTCAGGGGAGGAGGTGGGGAAGAGGCAGGGCCAGGTGGGAATTTGGGGAAGGAGTCCAACGGGGCAGGGAGGGGGTGGAGTTGGGGCGGGGACTTTGGGGAAGGGGTTGGAATGGGGGTGGGGCAGGGCCGGGGGTTGAGCACCCACTGGTGCCAGGAGAATTTGGCGCTTACGGTCATCAGTGACCTGACCTGAGAAATTCCTTGCTTTGACATGCTGTGTATTTTTGCAATGTAATTCTTATGATGTCCTGCCCGAATGTCTGCAGTGTTGTAACAGTGTCAGTCCCAGGATATTAGAGAGACAAGGCGGGTGAGGGATTATCTTTTACCTGAAGAAGAGCTCCGTGTAGCTCGAAAGCATGTCTCTCCCACCAACAGAAGTTGGTCCAATAAAAGATATGACCTCCCCCACCTTGTCTCTGCCCTAATGTATTTATTTAAACAATATTGTATCTTTGTGTTTCTTGGCCCCTTCATCCTGAATTTCCTAGTTGCTAATGAGTACTTTTTTTAAAAATCCCAATGTTCCTGCAAAGTGCTGATTTGTCCTTTCAATTTCGAGGTAAGAAAGTTCATTGGTCAGGAGATTTCCCCTTGTTGTTATATTGCACCACCACGTCTGCTATAGTTAAGGTTTAGACCAGCTTTCTGTTGACTTCTAAGTGCTCTAAAATCCATGTAGTTACTCAGTTTGCCTGGAAATTTGCTCCGCCTCAAGGGGGCTCTGGCTAAGGTCAATGATCCAAATTTGGGGTCATTTGACCTAGCGGTTAGAATCACAGAACCATAGGGTTAGGAAGGGTCATCTACTCTAACCCCCTGCCCAGATGCAGGATTTGTTGTTTCTAAACCATCCAAGACTCATGGCTCTCCAGCCTCCATTTGAAAACCTCCAGTGAAGGAGCTTCCACAACCTCCCTCGGCATCTGTTCCATTATCCTACTCTTCCTACAGTTAGGAAGATTTTCCTGAGATTTAATCGTGTCCTGCACTCTGTGGCAAGAGAACAACTTTTCTCCGTCTTTTTTATGGCAGCCTTTCAAGTATTTGAAGACCGCTACCATATCCCCCCTTAATCTCCTCTTTTCCAAACTAAACATACCCAGTTCCTTCCTCCTTTGCTCAGATGGCTGCATTCCACCCCTTTGATCATCTTTGTCGCTTGCCTCTGGCTGCTTTCCAGTATCTCTACATCCTTTCTATACACTGGCGACCAAAACTGGACACAGTCCTCCAGCTGAGCCCTAACCAGCGCCGAGCAGAGTGGTACTATCACCTCCCATGACGTGTAAGGCGTGTAACACTGACAGACACCGGGCGTCAGCAGGCGGGATCGAACCTGGGACTTCTGGAGCTTAGTGCATGAGCCTCTACAGCCTGAGCTAAAAAACAACCGGCTGTTAGCTAAGGCTGTAGAGCAAACTCATTAATTGCTCCCTCTAGGGAGGAGCCGCAATAGCAAACCTCCTGCAGCTCCACAAGTGCTAAATCGATACCGATTAATCTTCTGCATCCCACTTGCAGCAAGGATCATGCTTCCGAACAGCGTTAGGTGCCTGCTGACTCTGTGGCATCTCCCTGCAAGTAGATTTCCGAGCAACCTGCCTTGGTCTCACCTCAACCAGGCAGTGAATGTCTCAACGTCGCTACACCACAAAAACCAAAAACACCGGTCAAACAACCACAACAGGAAATACGGTACAACTTTGAGCTCATATATAGAGGCAAGGGCGGGTGCTCATTGGATGAAAAGAGGAATCATTGGTAAGCGTTTGAGGGGGAGGACAGGGATTGGGCAGGAGGCCTGCACTCTCTTTGGGCAGTACGTTACCGCTTTGCTGGACCTGATAGGAAACAGGCACCAGTGAAAGCCCGGGCTCCAGTTCTCCGCTAGAATCGGTGCCGCTAGATGAGACAGAACACCACACTCAGGAGGTGTGTGGGTTACACATGCTATGCTGCTCGTTAATGCAGCCTAAAACTGCATTTGCTTTTTTTATTTTTTTGCAACAGCATCGCATTGCAGACATGCTGAGGCTGCGATCCACCACGGCTCCCAGATCCTTCTCTGCAGTGCTGCTGTCAAGCCAGTTATCCCCCATTCGGTGTTTGCGCATTTGGTTTTAAATCCCTATGTGCAACACCTTACACTTATCTTTGCTGAATTTTGTGTTGTTGTCTGAGATATAACACAGCCCCTACAAATGGTTTCCCTAAAGCTCATGAAAACGGCTTTTGGGAACAGCTGTAAATGCCTTGCTCAGAGGCATTTTAACCAGGGTATTTCCCTAGTTAAAAGCTACGGTGAGGAGCTACCAATGCCATTTAATCATTGCTGTCTAACTCCCTTTGTAACCCTTTTAAGGCTCCTAGGGCTGGGCCTGGAACCCTTAGCACCCTTGTAATACAGCCTGGATAAGGGCCGGGACCCTTTATGTGTTTGCCCTATCATCCTAGCTCCCCTCTTCCCATGTAAGGCTTACTGGGCTAAACGCAGGGTAACCCACATGGGTCTGAGTGTGGGTCTTTGTCCCAGTCTACCTCTTCTCCCAAGACCCCTGCCCCACCCCTTCCTGTCCCTTCCCCCCTCTTCCTGCCCCATTCCACCCCACCCTTGCTCCACCCCCTCCCACCCAGCACCTCCTGCCTGCCACTGGACAGCTGATCCGTGGCGGGCTGGAGGCACTGGGGGGAAGGGGAGGAGCCGATCAGCAGGGCCCACCAGTGGGTGCTGAGCACCTGCCAGAGGGTGCTGAGCACCCACTATTTTTTTTCCCATGGGACTTGGGTGCTCCAGCCCCATAACATCCATGGAGTTGGTCCCTATGGGAAACTCAGCAGAACCTTCAGTGGCTGGGGAAAGTGCACTGCACCCTGATGAAATTTTGGAGCGGGGATTTGTGTGTCTTACCTTTGAATTGCCTCAGAGTTTGGAGGTTGAGGGAGAACTCCGGCGTCCGCTGCCTCGGTTCAGGAGAAAGAGCCATTGCAGCATGCACCTTCCCCTTCTCACGGCTAGAGGAGGAAAAACACTAACCACACATTTATTACTCTTCACCTGATTGCTCAGATCAAGTGGCAGCAAAACATCAAGGGGCCCATTTGTGCCTGGACCTGGCATGGGTCTGCAAGTTCTCTCGAGGTTGGGGAAGTGATGGGGAAAGACCCACAAAGGTGGGCAGCGTGGAGCAGTGGAAAGAGCACTGGACTGGGAACCTGGACACCAGGCTTCAGCTCCCTGTGTCCTGCAACACACTTGCTGGGCGACTAAAGGCAAGTTACTTCCCCTCCCACCTTCTGTCTGGCTTGTCTGGACTGTACATTCTCCAGGGCAGGGTCTGTCTCTTTGTGTGTATGCAGTGGGGTCCTGATCTCAGCTGGGCTTATAGGTACCATGATAATATAAATACTAGGGAGTCTTTTCACCGCCATTCCCACACAGGGACTAGGCAAAATGTCCATCCCTGACAGCTGCTTATTTCCTGTTTTATAGCTTGCCAGCTCTTTGGGTGCATATTTGAAAGCTCCTCTCTGCAGCCGTGAGAGCTAGAAATTGCCTTAAAAAAAAGAAGCGGCTGAGATTTTAATGTAATCACATGACTCCAGGAACTGGGGCTTTAAGAAAACAAACAACAAAAACCCACCATAAAATATCACCACCCAGATGTGTAACATTGGAGATGTGTCTTTCAGCCAGTGCCCAAGCCCCTGGCCTGCACTGTGAAGTCTGAGGGGGAGTGAGAAGGAGCCACGTACCTGTTCAGTGTGTCTCTGGCCTCCTATAAATCAGAGGGAGAGGAAAGGGAGTTCAGCTCCACACGCCACATACTAGGGACTCCTCCAGCTCCAGAATAAGCTTATTTTTTGATCACTACTTCAGTTTCACTGTTACCAATAGCTGGTCAATTCAGATCTATGTCTTTAATCTCTCAGGTCTAATCGTTAACGCTCTGAACCCCAGCGATTAGGGCTTGGGGAACCTTTTCTCCACCACTAAAATAGAAACTACCGATTTATGAACCGTAGGAAGTCAAAAAAAGGGTCACCAGATAGCAAGTGTGAAAAATCAGGACGGGGGTGGGGGGCAATAGGCCTCTATATAAGAAAAAGCCCCAAATATCGGGACCGTCCCTATAAAATCGGGACATTTGGTCACCCTAAGTCAAATCACCCAGGGAACAGAAACAAAACCATGTGGTTTTGGCGTCCAATCACAAGGCATCAGCAGCAAACCATGAACATTGCATAGGCATAGTAGCAGCCTGTGTATGAGCAAGCCATACCCCACCTGCAAACTAAAGGCCCAGGTGCACGCTCAAACCTGAGTTTCGGAGTCACTTACAAATTTGTGCCTGCAACTGGAGCTGCAGGAATTGACATGCTGGGGTGACGCCTCGGTCAAAATGTGTCTCACAGAGATAAATGCACTGGGACCACGCCCTCCCCCAGGAAGCTGGCCCGGTCACTTGGAACTGCACTGAGATCTGGTGTGACACATGGATCCAGGCAGAGACACCGGTGCCAGCTGATATTGTGTGTGTGTGTGGGGGGGGGGGCGCAGAGTGAGGGCACCTGGCTTCCTCAGTGAGCATGATCAGTACAATCCAAGCAGCAAATCTGGGGTGGGGCATGTGACCCCACATTCCCCCACCCTCTATGCATTGCCTCTGGATGCAGAGGCTAAAATTAATTTACACAAACTTTTAGTCAAAGTCCTAGCAGACAACTAATTTAGCAGACAAAGAAAAAACAAGATCCAATAATGGGAAGTTAAAGCTGGACAAATTCGGACTGGAAACAAGGTGTTAGTTTTTAAACATGAGGGTAATTAGCCACTGGAACAATTTACTAAGGGGGGTGGTTGATTCTCCAACCCTGGTAATTTTAAAATTAAGACCAGATTATTATTTTTCTTCTGAAAACTATGCTCTAGCTCAAACAGGAATTATTTCAGGGAAGTTCTATGGCCTCTATACCAGAAGTCAGACTTGATGATCCCAGTGGTTCCTGGGTATTTATGAATCCATGGAGTTTAAATAACAAACAGATTCATAAAAAGCACAGCTCCCGTATGTAGATAATTCGCGATTGGAAAAAACAGGGGTTACATTTCTAGATGTTGAATAATTCAATCTACTCTCCATTAATGATGTCTCAAAAATAGCAGAGATGTTGGATTCCTTCCCCAACAAAGAAACAGAAGAAGTTGGAGCAGTTAGCACAGAAGTAAAAATACCTATGGATAAAGAACAGACAAAAGGCTATATAGGAAATATGAGGATATAAAAAACAACCAAGGCAGATAGCAGGACCCCAAAAGGCATTGTTCCTACTGTAGTCAAGAGGAGACTGGCTATTGACTGCAAAGAGAGAAGGATCAGTTTGAAGGGAACTGAACAACAAACTTACTGCATAATGCAGAGTGTCTCTAAATTCTAGACTGCTCGGGAGACATCGGGAGCTGGTTTTCTTTTTATCGGTGAAAGAGTGATCCTAGCAATTACCATCCCATCATTCTAGCTCTGATAAGATAAACAATGCAGCAAATATTTAGAGATTTGTTGTAAAATGTCTTGCAGCAGATCTCACATTTAGTTACTTGATTTCTACTGGTGGTTTTTATTATAATACGTTTCACTCACCAGCAATTTCCTACCTCGCACTGCTCAGCGGCTGTCTCTGTGGAAGCTGTAACATGGTTTCTTTGTGCGCTGTGCAGATCACATAGGTGAGCTGTTGGCCCCTCTTCAGACAACAAAGCAAATTCCTCCTGATGGTTCTCACACACCCTCTTTGCTTCTGGATTTTTGGCCGATTGCAGAATGAACGGTCTGCCCAGTTCTACAACGCTCCCCCGGGTTTCTCTGCACAGCAGAGAGATGTTTCTAGGTGATTCTTCCAAGCACTGGCTAATGCAGGCACAGCAAACGTTCTCTCTCCAACCGTGAACACTGGATCTTATAAGCAAGTCACAAGGATAGTGCAAGCGGCCTCCTATTGGAGAGGTTCGGCTGGATTCTCAGAAGCCACCGCTCCTACTGTGTAAAAGAGAGAAGATCAGCTGCAATCTCCTCATCACAGACATGGCTTGAGTCTTATCCAGCAACTGGATGTTTCTTTCCCCGCAAGCTTGTTTGTGCGTATTGTTTTGGTGTTTGCTTCAGGGTTTTCTTTAGGCTGCAACGTGTAATTTTGTCAGCGGGCCAGAGCCAGAGCCAGCAGAGAAACGAATGAAAAGTGGATCTGAAGAGCCAAATCTTCCTTTGCTGTAACTCAGTGGTTCTCAAGCAGGGGTACGCGTATCTCTGGGAGGATGCGGAGGTCTTCCAGGGGGTACATCAACTCATCTAGATATTTGCCTAGTTTTACAACAGGTTCCATAAAAAGCACTAGCGAAGTCAGGACAAACTAAAATTTCATACAGACAATGACTTGTTTATACTGCTCTGTAGACAGTACACTGAAATGTCAGTACCATATTTATATTCCAATTGCTTTATTTTATAATTATATGGTAAAAATGAAAAAGGCAGCAATTTTTCAGTAATAGTGAGACTGTGACACTTTTGTATTTTTGTGTCTGATTTTGTAAGCAAGTTGCTTTTAAGTGAGGTGAAACTTGGGGGTAGGCAAGACAAATCAGCCTCCTGAAATGGGCACAGTCGTCGGGAAAGGTTGAGAGCCACCGCTGTAACTCCTCTGACATTAATGAAGATCCACAAGGGACAGAGGCAATGCATGGAGGGGGGAATGAGGGGTCAACTGCCCGCCCCCAGATTTACTTCTTGGCTTGTACTGAGCGTGTTCACACAGAATGAGCACGCTCAGTAATACCACAGAAGCCAACTGCCCTCACTCTGTCCCCTCACTCCACCCCTCCTCCCCACTATTGGCAGGCACAGGGTCGTCTCTGATTTATGAATCAGATCCCAAGGGTATGTTTACACTGCAGCTGGAGGTTTCATTTCAGTTGCCAGTTAACAAATCGCTGGCCCATTGTCTGGGCCTAGCCCCAGTCAGGTAGTGGTCAGCCCCACCTGGATCTTTCTGCAAAGAAAACACCCTTTCCCCCACCACCTCGTTAACTCTTCACTACATAGGGGAAACTGAGGCATGGACATTGTTCAATGAAATATTATTTAAATTTCCAATCCTTCGCACCCTCACCTCAGCCCGCTGGGACTGTCCCCTCTCCCCAGCTCTGGTCAGACTGGAATTGTCAGAGTTGCTTAGGGGAGTTGGCCGCCTGCCTCCCGTGGCCTAGCCTCCTTAGAGGCCTTGGAAAATTCCAGTCTTAATCATCCTATCCCCCCATTCCTGCCAGCCTCTCAGCAGGGTCCCTCTCCTCAACTCCGGACAGGCCCCCCCCAAAGCCAGCTGCTTCACTTAAACTCCAGCCAGCCACCCTCCCACCAGACCCTTTGCCCCCATGTCAGTCAGCCAGGAGTCCCAGGCAGCCCGGCCCTTCACCCCTGTGTTAGCCTGGTCCCCAACAGCTGGATCCCTCACCCCATCTTCTGGCCAGCCCTGCCCATTCCCCAGCCGGGCCCATCACCCCCACTCTGGCCAGCAACTGGGAACCATGGGGCAAGGGGAAGGCGGTGAGGGGAAGGAGGGAGGGGTGACATCTGATGAGGCACCTGGGTGCGACCGGGGGAAGTGAACTGGGACCGGCTGTACCATGGAGTGTGGGGCATGGTGGTGAGGGGACTGTGTGAAGAAGGGACTTGGGTGGGGGAGTGGAGTTTGGGAATGGGGGAGAAGCAAGGACCTGAGGGAGAAAGTGGAGCTGGAAATGGGGGACGGTGAAAGCTGAGCACTTGTATTTGTCGGGCCTTGTGAAACTTAGCCAGGTGCAGGACCCAGGGGGTAAATTCTCTGGCCTGTGTAATGCAGAAAGCTGAGGAGACAACACGATCTAATGGTTCCTTCAGCCTCTAAAATCTACTAATTTATTTTGTCAACAGGGCAGGGCACAAAACTGCTCTCAAAACTTTTTTCCCCTCTGTGGCAGATTTGGACTTTCTTCTAAATAACATTCTTGACAAAAAGGGTCTGCTCTCCTCGGAAATTTTCAGTTGTTTATTGGGAAACCAACCCCCTGAATACGTTCAATTGAAGCTGAAAATGTTCAGTGGAAAACCAAATGTTCAGGGGCTTTTCAGCTGCTGAAACTTCGTTTTTGGATGAAAAGTCAAACTTTTGCTCAGAACACCCGCCCCCCCCCCCCCCCCGCCACATATTCCACCCACCAATCCTTGCTGAGTTTGCTGTGTTCCCCATTGGTGTTCATGTCACAGTCCCCTCTGGTGAACTATATTTATGTTTCCTCCCCACAAATGCTCAATAATATAGATAGGGGGAGAGGAAGCACAATACAAAATAAGGGTATTTAAAAATATGGATTTTATTCTTACTTAGGTAAATGCGAATCCTACAATAAACACAAGTTGGCTTTGAACGCTGAACATTTGCGTGAGCAGCAAGGACAACAGAGAAAGCTGCCGTTTGATCTCACCTAACCAGGGAACGTGGGACAATCCTTTGGCGATTTCCACCTTCTGAAGCCAAGAAAGGCTCCCATCCTGCAACACCCACAATCTACATGAGTGGTGCCATGGGCCTGCACAGACCCCCCACTTAAATCACTGCTGATGTAGTAATGGGATGGGTGTTTAGAATGGTACCTAATATTTTCAAAAGCACCGAAGTGACTTCAAAGCTAGAGTCCCGTCGACTTCCATTGAGTCGTGGGTTCTCAAGAGTCACTCATCTCCTTTGAAAATGGGATTTAGGCACTTCTGAAAATTCTACCCCAAGTCTATGAATCCTCTGAATGATTCTCAATGTTTCTTGTGTAGCTATCATTGCCTATTACATGTATTAGGATAACCCCAACTGAGATCAGGGCCCCATTGTGCCAAGTGCTGCCCAGACACACAGTGAGAGACCGTCCCTGCCCCAGCTTAGATCAGGGCCCCGTTGTGCAGGGCGCTGCACGGACACACAGCGAAAGACAGTCCCTGCTCCAAAGAGTTTATATTCTTCCTCATCCCTTTTCCTCCTGTACATTTTCCTCTCATATTTCCTTCTATAAACATCCTCTCCAGTTACTCTTTGTTTCCCCCACCTCTAATCCCTCTGATCTCTCTCCTCTTAGAAAAGATCCTCTCCCACTCATCCAGGGAGGGATTTGTCCCCTCGCTCTGACCCCTGTATGCTGCAGTATAGGGGGTCATGATCTGTCTGCGCTATGAACTGTCTGCAGACATTAGAGAAACTGCGCTCTCTCTGGGCTCCAGTAAGAGGTGGCGTGGGCAGTCAGATACTGCTGTGAAGCGAATGTTAGAAGCTGGGTCGGACAGACCAGAATTTCACCAGCTGGCTGTGCTGAGATTCTAGGGAGCAGATGCCAGATCCAGGCCCCGGGGGGTGGCGGGGAGGGGTACTTGATCTCGCAGCTCAGTGACACATTTTGACCTGGGAGCTTTCGTCTGCCACCCAGCAGAACGGGAAGATTCTCCCAGCAAAAGCGACTTCAGTGAAAGTGAAGATCTGAGTGTTGTTCTCAGCATTGAAAAATGCCACCTGCCGCCTTTTGCAGTCCAGGGCGACCCTGACCTTCCTGGGTCTCCTATCCAGTGGCAGGCTTGTCCAAGGAGAAGTGAGAGCCACATACTGAATTGGGTTCAGCTGCCCCACAGCCCAGATCCCCTCCTCTGGCTCCAGGCTGACCCCTCCCTTTCTCCTCACAGACTCTCTGGCCACCCCCACGGCCCAGCTGCTCCCGTCCACCTCCACCTCCCACCAATGTCTCCCCGCGGTGAACCCCTCACAGCCCAGCACACAGGGAACAGGATCAAATCTTCTGAAGTTGTCGGGCACGTCCTGCCGTGCAGGTCCCCATCTCACGCTTGTCCCATCCTCAGACAGGATGAGATGAGGATGAGCCGTGTCTGGATCCAGGGTCACGTGTGCTGGGGGTTGGGTGGGGAGGGAAGAGAGAATTAGAGTGTTAGGGGCACTCCCTTAAATCCCTTTGAAAATTCCTGCCTTTAATGGAAAAGGAAAACCTTCAGCTGCACAAGATGAGATAACTGGCAGGTCACCAACTTTATCACTGATGTAGGCTCAGCCAGCAGGTGGTGGGAGGAGCCGGAGTGTCTATTCCTGAGTCCGTAGCAAGGTCCTGCCACCCAAACTACATTTTACTGTTAAGGCATCTAAACTGTTCCCCTTCTTCTCTTTGCTGGTTTATCAGCTTCCTTTTCACAACTTCCCCTTGACAGCGCCCATTGGATGCTACTGGCAGAAGAGCCCAAGTTGTACCATTGTGACCTCATTTGCTGACTCATTTCAACCAATGGGACTGCAAAGGAACTGGAGAGCGTGAATGATGACGGGCTGAAATACTTCTGATGTCACAATGCTCCTCGGCCTGCAGTACCAAATGGGCCCTGAGCGGAAATCAGGATTTTCTGGTGTTTGGGTTTTTTGACTGCCATCAAAATCAGTAGGGTTCTTCCCATCGATGCCCGGAAGATTCCCTGAAATTTTAGAACTGATTGGACATGGTCTTCAAAAATTATCACATTACAGATAGAGAACTGCCACTGATTGCAAGGCCTCCCCTCTGTCACTAAAAAATGTACCTAAGAACATAAAAGTGGCCAGACTGGGTCAGTCCAATGGTCCATCTAGCCCAGTGCCTGTCTGCCGGCAGTGGCCAATGCGACGTGCTTCAGAGGGAATGAACAGAATGGAAAAAATGATTGAGTGATCAATCCTCTGTTGTCCAGTCCCAGCTTCTGGCAGTCAAAGGCTTAGGGACACCCAGGGCATGTGGGTTGCATTCCTGATCATCTTGGCTAACAGCCATTGATGGACCTATCCTCCAGGAATGTATCTAATTCTTTTTTGAACCCAGTTTTACTTTTGGTCTTCACAACATCTCCCGGCAATAGTTCCACAGGTTGGCTGTGCCTTGTCTGAAGAAGTACTTTCTTTTTCTTGTTTTAAACCCGCTGGTTATTATTTTCATCAGGTGACCCCTGGTTCTTGTGTTATATGAAGGGGTAAATAACTCTTCCCCGTTCACTTTCCCCACACCAGTCATGATTTTGTAGACCTCTATCATATCCCCCCTTAGTCATCTCTTTTCTAAGCTGAACAGTCCCAGTCTTATTAATGTCTCCTTGTCTGGTAGCTGTTCCATACCCCTCATCATTTTTGTTGCTCTTTTCTGAACCTTTTTCAATTCCAATGTATTTCTTTTGAGATGGGGCAATCAGAACTACATGCAGTATTTAAGGTGTGGGCATACCATGGATTTATATAGTGGCATTATGATATTTTCTGTTTTATTATTTATCCCTTTCTTAATGATTCCCAACATTCTGTTCGCTTTTTTGACTGTCGCTGCACCTTGAGCTGATGTTTCCAGAGAACTAGCCACAATGACTCCAAGATCTCTCTCTTGAGTGTTAACAGCTAATACAGACACCATCAGTTTGTGTGTATAGTTAGGATTATGTTTTCCAATGTGCATTATTTTGCATTTATCACCATTAAAGTTCATCTGCCATTTTGTTGCCCAGTCACCCAGTTTTGTGAGATCCCTTTGTAACGCTTCGCGGTTAGCTTTGGACGTAACTATCTTGACTAGTTTTGTATCATCTGAAAACTTTGCCACCTCATTGTTTGCCCTTTTTCCAGATAATTTATGACTATGTTGAACAGCACCGGTCCCAGTACATATCCTTGAGGGACTCCGCTGTTTACCTCTCTCCATTGTGAAAACTGACCGTTTATTCCTACTCTTTGTTTCCTATCTTTCAACCAGTTACTGACCCATGAGATGTACAAGAGATATAAATCCTGTTGTCTCAAGCATAAGCCAACCACTAACTGATGGGGATGGGGGTCAGGAAGTCATTTTTCCCTATGGGCATCTTATTCCAAATTTCCACTGTGGAGTAGGGTTGGCAGCCTTCCTCGGTAGCCACTACCAGCAGCTTTAATCAGAGACTGGATACAGGACCAGATGGACCACTGGTCCAATTGGATACTGGACTAGAGAGTCCATTCATCTGACCAGTTAAGAGAATTCATGAGTTCCTGGAGGAAACCATGGGGCTTTCTTGCTTAGAGCAGAATGGTGTTTGAGAAATGGTGTGATTCACTGACTGTACTGACTAGCTCTTTAGGATCTTATATCACTTCTTAAATGCCCAAAACTAGAGTCCCCTTTTCAGGTGGAATTTCAAACTCCCCCTTCTCCTAAATCCCCACCCATTGATTTAGACAGAGGAGAATGAAATGGGGTTGGGTTGGGAAAAAGTTTTAAATAGGGAAGGAGGATTAGGATTAACTCTGAATTTCCTGGGTTTATAATAGTTGGTTTGGGGATCATTGCAACATCCCTGTAATGTTTTTTTTTTTATCCCAAATTAACCCCATCTTAAAGGTTTCTTTTTGTTTTGTTTTTGTTTTTAGCCTAGGTATAATACAGTACTCAATTACACCATCAGTCCCCAAAATTTACCTTTGTCCAACTGGCTCGACCCCCCTCTATCCCTGGCCCCGCCCCAACTCCACCCCTGCCCGCCCCCTCCCACCCCCATTCCAATCCCTTCCCCGAAGTCCCTGCCCCAACTCCAGATAGAGTCACTAGTAGGAGAAAAAGTGAAACACTTTAAATGTAGCTGCTGTCAACGTTACGAAGATATTTCTGTTGTTAACAAACATAACTGCAGATTCATTTCATGTAAAATAGGGCAGACATAAATGCAAAGAAACCAGCAAAGCTCTTTCTAGTCAGACAATGTTGATAAAGCTAAATGGTATTTAGGATTACTTAACTTGTTTGATCCCCGCACCTCTGTCAAGTGCAAGGCAGCATGAACTAGTGGCAAGGGTACTGGATCAGAGTCAAGAATCCGGGGTACTATTTCTATCTCTGCCACTGACCAACTGCGTGACCTTGGGAAAGTCACTTCTAGAACCGGTTGGAAAATTTTCCTTGAAATAGTTTTCTGTCAGAAAATTCCATTTTGAGTAAATTGAACTTTTTAAAATTGTATTGATTTTGATGAAATTTTGTTTTGGGGAGGGAAAAGTAGGGGGCTGGAAATATCCCATTTCAACATTTTCAAAACAAAAAGTTTTGATTTTTCATTTTGAAATTACTTCTTGTTCTCCCTTTTATATTAAAATAAAATAAAATGGGTCAAACACAAAATGAAACATTTCAAATGTATTGAAACAAAACACTTCAACTGACCCAAAATGAATATTTTTGTTTCTGCAATGTCATTTTTAAAAATTGCTTTTCATCCTGATTCATTTTTAAAAATTTAACTGGTTTAATTTTTATTAAGTTTTGTTTTGGGGGAAAAAAATAAAAGGTCTGGAAATGTCAACATGACCCATCTCAACGTTTTCAGAACAAAAAGTTTTCATTTTGCATTTCAAAGCCACTTTTTGTTTCAAAATATTTGTCATTTTATATTTGAAATAAATGAAATAAAGAACGGGTCAAGATCAAAATGAAACATTTCAAACGTATTGAATCGAAACGTTTCAGTTGATCCCCCCAGTGATTTTTTTCCCGGAATTTCATTTCACAAAAAACAAAATCATATTAATAATAAAATCCTGCTTTTCATCCTGATTCAGGACAATTTTTCCCCCATAATCCCAACTTTCTTCATGGGATGGAAAATCCATTTTCTGACGAGCTCCAGTCAATTCCCCTGTCTGTATCTTTTCCTTCTTCCCTTCCTATTCTTTGTCAGTCTCATCCAGGGGGCTGAGGTTTCCAAACAGATCTGGGTGCCTAACCCCTTTAGGCCTCTTTGAAAGCCCTTGTTTTAGGGCTTGTCTGCACTACAGTGACACAGTCGCAGCATTGCAGCTACCCTGCTGTAATGTCGTACTGGAGACACATTACAGTGATGGAAGGGGTTTTTCCATAGATGTAGTTAATACACCTCCCTGCTAGATTGATGGAAGAAGACCAGGCAGCTTAACTGCACCCTTAAGGGGTGTGGATTTTTCACATCCCTGAGCAACGTCGCTAGCTCAACCTAAATTTTGGGTGTACACCAGGCCCCAGACTATGAGCTCTTTGGGGCAGAGACTGTTTTTCTCTATGGCTATGTCTACACCTGCAGTGAAGCGTAGAGTCTGGGTATACGTAGCCGTGCAGATGGGGAGACACAGCTTAGGTGACTTGAATACAGACACGCCAGATACACCCAGGGGATACACCCTACATGAGTCTCTATGTGTCCAACCAGCGCCCCCCATGTCTACACTGTACAGTGCTAATAAACAATGGTCACATAAACACCACCCTATACCGGAAACCTACTGACCGCTATTCCTACCTACATGCCTCCAGCTTTCACCCTGACGACACCACACGATCCATCGTCTACAGCGAAGCTCTGCGATACAACCGCATCTGCTCCAACCCCTCAGACAGAGACAAACACCTACAAGATCTCTGTCAAGCATTCTTACAACTACAATACCCACCTGCGGAAGTGAAGAAACAGATTGATAGAGCCAGAAGAGTTCCCAGAAGTCACCTACTACAGGACAGGCCTAACAAAGAAAATAACAGAACGCCACTAGCCGTCACCTTCAGCCCCCAACTAAAACCCCTCCAACGCATTATTAAGGATCTACAACCTATCCTAAAGGATGACCCAACACTCTCACAAATCTTGGGAGACAGGCCAGTCCTTGCCTACAGACAGCCCCGCAACCTGAAGCAAATACTCACCAACAACCACACACCACACAACAGAACCACTAACCCAGGAACTTATCCTTGCAACAAAGCCCGTTGCCAATTGTGCCCACATATCTATTCAGGGGACACCATCACAGGGCCTAATAACATCAGCCACACTATCAGAGGCTCGTTCACCTGCACATCCACCAATGTGATATATGCCATCATGTGCCAGCAATGCCCCTCTGCCATGGACATTGGTCAAACTGGACAGTCTCTACGTAAAAGAATAAATGGACACAAATCAGATCTCAAGAATTATAACATTCATAAACCAGTCGGAGAACACTTCAATCTCTCTGGTCACGCAATCACAGACATGAAGGTCACTATCTTAAAACAAAAAAACTTCAAATCCAGACTCCAGCGAGAAACTGCTGAATTGGAATTCATTTGCAAATTGGATACTATTAATTTAGGCTTAAATAGAGACTGGGAGTGGCTAAGTCATTATGCAAGGTAGCCTATTTCCCCTTGTTTTTTCCTACCCCCCCTCCCCCGACGTTCTGGTTAAACTTGGATTTAAACTTGGAGAGTGGTCAGTCTGGATGAGCTATTGGCAGCAGGAGAGAGAGTGAGTTTGTGTGTGTGTGTGTGTGTGTCCCCGGGAAAAAAAAAAAAGGGAGGGGGGGTGAGAAAGCCTGGATTTGTGCTGGACATGGCCCACCTTGATTACCATGCACATTGTAGGGAGAGTGGTCACTTTGGATGAGCTATTACCAGCAGGAGAGTAAGTTTGTGTGTGTATGGGGGTGGGGGGTGAGAAAACCTGGATTTATGCTGGAAATGGCCCACCTTGATTATCATGCACATTGTAGGGAGAGTGGTCACTTTGGATGAGCTATTACCAGCAGGATAGTGAGTTTGTGTGTATAGTTTTTGGAGGGGGGTGAGAGAACCTGGATTTGTGCAGGAAATGGCCCACCTTGATTATCATGCACATTGTGAAGAGAGTGGTCACTTTGGATGGGCTATTACCAGCAGGAGAGTGAGTTTGTGTGGGGGGGGGGGGGGCGGAGGGTGAGAAAACCTGGATTTGTGCTGGAAATGGCCCAACTTGATGATCACTTTAGATAAGCTATTACCAGCAGGAGAGTGGGGTGGGAGGAGGTATTGTTTCATGATCTCTGTGTGTATATAATGTCTGCTGCAGTTTCCACGGTATGCATCCGATGAAGTGAGCTGTAGCTCACGAAAGCTCATGCTCAAATAAATTGGTTAGTCTCTAAGGTGCCACAAGTCCTCCTTTTCTTTTAGCAACTTAGTGTCCCGTAGCCTTCCCACTGCCAGAGCCTTTCCCTGCGGCCTTCCCTCCGCCAGAGCCTTTCCCTGCGGCCTTCCCTCCGCCAGAGCCTTTCCCTGCGGCCTTCCCACTGCCAGAGCCTTTCCCTGCGGCCTTCCCTCCGCCAGAGCCTTTCCCTGCGGCCTTCCCTCCGCCAGAGCCTTTCCCTGCGGCCTTCCCTCCGCCAGAGCCTTTCCCTGCGGCCTTCCCTCCGCCAGAGCCTTTCCCTGCGGCCTTCCCACTGCCAGAGCCTTTCCCTGCGGCCTTCCCTCCGCCAGAGCCTTTCACCGCTGCATGCAGCTACACATTCTCTAAACACCGCTGTTTTTAATAAAGTAAATACTAATGGAAACTGTGTGAATCATGGGAGACTTTAACTTCCCAGATATAGACTGGAGGACGAGTGCTAGTAATAATAATAGGGCTCAGATTTTCCTAGATGCGATAGCTGATGGATTCCTTCAGCAAGTAGTTGCTGAACCGACTAGAGGGGATGCTATTTTAGATTTGGTCTTGGTGAGTAATGAGGACCTCATAGAGGAAATGGTTGTAGGGGATAATCTTGGCTCAAGTGATCATGAGCTAATTCAGTTCAAACTGAATGGAAGGATTAACAAAAATAAATCTGCAACTAAGGTTTTTGATTTCAAAAGGGCTGACTTTCAAAAATTAAGGAAATTAGTTAGGGAAGTGGATTGGACTGAAGAATTTATGGGTTTAAAGGTAGAGGAGGCCTGGGATTATTTTAAATTAAAGCTGCAGAAGCTATCGGAAGCCTGCATCCCAAGAAAGGGGAAAAAATTCATAGGCAGGAGTTGTAGACCAAGCTGGATGAGCAAGCATCTTAGAGAGGTAATTAAGAAAAAGCAGAAAGCATATAGGGAGTGGAAGAAGGGAGGGATCAGTAAGGCAAGCTACCTTATTGAGGTCAGAATATGTAGGGATAAAGTGAGACAGGCTAAAAGTCAAGTAGAGTTGGACCTTGCAAAGGGAATTAAAACCAATAGTAAAAGGTTCTATAGTCATATAAATAGGAAGAAAACAAAGAAAGAAGAAGTGGGACCGCTAAAAACTGAGGATGGAGTGGAGGTCAAGGATAATCTAGGCATGGCCCAATATCTAAACAAATACTTTGCCTCAGTCTTTAATAAGACTAAAGAGGATCTTAGGGATAATGGTAGCATGATAAATGGGAATGAGGATATGGAGGTAGACATCACCATATCTGAGGTAGAAGCGAAACTCAAACAGCTTAATGGGACTAAATCGGGGGGCCCAGATAATCTTCATCCAAGAATATTAAAAGAATTGGCACAAGAAATTGCAAGCCCATTAGCAAGAATTTTTAATGAATCTGTAAACTCAGGGGTTGTACCGTATGATTGGAGGATTGCTAACATAGTTCCTATTTTTAAGAAAGGGAAAAAAAGTGATCCAAGTAATTATAGGCCTGTTAGTTTGACATCTGTAGTATGCAAGGTCTTGGAAAAAATTTTGAAGGAGAAGGTAGTTAAGGACATTGAAGTCAATGGTAAATGGGACAAAATACAACATGGTTTTACAAAAGGTAGATCGTGCCAAACCAACCTGATCTCCTTCTTTGAGAAAGTAACAGATTTTTTAGATAAAGGAAATGCAGTGGATCTAATTTACTTAGATTTTAGTAAGGCGTTTGATACGGTGCCACATGGGGAATTATTAGTTAAATTGGATAAGATGGGCATCAATAGGAATATTGAAAGGTGGATAGGGAATTGGTTAAAGGGGAGACTACAACGGGTCCTACTGAAAGGTGAACTGTCAAGTTGGAGGGAGGTTACCAGTGGAGTTCCTCAGGGATCGGTTTTGGGACCAATCTTATTTAATCTTTTTATTACTGACCTGGGCACAAAAAGTGGGAGTGTGCTACTAAAGTTTGCAGATGATACAAAGCTGGGAGGTATTGCTAATTTAGAGAAGGACAGGGATACCCTACAGGAGGATCTGGATGACCTTGTAAACTGGAGTAATAGGAATAGGATGAAATTTAATAGTGAGAAGTGTAAGGTCATGCATTTAGGGATTAATAACAAGAATTTTAGTTATAAGCTAGGGACGCATCAACTAGAAGTAACGGAGGAGGAAAAGGACCTTGGAGTATTGGTTGATCATAGGATGACTATGAGCTGCCAATGTGATATGGCTGTGAAAAAAGCTAATGTCGTCTTGGGATGCATCAGGAGAGGTATTTCCAGTAGGGATAAGGAGGTTTTAGTACCGTTATATAAGGCACTGGTGAGACCTCACCTGGAGTACTGTGTGCAGTTCTGGTCTCCCATGTTTAAGAAGGATGAATTCAAACTGGAACAGGTACAGAGAAGGGCTACTAGGATGATCCGAGGAATGGAAAACTTGTCTTATGAAAGGAGACTCAGGGAGCTTGGCTTGTTTAGCCTAACTAAAAGAAGGCTGAGGGGAGATATGATTGCTCTCTATAAATATATCAGAGGGATAAATACCAGAGAGGGAGAGGAATTATTTAAACTCAGTACCAATGTGGACACAAGAACAAATGGATATAAACTGGCCACTAGGAAATTTAGATTAGAAATTAGACGAAGGTTTCTAACCATCAGAGGAGTGAAGTTTTGGAATAGCCTTCCGAAGGAAGTAGTGGGGGCAAAAGATCTATCTTGCTTTAAGATTAAACTCGATAAGTTTATGGAGGAGATGGTATGATGGGATAACATGGTTTTGGTAATTAAATATTCATGCTAAATAGGCCCAATGGCCTGTGATGGGTTTTAGATGGGGTAAGATCCAAGTTACCTGGGAAAGAATTTTCTGTAGTATCTGGCTGATGAATCTTGCCCATATGCTCAGGGTTTAGCTGATCGCCATATTTGGGGTCGGGAAGGAATTTTCCTCCAGGGCAGATTGGAAGAGGCCCTGGAGGTTTTTCGCCTTCCTCTGTAGCATGGGGCACGGGTCACTTGCTGGAGGATTCTCTGCTCCTTGAGGTCTTTAAACTACAATTTGAGGACTTCAATAGCACAGGGTAGACAAGGCATGAAGGGTATGTACAGAACCTAGCACAATGGGGCCCTCGTTCTTGGGTGGGGCCTCTATGGGGTACCGTAATGCTACTAATAAAAGGGAATCTGTGTTCATCTCCCATCTCTCATTGAGTGGGAGAAAGATGATCAATAAACAGAGATCCATACACAGGTGCCGACTTTGGGAATTGCCGAGGGGTGTTCGACCCCTGCTTTGCCCCAAGCCCCACCCCCACTCCACCCCTTCCCCCAAGCTTCCACCCCACATCTTCCCGCCCACGCTCCACCTCCACCCTGCCTCTTCCCATCCCGTTCCTCCCCCTCCCGCGAGTGCACCCTGCCCCCCGCTCCTCCCCCAGCACCTCTTGCACGCCACTAACAGCTGATCTGCGGTGGGAGGGAGGCTCAGGGGGAGGAGGGGCCGATCACAGGGCTGCTATTTTTTTTTCATGGGTGCTTCAGCCCCAGAGCACCCACAGAGTGAGCACCTATGGATCCATACATGTATACAACTTCATCATTATAGGAAGGTTCCCCTCATCAGCTTCCCCTGAGTCAGCTCAACTGAAACGAGATTCCCCATTAGCTCCAGAAATTTACCTTTGTCCAGCTTTGGTTCAGACAGAGACTCTAGAAGGGAGGGGAAAAAAAAAGGTGGAAGAGGTGAAATCTCGGTTGTTCTGACTGGGGAGAGATGCCTATTGTAGATTTTTGGATCAGGGACCAAAATGGGCAGTCGGGCCTCCTGCATAACACAGGTCAGCAAAATTTCACCCAGTGACCCTGCATGAAGTCAGTAATTTCTGGCTACAATCTTTTGGAAAGAGACACCCAGTCTTAATTTAAAAACTTCCAAGCGATGGAGAATCCACAATGTCCACAGGTAGGTGGGCCTCAGTGGTCAATTATTATCGCTGTTAAAAATGCGTGCATTATAGCCAGGCTGAATTGGTCTACCTTCAGTTTGCAGCCGTCGACTCTCATCCTGCCTTTGCTAGATGAAAGAGCCCTCTGCTATCAGAAATCTTTGCCCTGTGCACATGGGTGGGTAAACCACCCCCCCTTCAGGGCAGCTAGCCCCCAGCCCTGCCCCTTCCTCCTGAGGCCTCTCCCAATGGCCGGAGCCCTGAGCCCTCCTCCCCTCCACTGACAAGAGGACAAAGTGGAAAAAGCCCTTATAGCCGTGGCAGCAGGCCCAGGGCTTTGGAAACTGGACCCAGAGTGAGTTTGCTTTGCTTTGCAGAGCTCCCGCATGGATACAGAAATTTCTTCCTTGTCTCGAGACGCAGGAATCCACCCTCCCTGGGAAGTGGCTTGTTTTATATGAGCTTTTACCGGGCTGATCTCAACAGGTAGGACCTGCTACACACTGAGCACACAGAACTAGCATCTCCTCTCAGAGTCAGAGACATGTTCTCCCTCTAGCAGTGACGAGCTGCACAGAGCATACTCACCCCCCCAGTAAGGCTGGTCAAAAATTTTCCATCCCAAACTACTTTTCAGCTTAAACATTAGATTTTCGACTAAATGGAAATTTTTCACAAAAAGTGGCAACTTTCCACAGAAATGTTCAATTTATTTGTTGACAGTCTGAACACCTGAAAACTGAAAAGATTTTGGCCAAAAATGCTGCCCTGGTGCCTCATGGGAATTGTAATTTGGTTTGCTCATGTTCCCATTCTCCTTTATGGGACAGGCTCTTGAACTGGACTACATCACCCAGGATGCACCACAGTCAGGGACTCCATGATGCCTAGCATACCTTCCTCAGGAGAAGACTGTGGTGGGTCATGGGAAATGTAATCCAATCAGGGAGCCCAAGCCATAGGGGAGAATGGGAGCCTGTGTCACCTAAACTACAGTTCCCATGAAACATTGCAGCAATATTTCCAAATTTAAATATTTAGTTATTTGACTGAAATAATTTTGTTCGATTTTTTGGGGGTGGGGGAGGGTCTGAAAAATCAATTTTTTCCAGGGAAAATGTTACTGCAAACATTTTTGGTTTTGCTGAAAATTTCCATGGCGGGAGGGGTATAAAAAAAACAACAACTATATCTGGCCTTGCTCTGCTCCCTAGTTGCCTATGCTGGGATGGATCCGAGCATTGTTGCCAATAGATAATTGCTTTGCAAGGGGAAATCATCCAGATAAGCTGGGGAACGTGGGGCTACCAGGCGCCACAATCTAATGAATTTTGGTATCTGTACAGTGCTTTGCAAACCACTAGCTACTTGGGCTTCAATTTTCAAAGTGGTTTAGGGGAACTGGGTACCTAACTCCTATAGGAAAAAAAAAACGTTGGAAAATTTGTCTTAAGCATCACCTCCTCCCCTTTGCCCCGGTGAGATAGGAAAGTTATTATCCTTTTGTAAATATGAGGCAGGAAAGATAAGTGACCCAAACCGGTGGCCACGGTTCTCATGGGTTTCTATAAGGTAGATCATGCATAACCTGTAAGCTAGTGACAAGACTCTGAGCTCTCTGGAGACATCTTTTCATTATATGTGTGCACAACATCTACAGCAATGGGGCTTTGATCCCTATACAAGTAAATCAATATTTTAAATCATAGCCAAGAACGGCCCCAGAGTTTATTACCTTTAAATTTACTCAGAGCGTGCTCCAGAAGTGTGTGCTTCTGAGAGAATTCCTTGACTCTCCTTTTCAGTTCCAGAGGAAGGGATGGTGGACTCTGAAACTTCCCTGTCTCGTATCTAGGGAGAAAAATAGCCTGTTGTTAGTCATTGTTAACTGATTTCAACAACAATAAAAATGTAGTGGGTGAGGAAGAATTATCAGACTTTTTTGATTTAAAAAATCCCTTTTTTTCTAAATCCGAAATTTCAAAATTTCAAAGAAATTCTTTTAAAAAAACGCCACCCAAATCACCCAGCTCTACTTTTTTCTTAAAGTGAATTTAGTTCTAATGGAAGGCGATAAACTGACAGGCTGTCGAGACTTAGGTTCAGATCTATAACTGATGTTAATTGGCATTGTTCCATTAACTCCATTGAAGTAATGCTCATTTTTACCAGCTGGGGATTGACTTTGATTTGCACCAGCTGGGGATCTGCTCCCATTGACTGCAATGGAGTCATGGTCAACATACCCCAGTAGCGGGGGGGTCTGGCTGAAATGACTTTAATGGAGTTACGGCTAATTATACAAGCTGGGAATCTGGCTCTGATGACACTAACGGAGTTTTGCTGATTTACACCAGTGCGGGATCTGGCCTTTCAGTTCCCTAATGAGCCAAAGAACTGGCTCAGTGACATTCTCCAACCCACCACCCCATAGGGTCATGTATGCCTGGAGGGTAGCGAGGTACATCTGTCAAGGTGACAGAACCTTTCCAGCTCCGTTCAGTCATTGGCTGCTCTGCTGAAATTGTTGACAATAGGGGCATGAAGGGCTTTTGTGAGGGGGGGACTGCCCATCCTGGAAGAAGGTGGAGTGAGACCCACTGACCCCTTTCAAACAGGAGTGAGGAGTCATGTATTTATGAGGATAAGTACGACACCCTTGTCTCATGGCACGTTTTAAATTCACTGGGACATGCACCAAATTGACAGGCACAGCCGTGAACATGCAGACTGTGCTTAACAGAAAGGATAACCAGGGCACTGACCAGTCCTCAGATGGAAATGACTTCACGCCATTACTGACCTAGGTGGAGTTTTGCAATCATTGACTCAGAAGTTACTCGGGTCATGGGCAGCAGACAACACCCCTAGGTAGATACTGGTAGGTAGCTATTGACTAGACAGCTAGTTGTTTGTTAGCTAGGTAGCCTGTGCTACCTTAACTGGTAAAGGTAGGTAAGTGAATAGCCCATATTCCGTCTCTGATCTCCTGAGGCATCCAGACCATCAGAGAAGTGGATAATTCATAGTGTATCTGCAGTTGAATCTGCATTCTGGACACTGGGGAAACATAAGACAGCTCAGAATTCTGGGGTTGGAGGTAGATTAGGAGCTGCAGGGAGCTTTGTCCTTTACCCAACACCTTCCCAGCAGGCTCAAGTGTGAGGGGGAGTGAGAAGGAGCCATGTACCTGCTCAAGGTGCTTCTGATGTCCTAGAGAGGAGAGAGAAAGAAAAGGGAGTTCAGTCCCACACACCATATACTGGAGATCCCTCTTGCTCTGAGGTATCTAATTTGCTTATTTGAAAATCCCTCTGGGTGCCTAAAAACCTTTGAAAATCTAGCCCCATGGCACATAGGATTCGGAGCCTCATTGAAAGTCTATGGGATTTAGGGTCCAAAATGCCTGAGGGACTTTTGAAAATGGGACTTGGGTCCAGATCCTCAAAGGGCTTTCGGCACCTAACTCCCACTGAAATTAAGGGGAGTTTAGAAGTCTAAATACTTTTGAGGATCCATCCCTTAGGTCCCTTTTAAAACTTTTACTCCCAGGTCCCTTAGCTGGCACGCAGTGGAAGACTCATAAATCTGTATATGTATAAACCTGTACAGCCACTAGAGGGGAAAAAAGACACATGTTGACATGAGTTATGCACGGCATCACAACAGGTTAGCATCCAGCTGTGGGCTAATCTGCCAATGAGAACTCTTGAAATGTGTCCCTCATGACACGGACTCATTCCAACCAATAGAAGTATAGCATGCAAATTAGCTGGAGAGAAAGGAAGATGATTGGTTGAGTTCTCTCTGATGTCACATTAGGTCAGGTAAGCCTCACCTGAGCTATTGACTTGGCCCTGTCTGCAGTCTATTAATCTGAGCAATCATAGATTCTCGGATTGTCCATTACTTGCGACCTTTAAATCAAGACTGGACGTCTTTCTAAAAAATACACTCTAAG
The DNA here is from genome assembly GCF_965152235.1 of Eretmochelys imbricata. NCBI lineage: Eukaryota > Metazoa > Chordata > Testudines > Cheloniidae > Eretmochelys > Eretmochelys imbricata. The sequence goes on from NC_135585.1 coordinate 50,881,864, forward strand.
TCAAGCAAGAGCGATGAGCTACATACAGGAATCTCTGGGTGAAATTCTCTGGCCCGTAATGAAGGAGATCAGACAAACTGATCCAAATGATCCCTCCTGGGCATAAAATCTACGAAAGTAATGGAAAAACTCATGTGTTTAACTGCTTTGTTTAATCAAAGAACCAGTGTGTTGAGCACCTTGTACCATCAGGACCTCAATGAATAAAATAATGTATGTTTCTGCAATGCGGTGTATTGTGAACTTGGACTTCGATAGCAAAGAGTCAGGGACATGTTTACTAAGGGCTCTGGGGTACCTCTCACATAGTCTCACCTGCAGGAATTCACTTGGTGGCTGCCGGCACTTCCCCTCCATCTCACTGATCAGGGTCCCGAGACGAGTTTTCTCCTGCATGAGCCTGGTGGTGAATTCATCCTGCCTCTTCAATATCTCCTTGTCCAGCACTTCCAGCTGGGCCAACAGGAGCAATTCTTTCTCCTCTAGAAACAGATGGAGTTTCTCAAATTCCGACAGAATCTTCATCCTCTCGCTCTCCGTCTGTTGCTGCGATGAGCAGACACAAGCAGGTAAAGGGTGGAGAGAAACATGTGACGGCCCATACACAATAACATTTCCAAAGGAGTCTGTGGCGCTTTGGGGGTTCACCCAGACCAGCAAGGGGCTCTTTCACCACCTGCCCTGTAACCTTGGGTGTCTCTGTGCTGTCCGTCTTTGGTTCAAAGCCCTCATACCAGCAGCCTGCTCAGAGCACGATGGCCTCACCCTACCTGCCACCAGTCTGGTTACTCCTTCAATTCCCCCCCACTTACTTGGTCCGTGACCCCGCAAGAGCCAGGGTGGGGCATGGGAGGGTGAGTGGGGCAGGATGGGGGAGGGGAAGCCACGCTCGGGGCAGGATAGGTGAGGCATCGATACCTCTCTAGCCGGAGACTTCCCTGAGTGCTCCTCCAGGCTCCAGCAGCAGCTGCTGCTCTTCCTGGTCCCCGGTGGCGGAGGCTGGTTACTGCGAGTAACCGGACTTTTAGTGTCCAGTCAGCAGTGCTGACCGGATAGTGCCAGGTCCCGTTTCCGACTGGCCTTCCAGTCAAAAACCAGGCATCTGGCAATGCTAAGCCAGGAGAGGAGCTGGAGCTGGGGCTGGAATGGAACTGGGGACAGAGCGGGGCTGGGTGGCGCTCCCTCCCTCCTGCACCTGGGGAGGGGGGCTGGCCCAGGCTGCCACAACCTCTCGGACATTCCTCTGCGCCCCCTTAGGGGGGCACGCCCCCACAGTCTGGGGACCACTTTTGTATGGCAACACCAACAGTGTTTCCAGTTCTGTGTATCCCCGAAACCATCTCCCATCACTGGCACCTCACAAAAATTATCGAGTTCGCTCATACACACCAGCCTGCTAGGTTAGCTGTGGATTTTACCCTTCAGCTTTATATACAGCCCTGAGATGGTTTTATAATGAAACATGGGTACGTTTGCGAACAAAGAATTGAGACTTAAGTGCTAATGAGTAAGACTAGAAGGGACAGATTGTGGTTACAAGGAAAACACAACAAAATAGGCTTTTAGTGGCTAAAACGTCATTTCAGGAAGTTGCTGCTCTTTGTCTAAACAGGTTTCTCACTCACATTAAGGGCAGATCTATACTTAAAATGCTGCACCGATGCAGCTGCACCACTGTAGCGCTTTAAAGAAGACACTCTAAGCCGACGGGAGAGAGCTCTCCTGTCGGAGTAGTTAATCCACCTCCTCAAGAGGCGGGAGCTAAGTCGGCGGGAGACGCTCTCCCGTCGACATTGCGCTGTCTGCACAGGTAGGTCGGATTTTTCACACCCCTGAGTGACATAGTTATACTGATATAGGTCTGTAGTGTAGACCGGGCTTAAGTCTCCAGCAGCTGTAGCCTTCTGCGCTAGGAAGGCACAGCTTTCAAAGGATCAACGCAAAGGTGCTGGAAGTAGGGGTGCAGGGAGTGCTGAAGTGGTTCCCATCATATCCAGGATTTACAGGTTTGGTTCAATGGCTGTCAGCACTCCCACTGTACAAATTGTTTCAGCACCCCTGAATTGAAGGGTGCTGTATTCTACTGAGCCTTCAGTTGCACTGTACCCTATTGTGGCTAGTGTGCCTTGTTATGGATAACAAAATGCCTTTTTGTCTCTGCTTATATCTTCCCCAAGTTCATTAACCCTGTTTCAAGAGGCAGGAAGGCTTGCTAGGGGTGTCAGCTCCATCCCCCATCGTGATTTCAACCGATAGCCACGTCTGTATCCAGTGGTTAGGTCAACTATGGTGCACAAAATTTGTCACAGTCCAAAAAAGGACACAACTAAAATCGTTAACCGCTTTTAAAAATTGAGTCCAAAATTCTAACTGAAAGTCAATGAGTGCCTCAATCAGTACTGAAAATGGGGCTTAGGTAATTAAATCAATAAGACCTGGTCTGCATGTAAAAATTAGCTTGACCTAGCTACATCTCTGAGGGTGGTGAAAAATGTCGCTCCCTGAGTGCTGTGGTTAGGATGTAGACACAGCTAATTTGATGGAAGAATTCTTCCACTGAGCTAGCCGCTGACTCACGGAGAGGTGGATTAACGACATGGGTGGAAAAAAACCTTCCATCGATGTAAGATGCGTCTACACTATGGTGCTAAGGTGTAGCATAGACATGGCCTAAGGGCTTATCTACACGGAGTGATTTCCCATAATGAACTAATGCGTTACACATTAATTGGTCCATGCAGACCCTGCTGGTGTAAACTAAATGTTTCCTGATGAGCTTTATCAGCATTTCCAAGGCACGATCCAAAGACCACTAAAGTCATTGGAAAGACTTGTATTGACTTCTGTAGGTTTTAGATCAGGGCCATATTATTATGAGTTGTATTAGGATAGTGCTCAGAGGTGTGGGGGTTAACAGTCCCAGAGTCTCCAGGAATTAAAGATTAATTTTTAATTGAAGATTACATCATGGGATGAAACCTCCAGGAACAAGTCCCACCAACACGGGCAACCCTACAGAAGCTCCAACTGAGATCACACTAGATGCTGTACAAACACACGGCGAGAGATTGTGGGTTGGAGGGACAGTGGGGGGAGAGAGGGATGTACTGAGACTCGGGAGGCAGAGGAGTGGAGACACAGCCGGTTGCAGGCTGGGATGGAGGGTCCTGGAGGTTCCTACCTGCTTCACGGGAATGTTCTAGCCCCTCTTTGTCCTGCTTCCTGCTCCTCTGCCCATCTGGGTCCTGCGCTGTCCTCTCTCCCCTCTCATGAGTTCATATGGGGGCAGAGCCCCATATTATCTCCATTGTGGGGGTGCTAGTCTCCCTTCCCACCACTCGGTTCTGCCGCCCTCAGTGAGAGACAGTAGCTATCTTGAAAATCTGAGTCTAAATAGACAAGGGGTGGAGCTGATCTCATTCGCATGGGCACACCCACCTTGCCTAGGTGCTTAGCATGATGGGATTGCTTGCCCAAATGGTCACGTTTGGCTGTTGTGGGAGCCCAAGTCTCCTTGTTATTGGGGCAGGAGTAATAAAGGGTTGTTATCCTTGCTGTGTGAATCAAGGGCAGCAGAGCTGTACTTCGCATTTTCCGATTGAGGGACTCACCCTCAACTGAACAGCATTCGCTAAGCTGGGAACATGGGTTCCAAAGCCCAGTGAGTGGGAGAGAGGGTGTGGGCCTTGTGTAAGGGCCCCAGATACCATTTGACTCTGCAGCTCTCCACTGTGTAATAACAGAGGTAATTTAGACTCAATTGAGAGTCTTGTTACACACTACAGAGCTGAAATCTCTGATACCTAGGTCTAAGTATTAGCCCTGCTTTGGTACAGTGTCTCTGATGCAAGAGACTGTGCCCAGTGTGCATCATCAGTGAGGCTCCCTGCACTAACAGCTGAAATCACTAAGACCTATGTTAAGTGGGGGGCCCTGAAGGCATCTTGGTACTTCCAGCACAGTAGCTGGTGGAGAGGTGTGGTGAGCAGTCAGCAGGGCAGCTGGCGGAGAGTCATGGCAAATGGCCAGCAGGGCAGCTGGTGGAGAGATGCAGCTGGCAGGGCAGCTAGCTGAGAGTGCCAGAGCAGAGCCCTGTAGAGAGTGGCGGTGAATGAGTACTTGAGCAGTGGAGTGAGTAAGGTGCCTCCTCCCACCCCCCGCAGGGTGGGAGGTGAACTCTGCAGATACACTTCTGAACTCTGGGCCTGCACTGTCCAAGGACAGCAACTGTGAGTGGGGTGCAGAAAAGGGACAGTTAAAGGGACTTTTGGGTTACTAGACTTAAGAACCTGAGGGGAAAAGGACACTGCCCAACTTCCTTGGTGGTAGGTCTTTTGCTCATGGTTTAGGTTTATAAACCCTGTTTGCGGTGTTTCCCAAAATTAATGCTGCATTATTTTCCTCCTTTTATTAAAAGTTTTTTTGCTACACTGAGACTTTGTGCTTGTGAGAGGGGAAGTATTGCCTCTTAGAGGCACCCAACTGTGACTGGCAGAAGTGTTACAGAGCTACACATAAATAAGTGATAATACATTATAGAGCATCGCACATTACTCTGAATACCACTGGAGTCGTACAGAGTCATCACATAGGTTCATTTGCTAATGAGTAAGTACCAGCAGCTCCTGGCTTGTTATTTCCCCATTCAATTTCAGTGCAGCAATGCCTTCCATCTCCTTCTTCAACATCTCCAAACGACTCCTAATTTGTCCCTAGAGAAAAGAAAAGTTACTTGCACCTGAGGGTATTTTTCAGCGTTATTTATAGGTTCACAATTATTAACTCGGTTATAAAACACTCACAAGCTCTGTCCTTCAGAATCATAGAATATCAAGGTTGGAAGGGACCTCAGGAGGTCATCTAGTCCAACCCCTGCTCAAAGCAGGGCCAATCCCCAATTTTTGCCCCAGATCCCTAAATGGCCCCCTCAAGGATTGAACTCACAACCCTGGGTTTAGCAGGCCAATGCTCAAACCACTGAGCTATCCCTCCCCCCCCGTATAATGTATATAAATGTATATACACATCAGAAATTATATATGAATAAAGATAATCTGCTTTGTCCAGCAAAGTTCATATGTCACCCTGGATAGAAGAAGACGTCACATCTGTCAGCCATGCATTCAATAGCAAAATAACAATTATTATATACATGTATTTGACAGACAGAAAGTTAAGTCAAACTGCATGCTCCAATCAAGTTAAATAGACAGGAATATTAGGCTCTAGAGACATTATTGTAAATATAGGATGGGGTATTAAAATCCACAGTTTAGAATAAAACTAAATATCGCACTTGATTGTGGACGTACACAAAACTTAATGACATTTCGCAAGAAAAGAATTTGAAAATGAATTTTCACGAACAGCTACATGACCCCCAGTCAGAACGCCTCCTCCTCCCAGCCAGTTTAAGATAATAAAAACAGCAACAAAAATATTTATCAAAATTTAAAATTATGGGTGAGATTCCGTGCAGTATCTCTTTGAGATTAGCATAGAACTTACAGTCCAGGCACTATGATGGGAATACAGAGCTAAGCAATGGATCCCTGCAAGATCAGGTCTTAAGGTGTAAAATCAGCAGCTGTCTCTTGTCTGGGCAGAACTAGGAACATTAAGTATGATATACACATTTAAGATTCTTTTCATAGGTCTTCTTTAGCAGGTCACAGCCTTATCTGTCACTGATGCAAAGTAACCAAACTCCCAGGCGAAAGACTTTGCTAAGGTGAAGTTCCGGTTAAGAGCATGCCAGTAACTTATTAAACATGAAAAAGAAAGAATGTTGCAGTTATGTAGTTAACAACTAATAAAGGTACATGAAATGAGATCTGGCCAGAAAACGACTTTTCCCCCACTGTGGAAAATTTTCATTAAAAAAAAAAAACAACAAGAAAAACATCTAATATTTTTTAGCAAAAACTGAAATAGTTTTGAACAAAAACCTTTCCCCCCTGAGGAAAAACCCAACATTCTTGCACAAAGCACCTGCTTTCCATGAACACTTTAATTCAGTCGAAAACTCAAGATCTCTGCGTGCCCCCAGGGGGACGGGTACCCCCGGTGGAGAACTACTGCTCTAAAATATGCCAGGGGTCTCTGTCCAGCCCAGAATCCTGAGGGCACAACGCCATTTAAAGTTGGCCCTGCCCCTTCTCCCCCTGGTCTGTGCCCGCTGCACAGAAGAGCACACACAATGAGGCGTGGTCATATCAGACAGTTGTGCTGGACAATGATTCCTTCCTACCTTGTACTCCTGGGCGGCCTCCTCTGCAGGAACCACTGTGTGAGCCCTGTGCTCCTTGGACCTGTCACACACCACGCAGATGGGGGACTGATCCTCTCGACAGAAGAGTTTCAGAGCCTCCTGGTGTTTCTCACACGCTCTCCCGGCTCCGGCATCTTTTGTCGATTGCAAATGTAGCTGCTTGGCTATTTCTACCATGTTGGCCAACTGCCTGTTCGGCCTGAGGTTTCTCTGGGGAAAGGCCGTTCTGCACTGAGGGCAGGAGAAGTCTTTATCTGAGCCCTCCCAGCACTGGGTGATGCAGGCTTGGCAGAAATTGTGCCCACAGTCTATAGTCACCGGATCATTAAAATACTCCAGGCAGATGGAACAAGAAGCTTCATCCTGGAGGCTTTGCCTTGCCTTTGCAGCAGCAGCCATGGCTCATCCCAGGCAGAAGAGCAGTTTAATTTCACTTCCCTGTTCCCTGAAATGTGTTGACCCTTGAACGAGAAAGGGGAGTTTCCCTTCCTGTAAACAGGCTTTGTGGAGTTGAGTCATGGTTCAGAACTGCAGCTTCCTGGTGACAGCTCCCAAGTTTGTCTCGCTGACGGAACAGAAGTTGGTCCAATCAAAGATATTACCTCGCCCGCCTTGTCTCTGCCGGGGACTGCAAGATACAGGACCAAAGCAGTGTAAATCCGTCTGGGGGAAGAGCACACCTGGGATCACAGCCAACACACTGCGGAAGGGATCGACTAGAAGTGATTTTCAAACTTTTTGTATTGGTTCACACAGCAAGCCTCTAAGTGTGACCCCCCCCCCGCCCCCATATCAATTAAAAATGGGGAGTTAATTTAATTTAATGGGCGCTCAGGGGGAGTTGACCCCCGTCTAACCCCCCTGAAGGATCACAACCCCCAGTTTGAGAACCCCTGGGATCGAGCATGATGCAATGGACCTGTCGCACAACTGGTTTATTTGGGGGACCCAAGGGAGGTCGGGCAGGAGCGATCGGTCCCGGCAGCGGGAAGCGAACTGTATCTCTTTGGTGGTGTCTGCAGTACAGGCTCTCCTCTCTGTCCCCCGAGCTGGTGCTGTCTTGGAGGCAGAAAGTAGGTTAAACTCATCCCAGCGGGAGCAAGTGCTCCCCTTCCAGACAGCAGGGAAGCAGCAAACTTCTCCCTCCTTGTGTCTTGAGCTAACACACGTCTTGTTTCCTTATGACGACCGATTGCTAGGACAGCTCAGGTTTGGCTGTGCAGAGCCCTTTTATCCGGAGCTGAAGGGGGTGCGGAGAGAGCTTCGTGAATGAAATGACCATTCACGCACAAACCAAAGTGAATGTTTTCAGTATGAAACAAAAACTGAAACAAGTTTTGTCCAAACCCTGGAAGAAATTTCAAATGGAACCAAAATTCAAGCTTGTCCAACACAGTTTTTATACTGATTCATTCAAAAGCTTTTGGTTGGTTGGTTTTTTCCCCCCAAAAATGCTTACTACTTTTTTTCAAACCAGCCCTATACGGGTATGTCTACACAGAGATAAAGAAGCCCACAGGTGCCCCAGGTCAACTGAGTCCAGATCAGGTGCCCCAGGTCAACTGAGTCCAGATCACCAGGCTCATGCTCGGGGGATGAAAAGTTGCTGGGTCGATGTTTGGCTCGGGCACCAGCCCAAACCCGAATGTCTACACAGAGATTTTTAGCCCCTCAGCCTGAGCCCCATGATCCTGAGTCAGCTGACCTTGGTCAGGTGCCAGAGGTCTTTTAATCTGTGTAGACATACCCTAAAAGCCCTACCAAAGAGTCCACTATTAGATAATTTACACCTAATTTACAAGGAGTTCTGCAGGCCCCACTACAGACAAACAGATACAAACCCAAAGCCATGTGCTTTGGATTCCCCAGACGCCATATACAAAATACTGGAAATGAAATGGACTGGGAATGGGGAGGGGGGAGAATTTAGGTTGCCTGATTTTTGTCCTTCTGTAAATTTCTTTCACTTAAAATTCTTCCTCCCTTTAACCCTCTGTGCAAACAGAGTGGTTGATGAAGGTAGGAGGCTGGTGGGGAAGGGAGGGGGAAGCATTAGTGGTATTTGGGCAGGGTGTGATTAATGAATAAGTTACTAGAGGCTGCAAAAAACCTAACCCTCGTGGGGGAGGAAACCTCAAAAATGTGGCCACCTTGGCAGTGACGTCTGTCTGAGTTTGTAGAGAACCTGAGACAATAGCTCTGGGGGTGGGGGGAAGAGCTGCCCTGAGTTTAACCAATGGAGCAACATCTGCCCAAGTTTTCAGAGAACCTGAGAGAATAGCTCTGAGTGGAGGGAACCACCTTGTGCAATTCAATGAGGTATTAACTCCCAGGCCCAGTCCTCAGGGAAGGGGGGCCAGTTACCAACCCAACCCCAGCAGGGGATTCTGTCTGTGGTAAGAGGGGAAGAGCACAGCCTCCCCTCGCCACCAAGCAAAGACATCTCAGCTGCATATGTATGGGTATGGAGCAGGGCCCCCATACTGCCTTTCTGTAGGGGAGAGGCGCTCCCTGCTGCTCCCCAGGGGAGAGAGCTCACTGCTTCTGCTCCTGACAGGCAATACCAAATCTAGCTCCTACCTAGCACTTTGTATCAGTAGAGCAGAAGTTCTTTACAAAGCAAGGCAGTAGCATTATACCCATAGTACAGGTGGGGAAACTGAGGCATGGGGACAGGGACATGGCTTGCCCAGAAGTCCACCGGGGCAGGGAGAGCGAGCGCCTCAGGGCCAGCCATTCGGAAAATTGTGCCCTGAGCGAATTTGTATGTTGATGCCCCTGGCCCCTGCAGGTGTGGCACCCCCCATTGCCCCTGGCCCCCGTGGGCTCCCCAGGTTCCCCATCCCCTTCACTCCTAACCCCTGCACTGTGCCCCCTTTGCCTCTAACTCCAGCACCCTCCTCATGCGCTCCTAAACCCTGCCCCCAACTCCTCTATTGTGCCCCCTTTGCCCCGAACCCCTACACTCCTCTCCTGTGCCCCTAATCCCTACCCCCTCCTTCACACCTAACCGCTGCATTCCCTTCCTGCACCCATGTGGGGAAACTGACCTGCATGCAGGTCAAGCAGCTGGCATTGCTGCTCGCTCCCCCGACCCCAGGGGGCAGTGAAGGGGGGAGCGAGGAGCAGTGTCAGGGCTCACTGCATCCTGGTCACTTTCCCCAGCTGGGCTGCGAAAGGGAAGGGGAGGAGAGCAGCAGCCCAGCTGGGGAAAGAGACCTGGATGCTCAGAGCGCTTGGCGTTGCTCCTCACTCCCCCACTTGCAGCCGCCCAGGTGGCCTACCCCTAAAGCCGTCCCTGTGGTGAGGGCTTCAGCTAGGGGTGCGGGATCTGGGGTGGGGCCAGAAATGAGGAGTTCAGAGTGTGGGAGCTCCCCCTTCCCCAGGCCGGGGCGGGAGATCCAGCTCCTCTGGCTGCCCCCACCAGCCACGGGGAGGGGCGGAGGATAGAAAGTGCCCCTCCAAACGCAGCCAAATTTTTATCCCGGTGCATGCCCCTGCTTTAAGTTAAAGATTAATCTCTAATTCCTGGAGACTCTTCAGGACAATCCAAGTAGATTCTCACAGCAGTAGCTCCAAGTGAACCAGGCTGTGGGCTGTGTATTTACTAGTGCTCCTTAGACAGACCAGGTTCCCTTGCTCACTGGATGGGCTGTCACTTTAAAAAAGTAAACTCTTAGGAGATCAGCTGACTATGAGTCAGTTCCAGGCAGGGAAACCCTCCCAATGGCTACTCCAAGCTGGGTATCTCATGTTTCATCTGCTCTGGATTATTTTAAAGACCCAGTGATGATTATAAATTGCAGGCACAATTTCTGCTGAGCCTGCATCACCCAGTGCTGGCTGGGGGAGATGGAGACCACTATCTCCTGCCCCCAGTGCAGGGAAACTGCTCAGCAGACAAGCAGCAGGCCAAACCAGCAGCTAGCGAATGTTGTAGAAATAACCAGATGAATGAATTTCCAGGCAGCCAAAGGAGCAGGAGGGGAGAGGGGGTGTGGGAGACACCAGGAGGTCCTGAAACTGTTCTACGAGGAGGATCAACCCCCCATCTGCCTGGTGTGTGATGGATCCCGGACTCACTGAGCTCACATGGAGGAGGCTGCCCAGGAGTACAAGATAGGAAATCTTTGTCTAGTGTCACAGTTAATTGTTCTGGATTTTAACTACCATTTAATTCCACTGCAGTTTGCTTCTGGGGCCTGATTTATTTCTCCCTCTGCTATTATATCAAAGCCCTGGCTAGGATGATTTAGTTGGGGATCGGTCCTGCTTTGAGCAGGGCGTTGGACTAGGTGACCTCCTGAGGTCCCTTCCAACCCTGATATTCTATGATTATGACAACCCTATAACTTAAGGCTGTAAATAAAACAATTGAATGAAAAAAATAAGCAGCAAACTTTCTAGAAAACTGAAGGTACAGTAAAAGCTGTGTTATCCAGCACTTTATCAACCAGAAAGTCCTATTAACCAGCATTTCTGATTTCTCCCAATACAAATCCTCAATCTAGTCACCGGGTCAAGTATACTGCCCAGGAAGTTATGCAATTGGCATAAAAGCAGAGTGCAGAATGTGCAAAGAGGCAGCAGACAAGTCAGCAAACTGATATCAGGGATTTTATTCAAAAAAGCAACTTTCAGGGTGTCATAGGGTCAGTCCAGTCAGCGCAATCTCCTACGTCTACAGTGATAACTGATGCTGATAATGACGACCGTGGGGCACTGCAAGATCCTGCAGGGCCTTCTGAATCAAAGAAATATTGTGTTCAGTATAGCTGGGAGAGCTGGACAAGGAGCCTGAAAAGTGGCAGAATGAAATTGACACCCAGCTCTGCGAGGAGAATTCCTATTTCAGCGAGCTGATCAGTGAGATGGAGGGGAAATGCCGGCAGCCAGCGAGTGAATTCCTGCAGGTGAGACTGTGTTAGAGACACCCCAGGTCCCTGCACGGGGAAGAGGGCCTTCAGAAGCATGAGCGTTTGAATCTGTCATCATTTGAAAAGATGCTGACTTTAGGTGACGGCAAAGCAAGACCCCTCCAAAGCAGGAGGGATCCCCAGTATGTGGCACGGAGCTCTCTTTTCTCTCTCTCCGCTCTAAGACGTCAGAAGTGCCTCGAGCAGGTACATGGTTCTTTCTCACTCCCCGACACATCATAATGCTAGGAAGGGCCTTGGGCACCATGTTAAAGGAAAAACTCCCATCTCAGCATGTGGAGCAGGATCACAGTTCAGATACAAATCTTCCTGTGTGGAATTGAATTCTGATGTGATTTTTTTGTTTTTGTTTTTTTGTTTAAGGAGACTCTGGGATTTGCCATCTGAGATAGGGTCTTCCATGGCTAGGTAGATCGCTGGTCTGCAGTGTGTAAGGCCAAAGGTGGTGGTAGGGGGACCCAGGCCCTCCCTCTCCACTGGGTCCCAGCCCAGGACCCTGTGTAGCTCAACCCCTAAACAGGAGAGATGGGGTCAAGACCAGGGTCCCGGGGTTACTTCCTACAAGTCTCTTTAGTCCACTTACCCCACATTTGGGGCTTATCTGCTGGCTGGCAGGTCGCTGATCCATCCCTTGCAGGCAGGCAGAGAATTCCTGCCTGCACCCTGATCACCTCCCAAATGAGCCAGGCTCCCTTTTCTTCTCCTTCCTCCAGGCCTGGCATTGGCTGCAAGTACACCAGGGCAGGGATAGCTGAACCCACAGGTTTTCGTTATCCCCCGCTGTGCAAACAGGGGGCAGGTGACATTTTTCGATGCTGGTAACAAGACTCCGGTCTTCACTTTCCTGCTGACCTCTTTCACCGGGGAGCGAATTTGCCCTTTTTTCTGGCTCTGGGGATCCTGGCTCAGATTGCGTCCCTGAGCCGTTGGGTTCAGTACCTCAATGGGCTTCCTCGAGTCTCTGAAATCCAAGTCTCCATGTCCCTGGAGGACCCCCAGTATTCCTTCAGAGCTGAGCTGACCCGAGCCTGTTGACAGTGGGGGAGAAGGCACAACCTCGGAACAGCTGAGTCATGCCTCCCCCAGGCAACCCCCCCCCAGAAAGCAGTGGCCCCTCCCTGCAGCTCCCCGCTCTTCCTCCTGCCTCTCTAGACAGCAGTGCAGTGTGGGATACCAGTGGGGTCACAGGTGCCGACTCTGTGGGTGCTCCGGGGCTCCAGAAGTGACGTGTCCTCCCCCCTTTTACATTGTTCCCCCCCAGTATCAGGAGGCACGAGCGCTCCACGGGCCAGAGAGCGACCGTGAGAATGCCTCTGCATCCTGGCAGGTAGGCCACTCGGCTGGGAGGTGGGGAAACCCACAATCCCCTGCTCCAATTAGTCTTTAATTATTTATCCAGAGTGGAGCAGCTTCAGCAGGGAGAGATTGAGGGAGCCCTGCTTAAGGCCATCCCACAGCCCAGTGGTTAGGAGAAGTCTCTGAGAAGTAGGAGATCTCTGCTCAAATGCCTTCTCTCCCTTCAGGTGAAGGGGATCTGAAATTGGAGGGGCCCTAGCCCAAGCTGAGTCCCCCGCACCCAGCTGAGACCCCTAGTCACTGGGCTAAAAGCTATGAGGTGCTCAGGGGTGGCGAGTTACATGGGCCCGTGGTGTCCAGGATCCAGCAAATTCAGGGCCCAGGAGCCTGGCTCCACCAATGTTCAAGGCTGGGTCTCCCCCGGCCCCGCCTGCCGCTCCCATGCGCCTCCCCCGAGTGTCCCCCGGTCCCCATGTGCTGCCCGCGGGCCTCCCCTGCGCTTCCCTGGCTCATGGCATCAACTGCCGCTGCAGGGTCCTAGTGCCCCCCCCGCCACTAGTGTTGCCTTGGACCCTTCCCTTTTCCAGCGGGACCCTCCACTAGCACAGGGCCCCCCCGCCTGCCGTCACCGTTCCTGCCCCACGCTGGGCAAGGGGCAGCCCCATCCCAGTGAGGAGCAGCAGCAGGGGACGAGGCCCACATGTGATGGCAGCCCCCCCCCAAAACTGCACCCACCACAGGGGAGGTGAGGGGGCTTCCTGGACCTGAGAGGGGCCCTAGGAGCATGTGCAGTGATAGTGGGGTGGGGTGAGTGTGCTGCCGGGGGGGAGAGGGTTGGGGGGAGTCCTCCTTTCTGGCCCCAACCCTGGGGCAGCCTGCCTGTACCCCAAACTCCTTCTAATCCCCAGGCCTGCCCCACCCAGAGCCCACACCTCCAGCCAGAGCCCTCACCCCCCGCATCCCAACCCTCTGCCCCAGCCCTGAGCCCCCTCCTGCTTCATGAACCCCCCACCCCTGGCCCCACCCCAGAACCCCAACTCTCCACCTGAGCCCTTCCCACACCCCAAACCCCTCATCACCAGCCCCACCCCAAAGCCCTCACATTTTTACATTATTTTAAAATATATATCAGCTTACAAGGCAGGTGTGGGGGGGGTCGGGACTTGGACCTGTTCTGGGCACCACCAAAAATTATACAAACCTGCCGCCCCTGGAAGACCTCTGCGTACCCCCCAGGGTACATGGTTGAGAACCACTCCTCTAGTGCAGCACCCTTCGATGTGTAAGAATTCGCTGTTCATCAGCCCTTTCCCCTCAGGTCTTGGGGGGGGGATGGCCAAGGGTGGTGTTTCTAGGAGGAATAATGTGGGTCCTTCTCAATCCAGTGACCTATAGGCAGTTTGGCAGTGAAGGCAGCTGGTCATTGAGCTTCTTGCCTCCCCCTCTAGCGGTGCACGAACGATGGAGCCCAGAACAATCACAGGCTGCGTAACCCCGTCCGTAATCAACAGCAACACTTTCTGACAGACGCGAGGCGCATCCCGGCCGATGGCAGGGGGACAAAGTGTCACTTAGCCGTAAAAGTTTCCCGCCTGCCGATGAGCACCCAAGGATCAAGCTGGATAAGCCAAACTCATTGCACCAAGCCCGTTTAAAACCCCACACTAGGCCAATGTAGCATGACGACAGCTTATGGGGGTCTGAGAGCGAGGCAGGGTGAAGGGAAAAACAGTCGGGACTGGACAGGGGAACCTGGTGGGGGAGAAGGGAAGGTATAAGAAACGTGCGGCAAAGGGAAAAGAGAAACAAGCATGTTAAATGTTATTGAAAGGGACACTAATTTATTACTTGGATGCTGAGCTCTTTGGGGCAGGGACTGTGGTTTTGGTCTCTGTCTCTACAGCATCGAGCCCACTGGGTCATCCCGATCAATGACTGGCGCTATGAGAATACAGAACCTCAGAGTTAAACACACACCTTGGGCATGGAGCTTGTTCGTCACTCTGAACAAAACATTATGGTTCTTTCAAAAGTTTACAACCAAACATTGACTGAATACACCTTTGAAACGTTACTATGCAGAAGAAAAATGCTTTTAACCATCTTAATGTAAATGAAACAAGCATGAAACAGTTTTTTTACCTTCAATTTTTTTTTTAATTTTCCCTTTACTTTTTTAGTAGTTTACAGTAGTTTCTGGTTCCAACTTAGGAGTGTGGTTGACCAGTCAGTTTGTAACTCTGGTGTTCAGGACTCTGAGGGTCTACTGTATTGTACAACTAACAAACAATAATAATCCCTTTGAGCCCCCGATTTAGCACAAATGGAAACAGGGCAGTTGCCTTCAAAATAATCTTCTCAAATGTAGGCCGTTTGTTGGCTTTGCTTGGGTTAGCAAACCGTGACTGAACTGGAGTGGGTCAGCAAACTTCCAAAAGTGTGACAAAAAAAACACCACAGCAATTGGTTAATTTTTTTTTTCCACACCAGCTATAGTCAACTCCTTTTAAGCTGCACATGTATATAATTAAAAATTTTTTATTAAAAAAGTATGTTTTTATTCTCTCCCCCCCACCACTTTATTATTTTTTCCTAGCTGCCGTGTGTTTCATTCGTGGATTCTTCAACATAAACGGGAAATGCCACTCACACTGATGTGATGAAAGGCTGTTTAAGAAAGTGTGGTGTGTGGGGGAAGATAAAACACAATCAAACATATGACACAAGCATCAAGGGATGCCAGAAGCTCCTCAAACGGCAGGTCAGGGGAGCAGTGAGTGAATCAGTTAGTCTTCCCTGTGGGAAAAGATTGACAGCATTACATGTCGCTCAGGGAGACAAACAAGAGAAAAATCATTTACTGAGCTGGCTGAGAAGCAGCGGGGACTGGTCCAGTGAAGGGGATAACCCAGATCAGCTGGGAGCAGAGGCAGACCAAGGAATGGCCAGGAACTCTTTACCATGGGGAGAAAGGTAAACTGACTTAATGGGACTGAAAGGCAGCTGAGGCTTGTCAGTGGCAGAGGAAGCCGCTGACCAAGAGTTGGGAGAAGGGCAGGGAAGTCCAGCTCCTTCCCAGAGGAAGGAGAGAGAACTGGCTGGGAATCTGCCAGAGCTGAGGAGACAGGAGCCAAGCTAAGAATAGACACCGAAGACAGTCAGCGCCTTACAGAGCTTGGCATCAGATGGGGAGGTGGCCAACACAGCCCTATGCCAGTGTACAGCAAGAGGTCCTCTTTGTTAAGAATAATTATGGC
This sequence comes from Eretmochelys imbricata, assembly GCF_965152235.1. NCBI lineage: Eukaryota > Metazoa > Chordata > Testudines > Cheloniidae > Eretmochelys > Eretmochelys imbricata. The sequence continues at coordinate 50,897,625 of NC_135585.1, forward strand.
TGCGTTTGTGAGAGTTCTGGTGCTCTGACTCTCGCTGCTCTTTTTGAGCCTTCTCGCTGCTCTTCACTGGCTGCTGGGATGCTTTGCCCTCTTGGAGGGAAATTTAACATTTCTCATGGATGGGGAATTTCTTGGCTTCTCGAACATTCTCTAACATTTTTTGGCTGGAAGTGACTGAGAGGCAGGTGTTCGTGGGGTACCTGTTTAAGCGTGTGCTCTGCCTGCGATTTATTTGGACGCCCACTCACTGAAAAAGCCCGAAGGGCAAACTTCCTTTGGTGTGTGTCAAGTATCAGAGGAGTAGCTGTGTTAGTCTGCATCCACAAAAACAACGAGAAATCCAGTAGCACCTTAAAGACTAACAGATTTATTTGGGCATAAGCTTTCGTGGGTAAAAACCCCACTTCTTCAGATGCTTCATTGGTGTGTGTGTTCACCAGCTCTTCTTAGGGATGTCCAGAAAGACTTTTTGTGCGACTTCTTGGAGACATGTTCGAAGCTTTACTTAGAGCCAAAAAAATGAGCCCAGTTTGCTGCTTAGTTCTCACCATCTCTGGCCTGCTCCCAGGGTGTCACGGTGGCCCCACCGGCTGCCTGGCAGGGATAGTTAAAGTGATCGGGGGCTAGGAGTGGCTGAAAGGACAAAAATCGCCTGAAGGAACTTTGAGCTTTATCAATAGATCCGTAATCCAACTCCACTCACTGTGCTGCTTTATCCCCCTCTAGTGGTGGCTGGGTCACATACCCAGGTTTATAAAACTGCAGTAGCCTTGACTGTATGCAGTGGTAGTGTAGCTGTGTTGGTCCCAGGATAGTAGAGAGAAAAGGCGGGTGAAGTGATATCCTTTGTTGGTCCAACTTCTGTTGGTGAGAGAGACGAGCTTATACAGAGACCCGAAAAAGAGCTCTGTGTCGCTCAAAAGCTTGTCTCTCACACCAACAGAAGTTGGTCCAGTGTATATAAAGTCTGCTGCAGTTTCCACAGTATGCATCCGATGAAGTGAGCTGTAGCTCACTAAAGCTCATGCTCAAATAAATTGGTTAGTCTCTAAGGTGCCACAAGTACTCCTTTTCTTTTCACCCACTTTGTCTCCTTATTACTCTTGGCTGACAGAGCTGATTTGTAGCTCAGGCTGTCATGGCTTTGAGTTTTAAAAAGGTTTCCATAAACACTGAGTGTCCAGGAAGAGATGCAGTTGGCTCGAAGTTGATTTTACAAATGTTAATAGCATTTGCTGGAAGGGAAACCTAAACTAAAAACATGGTTTTCAGTATAGAGATAATTATTTCCTCATTTTATTTTGGATCTTGCTTTTATCCTCCTCATACCTTTAAGTTTTTTTCCCCTTTTAATTTGTACTCTAGATTTTTTTCATTGATTCATAGAAATGTAGGGCCTGCAAAGGACCTAGACAGACCATCCCTGACAATGTTTGTCTAACCTGTTCTTTAAAAACCTCCAATGACAGAGTTTCTACAACCTCCCTTGTAAGGCTATTCCATTTCTGAAGTATCTTTATAGTTAGAACAGTTTTCTTAATAACTAACCTAAATTTCACTTGTTAAAGATTAAGACAAACACTTCTTGTTGTACCCTCAATGGACATGAAGAATGATCACCATCCTCTTCATAGAAAGCCTTAACGTATCTGAAGGCTATCAGGTTCATAAAACTATCATTATTTCACACCTCCCCTGTGCAATATTCTTACTGAAAGATGAAGTATTGAATGAGTTTAGGCAGAGCACCTGCATAAAATTTTTAACCACAGCAAATCATTACACCATTTCATATTTTCTGCAGATACAGGTTGTGGTCCTTCTTTGTCTTACTGCTACTGGAATAGAACCTATAAGTGCCAAAAATTTATAAGCTTAGTTTATGTAAAAGTTCACTATACTTTAACAATTTTTAATTCAATAAATATTAAAACGTTAAAATATTCTTCAGTTAAAGATTTTACTGAATTTAAAAAAAAAACAGAAAATGGGCAACCCTGAAGAGTATGTTTGGAATCTAATAATTTTAAACGGTTAGCTAAAAAACTTTGCTTAGAGATGGTGTATTTAGCATCAACCCTAGTAGTACCTTTAAATAAAGCATACTTAGATTGCTCCCCACATAATAATAAGCACACCACATCCAGGATCTTTCTTAGAATTCATGGCCAAGTACTTATTGTACCCAGCCAGCAATATTATTCTTCCACTGATACACTCAAACAAGCAACCTATAAATATATTCTTACACTCATAACCGTTGAAAACAAGCCTATGACTGGGAAAACTAGCTATATAAGGTCCCTTAAAAATATAAACAACAAAACTTTTCTGTTCTACATTACCACCAAAACGAATCCACCCTTACTTACCTCCCCACCTGCTTGCTTCTCTAGGCAGGCAATGGACCAGTGCTCCGGCCCGAGCTCCTTTTATAGAGCGTGAGAGGACCTGAAGGAAGACTGAGACCTCTTACCCTGCGGCCCTGGGGTAACACTGCCCCCTGGCGTGTTCCAGCAGCGAACAGCAACTCCTCGCTACCTGGATATGGAAATAAACGGAAGCGTTTCGCCCATTCGCTTTTTCATTGGTTTGTTTGGGAAACCAATCAAACGGCACTGACTTTTGAAGGAAAATATAGACTTGTTTCATGGTGGGGGACATGGCTCCCTCTCTTACTTAGAAACCATTGCTCACAGGGACCGGGGCTGTATGGTCCGACCGCGCCTAGCATAGTTGGGCTTTGTTCCTGATTGGGGTTTCAGTTTGATGTATCAATACAATGAAATATTTGCTGAAATAATCCCTTAATTCTACCTCTATCCATTTACAAAGCACAAGTGCTATGCCCGAATGGGTGGGGAATGTTTTTGTTCCCCATATATCGCTCATGGAGAAAGAAACCAGAATCCTTATCACAGAAGAGCACCCCAAAAAGTGTGTGTGTGTGTGGGGGGGTGTTTTCTTTTTTTCTCTTACTACAAGGGAAGTATTAAGTATTGTGGCCCAGCAAAGGATCTTTGTTTCATTCCTACATTTTTCTCCCAGGTGGTAGCAAGAACACAGCGCCTTGTTCATAAATCCATGAATGTCCCTAAAGGAGCCAAACTGTATCCCGCTATTGCAGTGAGAACAAAGCAAATCGCTCGGACAGCGGCCGGTGGAAAGGTGTCTCCCTTAGTGGAACAGCTCACAAAGTACTGTCTTCTAATAAGACCACGAGATAAGCTTCATTGTTTTTCAGTTTGTTTGTTTTTTACGGGACCAGGACAGCGAAGCTCTGAAAACGAAGGTCGCTCTTGAAATCCGGAGCGACTTTTCTGACCAGGCGCTAGCTAGCAAAGCAGTTTAGGGAGGAGCCGCAATAGCAAACCACTTGCAGCGCCACAAGTGCTAAATCGATACCGATTAATCTTTTTCATCCCACTTGTAGCAAGAGCATGCTTCCGAACAGCGTTAGGTGCCTGCTGACTCTGTGTCATCTCCCCCCAAGTAGATTTCCGAGCAATCTGCCTTGGTCTCACCTCAACCAGGCAGTGAATGTCTCAGCATTGCTACACCAATCAAACAACCACAACAGGAAATACGGTACAATTGTGAGCTCATATATAGAGAGGCAAGGGCGGGCGCTAATTGGATGAAAAGAGGAATCATTGGTAGAGCTTTTGAGGGGTAGGACAGGGATTGGGCAGGGGAAGGAGGCCTGCACTCTCTTTGGGCAATAAGTTACCGCTTTGCTGGACCTGATAGGAAACTGTCACCAGTGGCAGCCCGGGCTCCAGTTCTCCCCTAGAATCGCTGTTAAAGAGACAAACATGGATATAAATTTCCTAGTCAAAGTGTATTGAGGTTACGATTTTGATCATTACTACGGAGTAAAATGATCTTTTTAAAGTCTATGTTTACGTGAGGATTTTTTTCACGGGACTCTTTTTTCGGGGGAGGGCAATTTTATTAACTATTTAAAAATCAACTTTGAATATTTTTCCATAGGAAATTTTGGATTTTTTTTACGTTGTTCAATGTAACCTTATCATCGTGAATAGATGCACAGAATAAAATTCCGAATCAAAGATTTCCCTCCAAGAAGCATCTTTGTTGGTAAAAGCTCACGCCGCACCGCCCATGCTCTCCCGCCGAAACATTAGCTCATTTAGGGAGTATTGAGGGTGGCTCTTAAAAGAGCCTTTGAGTTTATATTAGCGGACAAGGAATGTGTTTTTAATGCCTCTTGACAGCAGCTTTGCCGCGAGGGGCAGCGCTCCCCTTGGGTCTGGCCGGGTTCTTGCGAGCCTTGGGTTTTTTAACAGCTAGCTTGGGCTCCCTGCCGGGCCCCTTTGCTTTCCTAGCTGCTGGGACGTTAATTTTTTTCGGAGATCTCCTGGCTACTATCTGGTTTTTGGGTCTCTTGACGGCCGTTTTTTTCTTCGTTGTTTTCAAGGCGCCCCCCTTCTTCTGGTGCTTGTTGATCCTGAAGGATCCCGAGACGCCGCTGCCCGTCACCCGCTGCAGCAGCCCTTTGCTAACGAGAGCGCTGAGAGCCGCCTTTAGGCGACCGTTGTTCTTCTGCACGTCGTATCCCTCGGCCAAGAGCGCCTTTTTGATGGCAGCCAGAGAGGCGCCCTTGCGGGCTGTAGAGACGCAAACAGCCCGCAGAATGAGGTCGTGGAGAGACGGCCTCCCTCTTTTCTTGGGTGGAAATGTAGCTAAGGCTACGTCTGAAGAAGAAGCCTGAAGGATGGAGCTCAAATCTCGCATGTCTCCCCACTGTATTCACAGCCACAAGACCCGCCACCGCCTGCCTGCTGCTGCAGCTGCAACTGCAACGGCTACTGCCGCCGCCTCTTATCTGCAAAGCGATAACCTCCCACGAAGCTTCCAGGACTCTCCGCTCCAAACTGATCTCACTGGCCCCCTGCCGGGCTTTATATAGAGAAGAACCCGACGCAACCGACTCAACCAACTCGCCGCGCGCACCACCTCCCCCCGACGGCGGACGCAACAGAATCAATGAGCCTCCACTCGCCTCCCAGCGTCACACAAATCTGTGTTTCTGAAACTCCACTGATCTCTAATTTTAAAAGTCCGACTGGCTTTTTGCTCAATTAAGGTAGACGTCCCCAGGCTAGGACTGTTAGGTGTTTCCATTCGCTGCATCTTTTGGATCCACCGAATGGGCTCCCCCCGCCAGAAATCGACAAAACCCTCGATTTATCCATCTGACTGTCCCCCAAAAGTAAACAAAATTTGGGTTTAATCTTAATTTACAATTAAATTTTTGTACCTGCCTTCAAGATATCGAGGGAACAGTATTAAGGCGGAGTGAGGTATCCCACACAAAGAAATTAAATGGTTTCCTTCTTTGTCTTTTTGTGCAGCGCCCTTCCAAAGACAAACAAGAAACACACCTAGGCTTCCCCATGCTCGCCTATGAGGATTTGTCTACTTTCAAAAGGAAATAAATATCTCTAGTTTTCTGTCATAGTAAAGCATTACCAAGTACTTTAAACGTACTGCTATTTCAATTTCTATAGGGATGCATCCTACTCTCATTCACCTGGCTGAAATTAATGTCAAAACATCCATTTACTTCAGTAGAAAGTGCAAAAGTTAGAGAAAACTATAGGATACACATGCAGAAAAAAATGTAACAGTGAGGAAGAATAATTATTTTCATGTGTTTGGCAAATAATTATTTTGTTTTAAGGTACAGGTTTTTAATAAAAGGGGAAGCTAACTATGATATGATACTTTAGGTTTTACGACAGAGGCATTTTATTTTATTTCGTTTTATTAAAACCTTCATATTTGTGAAGAATTTAGAACCCGATTGTTTTATGTCTCTGGCTTAAAGGTATTAGCCTGTAACCTGCAAAAGTGGCTAGAGGCTATGGGTGCCTCAAATGTCGAGTTCCCAGCACCAGACTATTGGGGGGAGGGGGGAAGTAGTGGTTTGATTGATGTTGATAATTCAGGTGTTACAGTTGTTGTCTCACATTACAGGACCAAAGTGTCATCCAGCATAACCATATAATCGAAAAGGAATAACTTTAAAACGGACAAGAATGATTTAACGCAATAATTACCCAGCAGGACTCAAAATTATTGAGGAAAAGACTTTAGAATTGGATAGTTATATAAATAACAAGATCATTTACACTTAGCATTACAAGGAGAGGGAAGAGACAAGTGCGGGGAGGGGGGAGACCTAGAAAGGACAAACCCACTCACGCTTCAGGACAAGATCCAAGCAGCCTCGACTTCCCTGGAGCTTGCTGTATATGGACGGGCGCGATAAATTCTGTAGCAATGAGCTCAGACAGGTAATTTGCGGTGATTCAAGATGCTCAGGACCTTAGAAAACATTCCCGGGTGCCCATGTGAACCTATTTCAGCATCTCGTACAAGAATGCGGAATAAAACTATTTCCTCCTCTTTTTCAACACACTTCTTTGCGATATCACCAATCAGCACCTGTCTCCCTATTCTTTTCCCTACAAAAAAACGAAAGGTAGGAGCGCAGAGTTCCCATTTATTAAGTAGTGGCAGACCTGAAGGGAGACTGAGACCGCCTACCACCTAAGCTTTCGCTACTACAAGTCTCACCCTTCTTCACTTCTATATCTACCATCACGCCTCGCTTTCTTGATGTGCAATTAAGGATCCAAACATTTCTCCTTTTCATTAGCTCATCCGGCAAGCCAAGCAAAAATAGAACCAATGTCTCCCCGCCTCTAAAGTATCTGTCATGAAATTAAAATGCCATAGTGTAAACCCTTCTCTTATCCTTATTCTAGAGAATATCCCGAGAAAATGATGGAATTTTAACAGTAATTTGAAGACAAAAATCACGATTTTTGTTTCCTTAGTCGGGGAGCAGATCCGAGATTTGTGTATGTTTTCCCTGCCAGAACTTTATTGTTTTAGTTTATCTGATCACCAAACTCTGGTGAATGAAACATCCTCACCAGGAGAACATACCACGCAGGTTGTTAGTGCTGAGGAGCAGGGGACGGAACCAGGCTGATTCGGTTGCGTCAGACACTGGGGTATAACTACCCCTCGGGCTGCAGCTGCCGGGCCCGGCTTCAATCTGCGGCAGCCTGAGGTGCAGGAGGCGACGAACTTGATTTTCAGGCTGCGCCGGAGCAAGTAGAGAACAACTATCAAAAAATAGAGAACGCAGCGCCTCTTGAGTCTACCCAGATGAACACAGATCAGCCAGCTGGCCCTTCCCAGGCACCAACCAGCAAGAGAACCAAGCGGAAGAAGAGGAAGGCTGTGCTGATAACTCGAAAAGACCGGGAAGGTTTTGCCCACTTCATTCTCCAGACCGCGGATTTCTCCAAGCACTCCGGGGAGATCTCCCTGAGAGTCATCAGGAAAGAGCTGGCGGCGGAGGGGATCGATGTCAAGAAGAACAAAGCGCATATCAAAGCGGGGCTCGGGAAGCTGGTCTCCACTAATGTCTTGCTTAGGGTCCCGGGCTCCTACAAGCTTATCGCAGAAGCGAAGCTACCCCCTCAGCCGGTGAAGAAGGACAAATCGGCAAAGAAGCAGGGGACTGAGAAAATCAAGAGGAAAAAAAAAAGCAGCGAAGAAAAAAGCCAAGAAGAAAGCAGGGGATCTTGTGGATCGGGAAGAGGAAACTGGAGAAACTGTCGCTTCTGTATCCTTTGTGCAGTGGGAAGCATCTCTCGAGGGGAAGTCCTAAAAGGCATAATTCTACCGGTTCATTCTGCTGAAAAAATAAATAAACCCAAAGGCACTTTTAAGAGCCACCACAAAAACTTTCCCTAAAAGAGCGTTAACACAAATGTACCTTTTAAAAAAAAACAACTTTTTTTTTTCTGTATTTGTATAGGACCAGATCCCAGGCGTTAGGGAAGATGAAAACTATATAAGCATGGGTCAGTTGCCTTCTTTATCAGCCCCCCCCCCTTTATTTTAAGTCAGTTACTTCAATGGCAGGATCTAACTAATCTTGAAAGCTCCCTGCCTTTTCCTGCTGTTGGTTTTCCTGACCTGCCTATCATAAAATGCATTCATCAATGGTAGCGCTGCAGTTTGCTTCCTATTCTATGAATACATACAACACACACAGCCCTCCCTTATCTCTGAAAAAGCCGCGATACAAAATATGGCACCAGAGAGCAAAGACGTTCGCTCTTTTGATGAGCCCTGGGGGATGGTTCTGAAAAGAACCGTTTTGTTTTTTCGCCCCTGGCCTGAGCCTTCACTCCATAAGGAAGGTGCCCTTAATAATATCTTCTAAGATCTGCTTCCTGCGCGTTCCCACCGTCCCCTTGATTTTGCCCGGGCTCCTGCTGACCCTCTTGGGTCGTGCAGCAGCCGGTTTCATTTCCCCGCTGGGGTCATTTGGCCCTGGGGCAGCTGTTCCTGTCTTCGCCGAGCTCTGGCGCCTCTTGGCCGCGGCTGTTTCCCTCTTTTCTGCTTTCGGGGAGCCGCCTCCCCGCTGGAGCCTGAAAGAGCCCGGGGCGCCGCTGCCGCTGAACCGACGCAAAGCCCCGCGGCTCAGGAGATAACGGAGCACAGTCTTGATGCGGCCCTTGTTCTTCCGCACGTCGTATCCCTCGCCCTCCAGCGTCTTCTCGATGGCGGCCAGAGAGGCGCCTCTGCCGGCGGCGGGGACGTTAGCCGCCCGGAGAATGACCTGGCTGAGAGTCGGTTTCTTCCTTTCCTTGCGCGGGGGATTCTCCCCAGCCGGACGGGAGGCTGCAAAAGCCGCGGGGAGAGGACGCGAACCGGGCATGTCCCTGCGAGTCAATCCCAGCTGCTGCCACCCGGACCCGCACGTGGGGCCGCCGCCCTGACACTGAGCCCAGCGGCCGCCGCTGAGGCCAGATAGCGAGCAGAGCCCGACGCAGCCGAATCAATCCCCTGCTTTATTCCTGCCCCTGCGCCCTCTCCCCAGCCGGTGTTTCTTCTGCCCCACTCAAGTTGCCCGCAAAAAAGCGCCAGCCCCGATTTGCACAATCGTTTCCCCTCCCCGCTCGAGGACACTGAGCTAGTTCCCCCGCTGGCCTTGTCCGAAATATTCATAAGTTGCTGTCTGGGATAGGTCACAAAACTGGGCTGTGTAACTATATGGCAAATGTGCTTGATTGAAGATTACAAACATTAAGCAGTACATTCACCTGCCAAAAAATTACAAAAAGCCCTACAGCACTGAGATCCTTTATGATTGTGCCTCACACTTGGTAAGGCAACCCCCATCCTTTCATGTATGTATACCTGCTCCTATATTTTCCACTTCATGCATCTGATGAAGTGGGTTCCAGCACATAAAAGCTTATGCCCAAATAAAATTTGTTCATCTCTAAGGTGCCACAAGGACTCCTCGTTGTTTTTCCTTAATTCTCCTGTAACTCTGCATCCTTTTGTCCTTGTAGACTTTTAAAGAAAGAGTTTCAAAGTCACCAATAGCAATTAGGCCTACCTGGAACAGCCTAATTCTAAGGAAGACTCCCAACTCTGATTGAGTTTAACTGCCATGTATACCTTTGAAAATCTCCCATTTATGTATCTAAACATTTCTCATTTAACGAACAAATTTTCAGAAATGTGCAAATGAACATACCCCATATACATATTTACCCAGTCGAGCTGTATGCTTCTTAGTTGGCCACATACTGAGACAAATTCTTATTTTGTTGTGTGTACCCACTATGGCATTATATGCATTGCAATCGGGTGGAATATGCATTACCGGTAATCAGTGCTCCCTCTGGAGTATTTTCTATCATAAAGACCATACAGATCAATGAAAGAAATAGCTAACAATAGCTGGATAGAATGAAGAGTGGGGCTGATGTATTATCAGAAGTTTCTTCCTATCTATGACAGGGAGAATTTGCTATGCCCATTCCCATAAAGGTGATAGGAAGGCAAAAACAGGACACAGCCTTAGTTCTTGATACTACATTCCGTGTTAGTTACTAGGTGGTGCTTTCTCACACAAAAACACAGCTTCGATGTTGGGCAAGACCCCACAAGAGCTTGTTCAGCACTTCAATCTTTGTGGACAGCAAACTATGGAGGGTACAGAACTATTGGGCTCTTCTCACTGTTCCCAGGACTCATTCTCTGCTAATAGGTTTCAGAGTAACAGCCGTGTTAGTCTGTATTCGCAAAAAGCTATTACCAGCAGGACAGTGGGGTGGGAGGAGGTATTGTTTCATATTCTCTGTGTATATATAAAGTCTGCTGCAGTTTCCACGGTATGTATCTGATGAAGTGAGCTGTAGCTCACGAAAGCTCATGCTAAAATAAATTGGTTAGTCTCTAAGGTGCCACAAGTACTCCTTTTCTCTCTGCTAATAGAAGATTCTTAGTTCTCAGATACTTCAGCACACCAACCAAATTATCTAAAGGCAACATTTCTACTACATCTCATGGAGTAGCTTTTCAGCCTACCCACAGAGAACCGTAGCCCCACCCAAGCAACTTCCTTTCCTTACAACCCATCAACTGGACCGCTTTCTTCTCTCAACAAAAGTGAATGGCTGAGTGACTTTTGTTATAACCTTAGAGCCGGGCAGTTCCTCCATCCTGATTGGCTAGTAGGAGTCCAACTCCCCTGAACCAATGAGAATGAGGATCCTGAATAAACCAGTGAGAGAGCCCCTTTTCTTTCTCGATCTCTTTTTTTCTCCTAAAATTGTCGTGCTCTACCATCAACACAAATGAGCATAGTGGGTCAGACCAATGGTCCATCTATCCCAATAGTCTGTCTTCTGAAGTTGCCAATGCCAGATGCTTCAGAAGGAATGGACAGAACAAGGAAATTACCTTGAGATCTATCCAGTCTACCAGTCCCAGCATCTGGCCGTCAGAGGTTTAGGGACACCCAGAGCCTGGTGTTGGATCCCTGATCATCTTGACTGATAAATTCACCCGCTTAATTTAAAAACAATTCCTCCCCACCCCCACAAAATCATCTATTGAATTCCTTCATAGGTTGATTTGTTCATTTATTCCTGTTCCTCTTTCTGTCAGAGGTAAGGCTGCGAATTTTAACATGCGTTAAGTGAAAAACCTATCAAACACTGGTCCCGCCTGAGTGTAGCGCTGGAGATGTGTGCGAGGCTTTGGTGGTTTTATTTTCTCTCTGTCTCCCCCCGCCCCTCAGCAGAAGGTTCATTCCTTAACACCATCGCCAGAAAATGAAACACCCTCCAGATCTCGGCAAGATGTCTGTTGTGGAATGACAGGAGGCCTCCTGGGCTCTTAGAAACTCGGGTTCTCGGTGCTACAGAGACATACTTTGGAGGGGAACCTAGAGCTGCGGAGGCAGGAGGGCCGGGAGGTTGATTCGGTTGCGTCCGGGTCCAGGCTATAATTAGCCGCGGGCAGCAGCCCTGGCTTCCAGTCTGCGGCTGGAGCGGCGAGAGCAGCGGCTGGAGCAGCTAGCCAATAGGCTTCCAAGCAATAGGAACCGGAGCGGTGCTGGTGGCTGGAGAAGCGGCGCCCCCTCTAGGCCGAGATGAATGCAGCGGAAACCACAGCTGAAGCTCCCGCTGCAGTTCCAGCTCCAACCAGCCAAAGGAAAAAGAGGAGAAGGAAGAAGAAGCCGCCTCGAAGACAGCGGCCGGCTTTTGCCCAGCTCATCCTGTGGAGCGTGGATTTCTCCAAGAGCCGCAAGGGCTTCTCCCTGGTGGCCATCGAGAAGGAGCTGGCGGCGACGGGAGTCGACGTCCAGAGGAACAAAAGCCGCATCAAATCGGCGCTCAAGAAGCTGGTCACCAACAACATCCTGTGCAAGGTGCCTGGAGTGACGGGGGCTCCTGGCTCTTACAAACTCTGCAAAGAACCAGGCGTCGGCAAAACGCAGCTCGTTCTGCAGCTGCCCAAGACCAAGGAGGCCAAGAAGCCAGCAAAGCAGAAGAGACAAGCAGATAAGAAGCCGCCTGCCAACCAGGAAGCTAAAAAGATCAAGAAGAAAAACAAAGGCACTGGGACAAAGCCCCCCGGGAAGATGAGGAACGTGGCCGAAGGCAAAGGAGCTGGCAAGACTTCTGCGGTTTCCTCTGCTCGCGGGGCAATGGCTCCCCAGGGGAAATCTTAACAGATCTATTGATTCACCGCAACGAAACAACAACGGCTCTTTTAAGAGCCACCCTAAACCATTTCCAGAAGAGCTTTAAGCACGAAGGCCCAGATGTGCATTGTTTAGGACCAAATACTGCATTGCTCACTCTGGTAAATCTCCTTTTGATTTCAACAGAAAATAGTGGGTGCGCTCGGAAACCAGAAATAGGCTTTCAGGTCTGCCCCCTGCCCTTTAGAAAGAGACGAGATATGCGATCAGGTTTGCTATACTGTTAAATATGATGGAACCTCTCTCAGTGTCTGACGGGAACGAGTGTGGAAACCCCGCCCCCTCAACAGATATGGTGAGCAAGTGACCAGAAAACACAGGAGTTGTGTGTATCGAACTATGAAAATTTTAAACCCCAGAATTCTTCACAACCTTATCTCAGAATGTGATGTAACAGGTGGAGGAAACGTACAAGTAGTCTGGGAACAACCTAAATCCCCACGTATTATGTGCATTCTGGTATTGCCCATAATACTGTCATGTCAGGATGCTCGAAAGGTTTCCGTGACTACCCGTGGCTGGGGAGGGGTTCAAGGACGGGACAGGACTGCCCTGTTTCTGCCCCCAACTGAAGCCAGGGCTAACTGGGGTGGAGGGCCAAGATTCCGGCGTTTTCAAGGGCAGATTAGAATATGTACATGTGGGGGGAGCAGGGAAGGTAGGTAGGTGGCCCTGTCTTATAAAAACTCCAGTTTAAGATTTAGGAGGAATTTGCCTTTCAAAAAGACTTTCACAGCCCAAAGGACCTGCTCCCCCATCGGATAATCGTCACGCGCATGCTGCCGCCCCGACCTGATGAAGCTGTTTTATAACCACCACCAGTGATCTCCAGCAGGAGGAGCCGCCATCCGCCCTGTATATTTCTGAGCGCGGTTGGTTTTCCCGCAGCTGGAAAGGCAGGGAGTGGATCTTGCCCCGCGGTTCCTGGTGTATTTGCGAGCGGTCTGCACCTTAACTGTAGATTTACAAGTAGGTTGCTGCTTAGTTAGCATCACTCCACGGCGATGCCCAGGCTCCTGCCACAGCCCCGTGCAGACAGCGTGGGTATTTTACTGTGACAGCAGGCTGCAATTGTCGGAAAGGAAAACAACCATTTTAGACTGAAATTTTATCAGGGGATTTTGTTAACATTGGGCTAAGAAGGGGTATAGAGAGAGAAAGAGCCAGGTGGCTTCAGGTTATTTGGAGGAAGATGAAAGCAGTTTATACTTTATTCCTTCCCCATCCCCTTTCATTTCGGCTTGTGGTGTTTTTTGTTTCGTTATAGCTTTGGGGCTGCTGCTTTTCCAGCCTTTGGGAAATGAAGAGTCCTTGGTCTCCAAGTCCTTTGCGAATGAAAACGTTTCAAGAGTTTGCAATATTCATAAAAACAAGTTGAAGTTTATATAAAATAAAATTCTCTAGCTGCGTTTGATTCCTGTATTTCAGTATAAAAGGCAAGATTATTAAACGGTCAGAATATTTACTACGCAAAGACTTTATAGCACGGTAAACCTTATTTTATAAACCAAACCTAATTTCCACGAAGGATTCTTATGTGGATAGGTTAAGAAACAACCTTTTTACCAGTTTCCTTCCCCAATATTGCTTTTATCCCATCTCTACAGTCAAAAATGATGGGTATTTAATTGATGAAACCTCAATCAGTAACTGATTTAATTAGATTACTTTCCCTTACTATGAGCAGCTCTTTTACAGGAAAAGTGGGTGGCCCTTAAAAGGGCCTTTGGGTCTTAATTCGGTGGATGGTTTCACCTTAACACAGCCACGGCAGGCAAAACTTTATTTAGAGCTGGTATATTTGGTCACAGCCTTAGTGCCTTCCGACACAGCATGCTTCGCCAACTCCCCAGGCAAGAGCAGGCGGACCGCCGTCTGGATCTCTCTAGAGCTGATGGTCGACCTTTTATTGTACAAAGCCAAGCGCGACGCCTCTGCAGCGATGCGCTCGAAAAGATCGCTCACGAAAGAATTCATAATACTCATGGCCTTGGAAGAAATGCCCGTGTCCGGATGGACCTGCTTCAGTACCTTGTAGACATAAATCGAATAAGACTCTCTCCGACTCTTCTTACGCTTCTTATCTCCTTTCTTCGCACTTTCAGCAATCAGCTTCTTTCCCCCTTTTTTCGGCACACGCGCAGACATCTTCACTCTCCCTCCCGCTTCCGATCAACATAAAAAAACACCAAGCCCCTCGGAGTTCCTCTTTATATAGATTGTTGGCCGACCTGAATGAAGACTGAAAGCTCTTCGGTCCTCACCTTTTCTAGCCACTCCTCGTTCGCGCGTCAAGTCTGATCGCCTGAACATGACGGCTCTGTTCACTATCTGCTACTGAGAAGGCGGCATAATTGATATAATCTAGTGTTGTCTCAGACTTTCTTCTTAGATTAGCCCACTTTCAACAAAGCAGTTTGTTCCTCTACGATTCCAACAAAGCTTTGTAAAAGTCAGAATATTTACGATTTAAATTTCCATTGGAGAATGTCTAGCGTGTTGGAAGTTATCTTGTTTTCCCATATTTAAAAAAAAATCATTTTATTTTCACTTTTTACATGTGAATCATAGATGTAACAAGAACCAGTTCCATGCAGTTCTGACCACTGGCCTTTTGACTCTTGGTACACAGTTTCAGGTTGACAGAAAATAGAAGTTTTGATCAGCACTTGTCATCTGTACAAAAGAGCCATGTGGCTTCTTTTGCAGGGGTCAATGGATTTTTTTAACCTTTGTCATCCCTGTCCTTTATTAAACAATTAACTTGCTTGGGGGGAAAATCATTTCATCTAATCTCTCTCTCTTTATGTGTCTGAAATTAGGTTTCTAAATCTATTCCTAGGTGTCTGAACAGGTGTCCTGATTCTAAAACCACTGTCCACCCAGCAGCTACTCCTGGGGTGAATAGGTGCTGCTGATTACTTAGAACTTTTTTTGGGGGGGGGGATGGGGAGCCTACAGATTTTTGGAGTTTACTTATGTATTTAAGACTTTAACTGTAGGCACCCAGGACTCAAAACCTTTGACCAGAGAGATCCCCTGTTGTTGTCTTTCTTCTTTTCTAAATACTTTCCCCCATTCCCTTCTCATTTTCCCAGATTTTTGGCTTGACATCAGACTTTGTTGGAAGTAGTTTGAACTTAAACAAAACCATTTAAATATGGCGTTCTTCTGTTTAAATCATTGAGAATCTACCAGCATAGAGCTAGAGGAGGTCAACCTCTCTATGAAGATGTAGGTTGGTTGCTCTGCCTGATAGCGATTCACTTGGCATTGATAGCACACAAGAGCTGTCTGCTTCATTCTTGCCCCTTTGCTCCCTGGGTGCAAAGTTCACCAAAAAGGAGATTCTGAGGCTGCCGGGGGGAGCAAATATAGGCACGAGCCCGGGTGACTGAAAGGCTGTGCGCCTATAGAGCAGTATATATGGAAGAAAAAGAGGTCTGGAGACAATACAGTAAGTTTCCAGCCAGGTCCAGCAGAAGAGCAGCAAAGACATGCTGGGGTCGGCTTTCAGCTCAGCTAGTTTTCCATCAGGTCTCTCCAATACGAAATTAGTGAATTAGTGGCTGGAGGGAGAGTGAGATTCCCGGCCATGGTCTCCTGCTAAGAGGGGACTGGCCAGAGTGGGTGGGTGGGGGTCTCACCGACTCTAACTTTCACCTCTCCACACCTATACAACCAGTCTCTCTCTGGACTGCTCCATCTGAGATACCATGGAAGTGTTTCTGCATGGAAATTTTTCAGTTTCCATATTTTGGTTTTCAGGCATTTGATTTTTCTACTTTTTTTTTGGCCAAAACCCAATTTTCAATTAAAAAAACCCGCAGTTTTGATTGCAAATGTTCAATCTCCTTTTAAGGGACTACCTTAACCACATTTTTAAAAACATTGCCATAAAATTGGGCCAGGCAGCATGAAATCTTATGGTTCACTTGTGCTCCTTCACCAATCCTTTGCTGTATCCACTTGTCTCTAGATGTCTATTGAGATTGTAAATTTTGAGAAGTGGAGGCTGTCTTTTCCTGACATGTTTGTACTAAGAGCTTAACACACTGGGGCTCGAGTTGGGCTGGTCAAAACAATTTCCCTCAAAACTTTTTTAATATATTATTTTCAATATCAGAATTTGTCTAATTTAACTGAAAAAAATTCAATTTCCAATCAGGAAACAAACAAAAAAAATTAGACAAAATTTTTTAAAAAAATTGTTGTCAAACTTTTGGGTTTTTTGTTTGCTTGTTTGTTTTTCAGCAGTTTTTGGCTGAGAATTTTTGGTTGCTGAAAAACAAAACAAAACAAAAAGAAAAATATGGGGGGAAATGGGAGATAAAAAGCCAACATTTTCCATGGGGATTTTTTGTGTGATCTAGCCCCTGGGACTTCTATGGGCTATTACAATACAGTATACAGAATTATAATATACTAGTTTTGTCTCTTTCACCTGTTCCAGCCACCAGATGCTCAGCCACCTAACCTGGAGAAAGAAATGATTAAAACTATGGGACCCTATAAAAGGGTAAGTTCCCATGTGGAACTTTTTCTTCCAATCCCCCTCAAAAAAAACCCCAAACCCCTTTAATTACTTTCCAGCTAAAGCTTCTACGTTCATATCAAAATAAGACCCACCACAAAAATACAAATAGAAACATTCCAAACTAAGGAAATCACAAGCTACGATCACACAAACAGCCATTTCTCTCTCTTTCTCTCTCTCACACACACATAACATTGAATAGAAACTCTCTATATTGAATAGAAACAGCACCCAAAACACCTTAACGCTGATGCTCTAGTTCCAGTAGACATTGACGTGCTGTTTTAAATACCAGCATTCAGAGAAATGTCCACTGAGCCCTCTCTCTTCAAGGCTACCACTTCCTTTCTCGTCCAGGGCTGGAGTTGATACTAGGATTACTTCTTCTACCAGCTGAATAGTGTATCTAAAATGTGTCATTTCTCCTCTGGACTGTAGAGGACTCTGTATCCCTTCTCACAGGCACAGTCTCCTCCATTCTCCCTGTCTGTGTGCGGCTGGAGAGCTGGGTGTGATGTCAACGCAGGGGACTGAATATAGTGGCTTCCTCATCTTCCCTTTCCTGCTTTGTCTCTGCTCTGAAAGCAGCCCCAGCAGGGAAGCAGGGATGGAAGAGCAGCTTCTACAAAAGCTTCCACTGTAGGGAGCTGCGGTTAAATTATGGAAATAGTGAGGTTTGAACCTGAGTCCTTCAACTCTAAAAGCACCAGCCGCTAACACTGGGTACTAAAGGACTAGGCTTATTAAAGGGTGTAGTACATAGACCAGTGACTAGAGGGAGATGAAGACCAACTATCTTCAAAGGAGGTGCTGTCATCATCATGAATAAGTTGCAATATGAACAAGAGGCTGCTAGGCAGCTCTCTAACTCGACATTCTATAGGCCATTATCCTCTGATCCCACTGAGGATTACCAAAAGAAACTACACCATCTGCTCAAGAAACTCCCTGAAAAAGCCCAGGAACAGATCTGTGCAGACACATGCCTAGAACCCCGACCAGATCTTGGGAGACAGACCAGTCCTCGCTTACAGACAGCCCCCCAACCTGAAGCAAATAATCTCCAGTAACCACACACCACACAACAAAAACACTAACCCAGGAACCTATCCTTGCAACAAAGTCCAATTCCAACTCTGTCCGCATATTTATTCAAGTGACACACATCATAGGACCTAATTACATCAGGGGCTTGTTCACCTACACATCTACCAATGTGATATATGCCATCATGTGCCAGCAATGCCCCTCTGCCATGTACATTGGCCAAACCGGACAGCCTCTGTGTAAAAGAATAAATGGACACAAATCTGACATCAGGAATTATAAAATTCAAAAACCAGTAGGAGAACACTTCAACCTCTCTGGCCACTCAGCGAAAGACTTAAGGGTGGCAATTTTGCAACAGAAAAGCTTCAAAAACAGACTCCAAGGAGAAACTGCTGAGCTTGAATTAATTTGCAAACTAGATACAATTAATCTGGGTTTGAACAGAGACTGGGAGTGGCTGGGTCATTACACACATTGAATCTATTTCTTCATGTTAAGTATCCTCACACCTTCTTGTCAACTGTCTAAATGGGCCATCTTGATTATCACTACAAAAGTTTTGTTCCCTGTTGATAATAGCTCATCTTAATTAATTAGCCTCTTACAGTTTGTATGGCAACTTCCACCTTCTCTGTATGTATATATATGTGTGTGTGTGTATATATATATATATATATCTTCTTACTATATGTTCCATTATATGCATCCAATGAAGTGAGCTGTAGCCCACGAAAGCTTATGCTCTAATACACTTATTAGTCTCTAAGGTGCCACAAGTCCTCCTGTTCTTTTTTCGCATTCAGACTAACACAACTGTTACTCTGAAACCTGTCTTAACATGAGTCACAAAATACTTGCCCAGTGGCAGAGAAGGCAGCTCCTTGGTATCCAAGACTAAGGGCTTGTCTACGCTGGGAAGTAGCCTGAACAACTATTCCATAGTAGCTCCTTTGTAGACGCTCTAATTCTGGACTACAACCTTGCCCACTCTTGCAGCGGTGCATAGGGTATGTGTGTCTACACTCCATATTGAAAGACCAGTTACATCCACACTCACTGCTGTGTGTAACTATTGGCCAAGACAGCAGCCATCCCACCAGTGCCCTTGTATGTCTCTCTGTCATTGAGACAGACCATGGTAGTCTCTCACTGTCACAAAGCCAGGGGGAATCTGGCTGTGCGGGGACAGGGCGTGTGTAGGGGAATTCCCCAGGAGGCAGCAAGACTCAGATGCCTTCATGGCTGAGCTCACTTGGGGACAGTCAAGAGTTTCTTGAGTTTCCCCTATATATAATTGCCTCATTGTAATTGAGAAATGGGCCCTTCCTAGTCCCTTAGTGCCTAGACTCTATGGTTTATGTCTACACTGTGATAAAAACCCACAACGCCAAGTCTCAGAACCCAGGTTAATTGACACACGCTTGAGCTGCAGGGCTAGAACTGCAGCCTAGATGTGTGGGACCAGGCTCTGAGACCCTCCCCTCTTGTGGGAGCTCAGAGCTCAAGCTCTGGCCCAAGCCCATATGTCTACCATGCAATTGTATAGCCTTGCAAGCCTCAGTCAGCCCTGCAAGCCTTGACCCAGGCCGGCTGTGCTGCGTGTCTTTTATGGCAGTGTAGATGTACGGTATGCCTGGGAAACTGGTCATTAAAAGGGTTCTTATAACACATTCTGGTTTGCTGTGTGGGACTCCTTTTGAGGTCAGTGTATTAATGGAAGCAGAAGGTTGGTTTCCGCATTTATTTTTAATCCACAGCAGATGCTTGAAAGCCTCAGTCCAGGCTTTTTGCTTTTTTTTTTTCTTTTTCCCCACTGACCAATCGAATGTGTGATAGAAAGACTAAAGTACATGAAGAACACAGGACAAATGCCAACGACCCATCATACCTTGTGGTTTCTGCTTAAGCAATTAGGCAAAGGACCCAACAGCTGGTGTGGTGTATACACCAGAAATAATGGGAACAACATGAAACAAAAGTGAAGTGAGTGAGATACAACAGAATAAAAACATGCTCTGTGTGCATCTTACTCCAGGTTTATTTCGTGGGGGAATTGTGTTTAAAATGTGTCATATTTGTTCTTTGTGTAAGTCACTTTCCCCTGCTTTTCTGTATTTGATAGAAATACCCCTGATTTTACAGAACCTACCACTCACTTTATTGGATCTCAATCATTTCCAAGAAAGTTTCTGAGAGAGAGAGAAAAACAGAGTTCTAAACCTGGGTATTTCCAAACACTTTGAAATGAAAATAACTTGGAAATTTCATTTTAATGCAACCCCCCCCCATTTTTCATCTAATTCTAATCCCTGGGGGCTCCCTAAAACACAGGAAAAGACGCTCCAAATGAGGGAGATTCGGTCTTATCCTTTGACATCTCTCAGAGGACAATTGGTCCCTGCCCTCAAACTGGTAAAAGCTCTCAGGGAAAGTATGTGGCACTAGGGACAGGAAAAACTAGCAGGGCTAGAGAGATGCAATTGTTCCTCCCAGATAAGGTATTGTTGCACTGGGAACTGGATCCTAGAAGGAAACTAGATGCAAATATGTTGCATCATCTTATCAACTGGGCCTACGGCTGCTGTCCCCAATCAGCCATCCCTGTTTATTTGGCCTGTCTATGCAATACAGTCTCAGTCTTTACCAGGGTTTTTTATAGGTTTTTAATGAGAATCACAATGTTCTTGAGATGATTTTTACTAGGGTTGGTCAAATATTTCCATCAAAACCTCTTTTCACTGGAAAATTGGATTTTTGATGAAATTCACTTTTTTTTTCTTGCACAAAATGGCTGTTTGCTTTCCTCATATTTACTTTATTTATTTATTTATTTATTTATTTTTGTCACCCCCAAATTGAAAGTTTTCCAGTTTGTAGCAATGCTGCTAGCCAAAATCCTGTGTGGTTTGGTGCATTTTTCAGCTGAAATGTTTTGCTGTCTGGTGAGTTTTCTGGTTTTCATGGGGTTTTTTTTGTTTTTGTTTTTACAAAAAAGGCAACATTCTCCACTCAGAACGTAGGCAACCTCCCCCCTTTTCTGAGTAAAATTAACCCAAGTGGAGGGGGAAGGGGAACAAACAAATAAACAAAAAGCCACATTTCTTGACCAACTCTATTTTCTACCCTTCAGTGAATGATCCTTAGCTGCCCCTTCACAATCACTATTCTCTGGCTATACAATAGCCCAGGGGTTCTCAAACTTCATTGCACCACGACCCCCTTCTGACAACAAAAATTACTACAGGACTCCATGAGTGGGGCCGCAGCTTGAGCCTGTCCGAGCCCTACCACCCCAGGTAGGGGAGTGGAACTGTAAGGATAAGGCCTTTTCCTGTAGCCATATCGCAAAAAGAAAAGGAGTACTAGTGGCACCTTAGAGACTAACCAATTTATTTGAGCATAAGCTTTCGTGAGCTACTGCTCACTTCATCGGATGCCATATTGTTTGGCCCATAGCCTTATCGTAAGGCTGAAAGCCTACTGCCTTTGTCTGCAGCCAGATTAAAAGAGCAGCCGCCGTTAGCTGAGAAGCAGGAAGTCACATCCTCACATTCCATCTAAATTAGATTAAAACAATGTAATATCAGGTTGTTAAGAAGGAGATCCTGTCCCAATGGCACCTACTATCACCAGATAAAGAAACAGATCTTAAGATGGTTAAAGAAAACTTAGTTTGATGGCATCCTGTCTGGCAAGAGACCACTTATCAGTAGCTGTGGTTGGGAAATCCTCATTTCTGTATTGTTTTGTCATTATGGTCCCCACTTCCCTATTGTTTGTCTGTATGATCTCTGTCTGGTCCTTTGATTGTTTCTGTCTGCCATATAATTAATTTTGCTAGGTGTAAATTAATTAAGGTTTTGGGTTATGATTGGTTGGAGAATTTTGTTAGGATTGGTTAGTAAAATTTTAGTAAAATGATTGGTTGAGGTACAGTTAAGCAGGACTCAAGTTTCACTATAAAAACTGGGGTCCAAAAGGAAGTTCTTTGGGGAACCAACTCCAGGACACAGTCCCAAAGATCAGAGCTGCCAGACCTCAACACTTTGGCAATGACACCGTGCAGAAACTGGAGTCCCCCAGATGGACCTGATCCCGACTGGCCATCAAGAAAAGTTCATCTGACTTACTGCCTTATTGTATGTGTAGCATTGTATTCTGGTTTTGGTAATTGTTGATAAATAGATGTTAAGTAGGATATTACTGTGTAAGACTCTTTCACTGGTAAAAGACCCCGTAAGCCCACAAAAGATTAAGCCTGGGGCCCAGAGGAAACTGGTGTCTGCCCGGAGCTCGGAGGGAATGGGTGCTTAAATTGACAGGATTACGCCAGAGCCCTGGGAACTGGGTAAGGGTGGGTGCCCTAGAGCATACGGTTACGCCTGGGCCCTAGGAACGGGATAAAAATGAGTGCCTAAATTAAGAGGGTTACGCCTTGAACCGTAGGAACTAGGTAAAGGTGGAAGCCTTGAGCCCTGGAACTGGATAAAGGTGGGTGCCCTAGAGTGAGCAAGTGACAGAGAATTTTGTGTGGGTAACAAAGCCAAAGCCCCACCGTCCAAGGGCTTCAGTCCCAGGCAGGGGGCATGTAACCTGAGTCCCGCCACCCAGAGCGGAAGCGCTCAGCTTGGGCTTTTGCCCCAGTACCCAGCAAGTCTAAGCCAGCCCTGGCAACCCCACTAAAATGGGATTGCGACCCACTTTGGGGTCCCAACCCGACCCACAGTTTGAGAAGCACTGGAATAGCGTGGAGATTTTCCCTAGTAGGAACATTCTCTGTGGGGAGGCGGGGAAGCCTAGAGTTGTCTCTTGGAGTCAGTCTACACTAGATCTGGTATTTGCTACATCTGCACCATCACGAGCATGTGTTATGTTAGTGCCACCCCCCAGGTCCACAAGCGATGGCACACAAGTGTTGCCAACATGGTAGCAATTGCACTCGCTTAGCGTGTGTCTCCCTACCCTACATCAGGTCATTGTGCCATTTAATTGATAAGATCCAGCACCTGTGACAATCAGTGGAAAGACTCACTGTTGATTTCAATGGGCCATCAACCCTTTGCTTCCAAGGGTCAATGGCCAATGGACCTCTCAGGCAAAGCAAGAAGTTTGCATTCTGATCTGCATGGAGGGATTTCCTCAGGGTCAGATGCATCCCAGTGATAACACCATTGGCTGCCGAGGAGTTATGCCACGGGTGAATGTGGCTTTTCCAACTTCGGGGAACACACGCACTTTAATGATAATATCTAGCTCTTATGTAGCACTTTGCAAAGGAGGTTATTCGCATCATCGCTGTTTGACATGTGTGGAAGCTGAGGCAGGAAGGTCATCCGGACTACAGCCCAGGTCTCCTAAGGCCCAGTCTAGTGATCTCTCAATGAGGCCCCCCTACCTCATGGGGTATTCTTGTTTGAGTCATCCAAAGTCTCTAACTCTGACCTACAGACTGATTCAAATTGACACAATGCAATCAGCCAAAGGACATGCACAAGACCATTCCAGGAAACCTTGCTCAAGGCTCAGTTAATTTCTGTGAAGAGGAGATTGGAACTGAACTTCACAGAAGGAGTTCTGCCTTCTGTGAATCGAGGAAAATACTCCAACAGGGAGCTGTTTCACCCAGCTGTCTAGATTGTACATAGGCGCGGGATTTGGGGTGCAGGGGTTTTACATGGGGCTCCGCTCCCAGACCCCCACGCAGGGTCCCAGCTGCTGGCCCCACAGCCGGGCTCCACTTCTGGCCCCCATGTGGGGTCCTGGCTGCTGGCCCTGCTCCTGAGGCTCTGGTCCCAGTCCCGCATGCTGGCTCCCAGCCCCGCGCCTGGGGTCCTGGTTGTCAGCCCTGTGCCCAGGGTCCTGCTGCTGGCCCAGCGCCTGCCCTCAGCTGTGGCCCCATCCATGTCCCACCCTTCCAGAGAAATGACTCTGCTCTCAGCCCCAGCTCTGTGGATAGGGGACAGACAGGGGAAAGGGGGATGGCTTTCAGCACCCCCACTATTAAATGTATTCCAGCACCACTGGGATTGTGTATGAAATCTGATGTTTACAAACCATGAGCACAAATTCTGCTGAGTCTGCATCACCCAGTGCTCAGAGGAACCAGGCAGAAACACCTCCTCCGCTGAGCGCAGAGAGATCTTTCGCCAGAGAAACTTCAACTCAAACAGGCGTGCGGGGAATCCTGTCGAACTGGACATATATTTTGTTTCGCAATCTGGGAGAGAGATGGGAACAGAGGGTTTGTGAGGCTAGGTATATAAGCCAGTTGCAAACCAGCGCCCTTGAGAAGGCTATTGGGGAGTTTCGGAGAAGTAGCTGCAGACCCTGTGCTTGGAGGTAAGGGATCTGGTGGGCTGTGTGTTTGGTCAATTTGTTACTGCTTTGCGAGGGCTCCTTTGACTCGGCTGTACAGCCTCTGATCAGAGCAGACGTCTGGTTTGTCTCTAACAGGGATTACAATCCGTCTGCTCAGGATGGGTTTGTGAAGTCTCTGAATGCTGATTCCTGCTTTTTAACAAGAGTGTACTTTATTTTTTTTTTTATTTTCTGGGAAGAGTATCAAATAATAGAACTGCCTGGAAATTGGGATGTCTGTTTTCTCCACAGAAAATTTTGACTTAAAAGAAAATGAAAACCTGATTTATTTTTCAGTTTTCAGATACACACCAAAAATATTCAGCCCCCCAAAAGGTGCCAACACTTGAAAAAGTTTTGCCCCAAAACTGCCACACACAAAAATCATCCCCAAACTGCCAAATTCTCATTTTTTTTGGCTCAAAATTATGAAAAAAAATATTTTTTCATGTAAATAATGAAAAAAATTGCCTCGAAGAAGCTGCAAATAAACAAAGAGGCTGTGGAAGCTCTGAGTTCTTAGCATGTCTGGCCATCAAGTCTTGTACGTCTGTGTGGACCGTGCCCACTTCAGTGTGTGTTGTGTGAAGAGCCTCAGTCCCACCATTCAAATGAAAGCTGTGGTGGTTTGCTTTTCTTCTACCCTGGCTGGTCTCAGGAAGTCCCTTCTTGTGCCACCTAACCTGCTATTGAGAGGATATGACTTTCCAGGGACTACTAAACAAAGTCATCTGGTCATGTTTTGAAAAATGATACCCAACCCTTAGGTGCAGTTAGGGCTAATGGAAATCTACAGAAAATATTTTCCTCCGCTAAGTGCAGGGCTCAGGGGCGGCCGGTGACCCAGCCATTGGGAAAGGCTAGCCCCTGGCCCCGCCCCTAGTGCCTGAGGCTCCTCCCCTTCTGCCACCCCCCCCCCCTTTTGCTCCTCACCACTGCCCCTGGCTCCAGTGCTGGGCAGCCAGGGGGCAAGGTTCCAGCTCTGGTGTGCAAAGTGGCCAGCCCTGGAGCGCCGGGCAGCTGGGCAGCACGGCCCCAGCACCAGCCACTCTAAGTCCCTGCGGGAGGCAGGCCAGCCAACCTGGGCCAGGGCAGAGCGCTGAGAACAGCAGGAGGGGGCCTGGCCTGGAGGCAGAGCCTGGGCGGGGGCCACGCTAGGCTGTTTGGGGAGGCACTGCCTCCCCCTGCCTATGATACCTGCCGCCCATGGCAGAGTGTGTTTTCCTGAAATGCTGGGTTGTGAAACAGAGAGACGTGGTGGGGGAGGTAATATCTTTGATTGGAGCAACTTCTGTTGGTGAGAGAGACAAGCCTGCAAGCTACACAGGGCTCTTCTTTGGACGTTGGCCCAATCAATTCCACCTTGTCTCTCTAATATCCTGAGACCAGCCCGGCTACAACAACACTGCAAAGAACAGGTAGTGGATTTTCTAGGGACTGCAAGGAATCATAAATTTTGAGGGGGAAGGCACGGTTAGACCATCCGTATCATCTTCCCAGGTCTAGGGCACGATCATAGGTGGTGGGTATAATAGGCCAGGAGAGGCTAAGCCATGTCTGTGCTCCACCTCTTCCCCTCCCTGCTCCACCCCGTCCCCGAGGCCCCACCACTGCCTGGGGAGTCCCTCCTCTCCTCCACTCCACCCCCACTCTGGAGGTCCCGGCCGTGTCCCTCCTTTCCGCCACCCTTCCCCCACAAGACCCCCCCCGCCGACTTCTCCCCTCCGCACCCCGCCATGCCTCCACAGAGGAGAGGGTGGAGGAGAGGAGGGACACGGCCACTGGTGGGGTGGGGATTGAGCAGTGCCCAGGGTAGAGTGTGGGCAGGGCCGTGGGTGGAAGAGGTGGGACAGGGAGCCAGCCTTCCCCAGGGGAAGTTTCACCTGCTACCCATGGACAAGATTTCTCCCTGCAGGCCATTTTCTAGGTTTTTGTCCAGTCTTGTGTCCACACTCCAAAGTGATGGAGCAGCCACTCCTGGCAGTTCTCTTGGGAGACGATTCCACAGCTTGATACTTTCCCATCTCACCACAATCTGGACATTGTCCAATATTCAGCCTGAACTTGACCACGTTCATGTTCCTCCCTGGATCTTCCTCTGCAACCCCCTGTCTCACCCTTACTAATTCCTCTCCTGATGGCACCCCCAGTCACACTCAAGCTTACACCAACCCCGTCGCGCTTGCACACCAAAGCAAAGACCAAGGATAAAGCCTGTTAGGATTGAACAATCAGATGAAGAGGCATTATCAATCTCTGGGTTTGGTTGGTTAGTTGGTTGGTTTGTTTTTATCTCTAGCAGTCAGAAGGGAAGTTTCAGGCAGAGATGACTCTTGCTCCCGATCCAAAACTCATCCATGGGACTTTCCCTAAGAGAAGTGAGCTTCTGGAGGAATTCAAAGGTAATCAATCCATCCTAACCCTGAGCCTAAAACACTCCATGGTGTGATGCTTTCTCACAACCACTGGAGGTGCCGATGAGTTTCCTGGTGCACTCCAGTGACTGAGGAAGCTTTTGCATGTGTGGTGAATAGCATAACCTGAGGAAGGCTGTGCCTCCCCAAACAGCCTTGCATGGCCCGCCCATGCTCCTCCCTGAAGCCGGTGCACTGGGGCTGGGGGCACACAGGGGTGTGTGTGTGTGTGCCCACTCTGGGCTCCAGCGGGTGAGAGGGGGCAGAAAAGGAGGGGTGGGACCTTGGGCAGAGGGTAAGGGCCCCATGCTGTTAAGTAGAGATGACTGGAAAATTGGAGACGACCCCCACCCCTGCGCTGAAAAATGTTACCTTTCTTAAAAGCCAGCAAACAAACAACAACCTGGAAAGCAACATTTTTGGGCTGGGGGAAGGTGGAAGGGAGAGTGAAAATGGAAGAAGTTTTGGCCAACGGCGGAAAAATAATCAGTCTGGGCTGGATTTTTTTTGCACGGATGTGTGTTGTTTAGTTTTCCAATGAAAAAATAGCAATTAAAAAAAATAAATCAAGGAAAGCAGAACCTTTCCGTTTCAGCAAACCCCACAATTGCCACTGGAACAGTTTCAGTGGAAGGAACACTTTTGACCAGCCCCACCACTAAGGGGCTACAGGAGCGGATGCCCTTTCCCCGGTACGCTGGTGGTTGAGGAGTCTCCTAAAGCAATTCCTTGAGGATGACAGTTCCCAGGCACTCCCAGCTGGGATGCAGGTGGTGAGCACCCCAAATGCTGTGGCTGTTGAGCCTAGATACATGAGGAACGCATGAAGCTCTGGTTGCTGGCAATATTGGCCAGATGCCCTCTCAGCTCTAGATACTTGGAGCACTGCCCAGGGATGGTCTACGGGAGAGAAGCCCAGCATCTGTAGATCTTTCGGACCCCATGTGCTGTACACAGCCAGATCTAACGGTCTGATTCTCTCTCACCCCTCTCAGAGGATGTGATTCTGGATCCTGACACCGCGAACCCGTGGCTCATCGTGTCTGCAGACGGGAAATCTGTGCGATCAGGAGAGATACCACAAGAGTTCTTGCCCGAGAATCCCAAAAGATTTGATCTTGCTCCCTGTGTACTGGGCGCCCAGGGGTTCACTTCAGGGAGACATTACTGGGAGGTGGAGTTTGGGGATCAGAGGGAGTGGGCCGTGGGGGTTGCCAGAGAGTCCGTGCAGAGGAAGGAATGGCTCACTCTTAGCCCTGAGGATGGGATCTGGTCTCAAGGGCGCTGGTGGCTTCGGAGGGAGGCATTCGGCTCCTCTGAGACCCTCCAACCCTATAGTGGGAGGTCTGGGATAATCGGGGTTTATCTGGATTATGAAGGGGGGCGGGTGGAATTTTATGAAGATGACCATACGACTATAATGTTGGCCTCCTTCAATGGGGAAAAAATTTTCCCCTTCTTCTACTTGGGCGGAGGGGTCCACCTCACACTGATCCCTTGAGGCTTAGGGGGGAAACATCCCACTGGGACACCCCCCCATGAAATGTGCCCCTCTCTCTAGCCATTTCCTGCACCGCCTCCCCGAGCCTCTGCAGCCTTGTCTACATGCAGGCTTTGCACCAGGGTCTGATTTAATTTGAACCTGGAGCAAACACCAGTCTGGATGATCTTAATTTGGCCAAGAGCGGTGTGACTCAATTTTAAGCATTGCCAGCACACGTGGTTTTCTTGTGATTGTCATGATATTTGGTGGTTTTTTTCTTATGATTCCATCCGGATCTGCGCTCTTATTAAATCAGTCCATTAAAATAATAATAGTGATGGTAATTATTAATTAACCGTTAATAACACAAACAGAATAAGAAGATTCATTCAATACCTAAAAGAAGTTTTCAGCCCTCCGAGTTGCAGAGGAAAGATTGAAAATGTGACTCCTAAAGGCTCCAACAAATTAAAACATTTATTACTGTAATATCTTTGCATCAAAGGGTCATTTTCTAATCTGGGTCTGTATAGCACCTTGCCCAACATGGTCCATGATCATGATCCATGACTAGCTGCTACAACAATCTTTTTTTAAAATCTCCTGATTTTTGAGGAGCCCTGACTCATCATTTTTGAACACTGGGGGTTGGCAAGACTGGCTTTAGCTTAAACTTGCTCCTAATTGACTTTAAAAGGATCGTTTGTCTTGATTTAAGAGGGTCCGCGCAGGCATTTGAAGGGGTTTAACTACATGCGGCTTCAATCCCAGGTGTGGCTAAACAGGTGCAGTGTTGCATGGAGACAAGCCCTTCAGGAATGTCTACGCCCCAGTGTGGATCATCCCAGCCTGGGTCAAGGGTCTTGGGCTAGCAGGGCGTGCGCGAGGGCTCCAAAACGTCGTGCGTAGACGTTGCAGCTCAGGTCTGAAGGCTGGGGAGGAGGAGGGGCTTCAGAGCCCAAGCCTCAATTTCAAAGCCCCATCCACACAGCACCGTTCAGAGCACTAGCACCAGCCCCGTGAGCTTGAGTCTCTCACTCCCTTGGGCTCCAAAATGCAGTGCAGATCTACCCTTCGTTTCTAGCTTTGATGAGCCTGGAAGACTCCCTAGTTCACTCAGAGCTTCGTCTTGTCCTCTTCCTAACCTCCTAGACCCAGATTCTCAGTAAGAGATAGGTACCTAAATAGCTTTGAGGAAGTGAAACTCACTCCCTAGTCTCTGTGGTCATGCTCCCGCGGAGACTCTCCTAGCAGCATAGGGTATGTCTACACAGCAATTAAAAAGCCACGGCAGAGAGTCCGGAGCCCAGATCAGCTGATTCATGCTCGCAGGGCTCTGGCTATGGAGCTAAAAATATCGGTATACACTTCCGTGCTCCAGCTTGAGGCAGGGCACTCAAACCCCACAAGGCGGGAGGGTCTCAGAGCTCAGACTCCAGCCCGAGCCCAGAAATCCACATAGCAATGAAACAGTCCGGTAGGCTGCGTCCCACAAGACCAAGTTGGCTGGCATGGGCCAGCCATGGGTGTCTGGTTGCTGTGTAGACATACGTATGGTCTATTCTCTCTGCTCTGTGACAGAAAGGGAACGAGACATGAGGCATATGAGAATGATGCTCCAGGCCCATCATGGGCTGGCCCTTCCTCATCTCTATCCCTGTTTTATTCAAGTTAACAAACAAGCCAATGGCTTGGGTGGGGACTACCCCAGCAATAACGGGAATATGAAATAAATGTGAAGTGAGTCAATGGGAAACTCCAGTGAGATGCACAGAATAAAACAAAGCCCAGTGCCAGGCATGCCCCAGGCCTGTTAATGAGGGGATTTCTGTTCAGAATGTGTCCTTCCTGCTTTTCTGTAACTAGCAGAAATATCCCTGATTTTGCAATAAACGTTGAGTCCCTTTTTTTACTTCATTGCATCTCAATCCTTTCCCAGCTCCTTGCCTGCCAAACACAGGTTGGAAAAAAAAATTAAGTTCAAGAAGATTGTCATTTTAAGTGAGATGGCTTTGGAATATTTGCTGAGAAGAAAACAAGCAAACAGTCATTTCAGGTTGACCCGCAACAATTTCTTTTCTTTTCTTTTCTTTTCTTTTTTCTTGTTTGGCCACTGTATCAAAAATTGATTTTTTTGCTCAGCTCTACCCAGCAGCTCAAGGCAAATCCATTCCCTCATTTTTCTTCCTTTCCCCTACTATGAACAATGGGATGGCTCCTCTGCTTTGCCCCCCCACTCCCACCCCTTCCCATCCCTGCAACATGCAGCCTGGGAACGGGGACCCCACTACAGCAGCTCCGCCAGGTCTGAGAATCCACTTCTTTCTCCTGCTCATCTGGCTCAGGTGTTGAAGAACCCCAGGAGCTGCAAAGGGGATATAGGGTCTGAGGGGCAGATGTGGGGTCAGAACTGATGGAGGGAGCTGGATGACAGCAGATCTGAGGGCAGAATTCAGGTAGGAGCTGAGGGGGGCAGACAAGGGAGAAGGACAGATGTGGAGGTTGGGTGACAGTCAGATCTGGGAGTGGGGGACAGGATTGATCTGGGTTTTGGGAGGGGAGAATTCATTGCTGGGCAGGGGATATTCAGATGGGCGGATGGACACCTGCAGCAGAGACAAAGTCACACATTTGGGAGAGAGGGCAACATTAATTGACACACACTGGAGGGAGTTCAAAAATCAGAGGACAGACCCCCAAAAAACTGCTCCATTTTTTTTTTAATCTCATGGGTTTGGGGCCAAGCTCAACATTTTTTGTGGGGGGAAAGGGTGGATTGAGTCATGGTTTTTCAACCTTTGAGGTTGGCAATATTATAATCTAGACAGGTTTCAGAGTAACAGCCGTGTTAGTCTGTATTCGCAAAAAGAAAAGGAGTCCTTGTGGCACCTTAGAGACTAACCAATTTATTTGAGCATGAGCTTTCGTGAGCTACAGCTCACTTCATCAGATGCATACCGTGGAAACTGCAGCAGACTTTATATATACACAGAGAATATGAAACAATACCTCCTCCCACCCCACTGGGAGGAGGTATTGTTTCATATTCTCTGTGTATATATAAAGTCTGCTGCAGTTTCCACGGTATGCATCTGATGAAGTGAGTTGTAGCTCACGAAAGCTCATGCTCAAATAAATTGGTTAGTCTCTAAGGTGCCACAAGGACTCATAATCTAGACAGACGCTCCTCAAGCCCAGTGGTGAGCTGGAGCAGGTTGTTAAATTTAGAAGCCCTTTTAGAACCGGTTGTTCCGCGAGAGAGAACCGGTTCTAAACGGGCTTTTAAATTTAACAACCGGCCCAAAGTGGCGCCTTAGGCACACACTCCATGGGTGTTCCAGCCCTGGAGCACCCACAGGGAAAATTTGGTGGGTGCAGAGCACCCACCATCAGCTCCCCACCCCACCCCCGGCCCCAGCTCACCTCTGCTCCACCTCCTCCCCTGAACGTGCTGCCCCGCTCTGCTTCTCCGCGCCCCCCCACGCTGCTTCCCGCGAATCAGCTGTTCGCACGGGAAGCCGGGGCGGACTGAGAAGCAGGCGGCGGCTTCCCGCTCAGGCCCAGGGAGGCAGAGCGGAGGTGAGCTCGGGCAGGGGGAGGGGGCGTGAGGAGGGCTGCCCGTGCCGCAGCAGGTAACCCCGGGGGGGGGCGCAAGGGAACCGCTCCCCGCCCCAGCTCGCCTCCGCCACCCTCGGCCTGAGCGAGAAGCCGCGGCCTGCTTCTCAGCCCTCCCGGTGGGGGCTCTGCACCCACCAATTTTCCCCGTGGGTGCTCCAGCCCCGGAGCACCCAGGGAGTCGGCACCTAAGGCACCACTTTTGATGTGATCAGTGGGGGGAGCGGCTGCTCTCCCTGCTCCCCCCCAGCTACGCTCCCTGCCCCTAGGAGCCAGAGGGACCTGCCGGATGCTTCCTGGGAGCTGCCCCAGGTAAGCACCGCCGGGACTCCCCACCTCGCCCCCCGGCAGGTCCCTCTGGCTCTTAGGGGTAGGGTGGGCACCCACTACAGTGGCCCACAAGACCCTCCTACCCGGCTCTGGGGGCAGTCAGGGGACAGGGGAGGGGGTTGGATGGGGCAGGAGTCCTGGGGGGGCGGGGGTGGGCAACGACCCCCTCGTGGGGTGAGGAGGGAACCCGTTGTCAAGATTTTGGCAGCTCATCACTGCTCAAGCCCCATGAGCAACACCAGCACTGTTTCTCCCAGGACATAAATATTTGCCTCTGAGGTTGCTTTGTGGCCCACACTAGGGCAGGGGTTCTCAACCGGGGATACGTGTCCCACTGGGGGTACACAGAGATCTTCCCGGGGGGGTACATCAACTCCTCGAAATATTTGCCTAGTTTTACAACAGGCTGCAGAAAAAGCACTAGCAGCAAAGTTTAGTGCAAACTACAATTTGAGACAGACAAGTGACTTGTTTATAATGCTCTGTAGACGATACACTGAAAATGTAAGGACGCTATTTATATTCCAATGGATTTATTTTATCGTTATAGGGGAACAAGGAGAAAGTCAGCCCTTTTTCAGGACTAGCGTGCTGTGACGCTTTTGTATGGTTATGTCTGATGGTGTAAGCAAGTCGGTTTTGAGTGAGGGGAAACTTGGGGGAAGGCAAGACAAATCAGACTCCAGTCGTCTGAAAAGTTTGAGAGCCCCTGCGCTGGGGCAAACCAAAACATGCCTGGGGTGTCACTGTGCTAGCATATATCCAGGTGTGTGCAAACTGCAGTGAACTGGCAACCAATCAGTCCCACCAGGAGCAAAACGTGTAGGCTGGCCAGAAGTTGGGAAACACACAAACCTTCAGGCTCTGTTCTCTTGAGCAGGCCCAGTGGCTGCTGCTGCAACAACGGCCAAAACAACTTGCAACGTCAGGAAGGGGGCTGATTGCTGATGAAAGCTCCACCCAGCCCTGGGCTTTAGGAAGCAGATAAGTGCAGCTCAACTCTGTGTGCACCTGCCCAGCCGGGTACAAAGACTGCTGCAAATCCAGCCAAAACGCTCCAGGAGGAAGCTACTTGTTCCATCTGCCTGGATTATTTTAAAGAGCCGGTGATGATTATAGACTGCGGGCACAACTTCTGCTGAGCCTGCATCACCCAGTGCTTGGGACGACAGGAGACCAGCCTCTCCTGCCCCTGCTGCAGGGGCAGCTTCCCCCAGAGACACCTCAAGCCCAACAGGCAGCTGGCCAATGTGGCAGAGGTGGCCAAACAGCTCAGCCTGCAGCTGTTCAAAGAGCCCCGAGGTGGGAGGGTGTGTGAGAAATACCTGGAGGCTCTGAAACTCTTCTGTGAGGAGGATCAAACCCCCATCTGCGTGGTGTGTGACAGATCCAAGGAGCACAGGGCTCACACGGTGGTTCCCATAGAAGAGGCTGCCCAGGAGTACAAGGTAGGAACCATAGAATCGTAGGACTGGAAGGGACCTCGAGAGGTCATCTACTCCAGTCCCCTGCACTCGTGACAGGACTAAGTATTATCTAGACCATCCCTGACAGCTGTTTGTCCAACCTGCTCTTAAAAATCTCCAATGACAGAGATTCCACAAATTCCCTAGATACTTTATTCCAGTGCTTAACTACCCTGACAGTTCAGAATTTTTTCCTAATGTCCAACCTAAACCTCCCTTGCTGAAATTTAAGCCCATTGCTTCTTGTCCTATCCTCAGAAGTTAAAGAGAACAATTTTTCTCCCTCCTCCTTGTAACAACAACCTTTTATGTACTTGAAAACTGGTATCATGTCCCCTCTCTGTCTTCTTTTCTCCTGACTAAATAAACACAATTTTTTCAATCTTCCCCCGTAGGTCATGTTTTCTAGATTTTTAAAATCATTTTTGTTGCTCTTCTCTGGACTTTCTCCAATGTGTCCACATCTTTCCTGAAATGCGGCGCCCAGAACTGGACTCAATACTCCAGCTGAGACCTAATCAGCACGGAGTAGAGCGGAAATCACTGGCAAAACACTGCATTATTACAGAGATCTTGCATAGCAAACTCTATAGCTAAAGGGAATACACAAAGAATTTTTTAAAGTACGGTTTTACACACACTAAAGGATCTAAACCTCATTTTCCCCCCATAGGCATGGAATTACTCTGCATTGGGGGGTGAACCGGGGCTGCAGTGCGGGGTGGAGTCTCTGCACTGGAAATAGTGTGGGGGCTCTGTCCCTGCATCAGTTCACCCACAAGCTGGGTTGGGGGATAAGAATGGGACCCAGAGGGGCTGGAACAGCCTCTCTGGCACCCTGAATTGGGCCAGGAACCAGGTAGTAACTGATTCCCAGTTTGGAGCGAGCTGTACCCTACCAGCCTCAGGAGCTGCTGTCTCTCCTATTTCTCTGTCGTCTCCCCCCACACACACACCCATTCACAAGGAGCTTTCTCACCACTAGCCCCATTCTGCATTTAGGTCTTATTGTGCCTGTTTTGTTTCGTTTCCCTGAAAGCCCCATAACAGGGTTATGACGTCACCGGTAATAAGGAAGAGGAAGACCTGAACAACTGAGAGGGGGGTTTGTTTTTAGTCACAAGATTTGGTCTCTTTTTTGTTAGCACCTGCTCAGCTTGACCCAGCCCGGGGCAGCGTTTAAGTGTGAAACTGGTGTTCAGGACACCTGTATTCTTGTTCTAGCTCTGCCGGTGGCCTTGGACGAGTAACTCCCCCTTCCCCCTTCTGCCTTGGCTATTTAGACCAGTGATAGTTAGACCGCAGCTGGGAAGCCACAAGTGGTTCTTTAATGTGTCTTCCTTTACCACATGATCTTAAAACACTGTAGGGTTAACAATTAAATCAATCAGCATGCTTTTTACTATCTTATTAACCAAGTAAATTATTAACTTATACCAGATTATTAATTTATTTGCTGTGAGAATTATAGAATATCAGGGTTGAAAGGGATCTCAGGAGGTCATCTAGTCCAACCCCCTGCTCAAAGCAGGACCAATCCCCAATTTTTGCCCCAGATCCCTAAATCGCCCCCTCAAGGATTGAACTCACAACCCTGGGTTTAGTAGGCCAATGCTCAAACGAAATCTTTCCCCTGTCCTACTGTTTAAATATGAATAATATTGTAGTAAATGAAACAATGAATTCACATGACTGTGGCTCTTTTGGGTCACGTTGATCGCTCATTTGGCTCCTGAACCGCTCTTGTCTGAGTATCACTGACTTAGACCTGGTCTACACTAGTGCTGTAAATCAATCTAAGTTGAACTAGGTAAGTTATGTAATGTAACTTAAGTTGATGTACCTTAGTACCTTAGTGTGGACATAGTTCACAGCCATGTCCACACTACGCAATGTCGATGGGAGATGCGCTCCCGGCAACAGAACTTCTGCCGCTCATTGAGGTGGATTATAGACGTCGACGGGAGCATAGGCACAGACTCCGTAGGCTGGAGCACCCACGGGGAAAAATTGGTGGGTGCTTTGCACCCACTGGCAGCCAAGCATCCTGCCCTCCCGCCCCAGTTCATCTCCAGCTCTGCCTCTTCCCCTGAGCGTGCAGTGTCCCTGCATCTCCTCCCAGCACTTGCCGCCGTGAAACAGCTGTTTCGCGGCATAACAAGCTGTGGGAGGGAGGGGGGTGGAGCGGGAACACGGCGCATTCAGGGGAGGAGGCGGGGCTGGGGCAGGGATTTGGGGAAGGAGTCCAATAGGGGCAGGGAGGGGGCAGAGTTGGGGCGGGGACTTTGGGGAAAGGGTTGGAATGGGGGTGGGAAGGAGCAGGGCTGGGGTGGAGGCAGGGCTGGGCAGCAGAGGTCAAGCACCCACTGGCGCCTGCAGAAGTCACTGCCTATGGCTGCTACCACATTCTAACTAATAATATTGTAGGCATTAGCACCCGGTTTAAAACACAGTAATGAATACACCATATTAATAAGCAACAGGGCTAAAAAATAATCTATTAGTTATTGTTGATGGAAAAGTCTCAAAAATATGTTGTATGTTTAAACAGAGCTCATAAAACATTTTTATTTTTGTTCATCTCCCAACTTCTTAGGTGCAAATTCAGAGCCACCTGGAGATTTTGAAGAAAGAGAGAGCTGAGATTCTAGCGTTTCAATTGAGTGGGGAAATGAAAAGCCAGGAACTTCTGGTAGGTGCCGTTATTGCTTATCAGCTCCAGGACATCACTGATACTTGGAGTAACGTAAGAGTAACATGCTCCCCTCAGAGTGAGATCAGTACTTACTTACTCTGCTGTCTTTTGCAAATTCTCTTCTGGTTCAGAGATTCTTTGTTTCTGATAGGTACTGCATACACATATATGGGTCTGGGCCTCTTGGCATAGGCGCAGACTCCGTGGGTGCTCTGGGGCTGGAGCACCTATGGGGGAAAAATGGTGGGTGCTGACCACCCACCAGCAGCCCCCCATCAGCTCCCCCCCACCCCCCAGTGTTGCCTGCCCACTGGTAGGCCCTGCCAATCAGCACCTCCCCCTCCCTCCTTGCGCCTCCGGCCCGCCGAGATCAGCTGTTTCGAGGCATGCAGGAGGCTCTGGAGGGGAAGGGGGCGGAGTGAGGATGCAGCATGCTTGGGGGAGGGGGTTGAACTGGGCAAGAAGAGGTGGGGTGGGGGGGAGCAGGGGCAGGAAGAGGCGGGGCGGGATGGGACGGGAAGAGATGGGGTAGGGTGAGGCTTGGGGGTGGGGTGGGGGCGGGGCCTGGGGCAGAGCCACGGGTCGAGCACTTCGGAAAGTCAGCGCCTGTGCTCTAGGTGCTAACACAAATGTACATGGAGCCTAAGAAGGAAAATGGAGACTGCAGAAAAATGCATCATCCGAACAATGAGGTTAATAATGCTTGTTCTCTGCCATGCCTGCTCTCCGAAGTCCCTCCTTCTGAGGCCAGCCTCCTCCCCTTCTTGCTATTCAGAGGATCTGGCTTAAGGAGGCTGCTGACCAGAGGAGGCGCTTTTGCTACTGGGGAAGCGATCAGAAAATTCTCTGTCAACAGGTTTCAGAGTAACAGCCGTGTTAGTCTGTCTTCGCAAAAAGAAAAGGAGGACTTGTGGCACCTTAGAGACTAACCAGTTTATTTGAGCATGAGCTTTTGTGAGCTACAGCTCACTTCATCGGATGCATACCGTGGAAACTGCAGAAGACTTTATATACACACAGAGATCATAAAACAATACCTCCTCCCACCCCACTCTCCTGCTGGTAATAGCTTATCTAAAGTGATCATCAAGTTGGGCCATTTCCAGCACAAATCCAGGTTTTCTCACCCTCCGCCCCCCTCCCCCATACAAACTCACTCTCCTGCTGGTAATAGCCTATCCAAAGTGACCACTCTCTTCACAATGTGTATGATAATCAAGGTGGGCCATTTCCTGCACAAATCCAGGTTCTCTCACTCCCTCACCCCCCTCCAAAAACCACACACACAAACTCACAACAGGAAATGTCTGCACTTGTATTGTTATGGGTTGCCATACACAGTAAAAGCTGTGTTATCCGGCACTTTATCAACCAGCAAGCTCTATTAACTGGCATTTCTGATCTCTCCCAATACAAATCTTCAATCTAGTAACCGGGTCAAGTATACTGCCCAGGAGGTTATGCAATTGCCCATTCTGCACTCTGCTTTTATGGTAAAGAGACAGAAGAGAAGTCAGCAAGCTGATATCAGGGATTTAGTCAAAAGAGCAGCTTCCAGGGTGTATCGTAACAGATTCAGCCCAATCTCCTATGCCTTCTCCGTCTACAACGATAATTGAT
Source organism: Eretmochelys imbricata (assembly GCF_965152235.1). NCBI lineage: Eukaryota > Metazoa > Chordata > Testudines > Cheloniidae > Eretmochelys > Eretmochelys imbricata. The sequence goes on from NC_135585.1 coordinate 50,935,313, forward strand.
GTTGATAATGCTGTCCCGGAGGCACTGCAAGATCCTGAAGTGCCTTCTGAATCATTCCAGAAAGATTAAATTCTGTTCAGTATCGTTTTAGTGTTGTGTATTTTTAGTGATCTGGGTGTACGCCATGCGCTGCCCAGAGTGATATGTAGTGTCATAAGATAATCTGCTGTATAGAAAACTTTCCCTGTATACACCTACATGCTTCAAGAAACCGACCACTCTGCAGTGCAGTACTATGAGTGGATTGGTGAGTACCTGTCTACTGTTTTATACTGTATTCATTTTATTGTATTCTAATTCTTTGAAAATTCGTATTCCGTTGGTAAGTATAATTTTTCGTTAACCAGAGTTTTTGACTAAGCGACAGCCCCCGTTACCCCAACACGCCGGATAACAAAGCCTTTACTGTAATTATCCTGCAGAGAGCTACAGAAGAGTCTATGAAATGTCCCAACGACTCTCTGTGTGTCCCTGACCTGATCTTTTCCTGTCTGTGTGCATGTTCGCTGCAGAAAGAAGTGGAAGCCGAGAGGCAGAAGGTTGTGTCTGAATTTCAGCAGTTGTGCGTGTTTCTGGAGGAACAAGAAAGATACCACCTGGGCCGGCTGGGCGAGCTGGACAAAGCGATTGTGAAGATGAGGGATGAAAATGCCACCAAATACTCTAAGGCGCTCTCTTGCCTCAGCGATCTGGTCTGCGAGATGGAGGGGAAGCGCCAGCAGCCAGCGAGTGAATTCTTGCAGGTGAGACTGTGTTAGCTACCCCACACCCCCCAGATTCCTGCACAGTCTGTGTGCGGCTGATCTTTGTGTTGTTATTTAGCTCTTTGAAAGCTGAGTCACAGATTCACGGAAGTGATGGGTGTCAAAGATCAGCTGGGAAAAGGGGTGTGTGTGTGTGTGTGGGGGGGAATCTTTTATTGGACCAACTTCTGTTGGGGAGAGATAATCCTTTTGCGCCACACACGGTGCCCTACGACGACGCTGCAAAAACCAGCTGTGTTATTCATTCATGCCCTTTACCACATGTCCCAGGATTTTGGCCAGAATATCTCAAGAATTGGGAGCTCTCACTGTTGTTCCTGGGAAGAACATTCCACAGCCCTGCACACCTCACTGTTAGGAAGTTTTCCCTGACAATTACCCTCAACTTTTCCTTCCTTGGTTTCATGCTGTTGCAAGCTCTGCAAACACAGTGTGGTTCTTTGTCCCGCTCACCCACTGGCTGGATCATGCCATAGTTGGTACTTCAAATTTAGTGTAATCCAGGCTAAAATTCTGCTTGTGGGTATGTCGGTCTGCTTCTGGCCTCTTCTAGCGGCCAGAAAACACACAGAGAATCATGAGCCTGCTACTGCTTCCAAACTAACATCCCGAATGAGCTAATCAAGGGGTAGAAGTCATATACCACCTTTCAGACTTACTTGGTATCATGCTGTATATTGAGTTACAGTAGAACCTCACAGTTACAAACACCAGAGTTACGAACTGTCCAGTCAACCCCACACCTCATTTGGAACCGGAAGTACGCATTCAGGCAGCTGCAGAGACAAAAACAAAAAACAAAAAACGGAGAGCAGCATTTTTCTTCTGCAAAGTAAAGATTCAAAGCTGTATTAAGTCAATGTTCAGTTGTAAACTTTTGAAAGAACCACCGTAAAGTTTTGTTCAGAGTTCTGCACTTTTCAGAGTTCAGAGCAACCTCCATTTCCAAGGTGTTTGTAGCCCTGAGGTTCTGCTAAAGAGTAGCACATTTGTAGATTTTTCTATTTGTTTGTTTGATGGACTTTCACACTACAAGGGAAGGAGCTGTTAATAATAATAACGCCCCATTCTTATACAGCACTTTTCTCACCAGTAGATCTCAAAGCATTTCACAGGCAGGCTGTAATATATTAAGCCTCACAACACCGGGTGGGAAGCTGGGGCCCAGAGACACTAACTGATGTGCCCAAGGTCACACAAGAAGTTTGTGGCAGAGCACAGAATTATGCCCCAGTCTCCCAACTTCTGGGCCAGTGCTCTAACCACTGGACCATCCTGGGCAGTATCCTCCTAAATAGTTTCGGCATCCTCTAAAGGCACGCACGGTCTTCTCCGTTTGTGCAGAACTGCGTGCAGATCTGGTTGCCCATTTCAAAAAAGATATATTGGAATTGGAAAAGGGTACAGAAAAAGGCAACAAAAATTATTAGGGGTATGGAACAGCTTCCATATGAGGAGAAATGAAAGTATTTCTTCACACAACACACAGCCAACCTGTGGAACTCTTTGCCAGAGGATGTAAGACTATAACAGAGTTCAAAAATGAACTAGATAAGTTCATGGAGGATAGGTCCATCAATGGCTATTAGTCAGGATGGGCAGGGATGAAAAACCATGCTCTGAGTGCCCCTAGCCCAGGGGTGGGCAAAACTTTTTGGCCTGAGGGCCACATCGGGGTGCAAAACTGTATGGAAGGCCGGGTAGGGAAGTGTATGCCTCCCCAAACAGCCTGGCCCCTGCCCCCTATCCACCTCTTTCCACTTCCCGCCCCCTGACTGCCCCCCTCAGAACCTCTGACCCATCCAACCTCCTTGTCCCCTGACCACCCCCTCCCGGCACCCCCCACTTCTAACTGACCCCCGGGACTCCACCCCCATCCAACCCCCCCACTCCCTGTCCCCCCGACCCCTATCCACACCCCCGCCCTCTGACAGGCCCCCTGGGACTCCCACCCCCTGTCCAACAGCCCCCTGCTCCCCGACACCTGACCGCCCCTCCTCAGAACGTCCGCCCCATCCAACCGCCTCCTGTCCCCTGACTGCCCCCCTGGACCCCCTACCCAACCTTCCTTCGCCACCATGTGCACCACCGCGGCCCCCTTACCATGCCGCTCAGAGCGGCAGGAGCTCGCAGCCCCGTTGCCCAGACAGAGCCAGTTGTGCTGCCCACGCTGCAGCATGGCTGCGAGGGAGGGGGGACAGCAGGAGAGGGGAGGTGCCGGGCAGAGGCTAGCCTCCCTGGCCAGGAGCTCAGGGGCCGGGCAAGACGGTCCCACGGGCCGGATGTGGCCTGCTGGTCATAGTCTGCCCACCTCTGCCCTAGCCTCTGACTGCCAGAAGCTGGGAGTGGACGACATCGGATGGATCACTCGATAATTGCCCTGTTCTGTTCATTCCCTCTGAAGCATCTGGCCTTGGCCACTGTCGGAAGACAGGATACTGGGCTAGAGAGACCATTGGTCTGACCCAGTATGGCCGCTCTTATGTTTCAGGTTTCAGAGTAGCAGCCGTGTTAGTCTGTATTCGCAAAAAGAAAAGGAGGACTTGTGGCACCTTAGAGACTAACCAATTTATTTGAGCATAAGCTTTCGTGAGCTACAGCTCGCTCCATCAGATGCAACTGTAGCTCATGAAAGCTTACGCTCAAATAAATTGGTTAGTCTCTAAGGTGCCACAAGTCCTCCTTTTCTTCTTATGTTTCAGAATCCTACCAGAGCTGCAGTATGCGTGTAGCCATGCTTTCCTTGTTGCATACAGTTAGTACACACGATTATTTGGACCCCACTCTCCCTTTGTAATGGCTTCAAATTGCATTTGTTGTATAAAAAGTAAAAGGCACTACACCGCTAGATCCAGCCATCTGTGCTTCCATCCCCACAGACAGCACAGGTCATTACCCTATTGCTCCCCATTAATTCACCCTAAAGAGTTCTTCCACTTTTTCTGCGATACTATCCTTTGGTGTGTGCAGACAGCCCCTTTGTGGCCCATGCTTAGCCATGCTGGTGATGTTTAGCTCCATAGGGGAATGTTGCCTCCTGTTCTGGAGTCCGCATTTTTAAAAGGGTGTCAAAAACTTGGAGAAGGTGCAGAGAAGAGCCACACGAATAATGTGAGGACTGGAGACAGTGCCTTAAAGGGAGAGACTTGAAAAGCTCAATCTGTGTAGCTCATCAAAAAGAGGATTGACAGATGACTTGATTATGATTTACAAATACCTTCCAAGGGAGAAATACTGGGCTCTTTAATCTAGGAGAGAAAGGCATAACAAGAACCAAGGGCTGGAAGTTAAAGCCAGACAAATTCAAATTTAGAAATAAGATGCCCACTTTTTTTCAATGAGGGTTTTAAACCATTGGAAGAAATTACCCAGGGAAGAGGTGGACTTCTCCACTTTTTGGTGTATTCAGGTCAAGACAGGATGCCTTTCTGGAAGATGGGCTTTTGTCAAAGACATGTTATCAGGCTCAACACAGCTGTACCTGAGTGAAATTCTCTGGCCTGTGTTACATGGGAGGTCAGCCTAGGCCAGTGGTTCTCAACCAGGGGTCCGCGTCCATTTCGGGGTACGCAGAGGTCTCCCAGGGAGGACATCAACTCATCTAGATATTTGCCTTGTTTTCATAGAATCATAGAATCATAGAATATCAGGGTTGGAAGGGACCCCTGAAGGTCATCTAGTCCAACCCCCTGCTCGAAGCAGGACCAATTCCCAGTTAAATCATCCCAGCCAGGGCTTTGTCAAGCCTGACCTTAAAAACCTCTAAGGAAGGAGATTCTACCACCTCCCTAGGTAACGCATTCCAGTGTTTCACCACCCTCTTAGTGAAAAAGTTTTTCCTAATATCCAATCTAAACCTCCCCCACTGCAACTTGAGACCATCACTCCTCGTTCTGTCATCTGCTACCATTGAGAACAGTCTAGAGCCATCCTCTTTGGAACCCCCTTTCAGGTAGTTGAAAGCAGCTATCAAATCCCCCCTCATTCTTCTCTTCTGCAGGCTAAACAATCCCAGCTCCCTCAGCCTCTCCTCATAAGTCATGTGTTCTAGACCCCTAATCATTTTTGTTGCTCTTCGCTGGACTCTCTCCAATTTATCCACATCCTTCTTGTAGTGTGGGGCCCAAAACTGGACACAGTACTCCAGATGAGGCCTCACCAATGTTGAATAGAGGGGAACGATCACGTCCTTCGATCTGCTCGCTATGCCCCTACTTATACATCCCAAAATGCCATTGGCCTTCTTGGCAACAAGGGCACACTGCTGACTCATATCCAGCTTCTTGTCCACTGTCACCCCTAGGTCCTTTTCCGCAGAACTGCTGCCTAGCCATTCAGTCCCTAGTCTGTAGCGGTGCATTGGATTCTTTCATCCTAAGTGCAGGACCCTGCACTTATCCTTATTGAACCTCATCAGATTTCTTTTGGCCCAATCCTCCAATTTGTCTAGGTCCTTCTGTATCTTATCCCTCCCCTCCAGCGTATCTACCACTCCTCCCAGTTTAGTATCATCCGCAAATTTGCTGAGAGTGCAATCCACACCATCCTCCAGATCATTTGTGAAGATATTGAACAAAACCGGCCCCAGGACCGACCCTTGGGGCACTCCACTTGACACCGGCTGCCAACTAGACATGGAGCCATTGATCACTACCCGTTGAGCCCGACAATCTAGCCAGCTTTCTACCCACCTTATAGTGCATTCATCCAGCCCATACTTCTTTAACTTGCTGACAAGAATACTGTGGGAGACCGTGTCAAAAGCTTTGCTAAAGTCAAGAAACAATACATCCACTGCTTTCCCTTCATCCACAGAACCAGTAATCTCATCATAAAAGGCGATTAGATTAGTCAGGCATGACCTTCCCTTGGTGAATCCATGCTGGCTGTTCCTGATCACTTTCGTCTCATGCAAGTGCATCAGGATTGATTCTTTGAGGACCTGCTCCATGATTTTTCCAGGGACTGAGGTGAGGCTGACTGGCCTGTAGTTCCCAGGATCCTCCTTCTTCCCTTTTTTAAAGATTGGCACTACATTAGCCTTTTTCCAGTCATCCGGGACTTCCCCAGTTCGCCACGAGTTTTCAAAGATAATGGCCAATGGCTCTGCAATCACAGCCGCCAATTCCTTCAGCACTCTTGGATGCAACTTGTCCGGCCCCATGGACTTGTGCACGTCCAGCTTTTCTAAATAGTCCCTAACCACCTCTATCTCCACAGAGGGCTGGCCATCTCTTCCCCATTTTGTGATGCCCAGCGCAGCAGTCTGGGAGCTGACCTTGTTAGTGAAGACAGAGGCAAAAAAAGCATTGAGTACATTAGCTTTTTCCACATCCTCTGTCACTAGGTTGCCTCCCTCATTCAGTAAGGGGCCCACACTTTCCTTGGCTTTCTTCTTGTTGCCAACATACCTGAAGAAACCCTTCTTGTTACTCTTAACATCTCTTGCTAGCTGCAGCTCCAGGTGCGATTTGGCCCTCCTGATATCATTCCTACATGCCCGAGCAATATTTTTATACTCTTCCCTGGTCATATGTCCAACCTTACACTTCTTGTAAGCTTCTTTTTTATGTTTAAGATCCGCTAGGATTTCACCATTAAGCCAAGTTGGTCGCCTGCCATATTTACTATTCTTTCGACTCATTGGGATGGTTTGTCCCTGTAACCTCAACAGGGATTCCTTGAAATACAGCCAGCTCTCCTGGACTCCTTTCCCCTTCAAGTCAGTCCCCCAGGGGATCCTGGCCATCCGTTCCCTGAGGGAGTCGAAGTCTGCTTTCCTGAAGTCCAGGGTCCGTATCCTGCTGCTTACCTTTCTTCCCTGCGTCAGGATCCTGAACTCGACCAACTCATGGTCACTGCCTCCCAGATTCCCATCCACTTTTGCTTCCCCCACTAATTCTACCCGGTTTGTGAGCAGCAGGTCAAGAAAAGCGCCCCCCCTAGTTGGCTCCTCTAGCACTTGCGCCAGGAAATTGTCCCCTACGCTTTCCAAAAACTTCCTGGATTGTCTATGCACCACTGTATTGCTCTCCCAGCAGATATCAGGAAAATTAAAGTCACCCATGAGAATCAGGGCATGCGATCTAGTAGCTTCCGTGAGCTGCCGGAAGAAAGCCTCATCCACCTCATCCCCCTGGTCCGGTGGTCTATAGCAGACTCCCACCACTACATCACTCTTGTTGCTCACACTTCTAAACTTAATCCAGAGACACTCAGGTTTTTCTACAGTTTCATACCGGAGCTCTGAGCAGTCATACTGCTCCCTTACATACAGTGCTACTCTCCCACCTTCTTTGCCCTGCCTGTCCTTCCTGAACAATTTATAACCATCCATGACAGTACTCCAGTCATGTGAGTTATTCCACCAAGTCTCTGTGATTCCAATCACGTCACAGTTCCTTGACATCACCAGGACCTCCAGTTCTCCCTGCTTGTTTCCAAGGCTTTGTGCATTTGTATATAAGCACTTGAGATAACCTGTCGATTGCCCCTCATTCTCAGTATGAGGCAGGAGCCCTCCCCTCACAGACATTCCTGCCTGTGCTTCCTCCCGGTATCCCGCTTTCCCACTTACCTCAGGGCTTTGGTCTCCTTCCCCTGGTGAACCTAGTTTAAAGCCCTCCTCACTAGGTTAGCCAGCCTCCTGGCAAAGATGCTCTTCCCTCTCTTCGTAAGATGGAGCCCATCTCTGCCCAGCACTCCTCCTTCATGGAACACCATCCCATGGTCAAAGAATCCAAAGCCTTCTCTCCGACACCACCTGCGTAGCCATTCGTTGACTTCCACGATTCGACGGTCCCTACCCAGGCCTTTTCCTTCCACGGGGAGGATGGACGAGGGTAACACAGGGCCTCGAGGCTCTGTACTGAAAGCGTCCTTGACAGAAGGAGATGACCGGGTTACATGGGCCAAACTCATTGGCCTTGTCCACACTACAGGGATGTTTGCGGAATAGTTAAGCCCCCCCCCCCACCACCTGTGCTGGCATAATCCCATAGTGTAGATTCAGCCGATGCCAACAGAAGGGGCTTTGCCGTTGGTGTAGGAACTCCCCCTCCCCAAGCGAAGGGAACCATGTTGATGGAAGCCTACTTCCGTTGCCATAGCTGTGTCCATGCTGGGGGCTAGGTTGGCATAGCTACTGCATCCGGGTGTGTGTTGTTTTTTCCTCACAACCCTGACTGATGCAGTGTGTCAACCTAACTTTTTAAGTGTGGCCCAGGCCATTCTCTCAGGGATTGTCTGGCCTGTTTCCGCTCCAACTTCTGCAGGTTCCCTAGGATTGGCTATCTGCCAGCTCAGAGTATGAGAGAGGGGGAACCTGGGGTGGGGGAGAGGGAAGGAAATGGGGTGTGGAGAGAGAAGCCCAAGAAAGAGGAAGTAGAGATGGGGGAGGGAAATGGTGAGCAGGGAAGGGAAACCCAGAGAAGACAAGGTGTGGACTGGAGGTGGGAAGCTAGGGAAGGGGGGCGGGATTTGAGAACAAAGAGAAGAGATGAAAGGGGCAGGGGTGTGGTTACTCCGTGTGAATTACACTCACTTTATGATGAGTGGAAAGGTGAGGATCACATCCCTGTGCCCTTGGTGGGATCCTTCCCCTGAGCAGAGTCCCTGAGGGTACTTCTACACTACAGCGGAAGAGCTACAGTAGGGTTGCCAACTTGGTAATATTTAAAAACCGGACGGTCCAGCAGGAGGGCTGGAGCTTCCCCTCCCTGCCTCTTCCCCCCTGCTCCACCTCTTCCCCTGAGGCCCCGCCCCATCCACTCCTCTTCCCCACTTCCCCCTGTCACTCACTGCTTTTCCCCTGTCTGTCTCTCTCTCCCACACACACACACAAACATACACACACCCCCGGCCACCTGGGTCAGGGACTCGCCTGCAGAGCCGGGGCTGGAAGCGGCAGTCCCCCAATGCAGGTAGGAGGTGCCCCAGCTGAGTAGGGGCTGGTACGGGTGATGGCCCAGCACCTCCCCGCTTCCCCCGCCCGCAATAACTGGACTTAGATCTGATTGGACACTGTTAGGTCTCCTGTTCAACCAGCACCTGGCCACCCTAAGCTACAGCCCTGCAATTTTGCTGCTGGAGCCCCGTAGTGTAAATGTTTCCAACATCAATGGAAGGGGGTTTTGCATTAACAGAGTCAATCCACCTCTCCAAGAGCTGGCAGCTCGGGCAACAGAAGAATTCTTCCATCGACCTAGCCGCGTCTACGCTGGGGTGAGGTTGACTTAACTACGGCACTCAGGAGACAACATTTTTCACAGCCCTGAGAGACGTAGTGAGGCCAATCCAAGTTTTAAGTGTAGACCAGGCCTAACTTTACTTATGCATCTGATAAATGCAAGAGCCTTAACATCAGGTTCGGGCCCAGGCCCTGGTTAGTTCCTTCCAGGGAGGACAAGAAGGATGTCATAAAAACAGCTCCCTGCCTTGAATTCTTGTGCAGCATCCGCCTGGAATCCCAGATTCCCAGTGGGGAGACCAGAACCCACTCATCCACACAAGCAGCGATAGCTGAGCATGCTCTGAGCTGGGAGAATGTGAGAGCACCCGGTGGAAGGACTCTGTTTTTATGAAAGGTTTCTGCTAGTCGCATAGAGCCAGATTATTATTATTATTTTTTAAAGGAATGGAGGTCCAGATTTTCAGGATGCTCAACGCTCACAGTTGGGGCCAGATCTTCCGAAGTGCCCAGCATTCAGATGCATCCTGTGTGCTGAGCTTGCCTGAAAATCTGCCTGTTTATTTAGGTGCCTCAATGGGAGTTTAGAGAATCTGACCCCCCAGTTTAGGGTTGCCACCCGTCTGGGTTTTACCCAGACAGTCAGGTTTTTGGCTTGTGTGTCTGGGTGCCATTTAGGAAAGTCGACTCGAAAAGGGGACCTGGCATCGCTATGGCACCAGAACCAAAAGCCAGGTTACCATGGGGCGAGGGTTGCCTCCTACCTGCAGGCAGGCTCCTTGAGACGACCCAGCAAGGGAGAGGGGCAAGGGACAGGGGCGGGGCTTTGGGGGAAAGAGGCGGAGAAGGGGTGGAGCCTTTGGGAGAAGAAGTGGGGCCTTAGGGGTCCAGTTACCAACAATTAGATAGGTGGCAACCCTACCCCAGTTATGGGTGCTGAGCCCCCAAACCTCCATAGAATCATAGAATATCAGGGTTGGAAGGGACCCCTGAGGGTCATCTAGTCCAACCCCCTGCTCGAAGCAGGACCAATTCCCAGTTAAATCATCCCAGCCAGGGCTTTGTCAAGCCTGACCTTAAAAACCTCTAAGGAAGGAGATTCCACCACCTCCCTAGGTAACGCATTCCAGTGTTTCACCACCCTCTTAGTGAAAAAGTTTTTCCTAATATCCAATCTAAACCTCCCCCACTGCAACTTGAGACCATTACTCCTCGTTCTGTCATCTGCTACCATTGAGAACAGTCTAGAGCCATCCTCTTTGGAACCCCCTTTCAGGTAGTTGAAAGCAGCTATCAAATCCCCCCTCATTCTTCTCTTCTGCAGGCTAAACAATCCCAGCTCCCTCAGCCTCTCCTCATAAGTCATGTGTTCTAAACCCCTAATCATTTTTGTTGCCCTTCGCTGGACTCTCTCCAATTTATCCACATCCTTTTTGTAGTGTGGGGCCCAAAACTGGACACAGTACTCCAGATGAGGCCTCACCAATGTTGAATAGAGGGGAACGATCACGTCCCTCGATCTGCTCGCTATGCCCCTACTTATACATCCCAAAATGCCATTGGCCTTCTTGGCAACAAGGGCACACTGCTGACTCATATCCAGCTTCTCGTCCACTGTCACCCCTAGGTCCTTTTCCATCAGAATCCCTCCTGCGAGCAAAAGCTCCAATGTGGCGTGAGAGCACCAGGGGCAGAATCCTGCTGCCAATTAGAAAGCATCATTGTAATAAAGTTACCCACCTTCCCCCTTATCAGGCTGCTCACAAGGGGGCTCCCCCCTCCTTTCTAAGGGAATTTAGTCTTTTGCAGTAAGACATAGAAGTAGTTATAATGGCAGAAATTAAAGAAAGGAAACCCTGCTTTGAGCCTGGTACATATTGCTTCCCGCATGGAGCAAGGAAAAATTTGGGAACATGAAGGAAATGAGAAATGTCTGTAGGGAAAATTTCATAGATATGCACAGAACAAAAAACATGGCAAATATCTGTTGCATCCCAAGCCTTTCCCATTAAGAGAATTGGGTTTACAGCATTGTCATATTGGTTCTGTCTGTAATTCCCATTTCTTGCTTTTTTTTGGTATCTGGTAGTAAATTTACTCTTTGCAAACAACTTTGTTTCCTACTCTTCACATTATTGTTTTTGAATAATTTCCAAGTACCACACGTGTAACATAGGGATCCATTTTTCCGTATGGGGTTCATAACTTAAAATGTGGTGATTATTTAAGATTAAGTCACTGGTTTAAATATAAGACCCATGTTTTCACTTGTCCAGCCATAAAAGTTGTATGGCTTTAACTATACCAGAATAGTAAAAGGACAGGGAGCACCATTAGGCAAGTGTGGATGGAGTTATACCAGTATAAATTCCTTATACAGTAAAACCTCAGAGTTACGAATAGCTTGGGGACGGAGGTTGTTGGTAACTCTGAAAAGTGCAGAACTCTGAACAAAACTTTATGGTGGTTCTTCCAAAAGTTTACAACTGAACATTGACTGAATACAGCTTTGAAACGTTACTATGCAGAAGAAAAATGTTGCTTTTAGCCATCTTAATTTAAATGAAACAAGCACAGAAAGATTTCAGAGTAACAGCCGTGTTAGTCTGTATTCGCAAAAAGAAAAGGAGTACTTGTGGCACCTTAGAGACTAACGAATTTATTTGAGTTGAGCATGAGCTTTCAAGAGTTTCCTTACTTTGTCACATCTTTTTTTACACTTTCCCTTTATTTTTTTTAGTAGTTTACATTTAACATAGCACTGTCCTTTTTCTTTTTTGTTTTTTGTTTTTTGTTTTGGTCTCTGCTGCTGCCTGATTGCGTACTTCTGGTTCCAAATGAGGTGTGTGGTTGACTGGTCAGTTCGTAACTCTGGTGTTCATAACGCTGAGGTTTTACTGCATGAATATATCATAGTCCAGCATGGAAGGGGCAATAAGCTATCCCCGCACAATGGTACAGCTGCTTTCACACTAGGGGGTGTACTGGAATAACACTATCAGTAAAAAACAAACATTTAATAAATAAAATCACCCTCCTACCTGACAGTAATACTGATACAAAATGTATGTGTAGTGCGGGACTGTGAAGCACGCTTAGCAGACCAGTGAAAAAGGTTAGACGATATTAGGCAATACAGTCTGACTCAAAGGCTCGTTAAGCAGTGGGATAGATTACGGTCGAGGGGTTGTGGAACCCCATCACTGGCGGTGTTTAAAAACTGGTTGGACAAACACCTGTCAGGGATGAGTTTCAGAGTAACAGCCGTGTTAGTCTGTCTTCGCAAAAAGAAAAGGAGGACTTGTGGCACCTTAGAGACTAACCAATGTATTTGAGCATGAGCTTTCGTGAGCTACAGCTCACTTCATGGGATGCATACTGTGGAAACTGCAGAAGACATTATATACACAGAGACCATGAAACAATACCTCCTCCCACCCCACTCTCCTGCTGGTAATAGCTTATCTAAAGTGATCATCAAGTTGGGCCATTTCCAGCACAAATCCAGGTTTTCTCACCCCCCCCCCCACAAACTCACTCTCCTGCTGGTAATAGCCCATCCAAAGTGACCACTCTCCACCAATGTGATTTATGCCATCATGTGCCAGCAATGCCCCTCTGCCATGTACATTGGTCAAACTGGACAGTCTCTACGTAAAAGAATAAATGGACACAAATCAGATGTCAAGAATTATAACATTCATAAACCAGTCGGAGAACACTTCAATCTCTCTGGTCACGCAATCACAGACATGAAGGTCGCTATCTTAAAACAAAGAAACTTCAAATCCAGACTCCAGCGAGAAACTGCTGAATTGGAATTCATTTGCAAATTGGATACTATTAATTTAGGCTTAAATAGAGACTGGGAGTGGCTAAGTCATTATGCAAGGTAGCCTATTTCCTCTTGTTTTTTCCTACCCCCCCCCCCCAGATGTTCTGGTTTAACTTGGTTTTAAACTTGGAGAGTGGTCAGTTTGGATGAGCTATTACCAGCAGGAGAGTGAGTCTGTGTGTGTATGGGGGTGGGTTTTTGGAGGGGGGTGAGGGAGTGAGAGAACCTGGATTTGTGCAGGAAATGGCCTAACTTCATTATCATGCACATTGTGTAAAGAGTTGTCACTTTGGATGGGCTATCACCAGCAGGAGAGTGAATTTGTGGGGGGGGGTGGAGGGTGAGAAAACCTGGATTTGTGCTGGAAATGGCCTAACCTGATGCTCACTTTAGATAAGCTATTACCAGCAGGACAGTGGGGTGGGAGGAGGTATTGTTTCATATTCTCTGTGTATATATAAAGTCTGCTGCAGTTTCCACGGTATGCATCTGATGAAGTGAGCTGTAGCTCACGAAAGCTCATGCTCAAATAAATTGGTTAGTCTCTAAGGTGCCACAAGTCCTCCTTTTCTCTTCACAATGTGTGTGATAATCAAGGTGGGCCATTTCCAGCACAAATCCAGGTTTTCTCACCCCCCCACCCCCCTCCAAAAACCACACACACAAACTCACTCTCCTGGTCTAGGTCTGTTTGGTCTTGCCTCAGCGCAAGGGGCTGGACTTGATGACTTCTTGAGGCCCCTTCTACCCTACATTCCTCTGATTTTATGAAATCCCGGTGCAGATATTAGATATAAATTAAAGCTGGTTGAACTATTCATTCATTTTGGAAGCAACCCTCCTTCATGTTCTTCTGATGCCCCGAGGTATAGTAACAGGGGGGCATGGTTGTGCGCTGGCCAGAGGGGATACAGAGCAGCAGCGAAGGGTTTCAGAAACAGGGACCCAGTGCAGTAAACAGCCTGTGTTTTACCAGAACGGTAAGGCTGTGAACACTGAATTGCAGCCACCTCTGGGGGTGGGGCAGCTGGGTACCAGGAAGTGAATGGTGAATCCTGGGTCCAAATAAGGCACACATGGATTTTAGAGGAGGGAGGCAGAATGGAATCATTCAAGGGGGTATTTAGCCAAGACCCCACGGTTCAGACCCGATCTAGGAGACAAAGCACCAGGACGCCTTTAATGGCAAAGTGGGGCGGGTGAGTTGGTTATCTCTAAAGTGCAAGTCAGCACCTGGTGCAGCATGGCATTGTGCTGGGGCATTGGGAGGGGACTGCCGGGGGCACGCGCCCCCAACCGAGCCCCCAACCCTGATCACTGCAGCACAGCGCCCCCTGGCGTCACACTGGGGCATTGGGGTAAGCTCTGACAGGGGAAAGAAGCCCCCTATCCCGCCCCCTGTAGCAACTGCAGCTTTCTTGGTGTCTCCTTTCGAAATTCTGCCCAGACCCGCTTAGCTTGCAAGAGCCACTCCGGGCAAGATCCTGGTTCTGAGAACATGCGGGTGGGTCATGATCATTATTGACACACGTGGCCGTGTTGATTCCTCGTGGAAGCTAGGAGGGAGGGTGTCTGAAATTGCCCTCAAGCCCCTGAGTTGCTTCTCACAGTCACTTGCCAATAGGGGGTTTGTTATTCCTAGTTGCCCCCCCACACACCGCGCTCCCCATTGGTCACAAGCTGATCACAGTTGACCTGAGTTGGGTGAGGCACAGCGAGACCCTGAGTGCCTTGCACCAAAAGGTTTAGCCTAGGTATCTGGTGTGGCAGAGGAGGGACAGCGGCGGGAACCAGCAGAGCTGTGGAGAGGGGGGCGGCGAGAAGCCCAGGGCTGGGATAGTGGGGGCCTGTGGGTCAGGATTGAGGGGGATCAGAAGAGCTGGAGGGGGGGGGGGGAAGGGGGCGAGCTGAGAAGTGGGCTAGCCGGGGGCTGCTACGCGTCAGGAGCTGCGGGACGTAGAGGGAGCTGAGAACGGGGCTAGCAGGGGGCTGCGGGTCAGGTCTGACGGACTGCGGCGGAGCTGTGGGGAGTAGCGGGATGCTGAGGGCTGGGATAGCTGGGGGCTGCGGGTTAGGAGCGAGTAGGTGTCTGGTGAGGTTCTTCCTGGAGCTAATTTCATTTATCCCCATCCTGTTTGTTCTCCTGTTGATCCAAACAAGCCAGGAACAGCAGAGGACAGGCATTGACCCCCCCCTTCCCCCATAACTCCTTTGCAGTGCCTCACTGATTGACCCCCCCACCATAACTCCTTTGCAGTGTCAGTGATCGACACCCCACCCCACCATAACTCCTTTGCTACTGCTACCCACTTTATAATCTTTAGCCCAGAGCTTAAAACCACTCCTCCAGGATGTGGGAGACATAGGCTCAATTCCCCCCTCTGCCATAGGGGGGAGAAAGAATTTGAACCTGCCTACCCCTTAGGGGAGGGCGCGAACCACTGAGCTATGGGATAGTCTGGTGTGAGGCTCCCTCAATCTCTCCTCTTGAAGCTGTTCCAGGGGTAGAAACACTTAGTTCTTAAGCAAGCGAGAAACTGACCCTGCAGCCTGGTGGTTTGAGCACCCACCGTGGAGGTGGGAGACCCAGGATCCGACTCCCGAATCACTATTTAAATATTTACACAGAGCGTTTTCTCATTTATGAGGACTGGATGCCCTCGTGTGTCCGTTTCGGAGTACTACATGCCCACGAAAGGGAAAGTCATGAGACGATGATTTATTTGCGTCAGTTCAAACCACCTTGGTAGGATTTTGCAGTCACTTCGCTTTACATTGAAATGACTCCAGGGGACACAAACCAGTGAGGAATGACTTCCAGGGTGGCCAAATCCGGTGCGAAGGGATCTTACTTTATAATTTCCGCTCTATGGGATGGAAATTAATAGCATTGTGGGAAGGGGAGTCGGGTGTTTACGGTTGTAATTCCGGTTTGAGGGTAGCCCTGAGCAAATCCATTATCCTCTCTCGCTTAATCCGTGCAAGATTAACAGCATTTAACAGCTGGCGTAACAGCACTTGGTCTTTGCTGTTGTAACCCTTGATTAGCTCTTACAAACTTGAGATACTCCAGCTGAAGGGCTTCAGAAAAGGCAAGCTATCATTTAGACATTATCACCCTCTTAGAGTGGCGGGGGCGTGACAGCCGCACCACAAGGCTGAAACGATTTTTTAGCATCACAACACCGATAAACTGCACTCTAACAGCACGTAGGGTGTAGCATTGTGAAGGGTCCCGCCGGGCTGCAATGTTACAACAGTAGTACTGAAATCACGAGGAAATCCCTGCAGGAACGCACCACTCTTCTATGTGGCAGATCAAATCTTGCGTCGGCAAAGGACCTAATTGATCGAGAATTTAGCGCACTGCCCCTAAAACGTGTCAGGAGGGATTAAGGGCACGTCCATCGCCGTTTTAGGAATATTCACTACAGAATCGTGCGTCTACACACTTGCTCATTCTGTGAAATATTTACTCGAAGCACAAACCAACCCCTTTAACCTCCGCATTAAATTATTACGGCGAGGGAGACACAGGGAAAGAGGTGGGCGGGGGAGGTAGAAAGACTTCACGCCGTTCTCTATGGCAGTGTTTTAGAAAACTAATCAATCCCCCCCTCTCCCTATAAAGAAAAGCGGCTTAATTTTCACTGTTCGTGATTCAAAAAAAGCTTCGAAAGTCATTCAACAAAACAAAAGGACATAAGACATGGGACACTGTCGCGCATTTAAAAAATCAAAGTTACACCCCCTTAGTTTTACATAACAGAAACCGTTAGCTACTTGATCATAATGACCAATTTTTTAAACCAATCTGAAGTCGCTTCGTGCCTGGGTGCTGCGGTCACACAGATCCGCATTAACAGCCTTCAGGGTCTTCCCCCGCGCAGGCATCGCACAAGGTGTACATCGCTGGACGCGACAGTGACTCTCTTCGCATGCAGAGCGCATAACTTCCAGTCCTCGCACAACTGCACCAGAAAAGCTTCCGTAGCCTCCTGCAAGGCTAGGTAGGTGGGAGACTGGACACGCAGGCGGCTCCCCCCAGAGCTCTGAAAAACCACCTTGCTCAGGCGCTGAAAAGGCCGTTTAGGAAGCAACATCTGGGAAGATTTCGGAGACCCTCGGCTCTGCCATTGCACTTCGGTATGAGGATGATCATGGGGGGGTTTCTTCCTCTTGTCTGGTACATAGGAATAGGCACTTGTGCAACCCTTTTTCTCAGCTTGCTTACGCCACTGGGCTCTCCGCAGGGACAGATTAGAAGCCATCTGCTTTGCTCTAACCATAGAGAAAGGGGGAAAAAAACCCACAACAGTGATTCTTTATTCACCTTTTCTCACCACACAGTGAAAAAGAAAGAAAAAAAAACTTCCTAGGGGATCTTTATAAAGGCACGAGTGAGCGCTGATTGGCTTACAACGAAAGACAGGCACTGATAGGACGACACGGAGTCCTAGACTCTGGTTGGAGGAAAAACAAGCCTTTTTTTAAGCGGCCACCTCCAAATACATCCATGGTAGGAAACAGGCAAGGGAGATTGCTCCGGTTCCAGCCCTTTCGAACATTTTCCTCTCCTCTCAAAACAAACTATTAGAAAAAATGAACAAATTTCATTCTGATCTCAGAATCAGTGATAGGAATATTGTAAATCTTTTGTGTGTGTCCCCCATTACGTTAGAGAGAAAAAATAAGCGTTAAAGGGAAAATATACCCTAGAAAAAGGCGCCAAGTCTATTGAAGCAGAATTATTATAAATTGGCCAGAAATTAGCATTAAATAACATGTAGGGACAGATGTTGCATAGGGGTCTCCTTTCTTTTCTCTATTCCCTAGACTTTTCCACCTCCTTCCAGTGCAATCCTAACTCTGTAACTGCGGACTCAAGAGCTGGATCCTTCTCCCATGTGAGTAAAGGGCAAAGCTCTAATTAACTTTAGTGGAACAGGATCCAGAACCAGGCCTAACACTACTCCTGGAAGAAGGAAATCAAACTCCACTTTACTACTGAAGAATCCTATTTTCAAATACCTGACCTGCCTTTAAAAATATGTTCTGAAGTATTTACAATCTGGGGACGCTGGGCCAGAACAGGAATTACATCCCTTTGATTCCTGGAGCCATTATAACCATCTTTCAAATGCCATAAAGAAACCTCTCCAGTAACTCAATTTGTCACTAATTGTTTCCTTCAAACTAGTTTAGACGGGACGTGTGAGGATCGAGTTCATGGGGTTGTTATTAAACTGTAAACGAGGAGACACAGTACACAGGAAAATCAGCTTCTGAAGTAAGCATCGAAAATAACTCCTGATATAACCAGACCCTCTTCCACCAATAAAAAACCAACAAAGCCAATATGAAGCAGACCCTTCCAATCCCAATCTTGTAGGAAAACAATGTGAAGACCCCTGCCCTGATTGGTAAAGAATGAGAGCCAATCGGAAGCGAGGTTTTTCTTTTGTCCAATAGGAAGAAAGGAGTGTTAATCCCCAGGTGTTTGCAAGTGTTTGGGTGTGTTTCTTAGATTTCTTTAACAACGTATTAGACAACAACAAAGCCTGAGAAACAGGCTAATTGCTTTGCTCTTTTATTCTCCCGCACACTCCCAGCCTGTCCCAGTGAACTCCAGAGGTGGCAGCTGCGGGAAGGTGGATTAAAATTAGATAAGCACGAATTCTCTCCTGAGTAGAGGAGCCAAATGGGCGGCCACAGCTCAGTTTTGTGACTTATCCCACACAGCAACTCATGAATACTTCAGACAAGGCCAGCGGGGGAACTAGCTCAGTGTCCTAGAGCGGGGAGGGTGAAACAATTGTGCAAATCGGGGCTGGCGCTTTTTTGCGGGCAACTTGAGTGGGGCAGAAGAAACACCGGCTGGGGAGAGGGCGCAGGGGCAGGAATAAAGCAGGGGATTGATTCGGCTGCGTCGGGCTCTGCTCGCTATCTGGCCTCAGCGGCGGCCGCTGGGCTCAGTGTCAGGGCGGCGGCCCCACGTGCGGGTCCGGGTGGCAGCAGCTGGGATTGACTCGCAGGGACATGTCCGGTTCGCGTCCTCTCCCCGCGGCTTTTGCAGCCTCCTGTCCGGCTGGGGAGAATCTCCCGCGCAAAGGAAGGAAGAAACCGACTCTCAGCCAGGTTATTCTCCGGGCGGCTGATGTCCCCGCCGCCGGCAGAGGCGCCTCTCTAGCCGCCATCAGGAAGACGCTGGAGGGCGAGGGATACGACGTGCAGAAGAACAAGGGCCGCATCAAGACTGTGCTCCGTTATCTCCTGAGCCGAGGGGCTCTGCGTCGGGTCAGCGGCAGCGGCGCCTCGGGCTCTTTCAGGCTCCAGCGGGGAGGCGGCTCCCCGAAAGCGGAAAAGAGGGAAACAGCCGCGGCCAAGAGGCGCCAGAGCTCGGCGAAGACAGGAACAGCTGCCCCAGGGCCAAATGACCCCAGCGGGGAAATGAAACCGGCTGCTGCACGACCCAAGAGGGTCAGCAGGAGCCCGGGCAAAATCAGGGGGACGGTGGCAACCCGCAGGAAGCAAATTTTAGAGGAGATTATTAAGGGCACTTTCCTTATGGAGTGAGGGCTCAGGCCGGGGGGGGGGGAAGAAAATCAAAACGGTTCTTTTCAGAACCATCCCCCAGGGTTCATCAAAAGAGCAAATTCTGTATGAGAAGTGTTGTGTGCAGTGTGTCATAAGGAAGGGTTTAAGTGACAACCCCCGGTGATCAAGAAAACTTATTTAGCGTTGCAAAGAAAACCCTGTTCATTGAAGTGCTCGCAGCGATGAGCAATGTAATTTATGATACGCCGTTTGGGAAAGCCGACGGCGTGACAAAGCCCGAGGACTTTCAAGATTACCCTAATGCTGGTGTCAAAACAGGTTTTTTGTCCTGGTAAACAACGCAATGTTTTCTAAAACACGATTTCCCACAGCCCCTACGTGCCTTCCTTCTTCCCATTCACCGCAGGGCTCAGATCTCACACGGGATTTTGGCTCGATACACGTGCAATGAAATCAAACAAAACCGGGGACATCTGTGCTAAAGCTCATCTTGAGAACGTTGTGGATTAGCTCTTAAAAGAGCCTTCCGATTCTTTCTTTACGGTGAATCAATAGTATGACTCTGAGGACTTTCCCTAGATGCTTCCCACTGCATAAGAAATACAGAAGTGGCTCCTGATTTTACAAGGTCCTTTAGTTTCTTCCTGGCTTTTTTTCTTCGTTGCTTTGTTCTTCCTCTTAAGCTTCTGCTCCCGCTTCTTGAGCGATGTGGCCTTCTTCAAAGGGCCTTTTCTGGGCCACGCACTTCTCTTCCCCACCCTGCTTTATTATGACAAGGACTCTGATTTGAACAGGAATGGAGAAGGGACATTGTGTGAAATAGTCCACAACCACCATGCCCCTTCTCCCCCATAGTGGTCTACAGCAGTGGTTCTCAACCAGGGGTATGCAGATCTTCCAGGGGGTACAGCAACTCATCTAGGTATTTGCCTAGTTTTATAACAGGCTACATAAAAAGCGCTAGCGAGGTCAGGACAAACTAAAATTTCAGACAGACAAGGACTTGTTTAGCCTGCTTTATAGACTAAACACTGAAATGTAGGTATAATATTTATATTCCGACTGATTTATTTTATAATTGGTACAAACGAGAAAGTCAACACTTTTTCAGGACTAGCGGCTGTGACACTTTTGTATTTTCATGTCTGATTTTGTAAGCCAGTAGTTTTGAAGTGAAGTGAAAACTTGGGGGTACGCAAGATAAACCAGACTCCTGAAAGGGGGGCAATAGACTGGAAAGGTTGAGAGCCACTGGTCTATAGTATGGATGGATAAAGGATTAAATTGAAGGATTATTTTAACATATATTGAGTTGTATTGCGGTATCAAACAAACCCCACTCAGGAATGAAACCCCACTGTGCTAGGCGCTGTAGGAATACTCCAGCCTTACTCCTGGGAGTTCACAATCTAAGCAATAGCTTCTAATTAATAGTGGGCGCCAAGTCACTTCTCCATGTTTTCTTTCAAACATTCCCGCTATTTGATTGGTTTCCCAAGGAAGCCAATGAAAAGTGGAATGTTGGAATCCTTAATTTGCATATCGCCGTAGCAAAGCAGGGGTTGTTCTGTGTTGACTTGAACGAGGTTGGGGTCAGTGCTAGCCGAGGGGAGGAGCAGGCTATCTAGGTCCTCACTCAGGTCCGAATATAGGCACTATAAGGAGGACATGTGAGTCCTTTCATGTTTAGTTAAAAAAGGGTTGGGGGGGTATGTGTGATTTCTAAGGAGAGTTTGAGGGGGTTTGTTGCTGATTAGAGGGAAAAAATGACAAAAAGCAAAGGAGGAGTAGGAAAGAATCTTAAATTTATTTACATGTATGAGGTCTTGAAGTAGGATCGCCCTAATGCTAGTGTTTCTTTTAGAACTGTGGACTTCAGGAATTTTTCTGTGATTAACCTATTGGAATGCATAGTTGTAGCAGTGTTGTGTTGGGCTCTGTGCAACAAGCTTTTTAACTATTTAACAACAAGCTATTTGCTCCAGGGAGATTCAGATAGTTCTGACCTTATCACTGCCTGGAGACCAGGCAAAACATGCTGTGTCTGAAGGTACCAAGGTTGTTACTAAATATACCAGATTTAAGTAAAGTTTCTTGTTTCTGTAGATTAGAGATTAATTACTTTAAGTAATCAGACTTAAAGGCCTCTTTAAGAGCTACCTGTCTTTCCTCTGAAAAATTGCTCTGCAAACTTGTACAGAAAGATATGATGATAATTAGTGGCTTTAAAAGTAGGAACAATTTGAATGAAAATTTCATAAAACAAATACTATTCCCTTAAATTTTGTATTTTCTTGTAAAGGCTTTTTGGGGGGGCTATGTAAGTTTGTTTGTTTATCCCCTTGGAGGTGTTGCCGGCACCCAGTGCCGAGAGGCTACACAACAGCTGGGGTTGGTTCGCTACCCGGTGTGCTACACCCAATAATCACAATGGGGTGGAGAAGCAGAAAAGTTTATTTGCAGCTGCAAAAAGGTACAGGGAGATGAGAATCTCAAATCCTGTACACAGAGCAGGAAGTTACACAGGCTTTTATACATCCTTTCTTCAGTATAGTTATCCAATAGCAAGCTGCCCTAAGTATCCATATAGCCAGCCCAGCTAGTTCCCTTGTTCTCTGTATCATTTTTTAAACCGTACATAAAGCTGCTTTATTCAGCATTGTTCTTCCATATCTGCTCCGTTTGCCCTTGCTTAGTTTCAGGCAGTCTGACTCTGCAACATATTGTTTCAGAGTAACAGCTGTGTTAGTCTGTATTCGCAAAAAGAAAAGGAGTACTTGTGGCACCTTAGAGACTAACCAATTTATATAAATTGGTTAGTCTCTAAGGTGCCACAAGTACTCCTTTTCTTTTTGCAACATATTGTTGCAGATCCTCAGCATAACTGCTGCAAGTGCCTCCAGGCAAGGGCGGGGGCCAAGGACACTTGGGCCTAGTGCGAGGGGGCTTCATCGACACTCATGGTCTTCCATCCCCTCAAGTTACCTAGTGGCCATGCCGCAGTGTCCCCAACAGAGGTGAGGATGGAAGAAGCTGAAGAAATGAGGGACTGAAATTTTCTACATTTGGCTTTTTACAAGCAGTTAACTTTGCTATTCTTTGTATTGAGCAGTCTACTAATGTCCTGTTTAAGAATAGTAGATGGTGATGTGAGCATACTCACTATAGGACACACTACTCTCTCATGCTCGTGGCTGACTCTATAAATGATAAACTCAGCAGGCATGTCTCTGCCCCGCAGATGAGGACAATTTGTTTTAAACATTGAATTAAAAAGAAAAGCCTTCCGGTGCTTGCTTTTGAGAAGTCATTGAAAAAGGATCAGCGTGCAGAGCAAAGAAATCCATTTAATTTTGTGTCAATTCAACTCACTTTGACAGAAACCCAAGAAATACACCCAGCCTTTCTGGTCCAAAGATGGGAATCAAAATCCCCTATTTCCACAGGACAAAAGGGATTCTTGTGCATCCTATTAATTCTATTATTTCACTTATCACAATAGAAGGGGCGGGTTTCAGCCCAGAGGAGTATAAAAGGGCTCGGCTCTGCCCATCTGTGATTATGTGAGGATGAAGGATTGCTGCTCTCAGTAGGTGTGCCTTATGTCTAGAAAGGGGAAAGCAGGGGCAATGCTGAAGTTCTACCCATGCTCCTCTAACGGGGGGGTTTCTGTGCTTTGTGCTTATGTGAGCAGAAGATGGAGCTGGATGAGATCTTAGATCAGGCTAGCGGGGGAGGGGGGATGAGGTCCCTAAAGCACCATCTGTGAATCCTTATCAGCAAAGGTGAGGGTCTTAGGAAGCAGGGGTTGCTGGAGGGTTATGGGTCTGAGCCGCTTTGCTACAGAGTGCAGTACGCCCTCCCACCTGGACTGGCGCAGTTACTCCTGTACTGTGTTCTCCCGTCTGAACCTTTATTTATATAAGACCAAATGATGCTTTGCTCTTCCTCTCCTCCCAAATAAATAGCCACCAAACATTCAAAAATTCTATGCCAATGCAATGTTTATTAGGTAATAAATTCGTAGAGAAATGCCTCCCTCTGCTTCCATTTAGCAAGATGTAAATTTAAGAGTAGAATGCAAAAGGGAAGCTTAGTTATAGGAAGGGGAAAAAATATAGCAAGAGAGAGGACGGTTCTGTAGTCAAGGCAGTGCATCTGGGTTCAGGGCTTAGCCCTGCTCCAGGTTTCCCTCTATGTATGAAAAGTCACTTAATTGCTCGGAGAGATGGGGTGCACCGATGGTCAGGGCATTAGTCTAGGGAGACCTGGGATCAGTTCTCTGCTCTCTCATAGACTATGTGTCTGACCTTGGGCAAGCGACTCCAGGCTTGTCAGGGTGGTGAAATGGACTGACAGGACCACAGAGGTGTAATTGTTTGGGGAAGCAAAATAAAATCACTTTTATTCAGGAATAAAGCATCCACGCTGGTGTAGTCCTGCCAGTCGATGTCCCTGCGTAGTGAAATATAGCTCTGCCTCAGTTCCACCTCAGTAAAATGGGGATATTTTCACTTCTCTAAAGGACGGGTTCTCTGAGGACAAGTGCATTAAATGTTGTGACGTGCTCAGGTAGTATTGTAAGGGGGTCCCCATAAGTACCACAGATAGAAGTTAAAGGGCAGGTCCCCAACTGGTGTAAATCAGTGTAGCTCTATTGCAATGAGATAATGGGGGGTCCAGATAAGTATCTAAGATAGAAGATGGTGCCCCACCTAACAAATGGCCTTTCCCCCACTCTTTATGTTGTTAATTGCAGACTCTTCAGGGCATAGACCAGGGGTTCTCAAGCTGGGGGTTGGGACCCCTCAGGGGATCGTGAAGTTATTACATGGAGGGGGTCACAAGCTATCAGCCTCCACCCCAAACCCTGCTTTGCCTCAGGCATTTATAATGGTGTTAAATATATTAAAAAGTGTTTTTAATTTATAAGGGGGGGGTCGGACTCAGAGGCTTGCTGTGTGAAACGGGTCACCAGTACAAAAGTTTGAAAACCACTGGCATAGACTGTTTCATACTCTGTACAATGGATCCCTGATCTCAGCTGGGGCAGGGGCTGTCTCTCGCTGTGTGTCTGTGCAGCGCCCGGCACAATGGGGCCCTGATTTTAGTTGGGACCTCTAGGTGCTAACATACTGTGAACATGTAGATATTCATCTTTAAATCTCCCCCTGTGATCTGCATGCCAGGGCTCCTCCAAACTTCTCTCATAGTGCCGAGCACATCCTAACTGATTGTTTACTTCACCAGCTTCTTATTTATCATTCTGAGGACCATCTTCTCCCCCGCTGGCAACAAAACCATCCCTGAGGCAACCACAATGATTGCTTCTATGGAATTGAATTGAACCCTGATCGAATTGGCCCTGTCAACACTGGTTCTCCACTTGTGAGGTAACTCCCTTCTCTTCACGTGTTAGTATAATAATGCCTGCATCTGTAATTTTCACTCCATGTATCTGATGAAGTGGGTTCTAGCCCACGAAAGCTTATGTCCAAATAAATCTGTTAGTCTTTAAGGTGCCACCTGACTCCTTGTTGCTTCTATGGAAAAGCACTATTACTAACATATGTAGGACCAAGGCCAATCAAGGATGGTTTATCCTGTGTCTCAGGGGCACAGTTTGATCTGGGAGCCTGTACTTAGCAGCTCAAAGAAAGGGCAGATTTTCTCCCCAACAAAAGGGGCTGGTTGGAAAGTGAAGATCGGGGCCTCGTTGCCAGCATCATAAAACGCCACCAACCCCCCTTCATAGTCCACATAAATCCGGATCCTCCTAGGGACCCCATGTAGATACAAAGGAGTTTCAGGGTAGGTGAGTGCCCAATGCCGTTCC
This sequence comes from Eretmochelys imbricata, assembly GCF_965152235.1. Lineage (NCBI taxonomy): Eukaryota > Metazoa > Chordata > Testudines > Cheloniidae > Eretmochelys > Eretmochelys imbricata. The sequence continues at coordinate 50,960,494 of NC_135585.1, forward strand.
CAGTATTTCCGCACAGCCCAGATCCTCTGCTCCGGTGTAAACCTGCTCACTCCTTTCCTCTTAACAGACTCCAGGGCTACTCCCACAACCCAGACTGCCCCTTCTCCAACTTCCACCTCCCAGAAATGCCTCCCAGAGTCAAAGCCCTTAGAGGCCAGCACGCAGGGAGCAGGATCAAATCTCTCGGGATGGTCGGGCACATCCTGCCGGGCGACTCCCCAGTGCACGCTTTTGCCATCTGCGGACATGGCGAGCCAGGGATTTGCCGTGTCTGGATCCAGTGTCACTTCAGCTGCACAGAGAGAGAGGATGAAAAAAATCCCTGTTAGAGGCAGAGCTCAGCCCTGGGGCAAGGTTTGCTTAACATACAGCACAGCAAGGGCCTGTGGCTCATCCCTTAGGTTCTGCTGCCATCTTGTGGCTGCTTGCAGTAATTTGTTACAGCCCCTCTCCAAGCCTATTTTTAATTCCCCCCCTCATGCATTTTCTGCTCTGATCAACTTCTGTCCTTCAAATCACAGATAAAATTTAGTCACCCATCCGATCTGATTGTTAAACAGTGACTGAGTCAGTCGTAAGGTGGGCCCTGCCTGTCTGGAAGCATCACCAAACCCAAGCATGTAGACATTATGAATCAGCCCAACCCCAATCAAATGGATTTTCTTTTAAAATAATCATTGGGTTTTTGCTATCTTTCTCCTTCTTTCTGAGCCTTTAAGATGCCCAGTGGTCATATTTTTGGGGAGGGGGGTGTTCTCTGCAGCAACAAGGGCTAGATGTTTTTTTAAAAATAGTAAATGAAAGTGAGATTTTCCCATAATCACTTGAGTCCAAGAGCTGGGTCTTTAAAAAAAAAACAAAACAAAAAAAACCAAACACTGACATCATGAGACTTGAGATTAAAATCACAGGCGTTGACAATACCGTAGTACCTAGTAATAACTCCCTGCAGTGGGCATTGCATAGAATCACAGAATAGTGGGACTGGAAAGGACCTCAACAGGTCTTCTACTCCAGTCCCCTGCACTCAAGGCAGGACCAAGCATTAACTAGACCATCCCTGACAGGTGTCTGTCCAACCTGCTCTTAAAAATCTCCAATGACAGAACTTCCTAGAGGCTCTGGCAGTGTGAGGTCCTTTTTGTAGCCCTGACTCCAGCAATTAATTTGATTCCTGCTGCTTCTGTTGTCCCAAACCAAACGTGTTCTCCTCACATCAGGAAAACAGTCCCATCAATAATGCCAGTCTCCCAACGACCCCTTAGAAATTTACCTCTTTCCGGTTTCGGTTCAGGCAACAGATTCACTAAAGGAAGAAGAGCACGGAGAGGAAATCAGATTTTGTCGATGACTATCATGGACTTAGTCACAAGAGGGAAATGAGGGGCTGGTCAGAAAACCCACAGTCAGATCTTTCTAGTGACTTAGAATTTTATATGGCTAGTTAAGAGACAGCATGTAGCCAGTGATTTTAGTTTATTGTTCATTTACTGTGTGATGGTATAACTAACATGTTATATATAATCATTGTATATTAGAGTTAAATTGTAGGATTATAGACGTATAAGATAGATTGATTAGTAGTTAGAAGGGATAATTATGTTTTATCTAAGTAAGTAGGGCTGAAACACAAGGCCTACCAGCTCAGGCCTCTCAGACTTTAGCTTAACCACACTAGGACATAGAGTTAAGGAACGCTGATATAAGTAAGTGACCAAAGAATAACCCGATTCCCTAAGGTTACGGGAAAAGATGAGTGATATTGCAAAAAATTAACAGTAAAAGTAATTTTTTGCTTACAAGATACTTGGTGGTCACATTTTTCTAACCGCAGAGTGCATGATGTGCAGAAATGCTAATGAGGTAAAGAAAGAATCACATTATAAAAAGGGGGTTGCCTACATTAGGAAAATTGAGCTCCCTCTGGGAAACTCCAGCAGGAGCCATCGCTCCACTGACGATCAGTCCATGAGAGACCCATCAGACCCTAACACTATCGAGGAGGATGTGAGTATAACTATGTTTGTAACTTGTGCATAGGTCTGTATGGAATTTCTATATGCCTGGGTACTCATAACTTTAATGGTAACTTTAATAAAACTTGTAAAACAGACTAGACCTTGTACTTGTGAATGTCTGTGTGGTCACTGCCCTGGGTCATTACGTGTTCCTAGAGACTCTAAATCTGAAGCAAGTAGCAGAGGTGACTTTCACTCTGTTAAGCTGAACACTGTAGCCACCAGAGCCTAACCTACGGCGGTGTAATCCCACGTTACTAAATTCACTGTAAGTAAAATAAAAGGCTACACACATTTAGGGTGGTTTAGCTCTTTCATTCTCACCCAACAAGAAAGTGACCCTGGTGCTGATTTCCCCCACGGGTGTTAATCAAGACTAACCCCACCGGAGTCACTAGAATTAGGATGCTGTGAAACCAGCGTCAGTGAAATCCAAATTAGATCAGCCCCTGTGTAAACGCTCTCACACCTCCTGAACTTCTCGATCTCTCTGTTACCTTTCAGCTTCCTCAGCGCATCCTGGAGGAAAGCGAAATTTTGAGAAAACAACCAGAGTCTCCATTTCAGTTCAGGAGAAGCAGGTGCTGGAGCCTGGAACGTCCCCATCTCACATCTAGAGAGAGAGACAGACACACACACACGGTGTTACCAGCTGATGGCCCAGTGTAGGCACCAGGGAGAACGGATGGGACTGGAGCTGAGTTCTCAGAGTCACCTGACCCTAAGGTCTGGGCCGGTCTGGACTCTGGGGAAATGGCAGCAGCCCCAGGACGTTGGGGATGGAGGGAAGATTAGTAGCTGCACGGGGAGACCGTCCCACGCTCTCTCTGCTGGGCCCTGAGGACACATTTCCCTCTCCTGGTGCCTGAGCCCCTTCCCAGCATCGGGAAGCACGAGGGAGAGTGAGAAGGAGCCGCCTACCTGCTCAAAGTGCTTCTGACATCCTAGAGGGGAGAGAGAGAGAAACAGGAGCTCAGTGCCATATGCTGGGTACCCACGACCCCGCTCTGGAGGGGACTCGCTTTGCATCACAATCAGTCTGATGCCCAGTCTCTGCATTCTGGATCCATACTCCCTGAAGGCAGCTCCCTGCAGGACTTCATCTCTCAGTTCCCATCAGGGGCTCTCTGGTGGAGACCAGAGTTTGGGGTTTGGCCTTGGGGGGAATTTTTTTCCCCTCCATTTCAGGACAAAGGAAGATTTTTCTGCCCTCAAAGAACCAAATCATTTCCCTTTTGGGCTGTGCAGATGCAGAGTGCTTTTGGGATCAGTGATGCCCGGGGCCCTGCCACGGTGGCTTCAGGAGCCCTCCATTCCTTGCACCGGAGCCTGGGGTGTTTCTCGCACAGTCTCACCTGCATGAATTCACTCGCGGGCTGCTCGCACTTCTCCTCCATCTGCCCGATCAGGGTGTTGAGACGGGAAACCTCCTCAGTGAGTCGGCGGACATTTTCATCCTTTCTGGCGGTGACCTCTTTCTCCAGTTCGTCCAGCCAGGCCAGCAAGAGGCGCTCTTGTTCTTGCAGGAATGTTTGCAGTTTCTCAAACCGATACTCCATCGTCTCCCTGTCAATTTCTATTTGTCTCTGTGATGGACAGGGAAAGACCGGGAACATAGAGAGAGAGAATCATGCAAACTGTCCAATGTCTGAAGTGTTCTTCAGGGTAATTGTAAAAGTAACTTGCAAGGAAGAAAAATGGAATTTATGTTCCTCTTTGTCTCAAACTGGGCCTCTGAAAACTGAGATAACCAGTCACTGTTTAATGAATATGATTCAGATATTTCAAGAAAACCCTTTCCCCTCGTTCTCCATTTCCTGGATCAGTCTCAGTTCCTTTAAAGCAAAAGATGATCTTTGCTTTACAAAGAGGAAATATTTAATATCTATAGGCAACCCATCCTTAGTGCTTCAATGTCACAATTTACATATACAGTTGCCATCACTGTAGTATTTGAAGAACACACAGTCTTTGTTGTATTTATGTTCACAATACTCCTGTAAGGATGGAACCCAGGAGTCCTGACTCCCAGCTCGCATGCTTTCTAGCCACAAAACACTGTTCCCCTCTGCAGCTAAAAATGAACCCAGGAGTCCTAACTCCCAGACCTCCCCTGCTCTACCCACTAGATGCCACTCCCCTCCCAGAACAGGGAAGTTCTATTCTCCCCAGGCTATAGATTTGTAAACTGAGGCACAGGGCTACTCAATAACTTGTCCAAAACCACCCAGGGAGTTGGGGCAGAGCAGGTCAATGAACCCAGCTCTACTGTATTCCAGGCTTAGCATCCTAACCACTGAATCATCCTTCATCTTCTCACATGGGAACTTCCCTGTGTGAATTTCCTGGCTACAGGATACCAGCGGCAGTTACCAGCAGTTCCTGGCTTTGCTCTTCCTCACACGCTATGAGAGCTAGAATCTCTTCTTTCCCCTTTTCCAAAACATCCAGCCGCCTCCAGATTTGCTCCTGAAAGAATTGGAGAACAGAAGTTTGTGGGGCTCCTCCCCTCCTCCCTGTTTAAAGACACTTAGTGAGAACAACTAGAAAACATGACCCAGACCAGTAGCTCTGTGGTCTGGTTTGTGGGATGAAACTTCAGTTGCCCTTTGGGGATGTTCTCATTTCCAGTAACAAACACTTGGGTTCTGACCATCCCGTCACTCCATCCTAGTTCTGAATTCCACAACACAGGGAACCAAAGTGACACACACACACACCCCATTCCTCCTTACAGCAGACATCTGTTAACTTCCCAGCTATAATCTGAGAGACAAGGTGGGTGAGGTAATATCTTTTGTTGTAGTGTCTCTCAACCTGTCCAGACTACTGTACCCCTTTCAGGAGGCTGATTTGTCTGGTGGACCCCCAAGTTTCACCTCACTTAAAAACAACCTGCTCACAAAATCAGACATGAAAATACAAAAGTGTCAGAGCCACTAGTCCTGAAAAAGGGCTGACTTTCTCCTTGTTCCCCTCTAATGATAAAATAAATCCATTGGAATATAAATAATGTCCTTACATTTCAGTGTATCGTCTACAGAGCACTATAAACAAGTCATTGTCTGTCTGAAATTTTAGTTTGTCCTGACTTCGCTAGTGCTTTTTCTGGAGCCTGTTGTAAAACTAGGCAAATATCTAGATGAGTTGCTGTTCCCCCTGGAAGACCTCTGCGTACCCCTGGTTGAGAACCACTGTTGGCAAGAGAGACAAGCTTTCAAGCTTCCGAAGAAGAGGTCTGCGTACTCTTGGAAGCTTGTCTCTCGCCAGCAAGAGTTGGTCCAATGAAAGAGATCACCTCACGCCTTTGGCTCTCTGTTATCCTAGGACCAACACGGCTACACCACCACCACATACAGCTATAATCGGTCACAAAAGAATGGCCAAACTGGGTCAGACCAAAGGTCCATCTAGCCCAGTGTCCTGTCTTCTGACAGTGGCCAATGCCAGGTGCCCCAGAAGGAATGAACAGAACAGGTCATCATCGAGTGATCCACACTAGACAGATTTCATCTCACCTTGTACTCCTGGGCAGCCTCTTGAATGGGTACTATAGTGTGAGCTCTGTGTTCCCTGGATCTGTCACACACCAGGCAGATGGGGGTTTGATCCTCCTCGCAGAACAGTCTCAGAGCCTCCTGGTGTTTCCAGCACACCCTCTCTCCTCCCAGCTCAGCCTGTTGTTGCTCATCCTTCAGCTGTCGGATGATTAGGTCTACGAGGGTCCCCAGCTGCCTGTTGGCTCGGAAGTTCCCCTGGGGAAAGATCTCCATGCAGCAGGGGCAGAAGTAGTCTGTCTCTGATCTCCCCCAGCACTGGGTGATGCAGGCTTGGCAGAAATTGTGCCCGCAGTCTAGCGTCACCGGATCATTAAAATACTCCAGGCAGATGGGACAAGAAGCTTCATCCTCAAAAGCTTTTGCTGGATCGGCAGCAGCCATGACTCCGAGTGCCAGAGAGAATTTGTTTCATTTCCTTCTTCCCAGAAAAGGACTGAGCCCTTTGTTAATGACAGGGCGTTGCCATGCCTGTAACATATTGCTCAAGTTTTTGTGGGGGAGGCGAGGGTGCTCCCAACAAAACTGCTTTGTCTTGCTGCCTTTCCTTGCCCTCAGGAGAAAGCGAAGTCCTTTGGCAAGCTACCTTCCTGGCAGAAAACCGCAAAAGGTGTTCTTAGTTTGGGTTAAAATAGCAGTGAAGAGAAGGCAACTCAGCTTTTAACTCTGCTCAGCAGCTGGCGTGAAAGCCTGTAGGGGAGCCAGGGGTTGAATTTGAGCGGTTCACCCCAGTTAAGTGTCTTTGCTGCTGTTTTAACTAAGGCAGCGGTTCTCAGAACGGTGGGTCAGGACCCCAAAGTGGGTCGCGGCCCCCTTTGATAGGGGGTCACCCAGGGCTGGCTGAGACTTGCTGGGATCCCGGGTGGAAGCCTGAGCCCCACTGCCCAGGGCCGAAGCCAAAGCCCGAGGGCTTCAGGCCTGGGTGGTGGGGCTCAGGTTACAGGTTCCCTGGAGTTCCCCTAGAACAGAGCCCATGTCTCACCTCTCAGAGCATCATAAGCTGCAGGTGGAGGTGTAGTGCCCCTTCCCCATAGGCACTGACTCCGTGGGTGCTCCAGGCCTGGAGCATGTGGGGGGGGGGGGGGAAAGTGGGTGCTCAGCACCCCACAGCAGCCCTGCCAATCAGCTCCCCTCCCTGCCCCCAAGCGCTTCCGGCCTGCTGGTGATCAGCTGTTCCGGGGCATGCAGGAGGGGCTGGGGTGGAGGGGGCAGGAAGAGGCAGGGGAGGGGCTTGGAGGAAGGGGTGGAGTGGGGGCAGGGCCTGGGGCGAAGCGGGAATCCAGCCCCCTCCCCCCCTCGGAAACTCAGGTAGTCGGCACCTCTGCCCTTCCCCATATACTAAACCCGGATTTTCAATAGGAATCTTGGATCTCCACACTCCTGCCACGTTCTGCCTCCAACCCACCCTGGAGGGAAAGGTGGAGGGGTTGGAGCAATGTCACGTAATGAAATGACAGTCGGGGCAGATTACCCCTGTAGACGAGGATTTTCCCCCACACAGACTCACAGAAAGATCTGCAACCCCACAGAGCTGGCAGCTGGGGAATCTGCAGTCCTCAAGACAGGGGAAATCCCCCCACAATGAGATTTCCCAGGTGGCTTTCAAGGCCTTTTTTATTCAGTTATTCAAGACAAGGGGCTCTGGGAGTTTGAGAAACTAAATTCTACTTTATTATTTCAAAGTAAGAAATCAGATAGAACGTCCCTCCTAACCCAGCGCCCAGCCCAGCAAACTGCGTCCCCTGGTCCCTCCCGCACCAGTGCCAAGTTTCAGAGTTGGTAGAAAAGTGCAGAGAATCCATGGGAGATGCCGGGATCCCGTCACCCCAACAAACGTTCCAAGCACAGGAAATCCGGGCGCTCAGGTTGAACGGTAGCCAGAGGACAGGGAGTGTCTCCCTCATTCCCACTCAAGCTGATGCCGTAGATGGGGAGGGGGGTCACCAGATGGGTTATCGTGATCCTCAAATCAGTGATGGGGTTGGCTGGACTTCAGGGCTGGCCAAGGCTGTTGATGTCCAAAGATTCCTCCTCAACTCTGCACTGCCTTGTCCTCTTATGACTAGGGGATGACCCCTACCCCTCCCGCCCATCACTCCCCTTGGAGTGTCATTCATAGTCCTTCACCCAATGTTCATAGGAGATTTCCTGTCTCTGCCCTCAGGGCAGTGAGTTAACAGTTCTCGCCTCCCATTATATGCTTTCTCCCCCTCCTGACTGTATTTCCCATCATCACAAGGGTCAGGCAGTAACTTCCTTCCCCATTTCTGCCTCTGCCTCTCACCCTGTGACTCTCACACTGGGGTCCAGCCATGCAGAATGTTATTCATAATTTTCCCACTGCTCGAACACTAAAATCTGATGGCAAAGGGGGAGGGAAAGGCAAAGAGAAAGTAAGAAAGGATTATTCTGGTAAGTGATCATGCATCTTGTGACATTTTCAAGATACCTGCTCTAGGTCCTGTCCAAAAAAATTAAAATCCAAGGATGTGACCAAACAACCTTCAGTTCCTGTCCTCCCCCCACCAGAACATCTCCTGTCTGGTGTACTGACTCCTATAATTTTCCTACAGAATAAGAGAAATCTCTGTAATTAAAAAAGAATGGGTGTGGAGAAGAATCTAGAATCGGAGGAAATTTTTATGCCGATATTCAATCATTAGCGGTAAAAATGGCAAAGTTTGAGGAGATTTAAGATCCGGGTTCAATAATGAAAGAGCTAGGAGTGTTTTTAGATCGACATGTAATGAGAGAGGAAGTTGGGAAAATCAGAGGAGAGACATTAACATTGGATAATGAGAGAACAGGGGCAAACATCTGAGGGGATATTAAATCAATTATAGATAATTAGATCCCAGTCCTTCAAAGATTTAGGCTAATGCTTCATTTTATGCATGGTGAAGAGTCCCATTTGAGCGCAAGAGATTTTTCACTGTGAATAATTTTAAGCCTGTCTTCCCATGATCAGGGGGAAATACGGCAGAAAACGTGGCAACATTTTTAGGGGACCTTACATCAATCTTTGATAAATGGGGCTCAAACAGAGACTACACTGAATATTTCATAACGTAATAGAAAAGCAGGAAGATCTGGTGGCATTCCTTACCCATATTCAATCAGTGAACAGAGAGTATTGATTTACCCTGTCCTGCCTGTCACACAACCAGCAGGAAGCCAGCGGTGATGTAGCTTTGGCAGAGAAAGGGGAAGGGAAAAGGAAGACAGAAAAGGACTAATGCATGGGCTGGACATTTTGTTGGTCACTGGTGGGTGGTTGGAGAGGGCTGGACTGGGCTGTGTAATTTCCACTTGGGACACATGCTGTGCCATTCCTCTCCTCCAGTCCATCTGTGCCCTCATGCTGGAAGAGAACAGTTCCTGTGTTCCCGCCACATGAACACTTCAGGGCTCTCTTCCCAACCCTACCCATTTGCTCTGCACTGCCTCATCTCATCTGGCATCCGAGACAACTGGTGCCGTGACCCAGGGTGGGGAGCCCCTCCAATCAGAGGGTGGGAGGTGCTAAAGCAATATTTGAGAATTAAAGGTCACAATGACAAAATCTGAAGGGATTTGATATTAATATTGAATAATGGGAGAGGGAAAAGGGCACCATGTGAGGGGATTGTAGATCCATCCTTTATAAACAGAGGGAGAGCGGAATGTGTGGAGAGTTTGATTCGATATATAATCATAAGAGAAAGCAGCAAAAAATAAGGGGAATTTACATCAATACTCAATAAATAACTAGAAAACTGTATATCCCCTGGCCCTGCCAGTCCCAGGGGACCAGGGTCATGCAGGGGAAGGGGTGGGGAGCTAGAGCCAGAAGTTTCTGTGGCACTTTGGAGGGGGTAGCAGCAGGGAGGGGGCAACAGCTGGGCTGGGGGAAAATGGGATTGGACAATCTCAAGTCAATCTTTTCTTTCGCTTACCCATCTGTGCCCCTGCCCTGCCCTGTTGTTGACAGAGAACGTATAGCCACAGTTTCACCCCATTTGTTGTCCTTTGGGGTGAAGGCAGGGGTGGGAAGGCAAGGAGTTAACACCGTAGGATTACTAGAAAGGACGGAGCTTTTTAGCCACCCTGGATTCTGCTTAGTGAAAGAGACCCGATCGCACATAGAGAATGGGGAATAACTCCAACTCCTTATCCTGCTTTATCTGGAGCAAAAACCAGTCATAGAATCATAGAATCATAGAATATCAGGGTTGGAAGGGACCCCTGAAGGTCATCTAGTCCAACCCCCTGCTCGAAGCAGGACCAATTCCCAGTTAAATCATCCCAGCCAGGGCTTTGTCAAGCCTGACCTTAAAAACTTCCAAGGAAGGAGATTCCACCACCTCCCTAGGTAACGCATTCCAGTGTTTCACCACCCTCTTAGTGAAAAAGTTTTTCCTAATATCCAATCTAAACCTCCCCCACTGCAACTTGAGGCCATTACTCCTCGTTCTGTCATCTGCTACCATTGAGAACAGTCTAGAGCCATCCTCTTTGGAACCCCCTTTCAGGTAGTTGAAAGCAGCTATCAAATCCCCCCTCATTCTTCTCTTCTGCAGGCTAAACAATCCCAGCTCCCTCAGCCTCTCCTCATAAGTCATGTGTTCTAGACCCCTAATCATTTTTGTTGCCCTTCGCTGGACTCTCTCCAATTTATCCACATCCTTCTTGTAGTGTGGGGCCCAAAACTGGACACAGTACTCCAGATGAGGCCTCACCAATGTCGAATAGAGGGGGACGATCACGTCCCTCGATCTGCTCGCTATGCCCCTACGTATACATCCCAAAATGCCATTGGCCTTCTTGGCAACAAGGGCACACTGCTGACTCATATCCAGCTTCTCGTCCACTGTCACCCCTAGGTCCTTTTCCGCAGAACTGCTGCCTAGCCATTCGGTCCCTAGTCTGTAGCGGTGCATAGGATTCTTCCGTCCTAAGTGCAGGACCCTGCACTTATCCTTATTGAACCTCATCAGATTTCTTTTGGCCCAATCCTCCAATTTGTCTAGGTCCTTCTGTATCCTATCCCTCCCCTCCAGCGTATCTACCACTCCTCCCAGTTTAGTATCGTCCGCAAATTTGCTGAGAGTGCAATCCACACCATCCTCCAGATCATTTATGAAGATATTGAACAAAACCGGCCCCAGGACCGACCCCTGGGGCACTCCACTTGACACCGGCTGCCAACTAGACATGGAGCCATTGATCACTACCCGTTGAGCCCGACAATCTAGCCAGCTTTCTACCCACCCTATAGTGCATTCATCCAGCCCATACTTCCTTAACTTGCTGACAAGAATACTGTGGGAGACCGTGTCAAAAGCTTTGCTAAAGTCAAGAAACAATACATCCACTGCTTTCCCTTCATCCACAGAACCAGTAATCTCATGATAAAAGGCGATTAGATTAGTCAGGCATGACCTTCCCTTGGTGAATCCATGCTGGCTGTTCCTGATCACTTTCCTTTCATGCAAGTACTTCAAGATTGATTCTTTGAGGACCTGCTCCATGATTTTTCCAGGGACTGAGGTGAGGCTGACTGGCCTGTAGTTCCCAGGATCCTCCTTCTTCCCTTTTTTAAAGATTGGCACTACATTAGCCTTTTTCCAGTCATCCGGGACTTCCCCGGTTCGCCACGAGTTTTCAAAGATAATGGCCAATGGCTCTGCAATCACAGCCGCCAATTCCTTCAGCACTCTCGGATGCAACTCGTCAGTTCAGAGCTGACTGGTTTTCCTATTAACACGTGGGAGCCACTGTTTCTTTAAATGGGGGAGTCTTCTTAAATATGGAGGCAACCCTTTGGATCTCAGATGTCAGGGAGAAAGTTGATCATGGAGGGGTTTAATTCCCATGGAGGGAGGGGGTTAATTCATTCATCAATCCTTAGAGTTTAAGCCAGAAGGGATCATAACACTTCTCCAGTGTGACCTGCTTTACAGCTCAGGCTGGAGAATTTCACTCACTGCTCCCCAGATTGAGATCAATATCTTGGGTTTGACTGAAGTATATCTTGCAAAAAAGTCCCCTGGTCTTAGTTTGAAGACATACCAAAAAAATGCAGAATCCCTCAGTAGTTTGTTCCAATGCTTAATCACACTCCCTCTTACAAATTTGTGCTTTCTTTTTTCTCATCTGTATTTGTCTGGCTATAACTTCCAGGTATGTTTTTTGTTATACCTTATTCATCTCGATTAAAGAGCGTTTTAGTACCCCATGTTTTCTCCCTACATGCACTGAATAAGCACACATCCCTGGATCTTCCACCTGGTGAACTAATCAGCACCAGCTCTTTACAGCTCTCACAGTAAGGCATTTTCTCCAGCCCTTGAATCACTTCTGTGGCTCTTTTTTTGCACCTTCTCCAATTTTTCAGCCTCCTTTTTAAATATGTGGACCCCAGACCTGTAAACAGGATTCCAATAGTGATCTCACCAAGGCCACGTACAAGGGTAAAATCGCCTCCTATGCCCCTGTAGGATCACATAAGCCCTTTTTGCCACAGCATCACACTGGGAGCTCAGGTTGAGTTGCTTGTCCACTGTGACCCCTAAATCCCTTTGAGTCACTACTTTCCAGGATATAGTCCCCCATTCCGGAAATACGGCCTGCATTCTCTGATTTTCAAGTAGTTTCAGCATCTGAAAAGGCATTGTCTACGTGCCATTTGTGCCTTTGAAAATCTTCCCCTAAAATCCTGGTGGAGACAGTCTTTGTTTGCTTGGTTTTTTGTTTGTTTCTGCGTACCCCTGGGGCACACACACCCTTGCTTGAGAACCACTGATTTAGAGGGCTACGGTGGGTTCTTGCTCATAGGGGGGAGATTGCACTCATAGGTGCTGGAAGTAGGGGTGCTCCTGCACCCCCTGGCTTGAAGTGGTTTCCATTATATACAGGGTTTTCAGTTTCGTTCAGTGGGTCTCAGCCCCCCCCCCCACTATACAAATTGTTCCAGCCCCCCTGGCAGCATGAGCTCTGTTTCTTTCTGTTTATCTTTCTGGGTCAAACACTGCTGCCTCCACTGTGATCTGGGCCTGGGACCCCTGCCCTGGTGAGCAGCTGCTGGTTCCCCAGCAGTGTGGCTATGCCAGGGACATCAGCGCTCCCTATGTCAACAGCCGAGGAGGGGACTTTGTCTGGAACTAGCCCCCTGAGGCAGCCCCGGGCTCTGCCAACAATAGCTCCTGAGCCGGAGATTCCAGCTGATTGTGAGAATGTGTGGGGAAAGTGCTGGGGACGGGCAGGGAAGTGACTCTGCACAAATGGTCCCAGGAGTTTCCGATGTCACAGCCCCCCTGGAGTATCTGCTCCCTGGGCTGTGAATGCACCTGAGGGAGGGATAATCTGATCTTGCATTACCGGGGACAAGTCCCTGCTCTCACGCTGCCTGGGATCTCTTCCAGGGGCCTAACTGGGAGATTCAGGAGGGAAATAGGGGGGAGGGAGATGGGGTTCAGGGGGAACATGGATGAGTCCCTGTGGAGTTTCCCCATTGTCTGTCTGGGGATGGATTTGCAGAAAGGGAAGGGTGAAAAGTAAGACAGAGATGGAGAGAGGGGAGGAAAGAGAGTGACACAGGAGAGGGGTAAGTATGTTTGGGGGGCATTAGTTATATTAAAATTGAACCCCATTATTGACAAGACAAGTCCCCTTGATTTCCACATAGATGGGTAAATGTCCCAAATATTAAATTGCCAGTATTGCCAACCCCCAAATGTTCAAAAATCATGAATCAGGCTCCCCAAAAAATCACGAGATTGGCTTTAAAATCATGAGATTATGTAAGAATAAGAGCTTTGGGGATCTTTTCATTTGCCTTCTGCTTTTTGAGCTATAAGGGTGCACTGGGGTCACATTTTGAAGCTTTCTCTATAGCCACGAGGGCTAGAAACTTTTTTTTTTTTTAAGAATAAAGGCTGAAATAATCACTTGACTCCAGGAGCTGAGGCTTTAAGGAAAACAATCATTATCACAAACCTCCATGACTAAAGGCTCTACAGGGATGTCATGCAGGAAAATTATGAGACTGTGGTAAGGGATTCCCGTCCCCTAGTTAGGGTGGGGTTTCTGATGAGCCCACTTCGACTTATGCTCAGATTCTTACTTAGTCATTTAAAGTTATGGGGCAATCTAAATGAGAAGGTAAGTCCCAAACTGCAGTGTGAGAAAGACTTTCATCTCCACTTCCCAACGCCCCTTACGTCCTTTTGTGGATCTGGGTCAGGTCCCTTAGGCAGGAACCCAGCTCAGGGATTAGAATCACTTTAGACTAGTCTCTCTCAACCTTTGCAGATGACTGTGCCCCTTTCAGGAGTCTGATCTGGCTTGCGTACCCCCAGGTTTCACCTCACTTAAAAAACTACCGGCTTACAAACTCAGACATAAAAATACAAAAGTGTCACAACCACGAGTACTGACAAATTGCTTCCATTCTACCGCATAATTATGAAATAAATCAACTGGAATATAAATATTGGACTTCCATTTCAGTGTATAGTCTATAGAGCAGGATAAACAAGTCGTTGTCTGTAGGAAATTTTAGTTTGTCCTGACTTCACTAGTGCTTTTTATGTGGTCCGTTGGAAAACTAGGCAAATATCTAGATGAGTTGATGTACCCCCTGGAAGACCACTACGTACCCCCAGAGGTACACGTACCCCTGCTTCGCAAAAAGAAACGGAGGACTTGTGGCACCTTAGAGACTAACAAATTTATTTGAGCATAAGCTTTCGTGAGCTACAGCTCACTTCATCGGATGCATTCAGTGGAAAATGGTTGAGACCCACTGGTCTAGACTATTTTCTCCCCTTTTTTAAATAAATGCATTTGGCAGATATAAGGACCTGTCTGTAGCTGGGTGGTGGGGATTCCCTGGAACTGCCAGTTCTCAATGCACGTGTTTCCCAGTCATTAACCCATTGCATGGCAGCCACCCACCCTGTGTGGGGCAGATGGCAGAGGAGGGGAAGGGGGTCTGCTTTCCCTACCCATGGGCAGCCTCTCCCAGAATTCACTTCCTGATGCAGGGGACACGTTTCTCAGGGGCACTGATTTTATGGGTGCTTTGTTTTGCAGACTTCTGGAGTGAGAGGACAGAGAGAGAAGTATTAGGGCAGGGTTGTGTGTGTCATCTGGGGGGGGGGGGTGGAGTGTAGGGAGGGGGCGAGTCATTAGCTGGCCTATCCGCGGAGTTCTGGTTCTCGTTCAGACGGGGGAAGGCGGCACCGATCTGTGTCTGCTTCTCTTCCTGGGTCAGATCCTCCATTGTGAGCCGGGAGCCGGGACTGAGCAGCTGCTGCCCCCCCCCCCCCACCCAGCGGGGTCTGTGCTGGGGAGAGACCGGCATTAACCCCACCCTGTGCCCAGCCTGGGTGGGGACTTTCTCTGGTGTGGAGCCAGCCCCTGGGGCAGCCCCTGACACAAGCCGGAGACTCCAGGTGATGAGAGAGAGAAGTGGGGTGGGGTGGGGAAGGGGGTGCTGGGGGGGGGCAGGAAAGTGACTCTGCA
Source organism: Eretmochelys imbricata (assembly GCF_965152235.1). NCBI lineage: Eukaryota > Metazoa > Chordata > Testudines > Cheloniidae > Eretmochelys > Eretmochelys imbricata. The sequence continues at coordinate 50,975,576 of NC_135585.1, forward strand.
CAAACAGGATCTGAGTTTGTTCATAGCAATCAGGAGCATCAGTTTGGAAAAAAATCGGGGGGGGGGGCAAAGTCCTGTCAGCTGATGGAGCATTATATGTGACTAAGTATCAGAGGGGTAGCCGTGTTAGTCTGTAGCCACAAAAACAAATCTGTTAGTCTTTAAGGCGCCACCGGACTCCTCGTTGTACAAGTGATTGCCGTAGGACCTCGGAGTTACGAACTGACCCGTCAACCGCACGCCTCATTTGGAAGCGGAAATACGCCATCAAGGAGCAGCAGAGCCAAACATAAAAAGCGAATCCACGACAGTCCTGTGTTTAAACTTAAACTACTAAAAAAAAAAAGGGGGGGGGGGGAGGAAAGTTTTTTAAATAAAAGCTCTGACAAGGTAAGGAAACTGTTTCTGGGCTTGGTTCGTTTAAATGAAGATGGTGAAAAGCAGCGTTTTCCTTCTCCCCACTAAAGTTTCATAGCTGTATTAAGTCAATGTTCGGTTGTAAACTTTTTGAAAGAGCCACCAGCGTTACGAACATTTCAGAGTTACGAACAACCTCCGTTCCTGAAGTGTTCGTAACTCTGAGGTTCTGGTGTATACTACGTGCAAAGTCGGGATGGGGGGAGGCGGATGATATTAAGCTCCTGACAGCAATGAGTGGCTCCTGTCATTCTGCCTAGCATCTGCTCCAGGGTCCCAACTCAGGAGGAGAAATGGGTATGGGACCATGAACAGGTCCCAGTCTGTCTCTTTGTGCCTCGGAGGATGGGTTGTTAGGGAGGGGATGGATGAAACGTAAGAGGTGTAGAGAAAAAGGAGTGAGTGGAGAAAGGGTGACAAAGGAAAAGGAGGACTTGTGGCACCTTAGAGACTAACCAGTTTATTTGAGCATAAGCTTTCGTGAGCTACAGCTCACTTCATTGGTGACAAAGGAGTTTCGCTGGAGGTTGTTATTTCTTTTAAAAATCTAACTCCTTTAGTGCCTTTGCGATATTCCCCATAATTTCCTGGGAGATGTGGAATACTCCTAGATTGATGGAGTTTAAGGGCAGAAAGGACTGCCAGATCATCCCGTTAGACCTCTTGTCTCTCACAGGCCACTGAACCCCACCCAGCCACCTCCACGCCAAACCAGAATTAGACCACAGCATTACAGTCCTCAGGAGACCAAGCTATGGGCCGAGAACAGGAGGGCCCTGCAGTGGCAATGAATTGTCTATCAGAGGGGTAGCTGTGTTAGTCTGTATCCACAAAAACAACGAGGTGGTACCTTAAAGACTAACAGATTTATTTGGAAGAACTGGGTTTCTACCCACGAAAGCTTATGCCCAAATAAATCTGTTAGTCTTTAAGGTGCCACCAGACTCCTCGTTGTTTTAGTGAATGGACTTGAGATATATCCAGATGAACCCTGCAGGCGACTCGCTCCCTGCCCTGCACAGGAAGGTTTAAAAAAAAACAAAAATGAAGATGCCTGCCAACCTGACTTGGGGGGAAATTCCTTCTTGACCCTGAATACTGTTAGACCTGGAGCATGTGAGCAAGCACCTGAGAAAGAGAATTCTCAGTACCATCTCTGAGGACTGGCCCACCCCGCCCAGTGTCCCGTCTCCAATTCTCTGATGCTTCAGAGTGGTGGCTCTCAACCTTTTCAGGCTACTGTACCACTTTCAGGAGGCTGATTTGTCTTGCGTTCCTCCAGGTTTCACCTCACTTAAAAACGACTTGCTCACAAAATCAGACATAAAAATACAAAAGTGTCACAGCCCCTAGTACGGAAAAATTGCGTCCTTTCTACCATATAATGATAAAATAAATTGATGGGAACATAAATCTTGTACTTTTCAGTGTATAGTCTATACAGCAGTACAAACAAGTCATTGTCTTTATGAAATTTTAGTTTGTACTGACTTCGGTAGTGCTTTTTATGTAGCCCATGGTAAAACTAGGCAAATAGCTAGATGAGTTGATGTACCCACTGGAAAACCTCTGTGTACCCCCAGGAGTACACATACCCCTGGTTGAGAACCATTGCTTCAAAAGAAGGAGAGGGAAAAGAAAAGAACACCCCCCAAAAATCCTAAAATAAGTAGAGGGGTAATTCCTTCCTGGCCCCTGCAGGTGACTGGCCCTGAAGCATGAGATTTTACAAATTTAAGACATGAATGGAAAGGGATTCTACAGAGGCCAAAAATTTCTTCAATCTTAACGTGCTCTCAGGGACATGTTTGTTACATCAGAGATGTAAGGTTTTAAAGGACTGAAGGAGGCAAGATCCTGTGTTATTGAACAGTGCAATGTGTGATCCTGTCATTAGAGATTATTTCATAAGGCACTCGCACAAAGGGGCAGAATTAACACTGCCCGTGCTCCCTTGATTCTGACCCTGCCTAACTCTGAGTGCTGGACTTTGCAACCTTAATAACGTTCTTTTAATGTGGATTTTGTAGGTAACATTAATATAAATCCCCTCCAGTTTTGCTGTTTGTTATAATTATCCAATGTAGCAATATACTGTAATCCTCTCTGATTTTGCCCCTTTTCCTCCCAATATCAGTTGTTGTTGTTCCACCCCTCAGATTTTTTCCCTTTTGTCACAAGATTTTGGTATAAAATCCCCTCAGACTTTGATCCATTTCTCTTTATGGATTATTAATATATTAGCTGCATAAATGTTATTTGTTTCTCTAAATAGTTACTATTAATATATAACCCCATAGATAATGCCTTTCTTCCAGTCTAGTTAGCCAATTTATGTAAATCTTTTCAGATTTTCCTCATTTTCTTTCTCAGTTATATACTGATACAAAAATCTCTTTAAAAGTTACTGAGTTTGCTCTCTAATTATTGTCTAATGGGGGGGATCTAGAGGGGAGAATGCAGCTGGATTAGTATTGGCCTCCCGCCTCCTGTTACAGAGCAGGTGGGGATTGTTGGGATGCACTCCAAGACCTTTTCCGTTTGGCTTATCCAGAACACATTGTCCAGTTCCTCCAGTTCTCTGGGATCGAAAACACTCCGTTTGACTCTGGATTTCCTGACGCAGGTTCCTTTGTTTGGCCTATAGCGACAAGCGTAGGGGGTGGGTATAGGGCATACCACACATCCAAAGTTTACGTGGTCAGCCTCTTCCTTTATAGACATTTAAACCTTACATTGCATTTGCTATACATTACACTGCACATTTTTTGATTGGCTTGGTTACTTTGCAGGAGCCAATCCCTGTACAGCATGCTCTGTCCATGTGGTGTTCGGGTGCAACCTGATCTTTACCTTCCAGGTTTATCTTTCCATAGTCTCTCTCATCAAGATGTTGCTAGCACAGACATCCTGACTCCCAGCATAGTGTTTGTCAAGCCGCTATTTACTACTTAACCTTCCATTCACTGTCCCAATTACACCCACTAAGAAATGAGGGTAGTTACTTGTGTCAAGCCAGGCCTACAGGATAGAAATGAGGAGCCTCTGGGACCCCTAGAAAAGGAGGGGATTCTCTACGTACCTGGGATTGTCCTAAGGGGCTGTTGTATTAATTTACGTGGAAAATATGGGTTAAAAGTGCTAACGTAACCCCGTTACTGTCTAACCTGAAATTGTGTTAAACATAATCCGGGGTCTGAAATACAGAGTCCTCCGCTTGTTTAGTACCTTGGCAAACACACCATTAAAAAATCATTTTATCCTTTTATACAATAGAACCTCAGAGTTACAAACACCTCGGAAACAGAGGTTGTTCGTCACTCTGAAGTGTTTGTAACTCTGAACAAAACGTGGTGTGGTTTTTTTCAAGTTTACAACTGAACATTGACTTAATACAGCTTCAAAACTTTACTGTACTGAAGAAAAATGCTGCTGTGCCTTTTTTTTTTTAGTAGTTTACATTTAACACAACACTGTACTGTATTTGCTTTTTTTTTTTCGGTCTCTGCTGCTGCCTGATTGCGTACTTTCGGTTCCAACTGAGGTGTGCGGTTGACTGGTCACTTTGTAACTCTGGTGTTCATACCTCTGAGGTTCTACTGTAAAAGATAAAAGAAGGAAAAAAGTTAAAGCATTTGAAATGTTTAAAGTATTAATTAAGGCTTTCATTTTAACAAGATTCCTTGTTCCCTTTCCCTTTAGTTGGGGACAGTTTTTAGAAGGAAAAATCCCCTGGTTTGATAGTTTCTTAGATAGTATCAAAGATGGTAATAATTGGTCTTATGGGTAAAAGAGAAGAAGTTAGTTGTTACTGCTGCTGTTAAAATCCAATCCCGTTTAATCTCAGCGGCTGTTTGGAGCTGGTAGGGGTGACAATGTCATCGGGATCCCACTTTCTGGTGTGGGCTGGTCAGGACACGTCTCAGCAGGGCCAGATCTGGGGGCAGGTGACCGCCTGGGGTGCTGGGTTTGGGGGACACCAGGCTTGGGTGTGCTGTTTTTCTTGTTAGCGACAAAAGGGAAAATAGAATGTTTGAAGTAACATGTTTCAGGTATTCCGTATGTGGATTCATTTTTCACTAACCACCTAGAGCGTTCTGGACCTTTGTAGAATCTTGTGGAACCTTCCAGACGTTCTGAGAATTTTCCTGCAGCCTCCTAGAATGTTGTCAGCCGGGCCCTTGCCGGTAGATAAGGGGGCGGGGCATCGCTAGTCAGTCTGTGAGATATAAGAACGAACGGAAGTGAGAGCCCAGCTGCGATATTGTGTACCTTGTTTTATTGTGTCATTGTGAATGTGTACTTGTGTTTTAAGACTTGAAGAGTGTGAAATGGGCTACAAGTGCAATAAAGTTTAACAATTGGGGAGTGGAGGGCACCAAAGACACTCCTCGCTTGGGGTGCAATTTGGTCTAGGGCTGGCCCTGGTCTCAGGATTAGGACAAAGAAGGTCTAGAGTCCCAAGAGATGGCGAGGGTGGCAACCATGATGGTGAAGCATTGCCCCAGTAGCCTCTATCTGTTCTTCCATCTTTTCTTCTCAAAGCCTCTTTCTTTAAGGACCCAAAAAGGGAGTGATGGGTGGACACATCCCTTTATTATTTTTCCACCAATGAGGCCTAATATATGTCCATTTAATTAATTTCTGATTCTTCTGTTTTCTGTCTTCTGTTTTCACCAAGCAGGATTTCAACACAGTCCTTGAGTTATATCAGGAGGCCTTTTTTGGAGACTAATTCACTCTGTCTCCCTTTCGTACCTTTTTGCCATCACCATTTGTTATTATAGGTCATTATATTCTATGAACTTTCACATGCTTTTTACAGTTGAGATCCCACTTAGCGTAAATCTGTGGGCCCAATTATCATAACAACCCACCTCACGTATTGCCCTTTTCTCTCTTTAATTGTAAAATAATCATATAAAAATCTCTGACCTTTTGACCTTTTTCGCTCTTGAATGATCAGATACTCTATAAAATCCCTGAAAATTGGACCCCTTTTTCTTCGTCTAGTTATCAAATGATTGTATACAATTCCCTTAGATTTTCTCCTTTGTCTCCCCTTTATTGAATATTAATATCAGATCCTCTCCATTTTTGCCATTTCCTCCCCTGTAGTTCTCAAATATTGATATAAGCCCTTTCTCAGATTTGAGCGGGTTTCCCCACCCTTTTTTGACTGTATCAGCTTCGTGTTTTGGAGGGAAATTATTTCTCTGATTCACTCCCCAGAAGGGATGTGGGAGATAGGGTCTAATTATCTAGAATGGATTTAATACCCCTTTTATGTTTTGCCCCTTTTCTCTCATTATCTGATATTAATTAATTAATTATCTGATGAGGTTCAACAAGGACAAGTGCAGAGTCCTGCACTTAGGACGGAAGAATCCAATGCACCACTACAGACTAGGGACCGAATGGCTAGGCAGCAGTTCTGCAGAGAAGGACCTAGGGGTGACAGTGGACGAGAAGCTGGATATGAGTCAGCAGTGTGCCCTTGTTGCCAAAAAGGCCAGTGGCATTTTGGGGTATGTAAGTAGGGGCATTGGCAGCAGATTGAGGGACATGATCGTTCCCCTCTATTCGACATTGGTGAGGCCTCATCTGGAGTACTGTGTCTAGTTTTGGGCCCCACACTACAAGAAGGATGTGGAAAAATTGGAGAGAGTCCAGCGAAGGGCAACAAAAATGATTAGGGTTCTGGAACACATGACTTATGAGGAGAGGCTGAGGGAACTGGGATTGTTTAGTCTGCGGAAGAGAAGAATGAGGGGGGATTTGATAGCTGCTTTGAGCATTGGCCTGCTAAACCCAGGGTTGTGAGTTCAATCCTTGAGGGGGCCATTTAAGGATCTGGGGCAAAAATTGGGGATTGGTCCTGCTTTAAGCAGGGGGTTGGACTAGATGACCTCCTGAGGTCCCTTCCAACCCTGATGTTCTATGATTCTACCTGAAAGGTGGATCCAAAGAGGATGGATCTAGACTATTCTCAGTGATAGCAGATGACAGGACAAGGAGTAATAGTCTCAAGTTGCAGTGGGGGAGATTTAGGTTGGATATTAGGAAAAACTTTTTCACTAGGAGGGTGGTGAAATACTGGAATGCGTTACCTAGGGAGGTGGTGGGATCCCCTTCCTTAGAAGTTTTTAGGGTCAGGCTTGACAAAGCCCTGGCTGGGATGATTTAGTTGGGATTGGTCCTGCTCTGGGCAGGGGGTTGGACTAGATGGCCTCCAGAGGTCCCTTCCAACTCTGTTATTCTATGATTCTAATTTAAAACACTATATCCTCAAAAAGAAATGGAGTACTTGTGGCACCTTAGAGACTAACCAATTTATTTGAGCATGAGCTTTCGTGAGCTACAGCTCACTTCATCAGATGCATACTGTGGAAACTGCAGCAGACTTTATATATACACAGAGAATATGAAACAATACCTCCTCCCACCCCCCAAACTCTGCTCCCCATGTGTCTGAGAGTCCCAGAGATGCTGCTGTCACTGGCAACACACACCAGTTAGCACTCGTGGGAGCTGATCTGGTTATGAGAGCAGGAAGAGCAGGCCACAGTGAAGGGGATACTAGGGGATACTAACAGGATCTCCCCCCAGGATCTCCCCCCAGCCAGAGGGGAAAGGAGACAGAAAGGGACAGAGAGACTGAGCAGGGCAGCAGGAGCAGTAAATGAGGAGAGAGGTTCCCAGCTCCTAGGCCGGCCCAGATTTATTCCCTGCATCATCCCTGGGCAGATTGATTTACTGGGAGCAAGGCAAGGAGCAGAGGGAGGAAAAGCCAGTTTCTGTCTCTGCCCCATACCCGCACTGCTGGGCGGACGCACTGCCCCAGCGGGACATTGTCTAGGGGAATCCTCCAAAGCAGCCCCTTTGATTTTGCTCTTTTCTAGCATTTGGCTCAGAGTCTCTGTTACTGGGAGCTGCTAAAAATGTCACGGTGGGTTTAGTCTTGGTGAGAGGGGCCAGGTCTGCGCTGGAATAAAGTGACCCAGCATTCTCCCCGTCTGCCAGAGTCTAGAGCCTCTGTCTGCAGGGAAAGAACCGAGAGGGAAGTGGGTGTGAAATGGACGCAAGCCCCTTTGGAAATATCCCCAGTTGCCCTGCTCATCCTGACAGGCTGCAGAATCATGTCCGCATTTTGCTCGAGGTTGTCCCATCCTCCCAGGGGATGGGGAAGGAAAATGACTGGCTGAAGCTGGGATTTTCAGGAAGCTGCTGGGGTGCAGGGGGAAGAGTCTAGAGGGGCAGAGGCAGGAAATACACAGGGGGAGAAAGTGTGGGGGGGTTATAGGATGGGATAAACTGCTGGGATGTGTTCAATCTGGGGCCTGATTTTTGGAGCAAGCCCATGGGGAAGGTAAATTCCCCCATTTGTGGAACAGGGAACAGCCCCACCGGACAAGGCTGGGAAAACAGACCAGACTCCCAGTGCTGGAGTCTGAACCCACCAGGCAGAGGCTGCTCTGAAATACAAAGGGGGCACCCAGCAGTGAGGCCCAGGGGAGAGGCCCTGTCCCCTCACGCCCAGCTGCTGGGAATGGGGTTGGGATTCCTGTCCCTGGACCCTGCTCGAGGGCTCTGTCCTCCCATACCAGCCTCTGGCTAGTAGGCGTGTGATAAACGGGAAAGCCCCTGCCCTCCTCCATTGGCTGGGAGGGACAAGGAGCTCTCTCTTTCTCTCCACCCTGAAGCCTCCTGGCTGCTCTGTGCAGGGTGGGGTTGAGATTCTGCTCCTCCGTGACCTCCCAGAGCTTCCATTTTATCAGCCTTCTCGCACGTGACTAGTGGGATTGTGGCTGGGGCAGCAGGTGCTGAGTGGGGGACTCTTGTTGTTTCAGGGGCCGGTGACCTTCGAGGAGGTGGCTGTGTATTTCACCCAGGGGCAGGGGGCTCTGCTGGACCCCGCTCAGAGAGCCCTCTACAGGGACGTCATGCAGGAGAACTACGAGACGGTGACCTCACTGGGTAAGGGATTACTTTTTCCCTTGGTTATTGGAAACTGCCACATCTCTGATGTGCCCTGTTGGGCATCTGCTCAGGTTCTTCCCTGCTTGCTTCAATTTTGCGGGAGTGGGCTCCGTCTTCCTTAGCTCCAGTGGGAGACAGAGTTGAGACTCCAAACCTGAGTTTGGGGAGACAGAAACATATTGGAGATGTGGATTCATCCCCATAGCTTTCAAGGGGGCAACAGCAGTGTATTGTCCTGTCTGTGTTACCTCTCACTCACACAGCCATATCACAATCTCATAACTTTATAAACACTAATGGTACACATATTTGGACAGAACAGTGGGTTTCAGAAGATCGTGACCTTTCATATCTTACATGGCATGCTCTGTATGAAATATCACAATTACATGACTTTGGTGCTTATGGGGGATACAGGTTGCTATTTTGAGGTACAGTGCCTCACAGGGCAAAGAACCTCTGGAGCTGTAGGAAAAGAGGTGGGGAGGCAAAATTGATGGGCGGGGACTGAACTGATGTGGGAGATGGGGCAGAATGCATGCAGGGGTTGGAGGGGGCGGAGGGGACAGGCAGATGTGGCATCATTTTCATTTTGGTTGAAAATGATGGACCACACCCACCCTTTCTCAGACCACTTTCAGTGCTGGTCTCTCAGATTCCTAGATATGGCAGTTCAACATCCTTGATCTTCCTGGGCTGGAGGAAATGTCTGTTCCAGGTGTCCCTCAAGCTCCCAGGTACGCAGCACCTCAGGCGTTTGCCCTGGAACCTGGAAGGTTTTCCCTTCTGGAGCATGAATGTTCAGGAGAACTCATGGACTTCCTGCTCAAATCTAGAAGCTTCCCACAAACCTGGGCTTTTCTAGGGATTCAGATAACAGGATCTTCATGCTGCTCTTGACAGGACAAGAATCCTATTTTGTCTCACAACCAGGGAGATATAGGATCTCTTTCTAGACAGGTTCTTGGTTGGGTCTGAGTGCTAGCTTAGGTCATTTCCTTTCCAAAACAGCACAATGCTTCATTCAGGTAATTTTGCCACGTGACTACCTGGTCTTCAGTATATTCTCTTACCTGTCACTGGGAAGAGATGTGGTGGTGTTTGTCTGAAATGGCATTTGGACAAAGAGTTCTGTGCTCTTTCTCTCTTAGTTTTTCGTCGTATCTTGGGGGAATAAGAGAAAAAAACAAGCCCTCTATTATGTTTTTCCTGTTGGTTCAATTTTCTTGATCTTTTAAGTTTCCCTCTTGTTTGTGGAGATTGGTTTTAGTATTGGCTACTTCTTTGCCGTAATGGATCATTGACCACCAGGTACCTAAGAAGGAGAACGGTAAAAATTATCCTCCCATCCATTGTTTCCCCTTCTCTGAAGTGGGCTCTGGTGCTCCATGAGACCCGACACAAATTTTACATTAAATTCTAGTTGAAGGGGAAATGTCTCAATCCTTCTTTATTTCCCCCATGGAACCCTCCGACAGAGAGATGGAGAAAACTTAGGATTCCCACCTTTTGGGACCTTGCTTTGCTGAAAACCTTCATTTCCATTTTTGTGTACCAAATGAATAAGTAGATGAAGTATCCTGCCTGGAGATGGCTAATCTTCTGTAAAATTTATTCATCAAAACGTTACTCCTGGGGGAATTCTGTGCCAAAAAATTTAAAATTCTGCACACATTATTTTATAATTCTGCAAAATTCTGCATATTTTATTTGTCAAAATAACACAATATAATTATGCCAGTTTCAATTATTTTGGTAATTTATTTCAAAATGTCTCTCGGCAAGTATGTCCGTAACAATAAAGACAAAAAGAAAAAAAAAGATTCTGGTAATTGTTTCTGACAAGTAGATTCCCTACTAAGCATACAGTAACTTCTCGCTTAATGTTGTAGTTATGTTCTTCGAAAATGTGACTTTAAGCGAAATGATGTTAAGCGAATCCAATTTCCCCATAAGAAAGAATGTAAATGGCGGGGGTGGGGGGTTAGGTTCCAGGGATTTTTTTTTTCACCAGACAAAAGACATTATATACATATACAGTATAAGTTTTAAACAAGTTCTCATCAGAGGATTGTCTGGGGACCTGCTCATGTGTTCCCTGAGCTTTTCCTAAAGCAACCATGTTGATATCAGGTGTGATATTTCCCAGGGAATTCCTTGCTGCTAAATGATGAACTTGCACTTGGCTGCGCCCTGAAGGGTTAATACGTTGTTAATGTAGCCTCACACTACAAGGCAGCACCGAGGGAGGCAGGAGGGAGGAGACACAATAGATGCAGAGCAGCGGCTGGAACCACTCCCTGGGGAAACTGAATGTGACGATGAACCCACGCTATCCCTCTGGAGCACACCACTCCCTTCTCCAGACGCTGCATGCACGGCTGCACAGGTGCCAACTTTCCAAAGTACTAGGGGCGGGGGGGGGGGGGGTGCTCAACCCCCAGCTCTGCCCCCGATCCGCCCCCACTCCACCCCCTCCCCCGAGCACATCATCGCTCCTCCCTCCTTTTCCCCCCAGAGCCACCTGAATGCTGTAAAACAGCTGATTGCTGTGGGCAGGAAGCGCAGGAAGGGAGGAGGGAGTTGCTGATCTGTGGGGCGGGAGGCATTGTTGGGGTAGAGGGGAGCTGATAGAAGGGCTGCCAGCCCACCCTGGTTCCAAGCCCCCATGGTCAAAAAACTTTATAAGGAAACATCACGCAACTTTAAATGAGTATGTTCTCTAATAGGTCAGGGACAAAACAATGTTAACCGGAACGACATTAAGTGAGGAGTTATTGTATTAATACAGAACTTTTTTCCCCTACAGAAAATACATTCTGCCCCCGATGTTCTGCAGTTCCGCCTTTTGCCCACCAGGGATCATTGTAGCGCCAGAACAGCCGGCTGCATTCATGCTGGTTGCCTTTCTATCACCACAGCAGCCTCTGGTGGGCGAAAGGCTAAACTGCAGCAGTTCTTGGGCAGAAAAGTATTTTTCCGGGGCAGGGCGGGGGGGAATCTACAGGAGCTATGAATTCTGCACATCCGCAGATGCTCAGAATTCCCACAGGAGTAGAACTTATAGCTCATCTTCTCAACTTGGGCATTTGTCTTGAGCGTTAGAAAGACAAAATGTTCACAGAACACCTCCATCTTCTGGCACGACATTGTGACGCTAGACAAGTTTATTTTATTTTATCTCCATGCTCCTAAAATGAAGAGGAGTAGCCCAGTTGTAATGGATCACTGAGCACCAGGGGCTCACTTCAGAGAAGGAAAACTTGCAGACAGGTAAGTAACTTTTATCTTTCTCAAAACCCCAACAGTTCTTGTGTTTTCTTTCTTCTCTTTGCTGTTCCCCGTTCTTTCCCTTTGACCCTAGCACTGGGACTGACTCTAGTCTGAATTCTCTCTGTATCCTAGCAGGTGAAGAGATGCTGAGTGAGAATGAAGAGGAGAATCTCCAGTAGGGAACCCCTAAGCAAGTGGAGCTGCGTGGGACGTTATTGGGAAGATCTAAATGGAACGTTTCCTGAAGCGTTGACCACGGAAAATCTTGTGAGAGTCATTGCAGGTCAGAGAGACAGCAGAGAAACCAACTGTGGAAGGAAGTAATTAAATCCCTTATTTGTGGGAAAAGGTGCAACGATCTCAAGGAAACTACAGCCCAGCAGAGAATCCACACACAAGAGAGAAAAAACACACGCACAACGCACGGCAAAAACGTCAGTTTGCCATTGCACTTTATTAGACACCAGAAAACCTACACAAGAGAGAAACTCTATCAATGCGTTGAGTGTGGAAAAAGATTTAATGACAACTGGCACCTTATTGGACATCAAAGAATTCACACAGGAGAGACCCTATAACTGCATTGACTGAGAGTTAGTTTAGCGACAGAAGCACGCTTTATTACGCATCAGAGAATCCCCACACAGGAGAGAGAGCCTACAAATGAATTTACGGTGAGAAACATTTTTTCAGCACTCACATCTTATTTCACATCACAGAATCCACATAGGAGAGAAACCATATAAATGCCAGGTCTGTGAGATAAATTTCAATCGGAGGTCAAACCTAGTTTGATATCAGCGAGTCCATACAGGAGAGAAGCCCTATAAATACCTTGACTGTGGGAAAAATTTTATTGACAACTCCCAACTTATTACACATCAAAGTGCCCACATGGGTGAGAGACCCTATAAATGCTTTGACTGTGGGAAACGGTTCCTTCAGAGTGCACATCTTATTGCGCATCAGCGAACCCATACGGGAGAAATGCCCTATAAATGCCCCGACTGTGGGAAAAGCTTCAATCGAAGTTCAAACCTGGAGAGACACCAGATAGTCCACATACAAGAAAAACCACATAAATGCCTCGACTCTGGGGAAAAGTTTAGTGATAAGTCACAACTTACTACACATCACAGAAGCCACTCAGAAGCGAAACCCTACGTATGCAAGGACTGTGGGAACAGTTTCATTCAGAGCTCAGATCTTATTGTGCATCAGAGAGTTCATACGGGAGAAACACCCTATAAATGTCCCGACTGTGGGAAAAACTTCAGTCGAAGTTCCAACCTTACTAGACATCAGAGAACCCACACAGGGGAAAAAACCCATAAATGCCTGGACTGTGGGAAAAGTTTCATTCAGAGCTCAGATGTTATTGTTCATCAGAGAAGCCATACAGGAGAAACACCCTTTAAATGCTCTGACTGTGGGAGATACTTCAGTCGGAGTTCCAACCTTGCTAGACATCGGAGAATCCACACGGGGGAAAGACCCCATACGTGCCTAGACTGTGGGAATAGTTTCATTCAGAGCTCAGATCTTCTTGTGCATCAGAAAATCCACATGAGAGGAAAAACACCATAAAAGCCTCCCCTTGTGAGCAAAAGTTTAGTAAAAGTCACATCTCACCACACACTGGAGAACCCATGTTGGAGAAAGCCCTTATGAATCCCTGGACTGTGGGAAAAATTTCCGTCAGAGTTAAGTCCACATTTCACATTAACCACATGGCAGAGCGACTGTATATATACTCTGAATGTGTGAAATGTTTCATTCACAGCTCACAGCTTTGTATACATCAGCTAGTCCATGCAGGAGAGAGACCCTATAAATCAGTGGCTCTCGACCTTTCGAGACGACTGTACCCTTTTCCGGAGGCTGATTTGTCTTGCCTACCCCCAAGTTTCACCTCACTTAAAAATGACTTGCTTACAAAATCAGACATCAAAATACAAAAGGGTCACAACCACGAGTACTGAAAGATGGCTTCCTTTCTCATTTTTGAAAGATGGCTTCCTTTCTCATTTTTACCCTATAATTATAAAACATCTACTGTAGATTGAGAGACACTGATACAGATGCATAGGCGACTAGTAACTGCTGAGGGTGGGGGCACAATGGCAGCCCCCCCCCCCCCCCCTTGCCGCCACCACCACCACAGTCAACCCCCTCTTGACCACAGGGCCCCTCCGACCACAGCACCCTGGGCGGTCACCGATGTCACCCACCCTTAAGGGCGGCCCTCCTAGGGCCAGCATTATGGAAAATGGCACTCCAGGAGAACTGGTATTTTGGTGTTCTGGCCCCCGCTGCCTCCCCCAACCCCTCCACCATCACCCCTGGCCTCTGATGCTTCCTCCAGCCCTCCAGTACTCTCTGGCTTCTACTACCTCCCTCCAACCTTCCCATCACCCCGGCTCCCGCTGCCTCCCCCGGACCCCTACCTATCCCCTCCAGTCCCTGCTTCCTCCTCCAGCCCATCCCCCCAGCCCCTGCTGTCTCCCCTGTCCTCCCGCCCACCACTCCTGGCCCCTGATGCCTCCCCTACCCATCGCCCCCAGCCCTCGCTGCCTCCCCCGCCCCCATCCCCCTCTTCCGGCCCACCACCCATCGCCCTGGCCCCTGCTGCCTCCCCTGTCCTCCCACCCATCCTCCCCTGGCCTTTGATGCCTCCTCTACCCATCCTGGCCCTCACTGCCTCCCCCAGCCCTCCACCCATCCCCCATTGCCCTGGCCTCCCGCTGCCTCCCCTGGTCCCCCAGGTTCCTATTGCCTCCCCCTGTCCCACCCATCACCCCTGGCCCCCGCTGCCTCCCTGCCTCCCCATCCCACCCCCAGCTCACCTGGGCCCCATTGACCCCTCGAGCGCCCTTCTGCGCACCCCAGGCAGGCTACCAGAGCAGGTAACGGTGGCTGCCAGCATGGAAGGGACGGATTCAGCCGCCTTCCCCACGCCCCCAGTGCTGCCAGCCTGGTCTCGCTTCCCTGCTCTGGGCGCCACCCAGGCACGTCCCTCTCAGCCTACCACCCACCCTGGCATAAATCTGGGGGGGGGCATGTGACCCAGCATGACCCCCCCCCAACACGTCAGCTATGGGTATAGCATATAGAGCAGTGTCAACAAGTCATTATCTGTATGAAACTTTAGTGTGTCCTGACTTCACTAGTGCTTCTCATGTAGCCTGTTGTGAAACTAGGCAACTCTCTGGATGAGTTCACATACCCCCTTGAAGACCTCTGCGGTCCCCCAGCGAACCACGGCAGTAAATGCCTTGATGGCAGGAAAAGTTTCAATCACAGCTCACACTCTATTAAAGACCACACTGGAGAGAGAATTTGAGTGACAGGGAAGCTTCAATGGGGCTCTGACCATATCAAGTGTGAACAAATGAACACAGAGAAGAGACCTCTTAGATCTTCTTAGCAGGGAGTATGGAGCTAACACCACCTGGGACGGTGTAGGCTCCTCCTGCACGCTGGAAGGACAGTCTCCCCGTGCCTTGATTAGGGCGGGCCATAGTAAAAAAAACCCCAAACCATCCATATCCTAATTCCGAAATCAGGGGCATTTGACTACCTAGCATCCAACTGCCTGTCTCAGGGCACAGCGTCTTTCTCGAATTCTCTTCCCTTTTCTGCCAGCGGTAGAAGGGAATTCTGTTGCTGGAGCCATAAGCAGCAATGTGCTGGGCTGAAACACACCTTGCTGAGCAGGGCCCTGGGGCGGGAGCTTTTCATTTCTGTCTTTGGAATAATTAAAGTAGACTTCAGTTTCTTAACCGTCCAGAATCTTTTGTCTAGTATAATGACTAACAAATGGCCTTTGGTGGACTCGGAGGCTGACTAGGAAGCCTCTTTCAGGTGTTAATCCCCCAACCCTGAGCGCTGCAGATTCCAGAGCTTTTCAGACCCTTCCAGGAGTCTGTGACGGAAAAACCCTTGTGTACAGGGGAAATCTTTTTCTGGCCAGCATTTCTGTTCACCTGTCTCTTGCAGAGGCAGACAGTCACTCTGCTGCATGTTTTTTTAAAAGCCGGTAGAGCAGTCGTGGAGAGAAACAGTGACCAGTTTTGCAAAATGCTCTGACGTGGGCTGATGTACAGTGCTGTGTCAAAGCTAGGTATTATTCATTGCCC
The DNA here is from genome assembly GCF_965152235.1 of Eretmochelys imbricata. NCBI lineage: Eukaryota > Metazoa > Chordata > Testudines > Cheloniidae > Eretmochelys > Eretmochelys imbricata. The sequence continues at coordinate 50,991,385 of NC_135585.1, forward strand.
CAAAATCAAGCGTGAGGTGCACAGTAAGTGGGGAGTCACGCGAGCATTACAAACCCACACAATGTGTTGTTAAAGTTACACACACCATCCAGGCCGGGTAGGCTGAGGGAATGCAGGGAGGTCACCCAAAGTATCTTAGATGTGCCTCGTCATACGCTCTCGGACTTCCCCTAGAGTCGAAACTCACTGTGTGCCTCTTGCTGAGCCCAGTTTAAATCGGGCGAGATCCCACCGGAGTCACTTGGGCCCCATTCCCCTCACTCAACCGTGTGTAAATCTGGAGTGACCCCCCTTGGCGTCACATGGGGTTGATTCTCATCTGCCCCAGTGTAAATCAGGAGTAACTTTGGTGTCACGTAGGCTGATTGCCCTCTCTCTCAGCCTGGTACAAATCCAGAGTCAACCCATGGCAGTGCCTGGAACGGTCTACAGCAGTGTGAAGCACTTGTAAGGAGAATCAGATGCTGACTTCTGAACATAAGAACGGCCATACTAGGTCAGATCAAAGGTCCATCTAGCCAAGTATCCTGTCCTCTGACAGTGGCCAATGGCAGGTGCCCCAAAGGTAATGAACAGAACAGGTAATGATCAAGTGATCCATCCTCTGTCACCCAGTCCCAGCTTCTGGCAAACAAGAGGCTAGGGACACCATCCCTGCCCTTTCTGCTGCTGCTTGTCTAACCCACGCCTACTCAGTAGGGCACTTTGTCCCCCCTTTATTGGTGGCTGGGCCATATAGAGAGGCTGATGAGCACTGGATAATAGCCTTAAGGTACATCGACACTGGCAAAAGAGAAACTCCGGCAGCAAGTGTCAGCCCAGGTTCACTGATTTGGGATCACGCTACAGGGCTGAAAATACCGGTATATATGTTCCTGCTCAGGCTGGTCTGAGACTCACCCCTCTTACAGCGGGAATGTCTACACTGCTATTTTCGGCCCCGTAGTCTGAGTCAGTAGACCTGGGCTCAGAGACTCACTGCCATGGGGTTTTCTTTGCAGTGTAGATAGATCCTGTGGGGGTACGTTTACACGGCAGTGTAAGTCTTGGCTCATGTTCGTGCCCAACCCCCCGCTCGCCTTCCGTCTAGACACAAATTTGTCTGACTCAGGCCGGTAAGCCCTCGGGACCTGGGCCCAAGGACCTGAAAAGGGTGTGTGTGGGGGGGGTGTTTGAGTCCAGGTCCTGTTGGAACTTGAGGTTCACACTGCATCATTTTGCAGCGTGGACTTAGCTGGGGCCCAGGTCTTCAGAGTCATGCTCGGAGAGTCCACCCGTGCTCTCCCACCATCCCCTGGGCTGCTTGGTGTTTGGCCCTGGTGTGGGGTGTCCCCTTCCCCCCACCGTGTACCCGGTCTCCACTGAGCAGGCGGGGGGGGGGCCAGTGCTGCTGTGTTCAGGCTCTTGAATGGTCTGCTTAAAGAGACAGAGCCCTGACACACTCCCTCCGGCACACTCAGATTCCTCCCAACACACACACACACGCATGCGCCCTCTGTCACACACACACTCCCTCCTACATGCACAAACACACGTGCGTACTGTTGCACACACACACAGTCACACACACTCACTCTCTCCCACACACACACTCCCCAACACACTCACACACACTCTCAATCCCTCATACATACACTCCCTCTCTCTCACACACACTCTCTGACACACAAACACACACACTCTCTCTCAGACACTCCTCCAACACACACATACTCTCCCTCACACAGTCCCCCCAGCACACACTCTCTCACACACACACATTATTATTGTTACTTCTTGGTACTTCCTGTCAGAATGTGCACGGCACATATATTCTCTGTAATTTTATCCTTTCAAAGTTCGTTAAGGATCACAGTGCTGTTCTTTTAGTTTTTTGACTGGTTTGTGCATTTCATAATTTTATTTCTTTCTTTCGCTTCAGATTAATTCTTTGAGTGGTAAGTTCTAAAATGCCTAACCTGTCCCAGCTGGAGTAATTCTCATTAGTACTTTTATCACCATATTGTGCTTTGTCTCATATTCTCTTGCTCCTGGTAAAGGATAGCCTTTGCTCGGACTCCCAGGTACACAGCACTTCAGCCGTTTCCCCTGGAACCTGGGAGGTTTTCCCTTCTGGAGCATGAATGTTCAGGAGAACTCATGGACTTCCTGCTCAAATCTAGAAATTGCCCACAAAACTGGGCTTTTCTAGCGATTCAGATAATTGGATCTTCATGGTGCTCTTGACAGGACAAGAATCCTATTTTGTCTCACAACCAGGGAGATATAGGATCTCTTTCTAGACTCTTTCTTGATTGGGTCAGAGTGCTAGCTTAGGTCATTTCCTTTGCAGAACAGCACAAATGCTTCATTCAGGTAATTTTGCTATATATCCCTGGTCTTCAATGTATTCTCTTTCCTGACACTGGGAAGAGATGTGGTGGTGTTTGTCTGAAATACATTTGGACAAAGAGTTCTGCGCTCTCTCTCTTGGTTTTTCGTCATATTTTGGGGAAAGGAAGAAAAGAAAAAGAAACCCTCAAATAAGAGCTGTTTTTCCTGTTGGCTCAATTTTATTCACGTTTTAAGTTTCCCTCTTCTTCGTGGAGATTGGTTTTAGTATTGGCTGCTTTCCTGCTGTAACGGATCATAGAGGTACCTAAGAAGAAGAAAGGTAAAAATTATCTACCCATCATTGTTTTCCCTTCTCTGAAGTGGGCTCTGATGCTCAATGGGAGATGCCACATACATTTTGCATTAAATTCCAGTTGAAGGGGATATATCTCTGTGACAATGCTGCCTGTGGGAGCCAGCTGAGGTCACTCAATTAGGGTGAACTGCAAACAGAACGGGGCAAACAAACCCCAAATGCTGGTGGATATTCCAATATTTAGACTTACCAAGCACAAACTAGCTTCTCTATTACCTCACTGCTTACTCAGAAGTCCAAACAACGCAGTTCCCTTAAAGTACGCAGCCTCAGGCCTCCATCCAGACACACATGTCAAACATATGATGATAAATTCTGAAAATCTTATTTCATCATATAAAAGAAAAGGTTCTCCTGACCCCAAAGAACCAAGCCCGAGACCCAGGTCAAACAATAACTTAGATCTTACCCCAAATACATGCTTACAGTCAATTCTGATTAACTAAACTAAAATTTATTAAAAAAGAAAAGAGAGAGCGTGTTGGTTAGAAGATCAATATACATACAGACTTGTGTTCAATTCTTGAGGTTCAGATACATAGCAGACATGAGTTTGTAGTGGCCAAAAGTCCTTTTAGAAATAGTCCAGAGGTTACAGTCCAATGTCCATGTTCAGGGTGACTCCACTCAATATCTGGGGATCTCAATCCTTATGGCTTAAGGTTTCCCCCTCTTGAAACCCAAAGCAGATCTGTCACCTTTCAATGAGATATTATATTACACTCATAACGTCACAATCTCAAACCTTCTTTATTTGCCCTATGAAGCCCTCCAACAGAGAGATGGAGAAAACTTAGGATTCCCACCCATTGGGAATCTTGCTTTCCTGTAAACCTTCATTTCCATTTTTTGTATACCAAAATGAATAAGTAGGAAAAGTGTTCTGCCTGGAGATGGCTAACCTTCTGTAAAGTTTATTCATCAGAACTTATAGCTTGTCTTCTCAACTTGGGCAGTTGTCTTGAGAGCTAGAGAGGCAAAATGGTCACAGAACACCTCCATCTTCTGGCACAACATTGGGATCCTAGAAAAATTTATTTTATTTGATCTCCATGTTCCTAACAGAGTGGAGTGGAGTAACCCAGTTGTAATGGGTCACTGAGAACCAGGGGCTCACTTCAGAGAAGGAAAACTTACAGATGGGTAACTAAACTTTCTCTGTCTCAAAACCCCAACAGTTCTTGTGTTTTCTTTCTCCTCTTTGCTATTCTCCTTTGTTTCCTTTGACTCTAGCACTGGGACTGACTCTAGTCTGAATTCTCTCTATATCCTAGCAGGTGAAGAGAAGCTGAGTGAGAATGAAGAGGAGAATCTCCAGTAGGAAACCCCTAAGCAAGTGGAGCTGCATGGGACATTATCAGGAAGATCTAAATGGAATGTTTCCTGGAGCGTTGATCAGGGAAAATCACGTAAGAGTCATTGCAGGTCAGAGAGACAGCAGAGAAACCAATTGTGGAAGGAAGTAATTAAATTCCTTATTTGTGAGAAGAGGTGCAACGATCTCAAGGAAACCACAGCCCAGCAGAGAATCCACACAAAAGAGAAAAAAAACACGCACAACACACAGCAAAAGCTTCAGTTCAGTATGGAAAAAGATTTAGTGACAACTCGCACCTTATGGGACATCAAAGAATTCACACAGGAGAGACCCTATAAACGCATTGACTCTGGGAGTTAGTTTAGTGGCAGAAGCAAACCTTATTATGCATCAGAGAACCCACACACAGGAGAGAAGCCCTACAAATGACTTTACTGTGAGACACTTTTTTTCAGAGCTCACATCTTATTTCACATCACCGAATCCACACAGGAGATAAACCATATAGGCTTGTGGGAAAAATTTCAATCGGAGGTCAAACCTAGTTTGATATCAGAGAGTCCAATACAGGAGAGACTCACTATAAATGCACTGAGTGTGGAAACGAATTTAGTGATAATTAATGCCTTATGGGACATCAGAGAACCCACATAGGAGATAAACCCTATAAATACCTTGATAGTGGGAAAAGCTATAGTGATAACTCACAACTTATTACACATCAAAGCGCACACATGGGTGAGAGTCCCTATAAATGCCTTGACTGTGGGAAAAAATTCCTTCAAAGTTACAATCTTCTCGTGCACCAGCGAATCCATACAGGAGAAACGCCCTATAAATGCCCTGACTGCGGGAAAGGCTTCAATCGAAGTGCAAACCTTATGAGACACCAGAGAATCCATATAGGAGAAAAAGTGCATACCAGCCTCAACTCTGGGGAAAAAGTTAGTGATAAGTCACAACTTACTACACATCACAGAAGCCATTCAGAAGCGAAACCCTATGTATGCAAGGACTGTGGGAACAGTTTCATTCAGAGCTCAGATCTTATTGTGCATCAGAGAGTTCATACAGGAGAAACACCCTATAAATGCCCCGACTGTGGGAAAAACTTCACTCGAAGTTCAACGCTTACTAGACATCAGAGAACCCACAGGGGGGAAAAAACCCATAAATGCCTGGACTGTGGGAAAAGTTTCATTCAGAGCTCAGATCTAATTGTGCATCAGAGAAGCCATACAGGAGAAACACCCTATAAATGCCTCGACTGTGGGAAAAACTTCACTCGGAGTTCCAACCTTACTAGACATCAGAGAATCCACACAGGCGAAAAACCCCATATGTGCCTGGAGTGTGGAAAAAGTTTCATTCAGAGTTCAGATCTTATTGTGCATCAGAGAATCCACAAGAGAGGGAAAAAAACATAAAAGCCTCCCCTTGTGAGCCAGGTTTAGTAACAAGTCACATCTTACCACACACTGGAGAACCCATGTTGGAGAAAGCCCTTAGGAATCTCTGGACTATGGGAAAAGTTTCTGTCAGAGTTCAGTTCATATTTCACATTAAAGGATCCACATGGCAGAGCAACTGTATACATACTCCGAATGTGTGAAATGTTTCATTCACAGCTCACAGCTTTTTATACATCAGCTAGTCCATGCAGGAGAGAGACCCTATAAATCAGTGGTTCTTAACCTTTTCAGACAACTCTACCCCTTTCAGGAGCCTGATTTGTCTTGCATACCCCAAGTTTCACCTCACTTAAAAACAACTTGCTTACAAAATCGAACATAAAAGCACATCCTCTCCCAACCTCCCCGCCCCCTGCTTCCATCTATACACAAATTTGCCTGACTCAGGCCAGTAAGCCCTTGAGACCCATGCCCTAGGACCCAAAAAGTGGGGTGGGTGGCTCTGAGCCTAAGTCCTATTGGAACTCATGGTTCACACTGCATCATTTTGCAGTGTGGACTTAACTGCGGCTCAGGTCTTCAGACTCGTGTTCTGAGAGTCCACTAGTGCTATCCCACAATCCCATGGGTCTCTTGGCGTTTGAGCCTGCTATTGTGTTCTGACCCCTGAGCTGCAAACAGAGAGATCCGTCTTCTGCGTTAGCTACGGCCACCGGTAAGAAGAAGGCCTTAGCCCAGTGCTCTGGTCATGGGATCACCTCAGATTCTGATCAATCTGCGGTGTGAGGCGAGCCAGACATTTGACGTCAGTTGGAGCACCGGAAATGACCCAGTGTACCAGAAAATAATGGGCAACCTGGCAGAGTTGGGGATTAAACAGACCCATGACCAGCGCAGGGAGCCAGGGCCCGCTTTAGGGGTGGGTGGGTGGGCTGGGCACTGTGCTTAAGGGGGGCGCCGTGCTGGTCCCACCCACCTGACCTGCCGGCAGCAAGCGGGCTTAGAGGCAGCCAGGTAGGCACAGCTGCGCAAGGAGAGGGCAGACAGACGGAGCTGCAGCGGGGGGCATTTGGACCCAGCCTGGTAACTCCTCCGACGCGGGGCTGCCCCATCTCCCCCGCTGCCCTGCTCCACTAGGTCTGCAGCCACCACTGCTCCTGCCACCCCCGCTCCCACCCCCATGGAGCCACCCCAGCCAAGCTCGGGATCTGGAGCCTGCCTCCTGTCTGCTGTACAGAGTGGGGGTGGGGCTGGGGGGCTCTGATCTCAGGGGGTCCCCCTCCCCACACCTGCGTACCCAGGCTCTGCTGAGCTGGGGTCACGGGGGAGCATGTATCTGCTGGTGACTCTGGGTGCATGCTCTGCTTAAACAGACCGAGCGTTGACACACTCACTCCGGCACACTCACACTTCCCCAATACACACTCACACACTGTCTCACAGACACAGTCTCTCAGACACTCCCCCAGCACACACGCTCTCTCTCACTCCCCCGACGCTCTCGCACACACACACAAACACGCATATTAGTGTTGTTATAGTTGGTACTTCAAGGCACATATATTCTTTGTCATTTTAGTCTTTCCAAGTTCGTTAAGGGTCACAGTGCTGTTATTTTAGTTTTTCAACTGGTCTGCGCATTTCATCATTTTATTTCTCTCTTATGCTTACATTTAATTCTTTGAGTAGTGAGTTCTAAAATGCCTAACTTGTCCTGGCTGGAGTAATTATTGTTATTACTTTTATTACCATAGTGTGCGTTGTCCTTCATTATTTAAAGTGGTCCAATCAAATAATAGTATCCTCCTAGAATGTAAATTTAACTTGTAGTCACCTTAGCAATGCCAGTTCAAAAAAAATTAGCTACACACATAACTGTAGACACTGTGCAGATGCAGGTCACTTATTTTCAAATGGTATTTTTAGTTATACCCGTGAAATAACTTCGAATTAGTAGGACAATAAATGCGGTTCCAAGTCTGATACCGAATAGCCATGATGGGGTCAAATGTTCGTGAGTCACGTACGTGATTGTGATTGGTAAACATAAACGCCAAAATAATTAGAAAAATAAATTCCTGTTCTTAATAAAGGAGAAATAAAAACCTTACTCGCATATGTTAAAATTAAGTAAATAAGTGTTTAGTGGAGTATATAACAATTGACTAAAATAGAGTAGATAATGGCCCTAACACAGTGTGTCTGTTAGAGAAAGTAAGCAGATTTTAAGCAGATTTCATTTATTTTTATTTCTCCTAAAGATAGTCTGCAAAGTATCACACATGTGTTTCTGATCCCTGTGTTAAAGCTCCAGAACTGATCCCTCAAGGTTTGGGATTGGGAATATCTTGCTGTATTGTCTCCTGGTTTTTCTAAACTTCCATATAAACTTAAAATGTGGCTTTAAGTGGTGTCTGTATACATTTTATTTTCTTTCTTTATCTAGGACTTAGATACAGTGCTCCTGTCAGCTAATGCCTAAGTTATTATCTGCAAAAAATCTAGTTTTCTGGTTAAAGTTGCACCCCCACCAAAGTCTGAAACGGCACCCCGGGGGAGCCAGGCGTGGCCAGAGAGCTGCAAGATGGCCATGGGCTCCAGCAACATGCAGCCCCCGTATGCCAGCACAGAACCCGCCTTGAGCTGCAGGTTGAGCACTAGGCACAAGAAGCCACAGCAGCAGGGCAGAAGTAAGGGTGGCTCTATACACCATGCCACGTTTACTTCTGGGCTGCTCCCAGGTGCCCGCTTCCTCCGGGCCCCAGGGGTGCTCAACCCCTCCCCCGGTCTGCCCCAGGCCCCACCCCCACCCACCCAGTTTCCCCAAGCCCTCACCCCGCCTCTGTCCACCCAGTTCCCGCCCCCTCCCCTGAGCGCGCCCCGTCCCCGCTCCTCCCCCTCCCCCCAGGGCCTGCTGCCCGCCGCGGAACAGCTGATTGCAGGAGGCCCTGGGAGGGAGGGGGAGGAGTTGATCGGCGGGGCCGCCGGCGGGCGGGAGGCGCTGTGGGGAGGGAGGGAGGTGGCTGTCCAGAGTCGGTGCCTATGGCACTGTTGCTGGCGGCAGTGTGGCCTTCAGAGCTGGGCACCCGATCAGCACTGGCCACCCAGCCAGTGCTTAATTTGGGCTGGGGGTGAGCCCCAGCACCTCTTTCGATACAAACTAGGCACGGCGGGGGAGGCAGCGGGGCCTGGAGTTCACGGTGGGGTGGGGTGGGGACCCGGGGGGGCCTGTGACAGTGGGGGTGAACGGGGGGGAGCTGTGGGCGCCAAGGAAGATCGGAGGGGGGAAACCCGCCGGGGTCTGGTGCCCGCAGGAGCCAGGGCACCAAATTACAAGTTTGCCCAGGGCATCATTTGCCCTCAGGCCGGCCCCGCAGGGAGCAGGGTAAACAGCTCCAGAGCCAATCCTGGAAAGCCAGGGATGAGAACTGCACCTTTGGGAATTTTCCATCCCCCTGCTGCTTTTTCCAGGCACGGCACTGAGCCCTGAGCCCCCCCAGCCTGTTCAGCCGGGATGGCCACCTTCTTACCTCCGAATTTAGGATAACATCGGTGGGGAGCCAGCAGCCACCGGAGGAGGTTAGTGCGGCCACTCCCGTGCTCGCACCAGGACCGCCAGAAGCTCCCTAGAAGTGGGGGAGCCACCCACTCCGCCCCTTCCCTGAGGCTCCACCCCCACTCCACCTCTTCCCCGAGGCCCCGCCGTCACGACGCCTCTTCACCGGGGCCATGCCCCTTACTCTCCCCACTTCCCCCTCCCCGTCGTTAGCCCTTAAGGCTGGTAAAAAGTGATGGGGCCTCCCCTATTCCGGCCTTCCTGGCTCACGCCAGGTCTTGAGATGGTTTCGTTGCTGGAGAAGCTGCAGCATGTCCTGGGTCCACACTGGCGGGAGCTGTTTGATGACCCCCGGGAGGAGCAGCCAGCTGCGGAAATGGCAGCAGAAACAGAGAGGGTCAGACGTATCCTCAGAGCCTGGTAGGTTTTTGGCTCCACATCTGGTGGGGACGAATGTACGAATGGGGAGAGAGGGGTTTCTGGTATATGACCCAACGCGCTGTTTATTACAAGCTGCGGGAAGCAGCATGTACCCACTAATGACAAAATGTACACCAGCGTCTTAATCCTCACCCCACACATACCTACACCCCCCGACCCATGGAATTCAAAGTGGAGACCGGGAAGCGTAACCAGCAGGGAAACAAACTTTTCACATTACTGATTTACTAGAATACCTGCAAGTTCCTACAAAGATGTGCTGGGGGGTTAAAAATAAGACCCAGATATTGCCTTCCGTTTTCAGACACCACACCGTACAAATTGCCTCCGTCACGGTGTACCTGTGAACAATAAACTGTACAGCGGGGAAGTGCAGTGTGTGGGTGATGAATTCACTGTCTGAAAGACACGGGTGGTAGCGGTCCTAGGATCCAGGGGAGCCCGGGCACTGTTACTTCTGCCATCATGTGTCTGGGCCTTAGGAACATTAACCTCTAACGACGGGGTCACACACTGCACTGTACGTTCACAGAGGACCCTGCCTCATTCAGTCCTTTGAGGCCTGACATCTCTGATGTTTCTAGGATTCAGGCAGAAGGGGCGGGGTCAGGGGGCACTAACCTCCTGCCACCCATCCCCCCATCCCCATGTATTCTTCCTCCCCCGACACTCTCCTTCCTCTAAAGGATCAGAGGGTGGGGACATTGGTAGGATGGGGCAATGCTCAGAGGTGGTACTGGGAATTCTTTTTCCCAGGTGTCTGGCTGGTGGGTCTTGCTCACATGCTCAGGGTCTATATGATTACTGTATTTGGGGTCAGGAAGGAATTTTCCCCCAGATCAGATTGGCAGGGACTCTTTCTTTCTTTCTTTCTTTCTTTCTTTCTTTCTTTCTTTCTAATTCCTGTGCAGCATGGGGAGTGGGTCACCTGCAGGGATCCGCTGGGTATATCTCAATCAAATCCCTGCCATGGCAGATACTGCTGGCTCAGTGGCACCGGTTCTCTGCCCATGGATTGCCACAGTTTAGTCTCCTGAGAGCTGTAACACTCTGGTCTAATTTGGCTGGTTCGGTTTGGTGTGCAATCTCTCCGGTCTGGACCCTAGAACAGATCCTGGGAAGAGATAGCAACTCATTGGCATCTCGGGTGTCATTTGCTGTGGGGTAGCCCCCCGCACCCTAGACTTTTCATAGCATTGTATGCTTCATGATGTTTTCCACTCCTCCCCACCCACACACACACACACCTGGAGTTTGCAGGATTTCATATACTAGATAATAGTTTATCCTCAGCCTCTACCCGAATTTTTCTGAAATTATGCCCGCCCCCCCTTAACACAGCTCAGATCCCTGGGAGCAGATTCCCAGGAGCTGCAAGATCTGAGGATCCAGGGAATCATTTGTGCAGAGTCCAGGGGAGCTGGAACAATTTGTATAGTGGTGGTGGGGGGGCGGCTGAGAGCCATTGAACCAAACCCTGCATATGATGGAAACCATTTCAAGCAAGGGGGTGCGGCAGCCCTCAGGACAGAGTCACTTTGCCAATCCCCAGCCCTTTCCCACAGGTCTCTCCCAGTCACCTGCAGGCTCCAGCTCAGGGGCTGGTGTGGGCAGAGCCTGGGGCTGCCCCAGGGGCTGGTTCCAGCCACCGGAGCAAGTCCCCGCCCAGGCTGGGCACAGGGGGGGCGTTGATGAAGGTTTTCCCGCCTGGCACGCTGCTCTCAGTCCCGGTTCTCTGCTAGTGATAGACTCAAGGAACTCAATCTATTTATCTTAACAAAGAGAAGTTTAAAGGGTGAATTGATTATCATAGAATCATAGGACTGGAAGGGACCTCAAGAGGTCATCTAGTCTAGTCCCCTGCACTCATGGCAGGACTAAGTATTATCTAGACCATCCCTGACAGGTATTTGTCTAACCTGTCCTTTAAAATCTCCAATGATGGAGATTCCACAACCTCCCTGGGAATTTATTCCAGTGCTTAACCACCCTGACAGGAAGTTTCTCCTAATGTCCAACCTAAACCGGCCTTGCTGCAATTTAAGCCCATTGCTTCTTGTCCTAGCCTCAGAGGTTAAGAACAATTTTTCTCCCTCCTCCTTGTAACAACCTTTTATGTACTTGAAAGTCTATTAGTCTATAAGTATCTGCCTGGGGAACAAATATTTAATATTGGGCTTTTCAATCAGGCAGAGACAGGTCTAACATGATCCAATGCCTGGAAGTTGACGCTAGAGGCATTCAGATTGGAAATAAGGTGTAAATATTTAGCAGCGAGAATAATTAACCACTGGAATAATTTACCAAGTGTCGTGGATTCTCCTTCACTGATAATTTTTAAATCCAGATTAGCTATTTTTCTAAAAGATCTGTTCTAGGAATTATTTGGGGGCAGTTCCGTGGCCTGTGCAATACGGGAAGTCAGACTAGATGATCACAGTGGTCCCTTCTGGCTTTGGAATCTACAAATCATTCAATCTTTCCTTTATACAGGTTGGGCCTTTAATTGGCAGACCATGGTCCCCTTCTCAGGCCATAGCTTCATGACTGGAGGTGGGGAATTTGCATTCACCCCCACTATGTATCCCCCAGGAAAACCACGTAACACTTTTCCCCCCCAAAGTCCATTCTTGTCTGGCACATTGCTCAATGTGATCCTTTGAACCCCCAGGTCTCGCATCATTCTGCACCCACGGGAGCTGACGGTTGGGAGCCTGAAGCCTAAAAGTGTGTGACCTTGGTGGACTGCAGAGGGGGAGTACAATTTCAGCGGCCCTGAAACTGTGACAATGGGTAAGTCTATTTCACCTTTCTCAATCTCCCTAACAGTTACTGTGTCATCTTTCTCCTCTTTGCTGTTCCCCTTTCATCCTGGCTTGGGGAATGACCCCTGTCTGGATTCTCTCTCTATCCCAGCAGGTGAAAGGAAGATGAGTGAGAATGAAGAGGAGAATTCCCAGCAGGAGAGTCCTGAATAAATGGAACTCTACGGGATAGTATCAGGAAGATATGAATGTAACGTTTCCTGCAGTGTTGACCAGGGAAGATCCTGTGAGAGTCAGGGCAGCATGTCTGAGAGAAATCAGCTTTGGAAGGAAGTGATTAAATCCATTAATTGTGGAGAAGGATGCACAGACCCCAAGGAAACCACAGACCAGCAGAGAATCCACACACAAGAGAGAAAAAACACAAGCACAAAGTGTGGGAAAAGCTTCAGTTTGAGATCGCAGCTATTTAGACACCAGAAAACCCACACGAGTGAGACACCCTATAAATGCTTTGAGTGTGGAAAAAGATTTAGTGACAACTCACACCTTATTGGACAGCAAAGAATTCACACAGGAGACAGACCTTATAAATGCATTGACTTTGGGAAAAAGTTTAATGGCAAAGCACACTTTAATACACATCAGAGAATCCATACAAGGGGAAAGCTCTATAAATGCCTTTACTGTAGGAAAGCTTTTTTTCAGAGCTCAAATCTTATTGTGCATCAGTGAATCCATACAGGAGAAACACCTTATAAATGCCCCAACTGCGGGAAAAACTTCAATCATAGTTCAAACCTGACTAGACAGCAGAGAATCCATGTGGGAGAAAAACCTCATAAATGCCTCGACTGGGGGAAAATGTTTAGTGATAAAGCACAGTTTAATACATGTCGGAGAAACCATACTGGAAAGAGACCCTTGAAATGCCCTGACCGTGGTAGAAATTTTAATGGTAAAGTACACCTTACTGCCCATACAAGAGAGAAGTCCTATAAATGCCTTTGCTGTGGGAAAACTTTTTTTCAGAGCTCAGATCTTATTTCACATCACAGAATCCACATGGGAGAGAAACCATATAAATGCCAGGACTGTGGGAATTTCATTCGTAGGTCAAACCTAATTCGACATCAGATAATCCATACAGGAGAAACACCTTATAAATGCTCTGAGTGTGGAAAAGAATTTATTGAAAAGTCACAACTTATGGGACATCAGAGAATCCACATGGGGGATAAACCCTATAAATGCCTTGAGTGTGAGAAAAGTTTTAGTGACAACTCACACCTTCTTGCACACCACAGAACTCACACAGGAGAGAAACCATATAAATGCTTTGACTGTGGGAAAAGTTTCATTGAGAGCTCAAATCTTATTGTGCATCACTGAATCCATTCAGGAGAAACACCCTATAAATGCCCCGACTGCGGGAAAAACTTCAATCAGCATTCAAACCTGACTAGACACCAGAGAATCCACATGGGAGAAATCGCCATAAATGCCTCGACTGAGGGAAAAAGGTGAGTGGCAAGTCACTACTTCATACATATCAGAGAACCCACACTGGAAATCGCTCCTATAAATGGCTGGATTGTGGGAAGAGTTTCACTCAGAGTTCAGTTCTTATTTCACAGCAAGGATCCACGGCGAATGCAGAGATGCTTTGAATGTGGGAAATGTTTCATTCAGAGCTCACAACTTTTTACACGTCACAGCCCTTCTTCCCTGCTGCAGCCCTGGCTGCTCAGCTGAGTGGCCTTTCTGCCTCTGAGGGTTGACTAGAGAAGGAAAACTGGTTGGGGTTGGTAGCTGGCACATTTCCTCCTGACCTTGACCAAGCCTCCACCACTTCTAGTCTAGATCAACCCTGAGCATCTCAGTTATACAGTGGTCCCCAACCCCAGAAAATCAGAGTCATGAGAGCTGGAGATGAAAGTGTCGCAGACTTGGAGGGGAATTTGAATAAATCCCAAACACAGTGTGATCCTTCTGAGCTTAAATCTCTGGTTCCATCTACTGCTTCTGGCCTTTTTCCTGTCCAGCTCAGATAGTTTGTAGACAAGTGTTTGGTTTTTCCCCTTTCATTAGGATGATGTTAAAACTTCTGAAAATAACATGATCCTATAAGAAGACTCCAAAGGTTTAGACAGTTCAGAGGAGACCAAGTGTAAATCTGTTCTCCTGAGTTTGAGTCAGAAGGAACATGCTCTGGGACGTCACTTTCCACAAAACTAACCGTATCATACAGCCCGGTCTGTATTGTGGGTTGTTCCCTCTTTGCTGAAGGCCTTTTGGTCACATAGAATCATAGAATGTAAGGCCAGAAGGGACCACTAGAACATCTAAGCTGACCTCCTATATATCACAGGACACCAACCCCACCCAGCATCCGCACACTGAGCCCTTCAATGGAAATGTAATAGTTCACGTCTTTGGATATTAATTTAGTTTTACGTGATGAAAAGCCGATTTATCGGGGACTTCACAAGACAAATGACCCTTTGTCAGAAGAGGCCATTTTTATTTTATTTGGCCTTTTCCCCCACCCACTGCCATGAGATATTTGTGGTGTTTGAACAATTCTCTTTCTAAATAACCACAATAAACAAACACCAATGGGCGAGTGTGAGAGTCGCAGTCTGAGAGGGAGAGGCTGAAATGGAGACGGAGGTTACTGCCTGATCCCTGCAATGAGGTGAGATCCGGTCAGGAGGCGGAAGAGTGTAGGAAGTGGAAGATGCAGACCTGGGAAACTGCAGGGTTTTCTCTTGAGAGCCAGACAGCTGAGAACTGTTAACTTGCTGCACTGGGGCCTGAAAGAGACAGGAACTAGCCTGCGAGTGTTGAGTGAAGCCATCCCTGAGTTCCACAACGCACAGTCAACCTGTGGAACTCTCTGCCAGAGGACGTTGTGAAGGCTAAGACTATAACAGGGTTCAAAAAAGAACTAGATAAATTCATAGAGGACAGGTCCATCAATGGCTATTAGCCAGGATGGGCAGGGATGGTGGCCCTAGCCTCTGTTTGCCAGAAGCTGGGAATGGGCGACAGGGGATGGATCACTTGATGATTACCTGTTCTGTTCATTCCCTCTGGGGCACCTGGCATTGGCCACTGTGGGAAGACGGGACACTGGGCTAGATGGACCTTTGGTCTTTCCCAGTATGGCTGCTCTTATGTTCTTATGAATAGTAAAGAGCTACAGAAGGATCAGGCTGAAAGGACCAGGCTGACTATTATTATGAATCGTGTTCATTACAGCTTAAGGGCCCACTAAGAAAGGGTTTTCCTTGTGCTCAGCACTGTGCAAACAGAGGAGCAGATCATGGCCAAGAAGGAAGCCAGGCAGGGAACTCTTCCACAGACCCGTTCAGCCCTGAAGTCAGGCCGAATCCCATCACCACGGACAGGAGAGAGCTCTCCTGTTGGCATAATAAATCCACCTCCGCGAGCAGCATAAGCCGGTGTGCATTTTGGCCAGACTTCAGGTATGCATTTCTTTTCTGCACTATTTCCAATTTTTCAACATCCTTTTTAACGTGAAGCTACCAGAACTGTATTTGCTATCTCAGTATTGATCTCCCCAGTGCCATAGACAGCGGTAAAATGACCTCCCCACTCCTGTGTTTGTACATCCAAGGGCATCGCGCTGGGAGCTCATGCTGAGTCGCTTGTCCATCATGACCCTTAAACCTTTCGCAGAGTCATTGCTTTTTCGAAGGTATTTATGGGCCTTGAAATGCAATGCCTAGAAACGCCCCCCCCATCTCCAACTAAAATCCTAGTGTAAACAAACCTTAAGGAGTGTTTTTTTTATTTTAGGCTGATATAATCCACTGCAGCCTTTGTCTTTGGCCTGAAGAAAGGGAGAGAAGCAGTGGGGAGAAAACATGGGATTTTAGTTGGAATGCTCTGGGTCTCTCTGCCCAGAAGCATGCAGGGCTCAGGTCTGACACAGTACAAAGCACTTCATTTGGGGCTTGGCTACACTTGAAATGCTATAGCTGCAGCCTCCCTGCCAAATACCACCCCCCCCACACACACACACACACCCTTCCCCTGCTGCACCCTCCCTTCACTTTCAGCCTCCCCCCTTCCAGCAGCGTCCTCTTTTGGGGAACCTGAAATATGGTAACCCTGTGTAAACCTCTGATAAGCAGGTGTCCCTATTGCCCAGTAGCCAGGTGGCTGGATAGGAACAGTGCAGGGAACCTGGAATTCACCCAGCAACAAAGTAAAGAGAAACTGTCTACATCAGGATCGTGTGTTTACGTGGAGTAACCTCATTTTTGTATACAAATTGGACTCTGGGTGCTCTTCTAGTTGAATACTGTTGCTACTGTATTTTTCTGCTTCCCTTATACTGTGTAATCATTTCCTGTAGGGGGTGCAATTCCCTTCCGTCCCCAGCTCTCTTTCTGGGTCCTGGACAAACACATTGCCCGGCAGCCCCCTGCCTCAGCACTCGGGGCGGTTCTTGCACTGAAGCCTGTCAGTGGGGGGTGGAAAGGAGGAGCCCGCAGGATCCCTGCGAAGGGGAGAAGGGGGATTTCTATGGGGACCGGGGATTGCTGCCGAGGGTCCCCAAATCCGCGGGGGTGGCGGGTCCTGGCCTCCCAGGGAGCCTGCCGGGGCGCGTTTCTCAGTGACCCGGGCGGTGGGTGGGATTGGCCGGGCCGGTCTCTACAGGGCAGAGGGGAGGGATTTCGGGGCGGGGCGCCCCGGGCTGAGCGGGGTGTGAGCCGGGGCGGGGGGGTCCTTAGCTGCTGCCCCCACAGGGCCCTGGTTCGTGCTGGGAGGGGGCGGGCTGCGCTCGCTCTGCCTCTGTTTATCTTCCTGGGTCAGATCCTCCATTGCGAGCCGGGGGCCGGGCCGAGCCGCTGCTGCTCCCCGGCGGGGTCTGTGCGGGGAGAGCCCGGCACTAACCCCCCGCTCCGCCCCGGGCTCGGCCCGCACCAGCCCCCGAGCCGGAGCCCGCAGGTGATGGGGGGACCCGGGGAAAGGGCCGGGGCCGGGCAGGACAGTGACTCTGCACAAGCGGCCCCGCAGCCCCAGCTCCCGCCGCCCCGGGAAGCTGCTCCCTGGCTGGGAAGCGCCTGGCGGAGGGACCGGAGCTGCGGCCCCAGCGGCGAGTCGCTGCCCGGGCTCTGCCCAGGATCTGCGCCCGGGGCCAGCGCGGCGGTTCGGGCAGGGGGGAGAGCGGCCGGGGGGGGGGGCATGGGCGGGCCCCAGGGGGGTTCCCTGTTGTGTCCCTGGGGCTGGGTTGTCAGGGAGGGGAGGGGAGAGAAATGAGACTGAAATGGAGTCGGGGGGGGGAGGATTTATTGTAACCCCGTTACAAAACTCAGAGCTCCTCCCTCCCCTGAGACAGGCCCCTTTGTGCCCCAGCGGTGGGTGAATCTCCCCAGCCCTGACCGGCTGCTGGGGCCCTGTTTGCTCCATCAGAGACACCTGCGCTGAAAGGGGGCAGGATCCTGTTCTCTTGAAGAGCCCCGAGTGTGACCCGCTCACACTGTCTCCTAATGCACGTGTGCCAGGCAGCCTGAATGACCTGCTCTTGGTGTCGTGTGGGGGGGTTACAGTGAGATCAGTGTGCTCAGATTCTGTTTCTCTTCTACATACCTAGGCTTGGAAAGATGAGATTTTTGTCGTAAATGTCAGTTTCTCCCTATACACAGAAAAGGTGGGTGAAAAAATATTTCCATCAGAAATAATCGAAATGTACAGATAGGGAAAGGAATAAAATGCTGCTCAGGAATTTCTTACAGTTTGATTTAAAGATATTTACTCCGTGTATTTTGACATGTGATAATGACTGTGTGTGTTTAACATTTGTAAAGCTTAAATTCTCAATATCTACAGTTGTTAAATAATTGTTGTCTGACCCACTCCATAAGTTCCCACAATGTAAATCAATAAAATTGAAAATAAATCCTTAAAACTAAACATTCATATTACCATTGAAATGATAAAAAATAATCAAATTCTGCCAATCCTGTACATAAATATAGCAATACAACACATCCTGCTGTGTGACAGGAAACCCCTTCAGAGGGGGGAGCTTCAGGGGGCTGCTGGTGGGTTTGAGTTAGAAGGGCTGGAGCAGGAAATACACAGGGCCGGGGAGGTGGTGACAGGGAGGGACAAACCTGCTCTGACATGTTCGGTCTGTGGCATCCCTGGGGCTCTCGTGTGCCCAGTTTAGTTTCTGCTCAGGTTCTACCCCGGTCACTTAGGTTACGTCCACACAGCCACTGGGAGGTGGGATTCCCAGCCCGGGTAGATGTACACGCACTAGTTCTGCTAGAGTTAGCACCTAAATATACGGCCTCGATAGCGGCTTGGGCTAGTCACCTGAGTATGTTCAGAAGACGCCCCTTGGGAGCGGGGTGGAAATTCTCCCATTTTTGGAACTGGAAACAAACTCCCTGGACAGGGCTGGGAAAACGGACTGGACTCCCACTGCGGGAGTCTGAACCCACCAGGCAGAGGCTGATGTGGAATACGAAGGGGGCACCCCGCAGTGAGGCCCAGGAGAGAGGCCCCGTCCCCTCACCCCCAGCTGCTGGGAATGGGGAGGTTGTTGGGATTCCTGTCCCTGGACCCTGCTGAGGGGCTCCCCCTCTTCTATCAGCCTCTGGCTAGTAGGTGTGTGATAAAGGGGAAGGCCCCTGCCCTCCTCCACTGGCTGGGAGGGACAAGGAGTTCTCTCTTTCTCCCCTCCCTGCAGCTTCCTGGCTGCTCTGAGCAGGGTGAGGGTGGGATTCTGCTACCCTTTCTCCCCCCTTCCACCAAGAGCTTACTTTTTATTGACCCTTCAGCACCGTGACTGGTAGGATTGTGGCTGGGGCAGCAGGTGCTGAGTGGGGGACTCTTGTTGTTTCAGGGGCCGGTGACCTTCAAGGAGGTGGCTGTGTATTTCACCCAGGGCTGGGGGCTCTGCTGGATCCCAGTCAGAGAGCCCTCTACAGGGACGTCATGCAGGAGAATTACAAGACGGTGACCTCGCTGGGTAAGGGATTCCCGTCCCCTGCGTTACTGGAAGCTGGGGAGTCTCTGATGTGGCCAGTTTGGCCTCTGCTCAGGTTCTTCCCAATTCCCTTAGGTTACGTCTACACGGCACCTGGGAGGTGGGATTCCCAGCTCAGGTAGATGTACATGCACTAACTCTGCTAGAGCTAGTGCCTAAAAAGAGAAAAGGAGGACTTGTGGCACCTTAAGAGACTAACAAATTTATTTGAGCATTGGTTAGTCTCTGAGGTGCCACAAGTACTCCTTTTCTTTTTGCGAATACAGACCAACACGGCTGCTACTCTGAAACCTGCCTAAAAAGAGTGGCAGAAGCATTGTGTTGTCCTGTCTGTATTCATTCATGTCTGTTCCCCTCACTTCCTGGGAATAGCTCCATCTATGGGGCAAATGTCACCCACCCACGCTGACTGAGATCTGGCAGGACCTCCCTGCCCCAAGATTTTACTTCCCCCTGGGTGTTTGGAAGGGATCTGGAGGCAGAATCCAATTTCTCCTGGTGCTCCGTGTTGTCTGTTACAAAAAGGTTATTTCTTCCAAGCATGAAGACTCCATTTTTTCTTTAATTTATTTTTAAAACCTCTGTTTCTGGCTTCACCCTGTGGTGCCGTTGTTATACCTGGTGCAGTACACTGTGAAATTAGAGGAAGAGAGAGGGTTTAAAAGAAGGAGGAGCCTCCATTCTTGGAGGATGAGGAGGAATATCCCAGTTCTAATGGATCATGGTGCACCAGGGACCCACTTCACAGAAGGAAAAATTAGAGAGGGGTTAGTAAATGTTCCCTTTCTCAGTCTCCCCAGCAGTTACCATGTTGTGTTTCCCCTCTTTGCTGTTCCCCTTTTGTTCCTTTCTTCCCCGGCACGGGGGATGACTCCTGTTTAGATTCTCTCTCTGTATTCCAGAGCATGTTGGGATGGTGAATGAGAAGGAGAATCCAGAGCAGGAAGGTGGTGAGGACGTAGGTCTGCAGGGAACGGTATTGGGAAAATCCGAGGGGAATCTTTATGAGAGTCATAAACGAGGAAAAACCTGCAGAAACCAGCGCAGGTCAGAGAGGCTGCTGGGATACGACCCAGGGAAGAAAATTTGTGAACCCATAAATCATGGTGGAGATTGCAAGGACCTCAAGGAAACAACAGCCCAGCAGAGAATCACCACAGAAGAGAGAAAAAACACATGCACCGAGTGTGGGAAAAGCTTTATTCGGAGGTCACATCTTATTTCCCATCAGAGGATCCACACTGGAGAGAAACCCTACAAGTGCCTTGTCTGTGGGAGAGGTTTCAGCCAGACCGCACACCTTATTTCACACCAGAGGATTCACACGGGAGAGAAACCCTATAAGTGCCTTAACTGTGGGAAAGGTTTCATTCAAGGTTCACATCTTCTTAGGCATGAGAGAACCCACACAGGTGAGAAACCCTATAAATGCCTGGAATGCGGGAAAAGCTTCATTCAGAGCTCAGATCTTATTTCACACCAGAGAACCCACACAGGAGAAAGAGTCTATAAGTGCCTTGACTGTGGGGAAAGTTTTGATTGGAACATGCAGCTTGTTAGACATCAGATGCTCCATACAGGAGAGAAACCCTACAAATGCCTGGATTGTGGGAAAGCATTTAGTGACAGTTCAGCCCTTATTATTCACCAGAGACTCCACACGGGAGAGAAACCCTATAAATGCCTTGACTGTGGGAGAAGATTCAATCAGAACTCGCTCCTTACTAGACACAAGAGAACCCACACTGGAGACAAACCCTATAAGTGCCTGGAGTGTGGGAAAAGTTTCAATCAGAGCTCATATCTAATTGCACATCAGAGAACTCACACAGGAGAGAGACCCTATATGTGCCTCGAGTGTGGGAAAAGTTTCAGTTGGAGCTCAGATCTGACTGCACATCAGAGAACCCACACAGGAGAGAGACCTTATAAGTGCCTGGAATGTGGGAAAAGATTCCTTCAAAGTTCAAATCTTAGTGTGCATCTGAGAATCCATACAGGAAAAACACCCTATAAATGCCCCGACTGTGGGAAAAACTTCAGTCAGAGTTCAAACCTGACTAGACACCAGAACACCCACATGGCAGGAAAAACCTCATAAACCTCGACTGTGGAAAAATGTTTAGTGACAAATCACAATTTAGTACACATCAGAGAACCCACACTGGAGAGAGACCTTATAAGTGCATTGATTGTGGGCGAAAATTTAATGGCAAAGCATACCTTATTACACATCAGAGAACCCCTATGGGAGAGAAGCCCTATAAATGCCTTTACTGTGCGAAAACTTTTTTTCAGAGCTCAGATCTTACTTCACAGCACAGCATCCATATGGGAGGGAAACCATATAAATGCCAGGACTGTGGGATAAATTGCAATCATAGGTCAAACCAAATTCGACATCAGAGGATCCATACAGGAGAGACACCTTATAAATGCCTTGAGTGTGGGAAAGAGTTTAGTGACAAGTCATGCCTTATGGGACATCAGAAAATCCACACGGGAGATAGACCCTATAAATGCCTTGACTGTGGGAAAAGCTTTATTCATTTCTCACATCTTATTGTGCATCACCAAATCCATTCAGGAGAAATACCCTATTAATGCCCTGACTGTGGGAAAAAATTCCCTCAGAGTTCAAACCTGACTAGGCACCAGAGAATCCACGTAGGAGAAATCGCCATCAATGCCTCGACTGTGGGAAAAAGTTGAGTGACAAGTCACTACTTAATATACATCAGTGAACCCACACTGGAGATGGGTCCTATAAATGGCTGGATTGTGGGAAGAGTTTCACTCAGAGTTCAGTTCTTATTTCACAGCAAAGGATCCATGGTGAACGCAGAGATGCTTTGAATGTGGGAAATGTTTCATTCAGAACTCACAACCTTTTACACGGCAGAGAATACGATCAGCCCCTCCCTGCTGCAGCCGTGGCTGCTGGGCCAAGGGGCCTTTCTGCCTCTGAGGGTTGTCTAGAGCAGGAAAACTGGTTGGGGTTGGTAGCTGCCACGTTTAGCCCTGACCTGGACCAAACCTCTACCACTTCTAGTCTAGACCAACCCTGAGCATCTCAGTTATACAGTGGTCCCAATCTAAGTTCCCTGTAAGCTGCGCGTCCAAGCAGCCACCCAGCAAGCTATCAAGTGCCGCACAGTTCAGGTGCCCCTTCCTCCACTGCCACGCTGCTCCTGGCCTCTGTCTTGGAACTGCTCCCAGGAGCCTCCCGCTTGCTATGCAGAGCGGGTGAGAAGGGGGGGTGCTGATGTCAGGGTATCCCCTGCCCCTGTACCCCATCCCTGCAGAGCGGGAGCGGGGGGAACGCGACAGGGCTCAGGAGTGGGATGGAGGGAGCTTTCTGGTGGCTGCTGCTGTGTCTGTTTTGAATGCCGGTCTACCTACAAGACCACATACTTAAAGGGACAATGCATGTCTCTCTCTCACACACACATGCTGTGTGTCTCTCTCACACTCACACACCTCCCAACACATACTTGTATTGTTGTTGTTGTTCCTTCTTGAGACGTCCTGCAATGCACATATATTCTCTGTAATTTTATTCTTTCAAAGTGCTGTTATTTGAGTTTTTTGACTGGTCTATGCATTTCATAATTTTTATTTCTCTCTTTCGCTTAAGTTTAATTCTTTGAGCAGTGAGTTCTAAAATGCCTAACCTGTCCTGGCTGGAGTAATTATCCCTATGGTATCTTATTAAAAATATATATTATATCTAGGCTTTTTGTTTCTACTGGTGGCGCACAGCCGCACATTACTTCGGTAATTTGGTGCACATAACAAAATTCATTCCACGCATGGATGGAAAAAATTAGAGGGAACACTGATCTCAACCCCCACCAAATCAGACTCCTGAGGGCTGGAGATGAAAGCATTGCAGACCTGGAGGGGGAATTTGACTCAATCCCAAACACAGTGTGATTGTTCTGACCCTAAATCTCAGTTTCCATCTTTGGGTAAAGCAGCTTCTGGCCTTTTTCCTGCCCAGCTCAGATTGTTTTTAGATGGGAGTTTGGGTTTTCTCCTTTCATTAGGATGTCGTTAAAATTTTTGTAAGTAACATGACCATAGAAGGAGGCTCCGAATGGGACAGGTGTAGACAGTTCAGAGGAGAAAATGGGTAAGTGTGTTCTCCTGATTCTGAATCATCTGGAACATGCTCTGGATTGTTCATTTA
Organism: Eretmochelys imbricata; assembly: GCF_965152235.1. Taxonomy (NCBI): domain Eukaryota; kingdom Metazoa; phylum Chordata; order Testudines; family Cheloniidae; genus Eretmochelys; species Eretmochelys imbricata. The sequence goes on from NC_135585.1 coordinate 51,014,791, forward strand.
TATGAACCTGGGGTGTCTTACAGCCCGTCCTGTATTGTGGGTTAATCTCTATTTGCTGAAGACTGTTTGATCCCATAATAGGATATTAGTTTTGTTTTACAGGACATAGTGCAGATTTATTGGAGACTTCATAAGACAAAGGACCATTTGCCAGGACACTCTCTTACTTTACTTGTACCATTTTCCGACACTTTGCCATGAGATTTTAGTTTGTTTGAACAATGGATTATTATAAATCACCAGCAGCACGACCACTGATGGGGCCAGTCACACATCACCTCCATACTGGTGCACATAACAAAATTCATTGCACACGTGGATGGGAAAAATTAGAGGGAACCCTTGGTGGGGCGTGGAGAAGGAGTTTAAAGTTACAGTAGCCTGCGTGGCTAAAACTGTAAAGGTGCTGGGCCAAAGGCCGTTATCTGGGATTTCTCTCCCTGCCCTGTCAGCAGCTCCACTCTCCAACCATTTTGAGGCGCGGCCATCATCCCAATTCCACCGTCACAATGTGTCCAGGAGGGGGCGGGGGGAGGACCGCTTAGGAATCAGAGCATCCTTGGCCTTCAGCTAGCTACAGCAGTGCCTGAACTGATGACAATTGCCCAAAGGACCACTAACGCCCACCAGAACATGTTCCCTTTCCACTAGAAAAGAATCTAGGAATTTCACTGACCAATGAACTTTGTTAATTGCAAGTGAAGACTGCCTGGTGGTATCTCAGGCCATTCCAGAGCTTGGAGTTCCGCAAACCTCTGAAAAGCCTGAAACACAGAGCTAAGGGACACACCAAAACAATGTCAGTCATTTGGGCTATGCCCCCGTACGCCCAGTGCGCACACGCACTTCCACTCGGCTTGTGCGGAGCGTGCTAGCACTGAGAGACGAGGGCACATGACACTGGTAGGACAGAATCTATCCTCTTCCTTTTGCTACGGCAGATCTTGTTTTTAGGTGAGCTGCAAACACAGAGCCTGCTGAATAGAAACAACCTACACTTGTGAAATTTTACAGCCCCTTCCCGCTCATGCCGAGGAGGATCCAACACTACACTTTCATTTACCCATAGCCCATGGACCACACTCATCCCCCACCTACCTGCTGACAGTCCTCATGGCAAGAAGCCCACTGGAATCAGGCTGCCTTCCCTATGTGTTAGTATTCTTAAATAGATGTAGAATTTATAAGAGTGTGTTTAGATTTTATAAGCTGCTTGTAAGATGCTGGTGCAGGCATTAATCTTGTTATAAGGGGATCTAAAGTGTCTGCTCTGTAATTGTGTAAGTCAGCAAACAGGAAAGAAACATCATCTGGTGTAAAAACCTCATTTCCTACAGAAGGAATGGCATTTTCTCTGGTGCCGGGCAAATTACCGGACATCAACTATGGTAAAATACTGGTCTCGGGAAGGCACATCAGCAGCAGATGACCCATTGGACACCATAAAACAAAAGACTCTGTTAAGTGCTCTTCCTGCCCTGCCCCCAGCAACATGAGGTGAGGCTATGCAGGCAAATTTCTACTGTTAGGGGGGTCGCAAAGAAAGAGGAATAAAAAAAATCCCCTGAAAAGAAGTACTAAATTGTCTTTACGTTGCTGGACTTTGCAAGGACAAGGTTTCTACGCAAAAGCATGGGATCCCCAGCTATACAGCCTGGGATAGCCCTAAAAGACTTGTAAAGGTTACTTATGATAGAAACTCTTCTTACTTTTTGGAACTAAAGATTGTAACTCATTCACGTGTATATGTTTAATTGCTTTAACCTTGTAAATAACTCCCATTTCTTTTCCTTAGTTAATAAATCTTGCTGATTTATTATTGGATTGACTACAAGTGTTGTCTTTGGTGTAAGATCTACGGTGAAATTGACCCGGGGTAAGTGACCGGTCCTATGGGACTGGGAGTAACGTGAATATTGTTGTGATTTTGGGTATAAGGGACCATCTATCACCAAAGGAAGCTCACCTAGAGGGCAAGAAAGATGAGTGTCCAAGGAGGCTGTCTGTGACTCCATGGTTAGGGTACTGGGGCCTGAAGAGTTTACACATAATATCTGGTTGGTGAAATCTAAGTATAGAACTCAGCTGGGGTTTGGGCCCTGTCTGCGGTAGTCTGCCCCGTGGTTGGCATTCATGCTCGAGCTGCTGAATGACAGCTTGACACTAAGCCAAATATCCCTGCCCGGTTTTTTTTTTTAACTTTTCCTCATAGGATTTCTAAAACTTTCATTTGTGCTGCTCTCCTCTGGCCTCTCTCCAATTTATCCCCATCTTTCCTAAAGCTATTTCAGGGCCTGTGCATTTCTGCTCAGCTTCGATTCCATTCCTCCAAAAAAGAACCCTTTGACAGGCAGATTTTAGCAACATGCTTCTATTTCTCCCCAGGGCCAGACTCAAACGTCCAGGGCTCGGCTGTTACTCGGGTTCAGTGGCTGTAACCTGTTGCCTTGAACCCCTTGAGGTCTTGTTTATCATTTCTGGCTAGCAAGACCTTTTGACCCTCTGTCCGACACTCACCTATCAAGAGAGCTAAAGTCTCTGGCGAATATTGTGTTTTGTTTTGCTTATCCCAAGGGAGAGCAGTTGCCGTACACCAAGTAGGGTAAGTGTCGAACGACTGTGACCATTGTGGTCAGGATGAAGGACATGGTTTGACCCCGAGGGCAGCACAAAAAACGGTAGAATCCCTCTACTCTACGAAAAGCTGTTTCTGTGGGGAGTGCTGTATCTCCAGAACCCAGAGCTATAATGACCATAATTTTGGTCACTGACCCAAAGTGTCTACATTGAAACAGTAAGCTGGCCCTCACTTAACCATCAGCTGGTGCTCCAGTAGAATGGTGTGTTAGAATCCTACGCAAAGGATCCTTCTGGTTCCATGAGTGAGAAAAGGTGGAAAATACTGGAGGTGAATCATTAGCTGTGCAACAGGTCTGAACCTGGGAGTTTGGGTTTTGTTGAATACTGGGCTATGTTCCTGTGGGAGAGGAGGGCTGTCTGAATGGGACAGCCTGCATCTCCCAGAGAGGGGGGCTAATCTTCTCTGGAGACAAGCGGGAGCAGCTAGGCTCATGTTAAATTAGCAGTGACAGGGGAGGGTGCTAAGAAGGCACATGCAGTACAAATGCAACTTAGCGTGCCACAAACAAATTGAGCCCATGTGGCAAAGGATGTGAAGAGGGGGAAAGAAATCAGCTGCTTTGTACCAAACACTGGGAATCTGGGTGACAGGCAGGAAGGAGCTGGAGGTTCTCCCTGATGAGGAGAAATTTGATAGAATTGGCTTTACTGAAAATTGGTGGGAGGATCCTTATGATTGCAACATTAAAATCTCTGTTTACAACCTGTTTCGGAAAGACGGAGTGGGCATTACTTGATTTAGAGTGATTGGTAAGTCGGAACTGCAGGACCTTGAATGCATGTGGTTCAGTGTCTTTTTCTCCTTCTTTGTTTCCCATCCACCAGCTCAGCAGCAGTTGGTCTTCCCACCACCTTCTGTCTTATATCCGATCATGGCTTCCATCCTCTTTAGTCCATTTTATTCTATGACATTCTTCACCAAGTCTAGTCAACGCAGCCTCAGTCTTCCTCTATTTCTAATTGCTTGGTACTCCGGTTTGCATTGTACCCTGAGTAATGTCACAGCAATCTGGACTGTTGAACAGCTGCGTCCCCTCAATTCTCCAGCCTGGGATGCCTTTACACTGCTTCAGTCTGACGGCAGCCACTTCTGGTCTGCTGACACACAGCTTCAAGCATGCACAGTGCCTCCAGCTTATTGTAGGAGTGCTATAGCCGGCTACTCCTGAATGACACTGCAGAGTAACACCACCAAATTCCTAGTCCCAGACTTGCCTCCTGGACAACACAAGCTCATATAAAGCCCGTTAATTCCTGAATAGAGAATGATACGTACAAATCATGTTATCTCAAGTGGTGTTTCCCAAACACTTCAATCCAAACACACTGGTTGAGATACAACAATAAAACAAGGTTTATTAACTCCAGAAAGGTAGATTTTAAATGATTACAAGTAACGAGGCATAAAAGTCAGAGTTGGTTACAAAGAAATACAAGGTAAAACGCAACTAATACCCAACTTAACAAGTGAAATGAATGTAAAGCAAAAAATCTCTCTCACCACATGCTTTAGCAGTCTGGCCGGCTGGAATCCTTTCAGCCAGGACCCCTCTCCCACTTCAAAGTGGTGTCTTTTCTTCAGGTGTTGTGGCTGCTGTGGACAGAAAGGGGAGATCACTTGGGGTGTCTGTTCTGACGCTTATCCATTTTTCTGCTCTTTGAGAATGAACTCTAGCTGGGGCTCAGGAGACAGAAAAAAATCTGTGGGGATGGGAACCTCCAGCTGTTTCTTAGCCAAGATATCAATTTCTCACTCACACCCTTTTTCCTACCAAAGAATGGCCGCTTAGCCAAGTGACAGTCCATTTGATTTCACTGACACCTGGCTAAAGCATCAGTTTGCCCTATGCCTCTGAGGAACTGGTTTGTGCCTGCTTTTCTAAACTTGGAACATGTCTCAGTCACGTCATACAGTAGAATCTTATAACTTTACATAAAATGTTGCCACACATATTTTACCAGGGCAATAATGTTCAGCAAATTATGAGTTTTCAAATAATACCTCACAAGGCATACTTTGTACAAAATGTATCCGAGTCTTGTAAAAGGGGTGAACGTTAGGTTACAGACTGTCACAAGCGCCATGTGTGATTTCTGGTCCATTCTTGACCCAGTTGCAAGTTGTCTTTCTTTAATCTTCTGTAAAAGCATTATTTCTTGCCTTACACATTTTCTTACCACTTCATCTTTTATTTTCTGCAGTCTTGAAGCTCTCAATAGTCCCGTCAACCAGCTCATTTCTGCAGTCAATATCTTTTCACCCATTAGCTTTCCTCATACTCCAACTCCACAAGGTATGCAGGGCCAAAAACATTTTAATATAAAAATCAGCACATATGAGAGAACTGTTGAGCCGATACTTTCTGTACGGGTCAGAATGTTGGTGCATGGCTCAATGTGCTAACTTACAAAGCCCAGGAGAAGATCCTAGTGTGGGTCTGTGATAGGCCATTGAATCAAACTAGAGGAGTTACTCCATAAGCACCTGTCTGTAATTTCTGGAAAGAAAAATTGTGTTGATTATGGATTACTCCAGTTTGGGAGACATATGCTGGAGGTTTCATGTAGCCGGGGTAAAACATCATGAGATTGTCTAAAAATTATAAATGGCAGTTTTCTAAAACAAAAGATATTGCCCCTCAAATGAGGTAATTATTTTGGACCTCACGATAGATAATCACTGGACTGGAAGTAGGTGATTGCCTAGGGATCAGTGATCATGACCTGATTACATTCAATATGGGCAAACAAAGGTTAGTCCCAACCAGTAACATGTATATGCTTGGTGCTTCAAAAGGGGAAACTTCCCAAAGCTAAGGAAAATTATGAGCAAAATTGACTGGGAAGAAAAAATTGGACAGAAAAAATGTGATTGAAAATGGGGATTTCTGTAAGAAGAGTTATTAGATGGCAACAGCATAAACAAACAAACAAAAATCCAACATGATTCTACAGTTGAGAAAGAGGACAACTTTGACTAAAAGCCCATCCTGGTTCCATGGTGAAGTAAAGGCAGCAATTAGAAATGAAAAAGCAACACAGAATGAAGGGAAAAAAGAGGAAATAGATAGCAATTGATATGCATTAGAAATTGTGAAGTGTAGAAAATTGATATGGAAAGCTAAAGACATCAGGGAATAACCCATGGATGGCAGGGCTGAGGGCAGTAAGAAGGAGTTGGTAAAATATATTAGGAACAAAAGAAATCCTAACAATGGTATAGGCACATTACTATCTGGAGATAGTAAAATTGTTAATAGGGATGCAAAAATGGCAGAAGTGTTTAATAAAGATTTCTGTTCTGTGTTTGGAAAGAAACAGGATGATGTGCTTGTATCACATGAAAATGAAGAAATACTTTTCAGTCCATTAGTAACTAAGGAGGATGTTCAACAACATTTACTAAGGAATAACATTTTCCCATCAGCTAGCCCTGGATAACTTCCACCTCACAGCTCTAAAAGAGTTTTCTGAGGAGAACTCTGCCTCAAAGATATTAATTTTTAAAAAATCGTGGAATAACAGGGACATTCCTGAAGAATTCCAGAAAGGCAAGTGGGATGACCTGGATAACTATAGTCCACTTATCCTGATATCAATCCTGGGTAAAATAATGGAAAAGGTAGTTTGGGATATAATTAATACTTAATTAAAGAATAGGACCATAATTAATGCCAGGCAATATGCTTTATAGAAAATAGGTCTTGTCAAACAAATCTGATTTCATTCTTTGAGGAGATTAAACATTTGGTTGATAAAGATAACTGGGTAGATGGAATACACTTAAGACTTTTTTGAGGCATTTTACTGCATCACATTCTGGTTAAAAAAATAGCAATATCAATAAAGCACACATTAAATGGATTGAGAACTGGCTAAATGACAGATCTCAGAAAGTAGCCTTCTTATATGAGCACGTTAGTTACAAAAGTTTTAACATCATCCTAACGAAAGGAGAAAACTCAAATTCCCATCTGCAAACAACCTGAGCTGGGCAGGAAGAAGCCCACAAGCTGCTTTTCCCATAGATGGAATCCTGGAATTAAGTTCAGAACGATCGCACAGTATCGAGGATTCACTGAAACTCCCCTCCAAGTCCGCAACATTTTCATCAAAAACAACGAGGAGTCCTTTTGTTAGTCTGTAAAGTGCCACAAGGACTCCTCGTTATTCTGGCTGACACAGACTAACACGGCTACCCCTCTGGAACCTGTCAACATTTTCATCAGCAGCCCTCACAAGTCTGACTTAGCATGAAAGAAGTCAAAGATATGTTCAAGGCAATTGGATTTATTTTTTAAGACACTATGGCCAGTCCTAGGGATGGAATTGATAGAATTTCTCTCCTGTGTGGAGTCTCCAATGTCAATTCCACTTGAAGCATTTTCCATGTTAAAGATATTTAAGAGGTCTATTCTCTGTATGGGTTTGCTGATGCCTGATACAAGCTGACCCCAGCTGAAGCTTCTCCCATATTCAAGGTTTCTCTCCCATGTGGATTCTCTGATGTCGGATATAGGTTGATCTCCAACTGAAACTTTTCCCACAGTCGAGGCATTTATAGGGTCTCTCTCCTGTATGGATTCTCTGATGTTTACAAAGGGCTGAGTTGTTAATAAACCATTTCCCACAGTCCAGGCACTTATACGATCTCTCTCCTGTATGAGTTCTTTGATGTGAAATCAGATTTGAGCTCCAGCTGAATCTTTTCCCGCACTTAAGGCATTTATAGGGTTTCTCTCCTGTGTGCGTTCTCTCATGTGAAATAAGAACTGAGCTCAGAACAAAGCTTCTCCCACAGTCCAGACATTTATAGGATTTCTCACCCATGTGGGTTCTCTCATGCCTAATAAGATCTGCGCTCTGAATGAAGTTTTTCGCACAGTACATACATTTATAGGGTTTTCCACCTCTGTCAGTACTCTCATGCCTAATAAGATGCGAACCCTGATTGAAACCTTTCCCACAGTCAAGGCATTTATAGGGTTTCTCTCCCGTGTGGATCCTCTGGTGGGAAATAAGGTTTGTGGTCTGATTGAAACCTTTTGCACAGACAAGGCACTTGTAGGGTTTCTCTCCAGTGTGGATCCTCTGATGGGAAATAAGATGTGACCTCTGAATGAAGCTTTTCCCACACTCAGTGCATGTGTTTTTTCTCTCTTTTATGGGCATTCTCTGCTGGGCTGTGGTTTCCTTGAGGTCCTTGCAATCTCCACCATCATTTATGGGTTCACACGGTTTCTTCCCTGGGTCATACCCCAGCAGCCTCTCTGACCTGTGCTGATTTCCATTGGTTTTTCCTCGTTTGTGATTCTCATAAAAATTCCCCTCAGATCTTCCCAATACCATTCCCTGCAGACCCACATCCTCACCACCTTCCTGCTGTGGATTCTCCTTCTCATTCACCATCCCAATACCCTCTGGAATACAGAGAGAGAATCCAGACAGGAGTCATCCCCTGTGCCGGGGAAGAAAGGAACGAAAGGGGAACGGCAAAGAGGGGAAACACAACATGGTAACTGCTGGGGAGACTGAGAAAGAGAACATTTATTAACCCCTCTCTAATTTTTCCTTCTGTGAAGTGGGTCCCTGGTGCACCATGATCCATTAGAACTGGGATATTCCTCCTCATCCTCCAAGCATGGAGGCTCCTCCTTCTTTTAAACCCTCTTTCTTCCTCTAATTTCACAGTGTACTGCACCAGGTATAACAATGGCCTCACAGGGTGAAGCCAGAAACAGAAGTTTTAAAAATAATGAATTAGTACAGACAGGACAATCTGATGCTTGTCACCTCCTTGTGTTTCCGACTCCCCTATGCTGTGGCTGAGGGAGTGATCCCCTGCTTGGTAGATGGGACAAGCACTAGTGTCTGACAATAGCTATGTGGCCATGGCAGCGCAGGCTGTGGCTTGGATTAGCCACCTGAGTACAATCCTGCCCTGCCCCTGGGCACATATTCTGGTGGCTAGCCCAATATGCTACAAATGCCGCTCTTTTCAGGCGCTAGCTCGAGCAGAACTAGTGCATGTAAATCTACCTGAGCTGGGAATCCCACCTCCCAGATGCCGTGTGGATGTAACCTAAGTGACCAGGGAAGAACCTGAGCAGAAGCTAAACTGGCCACATCACGGTCCCCTCCAGCTTCCAATAACCAAGGTGACAGGACTCCCTTACCCAGCGAGGTCCCCGTCTCGTAGTTTTCCTGCATGACGTCCCTGTAGAGGGCTCTCTGAGCGGGGTCCAGCAGCGCCCCCTGCCCCTGGGTGAAATACACAGCCACCTCCTCGAAGGTCACCGGCCCCTGAAACAACAGGAGTCCCCCACTCAGCACCTGCTGCCCCAGCCACAATCCCACTATTCATGGTCGAGGAGAGCGGATAAAATGGAAGCTCGGGGCGGGGAAGAGTAGCAGAATCCCACCCCCAACCTGCTCAGAGCAGCCGGGAAGCTTCAGAAGTGGAGAAAGAGAGAGTTCCTTGTCCCTCTCAGCCGGTGGAGGAGGGCAGGGTCATCTCATTTATCACACACCTACTAGCCAGAGGCTGATACAGGAGGCAGAGCCCTCGAGCAGGGTCCAAGGACAGGAATCCCAACCCCCTCCCCATTCCCAGCAGCTGGGGGTGAGGGGACAGGGCCTTTCCCCTGGGCCTCTCCCCTGGGCCTCACTGGTATGTGCCCCCTTCAAATTCCAGAGCAGCGTCTGGCTAGTGGGTTCAGGCTCTAGCACTGGGAGTCTGGTCTGTTTTCCCAGCCCTGCCCAGGGGGTTTCTTTCCCATTCCAGAAATGGAGGAATTTCCATCCCCACAAAGGGCCTGTTCTGAACATTATGCCACAGACTGAACATGTCCCAGCAGGTTTGCCCCACTCTGTCACCACCTCCCTGACCCTGTGTATTTCCTGCTCCAGCCCTTCTAACACAAACCCACCAGCAGCCCCCTGAAACTCCCCTCTCCGAAAGGGTTTCCCATCCCCCAGCAGGATGTGTTGTAGTCACTGGGGTTCTGGCAGTCCTACCCCAATGGGGAGCTCCATTTTCAGAAAGCAAGTGAAAGTTCACACAAAGTTACAACCACTGACAACAAATGTTGCTAGGAAAAGATACACAAAGGAGACAGGCTGGGTCAGCCCACACAGAAAGGTCAAAATAGACATGAGAGGAGTGGATCTGAAACCTGGGTCTCCTAAAACCCAGGTGAGGGCTCTACCAGACGGCTGAAGATAATCTCACTCTTTCTTGCCCAATGCATATGTATTTATTCATACATGGTGGAACAGCTTTAACGGGAGAGACTGAGGCCTGGTCTACACTACAGAGTTAGATCGACGTGAGGAGCTGACATTGACCTAACTCTGTGAGCATCTACACTGAAATGTTGCTCCCACCGATGTAGGTCGCCCAGTATATGGAGTTAATAACTCCACCTCCATGAAAGGGGCATCTCTCAGGTCAATGTATTTAGGTTAATGCAGTGTTCATGCAGACACTGCTTTGCTTACATCACCTGCTGCTGCCTTCGTCAGCCTGAGCCCTGCCGCGCGGGGCTAACAGCTGGAGTGCCTGTGTGGGGCTGACAGCCGGAGCCCCACTGCCCAGGGAGTGCTCCAGCACCACCGACAGAAGGAGTGTAATGTGGACGTGAAAAGCCGGTTTAATTACTGTGGTAGCTGTAGGTCGACCTAATTTAAGTCGATTTAATTTTGTAGTGTAGACATGCCCTCGGAGAGACGTACCCTGGAACACCCCATAGTTTTATGCATCAAATTCCAGGAGAGGGTTCTCAGCTGAGAATGACCAAGCAGAGATAGCCACCTAAGTCCCTTTGGGGGGTGGGGCATCTGACTCGCTCCTCTCTTCAGCATTTTAGGACAAGAAGCAATGGGTTTAAATTGCAGCAAGGGAGGTTTAGGTTGGACATTAGGAAAAACTTCCTGTCAGGGTGGTTAAGCACTGGAATAAATTACCCAGGGAGGTTGTGGAATCTCCATCGTTGGAGATTTTTAAGAGTAGGTTAGACAAACACCTGTCAGGGATGGTCTAGATAATACATAGTCCTGCCCCGAGTGCAGGGGATTGGACTAGATGACCTTTCGAGGTCCCTTCCAGTCCTACGATTCTATGATTTTCTATTGGCTAGCTCAGGCACTCCCCAGTCAGCATGCTGTGTTTTGTAGATCCCGTTTTTAGGTGCTTAGCTCTACCCAGGAATAATAGAGGGAGCCTGGGAGCCAAACTCAGGTTGTGGTTCCCACTGTGATTCAAGGCACCTAAACCTTAGGTGCTGCTATGCTGATCATTGTAATACCTAAGTCCCTTTGTACATGTAGCCCTGGGTGATTTTCCCATCACTCTCTGGGAGACACTAGTCCCCTAGATGAGGGAGGCTCCTTAAATATGTAGGAAACAATTTGCTTCTCAGATATCAGGGGGAAAGTTGATCACTGGGGAGTTTAATTCCCCATCCACCCAATCTCCATTTGGTGTCAGGGATTTTTAAGGCCAGAAGGGGAAGAGACCATTGAATTTAGAAAGTCTAGTCTGACCTCCTGAACAACACAAGCCACAGCAATTCATCCAGTTACTCCTGCACCAAGTAGTTCCTTGTGGTTGACTCAGGCGCCTCTACCAGAAATCCACCCAGTGCTGACCTCAAGAGATGGAAAATCTACCACTTCTCGTGATAGATTTTCCCAATGGTCAATCAGCCTAATTTTCAATTTGAATTTCATCTGGTTTTCAGCCATTCTTCTTCTTTCTGCCTGGCTCTGCTAGATTCAAGAAGCTTTTAGAACCCGATATTTCTTTTTGTAATCAAATCAATGACCCATGGCAATATTTCCCCTCCAAAACTGAGGAAATCTTATATATCCCTAAATCACACTGTAAGAAGTTCTCAAGCAGCATATTTCTTACTTTGCCTAGCTGTATATTTTGATTATTATTAATGGAAATACAGTAAAAGCTGTGTTGTCCGGCATTTTATCAACCAGCAAGCTCTATTAACTGGCATTTCTGATCTATCCCAATATAAATCTTCAATCTAGTAACCGGGTCAAGTATACTGCCCAGGAGGTTATGCAATTGCACATTCTGCATTCTGTTTTTATGCCAAAGAGGCAGAAGACAAGTCAGCAAGAGGATATCAGGGATTTATTCAAAAAAGCAGCTTCCAGGGTGTGTCATAACAGATTCAGCCCAATCTCCTACACCTTCTACGTCTACAATGATAATTGATGTCGATGATGATGACCTTGAGGCACTGCAAGATCCTGAAGTGCCTTCTGAATCATCCCAGAAAGATTAAATTCTGTTCAGTATCGTTTTAGTGTTGTGTATTTTTAGTGATCTGGGTGTAGGCCATGCGCTGCCCAGAGTGATAGGCAGTGTCATTAGATAACCTGCTGTATAGAAAACTTTCTCTGTATACACCTATGTGCTTCAAGAAACCGACCACTCTGCAGTGCAGTACCATGACTGGATTGGTGAGTACCTGTCTACTGTTTTATACGGTATTCGTTTTATTGTATTCTAATTCTTTGAAAATTAGTATTCCGGGGTAAGTATTACTCCCAGTGAATGGGAATATTTGATTAACCGGCACCCCCCATTCCCCCAACATGCCGGATAATAAAGCCTTTATTGTACTTTCTCATCCTTTTGTGTGTGTAAGGTGAAACTGGTCTTTACCCCCTAAAATCTCATCCTTCCAAGCCTAGGTATGTAGAAGAGAAACAAAATCTGAGCAGATTGATCTCACTGTAACCCCCCCACACGACACCAAGAGCAGGTCATTCAGGCTGCCTGGCACACGTGCATTAGGAGACAGTGTGAGCAGGTCACACTCGGGGCTCTTCAGGAGAACAGGATCCTGCCCCCTTTCAGCGCAGGTGTCTCTGACGGAGCAAACAGGGCCCCAGCAGCAGTTCAGGGCTGGGGAGATTCACCCACCGCTGGGGCACGAAGGGGCCTGTCTCAGGGGAGGGAGGAGCTCTGAGTTTTGTAACGGGGTTACAATAAATCCCCCCCCCCCCCCCCGACTCTATTTCAGCCTCATTTCTCTCCCCTCCCCTCCCTGACAACTCAGCCCCAGGGACACAACAGGGAACCCCCCTGGGGCCCGCCCATGCCCCCCCCCGGCCGCTCTCCCCCCTGCCCGAACCCCCGCGCTGGCCCCGGGCGCAGATCCTGGGCAGAGCCCGGGCAGCGACTCGCCGCTGGGGCCGCAGCTCCGGTCCCTCCGCCAGGCGCTTCCCAGCCAGGGAGCAGCTTCCCGGGGCGGCGGGAGCTGGGGCTGCGGGGCCGCTTGTGCAGAGTCACTGTCCTGCCCGGCCCCGGCCCTTTCCCCGGGTCCCCCCATCACCTGCGGGCTCCGGCTCGGGGGCTGGTGCGGGCCGAGCCCGGGGCGGAGCGGGGGGTTAGTGCCGGGCTCTCCCCGCACAGACCCCGCCGGGGAGCAGCAGCGGCTCGGCCCGGCCCCCGGCTCGCAATGGAGGATCTGACCCAGGAAGATAAACAGAGCCCGAGCGTGGGCAGGCTCCTAGGAAGGGAGGATGCTCAGTACCAGCTGCTGAAGCTGCTGCCGGGACTCTGCCCGCCCTTGGCATGACACTGAGTCTCCCTGCTGTTCCCAGGGGCTAAGAGGGGGCAATCGGAGGGGAGGAAGGGGCAGAATCTCTGCAGGGGGAGAACTGACTGCCCAGGAGGGTCAGGCAGCTAGCAGCAGGGGGAGGAGAGGGGCCCAGGGGCAAAATCAGGGATGGTGGCGGGGGTAGGAGCCAGGGGGGTTAAGAATGGGGCAGATGCTCTGCCAGATGGTGGCAGAGGGGAGACGCCAGAGATAAGGAGGGGCGGAAGGGATGAAAGTCACCCCAGATAGGCTGAGCCAGCAGGAGTGGTTGCAAAAATAAGGTGTTGTGGGTCAAAGGGGCTTCTTCCCTCCCTTTGCAGAAGGGTACATCTCAGCCCCCGCTTCCCAGGGCTGTGTTCTTGAAGGCCCAGGGCATCCCATTGCCTAGCCAATAGGATGTATTGAGCTGCTAAAGGAGACTTGAGTCAGTGAAATATTTACCACCTTCCTCTTTATAACAACTTTTTCCCTACTTGAAGAATGTTATCATGTCCCCTCTCAGACTTCTCTTCTCCAGACTAAACAAACCCACTTTTTTCAATCTTCCTCACAGGTCACGGTTTTCTAGCCCTCTAACCATTTTTGTTGCTCTCCTCTGGACTTTGTCCAATTTGTCCACTTCTTTCCTGAAGTGTGGCGCCCAGAACTGGACACAGTACTCCACCTGAAGCCTTATCAATGCTGAGTAGAGTGGAAGAATGACTTCTTGTGTCTTGCTTATAACACTCCTGCTAACACTCCTCTGACACTAATCACCCTTGTATTCACACCCTACACACTATTGTAATAATCTTTGTACAAGCATTTGAAAAAAATAGCTCACTGATCATTAATAATCATGCATCATGTATGTATGTGGTGGGTATTAAGAGTTATGAACATATGCTGGAATGTTAATTAAAATGTCTTCAAACCAGGTATGCAGGGGGAGTTGATAAACAGGTCTATCCTAAAGAAAGGCATGTGTGTTCACCTCAATTTACATATAGCTATCACATAGAGCTATCAAGGGGTAGAGGCAAACCTCACACAAACAAGTGGGGGAGAAGACAGCACGGAGTCTACACCCAGCAGGAGAAGCTTAAGTTAGGTCTTTTCTGAAAGCTAATGACACACTGTGATGTGTTTTTGTGTTTTTAGAGGAACAAAGGAACCATATTATTTCTCTGAGCTGGATGTTGGAGAGCACTGGATTTGGGGACAATACGGGATTGGGAGTTCTGCCCTCTTGTATCTGTCTAGTAGTGGATACTAAAGATATCTCCCAAAGTTCAATTAACTTGTTTCAACGGGCAGGAGGACCTCAGGCTGTTCTTTCCTTCCTGTGAACTTCCCATCGTCCCGTTTCAGAGTGGTAACCGTGTTAGTCTGTATCAGCAAAAAGAACAAGGAGTACTTGTGGCACCTTAGAGACTGACAAATTTATTTGAATATAAGCTTTCGTGGGCTAAAACTCCTTATTTTTGCCATCCTCCTGTGTGATTTCTATGTAAATGGGGCTTCCATTGTTCGATTCCACCATGCTTAATTTAAATAGGAGACAAGTAGATAGCTCGTTTCAGAGTAGCAGCCATGTTAGTCTGTATTCGCAAAAAGAAAAGGAGGACTTGTGGCACCTTAGAGACGAACCAATTTATTTGAGCATAAGCTTTCGTGAGCTACAGCTCACTTCATCGGATGCATTCAGTGGAAAATACAGTGAGGAGATTTATATACACACAGAACATGAAAAAATAGATGTTTATCATGCACACTGTAAGGAGAGTGATCATTTAAGATGAGCTATTACCAGCAGGAGAGTGGGCAGTGGGGGGAGGCGGAGAAAACCCTTTGTAGAGATAATCAAGGTGGGCCGTTTCCAGCAGTTAACAAGAACATCTGAGGAACAGTGGGGGGGGGGGGGGGGAATAAACAAGGGGAAAAAATAGGATTCCGGTATAGGGTGGTGTTTATGTGACCATCACTTATTAGCACCGTAGTATCCAGGAAGTGGATCTCTTGTGTGGACTGGTCCAGGCTGAGGTTGATGGTGGGATGGAAATTGTTGAAATCATGGTGGAATTCCTCAAGGGCTTCTTTTCCATGGGTCCAGATGATGAAGATGTCATCAATATAGCGCAAGTAGAGTAGGGGCATTAGAGGATGAGAGCTGAGGAAGCGTTGTTCTAAGTCAGCCATAAAAATGTTGGCATACTGTGTGGCCATGCAGGTACCCATAGCAGTGCCGCTGATTTGAAAGTATACATTGTCCCCAAATGTGAAATAGTTATGGGTAAGGACAAAGTCACAAAGTTCAGCCACCATGTTTGCCGTGACATTATTGGGGATAGTGTTCCTGACGGCTTGTAGTCCATCTTTGTGTGGAATGTTGGTGTAGAGGGCTTCTACATCCATAGTGGCCAGGATGGTGTTTTCTGGAAGGTCACCGATGGATTGTAGTTTCCTCAGGAAGTCAGTGGTGTCTCGAAGATAGCTGGGAGTGCTGATAGCGTAGGGCCTGAGGAGGGAGTCTACACAGCCAGACAATCCTGCTGTCAGAGTGCCAATGCCTGAGATGATGGGGCGCCCAGGATTTCCAGGTTTATGGATCTTGGGTAGATAGCTGTGACATTCCCTCCTCTCTGGGCAGACTCCACAGCCTAATATAAATGAGTATCCATGATTCCTTTCACAGTGTTAATTCACAATAATATTAATCAGTGTGTCACTAGCTTTCAGAAAAGACCTCACTCTAGACTCTCTTATAACACAGTAATATTGCATACAATCAGTTGATTCAATTGTTTATCACATGAGGTTCAGCCCCTCTGTCTTTATAGCCTAGTAAACCTTTGAAATGCATTCTTCTGAAGAGTAAAACCCAGACCAAGCTTCCATCTCCGTGGTGCAGAGGCCATGCTGTCTTCTCCCCCACTTGTTTGTGTGAGGTTTGCCTCCACCCTCTTGATAGCTTGATGTGTCTCTTTACTGCTTATATGTAAATTGAGGTGAACACACATTCCTTTGTTTAGGATAGACCTGTTTATCAACTCCACCTGACACACCTTGTTTGCAGACATTTTAGTTCTCATTCCAGCATATGTCCATAACTCTTAATACCCAACACATACATACATGATGCATGATGATTAATGATCAGTGAGTTATTTGTTTTCAAATGCTATCTCACAAGGCCTATTTTGTACAAAGATTATTACAATAGTGTGTAGGGTGTGAATACAAGAGCGCTCAGTGTCAGAGATGTATTAGCAGGAGTGTTATAAGTAAGACACAAGAAGTAATTCTTCCTCTCTACTCAGCACTGATAAGGCCTCAAGTGGAGTACTGTGTCCAGTTCTGGGCACCACACTTCAGGAAAGATGTGGACAAATTGGAGAAAGTCCAGAGGAGAGCAACAAAAATGGTTAGAGGGCTAGAAAACCATGACATGCGAGGAAGACTGAAAAAAATGGACTTTGTTTACTTTGGAGAAGAGAAGACTGTGGGGTTTTTTTGTTTGTTTGTTTTGTTTTGTTTTTTGGTGCAACCACTTTTATTTTATCTTTACAACGAGGATGGAGCAGGTTTATGCGATGCTGCCAGCAATTGGAGGCTATCCTGGGCCACAGATCTGCGCATTCCTTAGCCACAGGGCCTGTGATTGTGGAGCCTTTCATTTCCCCTTTGTTATTTACTATCACTCCCGTGTTGTCTTCAAAACAGAGGAACACCCCGTCTTTTCTCCAATACGATTTCCGCTGCCAAATTACCACTGCCAGGTACACCTTCTTCCTGAGCTCAGGCTTGCCCTTCTTTACAGTAGCCATGACCATGTCGCCTACACCAGCAGCTGGCAGCTTGGAAAGAGTTAAAATTCAGCCAGCCGAAAAGACAGAAACTGCTGAAAAGCAAGAACATAGTTTCTGTCAATACCTGATACCTTAGCTCAGCTTATATGGTCAATGCCTGCCCAGTAACTCAGTTTTTAGACCAATGCTAACCGCCCTTTCACAGCCCACAGGATGTCTGTAAGCACTCATCCCTACCCACTCCCACCCCACCTCCTTCCCCCACAAGGTAGTTATAGATGTTTGATGCAATTAGGATGACCTCTATATGTACGTACCATTCTTATTTTTATCTTTGTTCAGGGTTTTCTCTTGATTTGTAACAATGTCTGTCTCCGTATGTACAGATAAATGCAAATGAATTGATAAGAGAATGTATATAACTGGCCATAATATAATATAATATAATATGGCACCATATTTTTGAAGTGGCTTGTCAGTCTTCCCAGTACTGTGAATAAACCCCCCTTCAGTATTGTCTGTGGTTGCCTGATTCTTGGGGAAAAGAATCTTTTTGCCTAACAACTGAAAGGGACCATGATAGCAGTCATGACAGCAAAGTAACAGAAGAGTAAAGTGGACACTTCAGTGTTTGCAAGATAGGGAATTATTCTTAAAACTAAGGATTTTTAGTAAGTTTTCAATTACAAAGGGAGGGGGAAATCGTGTTGCTGGAAGTCCAAAGTGGTATTGAATGCTCTAGGAATGTGCACCATCTTAGGTGTATGGATTTTTGAATACTCCTGGTTATCAATTTATCTCAGGGTTGTGTGCCTATATTTAGTAAAAAAAAAAAAATACAGTAGAAATTTGCCTTTGATTAGGATTTCATACAAGATACGGATACTATAGTGTCCTTTGGGCCAGATTTTTAAAGGTAATTAGGCAACTGGGATTTTCAGAAGCATCCAGGTGCTTTCATCCTTTAAAAATCTGGCCTGCAGTGAATATTTGGGAACCAGGTTCTACACACAATTGTTGACATGGAAAAGCACTTGGGTGCTGGTGCTGGACAGAGAGGCAAAATAACAGGTAAGAAAGGGAATCCGCATGGGAAGAAACTGAAGAAGTTTTCGCAAAAAGAAAAGGAGTACTTGTGGCACCTTAGAGACTAACCAATTTATTTGAGCATGAGCTTTCGTGAGCTACAGCTCACTTCATCGGAGACAACAAACCTGGAAATCCGTCAGCGTGAATATCACATGATCCCAAAGAATAAACCTGTGTATTTAAAAAAAAAATGAAAAAAAGGAACAAAAGTATAGAATTAAAACGAATGTTGCAATGCAAACAGGGAGTGGTCTGCTAGAAACATGGTGAGACATGAATACTGAAGCTGCTAGGAACTATTAATACTTTCAATGATTATTTGCTGTTAAAAATATCAGTTAAGTAGCACAGTGGCATCCATCGGCAGGGTGTTCATGAAGGGGAATGATGAGGCTCTACAAGGAATAAAAAACTCAGTGTCATGCCAAGGGCGGGCAGAGTCCCGGCAGCAGCTTCAGCAGCTGGTACTGAGCATCCTCCCTTCCTAGGAGCCTGCCCACGCTCGGGCTCTGTTTATCTTCCTGGGTCAGATCCTCCATTGCGAGTTGGGGGCCGGGCCGAGCCGCTGCTGCTCCCCGGCGGGGTCTGTGCGGGGAGAGCCCGGCACTAACCCCCCGCTCCGCCCCGGGCTCGGCCCGCACCAGCCCCCGAGCCGGAGCCCGCAGGTGATGGGGGGACCCGGGGAAAGGGCCGGGGCCGGGCAGGACAGTGACTCTGCACAAGCGGCCCCGCAGCCCCAGCTCCCGCCGCCCCGGGAAGCTGCTCCCTGGCTGGGAAGCGCCTGGCGGAGGGACCGGAGCTGCGGCCCCAGCGGCGAGTCGCTGCCCGGGCTCTGCCCAGGATCTGCGCCCGGGGCCAGCGCGGGGGTTCGGGCAGGGGGGAGAGCGGCCGGGGGGGGGCATGGGCGGGCCCCAGGGGGGTTCCCTGTTGTGTCCCTGGGGCTGGGTTGTCGGGGAGGGGAGAGAAATGAGGCTGAAATGGAGTCGGGGGGGGGGGATTTATTGTAACCCCGTTACAAAACTCAGAGCCCCTCCCTCCCCTGAGACAGGCCCCTTCGTGCCCCAGCGGTGGGTGAATCTCCCCAGCCCTGACCGGCTGCTGGGGCCCTGTTTGCTCCGTCAGAGACACCTGCTCTGAAAGGGGGCAGGATCCTGTTCTCCTGAAGAGCCCCGAGTGTGACCCGCTCACACTGTCTCCTACTACAGGGGGTCTCAACCTTTTTCTTTCTGAAAGGCCCCCCCCCCAACTTGCTATAAAAACTCCCCAGCCCAGCTGTGTCACAACAAAGCCAGGGCCGGCATTAGGGGGTTGCAAGCAGGGCAATTGTTCAGGGCCCCACGCCACAGGGGTCCCCGCAAATCTAAGTTGCTCAGGCTTCAGCTTCAGCCCCATACAATGGGGCTTCGGCTTTCTGCCCTGGGCTCCAGGGAGTCTAACACTGGCCCTGCTTGGTGGACCCCCTGAAACCTGCTGGTGGCCACCCATGGGGACCCAGACCCCTGCTTGAGAACCTTTGTTCTAATGTAAAAAGAAAAGGAGGACTTGTGGCACCTTAGAGACTAACAAATTTATGTGAGCATAAGCTTTCGTGAGCTACAGCTCACTTCATCGGATGCATTCAGTGGAAAATACAGTGGGGAGATTTATATACACAGAGAACATGAAACAATGGGTGTTACCATACACACTGTAACCAGAGTGATCACTCAAGGTGAGCTATTACTAGCAAAAGGGGGGGGGGAACCTTTTGTTGTGATAATCAAGGTGGGCCATTTCCAGCAGTTGACAAGAACATCTGAGGAACAATGGGGGGTGGGGAATAAACATGGGGAAATAGTTTTACTTTGTGTAATGACCTATCCACTCCCAGTCTCTATTCAAGCCTCCGTTAATTGTATCCAGTTTGCAAATGAATTCCAATTCAGCAGTCTCTCGTTGGAGTCTGTTTTTGAAGTTATTTTGTTGAAGAATTGCCACTCTCAGGTCTGTAATCGAGTGACCGAGAGATTGAAGTGTTTTCCGACTGGTTTCTGAATGTTATAATTCTTGATGTCTGATTTGTGTCCATTTATTCTTTTATGTAGAGACTGTCCAGTTTGACCAATGTCCATGGCAGAGGGGCATTGCTGGCACATGATGGCATATATCACATTGGTAGATGTGCAGGTGAACGAGCCTCTGATAGTGTGGCTGATGTGATTAGGCCCTATGATGGTGTCCCCTGAATAGATATGTGGACACAGTTGGCAACGGGCTTTGTTGCAAGGATAGGTTCCTGGATTAGTGGTTCTGTTGTGTGGTGTGTGGTTGTTGGTGAGTATTTGCTTCAGGTTGGGGAGCTGTCTGTAAGCAAGGACTGGCCTGTCTCCCAAGATCTGTGAGAGTGGTGGGTCGTCCTTCAGGATAGGTTGTAGATCCTTGATGATGCATTGGAGAGGTTTTAGTTGGGGGCTGAAGGTGATGGCTAGTGGCATTCTGTTATTTTCTTTGTTGGGCCTGTCCTGTAGTAGGTGACTTCTGGGTACTCTTCTGGCTCTGTCAGTCTGTTTCTTCACTTCAGCAGGTGGGTATTGTAGTTGTAAGAATGCTTGATAGAGATCTTGTAGGTGTTCGTCTCTGTCTGAGGGGTTGGAGCAAATGCGGTTGTATCGTAGAGCTTGGCTGTAGACAATGGATCATGTGGTGTGGTCTCGATGAAAGCTGGAGGCATGTAGGAATAGTGGTCAGTAGGTTTCCGGTACAGGGTGGTGTTTATGTGACCATCGCTTATTAGCACCGTAGCGTCCAGGAAGTGGATCTCTTGTGTGGACTGGTCCAGGCTGAGGTTGATGGTGGGATGGAAATTGTAGAAATCATGGTGGAATTCCTCAAGGGCTTCTTTTCCATGGGTCCAGATGATGAAGATGTCATCAATGTAGCGCAAGTAGAGTAGGGGCATTAGGGGACGAGAGCTGAGGAAGCGTTGTTCTAAGTCAGCCATAAAAATGTTGGCATACTGTGCGGCCATGCGGGTACCCATAGCAGTGCCGCTGATTTGAAGGCATACATTGTCCCCAAATGTGAAATAGTTATGGGTGAGGACAAAGTCACAAAGTTCAGCCACCAGGTTAGCCGTGACATTATCGGGGATAGTGTTCTTGATGGCTTGTAGTCCATCTTTGTGCGGAATGTTGGTGTAGAGGGCTTCTACATCCATAGTGGCCAGGATGGTGTTTTCTGGAAGTTCACCGATGGATTGTAGTTTCCTCAGGAAGTCAGTGGTGTCTCGAAGATATCTGGGAGTGCTGGTAGCTTAGGGCCTGAGAAGGAAGTCTACATAGCCAGAAAGAAAAGGAGTACTTGTGGCACCTTAGAAATTAACCAATTTATCTGAGCATGAGCTTTCGTGAGCTACAGCATCCGATGAAGTGAGCTGTAGCTCACGAAAGCTTATGCTCAAATAAATTGGTTAGTCTCTAAGGTGCCACAAGTCCTCCTTTTCTTTTTGCAAATACAGACTAACGTGGCTGCTACTCTAATACATAGCCAGACAATCCTGCTGTCAGGGTGCCAATGCCTGAGATGATGGGGCATCCAGGATTTCCAGGTTATTTCCATGGATCTTGGGTAGCAGATAGAATACCCCAGGTCGGGGTTCCAGGGGTGTGTCTGTGCGGATTTGTTCTTGTGCTTTTTCAGAGAGTTTCTTGAGCAAATGGTGTAGTTTCTTTTGGTAACCCTCAGTGGGATCAGAGGGTAATGGCTTGTGGAAAGTGGTGTTGGAGAGCTGCCTAGCAGCCTCTTATTCATATTCCGACCTAGTCATGATGACGACAGCACTAATGTATGAGTGCAAGACAGGCTTAATGACATGCTTTTAGTGTAGTTAGTGTGGGTTATATTGATATAAATCTGTTCTATATAGATAGGCTTGGGAGGATGAGATTTTGGGGGGTAAACGTCAGTTTCACCCTACACACACAAATGGATGAAAAAGCATTTCCATGAATAATAATCAAAACGTACAGTTAGGCAAAATAAGGAAAAAGCTGCTTGAGAATGTCTTGCAGTGTGATTTAAGGAGAGAGATAAATATATATATTGGTATATTTTGACATGTGATGCTGACTATTTCTGTTTTAATTACTATAAAGCTTTAACTCTTTGAGTCCCCATGTCTACAGTCATGAAATTATTATTGTCTGACCTACCCCATAACTTCCTGGAACTGGGAACATTCAAATAAAAAAAAAATCAAAAAGAAATCCTTACAAACATTGGTTTCAGAGTAACAGCCGTTTAGTCTGTATTCGCAAAAAGAAAAGGAGGACTTGTGGCACCTTAGAGACTAACCAATTTATTTGCGCATAAGCTTTCGTGAGCTACAGCTCACTTCATCGGATGCTGTAGCTCACGAAAGCTCATGCTCAAATAAATTGGTTAGTCTCTAAGGTGCCACAAGTCCTCCTTTTCTACTTACAAACATTGATATTATCCATTGAAATGATTAAAAAAATCAAATTCTGTCAAGCCTGTGTATAAATATAGCAATACAATCACCACTAATCTAGCCCGTTTTCTCTCTATTAGAAAACTATTTCTCTGGAACCCCTCCGCTGGTTTTTCTCTTTTCTCACTTGCCAGATTTTGATATAAAATCCCCTCAAAATGTGTTCAGTTTCTCTATTTATAGATTAATATGTTATCTGTATAAATGTGCTTACTTATTTCTCTAAATAACCACTATTAAGAAAATTTTTTTTGCCTTCTCCCTTCTAATTAGCTGACATGTGAATCCTCTCATATTTCCCTAATTTTGTCTCAGTTGTCGAATAGTAATATCAAATCTCAAAATTCACTGATACTTGCATTCTAATTTTAAAATTAGATAAGAGTTCCTCCGTTTTGAAGGAGAAATATTGAGCTGAGTCATTGACTTGATTATGAAAAGAAAATATCAGGTTCTAAAAGCTCCTTGAATCTAGCAGAGAAAGACACAAGGAGAAAGAATGGCTGAAAGTCAGAGACATTCAAATGGAAAATTAGGGTGATTAACCACTGGAAAAAAACTACTAAGGGAAGCGGTGGGTTCTCCAATTCTTGAGTTCGGGAGGTCAGACTAGATTTTCTAAATTCAATGGTCTCTCCCCCTTCTGGCTTTAAAAATCCGTGACACCAAATGGAGAGTGGGTGGGTGGGGGATTAAATTCCCCAATGATCAAATGTCCCCATGATATCTGAGAATCCAAGTGTTTCCTCTGTAACTAGGGTACGAGTGTCTTCCAGATACTGATGGGGAAAATCACTGAGGGCTAGATGTACAGAGATGTCAGTGAGAGAACCTGGATTTGTGCAGGAAATGGCCCACCTTGATTATCACACACATTGTGAAGAGAGTGGTCACTTTGGATGGGCTATTACCAGCAGGAGAGTGAGTTTGGGGGGGGGGGGGGGCGCGGAGGGTGAGAAAACCTGGATTTGTGCTGGAAATGGCCCAACTTGATGATCACTTTAGATAAGCTATTACCAGCAGGACAGTGGGGTGGGAGGAGGTATTGTTTCATGGTCTCTGTGTGCATATAATGTCTGCTGCAGTTTCCACAGTATGCATCCGATGAAGTGAGCTGTAGCTCACGAAAGCTCATGCTCAAATAAATTGGTTAGTCTCTAAGGTGCCACAAGTCCTCCTTTTCTTTTTGCGAAGACAGACTAACACGGCTGTTACTCTGAAACCTGAGAGATGTCAGTATTACTTTTAGGTGTGAATCCACAGCCCTGAGTTAGGCTCCCTATATTATCCCTGGGCAGAGCTAAGCACCTAAAAATGGGATCCACAAAACACAGCTTGCTGACCGGGGAGCTGCTTGAGCTAGCCAATGGGAAATACTGTGGAGAGGGGTGGGTAATATGCCCCTGCCCCCGCAAAGGGACTTAGATGGCTATCTCTGCTGAGTGATTCCTAGCCCTGAACCCTCTCCTGGAGTTTGGAGCATAAGGTTATGGGGTACATCCCCCAGTCTCTCCCATTGAAACTGTTCCGCCATGTATAAATGGTTACATATGTGGTGGGTGAGAGAGAGTGGGACTGACTCCAGCCCTGGGGCAGGGTGCTCACCTGGGTTTTAGGAAACCCAGGTTTCAGGTCCACTCCTCCAATGACTATTTGGACCTTTCTGTTTGTGCTGACCCAGACTGTCTCCTTTGGGTACCTTTTCCTAGCAACATTTGTTCTTAGAGGTGATTGTAACTTTGTATGAACTTTCACTCCTTTCTGAAAATGGAGCTCCCCATTGGGGTAGGACTGCCAGATCCCAGTGACTACGACACATCCTGCTGGGGGATGGGAAACCCATTCAGAGAAGGGAGTTTCAGGAGGCTGCTGGTGGGTTTGTGTTCGAAGGGCTGGAGCAGGAAATACACAGGGCCAGGGAGGTGGTGACAGAGTGGGGCAAACCTGCTGGGACACGTTCAGTCTGTGGCATAATGTTCAGAACAGGCCCTTTGTGGGGATGGAAATTCCCCCATTTCTGGAATGGGAAAGAAACCCACTGGGCAGGGCTGGGAAAACTGACCAGACTCCCAGTGCTGGAGCCTGAACCCACTAGCCAGACGCTGCTCTGGAATTTGAAGGGGGCACATACCAGTGAGGCCCAGGGGAGAGGCCCTGTCCCCTCACCCCCAGCTGCTGGGAATGGGGAGGGGGTTGGGATTCCTGTCCTTGGACCCTGCTCGAGGGCTCTGCCTCCTGTATCAGCCTCTGGCTAGTAGGTGTGTGATAAATGAGATGACCCTGCCCTCCTCCACCGGCTGGGAGGGACAAGGAATTCTCTCCCCTTCTGAAGCCTCTTGGCTGCTCTGAGCAGGCTGGAGGTGGGATGCTGCTATTCTGGCCCCCACAGAACTTACTTTTTATTGACCCTTCAGCCCCGTGACTGGTAGGATTGTGGCTGGGGCAGCAGGTACTGAGTGGGGGACTCTTGTTGTTTCAGGAGCACCGGCCTTCGAGGAGGTGGCTGTGTATTTCAGTGAGGGGCAGGGGTCTCTGCTGGACCCCGGTCAGAGAACGCTCTACAGGGACGTCATGCAGGAGAATTACGAGACGGTGACCTCACTGGGTAAGGGATTTCTGTCCCCATGGTTATTAGAAGCTGGGGGGGGTGGGGTCTATGATGTGGCCAGTTTGACTTCTACTCAGGTTCTTCCCAAGTCCCTTAGGTTACGTCTACACGGCATCTGGGAGGTGGGATTCCCAGCTCAGGAAGATAGTGGCTAGGGCTAGCCTCCTGAGTACATGCCCAGGGTCAGGGCAGGATTGTACTCAGGTGGCTAATCCGAGCCACAGCCCATGCTGCCTTGGCCACCCTGCCATTGTTAGAGGCTAGTTCTTGTCCATCCACCAAGCTGGGAATTACACCTCTCAGCAGCTGTGCAGACAGACCCTGTGATTTCAGGGGAATGACCTCATACTCCTGACAATTTGTTTGACAGACTTTGATCTCCACTCCCCCAGCCATGGGATAGGAGAGTCTGAAACACAAGGGAGACCTAATTCATCTCCATCCCTGCATCCTTTGAGGTGGCAGAAGCATTGTATTGTCCTGTCTGTATTCATTCATGTCTCTTCTCTTCCCCTCCCCTCCTGGGACCAGTTCCATTCTTGGAGCAGATGTCACTCACCCATGCTGACCGAAATCTGTCAGGAGCTTCCTCCCCAACTTTACTTCCCCCAGGGTGTTTGGAAGGGATGTGGAGGCAGAATCCAGTTTCTCCTTTGTGGGCTCCTGGTGCTCTGTGTTGTCTGTTAGAATTAGGTTATTTCGTCCAAGTATGGAGGCTCCATTTTTTCTTTATTTTTAAAACCTCTGTTCCTGGCTTCACCCTGGGGTGCCGTTGTTGTCCCTGGTGCAGCACAATGTGAAGCTAGAGTGAGAGAGAGAGAGGGTGTAAAAGAATGAAGCTCCATTATGCTCAGACGATGATCAGGAACATCCCAGTTTTAATGGATCATGGAGCACCAGGGACCCACTTCAGAGAAGGAAAAATTACAGAAGGGTTAGTAAATGTTCCCTTTCTCAGTCTCCCCGCAGTTGTTGTGTTGTGTTTCCCCTCTTTGCTGTTCCCCTTTTGTTCCTTTCTCCCCGGCACGGGGGATGACTGCTGTCTGGATTCTCTCTCTGTATTCCAGGGGGTGCTGAGATGGTGAATGAGAAGGAGAATCCACAGTGGGAAGGTGGTGAGGACGTGGGTCTGCAGGAAACAGTATTGGGAAGATCTGAGGGGGAGTTTTATGAGAATTGTAAACCAGGAAAAGCCTGTGGAAATCAGCGCAGGTCAGAGAGGCTTCTGGGATGCAACCCAGGGAAGAAAACGTGTGAACCCAGAAATCATGGTGGAGATTGCAAGGACCTCAAGGAAACCACAGCCCAGCAGAGAATGCCCAGAGAGCAGAAAAAAAACACATGCACCGAGTGTGGGAAAATCTTTATTCGGAGGTCACATCTTATTTCACATCAGAAGGTCCACACTGGAGAGAAACCCTACAAGTGCCTTGTCTGTGGGAAAGTTTTCAGTCAGAGCTCAAATCTTATTTCCCATCAGAGGATCCACACTGGCGAGAAACCCTATAAGTGCCTTGTCTGTGGGAAAGGTTTTAGTCATACCGCAAACCTTATTTCACATCAGAGGATCCACACAGGGGAGAAACCCTATAAATGCCTTGACTGTGGGAAAGGTTTCAATCAGGGTTCAAACCTTATTAGGCATCAGAGAACCCACACAGGAGAACAACCTTATAAATGCCTGGAATGTGGGAAAAGCTTCATTCAGAGCTCAGATCTTATTAGGCATGAGAGAACCCACACAGGTGAGAAACCCTACAAATGTCTTGACTGTGGGAAAAGCTTTGTTCTGAGCTCAGATCTTATTTCACATCAGAGTGCTCACACAGGAGATAAACCCTATAAGTGCTTGGACTGTGGGAAAAGTTTCAATCAGAGTTCATACCTAATTTCACATCAGCGAACGCATACAGGAGAGAAACCCTATAAATGCCTTGAGTGTGGAAAAACATTCAGCTGGAACTCAAATCTAATTTCACATCAAAGAACTCACACAGGAGAGAGACCATATAAGTGCCTGGACTGTGGGAAAAGATTTATTGACAACACGGCCCTTATTAAACATCAGAGAATGCACACAGGAGAGAGACCCTATAAATGCCTTGACTGTGGGAAAAGTTTCAGTCGGAAATCAACCCATATTGGACATCAGAGAATTCACAGAGGAAAGAAACCTTGAATATGGGAGAAGCTTCAGCTGGGGTCAGCTTGTATCAGGCATCAGGAAAGTCAGACAGGGAATAGACCTCTTAAATATCTTTAATGTGGAAAATGCTTCAAGTGGAATTGACATTAGAGACTCCTCACAGGAGAGAAATTCTATCAATTCCATCCCTAGGACTGGCCTTAGTTTATTTTAAAAAATCCAATGCCCGTGCACATATCTTTGCTTTCATTCATGCTAAGTCAGACTCATGTGGGCTGCAGACCTGGGGGGAGAATTCAAATGAATTCCCCACACTGTGTGATCGTTCTGAGCTTAAATTCCAGTTTCCATCAGATGGGAATTTGGATTTTCTCCTTTCATTAGGATGGTGTTAAAACTTTTGTAACCAGCATGACAACATAAGAAGGTGCCGAATGAAGCAGGTGTCGATAGTTCAGAGGAGAGTATGGGTAAGTCTGTTCTCCTGATTTTGAATCAACTGGAACATGCTCTGGGATATCACTATGTATGAACCTGAAAGTTTCTTATAGTCCACCCTGTATTGTGGATTGTTCTCTATTTGCTGAAGGCCGTTTAGTCACCTAGTAGTATATTAGTTTTGTTTTACAGGACGTAGTGCAGATTTAGTGGGGACTCCAAAAGACAAATGACCATTTGCCAGAATGCTCTTGGTTTATTTGTACCATTTTCCGACCCTTTGCCATGAGATCTTAGTGTTATTTGAACAATGATTATTTTACATCACCATCAGCACAAACACTGATGGGGCCAGTGTGAGAGTTGCAGGCCGAGAGGCAGGGACTGAAACAGGGAAGGAAGTTCCTGCCTGATCCCTGGAGTGACGGGAGATACAGTCAGGAGAGAGATAAAGGGCTGGGAAACTACAGGGTTTTCTCTGGAGAGCCACACAGCCGAGGCTGAGAATTGTTAACTTGCTACATAGGAGCCAGAGAGAGACAGGAACTAGCTTGTGATCACTGGGTGAAACTGTCCCTGAATCCCAAAGGGCTACAAATGACACTGCTTGTGGAGTGATTTGGGCGCATCAGTGATTCCTGGGAGGACGAGACTGAGCAGAGACAGGAAGGAAACTAGTGAAGTCAACAAGCCTGGCCGGCCCTGAGGCCAGCTGACATCCATCACTGAGACTGGAGAGCAATGAGGAGTCCGTGAACCAAGCTTCTCACGCATACCCCCTCTCTACAGTGTCCTTTACTGAGATGACAGAGACTCACTCTCTCTGTCACACTCACCCCACGCATGCCAAGGACATCCCAGGGGGATAAAACCCTCAGCCGGGATTGGAGGTGCCGCGCCGTTCTCTGGCTCCCGTTAACCCGAGCTCCCTGGCTTTCCAGCTCTCAAAGCGTTTGCTTCTCTGTGACTGAATCCCGGCATCTGTAATGGATCCTCTGCATTTTTCTGCCCACTGTACAACATTGCTCCGTTTCTGATGCCTGCGGGAAGTGGGAACAGCACCGTGCTGGGCTGGGGCCAAAATGCTTCGTGCTGAGCTGGGTACTGGGTGTGGGGAGGAGAGTTTAGCTTTTATTTCTGGCTTAGAAAGAATAAAGTCAAATTTAGTTTCTCAAGCTCCCAGAGTCCTTTGTCTTGAGTCATGAGTAAAAATAGCCTTTAACAGACTCCGAGTCCACCTGGGAATCTTCTTTGAGGTGTTCCTTCCCCAACCCTGTGTGCCACAGGGAGCACATCCCGGAACTGCCAACTCTTTGTGGCAAAAATCCCTTGTCTAGGAGGGAAAATCCCCTCTGTCTGTCATTTCCCGTTCACCTGCCTCCTATCTACCACCATCTTCTGAGAGCTGTAACCACACAGTCCAACTGCCCAGCTCCCGGAATCAGTGGCGACCCCCTAAAATCCACCATAGCATAAACACACCACCTCCTAGAACCCCTGCCACTGGCACAAGCCTTCTGGTTCACCGCTTCAAGGGGGCCCATGCTAGGTGTAAGGCATGATAGTTATAGAGTTGATGGCCAGAAGGGACCATTAGATCATTTAGTCTGAGCTCCTATATAACACAGCTCAGAAAATTTCACCCAGATACTTCCATGTTGAGGCCAATAACATGTGTTTGGCTAACGCAGATCTTCCTGAAAGACCTCGAGTCTTGATAGGAAGAGATGGGGAATCCACCACTTTCTTGGTCATGTGTCCCAATGATTAATTATCCTCACTGATAAAAAAAAAAAATATGTCCCTTAAGTCCAGTTTGCGTTTGTCTGGCTTCAATTTCCAGGCATTGGTTCTTGCTATACTTTCCCCCTCTAAATTAATGAGCCCTTTAGCATCCAGTATTTTCTCTACCCAAAGGTACCCAAATCTACCCACCTGCCCATTTTAAGATAAATGGATTGAGTTTGTAACATCTCTCATTGCAAGGCACCTTCGTCAACCCTCAAATTATTTTTATGGCTCTGATCCCATTTTTCAACATCCTTTTAAAAATGTGGCTACCAGAACTGGACCCGATATTCGGGGATTGGCCTCCCCAATGCCATATGCAGAGGTAAATTCATCTCCATGCTGATGCTCAGGGGCAGCAGGTTTGTATAATTTTTGGTGGTGCCCAGGAAGGGTCCAAGTCTCTCCCCCGCCCCCACACACACACCTGCCTAAGGCTCTGGGAGGGAGTTTGGGGTTCAGGCTCTGGGAGGGAGTTTGGGTGCGGGAGGGGGTTTGGGGTTCAGGCTCTGGGAGGGAGTTTGGGTGCAGAGTGTGGGCTCCGGGCTGGGGCAGGGGGTTGAGGTGGGGAAGGGGGTGAGGGCTGTGCCATGGGATTGGCATGCGGGAGAGGGGTGTGGTGCTTACCTCTGGTGGCTCCATAAAGTGACCCCCACACCCCTCTGGCAGCGGCTCCTAGGCAGGGGGGCCAGGGGTCTCCGTGCGCCACTGCCCACAGGCACCGCCCCCGCAGCTCCAATTGGCCACAGTTCCGATGGCAGAGTTGGCGCTTGGGGCAGGGGCAGCGTGCGGAGACACCACCACCCGCCAAGGGGCCGCAGGGACGTGCCAGCCACTTCCAGGAGTGATGCGTCATGTGGACTGAGGGCGGGCAGGAAGCCGCTTTAGCCCTGCTGTGTCTCTGGTGGTGGTGGCGGGAGCGGCAGGCGGGGCAGGGGGAGAGACCCAGCCCCGAACATTGGTGGAGCTGGGCCCCTGTGCTCCGAATATTCCTAGAGCACGGTCACCATGGGCCCATACAACTTGCCGCCCCTGCCTCATTTATGCATGAAGCATCCCATTCGCCTTTTTTGCCACAGCCTCGCATTGGGAGCTCATGTTGAGTTGTTTCTCCGCTATGACCCCTAAATCCTTTTCAGAATCACTGCTTTCTGGGCCACCTTTTCCTTAGTTACGCCCTGCATTCCTCAGTCCTCAATGTACAACCTGGTATTTGGCCTTATTAAAAAGCATTACGTTTGAACGGGCCCAGGTTACCAAGCGATCAAGATGACTCTGGATGATGACCCTGTCCTCATCATTCTTGACCACTCGGTCAATGTCTGTGCCATCTTCAAATTTGATCAGCAGTGATTTTATACTGACTTCCAGATCCCTGATGAAAATGTTGAGTATTGTGAGGGCTCTAGACCCAATCCCCGAGGAACCGCACTAGAAACACCTCCATTTGATGACGATTTCCCGACTGACAACTACTTCCTGAGATCTGTCATTTAGCCAGTTCTTTATTTATTTAATGTGTGCTTTATTGATATTGTATAGTGCTAATTTTTTTACCAGACTGTCATGCAGTAAAATGTTACCAGAATACCAGGCAGTTAAAAAGTGTTAAGCATATTACATGTACCCAGTTATCTTTACTAACTAAATATTTAATTTCTTCAAAGAATGAAATCAGGGTTGTTTGTTTTTTTACAAGACCTAGTTTCCATAAAGCTGTGTTGACTGGCATTAATTATGTTCCTATTCTTTAATTATTTATTAATTATATTAACAAATTTTTCTGTAATTTTGCCCAGTATTGATGTCAGACTAAGTGGCCTATAGTTACCCAGGTCATAACACTTGCCTTCTGGAATTTCCCTGTTATTCCACGATTATTAAAAATTAATATTTGGGGTGGAGATCTCCTCAGGAAGCTCTTTAAGAGCTCTAGGTTGGAAGTTTTTCAGACTTGCTGATGGAAAAAAGTTTATCCTTAGCAAATGGTGTTGAACATCCTCCTTAGTTACTAATGGACTGGAAAGTACTTCATCATCTTCATGATGATGCAGAGGCATGCAGAGAACTTGCAGAGTTGCCTGTTAATGCAGCTCCTCTGGGGGAGCATGGGAGGGTCCCGTGCACTCAGGGGCACCATTTCAAATTTTGGTGGTGGCAGGGAGGATAATTTCACCATGATTCCAGGGGCTACTTAGGCACCTGAAAACTCTAGGATTTTGGCAGATAACTTAGCAAAGAGCTGACAGGAACACTTGCCAGACTGCCTTCCAGGGAAGACAGCTATAAGAATGGATCCAGGGAATGGTTCTGCATCTCTGAGCTGTTTGGACACTTTCAGGGAACAATCCCGATGCAAGACACAGATCCCCAAAGTTATCTTGGGTAACCCTGAGAGACTTATGGAAAACTTTTGTCACTTTGCACTGACAAACTTGGACTGTCTGAACCTGTTCATGTATTTTACCTGCTTTAAGCTCTCAAGAACTTTCACAAATAAAAGAAAGAAAATTAAATAAATGAGTGACGTAGCTACACCGATATAGGGCCGTAGCGTAAACCGGACCTGAAAGCTGTCCCATTGAAATGGAATTATTCACAGCAGTCATTAAAGTTAAACATGCACGTAAATGTTTCCAGGGCCGAGATTAAGGCCACAGTTTATGAGAGGTGCAGACGCAAGAAGAGACAGGGACAGGGACAGGGAGCTGACAGGAAAATGCTGATGGAGTCCCCTCTCCTCTCCCTTCCATTAGATCTCAGCCGAGTTCCCTAAGATGGGGCACCATGTGGCCCAGCTGGCTCTATTTGTCAGCGATACAGACAAGGACATCAGCCGGCAGCCCAGGGAGGGGACTTACCGGCTCTACCAGCTGCTGCTCCAACAGAGGGGTAAGGAACCCAGCTGGGACACGGAACCCAATAGGGGACTGAGAGTGACCACAGGTTGATAATGGGACCGCAGACCATTTCTCTCAGACTGACCCAAGCTGGAGGACAAGTCTCTCTCTGCCTCTGGTCTTCTCCACTCCACTGTGGAGCCACCAATGGGATTGGAAGGACACAGAAACTGCAACCAGAATGAGAAAAGTCTCTCTCGCTCTTCCAGGCCTGACCATACATGAGGCGGAAGATCTCTGGTGCTATGACTGGCACCAGGACAGAAGGCTCTTGGGCTACAAGAACACAGCCAGAGTGGGGGAGGTAAGGGCACTGTGCCAGGGCATGACACAGCTCGGGGAGTGGGGCTGGCTGGGTTCCCTGCAGTGGATGCCTCCTGGAGACAGGAAAAGAGCCCACTCCTTATTTCCAGCTCAGAGTTCCTCATCCAGCAACCAGTGGGACAGGCTGGTGCTAAAGGTCCCACATTGGAACCTCGCTAGTTGCCATGATTTGAGTGTCTTACATGGATGCATTGCTACATGGCATAAGGAGGATCCCCGGGTGGGTGAGTTAAAATAGGATTATGGCTATGGGTGTCTCTCTGCTCCTTTTCCCCCGGCTGATGACCAAGTGTCTGAGAGGAGAGCCCTGGGTCAGTCAGTCACGATTGCTTGATCAGACCCTTGTTTCATTCCCTGCACCCTGTAGAAGCAGAGAAAGGAGGTGGGCTTTGCCCAATTCCATTGACGGTCAGGAAGGAGAATGCCCCAACCTGGGAACTGGGTAGGGGACATAGTGAGCTCCAGAGCCAATATAGACCACATGCGCCCCCCTCATGTCTACAGACCTAGCCAGGGAATGGCAGAGTATCTGGACCTCAGCCACTGTTCCAAAGAAGCACATTGTCACTGACCCAAGTTGTGGCTACTTGCTGCACAAATAGAAAATCAAAGACATCGCCCACCCCCCCCCGCCCCTCTCTCACAACTCTGGAGAGAATATCCAAACCTTCGAACACACCGTAACACAGTGCCCCCAGCCTGGAGTCAAAGGTGAAATGGGTGATTTCCACAACATCACAGAGGAGGCCTTGGAGTGGCTCCTGGATCGACAAGGGCATCGACAGAACGCTGCTCCACAGACGCCCCATGAGAGAGACTGTGTGAGCTTGTCCCGCCTCACATACACTGAATTGCTGCAGCGGAAGAAAAGTCTCCGAGGAGTGTCTGTGATGGGGACTGGGCCATGGGTCTCCTTGTCCTTGTCAGGCTGCAGGTTGGATTCCCCTTGAAGAAACCAAGGAGCTGCAGAGGCCATTCCCAGCGACGAGAGAAATCACTAAGCTGGGGTGAAGAGACCTTTGGTCTGTCAGCTCCAACCCCCTCGTCCCCCACAACACACACACGCTCCTCTAGGCGCTGAGATGCAGGAGATTTCTCTGCTGGAAGCAACACAGGGTCCCCTGTCGTCTCTGTGCCCTGCACAGCAGAGTGGGCCTGCTCACACACATTAGAGATCCATTTGCAGCCCATCCTGGCCCCTGCCAGAAATTGCCCTCCTGAAAGAGCCACTGGAAGCTTTGGTCCCTAAGCACCTGCGACCTTTTGATAAAGGGGCTTCCCTGAGCCCTGGGACCCTGAAAGCCTCCTGGGGAATGAACTGCCTTGGCCACAGCAGCTCTCTTCCCCGCCCTTTGGGGCACTAGACGGTGATGCCATTGTACGGCCAGGACTTGGAGGCTGGCTCTGGGCAATCTGCTCGAGCCTCGTGTCCTCTTGGTTTTAGATCTTTGGAAAATTCTTCTGTGACGGGCAGAAAAGATCCTTTCTGCAGACAGCAGTGCTGCCCATCCACGACCCCCTGCTGCGTGTCAGCCAGGCTGGGCTGGTGCTCGTCTACTCCCTCCTGGGGGAAGCCCAGCAACTGATGGGGGTCACGGTAAGCAGCTGCAATCGACTCAGGAGCTTGGGGTGGGGCCCAGGGCCTCCTTCCCATTCTCTCGCCATTCCCTGGCCTGGTAGCAAGGAGCCTAGTGGGGACTTCTGGAGTTCATGGACTTCTCATCTTAGGATGTGGTGCTCTGCTATCACTCCTGGAAAGGACAGGAGAGTCCCCTAAGTGCCCTCTGGGAACCTTTCCTGCCCCACAGAGCTGCACACATTTCCCCATGGCTTAGTGTCCATGTCACCCGAGCCACCATCGAGAGTTGCTCCCATCCCCGGCAGCCTGGGAGGCCAAGGACTGACTGGAGATGGCGACTGACCAGGAAGGGCTGAGGCACATGGGCGTGGGAAGCTGGTGTTGCTGCTGGTAGGGCTGGACCCGCTCTCGAGCGATTGGGAGGATTCAGTTAGCAGGGGCTGCCCCCTTCACCAGGGCTGCAATCCTGTGGCTTCAGCTTTTGTCACTGGGGTGACTTGGGGAAAGGTCTCAGCCTCTCCCCATCCCACTTCACTGCTGCCAGAATCCCTCCTGTCCCCCGCCACCCTGCTAGAGCCCCCTCCCTGCCCTACCTGGGTGGGGATGGAGGTGGGGGTGGAGGAGAGGGTTCTACGAACTTGAGCGGTGTCCCCAGGTGGGTTGGAGGTGGAACAGCTGTCAGGGCACTGATGGGGAGGTGGCAGGAGCTCACCCGACAAGGAGGGGGGTTGGCACTGGAGGTCACTAGAGAGGACAGCAAGCCTCCATCCTGGGGGTCGGGAGGGTGAATCCACCACTCAGACATGAGCAGCTGCTGGGTGGAAATGATGGTGCTGGTTCCAGGTGCCCTTCATCCTCCCTGATTCCTGGGGAGTGTCTCCGTCTCTGACAGGTTCTCGTTCCCCTGCAGCACGAGGATGTCACAGCCAAGGTCATGGGCCAGCTTCACATCATCCGGCACTTGCACCAGATGCCCGAGGCGCTGCAAGGGCTGTGGCTCGTCTGATGCTCTGAAAGGTTCCCCTCCCTGTTCAGCAAGTCCCCTCCCTGCTGCAGGTACTGCTCTGTCTCACTGTAAATGCAGGGCTAGTGGAAGCGGAAATGGAGGCCTCCTAGAGAACAGACTCTGACCTCCTCCTGACCAGCAATGGGGTTTCACCGTCCTCTCAGCAAACCTGTCAGCCGGGCTGGACCAGGAGGAGGGTATCTAACAGGGTGGCTTGGCCTGTGGCTGCCAAGCCTGGGGCTAGGCCAAGCTGATGACCAAGTGAGCCCCACCTGAGAGGAAACAAGGGGAAACAGCAGCAAAAGTACAGAAGCAGAGCAAGCTGTTCAGTAGACGGTCTCTGGCCAAAACCTGGAGTCCAAGGTAGGACTGGGTTCTCTCACCGTCCCTAAGGAAGGGGACACAGAAGACCATAGAAACCCAAGAAGGGCAGGCCAAGCCGAAATCAGGCGGAGGAAGAACTCCCCACGAGGGTGGAAGGCCTTGCTTCTGTTCAAGACATTTTTGGACTTTGTTTGGAAGGAGCACGACCCAGGAAGGAGTGGAGTAAAGGCCAGTCACCTGGTTGGGGGGCTGAGTTCCCAGCCAACAAAGTGCAAGCGTGAGTATCAGCGGGGTTGCTAGCCCAGCGAGAAAGCGGTGACACGAGGCCTGGCCAGCATCTAGCGGTGAGTGAACTCTGGTACGCACCTGCTTCCATTCTGGAAACAGTCTGGTATTGGAGAGTGGGTGGGGAGAGCAGGGAGGTGGGAGGGGTTCCTGAGGCTGGGGTCGGGAGGAAGCTGTGGGGCTGGGAGGGGAAGGACATGGCCCAGCTTGTGGGAGGGATCCTGCTGGCTGTGTCTGGAGCCCTGTGTAGCCTCTTCTGTGGGAAGTTCCCATGGGTCAGTGGGGCCTGAATCTCTCCTGCTCCTTTGGTCTCTTTGGGCTTCACAGGAGATGTCTGGTGAAGTGCCCTTGGACTCTGGGCCCAGCACCGCTCAGAAATTATTCGCTACCTTCAGAGAGACAGGGCACAGCTCAGCCTGTTGGGTAGGCTGGAGACTCACACTTCACTCGAAAACACGACACTGAGGTGGTTTGGGAAGCACAGTAACAAAGAAGAGATTTAAGTGACACTAAGCAAGAGATAGAGACAAATTTCAAACAGACAAACAAAACACAATACACTTTGTAGTGACTAAAACTGAATCTTAACAAGTCCCAATCTTTGCCTTAGCAGTTTCCAGATTAACATCTCAGCTTTCCTAACAGACCTTCTTTGATGTCCCTGTAGGGTAGAAAACTTCTGTGTTGAATCCGCTGATTTGATTGCTTCGTCTTCTGGTTTCAGACCCTCTGTTCTCCTTCTGGGCTGCCTGGACCCTGACTGTAACATCTCTCTGGCCCAGCCTCTTACACAGATGCGTGCTGCAGCCAGCCCAGCACAGGGAGCAGTGGGGACAGATGATCTCCTCCTGTCAGACCAAGAAACAGGGGTCCCAGTGAGGCTTAGATGGAAGATCCCAGGCATCTCCTGGAGGTAAGAACCGTCTACTCTTCCGGGCACTTGGGAGTGTTGCAACGAAGAGGGAGCTCCTGTTCCATAGCCTATTTGTCCTCATGACTGTGTTTTTTTATTCTCAGAGGATGCGTCTGGGACCCTGGAGACTCTTTCGTGAAGGAGGTTTGAGCGGGGAGAGATCAGTCACTGTCATGACCCCCGGGTCATTAACCCGGGTCTCCAGGGTTCCTGGGAGCAGCCACCCTCCAGCACGCCACCTGGAAGCCTACGAAAAACTGCTTACCTTGGACTGACGAAGTCCAGACCCAATTTGAGGCTCCATCCCTGAGGACCTATTGGTAGAGTCCCAGAACAACTAATCGGCCCCCGGGACCTCCTTAAACCAGCAGCAGGAACAAGGAGCTGTCTGAACACCCGAGCTCCTCCCCGCCCCCTCTGGACCGTGTGTTGGCTGTTCCTGCTCCCGCTCCCCAGGCTTGATTTCCTGGCATGTGGACTTGGGGTGACTCATCTGACTTGAGGTGCTGAACACAATTTGGTCTTTTGCTTCTGCTCTTCCCGTGTCCTGACCCAGCTGACTCTCAACTCCTGCCTTGTGAGTGTGGACTCTGCCTCTGACCACTAGGTCTGGCTGCTCATGACCCGGCCATGACACTGACTTTTCGACAATTCCTCCAGTGCCCTTTTCTGCTCTCCAGCTCTGCTCTCCCAGCAAGACACACCGATCCCTGGCTCCCAGAGTCCTGCTTGCCTGCTGTTCAAGGGCTCAGGGGGAGAGCTTGTCTTGCCCCCTCCCCTACCACAGCTGCTTTTCCTCGGGGACTTTCTCTAGCGCAGAGGAGAATCCGTCCTGGCAGCAATTCAGGAAGTCACGGAAGGGACGGTCTGCTCAGCTCCCTCTGCAATGCCTCTGCCCGAGACCATCACGAGTGGGTGCCCAGTGACTGCGCCGGCAGCTCCTTGAGAGACTCCTGGGGCAGGGCAGTCGTGTTTCCCGGTGACCGCGGGAAGCCATGCGAAGAGTGCGGCATTGAGGAGACTCTCCTGCTGTCCCAAAGGGTTTCTGTTCTCCTGCACGGTCAGACCGTGGGGCCGGCTGGCAGAATGGGGAAGAGCTGGTTGGCGATGAGTCGGAGGATTCACCATGGAGGTGGCAGCAGCTGCAGATCCTGGAGTCGCCTGTGGTCGGGTTACCATGCGTCCGGAGTTTCCCGGACATGTCCGGCTTTTGGGGTTTTAAATCACCCTCCGGGAGGAATTTGTAAAACTCTCCAAAGGGCCGGGATTTCCCTCCCAATGCAGCACTCTGGGGGCGGGGAGGGGGGGAGCTGCGCGCTCTGCGGGGGAGCACGGCACTGTGTCTGGCTCCGCACCCCAGACACACTGCTCTGAGCAGCAGGGTAAGGGGGCCGGGGGGGCTGGAGAAGGGGCATGGGGTCCCAAGGGACAGTCAGAGGACAGGGAGCAGGAGGGGTTGGGTGGGTCAGGGATTCTGGGGGGAGCCTGTCAGGGGGTGGGCATATGGAGAGGGGTCGGGGGTGTCAAGGGACAGGGAGCAGAGAGGGATTGGATGGGGCGGAGGTTCGGGGGGAAGTCAGGGGCAGGGAGCAGGGGGGATTAGATGGTTTGAGGGTTCTGCGGGGGCAGTCAGGGGACAGGGAGCAGTTGGATAGGTGTGGGAGACCTGGGGGTCTGTCAGGAGGCGGGGGTGCGGATAGGGGGCGGAGCAGTCAGGGGACAGGTAGGGAGTGGAGTTCTAGGGGGGCAGTTAGGGTGGGGGGGTCTAAGGAGGAGGTAGTTGGAGACAGGGAGAAGGAAGGCTTAGACTGAGGGCGGGGTACTGGGGGGGCGATCAGGGGACAAGGAGCAGCCGGGGTTGGATGGGTTAGCAGTTCTGTGGGGGGCAGTCAGGGGGCAGGAAATCGGAGGGAGTAGATAGGGGGCAGGGCTACCACTCCCCCCCGCCCCACCCCGGAGTGTCCTCTTTTTTGAAAGTTCAAATATGGTAACCCTACCCTATGGGCCCAGCCTCCACTCCTGAGAGTTCAGGCGAACCTCCCCCTGTTCTCAGGGAATCTTTGGCTTTGGCGCCTGGGCCTGCCTGCCGAGACAGAGGACTCAGTGTTTCCATCAGGCTGCTCAGTTGCGAATGCAGCCACCCAAAGACGTGAAGAATGGAAGCGGAAGAGCAAAGCTGGACCCTCCGCTGAGCTCCTGCAATCAAGTGAGCCCAGCCTGGAAGAGACGAGGGAAAGCTCCAGGGTGGCTGGTGGCTGCAGGAATCCAGGGGAGGAGAAATAAATAGTTCATGATGAATCCTATGGGCTTTGTCTTGTGTGGTGAAAGGTTTAAAATGGGTCTAGTTACTATCACATTCAACTTTACAATGGCTGTGTCTGATAGAAGGGCAGGTCTGGAAAGGTCAGAGGTCACTCGAGGAGCTTCAAGTCTCCGATTCTGTCCCTATTTCCTGCTTTGACCAGCTGATCTCACCCCAACCCATCCCTCAGGTGGTCGCAGTGGTGAGCTCTTGCCCTCTTTTTCTGGATGAGCCACCAGCATGGGGACAGGATACATGTGGCCAAGGAAATGGAGAGGCATGGGGGTCACTGGCAGAGGCATGCAGAGAACTTGCAGAGTTGCCTGTCAATGCAGCTCCTCTGGGTGGAGCACGGTAGGGTCCCGTGCACTCAGGGGCACCATTTCAAATTTTGGTGGTGGCGGGGAGGATAATTTCACCATGATTCCAGGGGCTACTTAGGCACCTGAAAACTCTCGTGTTTTGGCAGATAACTTAGCAAAGAGCAGACAGGAACACTTGCCAGACTGCTTTCCGGGGAAGACAGCTATAAGAATGGATCCAGGGAATGGTTCTGTATCTCTGAGCTGTTTGGACACTTTCAGGGAACATTCCCAATGCAAGACAGAGATCCCCAAAGTTATCCTGGGTAACCCTGAGAGACTTATGGAAAACTAGCAGGTACCACATCTCTGCTGTCACTTTGCACTGACAAACTTGGACCGTCCGAACCTGTTCATGTATTTTACCTGCTTTAAGCTCTCAATAATTTTCACATATAAAAGAAAGAAAATTAAATAAATGATGTAGTTACACTGATATACGGCCATAGCGTAAACCCAACCTCAGAGCTGTCCCATTGAAATGGAATTATTCACAGCAGTCTTTACAGTTAAACATGCACGTAAGGGTTTCCAGGGCCGAGATTAAGGCCACACTTTATGAGAGGTGCCGACGCAAGAAGAGAAGAGCTGGGCAAAAACTGAAATGCCACTTGGAACTTGGCCCAAACAATGCAGCATGAAAAATAAACTCATCTTGTTATATAGTAATAGAGCTGGTTCAAAATGGTTTTACACTCACAATGCAACCTTTGAAGTAAAAATGCCACTTTGGATTACATGGATCATTTGAAAAAAGTTCCAGTTTAAAAAAAAACATTTTGGATTTCTCTGCCCTCTGGAGAGAGAACGTGGAGTTTTTCATACCAAAACTAAACAAAAATTTGATAATTAAAAACATTTGCAAATACGTTTGAAGAATATGGGGGGGGGAGTGGTTTCTTCTTCAATTTTCATGACCCTCCCCATCCCCGCTATTTTTGACCAGTTCTAATTATGAAGAAATGTCTGTATGTCCATGAATGATAAATATGTCTGCTCCTGAAACATTTAAAAACAACCGCTCTTATCAGGAGCACTGAGGTCACATTACGTAGAGAAACATCCAGGCCTGCAGGTGAGGTGAGGTGAGGTGCATGTTTTGCTGTTGCTGGGAAATTCTGCTTTTGTGAGGTTGGGGGGGAGTTATATTTGAAAGGAGTTCTTCATCCTCTCCCACTCTCATCCAAGGAAGACCACAGCCCACCACTTTTTTCTGGCCATAAGTGTGAGCGACTGGATGAGGGGGAAGAGAAGGGAGAGGAGGGGCAGTGTTTTGGGGGCGTGAAGTGGGAGATCAGGGAGAAAGGCGGCATGAGGGGGGGACTCAGGGCAAGGGGCGGTTTGAGGGGGCCGGACCTCAAGGAGAAGGGGTGGCACAGGGGATGGGCTACAGTTTGGGTGCCAGCAGCCCCCCCACTTTTAGGAATCTCTTGCCCATCCTGCCCTCATCCCAAATTCATTTGTAACAGTAAGAAAACTTTGAGCAACAAGGAGACTCAGAGACCCACACTATTACCGCTAAAATCCTCACCCGCCCCTGGAGCTGGGCAAACAGAAGTTTTTGGTCGCTGGCAATTCCAAAAAAGAGATGGAAAAAAACTGGTTTCAGGTTGAACAAAACTAAATTTTTTCCAAATTTTTGATGAACCAAAAAGCTTAAAAATAAAACAAAACCCAGGAACATTTCAAGGGTTGTAACTTTTTGAATTTTTAAAATAAAATTGAAGGACATTTTTAAACAAAAAATTGTTTCAAGCTGAAAAATCAAAATAGTTTGTTTGGAAAGTGTCTAAACGAAATGCTTTGACTTGTTAAGAACTGGGGGGAGGGGCTGGATGTGAACAATTCAGCAGACCGGATACGAATTCGCAAACTGCTGAATCTGCATTTTTCACCTAAAATTGGTTTAGATGAAAAGTTTCGCCCAGTCTAGTTCCCACCATTGAGGGGCACCGTAAGAGGGATCAGCTCTTCTAGCTGGTTC
Organism: Eretmochelys imbricata; assembly: GCF_965152235.1. Taxonomy (NCBI): domain Eukaryota; kingdom Metazoa; phylum Chordata; order Testudines; family Cheloniidae; genus Eretmochelys; species Eretmochelys imbricata. Next base: position 51,056,384 of record NC_135585.1, read on the forward strand.
CCCAGCCCAAGTCTGTCTCCATTTAATGGGTCCCTCCCCCCCACTCCGCTTTAGGGTTGCCAATTTTAATTGGACGGATTCCTGAAGATTTTATCACATGACATGATCTTTAATTAAAAATTAATCTTGAATTCCTGCAGACTCCCGGTCACCCTGGAGGATTGGCAATGCTACTCCAGTTTCCTGGGCCACACCCGTGTCCCCACCTAATGGATCCCTTCCTCTGGGTTCCTGGGAGAAGCGTCTGTCCTCCATGAGCAGGTCTCCTTCCCCATTCTCCAGGGCTGGGTCTGGATTCCTGTTTCTGGTTCCCTGGGCCTGGACCCCGTCCCTGTCACACACTGTGGGGAGCTCAGATTCCTGTGAATCCTGCGGACTTCCAGGCTGCGGGGAGGGATGAGTCAGCAGCTTCCTGAAGACGAGTTGCAAGTAGGCAAACACTTTCCCCCTACCTTTCCAAAACCCACATCGGTATAGTGAGACTAGCTCCCCCACCACTGCCACCACTCCACGCACCAGGAGACGATTCCAGGACGCTGGCTCTGAAACAAAAAAAGAGAGAGAAAGGCCCCATGACTAAGGGAGTCCGTTAAATCATCCCACTGTTCCCATGAGGATCCCAGAAGATGAAGACGTTCCTGGGATACAGTAGGAGCTGAGTTGAGTCGTGCGCACATGGGCAGCACTCAGAGCAGCGGGAATGAGATCTCCAGGCTCATTATCCCCATCAGCCAACCTGACAGAGGGAGAAAGGTGAGCACGGCAAAGCAGCCCCTGTTCCAGAGTCTGGGAACTGGGATTTTTAAGATGCTCCAGGATGGGGTCCCTCAGGTCTTAAGGTTAGAGGGGACGGTTAGGATCATCTACTCCAGCGTCTCCTGAAGCGTGGGGAAGGGCTAGCCGTGGTGGGAAGGGTGGGGTTTGAAGATGTATCCAGGAAAATGGGGGGTGGGGTCGCTAACACATTGCTGACGGGTGAGGGGCACGATTGGTTTCTTTGCCTTGAGGAGGGGGCTCAGCTTTTAAAAGTTTTGGGAACAATCATTTAGTCTGAGCCCTGGCATAACCCAGGCCAGAGACCGTCGCCTACTGATTCCTGCACCCAGTCCAGTGATTTATGGCACTGACTTGGCATTGAGAGGGATTTTATCATATGCTGAAATCCAGCTGCAGAAGGGAAAGGGCATTAGAAGCTGAAAGACCCCACAAGTGGCTCTGGTTTTCTACTCGAAATAACCACCCGGGGCTGATTTTCCCCAGCCCAGCGCCTTGCAGTCATGCACCCAGCACCGAGTGAGTTCGCTGTGCAGGCAGGCTCCCAAATCCAGACAGTGGCTCTTCACACCCACTTTGCCCTGGCATCAGGGACTGCCCTGAGCACCCATCCTGCAAACATTTACACACCTGAGCCCTCCCACTGCCATCCAAGGCTACTCCTACGGATGGAGTTAAACACGTGGCTAAAGCGTTTGCAGAGGTTCCAAGGAGCTGAGGCTCCGTGTAAAAGGAACATTACTTCAGTTATTCCAATCTTGGGTTGATGAGATGCTCCTGCCCGCCCCCTCCCTTCACAGCTGAGTCTCCCACCCAGTGCAATTCTCCAAGGAACTTCCCACTCCGAGACCCGAGACACTGTGGCCAGCGCTAGCTGTCCCTCTGGCCCAATCCCATGCTTCAGGACATAGTCTGAACGCCACCGAGGTCAGTAATTAATTCCCCACCTGCATTTACAGGCCACAGGGTCTCAGAGTCGGGAGTTCCTTGGAGAATGACCAGAGAGATTGAAGTGATAGCTGGGAGTGCTGGTAGCATAGGGCCTGAGGAGAGAGTCTACATAACCAGACAATCCTGCTGTCAGGGTGCCAATGCCTCAGATGAAGGGGCGTCCAGGATTTCCATGTTTATGGATCTTGGGTAGCAGATAGAAGACCCCTGGTCGGGGCTCTAGGGGTGTGTCTGTGCAGATTTGTTCTTGTGCTTTTTCAGGGAGTTTCTTGAGCAGATGCTGTAGTTTCTTTTGGTAACTCTCAGTGGGATCAGAGGATAATGGCTTGTAGAAAGTGGTGTTGGAGAGCTGCCGAGCAGCCTCTTGTTCATATTCCGACCTATTCATGATGACGACAGCACCTCCTTTGTCAGCCTTTTTGATTATGATGTCTGAGCTGTTTCTGAGGCTGTGGATGGCGTTGTGTTCTGAAAGGCTGAGGTTATGGGGCAAGTGATGCTGCTTTTCCACAATTTCAGCCCGTGCACGTCGGCAGAAGCACTCTATGTAAAAGTCCAGTCTGTTGTTTCGACCTTCCGGAGGAGTCCACCCAGAATCCTTCCTTTTGTAGTCTTGGTAGGAAGCTCTCTGTGGGTTAGTATTTTGTTCAGAGGTGTGTTGGAAATATTCCCTGAGTTGGAGAGGTCGAAAATAGGATTCTAGGTCACCACAGAACTGTATCCTGCTTGTGGGGGTGGGGGGGCAGAAAGAGAGGCCCCGAGATAGGACGGATTCTTCTGCTGGGCTAAGACTATAGTTGGATAGATTAACAATATTGCTGGGTGGGTTAAAGGAACCACTGTTGTGGCCCCTTGTGGCATGTAGTAGTTTAGATCGTTTAGTGTCCTTTTTCTTTTGTAGAGAAGCAAAGTGTGTGTTGTACATGGCTTGCCTAGTTTTTGTAAAGCTCTCCAACACCACTTTCTACAAACCATTACCCTTTGATCCCACGGAGGGTTACCAAAAGTTAGTGCCTGTCTCACCCCCCAGCAACCTGCAAGGTCTCGTGCCAGCAAAGGGAAGCTGCTCCCAGATCTGGAGCTGCATTCGCAAGTCGTGACGGCTGTCCTGCACCATGGTCTCCATGGGCTGGTAGGTCAACAACCTCCATCTCTGTCCCAGCTGCAGGATGGCCTCTGGTTCCTGCTCCTTCAGGCACCTGGAGATGCTGAACTACGGGTGGGGTTGGCAGAGCAGGAGAACACCCCATGAGGTTAAGAAATGGCAGTCAGAGCCTTTTCCCTCCCTGGGAGATTACGGTGTCCCTCTGTAGGGACTCCCTTCCTGGCAGATGCTGTGCTTTCGTTCCTGGAAACTGCCAGGAGGCCCAGCTCCCAACCCTAGCAGCTTGGCTGTTCCATCCCCTACTGTGTACCGAAACTGCCTTGAAAGGCTATCCAAGCCCCTCCCAGGCCTGCTCCCATTGCGGGTCTCTCTCCTGGCTAAGCACAGGCTGTTCTGATATCGCCCAACGGGCCTGTATCCTAGTTACATGCTGCTCCTTCTCACGTGACCCCTGCACTTATTCCCTTCGCCTGGGGAGAGGTTCAGTTCAGCTACTACCCCTTTCATGGCCATCTCACCCTGGGACAGCCTGAAACTGGAAACCTGGGCTCGAACAGTAACTGTTTGCTAGGAAAGGTGCTGAAGACACAACGGAAGAGGAAATCCTTTGGACTGGATTGAAATTATTCCAAAGGAAAGTGAATGAGAGAAAACGCCCAGCGTTATCCTCCGAGCGAAAGAAAAGAATGAAGGTCAGAAAGGACCATTCTGTCCATCTTCTGTGTAACACAGGCCCTAGAACGGCACCGAGCGCTTCCTCCAGAAAACCCACGACATGGGACTGAGCCAGAGCACGTCTTCTGGAAAGACATCTCCATGCATTAGAGCCAGCTGGTCAGAAACAATCTTTCTTCTGCAGTGACGTGAAGTTAAAGGACACGGAGAAGAAGAAAACCTCGACTCGGGTTGTCACTGGAGCTGAAGCAGAGAGGCCAGGCCAAACACGGTTAGGGCCCGGGACTGACTATCAGCAGATCTGCCGTTTTCTATTCCTGGCTTTTTGACCATGAGCGAATCTCTTTGCTTCTCTGTGCCTCAGTTTCCATGACCATAAAATAACGCTACTCAGGGTTATGTTTTCTTCTCTCCTCTTTTTCAAGGCGGGACACTTAGATACATTTGGGGCCTGTCTACGCTACCGGTCTAGAGTGTATTTCTAAGCTGATGACCCCCACATGTTGTTCAGAAGCTATGGATGGCACAAGCTCCGAAGTTAGTTCTGTGCTTAGCCCCTATGGCACAGCTGGGCTGGGCGGCCTTTTCTCGCTCTGCTGTGAGGAGCAGGTTCTGGGCACTAGGGATATGAAGAGGCTCTCAAGGACTAATACTTGAAAATAAATATCAATGAACTGCAACCCAAATAAAAATCACTGCTGCTAACATTGGTGGGTGATAAAATACTAGCAGAGTGGTAATTAATGATGAGGAGAGGGCAGTGACACAGAGTAATCGGATCCCTTGAGAAGCTGGACCGATTCAAAGAAAACAAGTTGGAAAAGAACCAAAGGAAGGGTCCTATCACTAGCAACAAAGCATGCAGGCCACACCTACAGAATGGGGCAGTGTATCCAGGAAAGCACTCACTGTGAAGAGGATTTCGGGGCCATGCTGGGCAAGCCATTCAACATGAGCACCCAGGGTGATGCTGTGGTGAACGGGGCTAAAGCCATCATTAGATGTATGAAAAGAGCAGTGAGGAGCAGAGGGAGGTGACACACCATGAGGAAGACTGATCATGGAATACTGCATCCAGTTTTGGCATCCACCTTTGACAAAAGATTTGGAAATATTGGAGATGGGGCAGCAAAAAGCAATGAAACATTTTGAGGGCTGGAGAAAAATGCCTGCGAGTGAGCTATTGAAAGAGCTCAGCCTGTTTAGGTGATAAAAAAGATCGGGAGGTGACGTCATTTGAAGTGTTGAAGTGACTTCATGAGGAGAAACTATCGGGTATTAAAGGGCTCATTGATCTAGCAGAGAAAAGCATAACAAGACGCAGTGGCTGGAAACTCAAAAGAGACCAATTCATATGAGAAAGAGGGCAGACATATTCAACACTGAGAATGAATCACCAAAGGAACAAACTAGAAAGGGAAGTGGTGGAATTCCCCACCTCTTGATGTCTTCTAATGAAGACGAGATGGCTTTCTGGAACGTGTGTAGTCAAAAACTAGCTACTATTCTCTACAAAAAGCATGTGATTTGCAGGGGGTCTGATGACGTACTCTAATTGTCTCTTCTGTCCATAAAGTCTGCTAATTTATGAAAAACTGAGCTTTGCCTGGGGAGAAGCCTCTGATGTTTTACTGTGTTCGGCTTGAGCCCACAATGAACGCACATTGCGTGGGGTGATCCAGGGGAAGCAGCTCAAACATCCGGTGTGGCTAGACAGGGGCAGGATATCAGCACTGCAGGGGAGGGGTGGGGGTGGCAGTGACATCACAAGGGCCTTTGGCAGGACCTCAGCCTATTGGACAAAGGTGGTGGGGAGGCGATGACCTCACAGAGAGATCTTGACATCAGCCAGGCAGGACAGGGGTGCAGGACAGGGGCAACCTCGGAGATCCCTGTGGCTTTGCTTCAGCACGTCTCCTTCTCGAGGTCTCTCCTGGAGGACTGAGAGAGCATTCACTTGCACGTACGTGAGCGCAAGGAGGACCCTCTTCGGAGTTTTCTCCTTTTCTTTTCGTGGTTTTGCTTGAAAACAGACGTCCCTGTATAAAAGGTAAGAGCCTCGGAGAGGTTTGGAACCTGTTCAATCTGATCCATCAGGTGCCGGCTGATTTTTAGGAAAGGAAAACACTAGATTGTGGGGACAGCATTTTATTTCTGACCTAGGACTTTGTCCCTTAGAATCACTGGGGACATTGGGGTTTCTCCTTTTTGTTTTCCCTTTTGCTCTGTCCCTCCTACCTTTCTCTTCTTGCTTCCTTTGTCCTTTTCCTCTGCTCTCCTCCCACCACCAGGAGCTGTGTGTCTGGAGCGGGGGTGGGGATTGTGGGAGGCCCTCACAGAGAGGTGAGACTGGACTAGTGCTCCGAGAGTGATCCCCTCGGTGGTGACCAGGGCCATTCTTTGGGCTATTTGGTGAGACCCCTTAGCCTCCCACCCCTCAAAGTCTCAACCTTGATTGGCTGAGGAGGGGGCTATTGACAGGGAGGAAACTCTGGTCTTTCTTGTTCTCTTTTATGACCAAGCAAATAAGTCACAACCAGTTAGATGTTTGACCAATGTGGATGCTGCTCTCCATTCATTGTCTCGGAGCAGTTCATGATCCTCTCGAACATTCCAATTCTTCTGAAATACTTGCTGAATAATTACTATGAAGAATTGTTGGTCTATAGCTCATTTGAGAGCAACTGCATCAGCTAAGACAAGTCCCTGCACCTTTCTCAGCCTTCATTTCTCCTTCTGTCAAGGAGGAATAACAATCCTCTCCCACCTACCTCGCCATGGGTGGGTGATGGGGATCCACTGAAGAGTGTCACTCGGAGCAGTGCAGACTAGGGGGTGTCCTATCACACTGAGCCATAGCAGATTATGACCAAATATTCGATTTCATTTGCATTTTATTATTTTGAAATTGTGAAGAGCAGCAACTACTTAGCTCAGCCTGAAGCATCTCATCTAATGTTCTAGATCATAGTGTCTCCCCTTTGTGTACGACGAGACAGTTTAATGCACTGTGACGGACAGGAGATGCTCTTGTTTTGCAAACAACTATTTTTGCAAAGAATTTTCATCCTACTTGTTATGATTTCAAGAAACAAAGTGGTTTCGTCTGAATGGATTTTCTGACAGAAAACGGTTTCCATGAAAATGTTCACACCTTATTTCCTGGGCTCTGGAAGTGCTGGGATGTCAGGATCCTGCAGGCGTTGTCAGCTCCGCCCTAGGGCAGTGTTCTGCACCCCCCTGCTGCTGGCTGAGTTTCTCCATCCCTTGGCAATAAGACAGACACTTGTTTTCACAGCCAGTCGATCGCCCTCGTGTCATCACCCTGCCTGCTGGCTGGGCAGGGTAACTCCTGAGGTCACCACCCTCTCCAGCCTGCCTTGGGCTTGGGGAGTGAGGAGGAGGGCGAGGGACGTCTGCTGACCCTGAACATCCGCCATCCATCGTACCATCACTGAGAGCAAGTGAGTGGCATTCGGGTTCCTCGGTGGCTTCCCCTGTCTGTGTGGGGAGAGGCAGAAAGAGGGGGAGAGGGTATCTCCCAAGGGGGATTTCATTTGCAAACAGCCCCCAAGAGCCCCTCACTCTTAGACCGGGCAGGAGCTTCTCCAGAGCCATCTCCAGTGTGTTTGGAAAGGTTCCAGCAATGGGGCTCCCATCCCTTCCCTTGTGGGACACTGTTCCCCAGGCTGAGAGTCTCTGAGCTGGGCCAGAGCCTGTGAGCTGCTGAGCATGGAAATCAATGGGGAACGAGGAGGGTCCTGGTCTTCCTGTGCCAAGGGTCTTTGTGACTTTGAGGTGGGGAATGGTTTCCCAGGAGAAGTCGGGACTCCTGGTTTCTCTTCCTTCTCTAGCCTGGGTGGGAGAGTGGCCTGGGATAAGAGGAAGGGGCTGCTTGTCCAGAGTAACCGATGGTCTTTGGGACTGACCCCATTGCTGGAAAAGGATGAGACTTCCTGGCTATTGCAGCAGCAGGGATTACGAGGGGGAACATTGGGAGCAGATCATGCAATGAACTCCTGCCCGTGTGTGGAGATGGCTCTCCCTGCACTCCTGTGGGGGCAGAGGGGGCGGCTGTGGTTGGAGCAGGGAGGAGGAGGGCCGGAAAAGGGCCAGGAGTGAAAGGCTGCCTTGAGCCCAGACTCACCCCTGCTCCCCGCTCGGTTCCAGGATGGCCAGGCTCCTGCGGATGTTGCGGAGGAAGGCTCTGCAGGTGGCCCCAGAGCCTGAGGGAAGCAGCTGCCGCTTTCCCGAGGGGCAGAGCAAGCCCTGCGTCCCCGCTGGCGGGGAAGCAGCTCCCGTCCAGGCCAGACGGCGGAAGTGCCCGGCCTTCTGGAAAAGGACCCCGGCTCCCGGCGCAGGCGCCGAGCTGGGAGCGGCCCCGACCAGGCCCCGGTGGAGCTGGCCCAGGCTGCGGTTTTGCAGACAGGACCCAGCCCAGGAGGGGCGCCGGGCAGGGTGGCTCTGGGGCTGGTTGTGTGGGCAGCAGCGGCCCCAGGAGCCCAGCCCTCCTTCCCATCAGGAGGCCTCACCCTGCCCGCTCTCTGAGGCCCTTCCAGCCCCCGCCGGCCAGGAGGGGGAAGGTCCCTGGCCCAGCACCGGCAGCTCAGCCTGGGACCGCAGCAGCACCTGGGCCTTTGGCAGCAGCCAGGCCGACGGGCGCCACGGCTTTGTGCCAGGTGAGGAGCCAGGCTGGGGTCCGGGAGGGCTGAGGACGGGATGTGAACCCCCTGGGCCCAGACGCTCTCCCAGGGATACGGGGGGGGGGGGTCCCCAGCCCAGGTGTCTGGCCTGAGCCCCGCGAACCCCACGAACAGCAGCAGCCGTCACACAGCTGCCCCTTCCGCACGGGGACCTGGGGGTGGGGGCGTGAGGAGCTGCTGCCACCTTGGTCCTTGCTGCTCCGGAGCTGGGGGAATCGGCACCTCCCCTGGAGTCCTGGGCAGGGGAGGGGGGCTCTGCTCTGGGCTTCGGCAGCTGTTGGGGGCTGAAGGTATCCCTGAGAGGGAGGTTTGGGGCCCCATCTGCCCTGGGTGCCTGAGATGGGAAGGGGGGTCTTGAATCCTGCTCTGCCCACCACGCCCCTGTCCTTCCCTCCCTGGTGCAGGGAGCCCCCTGGATTCGGAGCAGGAGGAAGGGGTGGACGTGGCCAAAGATGAAGCTGCTCTCAAGGTCATCCGAGAGCAGCTCCAGTGCAGAGATAAGGTACAAATGTTCCCCACCTGGGCTGGAACCAAGATTGCCCTGTCCCTTCCCAGCATCCCCACCCCCTGCCGAGGGTCTTGTCCCTCCTGATCCACCACCCCTAATGGGGCCCTTTTACATCCATGAAGTGAGACCCCCAAGATGGGGGTGTTTGTCCCACAACAGCCGAGGTCGTCTCCCCCAACAGGCACTGTCCCAGTTCCTGATCCTGCTTGTGTAGGAGTGGTGGGGGATTTGGAGAATAGGCGGGTCCCCACAATCCCCCATTGAGGCCTGAGCCCTGGAGCTGGTGTGGGTGGGGCAGGAAGGTCCCTCGCTAACAGGTTCTCTCTCGCTATACCCCACTCCTGGTGGGTCCAGGATGAGGGGCAGCAGCTCCTGTTCCTTCAGGCCATGTACCCCGCATGTCTGGCTGCACGGGAGAGAGGGGAGAACACGCTGGAGCCGCGCTGCTGCAAGGTGGCTGTGGTGAAGAGGATCGTGGTGAGTGAGACACGCCATACGGCAGCTGGCGGGAGGAGAGAGACATGGGATTGGCAGGGGTATGGCCAGGCTAATGGGTCTGAGCTGGGTGGTGTTGGAGGGGGCAGCAGAGGGCAGGGATTGCTGGGGCTGAAGACTTGGGAGAAATTCTGAGATTGGTGGGTAGTTGGCAGGGGGGGAATTGTGGGGCTGGATGGCAGCTGAGAGTGGGGGACAAGGAATCACATGGTCCCATTTTGGTCGTCGGGATGGGGCTGAATGGGGGCAGATTTGACAGGGAGGAGGAGAGAAGGGGATTGGGAGTGAGCTGGGCAGGAATCCGGGAAGAGGGACAAGTTGGATGGGTAGGAAGGAATCGGGGGAGTGGGAGGTGGTGGGGGATCCTGCTGGCCATGTGGGGCACTGGCTGTGTCATCTCCTCACTGGGAGGTGTCAGTCGGGCCTGAATCTCACACGCTCCTTTGTCTCCTTCGCATCTCACAGGAGCTCATCGAGGAGCTTCCCGATGACTCGTCACCCAGCGCCATCCTCGCCCACTCCCTGGCTGCAGTGGGCAACCTCTGGTACCGAGACAGCCCCACCCTCCCACCCTGCCGGCTCCCCTCACCCCAGTGCTGCTCAGGCCCAAGGCTGGGAGTCACCGTCACTGTCCCGCCCAGGTCACCTCCCAAGAGTGGCGCCTCTGGCAGAGATGGTGGGGTGGGGAGGGTCACTCTGTCCTGGCGGGGCTCTTCTTTTCACTCCCATAACATGACAGGAGCCTTGGGGAAGGCCTCACTCCCGGGCTCAGATACAGGAGGGGCCGCAGGCTCCAGGGAACAGGAGCTATTCCTGTCCTGCCACTGTCTGTCTGGGACACCTTGGCCTTGTCATTCCCAAGCTCAGTGCCTCAGTTTCCATTCTCACCAGCCTGTGCCTCTATCCCTGTGGGTGGGTGTCCGTGTTGGCGACTGTCCCACCCCCGTACTGCACAGTCTAATACCAGCTCCTCTCTCTTGCCAGCACCATGAAACCTGCCCTGGAGCCAGCCCTAGAGACCCACCTCTTGCGAGCTGCCCTTCACTCCGTCTTCACCCTGGGCACGGAGAAGGACACCACCGGCATCCAGGTACCTCCTCCTCCTCCTCCATCCTCCTCCTCTTCCAGAGTGCTCCTTGGTCCTGCTCCCTTGATTCGCTGGAGCTCCAGATTTAGGGGTGGGGTAGCGGAGATGGAACAAGCTGCAGGGTTGGATCCTTCCCTCCAGCAGGGAAGAGATTACCCCTCTCTGGGGGATTTCTTTCTTTCTTTCTTTCTTTCTTTCTTTCTTTCTTTCTTTCTTTCTTTCTTCCATAAGCCGTGTTTTGCCCAGAAGCCCAGCTTCCATCCATAGCAACTTGGCTGTTTCATACTCTTCTGCCTACAAGGCCCTCTGCAGAGACCTGCTAAGCTCATGGATCAAAGGTCCAGGGGTCATCAATTTTTGTGAATTGCCTCTGGTGGGATGTGAAGGAGAGAAGCCAGGAGATGTGTTTGGGAGTCTCCCCAGTGCTTCCCAGAGACCCCCTTCGCATCCTGTGGCAGGTGTAGGCTCAGGTTCCCTAACTCTGACCCATGCTTTGCAGGCTCTGCACAAAGTCATCCCAGAGGTCCTGGATGCCATGCTGGGGAATCTGCTGGCAGAGTCCCCAGACACAGACAGGCTCCACTTCATCTTGGAGGTGAGCCCCGTTTTACCTGAACTCTTTGGGGGACTGGTAAGGAGAGACTGGAAGATCCATTTTCTACTGTGTCCTCCTCAGATATTCCCCCCTGCGCAGAATGTCTCAGGCCCCTGGGGCTGGGGGTGTGGGGGGCTCATTTGCAAAGCAGGTGCAGCTGGCCATTGAGTCTGACCTGCCTCCTTTCCCTACAGCATGTCAACTTCTGGGTCGTGTCCAGGGTGTCCCAGGAGCGAGCCAGGGCCATCAGGAGCAGCACAGCCCTGCTGAGATACACAGTCACCCTCCCTGAGTTTGACGTAAGTGACCTCCGACCCCAGCTTGCTGGCTCCCGGCGGAGGCGGGCTGGCTCCGGCAGGCTGCAGGATCTGCTGCAGCCGGGGCTGTGGCTTAGGAGGGTTCTTCCTGGGGAGGCAGGGACTGAGCTCGGCTTGAGTCAAGTTCTTCTTGTCCTGGTTCAGTGTTGTCCCTGGGCCTTTAAGGGGACCATGCTCCAGCCCCTGCTTGGCATCCCAAAACAGCTCCGGGCTCCCTTGGCAGCAGAGCAAATGAAGGGTCGATCTCAAGCTCCTCTCCCCCCAGCATCTCCTGCAGAGGGGCTAAAGGGAAGGAGCCCTCTGGCCCAGGGGGGACAGGGAGCTAACAGGAAAATGCTGATGGAGTCCCCTCTCCTCTCCCTTCCATTAGATCTCAGCCGAGTTCCCTAAGATGGGGCACCATGTGGCCCAGCTGGCTCTATTTGTCAGCGATCCAGACAAGGACATCAGCCGGCAGGCCAGAGAGGGGACTTACCGGCTCTACCAGCTGCTGCTCCGACAGAGGGGTAAGGAACCCAGCTGGGACACGGAACCCAATCGGGGACTGAGAGTGACCACAGGTGGATAATGGGACCCCAGACCATTTCTCTCCAACTGACCCCAGCTGGAGGACAAGTCTCTCTCTGCCTCTGTTCTTTTCCACTCCACTGTGGAGCCACCAATGGGATTGGAAGGACACAGAAACTGTAACCAGAATGAGGAGAAAAGTCTCTCTCTCTCTCTCTCTCTTCCAGGGCTGACCATACATGACGCGGAAGATCTCTGGTGCTATGACTGGCACCAGGACAGAAGGCTCTTGGGCTACAAAAATACAGCCAGAGTTGGGGAGGTAAGGGCACTGTGCCAGGGCATGACACAGCCCGGGGAGTGGGGCTGGCTGAGTTCCCTGCAGTGGATGCCTCCTGGAGACAGGAAAAGAGCCCACTCCTTATTTCCAGCTCAGAGTTCCTCATCCAGCAACCAGTGGGACAGGCTGGTGCTAAAGGTCCCACATTGGAACCTTGCTAGTTGCCGTGATTTGAGTGTCTTACATGGCTGCATTGCTACGTGGCATAAGGAGGATCCCCGGGTGGGATAGTTAATATAGGATTATGGCTCTGGGTGTCTCTCTGCTCCTTGTCCCCCTGGCTGATCCCCAAGTGTCTGAGAGGAGAGCCCTGGGTCAGTCAGTCACGATTCCTTGATCAGACCCTTGTTTAATTCCCTTCACCCTGTAGAAGAAGAGAAAGGAGGTGGGCTTTGCCCAATTCCATTGCCGGTCAGGAAGGAGAATTCCCCAACCTGGGAACTGGGTAGGGGACATAGTGAGCTCCAGAGCCAATATGGACCACATGCGCCCCCGTCATGTCTCCAGACCTGGCCAGGGAATGGCAGAGTATCTGGACCTCAGCCACTGTTCCAAAGAAGCACATTGTCACTGACCCAAGTTGCGGCTACTTGCTGCACAAGTAGAAAATCAAAGACATCAACCCCACCCCTCCGCCCCCCCGTCTCACAACTGTGGTGAGAATATCCAAACCTTCGAACACACCGTAACACAGTGCCCCCAGACTGGAGTCAAAGGTGAAATGGGTGATTTCCACAACATCACAGAGGAGGCCTTGGAGTGGCTCCTGGATCGACAAGGGCATCGACAGAACGCTGCTCCACAGACGCCCCGTGAGAGAGACTGTGTGAGCTTGTCCCTCCTCCCACAAGCTGAATTGCTGCAGCGGAAGAAAAGTCTCCGAGGAGTGTCTGTGATGGGGACTGGGCCATGGGTCTCCTTGTCCTTGTCAGGCTGCAGGTTGGATTCCCCTTGAAGAAACCAAGGAGCTGCAGAGGCCATTCCCAGCGACGAGAGAAATCACTAAGCTGGGGTGAAGAGACCTTTAGCTGTCAGCTCCAACCCCCTCGTCCCCCACAACACACACACACTCCTCTAGGCGCTGAGATGCAGGAGATCTCTCTGCTGGAAGCAACACAGGGTCCCCTGTTGTTTCTGTGCCCTGCACAGCAGAGTGGGCCTGCTCACACACATTAGAGATCCATTTCCAGCCCATCCTGGCCCCTGCCAGAAATTGCCCTCCTGAAAGAGCCACTGGAGGCTTTGGTCCCTAAGCATCTGCGACCTTTTCATAAAGGGGCTTCCCTGAGCCCTGGGACCCTGAAAGAGTCCTGGGGAATGAACTGCCTTGGCCACAGCAGCTCTCTTCCCCGCCCTTTGGGGCACTAGACGGTGATGCCATTGTACGGCCGGGACTTGGAGGCTGGCTCTGGGCAATCTGCTCGAGCCTCGTGTCCTCTTGATTCTAGGTCTTTGGAAAATTCTTCTGCGACGGGCAGAAAAGATCCTTTCTACAGACAGCAGTGCTGGCCATCCACGACCCCCTGCTGCATGTCAGCCAGGCTGGGCTGGTGCTCGTCTACTCCCTCCTGGGGGAAGCCCAGCAACTGATGGGGGTCACGGTAAGCAGGTGCAATCGACTCAGGAGCTTGGGGTGGGGCCCAGGACCTCATTCCCTTCCGATCGCCATTCCCTGGCCTGGTAGCAAGGAGCCTAGTGGGGACTTCTGGACTTCATGGACTTCTCGTCTTAGGATGTGGTGCTCTGCTATCACTCCTGGGAAGGCCAGGAGAGTCCCCTAAGTGCCCTCTGGGAACCTTTCCTGCCCCACAGAGCTGCACCCATTTCCCCATGGCCTAGTGTCCATGTCACCCGAGCCACCATCGAGAGTTGCTCCCATCCCTGGCAGCCTGGGAGGCCAAGGACTGACTGGAGATGGCGACTGACCAGGAAGGGCTGAGGCACATGGGCGTGGGAAGCTGGTCTTGCTGCTGGTAGGGCTGGACCCGCTCTCGAGCGATTGGGAGGATTCAGTCAGCAGGGGCTGCTGACCTGCCCCCTTCACCAGGGCTGCAATCCTGTGGCTTCAGCTTTTGTCACTGGGGTGACTTAGGGAAAGGTCTCATCCTCTCCCCATCCCACTTCACTGCTGCCAGAATCCCTCCTGCCCCCCGCCACCCTGCTAGAGCCCCCTCCCTGCCCTACCTGGGTGGGGATGGAGGTGGGGGTGGAGGAGAGGGTTCTACGAACTTGAGCGGTGTCCCCAGGTGGGTGGAGGTGGAACAGCTTTCAGGGGCACTGATGGGGAGGTGGCAGGAGCTCACCCGACAAGGAGGGGGGTTGGCACTGGAGGTCACTAGAGAGGACAGCAAGCCTCCATCCTGGGGGTCGGGAGGGTGAATCCACCACTCAGACATGAGCAGCTGCTGGGTGGAAATGATGGTGCTGGTTCCAGGTGCCCTTAATCCTCCCTGATTCCTGGGGAGCGTCTCAGTCTCTGACAGGTTCTCGTTCCCCTGCAGCACGAGGATGTCACAGCCAAGGTCATGGGCCAGCTTCACATCATCAGGCACTTGCACCAGATGCCCGAGGCGCTGCAAGGGCTGTGGCTCGTCTGATGCTCTGAAAGGTTCCCCTCCCTGTTCAGCAAGTCCCCTCCCTGCTGCAGGTACTGCTCTGTCTCACTGTAAATGCGGGCCTAGTGGAAGCGGAAATGGAGGCCTCCTAGAGAACAGACTCTGACCTCCTCCTGACCAGCAATGGGGTTTCACCGTCCTCTCAGCAAACCTGTCAGCCGGGCTGGACCAGGAGGAGGGTATCTAACAGGGTGGCTTGGCCTGTGGCTGCCCAGCCTGGGGCTAGGCCAAGCTGATGACCAAGTGAGCCCCACCTGAGAGGAAACAAGGGGAAACAGCAGCAAAAGTACAGAAGCAGAGCAAGCTGTTCAGTAGACGGTCTCTGGCCAAAACCTGGAGTCCAGGGTCGGACTGGGTTCTCTCACCGTCCCTAAGGAAGGGGACACAGAAGACCATAGAAACCCAAGAAGGGCAGGCCAAGCCGAAATCAGGCCGAGGAAGAGCTCCCCACGAGGGTGGAAGGCCTTGTTTCTGTTCAAGACATTTTTGGACTTTGTTTGGAAGGAGCACGACCCAGGAAGGAGTGGAGTAAAGGCCAGTCACCTGGTTGGGGGGCTGAGTTCCCAGCCAACAAACTGCAAGCGTGAGTATCAGCGGGGTTGCTAGCCCAGCGAGAAAGCGGTGACACGAGGCCTGGCCAGCATCTAGCGGTGAGTGAACTCTGGTACGCACCTGCTTCCATTCTGGAAACAGCCTGGTATTGGAGAGTGGGTGGGGAGAGCAGGGAGGTGGGAGGGGTTCCTGAGGCTGGGGTGGGGAGGAAGCTGTGGGGCTGGGAGGGGAAGGACATGGCCCAGCTTGTGGGAGGGATCCTGCTGGCTGTGTCTGGAGCCCTGTGTAGCCTCTTCTGTGGGAAGTTCCCATGGGTCAGTGGGGCCTGAATCTCTCCTGCTCCTTTGGTCTCTTTGGGCTTCACAGGAGGTGTCTGGTGAAGTGCCCTTGGACTCCGGGCCCAGCACCGCTCAGAAATTATTCGCTACCTTCAGAGAGACAGGGCACAGCTCAGCCTGTTGGGTAGGCTGGAGACTCACACTTCACTCGAACACACGACACTGAGGTGGTTTTGGAAGCACAGTAACAAAGAAGAGATTTAAGTGACACTAAGCAAGAGAAAGAGACAAATTTCAAACAGACAAACAAAACACGACACACTTTGTAGTGACTAAAACTGAATCTTAACAAGTCCCAATCTTTGCCTTAGCAGTTTCCAGACTAACATCTCAGCTTTCCTAACAGACCTTCTTTGATGTCCCTGTAGGGTAGAAAACTTCTCTGTCGAATCCACTGATTTGATTGCTTCGTCTTCTGGTTTCAGACCCTCTGTTCTCCTTCCGGGCTGCTGGGACCCTGACTGTAACATCTCTCTGGCCCAGCCTCTTACACAGATTTGTGCTGCAGCCAGCCCAGCGCAGGGAGCAGTGGGGACAGATGATCTCATCCTGTCAGACCAAGAAACAGTGGTACCAATGAGGCTTAGATGGAAAATCCCAGGCATCTCCTGGAGGTAAGAACCGTCCACTCTTCCGGGCACTTGGGGCTGTTGCAACAAAGAGGGGGCTCCTGTTCCATTGCCTATTTGTCCTCATGACTGTGTTTTTTTATTCTCAGAGGATGCGTCTGGGACCCTGGAGACTCTTTCGTGAAGGAGGTTTGAGCGGGGAGAGATCAGTCACTGTCATGACCCCCGGGTCATTAACCCGGGTCTCCAGGGTTCCTGGGAGCAGCCACCCTCCAGCACGCCACCTGGAAGCCTACGAAAAACTGCTTACCTAGGACTGACGAAGTCCAGACCCAATTTGAGGCTCCATCCCTGAGGACCTATTGGCAGAGTCCCAGAACAGCTAATCGGCCCCCGGGACCTCCTTAAACCAGCAGCAGGAACAAGGAGCTGTCTGAACACCCGAGCTCCTCCCCGGCTCTGGACCGTGTGTTGGCTGTTCCTGCTCCCGCTCCCCAGGCTTGATTTTCTGGCATCCTGACTCGGGGTGACTCATCTGACTTGAGGTGCTGAACACAATTTGGTCTTTTGCTTCTGCTCTTCCAGTGTCCTGACCCAGCTGACTCTCAACTCCTGCCTTGTGAGTGTGGACTCTGCCTCTGACCACTAGGTCTGGATGCTCATGGCCCGGCCATGACACTGACTTTTCGACAATTCCTCCAGTGCCCTTTTCTGCTCTCCAGCTCTGCTCTCCCAGCAAGACACACCGATCCCTGGCTCCCAGAGTCCTGCTTGCCTGCTATTCAAGGGCTCAGAGGGAGAGCTTGTCTTGCCCCCTCCCCTACCACAGCTGCTTTTCCTCGGGGACTCTCCCTAGCGCAGAGGAGAATCCGTCCTGGCAGCAGTTCAGGAAGTCACGGAAGGGACAGTCTGCTCAGCTCCCTCTGCAATGCCACTGCCCGAGACCATCACGAGTGGGTGCCCAGTGACTGCGCCGGCAGCTCCTTGAGAGACTCCTGGGGCAGGGCAGTCGTGTTTCCCGGTGACCGCGGGAAGCCATGCAAAGAGTGCGGCACTGAGGAGACTCTCCTGCTGTCCCAAAGGGTTTCTGTTCTCCTGCACGGTCAGACCGTGGGCCCGGCTGGCAGAATGGGGAAGAGCTGGTTGGTGATGAGTCGGAGGATTCACCAAAGAGGTGGCAGCAGCTGCAGATCCTGGAGTCCCTATGGTCGGGTTACCATGCGTCCGGATTTTCCCGGACATGTCCGGCTTTTTGGGTGTTAAATTGCCCTCCGGGAGGAATTTGTAAAACTCTCCAAAGGGCCGGGATTTCCCTCCCAATGCAGCACTCTGGGGGCGGGGGGGGGAGCTGTGTGCTCTGCGGGGGAGCGCGGCACTGTGTCTGGCTCCGCACCCCAGACACACTGCTCTGAGCAGCAGGGTAAGGGAGCCGGGGGGCTGGAGAAGGGGCATGGGGTCCCAAGGGACAGTCAGGGGACAGGGAGCAGGAGGGGTTGGATGGGTCAGGGATTCTGGGGGGAGCCTGTGAGGGGGTGGGCAGGGAGAGGGGTCGGGGGAGTCAAGGGAGATGGAGCAGGGGGGATTGGATGCGGCGGAGGTTCAGGGGGGAAGTCAGGGGCAGGGAGCAGGGGGGTTAATGGGTCGGAGGTTCTGCGGGCCAGTCAGGGGACAGGGAGTGGTTGGATCGGTGTGGGAGACCAGGGGGTCTGTCAGGGGGCAGGGGTGCGGATAGGGGGTGGGGCAGTCAGGGGACAGGCGGGGGGAAAGTTTTAGAGGGGCAGTTAGGGTGGGGGGGTCTCAGGAGGGGGCAGTTGGAGACAGGGAGAAGGAAGGCTTAGATAGAGGGTGGGGTCCTGGGAGGGGGAGATCAGGGGATTAGGAGCAGGGGGGGTTGGATGCGTTGACAGTTCTGTGGGGGGCAGTCAGGGGGCAGGAAGTGGGAGGGAGTAGATAGGGGGCAGGGCTACCACTCCCCCGGCCCCACCCTGGAGTGTCCTCTTTTTTGAAAGTTCAAATATGGTAACCCTACCCTATGGGCCCAGCCTCCACTCCTGAGAGTTCAGGCGAACCTCCCCCTGTTCTCAGGGAGTCTTTGGCTTTTGCACCTGGGCCTGTCTGCCGAGACAGAGGACTCAGTGTTTCCATCAGGCTGCTCAGCTGCAAATGCAGCCACCCAAAGCCGTGAAGAATGGAAGCGAAAGAGCAAAGCTGGACCCTCCGCTGAGCTCCTGCAATCAAGTGAGCCCAGCCTGGGAGAGACGAGGGAAAGCTCCAAGGTGGCTGGTGGCTGCAGGAATCCAGGGGAGGAGAAATAAATGATTAATGATGAATCCTACGGGCTTTGTCTTGTGTGGTGAAGGGTTTAAAATGGGTCTAGTTACTATCACATTCAACTTTACAATGGTTGTGTCTGATTGAAGGGCAGGTCTGGAAAGGTCAGAGGTCACTCGAGGAGCTTCAAGTCTCCGATTCTGTCCCTATTGCCTGCTTTGAGCAGCTGATCTCACCCCAACCCATCCCTCAGGTGGTCGCAGTGGTGAGCTCTTTCCCACTTTTTGTGGATGAGCCGCCAGCATGGGGACAGGATACATGTGGCCAAGGAAATGGAGAGGCATGGGGGTCACTGGCAGAGGCATGCAGAGAACTTGCAGAGTTGCCTGTCAATGCAGCTCCTCTGGAGGAGCACGGTAGGGTCCCGTGCACTCAGGGGCACCATTTCAAATTTTGGTGGTGGCGGGGAGGATAATTTCACCATGATTCCAGGGGCTACTTAGGCACCTGAAAACTCTCGTGTTTTGGCAGATAACTTAGCAAAGAGCTGACAGGAACACTTGCCAGACTGCTTTCCGGGGAAGACAGCTATAAGAATGGATCCAGGGAATGATTCTGTATCTCTGAGCTGTTTGGACACTTTCAGGGAACATTCCCAATGCAAGACAGAGATCCCCAAAGTTATCCTGGGTAACCCTGAGAGACTTATGGAAAACTAGCAGGTACCACATCTCTGCTGTCACTTTGCACTGACAAACTTGGACTGTCCGAACCTGTTCATGTATTTTACCTGCTTTCAGCTCTCAATAATTTTCACATATAAAAGAAAGAAAATTAAATAAATGATGTAGTTACACTGATATACGGCCATAGCGTAAACCCGACCTCAGAGTTGTCCCATTGAAATGGAATTATTCACAGCAGTCTTTACAGTTAAACATGTACGTAAGGGTTTCAAGGGCCGAGATTAAGGCCACACTTTATGAGAGGTGCCGACGCAAGAAGAGAAGAGCTGGGCAAAAACTGAAATGCCACTTGGAACTTGGCCCAAACAATGCAGCATGAAAAATAAACTCATCTTGTTATACAGTAATAGAGCTGGTTCAAAATGGTTTTACACTCACAATGCAACCTTTGAAGTAAAAATGCCACTTTGGATTACATGGATCATTTGAAAAAAGTTCCAGTTTAAAAAAAAACATTTTGGATTTCTCTGCCCTCTTGAGAGAGAACGTGGAGTTTTTCACACCAAAACTAAACAAAAATTTGATCATTAAAAACATTTGCAAATACGTTTGAAGAATATGGGGGGGGGAATGGTTTCTTCTTCAATTTTCATGACCCTCCCCACCCCCGCTATTTTTGACCAGTTCTAATTATGAAGAAATGTCTGTATGTCCATGAATGATAAATATGTCTGCTCCTGAAACATTTAAAAACAACGGCTCTCATCAGGAGCACTGAGGTCACATTACGTAGAGAAACATCCAGGCCTGCAGGTGAGGTGAGGTGAGGTGCATGTTTTGCTGTTGCTGGGAAATTGTGCTTTTGTGAGGTGGGGGGGGAGTTATATTTGAAAGGAGTTCTTCATCCTCTCCCACTCTCATCCAGGGAAGACCACTGCCCACCACTTTTTTCTGGCCATAAGTGTGAGCGACTGGATGAGGGGGAAGAGAAGGGAGAGGAGGGGCAGTGTTTTGGGGGCAAGGGGCAGCGTGAAGTGGGAGCTCAGGGAGAAAGGCGGCATGAGGGGGGGACTCAGGGCAAGGGGCGGTTTGAGGGGGCCGGACCTCGAGGAGAAGGGGTGGCACAGGGGATGGGCTACAGTTTGGGTGCCAGCAGCCCCCCCACTTTTAGGAAACTCTTGCCCATCCTGCCCTCATCCCAAATTCATTTGTAACAGTAAGAAAACTTTGAGCAACAAGGAGACTCAGAGACCCACACTATTACCGCTAAAATCCTCACCCGCCCCTGGAGCTGGGCAAACAGAAGTTTTTGGTCGCTGGCAATTCCAAAAAAAGAGATGGAAAAAAACTGGTTTCAGGTTGAACAAAACTAAATTTTTTCCAAATTTTTGATGAACCAAAAAGCTTAAAAATAAAACAAAACCCAGGAACATTTCAAGGGTTGTAACTTTTTGAATTTTTAAAATAAAATTGAAGGACATTTTTAAACAAAAAATTGTTTCAAGCTGAAAAATCAAAATAGTTTGTTTGGAAAGTGTCTAAACGAAATGCTTTGACTTGTTAATAACTGGGGGGAGGGGCTGGATGTGAACAATTCAGCAGACCGGATACGAATTCGCAAACTGCTGAATCTGCATTTTTCACCTAAAATTGGTTTAGATGAAAAGTTTCGCCCAGTCTAGTCCCCACCATTGAGGGGCACCGTAAGAGGGATCAGCTCTTCTAGCTGGTTCCCCAGCCCAAGTCTGTCTCCATTTAATGGGTCCCTCCCCCCCACTCCGCTTTAGGGTTGCCAATTTTATTTGGACGGATTCCTGAAGATTTTATCACATGACATGATCTTTAATTAAAAATTAATCTTGAATTCCTGCAGACTCCCGGTCACCCTGGAGGATTGGCAATGCTACTCCAGTTTCCTGGGCCACACCCGTGTCCCCACCTAATGGATCCCTTCCTCTGGGTTCCTGGGAGAAGCGTCTGTCCTCCATGAGCAGGTCTCCTTCCCCATTCTCCAGGGCTGGGTCTGGATTCCTGTTTCTGGTTCCCTGGGCCTGGACCCCGTCCCTGTCACACACTGCGGGGAGCTCAGATTCCTGTGAATCCTGCGGACTTCCAGGCTGCGGGGAGGGATGAGTCAGCAGCTTCCTGAAGACGAGTTGCAAGTAGGCAAACACTTTCCCCCTACCTTTCCAAAACCCACATCGGTATAGTGAGACTAGCTCCCCCACTACTGCCACCACTCCACGCACCAGGAGACGATTCCAGGACGCTGGCTCTGAAACAAAAAAAGAGAGAGAAAGGCCCCATGACTAAGGGACTCCGTTAAATCATCCCACTGTTCCCATGAGGATCCCAGAAGATGAAGACGTTCCTGGGATACAGTAGGAGCTGAGTTGGGTCGTGCGCACATGGGCAGCACTCAGAGCAGCGGGAATGAGATCTCCAGGCTCATTATCCCCATCGGCCAACCTGACGGAGGGAGAAAGGTGAGCCCGGCAAAGCAGCCCCTGTTCCAGAGTCTGGGAACTGGGATTTTTAAGATGCTCCAGGATGGGGTCCCTCAGGTCTTAAGGTTAGAGGGGACGGTTAGGATCATCTACTCCAGTGTCTCCTGAAGCGTGGGGAAGGGCTAGCCGTGGTGGGAAGGGTGGGGTTTGAAGATGTATCCAGGAAAATGGGAGGTGGGGTCGCTAACACATTGCTGACGGGTGAGGGGCACGATTGGTTTCTTTGCCTTGAGGAGGGGGCTCAGCTTTTAAAAGTTTTGGGAACAATCATTTAGTCTGAGCCCTGGCATAACCCAGGCCAGAGACCGTCGCCTACTGATTCCTGCACCCAGTCCAGTGATTTATGGCACTGACTTGGCATTGAGAGGGATTTTATCATATGCTGAAATCCAGCTGCAGAAGGGAAAGGGCATTAGAAGCTGAAAGACCCCACAAGTGGCTCTGGTTTTCTACTCGAAATAACCACCCGGGGCTGATTTTCCCCAGCCCAGCGCCTTGCAGTCATGCACCCAGCACCGAGTGAGTTCGGTGTGCAGGCAGGCTCCCAAATCCAGACAGTGGCTCTTCACACCCACTTTGCCCTGGCATCAGGGACTGCCCTGAGCACCCATCCTGCAAACATTTACACACCTGAGCCCTCCCACTGCCATCCAAGGCTACTCCTACGGATGGAGATAAACACGTGGCTAAAGCGTTTGCAGAGGTTCCAAGGAGCTGAGGCTCCATGTAAAAGGAACATTACTTCAGTTATTCCAATCTTGGGTTGATGAGATGCTCCTGCCCGCCCCCTCCCTTCACAGCTGAGTCTCCCACCCAGTGCAATTCTCCAAGGAACTTCCCACTCCGAAACCCTAGACACTGTGGCCAGCGCTAGCTGTCCCTCTGGCCCAATCCCATGCTTCAGGACATAGTCTGAACGCCACCGAGTCAGTAATTAATTCCCCACCTGCATTTACAGGCCACAGGGTTTCAGAGTCGGGAGTTCCTTGGAGAATGACCAGAGAGATTGAAGTGATAGCTGGGAGTGCTGGTAGCATAGGGCCTGAGGAGAGAGTCTACATAACCAGACAATCCTGCTGTCAGGGTGCCAATGCCTCAGATGAAGGGGCGTCCAGGATTTCCATGTTTATGGATCTTGGGTAGCAGATAGAAGACCCCTGGTCGGGGCTCTAGGGGTGTGTCTGTGCAGATTTGTTCTTGTGCTTTTTCAGGGAGTTTCTTGAGCAGATGCTGTAGTTTCTTTTGGTAACTCTCAGTGGGATCAGAGGATAATGGCTTGTAGAAAGTGGTGTTGGAGAGCTGCCGAGCAGCCTCTTGTTCATATTCCGACCTATTGATGATGACAACAGCACCTCCTTTGTCAGCCTTTTTGATTATGATGTCTGAGCTGGTTCTGAGGCTGTGGATGGCGTTGTGTTCTGCACGGCTGAGGTTATGGGGCAAGTGATGCTGCTTTTCCACAATTTCAGCCCGTGCACGTCGGCAGAAGCACTCTATGTAAAAGTCCAGTCTGTTGTTTCGACCTTCCGGAGGAGTCCACCCAGAATCCTTCCTTTTGTAGTCTTGGTAGGAAGCTCTCTGTGGGTTAGTATTTTGTTCAGAGGTGTGTTGGAAATATTCCCTGAGTTGGAGAGGTCGAAAATAGGATTCTAGGTCACCACAGAACTGTATCCTGCTTGTGGGGGTGGGGGGGCAGAAAGAGAGGCCGCGAGATAGGACAGATTCTTCTGCTGGGCTAAGACTATAGTTGGATAGATTAACAATATTGCTGGGTGGGTTAAAGGAACCACTGTTGTGGCCCCTTGTGGCATGTAGTAGTTTAGATCTTTTAGTGTCCTTTTTCTTCTGTAGAGAAGCAAAGTGTGTGTTGTACATGGCTTGCCTAGTTTTTGTAAAGCTCTCCAACACCACTTTCTACAAACCATTACCCTCTGATCCCACGGAGGGTTACCAAAAGTTAGTGCCTGTCTCACCCCCCAGCAACCTGCAAGGTCTCGTGCCAGCAAAGGGAAGCTGCTCCCAGATCTGGAGCTGCATTCGCATGTCGTGACGGCTGTCCTGCACCATGGTCTCCATGGGCTGGTAGGTCAACAACCTCCATCTCTGTCCCAGCTGCAGGATGGCCTCTGGTTCCTGCTCCTTCAGGCACCTGGAGATGCTGAACTACGGGTGGGGTTGGCAGAGCAGGAGAACACCCCATGAGGTTAAGAAATGGCAGTCAGAGCCTTTTCCCTCCCTGGGAGATTACGGTGTCCCTCTGTGGGGACTCCCTTCCTGGCAGATGCTGTGCTTTCGTTCCTGGACATGGCCAGGAGGCCCAGCTCCCAACCCTAGCAGCTTGGCTGTTCCATCCCCTACTGTGTACCCAAACTGCCTTGAAAGGACTATCCAAGCCCCTCCCAGGCCTGCTCCCATTGCGGGTCTCTCTCCTGGCTGAGCACAGGCTGTTCTGATATCGCCCAACGGGCCTGTATCCTAGTTACATGCTGCTCCTTCTCACGTGACCCCTGCACTTATTCCCTTCACCTGGGGAGAGGTTCAGTTCAGCTACTACCCCTTTCATGGCCATCTCACCCTGGGACAGCCTGAAAATGGAAAATTGGGCTCGAACAGGAACTGTTTGCTAGGAAAGGTGCTGAAGACACAACGGAAGAGGAAATCCTTTGGACTGGATTGAAATTATTCCAAAGGAAAGTGAATGAGAGAAAATGCCCAGCGTTATCCTCCGAGCGAAAGAAAAAAATGAAGGTGAGAAAGGACCATTCTGTCCATCTTCTGTGTAACACAGGCCCTAGAACGTCACCGAGCGCTTCCTCCAGAAAACGTACGACATGGGACTGAGCCAGAGCACATCTTCTGGAAAGACATCTCCATGCATTAGAGCCAGCTGGTCAGAAACAATCTTTCTTCTGCAGTGACGTGAAGTTAAAGGACATGGAGAAGAAGAAAACCTCGACTCGGGTTGTCACTGGAGCTGAAGCAGAGAGGCCAGGACAAACACGGTTAGGGCCCGGGACTGACTATCAGCAGATCTGCCGTTTTCTATTCCTGGCTTTTTGACCATGAGCGAATCTCTTTGCTTCTCTGTGCCTCAGTTTCCATGACCATAAAATAACACTACTCAGGGTTATGTTTTCTTCTCTCCTCTTTTTCAAGGCGGGACACTTAGATACATTTGGGGCCTGTCTACGCTACCGGTCTAGAGTGTATTTCTAAGCTGATGACCCCCACATGTTGTTCAGAAGCTATGGATGGCACAAGCTCCAAAGTTAGTTCTGTGCTTAGCCCCTACGGCACAGCTGGGCTGGGCGGCCTTTTCTCGCTGTGCTGTGAGGAGCAGGTTCTGGGCACTAGGGATATGAAGAGGCTCTCAAGGACTAATACTTGAAAATAAATATCAATGAACTGCAACCCAAATAAAAATCACTGCTGCTAACATTGGTGGGTGCAGAGTGGTAATTAATGATGAGGAGAGGGCAGTGACACAGAGTAATCGGATCCCTTGAGAAGCTGGACCCATTCAAAGAAAACAAGTTGGAAAAGAACCAAAGGAAGGGTCCTATCGCTAGCAACAAAGCATGCAGGGCACACCTACAGAATGGGGCAGTGTATCCAGGAAAGCACTCACTGTGAAGAGGATTTTGGGGCCATGCTGGGCAAGCCATTCAACATGAGCACCCAGGGTGATGCTGTGGTGAACGGGGCTAAAGCCATCATTAGATGTATGAAAAGAGCAGTGAGGAGCAGAGGGAGGTGACACACCATGAAGAAGACTGATCATGGAATACTGCATCCAGTTTTGGCGTCCACCTTTGACAAAAGATTTGGAAATATTGGAGATGGGGCAGCAAAAAGCAATGAAACATTTTGAGGGCTGGAGAAAAATGCCTGCAAGTGAGCTATTGAAAGAGCTCAGCCTGTTTAGGTGATAAAAAAGATCGGGAGGTGACGTCATTTGAAGTGTTGAAGCGACTTCATGAGGAGAAACTATCGGGTATTAAAGGGCTCATTGATCTAGCAGAGAAAAGCATAACAAGACGCAGTGGCTGGAAACTCAAAAGAGACCAATTCATATGAGAAAGAGGGCAGACATATTCAACACTGAGAATGAATCACCAAAGGAACAAACTAGAAAGGGAAGTGGTGGAATTCCCCACCTCTTGATGTCTTCTAATGAAGACGAGATGGCTTTCTGGAACGTGTGTAGTCAAAAACTAGCTACTATTCTCTACAGAAAGCATGTGATTTGCAGGAGGTCTGATGACGTACTCTAATTGTCTCTTCTGTCCATAAAGTCTGCTAATTTATGAAAAACTGAGCTTTGCCTGGGGAGAAGCCTCTGATGTTTTACTGTGTTTGGCTTGAGCCCACAATGAACGCTAATTGCGTGGGGTGATCCAGGGGAAGCAGCTCAAACATTCGGTGTGGCTAGACAGGGGCAGGACATCAGCACTGCAGGGGAGGGGTGGGTGTGGCAGTGACATCACAAGGGCCTTTGGCAGGACCTCAGCCTATTGGACAAAGGTGGTGGGGAGGCGATGACCTCACAGAGAGATCTTGACATCAGCCAGGCAGGACAGGGGTGCAGGACAGGGGCAACCTCGGAGATCCCTGTGGCTTTGCTTCAGCACGTCTCCTTCTCGAGGTCTCTCCTGGAGGACTGAGAGAGCATTCACTTGCACGTACGTGAGCGCAAGGAGGACCCTCTTCGGAGTTTTCTCCTTTTCTTTTCGTGGTTTTGCTCGAAAACAGACGTCCCTCTAGACAAGGTAAGAGCCTTGGAGAGGTTTGGAACCTGTTCAGTCTGATCCATCAGGTGCCGGCTGATTTTTAGGAAAGGAAAACACTACATTGTGGGGGCAGCATTTTATTTCTGACCTAGGACTTTGTCCCTTAGAATCACTGGGGACATTGGGGTTTCTCCTTTTTGTTTTCCCTTTTGCTCTGTCCCTCCTACCTTTCTCTTCTTGCTTCCTTTGTCCTTTTCCTCTGCTCTCCTCCCACCACCAGGAGCTCTGTGTCTGGAGCGGGGGTGGGGATTGTGGGAGGCCCTCACAGAGAGGTGAGACTGGACTAGTGCTCCGAGAGTGATCCCCTTGGTGGTGACCAGGGCCATTCTTTGGGCCATTTGGTGAGACCCCTTAGCCTCCCACCCCTCAAAGTCTCAACCTTGATTGGCTGAGGAGGGGGCTATTGACAGGGAGGAAACTCTGGTCTTTCTTGTTCTCTTTTATGACCAAGCAAATAAGTCACAACCAGTTAGATGTTTGACCAATGTGGATGCTGCTCTCCATTCATTGTCTCGGAGCAGTTCATGATCCTCTCGAACATTCCAATTCTTCTGAAATACTTGCTGAATAATTACTATGAACAATTGTTGGTCTATAGCTCATTTGAGAGCAACTGCATCAGCTAAGACAAGTCCCTGCACCTTTCTCAGCCTTCCTTTCTCCTTCTGTCAAGGAGGAATAACAATCCTCTCCCACCTACCTCTCCATGGGTGGGTGATGGGGATCCACTGAAGAGTGTCACTCGGAGCAGTGCAGACTAGGGGGTGTCCTATCACACTGAGCCATAGCAGATTATGACCAAATATTCAATTTCATTTGCATTTTATTATTTTGAAATTGTGAAGAGCAGCAACTACTTAGCTCAGTCTGAAGCATCTCATCTAATGTTCTAGATCATACTGTCTCCCCTTTGTGTACGACGAGACAGTTTAATGCACTGTGACGGACAGGAGATGCTCTTGTTTTGCAAACAACTATTTTTGCAAAGAATTTTCATCCTACTTGTTATGATTTCAAGAAACAAAGTGGTTTCGTCTGAATGGATTTTCTGACAGAAAACGGTTTCCATGAAAATGTTCACACCTTATTTCCTGGGCTCTGGAAGTGCTGGGATGTCAGGATCCTGCAGGCGTTGTCAGCTCCGCCCTAGGGCAGTGTTCTGCACCCCCCTGCTGCTGGCTGAGTTTCTCCATCCCTTGGCAATAAGACAGACACTTGTTTTCACAGCCAGTCGATCGCCCTCGTGTCATCACCCTGCCTGCTGGCTGGGCAGGGTAACTCCTGAGGTCACCACCCTCTCCAGCCTGCCTTGGGCTTGGGGAGTGAGGAGGAGGGCGAGGGACGTCTGCTGACCCTGAACATCCGCCATCCATCGTACCATCACTCAGAGCAAGTGAGTGGCATTCGGGTTCCTCGGTGGCTTCCCCTGTCTGTGTGGGGAGAGGCAGAAAGAGGGGGAGAGGATATCTCCCAAGGGGGATTTCATTTGCAAACAGCCCCCAAGAGTCCCTCACTCTTAGACCGGGCAGGAGCTTCTCCAGAGCCGTCTCCAGTGTGTTTGGAAAGGTTCCAGCAATGGGGCTCCCAGCCCTTCCCTTGTGGGACACTGTTCCCCAGGCTGAGAGTCTCTGAGCTGGGCCAGAGCCTGTGAGCTGCTGAGCATGGAAATCAATGGGGAACGAGGAGGGTCCTGGTCTTCCTGTGCCAAGGGTCTTTGTGACTTTGAGGTGGGGAATGGTTTCCCAGGAGAAGTCGGGACTCCTGGTTTCTCTTCCTTCTCTAGCCTGGGTGGGAGAGTGGCCTGGGATAAGAGGAAGGGGCTGCTTGTCCAGAGTAACCGATGGTCTTTGGGACTGACCCCATTGCTGGAAAAGGATGAGACTTCCTGGCTATTGCAGCAGCAGGGATTACGAGGGGGAACATTGGGAGCAGATCATGCAATGAACTCCTGCCCGTGTGTGGAGATGGCTCTCCCTGCACTCCTGTGGGGGCAGAGGGGGCGGCTGTGGTTGGAGCAGGGAGGAGGAGGGACGGAAAAGGGCCAGGAGTGAAAGGCTGCCTTGAGCCCAGACTCACCCCTGCTCCCCGCTCGGTTCCAGGATGGCCAGGCTCCTGCGGATGTTGCGGAGGAAGGCTCTGCAGGTGGCCCCAGAGCCTGAGGGAAGCAGCTGCCGCCTTCCCGAGGGGCAGAGCAAGCCCTGCGTCCCTGCTGGCGGGGAAGCAGCTCCCGTCCAGGCCAGACGGCGGAAGTGCCCGGCCTTCTGGAAAAGGACCCCGGCTCCCGGCGCAGGCGCCGGGCTGGGAGCGGCCCCGACCAGGCCCCGGTGGAGCTGGCCCAGGCTGCGGTTTTGCAGACAGGACCCAGCCCAGGAGGGGCGCCGGGCAGGGTGGCTCTGGGGCTGGTTGTGTGGGCAGCAGCGGCCCCAGGAGCCCAGCCCTCCTTCCCATCAGGAGGCCTCGCCCTGCCCGCTCTCTGAGGCCCTTCCAGCCCCCGCCGGCCAGGAGGGGGAAGGTCCCTGGCCCAGCACCGGCAGCTCAGCCTGGGACCGCGGCAGCACCTGGGCCTTTGGCAGCAGCCAGGCCGACGGGCGCCATGGCTTTGTGCCAGGTGAGGAGCCAGGCTGGGCTCCGGGAGGGCTGAGGACGGGATGTGAACACCCTGGGCCCAGACGCTCTCCCAGGGATACGGGGGGGGGGGTCCCCAGCCCAGGTGTCTGGCCTGAGCCCCGCGAACCCCACGGACAGCAGCAGCCGTCACACAGCTGCCCCTTCGCACGGGGACCTGGGGGTGGGGGCGTGAGGAGCTGCTGCCACCTTGGTCCTTGCTGCTCCGGGCGGGGGAACAGGCACCTCCCCTGGTGTCCTGGGCAGGGGAGGGGGGCTCTGCTCTGGGCTTCTGCAGCTGTTGGGGGCTGAAGGCATCCCTGAGAGGGAGGTCTGGGGCCCCATCTGCCCTGGGTGCCTGAGGTGGGAAGGGGGGTCTTGAATCCTGCTCTGCCCACCACGCCCCTGTCCTTCCCTCCCTGGTGCAGGGAGCCCCCTGGATTCGGAGCAGGAGGAAGGGGTGGATGTGGCCAAAGATGAAGCTGCTCTCAAGGTCATCCGAGAGCAGCTCCAGTGCAGAGATAAGGTACAAATGTTCCCCACCTGGGCTGGAACCAAGATTGCCCTGTCCCTTCCCAGCATCCCCACCCCCTGCCGAGGGTCTTGTCCCTCCTGATCCACCACCCCTAATGGGGCCCTTTTACATCCATGAAGTGAGACCCCCAAGATGGGGGTGTTTGTCCCACAACAGCCGAGGTCGTCTCCCCCAACAGGCACTGTCCCAGTTCCTGATCCTGCTTGTGTAGGAGTGGTGGGGGATTTGGAGAATAGGCGGGTCCCCACAATCCCCCATTGAGGCCTGAGCCCTGGAGCTGGTGTGGGTGGGGCAGGAAGGTCCCTCGCTAACAGGTTCTCTCTCGCTATACCCCACTCCTGGTGGGTCCAGGATGAGGGGCAGCAGCTCCTGTTCCTTCAGGCCATGTACCCCGCATGTCTGGCTGCACGGGAGAGAGGGGAGAACACGCTGGAGCCGCGCTGCTGCAAGGCGGCTGTGGTGAAGAGGATCGTGGTGAGTGAGACACGCCATACGGCAGCTGGCGGGAGGAGAGAGACATGGGATTGGCAGGGGTATGGCCAGGCTAATGCGTGGGGGCTGGGTGGTGTTGGAGGGGGCAGCAGAGGGCAGGGATTGCTGGGGCTGAAGACTTGGGAGAAATTCTGAGATTGGTGGGTAGTTGGCAGGGGGGGAATTGTGGGGCTGGATGGCACCTGAGAGTGGGGGACAAGGAATCACATGGTCCCATTTTGGTCGTCGGGATGGGGCTGAATGGGGGCAGATTTGACAGGGAGGAGGAGAGAAGGGGATTGGGAGTGAGCTGGGCAGGAATCCAGGAAGAGGGACAAGTTGGATGGGTAGGAAGGAATCGGGGGAGTGGGAGGTGGTGGGGGATCCTGCTGGCCATGTGGGGCACTGGCTGTGTCATCTCCTCACTGGGAGGTGTCAGTCGGGCCTGAATCTCACACGCTCCTTTGTCTCCTTCGCATCTCACAGGAGCTCATCGAGGAGCTTCCCGATGACTCGTCACCCAGCGCCATCCTCGCCCACTCCCTGGCTGCAGTGGGGAACCTCTGGTACTGAGACAGCCCCACCCTCCCACCCTGCCGGCTCCCCTCACCCCAGTGCTGCTCAGGCCCAAGGCTGGGAGTCACCGTCACTGTCCCGCCCAGGTCACCTCCCAAGAGTGGCGCCTCTGGCAGAGATGGTGGGGTGGGGAGGGTCACTCTGTCCTGGCGGGGCTCTTCTTTTCACTCCCATAACATGACAGGAGCCTTGGGGAAGGCCTCACTCCCGGGCTCAGATACAGGAGGGGCCGCAGGCTCCAGGGAACAGGAGCTATTCCTGTCCTGCCACTGTCTGTCTGGGACACCTTGGCCTTGTCATTCCCAAGCTCAGTGCCTCAGTTTCCATTCTCACCAGCCTGTGCCTCTATCCCTGTGGGTTGGTGTCCGTGTTGGCGACTGTCCCACCCCCGTACTGCACAGTCTAATACCAGCTCCTCTCTCTTGCCAGCACCATGAAACCTGCCCTGGAGCCAGCCCTAGAGACCCACCTCTTGCGAGCTGCCCTTCACTCCGTCTTCACCCTGGGCACGGAGAAGGACACCACCGGCATCCAGGTACCTCCTCCTCCTCCTCCATCCTCCTCCTCTTCCAGAGTGCTCCTTGGTCCTGCTCCCTTGATTCGCTGGAGCTCCAGATTTAGGGGTGGGGTAGCGGAGATGGAACAAGCTGCAGGGTTGGATCCTTCCCTCCAGCAGGGAAGAGATTACCCCTCTCTGGGGGATTTCTTTCTTTCTTTCTTTCTTTCTTTCTTTCTTTCTTCCATAAGCCGTGTTTTGCCCAGAAGCCCAGCTTCCATCCATAGCAACTTGGCTGTTTCATACTCTTCTGCCTACAAGGCCCTCTGCAGAGACCTGCTAAGCTCATGGATCAAAGGTCCAGGGGTCATCAATTTTTGTGAATTGCCTGTGGTGGGATGTGAAGGAGAGAAGCCAGGAGATGTGTTTGGGAGTCTCCCCAGTGCTTCCCAGAGACCCCTCTTCGCATCCTGTGGCAGGTGTAGGCTCAGGTTCCCTAACTCTGACCCATGCTTTGCAGGCTCTGCACAAAGTCATCCCAGAGGTCCTGGATGCCATGCTGGGGAATCTGCTGGCAGAGTCCCCAGACACAGACAGGCTCCACTTCATCTTGGAGGTGAGCCCCGTTTTACCTGAACTCTTTGGGGGACTGGTAAGGAGAGACTGGAAGATCCATTTTCTACTGTGTCCTCCTCAGATATTCCCCCCTGCGCAGAATGTCTCAGGCCCCTGGGGCTGGGGGTGTGGGGTGCTCATTTGCAAAGCAGGTGCAGCTGGCCATTGAGTCTGACCTGCCTCCTTTCCCTACAGCATGTCAACTTCTGGGTCGTGTCCAGGGTGTCCCAGGAGCGAGCCAGGGCCATCAGGAGCAGCACAGCCCTGCTGAGATACACAGTCACCCTCCCTGAGTTTGACGTAAGTGACCTCCGACCCCAGCTTGCTGGCTCCCGGCGGAGGCGGGCTGGCTCCGGCAGGCTGCAGGATCTGCTGCAGCCGGGGCTGTGGCTTAGGAGGGTTCTTCCTGGGGAGGCAGGGACTGAGCTCGGCTTGAGTCAAGTTCTTCTTGTCCTGGTTCAGTGTTGTCCCTGGGCCTTTAAGGGGACCATGCTCCAGCCCCTGCTTGGCATCCCAAAACAGCTCCGGGCTCCCTTGGCAGCAGAGCAAATGAAGGGTCGATCTCAAGCTCCTCTCCCCCCAGCATCTCCTGCAGAGGGGCTAAAGGGAAGGAGCCCTCTGGCCCAGGGGGGACAGGGAGCTAACAGGAAAATGCTGATGGAGTCCCCTCTCCTCTCCCTTCCATTAGATCTCAGCCGAGTTCCCTAAGATGGGGCACCATGTGGCCCAGCTGGCTCTATTTGTCAGCGATCGAGACAAGGACATCAGCCGGCAGGCCAGGGAGGGGACTTACCGGCTCTACCAGCTGCTGCTCCGACAGAGGGGTAAGGAACCCAGCTGGGACACGGAACCCAATCGGGGACTGAGAGTGACCACAGGTGGATAATGGGACCCCAGACCATTTCTCTCCAACTGACCCCAGCTGGAGGACAAGTCTCTCTCTGCCTCTGTTCTTTTCCACTCCACTGTGGAGCCACCAATGGGATTGGAAGGACACAGAAACTGTAACCAGAATGAGGAGAAAAGTCTCTCTCTCTCTCTCTCTTCCAGGGCTGACCATACATGACGCGGAAGATCTCTGGTGCTATGACTGGCACCAGGACAGAAGGCTCTTGGCCTACAAAAATACAGCCAGAGTTGGGGAGGTAAGGGCACTGTGCCAGGGCATGACACAGCCCGGGGAGTGGGGCTGGCTGAGTTCCCTGCAGTGGATGCCTCCTGGAGACAGAAAAAGAGCCCACTCCTTATTTCCAGCTCAGAGTTCCTCATCCAGCAACCAGTGGGACAGGCTGGTGCTAAAGGTCCCACATTGGAACCTTGCTAGTTGCCGTGATTTGAGTGTCTTACATGGCTGCATTGCTACGTGGCATAAGGAGGATCCCCGGGTGGGATAGTTAATATAGGATTATGGCTCTGGGTGTCTCTCTGCTCCTTGTCCCCCTGGCTGATCCCCAAGTGTCTGAGAGGAGAGCCCTGGGTCAGTCAGTCACGATTCCTTGATCAGACCCTTGTTTAATTCCCTTCACCCTGTAGAAGAAGAGAAAGGAGGTGAGCTTTGCCCAATTCCATTGCCGGTCAGGAAGGAGAATTCCCCAACCTGGGAACTGGGTAGGGGACATAGTGAGCTCCAGAGCCAATATGGACCACATGCGCCCCCGTCATGTCTCCAGACCTGGCCAGGGAATGGCAGAGTATCTGGACCTCAGCCACTGTTCCAAAGAAGCACATTGTCACTGACCCAAGTTGCGGCTACTTGCTGCACAAGTAGAAAATCAAAGACATCAACCCCACCCCTCCGCCCCCCCGTCTCACAACTGTGGTGAGAATATCCAAACCTTCGAACACACCGTAACACAGTGCCCCCAGACTGGAGTCAAAGGTGAAATGGGTGATTTCCACAACATCACAGAGGAGGCCTTGGAGTGGCTCCTGGATCGACAAGGGCATCGACAGAACGCTGCTCCACAGACGCCCCGTGAGAGAGACTGTGTGAGCTTGTCCCTCCTCCCACAAGCTGAATTGCTGCAGCGGAAGAAAAGTCTCCGAGGAGTGTCTGTGATGGGGACTGGGCCATGGGTCTCCTTGTCCTTGTCAGGCTGCAGGTTGGATTCCCCTTGAAGAAACCAAGGAGCTGCAGAGGCCATTCCCAGCGACGAGAGAAATCACTAAGCTGGGGTGAAGAGACCTTTAGCTGTCAGCTCCAACCCCCTCGTCCCCCACAACACACACACACTCCTCTAGGCGCTGAGATGCAGGAGATCTCTCTGCTGGAAGCAACACAGGGTCCCCTGTTGTTTCTGTGCCCTGCACAGCAGAGTGGGCCTGCTCACACACATTAGAGATCCATTTCCAGCCCATCCTGGCCCCTGCCAGAAATTGCCCTCCTGAAAGAGCCACTGGAGGCTTTGGTCCCTAAGCATCTGCGACCTTTTCATAAAGGGGCTTCCCTGAGCCCTGGGACCCTGAAAGAGTCCTGGGGAATGAACTGCCTTGGCCACAGCAGCTCTCTTCCCCGCCCTTTGGGGCACTAGACGGTGATGCCATTGTACGGCCGGGACTTGGAGGCTGGCTCTGGGCAATCTGCTCAAGCCTCGTGTCCTCTTGGTTTTAGGTCTTTGGAAAATTCTTCTGCGACGGGCAGAAAAGATCCTTTCTACAGACAGCAGTGCTGGCCATCCACGACCCCCTGCTGCGTGTCAGCCAGGCTGGGCTGGTGCTCGTCTACTCCCTCCTGGGGGAAGCCCAGCAACTGATGGGGGTCACGGTAAGCAGCTGCAATCGACTCAGGAGCTTGGGGTTCGGCCCAGGACCTCATTCCCTTCCGATCGCCATTCCCTGGCCTGGTAGCAAGGAGCCTAGTGGGGACTTCTGGACTTCATGGACTTCTCGTCTTAGGATGTGGTGCTCTGCTATCACTCCTGGAAAGGACAGGACAGTCCCCTAAGTGCCCTCTGGGAACCTTTCCTGCCCCACAGAGCTGCACCCATTTCCCCATGGCCTAGTGTCAATGTCACCCGAGCCACCATCGAGAGTTGCTCCCATCCCTGGCAGCCTGGGAGGCCAAGGACTGACTGGAGATGGCGACTGACCAGGAAGGGCTGAGGCACATGGGCGTGGGAAGCTGGTCTTGCTGCTGGTAGGGCTGGACCCGCTCTCGAGCGATTGGGAGGATTCAGTCAGCAGGGGCTGCTGACCTGCCCCGTTCACCAGGCCTGCCATCCTGTGGCTTCAGCTTTTGTCACTGGGGTGACTTAGGGAAAGGTCTCATCCTCTCCCCATCCCACTTCACTGCTGCAAGAATCCCTCTTGCCCCCCGCCACCCTGCTAGAGCCCCCTCCCTGCCCTACCTGGGTGGGGATGGAGGTGGGGATGGAGGAGAGGGTTCTACGAACTTGAGCGGTGTCCCCAGGTGGGTTGGAGGTGGAACAGCTGTCAGGGCACTGATGGGGAGGTGGCAGGAGCTCACCCGACAAGGAGGGGGGTTGGCACTGGAGGTCACTAGAGAGGACAGCAAGCCTCCATCCTGGGGGTCGGGAGGGTGAATCCACCACTCAGACATGAGCAGCTGCTGGGTGGAAATGATGGTGCTGGTTCCAGGTGCCCTTAATCCTCCCTGGTTCCTGGGGAGCGTCTCAGTCTCTGACAGGTTCTCGTTCCCCTGCAGCACGAGGATGTCACAGCCAAGGTCATGGGCCAGCTTCACATCATCAGGCACTTGCACCAGATGCCCGAGGCGCTGCAAGGGCTGTGGCTCGTCTGATGCTCTGAAAGGTTCCCCTCCCTGTTCAGCAAGTCCCCTCCCTGCTGCAGGTACTGCTCTGTCTCACTGTAAATGCGGGGCTAGTGGAAGGGGAAATGGAGGCCTCCTAGAGAACAGACTCTGACCTCCTCCTGACCAGCAATGGGGTTTCACCGTCCTCTCAGCAAACCTGTCAGCCGGGCTGGACCAGGAGGAGGGTATCTAACAGGGTGGCTTGGCCTGTGGCTGCCAAGCCTGGGGCTAGGCCAAGCTGATGACCAAGTGAGCCCCACCTGAGAGGAAACAAGGGGAAACAGCAGCAAAAGTACAGAAGCAGAGCAAGCTGTTCAGTAGACGGTCTCTGGCCAAAACCTGGAGTCCAGGGTCGGACTGGGTTCTCTCACCGTCCCGAAGGAAGGGGACACAGAAGACCATAGAAACCCAAGAAGGGCAGGCCAAGCCGAAATCAGGCCGAGGAAGAGCTCCCCACGAGGGTGGAAGGCCTTGTTTCTGTTCAAGACATTTTTGGACTTTGTTTGGAAGGAGCACGACCCAGGAAGGAGTGGAGTAAAGGCCAGTCACCTGGCTGGGGGGCTGAGTTCCCAGCCAACAAACTGCAAGCGTGAGTATCAGCGGGGTTGCTAGCCCAGCGAGAAAGCAGTGACACGAGGCCTGGCCAGCATCTAGCGGTGAGTGAACTCTGGTACGCACCTGCTTCCATTCTGGAAACAGCCTGGTATTGGAGAGTGGGTGGGGAGAGCAGGGAGGTGGGAGGGGTTCCTGAGGCTGGGGTGGGGAGGAAGCTGTGGGGCTGGGAGGGGAAGGACATAGCCCAGCTTGTGGGAGGGATCCTGCTGGCTGTGTCTGGAGCCCTGTGTAGCCTCTTCTGTGGGAAGTTCCCATGGGTCAATGGGGCCTGAATCTCTCCTGCTCCTTTGGTCTCTTTGGGCTTCACAGGAGGTGTCTGGTGAAGTGCCCTTGGACTCCGGGCCCAGCACCGCTCAGAAATTATTCGCTACCTTCAGAGAGACAGGGCACAGCTCAGCCTGTTGGGTAGGCTGGAGACTCACACTTCACTCGAACACACGACACTGAGGTGGTTTTGGAAGCACAGTAACAAAGAAGAGATTTAAGTGACACTAAGCAAGAGAAAGAGACAAATTTCAAACAGACAAACAAAACACGACACACTTTGTAGTGACTAAAACTGAATCTTAACAAGTCCCAATCTTTGCCTTAGCAGTTTCCAGACTAACATCTCAGCTTTCCTAACAGACCTTCTTTGATGTCCCTGTAGGGTAGAAAACTTCTCTGTCGAATCCACTGATTTGATTGCTTCGTCTTCTGGTTTCAGACCCTCTGTTCTCCTTCCGGGCTGCTGGGACCCTGACTGTAACATCTCTCTGGCCCAGCCTCTTACACAGATGTGTGCTGCAGCCAGCCCAGCGCAGGGAGCAGTGGGGACAGATGATCTCATCCTGTCAGACCAAGAAACAGTGGTCCCAATGAGGCTTAGATGGAAAATCCCAGGCATCTCCTGGAGGTAAGAACCGTCTACTCTTCCGGACACTTGGGGCTGTTGCAACAAAGAGGGGGCTCCTGTTCCATAGCCTATTTGTCCTCATGACTGTGGTTTTTTATTCTCAGAGGATGCGTCTGGGACCCTGGAGACTGTTTCGTGAAGGAGGTTTGAGCGGGGAGAGATCAGTCACTGTCATGACCCCCGGGTCATTAACCCGGGTCTCCAGGGTTCCTGGGAGCAGCCACCCTCCAGCACGCCACCTGGAAGCCTACGAAAAACTGCTTACCTAGGACTGACGAAGTCCAGACCCAATTTGAGGCTCCATCCCTGAGGACCTATTGGCAGAGTCCCAGAACAGCTAATCGGCCCCCGGGACCTCCTTATACCAGCAGCAGGAACAAGGAGCTGTCTGAACACCCGAGCTCCTCCCCGGCTCTGGACCGTGTGTTGGCTGTTCTTGCTCCCACTCCCCAGGCTTGATTTCCTGGCATGCGGACTCGGGGTGACTCATCTGACTTGAGGTGCTGAACACAATTTGGTCTTTTGCTTCTGCTCTTCCAGTCCTGACCCAGCTGACTCTCGACTCCTGCCTTGTGAGTGTGGACTCTGCCTCTGACCACTAGGTCTGGATGCTCATGGCCCGGCCATGACACTGACTTTTCGACAATTCCTCCAGTGCCCTTTTCTGCTCTCCAGCTCTGCTCTCCCAGCAAGACACACCGATCCCTGGCTCCCAGAGTCCTGCTTGCCTGCTGTTCAAGGGCTCAGGGGGAGAGCTTGTCTTGCCCCCTCCCCTACCACAGCTGCTTTTCCTCGGGGACTCTCCCTGGCGCAGAGGAGAATCCGTCCTGGCAGCGATTCAGGAAGTCACGGAAGGGACGGTCTGCTCAGCTCCCTCTGCAATGCCTCTGCCCGAGACTATCACGAGTGGGTGCCCAGTGACTGCGCCGGCAGCTCCTTGAGAGACTCCTGGGGCAGGGGAGTCGTGTTTCCCGGTGACCGCGGGAAGCCATGCAAAGAGTGCGGCATTGAGGAGACTCTCCTGCTGTCCCAAAGGGTTTCTGTTCTCCTGCACGGTCAGACCGTGGGGCCGGCTGGCAGAATGGGGAAGAGCTGGTTGGTGATGAGTTGGAGGATTCACCATAGAGGTGGCAGCAGCTGCAGATCCTGGAGTCCCTGTCGTCGGGTTACCATGCGTCCGGAGTTTTTGGGGTTTTAAATCGCCCTCCGGGAGGAATTTGTAAAACTCTCCAAAGGGCCGGGATTTCCCTCCCAATACAGCACTCTGGGGGCGGGGAGGGGGCGAGCTGCGCGCTCTGCGGGGGAGCACGGCACTGTGTCTGGCTCCGCACCCCAGACACACTGCTCTGAGCAGCAGGGTACGTGGGCCGGGGGGGCTGGAGAAGGGGCATGGGGTCCCAAGGGACAGTCAGGGGACAGGGAGCAGGAGGGGTTGGATGGGTGAGGGGTTCTGGAGGGAGCCTGTGAGGCGGTGGGCATATGAAGAGGGGTCGGGGGAGTCAAGGAACAGAGAGAGGGGAGGGGGTTGGATGGGGCGGAGGTTCGGGGGGGGGAATTAGGGGCAGGGAACAGGAGGGATTAGATGGGTTGGGGGTTCTGCGGGGGCAGTCAGGGGACAGGGAGCAGTTGGATAGGTGTGGGAGACCTGGGGGTCTGTCAGGGGGCGGGGGTGCGGATAGGGGGCGGAGCAGTCAGGGGACAGGTAGGGAGTGGAGTTCTAGGGGGGCAGTTAGGGTGGGGGGGTCTCAGGAGGGGGCAGTTGGAGACAGGGAGAAGGAAGGCTTAGATAGAGGGTGGGGTCCTGGGAGGGGGTGATCAGGGGACTAGGAGCAGGGATGGTTGGATGGGTTGGCGGTTCTGTGGGGGACAGTCA
The DNA here is from genome assembly GCF_965152235.1 of Eretmochelys imbricata. NCBI lineage: Eukaryota > Metazoa > Chordata > Testudines > Cheloniidae > Eretmochelys > Eretmochelys imbricata. Next base: position 51,095,221 of record NC_135585.1, read on the forward strand.
GGGGGCAGGAAGTGGGAGAGAGTAGATAGGGGGCAGGGCTACCACTCCCCCCGCCCCACCCCGGAGTGTCCTCTTTTTTGAAAGTTCAAATATGGTAACCCTACCCTATGGGCCCAGCCTCCACTCCTGAGAGTTCAAGCGAACCTCCCCCTGTTCTCAGGGAGTCTTTGGCTTTTGCACCTGGGCCTGCCTGCCGAGACAGAGGACTCAGTGTTTCCATCAGGCTGCTCAGTTGCAAATGCAGCCACCCAAAGACGTGAAGAATGGAAGCGAAAGAGCAAAGCTGGACCCTCCGCTGAGCTCCTGCAATCAAGTGAGCCCAGCCTGGGAGAGACGAGGGAAAGCTCTAAGGTGGCTGGTGGCTGCAGGAATCCAGGGGAGGAGAAATAAATAGTTAATGATGAATCCTACGGGCTTTGTCTTGTGTGGTGAAGAGTTTAAAATGGGTCTAGTTACTATCACATTAAACTTTAGAATCACTGTGTATGATTGAAGGGCAGGTCTCGAAAGGTCAGAGGTCACTCGAGGAGCTTCAAGTCTCCGATTCTGTCACTATTGCCTGCTTTGACCAGCTGATCTCACCCCAACCTATCCCTCAGGTGGTCGCAGTGGTGAGCTCTTGCCCTCTTTTTCTGGATTAGCCGCCAGGGTGGGGACAGGATGGATACATGTGGCCAAGGAAATGGAGAGGCGTGGGGGGTCACTTGCAGAGGCATGCAGAGAACTTGCAGAGTTGCCTGTTAATGCAGCTCCTCTGGGTGGAGCATGGTAGGGTAACGTGCACTCAGGGGCACCATTTCAAATTTTGGTGATGGCGGGGAGGATAATTTCACCATGATTCCAGGGGCTACTTAGGCACCTGAAAACTCTAGTGTTTTGGCAGATAACTTAGCAAAGAGCTGACAGGAACACTTGCCAGACTGCTTTCCGGGGAAGACAGCTATAAGAATCAATCCAGGGAATGGTTCTGTATTTCTGAGCTGTTTGGACACTTTCAGGGAACATTCCCGATGCAAGACAGAGATCCCCAAAGTTATCCTGGGTAACCCTGAGAGACTAATGGAAAACTAGCAGACACCACATCTCTGCTGTCACTTTGCACTGACAAACTTGGACTGTCCGAACTGGTTCATATATTTTACCTGCTTTTTGCTCTCAAGAACTTTCACATATAAAAGAAAGAAAATTAAATAAATGACGTAGTTACACTGATATAGGGCCGCAGTGTAAACCCGACCTCAGAGTTGTCCCATTGAAATGGAATTATTCACAGCCGTCATTAAAGTTAAACATGCACATAAATGTTTCCAGGCCCGAGATTAAGGCCACAGCTTATGAGAGGTGCAGACGCAAGAAGAGAAGAGCTGTGCAAAAACTGAAATACCACTTGGAACTTGGCCCAAACAATGCAGCATGAAAAATAAACTCATCTTGTTATACAGTAACAGAGCTGGTTCAAAATGGTTTTACACTCACAATGCAACCTTTGGACTAAAAATGCCACTTTGGATTACATTGATCATTTGAAAAAAGTTCCCTTTTTAAAAAAAACATTTTGGATTTCTCTGCCCTCTTGAGAGAGAACGTGGAGTTTTTCCCACCAAAACTAAACAAAAATTTGATCATTAAAAACATTTGCAAATACCTTTGAAGAATATGGGGGGGGGAGTGGTTTCTTCTTCAATTTTCATGACCATCCCTACCCCCGCTATTTTTGACCAGTTCTAATTATGAAGAAATGTCTGTCTGTCCATAAATGATAAATATGTCTGCTCCTGAAACATTTACAAACAATGGCTCTCATCAGGAGCACTAAGGTCACATGACGCAGAGAAATACCCAGGCCTGCAGGGTTCACATTCTCAGAGACATAAACCGCCCCAGGATGGGAATGTAACACACAACACAGCGTGACTGGCCCGGGTTGGTTAGGTGCATGTTTTGCTGTTCCTGGCAAATTGTGCTTTTTTGAGATGGGGGGAGTTATATTTGAAAGGAGTTCTTCATCCTCTCCCACTCTCATCCAGGGGAGACCAGGGCCCACCTCTTTTTACTGGCCATAAGTGTGAGCGACTGGATGAGGGGGGAAGGAAGGGGGGGCAGTGTTTTGGGGGCAAGGAGCAGCTTGAAGTGGGAGCTCAGAGAGAAAGGCGGAGTCAGGGGGGCCTCAGGGAAAGGGGCGGTTTGAGGGGGCAGGACTTCAAGGAGAAGGGGTGGCACAGGGGCTGGGCCACAGTTTGGCTGCCAGCAGCCCCCCACACTTTTAGGAAGCTTTTGCCCTTCCTGCCCTCATCCCAAATTCATTTGTTAAAGTAAGAAAACTTTGAGCAACAAGGAGACTCAGAGACCCACACTATTACCGCTAAAATCCTCACCCGCCCCTGGAGCTGGGCAAACAGAATTTTTTGGTCGCTGGCAATTCCAAAAAAGAGATGGAAAAAAACTGGTTTCAGGTTGAACAAAACTAAAATTTTTCCAAAAAGCTTTAAAAAAAAAAAAACAACAAAAACCCAGGAACATTTCAAGGGTTGTAACTTTTTGAATTTTTAAAATAAAACTGAAGGACATTTTTAAAAAAAAAATTGTTTCAAGATGAAAAATCAAAATGGTTTGTCTGGAAAGTGTCTAAACGAAATGCTTCGATTTTTTAAGAACTGGGGGGAGGGGCTGGACGTGAACAATTCAGCAGAACGGATACAAATTCGCAAACTGCTGAATCTGCATTTTTCACCTAAAATTGGTTTAGATGAAAAGTTTTGCCCCGTCTAATCCCCACCATTGATTGAGGGGCACCGTAAGAGGGATCAGCTCTTCTAGCTGGTTCCCCAGCCCAAGTCTGTCTCCATTTAATGGGTCCCTCCCCGTCACTCCGCTTTAGGGTTGCCAATTTTAATTGGACGGATTCCTGAAGATTTTATCACATGCCATAATCTTTAATTAAAAATTAATCTTGAATTCCTGCAGAGTCCCGGTCACCCTGGAGGACTGGCAATGCTACTCCAGTTTCCTGGGCCACACCCGTGTCCCCACTTAATGGATACCTTTCTCTGGGTTTCTGGGTGAAGCGTCTGTCCTCCATGAGCAGGTCTCCTTCCCCATTCTCCAGGGCTGGGTCTTGATTCCTGTTTCTGGTTCCCTGGGCCTGGACCCCGTCCCTGTCACACACTGCGGGGAGCTCAGATTCCTGTGAATCCTGCGGACTTCCAGGCTGCTGGGAGGGATGAGTCAGCAGCTTCCTGAAGACGAGTTGCAAGTAGGCAAACACTTTCCCCCTACCTTTCCAAAACCCACATCGGTATAGTGAGACTAGCTCCCCCACCACTGCCACCACTCCACGCACCAGGAGACGATTCCAGGACGCTGGCTCTGAAACAAAAAAAGAGAGAGAAAGGCCCCATGACTAAGGGAGTCCGTTAAATCATCCCACTGCTCCCATGAGGATCCCAGAAGATGAAGACGTTCCTGGGATACAGGAAGAGCTGAGTTGGGTCGTGCGCACATGGGGAGCACTCAGAGCAGCGGAAATGAGATCTCCAGGCTCATTATTCCCATCGGCCAACCTGACGGAGGGAGAAAGGTGAGCCCGGCAAAGCAGCCCCTGTTCCAGAGTCTGGGAACTGGGATTTTTAAGATGCTCCAGGATGGGGTCCCTCAGGTCTTAAGATTAGAGGGGACGGTTAGGATCATCTACTCCAGCGTCTCCTGAAGCGTGGGGAAGGGCTAGCCATGGTGGGAAGGGTGGGGTTTGAAGATGTATCCAGGAAAATGGGGGGTGGGGTCGCTAACACATTGCTGACGGGTGAGGGGCACGATTGGTTTCTTTGCCTTGAGGAGGGGGCTCAGCTTTTAAAAGTTTTGGGAACAATCATTTAGTCTGAGCCCTGGCATAACCCAGGCCAGAGACCGTCGCCTACTGATTCCTGCACCCAGTCCAGTGATTTATGGCAGTGACGTGGCATTGAGAGGGATTTTATCATATGCTGAAATCCAGCTGCAGAAGGGAAAGGGCATTAGAAGCTGAAAGACCCCACAAGTGGCTCTGGTTTTCTACTCGAAATAACCACCCGGGGCTGATTTTCCCCAGCCCAGCGCCTTGCAATCATGCACCCAGCACCGAGTGAGTTCGGTGTGCAGGCAGGCTCCCAAATCCAGACAGTGGCTCTTCACACCCACTTTGCCCTGGCATCAGGGACTGCCCTGAGCACCCATCCTGCAAACATTTACACACCTGAGCCCTCCCACTGCCATCCAAGGCTACTCCTACGGATGGAGTTAAACACGTGGCTAAAGCGTTTGCAGAGGTTCCAAGGAGCTGAGGCTCCGTGTAAAAGGAACATTATTTCAGTTATTCCAATCTTGGGTTGATGAGATGCTCCTGCCCGCCCCCTCCCTTCACAGCTGAGTCTCCCACCCAGTGCAATTCTCCAAGGAACTTCCCACTCCGAAACCCTAGACACTGTGGCCAGCGCTAGCTGTCCCTCTGGCCCAATCCCATGCTTCAGGACATAGTCTGAACGCCACCGAGGTCACTAATTAATTCCCCACCTGCATTTACAGGCCACAGGGTCTAAGAGTCGGGTGTTCCTTGGAGAATGACCAGAGAGATTGAAGTGATAGCTGGGAGTGCTGGTAGCATAGGGCCTGAGGAGAGAGTCTACATAACCAGACAATCCTGCTGTCAGGGTGCCAATGCCTCAGATGAAGGGGCGTCCAGGATTTCCATGTTTATGGATCTTGGGTAGCAGATAGAAGACCCCTGGTCGGGGCTCTAGGGGTGTGTCTGTGCAGATTTGTTCTTGTGCTTTTTCAGGGAGTTTCTTGAGCAGATGCTGTAGTTTCTTTTGGTAACTCTCAGTGGGATCAGAGGATAATGGCTTGTAGAAAGTGGTGTTGGAGAGCTGCCGAGCAGCCTCTTGTTCATATTCCGACCTATTCATGATGACGACAGCACCTCCTTTGTCAGCCTTTTTGATTATGATGTCTGAGCTGGTTCTGAGGCTGTGGATGGCGTTGTGTTCTGCACGGCTGAGGTTATGGGGCAAGTGATGCTGCTTTTCCACAATTTCAGCCCGTGCACGTCGGCAGAAGCACTCTATGTAAAAGTCCAGTCTGTTGTTTCGACCTTCCGGAGGAGTCCACCCAGAATCCTTCCTTTTGTAGTCTTGGTAGGAAGCTCTCTGTGGGTTAGTATTTTGTTCAGAGGTGTGTTGGAAATATTCCCTGAGTTGGAGAGGTCGAAAATAGGATTCTAGGTCACCACAGAACTGTATCCTGCTTGTGGGGGTGGGGGGGCAGAAGGAGAGGCCGCGAGATAGGACAGATTCTTCTGCTGGGCTAAGACTATAGTTGGATAGATTAACAATATTGCTGGGTGGGTTAAAGGAACCACTGTTGTGGCCCCTTGCGGCATGTAGTAGTTTAGATTGTTTAGTGTCCTTTTTCTTTTGTAGAGAAGCAAAGTGTGTGTTGTACATGGCTTGCCTAGTTTTTGTAAAGCTCTCCAACACCACTTTCTACAAACCATTACCCTCTGATCCCACGGAGGGTTACCAAAAGTTAGTGCCTGTCTCACCCCCCCCCCCCCCCCCGCAACCTGCAAGGTCTCGTGCCAGCAAAGGGAAGCTGCTCCCAGATCTGGAGCTGCATTCGCATGTCGTGACGGCTGTCCTGCACCATGGTCTCCATGGGCTGGTAGGTCATCAATTTCCATCTCTGTCCCAGCTGCAGGATGGCCTCTGGTTCTTGCTCCTTCAGGCACCTGGAGATGCTGAACTACGGGTGGGGTTGGCAGAGCAGGAGAACACCCCATGAGGTTAAGAAATGGCAGTCAGAGCCTTTTCCCTCCCTGGGAGATTACGGTGTCCCTCTGTGGGGACTCCCTTCCTGGCAGATGCTGTGCTTTCGTTCCTGGAAACTGCCAGGAGGCCCAGCTCCCAACCCTAGCAGCTTGGCTGTTCCATCCCCTACTGTGTACCCAAACTGCCTTGAAAGGACTATCCAAGCCCCTCCCAGGCCTGCTCCCATTGTGGGTCTCTCTCCTGGCTGAGCACAGGCTGTTCTGATATCGCCCAACGGGCCTGGATCCTAGTTACATGCTGCTCCTTCTCACGTGACCCCTACACTTATTCCCTTCACCTGGGGAGAGGTTCAGTTCAGCTACTACCCCTTTCATGGCCATCTCACCCTGGTACAGCCTGAAACTGGAAACCTGGGCTCGAACAGTAACTCTTTGCTAGGAAAGGTGCTGAAGACACAACGGAAGAGGAAATCCTTTGGACTGGATTGAAATTATTCCAAAGGAAAGTGAATGAGAGAAAATGCCCAGCGTTATCCTCCGAGCGAAAGAAAAGAATGAAGGTCAGAAAGGACCATTCTGTCCATCTTCTGTGTAACACAGGCCCTAGAACGGCACCGAGCGCTTCCTCCAGAAAACCCACGACATGGGACTGAGCCAGAGCACGTCTTCTGGAAAGACATCTCCATGCATTAGAGCCACCTGGTCAGAAACAATCTTTCTTCTGCAGTGACGTGAAGTTAAAGGACACGGAGAAGAAGAAAACCTCGACTCGGGTTGTCACTGGAGCTGAAGCAGAGAGGCCAGGCCAAACACGGTTAGGGCCCGGGACTGACTATCAGCAGATCTGCCGTTTTCTATTCCTGGCTTTTTGACCATGAGCGAATCTCTTTGCTTCTCTGTGCCTCAGTTTCCATGACCATAAAATAACGCTACTCAGGGTTATGTTTTCTTCTCTCCTCTTTTTCAAGGCGGGACACTTAGATACATTTGGGGCCTGTCTACGCGACCGGTCTAGAGTGTATTTCTAAGCTGATGACCCCCACATGTTGTTCAGAAGCTATGGATGGCACAAGCTCCGAAGTTAGTTCTGTGCTTAGCCCCTACGGCACAGCTGGGCTGGGCAGCCTTTTCTCGCTCTGCTGTGAGGAGCAGGTTCTGGGCACTAGGGATATGAAGTGGCTCTCAAGGACTAATACTTGAAAATAAATATCAATGAACTGCAACCCAAATAAAAATCACTGCTGCTAACATTGGTGGGTGATAAAATACTAGCAGAGTGGTAATTAATGATGAGAAGAGGGCAGTGACACAGAGTAATCGGATCCCTTGAGAAGCTGGACCCATTCAAAGAAAACAAGTTGGAAAAGAACCAAAGGAAGGGTCCTATCACTACCAACAAAGCATGCAGGCCACACCTACAGAATGGGGCAGTTTTTCCAGGAAAGCACTCACTGTGAAGAGGATTTCGGGGCCATGCTGGGCAAGCCATTCAATATGAGCACCCAGGGTGATGCAGTGGTGAACGGGGCTAAAGCCATCATTAGATGTATGAAAAGAGCAGTGAGGAGCAGAGGGAGGTGACACACCATGAGGAAGACTGATCATGGAATACTGCATCCAGTTTTGGCGTCCACCTTTGACAAAAGATTTGGAAATATTGGAGATGGGGCAGCAAAAAGCAATGAAACATTTTGAGGGCTGGAGAAAAATGCCTGCGAGTGAGCTATTGAAAGAGCTCAGCCTGTTTAGGTGATAAAAAAGATCGGGAGGTGACGTCATTTGAAGTGTTGAAGTGACTTCATGAGGAGAAACTATCGGGTATTAAAGGGCTCATTGATCTAGCAGAGAAAAGCATAACAAGACGCAGTGGCTGGAAACTCAAAAGAGACCAATTCATATGAGAAAGAGGGCACACATATTCAACACTGAGAATTAATCACCAAAGGAACAAACTAGAAAGGGAAGTGGTGGAATTCCCCACCTCTTGATGTCTTCTAATGAAGACGAGATGGCTTTCTGGAACGTGTGTAGTCAAAAACTAGCTACTATTCTCTACAGAAAGCATGTGATTTGCAGGGGGTCTGATGACGTACTCTAATTGTCTCTTCTGTCCATAAAGTCTGCTAATTTATGAAAAACTGAGCTTTGCCTGGGGAGAAGCCTCTGATGTTTTACTGTGTTCGGCTTGAGCCCACAATGAACGCTCATTGCGTGGGGTGATCCAGGGGAAGCAGCTCAAACATTCGGTGTGGCTAGACAGGGGCAGGACATCAGCACTGCAGGGGAGGGGTGGGGGTGGCAGTGACATCACAAGGGCCTTTGGCAGGACCTCAGCCTATTGGACAAAGGTGGTGGGGAGGCGATGACCTCACAGAGAGATCTTGACATCAGCCAGGCAGGACAGGGGTGCAGGACAGGGGCAACCTCGGAGATCCCTGTGGCTTTGCTTCAGCACGTCTCCTTCTCGAGGTCTCTCCTGGAGGACTGAGAGAGCATTCACTTGCACGTACGTGAGCGCAAGGAGGACCCTCTTCGGAGTTTTCTCCTTTTCTTTTTGTGGTTTTGCTTGAAAACAGACGTCCCTGTATAGAAGGTAAGAGCCTTGGAGAGGTTTGGAACCTGTTCAATCTGATCCATCAGGTGCCGGCTGATTTTTAGGAAAGGAAAACACTAGATTGTGGGGACAGCATTTTATTTCTGACCTAGGACTTTGTCCCTTAGAATCACTGGGGACATTGGGGTTTCTCCTTTTTGTTTTCCCTTTTGCTCTGTCCCTCCTACCTTTCTCTTCTTGCTTCCTTTGTCCTTTTCCTCTGCTCTCCTCCCACCACCAGGAGCTGTGTGTCTGGAGCGGGGGTGGGGATTGTGGGAGGCCCTCACAGAGAGGTGAGACTGGACTAGTGCTCCGAGAGTGATCCCCTCGGTGGTGACCAGGGCCATTCTTTGGGCTATTTGGTGAGACCCCTTAGCCTCCCACCCCTCAAAGTCTCAACCTTGATTGGCTGAGGAGGGGGCTATTGACAGGGAGGAAACTCTGGTCTTTCTTGTTCTCTTTTATGACCAAGCAAATAAGTCACAACCAGTTAGATGTTTGACCAATGTGGATGCTGCTCTCCATTCATTGTCTCGGAGCAGTTCATGATCCTCTCGAACATTCCAATTCTTCTGAAATACTTGCTGAATAATTACTATGAAGAATTGTTGGTCTATAGCTCATTTGAGAGCAACTGCATCAGCTAAGACAAGTCCCGGCACCTTTCTCAGCCTTCATTTCTCCTTCTGTCAAGGAGGAATAACAATCCTCTCCCACCTACCTCGCCATGGGTGGGTGATGGGGATCCACTGAAGAGTGTCACTCGGAGCAGTGCAGACTAGGGGGTGTCCTATCACACTGAGCCATAGCAGATTATGACCAAATATTCGATTTCATTTGCATTTTATTATTTTGAAATTGTGAAGAGCAGCAACTACTTAGCTCAGCCTGAAGCATCTCATCTAATGTTCTAGATCATAGTGTCTCCCCTTTGTGTACGACGAGACAGTTTAATGCACTGTGACGGACAGGAGATGCTCTTGTTTTGCAAACAACTATTTTTGCAAAGAATTTTCATCCTACTTGTTATGATTTCAAGAAACAAAGTGGTTTCGTCTGAATGGATTTTCTGACAGAAAACGGTTTCCATGAAAATGTTCACACCTTATTTCCTGGGCTCTGGAAGTGCTGGGATGTCAGGATCCTGCAGGCGTTGTCAGCTCCGCCCTAGGGCAGTGTTCTGCACCCCCCTGCTGCTGGCTGAGTTTCTCCATCCCTTGGCAATAAGACAGACTCTTGTTTTCACAGCCAGTCAATCGCCCTCGTGTCATCACCCTGCCTGCTGGCTGGGCAGGGTAACTCCTGAGGTCACCACCCTCTCCAGCCTGCCTTGGGCTTGGGGAGTGAGGAGGAGGGCGAGGGACGTCTGCTGACCCTGAACATCCGCCATCCATCGTACCATCACTGAGAGCAAGTGAGTGGCATTCGGGTTCCTCGGTGGCTTCCCCTGTCTGTGTGGGGAGAGGCAGAAAGAGGGGGAGAGGGTATCTCCCAAGGGGGATTTCATTTGCAAACAGCCCCCAAGAGCCCCTCACTCTTAGACCGGGCAGGAGCTTCTCCAGAGCCGTCTCCAGTGTGTTTGGAAAGGTTCCAGCAATGGGGCTCCCAGCCCTTCCCTTGTGGGACACTGTTCCCCAGGCTGAGAGTCTCTGAGCTGGGCCAGAGCCTGTGAGCTGCTGAGCATGGAAATCAATGGGGAACGAGGAGGGTCCTGGTCTTCCTGTGCCAAGGGTCTTTGTGACTTTGAGGTGGGGAATGGTTTCCCAGGAGAAGTCGGGACTCCTGGTTTCTCTTCCTTCTCTAGCCTGGGTGGGAGAGTGGCCTGGGATAAGAGGAAGGGGCTGCTTGTCCAGAGTAACCGATGGTCTTTGGGACTGACCCCATTGCTGGAAAAGGATGAGACTTCCTGGCTATTGCAGCAGCAGGGATTACGAGGGGGAACATTGGGAGCAGATCATGCAATGAACTCCTGCCCGTGTGTGGAGATGGCTCTCCCTGCACTCCTGTGGGGGCAGAGGGGGCGGCTGTGGTTGGAGCAGGGAGGAGGAGGGCCGGAAAAGGGCCAGGAGTGAAAGGCTGCCTTGAGCCCAGACTCACCCCTGCTCCCCGCTCGGTTCCAGGATGGCCAGGCTCCTGCGGATGTTGCGGAGGAAGGCTCTGCAGGTGGCCCCAGAGTCTGAGGGAAGCAGCTGCCGCTTTCCCGAGGAGCAGAGCAAGCCCTGCGTCCCCGCTGGCGGGGAAGCAGCTCCCGTCCAGGCCAGACGGCGGAAGTGCCCGGCCTTCTGGAAAAGGACCCCGGCTCCCGGCGCAGGCGCCGAGCTGGGAGCGGCCCCGACCAGGCCCCGGTGGAGCTGGCCCAGGCTGCGGTTTTGCAGACAGGACCCAGCCCAGGAGGGGCACCGGGCAGGGTGGCTCTGGGGCTGGTTGTGTGGGCAGCAGCGGCCCCAGGAGCCCAGCCCTCCTTCCCATCAGGAGGCCTCGCCCTGCCCGCTCTCTGAGGCCCTTCCAGCCCCCGCCGGCCAGGAGGGGGAAGGTCCCTGGCCCAGCACCGGCAGCTCAGCCTGGGACCGCGGCAGCACCTGGGCCTTTGGCAGCAGCCAGGCCGACGGGCGCCACGGCTTTGTGCCAGGTGAGGAGCCAGGCTGGGCTCCGGGAGGGCTGAGGACGGGATGTGAACACCCTGGGCCCAGACGCTCTCCCAGGGATACGGGGGGGGGGTCCCCAGCCCAGGTGTCTGGCCTGAGCCCCGCGAACCCCACGAACAGCAGCAGCCGTCACAGAGCTGCCCCTTCCGCACGGGGACCTGGGGGTGGGGGCGTGAGGAGCTGCTGCCACCTTGGTCCTTGCTGCTCCGGAGCTGGGGGAACCGGCACCTCCCCTGGAGTCCTGGGCAGGGGAGGGGGGCTCTGCTCTGGGCTTCGGCAGCTGTTGGGGGCTGAAGGCATCCCTGAGAGGGAGGTTTGGGGCCCCATCTGCCCTGGGTGCCTGAGATGGGAAGGGGGGTCTTGAATCCTGCTCTGCCCACCACGCCCCTGTCCTTCCCTCCCTGGTGCAGGGAGCCCCCTGGATTCGGAGCAGGAGGAAGGGGTGGACGTGGCCAAAGATGAAGCTGCTCTCAAGGTCATCCGAGAGCAGCTCCAGTGCAGAGATAAGGTACAAATGTTCCCCACCTGGGCTGGAACCAAGATTGCCCTGTCCCTTCCCAGCATCCCCACCCCCTGCCGAGGGTCTTGTCCCTCCTGATCCACCACCCCTAATGGGGCCCTTTTACATCCATGAAGTGAGACCCCCAAGATGGGGGTGTTTGTCCCACAACAGCCGAGGTCGTCTCCCCCCACAGGCACTGTCCCAGTTCCTGATCCTGCTTGTGTAGGAGTGGTGGGGGATTTGGAGAATTGGCGGGTCCCCACAATCCCCCATTGAGGCCTGAGCCCTGGAGCTGGTGTGGGTGGGGCAGGAAGGTCCCTCGCTAACAGGTTCTCTCTCGCTATACCCCACTCCTGGTGGGTCCAGGATGAGGGGCAGCAGCTCCTGTTCCTTCAGGCCATGTACCCCGCATGTCTGGCTGCACGGGAGAGAGGGGAGAACACGCTGGAGCCGCGCTGCTGCAAGGCGGCTGTGGTGAAGAGGATCGTGGTGAGTGAGACACGCCATACGGCAGCTGGCGGGAGGAGAGAGACATGGGATTGGTAGGGGTATGGCCAGGCTAATGGGTGGGGGCTGGGTGGTGTTGGAGGGGGCAGCAGAGGGCAGGGATTGCTGGGGCTGAAGACTTGGGAGAAATTCTGAGATTGGTGGGTAGTGGGCAGGGGGGGAATTGTGGGGCTGGATGGCAGCTGAGAGTGGGGGACAAGGAATCACATGGTCCCATTTTGGTCGTCGGGATGGGGCTGAATGGGGGCAGATTTGACAGGGAGGAGGAGAGAAGGGGATTGGGAGTGAGCTGGGCAGGAATCCGGGAAGAGGGACAAGTTGGATGGGTAGGAAGGAATCGGGGGAGTGGGAGGTGGTGGGGGATCCTGCTGGCCATGTGGGGCACTGGCTGTGTCATCTCCTCACTGGGAGGTGTCAGTCGGGCCAGAATCTCACACGCTCCTTTGTCTCCTTCGCATCTCACAGGAGCTCATCGAGGAGCTTCCCGATGACTCGTCACCCAGCGCCATCCTCGCCCACTCCCTGGCTGCAGTGGGGAACCTCTGGTACCGAGAAAGCCCCACCCTCCCACCCTGCCGGCTCCCCTCACCCCAGTGCTGCTCAGGCCCAAGGCTGGGAGTCACCGTCACTGTCCCGCCCAGGTCACCTCCCAAGAGTGGCACCTCTGGCAGAGATGGTGGGGTGGGGAGGGTCACTCTCTCCTGGCGGGGCTCTTCTTTTCATTCCCATAAAATGACAGGGGCCTTGGGGAGGGGCTCACTCCCGGGCTCAGATACAGGAGGGGCCGCAGGCTCCAGGGAACAGGAGCTATTCCTGTCCTGCCACTGTCTGTCTGAGACGCCTTGGCCTTGTCATTCCCGAGCTCAGTGCCTCAGTTTCCAATCTCACCAGCCTGTGCCTCTATCCCTGTGGGTTGGTGTCCGTGTTGGCGACTGTCCCACCCCCGTACTGCACAGTCTAATACCAGCTCCTCTCTCTTGCCAGCACCATGAAACCTGCCCTGGAGCCAGCCCTAGAGACCCACCTCTTGCGAGCTGCCCTTCACTCCGTCTTCACCCTGGGCACGGAGAAGGACACCACCGGCATCCAGGTACCTCCTCCTCCTCCTCCATCCTCCTCCTCTTCCAGAGTGCTCCTTGGTCCTGCTCCCTTGATTCGCTGGAGCTCCAGATTTAGGGGTGGGGTAGCGGAGATGGAACAAGCTGCAGGGTTGGATCCTTCCCTCCAGCAGGGAAGAGATTACCCCTCTCTGGGGGATTTCTTTCTTTCTTTCTTTCTTTCTTTCTTCCATAAGCCGTGTTTTGCCCAGAAGCCCAGCCTCCATCCATAGCAACTTGGCTGTTTCATACTCTTCTCCCTACAAGGCCCTCTGCAGAGACCTGCTAAGCTCATGGATCAAAGGTCCAGGGGTCATCAATTCTTGGGAATTGCCTGTGGTGGGATGTGAAGGAGAGAAGCCAGGAGATGTGTTTGGGAGTCTCCCCAGTGCTTCCCAGAGACCCCTCTTCGCATCCTGTGGCAGGTGTAGGCTCAGGTTCCCTAACTCTGACCCATGCTTTGCAGGCTCTGCACAAAGTCATCCCAGAGGTCCTGGATGCCATGCTGGGGAATCTGCTGGCAGAGTCCCCAGACACAGACAGGCTCCACTTCATCTTGGAGGTGAGCCCCGTTTTACCTGAACTCTTTGAGGGACTGGTAAGGAGAGACTGGAAGATCCATTTTCTACTGTGTCCTCCTAGCTGGGTCCTCAGTGGGCCGTCCTTGGTTAGGGAGGTCAGTGCAATGCAATGTCAGGTCCTTCCCTCTTGAGGGACAGAGGAAGGAGCTGGGACTTCAAGCCAGAGCTCTGCCTGGTTCTGCGGAGCACGAACCACAGGGCTCCTGGCTGTCTTGGGGAGTGAGAGTCTGAAAACCCACCCTTCCCCCACCCCTCCAACACACACACCCCATGAGATTTGGGAGATGGTTCTCAGAGAAGAGGCACACACTCCTTCCTAGAGAAACAGGAGGACCCCAGGGAATCAGCCCTTCCCTCTGATCTGCACTGAAATTCCTGGGGGGATTGTGCTCTCAGTCACTCCCTACACCCCCCCAAGGATTTCCATAGCAGGGAAGGGTGAGGGTTCAGTCTCCTTTCTGGTGAACTGTTCAGGAATCAGGAGTTCTGGGAGGAGGGGACCAGCCCCGACCCCCAACATTGTCCCAATCTAGAGAGATGCTGACAAGCTGTGACCTGCAAGGTACAAGCTGCGTCCTGGGGGAAAGAATCCCCTTCTAAAGCTCTGCCATCAAGGCCTCAGATATTCCCCCCTGCGCAGAATGTCTCAGGCCCCTGGGGCTGGGGGTGTGGGGGGCTCATTTGCAAAGCAGGTGCAGCTGGCCATTGAGTCTGACCTGCCTCCTTTCCCTACAGCATGTCAACTTCTGGGTCGTGTCCAGGGTGTCCCAGGAGCGAGCCAGGGCCATCAGGAGCAGCACAGCCCTGCTGAGATACACAGTCACCCTCCCTGAGTTTGACGTAAGTGACCTCCGACCCCAGCTTGCTGGCTCCCGGCGGAGGCGGGCTGGCTCCGGCAGGCTGCAGGATCTGCTGCAGCCGGGGCTGTGGCTTAGGAGGGTTCTTCCTGGGGAGGCAGGGACTGAGCTCGGCTTGAGTCAAGTTCTTCTTGTCCTGGTTCAGTGTTGTCCCTGGGCCTTTAAGGGGACCATGCTCCAGCCCCTGCTTGGCATCCCAAAACAGCTCCGGGCTCCCTTGGCAGCAGAGCAAATGAAGGGTCGATCTCAAGCTCCTCTCCCCCCAGCATCTCCTGCAGAGGGGCTAAAGGGAAGGAGCCCTCTGGCCCAGGGGGGACAGGGAGCTAACAGGAAAATGCTGATGGAGTCCCCTCTCCTCTCCCTTCCATTAGATCTCAGCCGAGTTCCCTAAGATGGGGCACCATGTGGCCCAGCTGGCTCTATTTGTCAGCGATCCAGACAAGGACATCAGCCGGCAGTCCAGGGAGGGGACTTACCGGCTCTACCAGCTGCTGCTCCGACAGAGGGGTAAGGAACCCAGCTGGGACACGGAACCCAATCGGGGACTGAGAGTGACCACAGGTGGATAATGGGACCCCAGACCATTTCTCTCCAACTGACCCCAGCTGGAGGACAAGTCTCTCTCTGCCTCTGTTCTTTTCCACTCCACTGTGGAGCCACCAATGGGATTGGAAGGACACAGAAACTGTAACCAGAATGAGGAGAAAAGTCTCTCTCTCTCTCTCTCTTCCAGGGCTGACCATACATGACGCGGAAGATCTCTGGTGCTATGACTGGCACCAGGACAGAAGGCTCTTGGGCTACAAAAATACAGCCAGAGTTGGGGAGGTAAGGGCACTGTGCCAGGGCATGACACAGCCCGGGGAGTGGGGCTGGCTGAGTTCCCTGCAGTGGATGCCTCCTGGAGACAGGAAAAGAGCCCACTCCTTATTTCCAGCTCAGAGTTCCTCATCCAGCAACCAGTGGGACAGGCTGGTGCTAAAGGTCCCACATTGGAACCTTGCTAGTTGCCGTGATTTGAGTGTCTTACATGGCTGCATTGCTACGTGGCATAAGGAGGATCCCCGGGTGGGATAGTTAATATAGGATTATGGCTCTGGGTGTCTCTCTGCTCCTTGTCCCCCTGGCTGATCCCCAAGTGTCTGAGAGGAGAGCCCTGGGTCAGTCAGTCACGATTCCTTGATCAGACCCTTGTTTAATTCCCTTCACCCTGTAGAAGAAGAGAAAGGAGGTGGGCTTTGCCCAATTCCATTGACGGTCAGGAAGGAGAATTCCCCAACCTGGGAACTGGGTAGGGGACATAGTGAGCTCCAGAGCCAATATGGACCACATGCGCCCCCGTCATGTCTCCAGACCTGGCCAGGGAATGGCAGAGTATCTGGACCTCAGCCACTGTTCCAAAGAAGCACATTGTCACTGACCCAAGTTGCGGCTACTTGCTGCACAAGTAGAAAATCAAAGACATCAACCCCACCCCTCCGCCCCCCCGTCTCACAACTGTGGTGAGAATATCCAAACCTTCGAACACACCGTAACACAGTGCCCCCAGACTGGAGTCAAAGGTGAAATGGGTGATTTCCACAACATCACAGAGGAGGCCTTGGAGTGGCTCCTGGATCGACAAGGGCATCGACAGAACGCTGCTCCACAGACGCCCCGTGAGAGAGACTGTGTGAGCTTGTCCCTCCTCCCACAAGCTGAATTGCTGCAGCGGAAGAAAAGTCTCCGAGGAGTGTCTGTGATGGGGACTGGGCCATGGGTCTCCTTGTCCTTGTCAGGCTGCAGGTTGGATTCCCCTTGAAGAAACCAAGGAGCTGCAGAGGCCATTCCCAGCGACGAGAGAAATCACTAAGCTGGGGTGAAGAGACCTTTGGCTGTCAGCTCCAACCCCCTCGCCCCCCACAACACACACACACTCCTCTAGGCGCTGAGATGCAGGAGATCTCTCTGCTGGAAGCAACACAGGGTCCCCTGTTGTTTCTGTGCCCTGCACAGCAGAGTGGGCCTGCTCACACACATTAGAGATCCATTTCCAGCCCATCCTGGCCCCTGCCAGAAATTGCCCTCCTGAAAGAGCCACTGGAGGCTTTGGTCCCTAAGCATCTGCGACCTTTTCATAAAGGGGCTTCCCTGAGCCCTGGGACCCTGAAAGAGTCCTGGGGAATGAACTGCCTTGGCCACAGCAGCTCTCTTCCCCGCCCTTTGGGGCACTAGACGGTGATGCCATTGTACGGCCGGGACTTGGAGGCTGGCTCTGGGCAATCTGCTCAAGCCTCGTGTCCTCTTGGTTTTAGGTCTTTGGAAAATTCTTCTGCGACGGGCAGAAAAGATCCTTTCTACAGACAGCAGTGCTGGCCATCCACGACCCACTGCTGCGTGTCAGCCAGGCTGGGCTGGTGCTCGTCTACTCCCTCCTGGGGGAAGCCCAGCAACTGATGGGGGTCACGGTAAGCAGCTGCAATCGACTCAGGAGCTTGGGGTTCGGCCCAGGACCTCATTCCCTTCCGATCGCCATTCCCTGGCCTGGTAGCAAGGAGCCTAGTGGGGACTTCTGGACTTCATGGACTTCTCGTCTTAGGATGTGGTGCTCTGCTATCACTCCTGGAAAGGACAGGACAGTCCCCTAAGTGCCCTCTGGGAACCTTTCCTGCCCCACAGAGCTGCACCCATTTCCCCATGGCCTAGTGTCAATGTCACCCGAGCCACCATCGAGAGTTGCTCCCATCCCTGGCAGCCTGGGAGGCCAAGGACTGACTGGAGATGGCGACTGACCAGGAAGGGCTGAGGCACATGGGCGTGGGAAGCTGGTCTTGCTGCTGGTAGGGCTGGACCCGCTCTCGAGCGATTGGGAGGATTCAGTCAGCAGGGGCTGCTGACCTGCCCCGTTCACCAGGCCTGCCATCCTGTGGCTTCAGCTTTTGTCACTGGGGTGACTTAGGGAAAGGTCTCAACCTCTCCCCATCCCACTTCACTGCTGCAAGAATCCCTCCTGCCCCCCGCCACCCTGCTAGAGCCCCCTCCCTGCCCTACCTGGGTGGGGATGGAGGTGGGGGTGGAGGAGAGGGTTCTACGAACTTGAGCGGTGTCCCCAGGTGGGTTGGAGGTGGAACAGCTGTCAGGGCACTGATGGGGAGGTGGCAGGAGCTCACCCGACAAGGAGGGGGGTTGGCACTGGAGGTCACTAGAGAGGACAGCAAGCCTCCATCCTGGGGGTCGGGAGGGTGAATCCACCACTCAGACATGAGCAGCTGCTGGGTGGAAATGATGGTGCTGGTTCCAGGTGCCCTTAATCCTCCCTGGTTCCTGGGGAGCGTCTCAGTCTCTGACAGGTTCTCGTTCCCCTGCAGCACGAGGATGTCACAGCCAAGGTCATGGGCCAGCTTCACATCATCAGGCACTTGCACCAGATGCCCGAGGCGCTGCAAGGGCTGTGGCTCGTCTGATGCTCTGAAAGGTTCCCCTCCCTGTTCAGCAAGTCCCCTCCCTGCTGCAGGTACTGCTCTGTCTCACTGTAAATGTGGGGCTAGTGGAAGCGGAAATGGAGGCCTCCTAGAGAACAGACTCTGACCTCCTCCTGACCAGCAATGGGGTTTCACCGTCCTCTCAGCAAACCTGTCAGCCGGGCTGGACCAGGAGGAGGGTATCTAACAGGGTGGCTTGGCCTGTGGCTGCCCAGCCTGGGGCTAGGCCAAGCTGATGACCAAGTGAGCCCCACCTGAGAGGAAACAAGGGGAAACAGCAGCAAAAGTACAGAAGCAGAGCAAGCTGTTCAGTAGACGGTCTCTGGCCAAAACCTGGAGTCCAGGGTCGGACTGGGTTCTCTCACCGTCCCGAAGGAAGGGGACACAGAAGACCATAGAAACCCAAGAAGGGCAGGCCAAGCCGAAATCAGGCCGAGGAAGAGCTCCCCACGAGGGTGGAAGGCCTTGTTTCTGTTCAAGACATTTTTGGACTTTGTTTGGAAGGAGCACGACCCAGGAAGGAGTGGAGTAAAGGCCAGTCACCTGGCTGGGGGGCTGAGTTCCCAGCCAACAAACTGCAAGCGTGAGTATCAGCGGGGTTGCTAGCCCAGCGAGAAAGCAGTGACACGAGGCCTGGCCAGCATCTAGCGGTGAGTGAACTCTGGTACGCACCTGCTTCCATTCTGGAAACAGCCTGGTATTGGAGAGTGGGTGGGGAGAGCAGGGAGGTGGGAGGGGTTCCTGAGGCTGGGGTTGGGAGGAAGCTGTGGGGCTGGGAGGGGAAGGACATAGCCCAGCTTGTGGGAGGGATCCTGCTGGCTGTGTCTGGAGCCCTGTGTAGCCTCTTCTGTGGGAAGTTCCCATGGGTCAATGGGGCCTGAATCTCTCCTGCTCCTTTGGTCTCTTTGGGCTTCACAGGAGGTGTCTGGTGAAGTGCCCTTGGACTCCGGGCCCAGCACCGCTCAGAAATTATTCGCTACCTTCAGAGAGACAGGGCACAGCTCAGCCTGTTGGGTAGGCTGGAGACTCACACTTCACTCGAACACACGACACTGAGGTGGTTTTGGAAGCACAGTAACAAAGAAGAGATTTAAGTGACACTAAGCAAGAGAAAGAGACAAATTTCAAACAGACAAACAAAACACGACACACTTTGTAGTGACTAAAACTGAATCTTAACAAGTCCCAATCTTTGCCTTAGCAGTTTCCAGACTAACATCTCAGCTTTCCTAACAGACCTTCTTTGATGTCCCTGTAGGGTAGAAAACTTCTCTGTCGAATCCACTGATTTGATTGCTTCGTCTTCTGGTTTCAGACCCTCTGTTCTCCTTCCGGGCTGCTGGGACCCTGACTGTAACATCTCTCCTGCCCAGCCTCTTACACAGATGTGTGCTGCAGCCAGCCCAGCGCAGGGAGCAGTGGGGACAGATGATCTCATCCTGTCAGACCAAGAAACAGTGGTCCCAATGAGGCTTAGATGGAAAATCCCAGGCATCTCCTGGAGGTAAGAACCGTCCACTCTTCCGGGCACTTGGGGCTGTTGCAACAAAGAGGGGGCTCCTGTTCCATTGCCTATTTGTCCTCATGACTGTGTTTTTTTATTCTCAGAGGATGCATCTGGGACCCTGGAGACTCTTTCGTGAAGGAGGTTTGAGCGGGGAGAGATCAGTCACTGTCATGACCCCCAGGTCATTAACCCGGGTCTCCAGGGTTCCTGGGAGCAGCCACCCTCCAGCACGCCACCTGGAAGCCTACGAAAAACTGCTTACCTAGGACTGACGAAGTCCAGACCCAATTTGAGGCTCCATCCCTGAGGACCTATTGGCAGAGTCCCAGAACAGCTAATCGGCCCCCGGGACCTCCTTAAACCAGCAGCAGGAACAAGGAGCTGTCTGAACACCCGAGCTCCTCCCCGCCCCCTCTGGACCGTGTGTTGGCTCTTCCTGCTCCCCCTCCCCAGGCTTGATTTCCTGGCATGCGGACTCGGGGTGACTCATCTGACTTGAGGTGCTGAACACAATTTGGTCTTTTGCTTCTGCTCTTCCAGTCCTGACCCAGCTGACTCTCGACTCCTGCCTTGTGAGTGTGGACTCTGCTTCTGACCATTAGGTCTGGCTGCTCATGACCCGGCCATGACACTGACTTTTCGACAATTCCTCCAGTGCCCTTTTCTGCTCTCCAGCTCTGCTCTCCCAGAAGACACACCGATCCCTGGCTCCCAGAGTCCTGCTTGCCTGCTGTTCAAGGGCTCAGGGGGAGAGCTTGTCTTGCCCCCTCCCCTACCACAGCTGCTTTTCCTCGGGGACTCTCCCTAGCGCAGAGGAGAATCCGTCCTGGCAGCAATTCAGGAAGTCACGGAAGGGACGGTCTGCTCAGCTCCCTCTGCAATGCCACTGCCCGAGACCATCACGAGTGGGTGCCCAGTGACTGCGCCGGCAGCTCCTTGAGAGACTCCTGGGGCAGGGCAGTCGTGTTTCCCGGTGACCGCGGGAAGCCATGCAAAGAGTGCGGCATTGAGGAGACTCTCCTGCTGTCCCAAAGGGTTTCTGTTCTCCTGCACGGTCAGACCGTGGGGCCGGCTGGCAGAATGGGGAAGAGCTGGTTGGCGATGAGTCGGAGGATTCACCATGGAGGTGGCAGCAGCTGCAGATCCTGGAGTCGCCTGTGGTCGGGTTACCATGCGTCCGGAGTTTCCCGGACATGTCCGGCTTTTGGGGTTTTAAATCACCCTCCGGGAGGAATTTGTAAAACTCTCCGAAGGGCCGGGATTTCCCTCCCAATGCAGCACTCTGGGGGCGGGGAGGGGGGGAGCTGCGCGCTCTGCGGGGGAGCACGGCACTGTGTCTGGCTCCGCACCCCAGACACACTGCTCTGAGCAGCAGGGTAAGGGGGCCGGGGGGGCTGGAGAAGGGGCATGGGGTCCCAAGGGACAGTCAGAGGACAGGGAGCAGGAGGGGTTGGGTGGGTCAGGGATTCTGGGGGGAGCCTGTCAGGGGGTGGGCATATGGAGAGGGGTCGGGGGTGTCAAGGGACAGGGAGCAGAGAGGGATTGGATGGGGCGGAGGTTCGGGGGGAAGTCAGGGGCAGGGAGCAGGGGGGATTAGATGGTTTGGGGGTTCTGCGGGGGCAGTCAGGGGACAGGGAGCAGTTGGATAGGTGTGGGAGACCTGGGGGTCTGTCAGGAGGCGGGGGTGCGGATAGGGGGCGGAGCAGTCAGGGGACAGGTAGGGAGTGGAGTTCTAGGGGGGCAGTTAGGGTGGGGGGGTCTAAGGAGGAGGTAGTTGGAGACAGGGAGAAGGAAGGCTTAGACTGAGGGCGGGGTACTGGGGGGGGCGATCAGGGGACAAGGAGCAGCCGGGGTTGGATGGGTTAGCAGTTCTGTGGGGGGCAGTCAGGGGGCAGGACATCGGAGGGAGTAGATAGGGGGCAGGGCTACCACTCCCCCCCGCCCCACCCCGGAGTGTCCTCTTTTTTGAAAGTTCAAATATGGTAACCCTACCCTATGGGCCCAGCCTCCACTCCTGAGAGTTCAGGCGAACCTCCCCCTGTTCTCAGGGAATCTTTGGCTTTGGCGCCTGGGCCTGCCTGCCGAGACAGAGGACTCAGTGTTTCCATCAGGCTGCTCAGTTGCGAATGCAGCCACCCAAAGACGTGAAGAATGGAAGCGGAAGAGCAAAGCTGGACCCTCCCCTGAGCTCCTGCAATCAAGTGAGCCCAGCCTGGAAGAGACGAGGGAAAGCTCCAGGGTGGCTGGTGGCTGCAGGAATCCAGGGGAGGAGAAATAAATAGTTCATGATGAATCCTATGGGCTTTGTCTTGTGTGGTGAAAGGTTTAAAATGGGTCTAGTTACTATCACATTCAACTTTACAATGGCTGTGTCTGATAGAAGGGCAGGTCTGGAAAGGTCAGAGGTCACTCGAGGAGCTTCAAGTCTCCGATTCTGTCCCTATTTCCTGCTTTGACCAGCTGATCTCACCCCAACCCATCCCTCAGGTGGTCGCAGTGGTGAGCTCTTGCCCTCTTTTTCTGGATGAGCCACCAGCATGGGGACAGGATACATGTGGCCAAGGAAATGGAGAGGCATGGGGGTCACTGGCAGAGGCATGCAGAGAACTTGCAGAGTTGCCTGTCAATGCAGCTCCTCTGGGTGGAGCACGGTAGGGTCCCGTGCACTCAGGGGCACCATTTCAAATTTTGGTGGTGGCGGGGAGGATAATTTCACCATGATTCCAGGGGCTACTTAGGCACCTGAAAACTCTCGTGTTTTGGCAGATAACTTAGCAAAGAGCAGACAGGAACACTTGCCAGACTGCTTTCCGGGGAAGACAGCTATAAGAATGGATCCAGGGAATGGTTCTGTATCTCTGAGCTGTTTGGACACTTTCAGGGAACATTCCCAATGCAAGACAGAGATCCCCAAAGTTATCCTGGGTAACCCTGAGAGACTTATGGAAAACTAGCAGGTACCACATCTCTGCTGTCACTTTGCACTGACAAACTTTGACTGTCCGAACCTGTTCATGTATTTTACCTGCTTTAAGCTCTCAATAATTTTCACATATAAAAGAAAGAAAATTAAATAAATGATGTAGTTACACTGATATACGGCCATAGCGTAAACCCAACCTCAGAGCTGTCCCATTGAAATGGAATTATTCACAGCAGTCTTTACAGTTAAACATGCACGTAAGGGTTTCCAGGGCCGAGATTAAGGCCACACTTTATGAGAGGTGCCGACGCAAGAAGAGAAGAGCTGGGCAAAAACTGAAATGCCACTTGGAACTTGGCCCAAACAATGCAGCATGAAAAATAAACTCATCTTGTTATATAGTAATAGAGCTGGTTCAAAATGGTTTTACACTCACAATGCAACCTTTGAAGTAAAAATGCCACTTTGGATTACATGGATCATTTGAAAAAAGTTCCAGTTTAAAAAAAAACATTTTGGATTTCTCTGCCCTCTGGAGAGAGAACGTGGAGTTTTTCATACCAAAACTAAACAAAAATTTGATAATTAAAAACATTTGCAAATACGTTTGAAGAATATGGGGGGGGGAGTGGTTTCTTCTTCAATTTTCATGACCCTCCCCATCCCCGCTATTTTTGACCAGTTCTAATTATGAAGAAATGTCTGTATGTCCATGAATGATAAATATGTCTGCTCCTGAAACATTTAAAAACAACCACTCTTATCAGGAGCACTGAGGTCACATTACGTAGAGAAACATCCAGGCCTGCAGGTGAGGTGAGGTGAGGTGCATGTTTTGCTGTTGCTGGGAAATTCTGCTTTTGTGAGGTTGGGGGGGAGTTATATTTGAAAGGAGTTCTTCATCCTCTCCCACTCTCATCCAAGGAAGACCACAGCCCACCACTTTTTTCTGGCCATAAGTGTGAGCGACTGGATGAGGGGGAAGAGAAGGGAGAGGAGGGGCAGTGTTTTGGGGGCGTGAAGTGGGAGATCAGGGAGAAAGGCGGCATGAGGGGGGGCCTCAGGGCAAGGGGCGGTTTGAGGGGGCCGGACCTCAAGGAGAAGGGGTGGCACAGGGGATGGGCTACAGTTTGGGTGCCAGCAGCCCCCCCACTTTTAGGAATCTCTTGCCCATCCTGCCCTCATCCCAAATTCATTTGTAACAGTAAGAAAACTTTGAGCAACAAGGAGACTCAGAGACCCACACTATTACCGCTAAAATCCTCACCCGCCCCTGGAGCTGGGCAAACAGAAGTTTTTGGTCGCTGGCAATTCCAAAAAAGAGATGGAAAAAAACTGGTTTCAGGTTGAACAAAACTAAATTTTTTCCAAATTTTTGATGAACCAAAAAGCTTAAAAATAAAACAAAACCCAGGAACATTTCAAGGGTTGTAACTTTTTGAATTTTTAAAATAAAATTGAAGGACATTTTTAAACAAAAAATTGTTTCAAGCTGAAAAATCAAAATAGTTTGTTTGGAAAGTGTCTAAACGAAATGCTTTGACTTGTTAAGAACTGGGGGGAGGGGCTGGATGTGAACAATTCAGCAGACCGGATACGAATTCGCAAACTGCTGAATCTGCATTTTTCACCTAAAATTGGTTTAGATGAAAAGTTTCGCCCAGTCTAGTTCCCACCATTGAGGGGCACCGTAAGAGGGATCAGCTCTTCTAGCTGGTTCCCCAGCCCAAGTCTGTCTCCATTTAATGGGTCCCTCCCCCCCACTCCGCTTTAGGGTTGCCAATTTTAATTGGACGGATTCCTGAAGATTTTATCACATGACATGATCTTTAATTAAAAATTAATCTTGAATTCCTGCAGACTCCCGGTCACCCTGGAGGATTGGCAATGCTACTCCAGTTTCCTGGGCCACACCCGTGTCCCCACCTAATGGATCCCTTCCTCTGGGTTCCTGGGAGAAGCGTCTGTCCTCCATGAGCAGGTCTCCTTCCCCATTCTCCAGGGCTGGGTCTGGATTCCTGTTTCTGGTTCCCTGGGCCTGGACCCCGTCCCTGTCACACACTGTGGGGAGCTCAGATTCCTGTGAATCCTGCGGACTTCCAGGCTGCGGGGAGGGATGAGTCAGCAGCTTCCTGAAGACGAGTTGCAAGTAGGCAAACACTTTCCCCCTACCTTTCCAAAACCCACATCGGTATAGTGAGACTAGCTCCCCCACCACTGCCACCACTCCACGCACCAGGAGACGATTCCAGGACGCTGGCTCTGAAACAAAAAAAGAGAGAGAAAGGCCCCATGACTAAGGGAGTCCGTTAAATCATCCCACTGTTCCCATGAGGATCCCAGAAGATGAAGACGTTCCTGGGATACAGTAGGAGCTGAGTTGAGTCGTGCGCACATGGGCAGCACTCAGAGCAGCGGGAATGAGATCTCCAGGCTCATTATCCCCATCAGCCAACCTGACAGAGGGAGAAAGGTGAGCACGGCAAAGCAGCCCCTGTTCCAGAGTCTGGGAACTGGGATTTTTAAGATGCTCCATGATGGGGTCCCTCAGGTCTTAAGGTTAGAGGGGACGGTTAGGATCATCTACTCCAGCGTCTCCTGAAGCGTGGGGAAGGGCTAGCCGTGGTGGGAAGGGTGGGGTTTGAAGATGTATCCAGGAAAATGGGGGGTGGGGTCGCTAACACATTGCTGACGGGTGAGGGGCACGATTGGTTTCTTTGCCTTGAGGAGGGGGCTCAGCTTTTAAAAGTTTTGGGAACAATCATTTAGTCTGAGCCCTGGCATAACCCAGGCCAGAGACCGTCGCCTACTGATTCCTGCACCCAGTCCAGTGATTTATGGCACTGACTTGGCATTGAGAGGGATTTTATCATATGCTGAAATCCAGCTGCAGAAGGGAAAGGGCATTAGAAGCTGAAAGACCCCACAAGTGGCTCTGGTTTTCTACTCGAAATAACCACCCGGGGCTGATTTTCCCCAGCCCAGCGCCTTGCAGTCATGCACCCAGCACCGAGTGAGTTCGGTGTGCAGGCAGGCTCCCAAATCCAGACAGTGGCTCTTCACACCCACTTTGCCCTGGCATCAGGGACTGCCCTGAGCACCCATCCTGCAAACATTTACACACCTGAGCCCTCCCACTGCCATCCAAGGCTACTCCTACGGATGGAGTTAAACACGTGGCTAAAGCGTTTGCAGAGGTTCCAAGGAGCTGAGGCTCCGTGTAAAAGGAACATTACTTCAGTTATTCCAATCTTGGGTTGATGAGATGCTCCTGCCCGCCCCCTCCCTTCACAGCTGAGTCTCCCACCCAGTGCAATTCTCCAAGGAACTTCCCACTCCGAGACCCGAGACACTGTGGCCAGCGCTAGCTGTCCCTCTGGCCCAATCCCATGCTTCAGGACATAGTCTGAACGCCACCGAGGTCAGTAATTAATTCCCCACCTGCATTTACAGGCCACAGGGTCTAAGAGTCGGGTGTTCCTTGGAGAATGACCAGAGAGATTGAAGTGAGAGCTGGGAGTGCTGGTAGCATAGGGCCTGAGGAGAGAGTCTACATAACCAGACAATCCTGCTGTCAGGGTGCCAATGCCTCAGATGAAGGGGCGTCCAGGATTTCCATGTTTATGGATCTTGGGTAGCAGATAGAAGACCCCTGGTCGGGGCTCTAGGGGTGTGTCTGTGCAGATTTGTTCTTGTGCTTTTTCAGGGAGTTTCTTGAGCAGATGCTGTAGTTTCTTTTGGTAACTCTCAGTGGGATCAGAGGATAATGGCTTGTAGAAAGTGGTGTTGGAGAGCTGCCGAGCAGCCTCTTGTTCATATTCCGACCTATTCATGATGACGACAGCACCTCCTTTGTCAGCCTTTTTGATTATGATGTCTGAGCTGGTTCTGAGGCTGTGGATGGCGTTGTGTTCTGCACGGCTGAGGTTATGGGGCAAGTGATGCTGCTTTTCCACAATTTCAGCCCGTGCACGTCGGCAGAAGCACTCTATGTAAAAGTCCAGTCTGTTGTTTCGACCTTCCGGAGGAGTCCACCCAGAATCCTTCCTTTTGTAGTCTTGGTAGGAAGCTCTCTGTGGGTTAGTATTTTGTTCAGAGGTGTGTTGGAAATATTCCCTGAGTTGGAGAGGTCGAAAATAGGATTCTAGGTCACCACAGAACTGTATCCTGCTTGTGGGGGTGGGGGGGCAGAAGGAGAGGCCGCGAGATAGGACAGATTCTTCTGCTGGGCTAAGACTATAGTTGGATAGATTAACAATATTGCTGGGTGGGTTAAAGGAACCACTGTTGTGGCCCCTTGTGGCATGTAGTAGTTTAGATTGTTTAGTGTCCTTTTTCTTTTGTAGAGAAGCAAAGTGTGTGTTGTACATGGCTTGCCTAGTTTTTGTAAAGCTCTCCAACACCACTTTCTACAAACCATTACCCTCTGATCCCACGGAGGGTTACCAAAAGTTAGTGCCTGTCTCACCCCCCCCCCCCGCAACCTGCAAGGTCTCGTGCCAGCAAAGGGAAGCTGCTCCCAGATCTGGAGCTGCATTCGCATGTCGTGATGGCTGTCCTGCACCATGGTCTCCATGGGCTGGTAGGTCATCAACTTCCATCTCTGTCCCAGCTGCAGGATGGCCTCTGGTTCCTGCTCCCTCAGGCACCTGGAGATGCTGAACTACGGGTGGGGTTGGCAGAGCAGGAGAACACCCCATGAGGTTAAGAAATGGCAGTCAGAGCCTTTTCCCTCCCTGGGAGATTACGGTGTCCCTCTGTGGGGACTCCCTTCCTGGCAGATGCTGTGCTTTCGTTCCTGGACACTGCCAGGAGGCCCAGCTCCCAACCCTAGCAGCTTGGCTGTTCCATCCCCTACTGTGTACCCAAACTGCCTTGAAAGGACTATCCAAGCCCCTCCCAGGCCTGCTCCCATTGTGGGTCTCTCTCCTGGCTGAGCACAGGCTGTTCTGATATCGCCCAACGGGCCTGGATCCTAGTTACATGCTGCTCCTTCTCACGTGACCCCTACACTTATTCCCTTCACCTGGGGAGAGGTTCAGTTCAGCTACTACCCCTTTCATGGCCATCTCACCCTGGTACAGCCTGAAACTGGAAACCTGGGCTCGAACAGTAACTCTTTGCTAGGAAAGGTGCTGAAGACACAACGGAAGAGGAAATCCTTTGGACTGGATTGAAATTATTCCAAAGGAAAGTGAATGAGAGAAAATGCCCAGCGTTATCCTCCGAGCGAAAGAAAAGAATGAAGGTCAGAAAGGACCATTCTGTCCATCTTCTGTGTAACACAGGCCCTAGAACGGCACCGAGCGCTTCCTCCAGAAAACCCACGACATGGGACTGAGCCAGAGCACGTCTTCTGGAAAGACATCTCCATGCATTAGAGCCAGCTGGTCAGAAACAATCTTTCTTCTGCAGTGACGTGAAGTTAAAGGACACGGAGAAGAAGAAAACCTCGACTCGGGTTGTCACTGGAGCTGAAGCAGAGAGGCCAGGCCAAACACGGTTAGGGCCCGGGACTGACTATCAGCAGATCTGCCGTTTTCTATTCCTGGCTTTTTGACCATGAGCGAATCTCTTTGCTTCTCTGTGCCTCAGTTTCCATGACCATAAAATAACGCTACTCAGGGTTATGTTTTCTTCTCTCCTCTTTTTCAAGGCGGGACACTTAGATACATTTGGGGCCTGTCTACGCTACCGGTCTAGAGTGTATTTCTAAGCTGATGACCCCCACATGTTGTTCAGAAGCTATGGATGGCACAAGCTCCGAAGTTAGTTCTGTGCTTAGCCCCTACGGCACAGCTGGGCTGGGCAGCCTTTTCTCGCTCTGCTGTGAGGAGCAGGTTCTGGGCACTAGGGATATGAAGTGGCTCTCAAGGACTAATACTTGAAAATAAATATCAATGAACTGCAACCCAAATAAAAATCACTGCTGCTAACATTGGTGGGTGATAAAATACTAGCAGAGTGGTAATTAATGATGAGGAGAGGGCAGTGACACAGAGTAATCGGATCCCTTGAGAAGCTGGACCCATTCAAAGAAAACAAGTTGGAAAAGAACCAAAGGAAGGGTCCTATCACTACCAACAAAGCATGCAGGCCACACCTACAGAATGGGGCAGTGTTTCCAGGAAAGCACTCACTGTGAAGAGGATTTCGGGGCCATGCTGGGCAAGCCATTCAATATGAGCACCCAGGGTGATGCAGTGGTGAACGGGGCTAAAGCCATCATTAGATGTATGAAAAGAGCAGTGAGGAGCAGAGGGAGGTGACACACCATGAGGAAGACTGATCATGGAATACTGCATCCAGTTTTGGCGTCCACCTTTGACAAAAGATTTGGAAATATTGGAGATGGGGCAGCAAAAAGCAATGAAACATTTTGAGGGCTGGAGAAAAATGCCTGCGAGTGAGCTATTGAAAGAGCTCAGCCTGTTTAGGTGATAAAAAAGATCGGGAGGTGACGTCATTTGAAGTGTTGAAGTGACTTCATGAGGAGAAACTATCGGGTATTAAAGGGCTCATTGATCTAGCAGAGAAAAGCATAACAAGACGCAGTGGCTGGAAACTCAAAAGAGACCAATTCATATGAGAAAGAGGGCAGACATATTCAACACTGAGAATGAATCACCAAAGGAACAAACTAGAAAGGGAAGTGGTGGAATTCCCCACCTCTTGATGTCTTCTAATGAAGACGAGATGGCTTTCTGGAACGTGTGTAGTCAAAAACTAGCTACTATTCTCTACAGAAAGCATGTGATTTGCAGGGGGTCTGATGACGTACTCTAATTGTCTCTTCTGTCCATAAAGTCTGCTAATTTATGAAAAACTGAGCTTTGCCTGGGGAGAAGCCTCTGATGTTTTACTGTGTTCGGCTTGAGCCCACAATGAACGCTCATTGCGTGGGGTGATCCAGGGGAAGCAGCTCAAACATCCGGTGTGGCTAGACAGGGGCAGGACATCAGCACTGCAGGGGAGGGGTGGGTGTGGCAGTGACATCACAAGGGCCTTTGGCAGGACCTCAGCCTATTGGACAAAGGTGGTGGGGAGGCGATGACCTCACAGAGAGATCTTGACATCAGCCAGGCAGGACAGGGGTGCAGGACAGGGGCAACCTCGGAGATCCCTGTGGCTTTGCTTCAGCACGTCTCCTTCTCGAGGTCTCTCCTGGAGGACTGAGAGAGCATTCACTTGCACGTACGTGAGCGCAAGGAGGACCCTCTTCGGAGTTTTCTCCTTTTCTTTTCGTGGTTTTGCTTGAAAACAGACGTCCCTGTATAGAAGGTAAGAGCCTTGGAGAGGTTTGGAACCTGTTCAATCTGATCCATCAGGTGCCGGCTGATTTTTAGGAAAGGAAAACACTAGATTGTGGGGACAGCATTTTATTTCTGACCTAGGACTTTGTCCCTTAGAATCACTGGGGACATTGGGGTTTCTCCTTTTTGTTTTCCCTTTTGCTCTGTCCCTCCTACCTTTCTCTTCTTGCTTCCTTTGTCCTTTTCCTCTGCTCTCCTCCCACCACCAGGAGCTGTGTGTCTGGAGCGGGGGTGGGGATTGTGGGAGGCCCTCACAGAGAGGTGAGACTGGACTAGTGCTCCGAGAGTGATCCCCTCGGTGGTGACCAGGGCCATTCTTTGGGCTATTTGGTGAGACCCCTTAGCCTCCCACCCCTCAAAGTCTCAACCTTGATTGGCTGAGGAGGGGGCTATTGACAGGGAGGAAACTCTGGTCTTTCTTGTTCTCTTTTATGACCAAGCAAATAAGTCACAACCAGTTAGATGTTTGACCAATGTGGATGCTGCTCTCCATTCATTGTCTCGGAGCAGTTCATGATCCTCTCGAACATTCCAATTCTTCTGAAATACTTGCTGAATAATTACTATGAAGAATTGTTGGTCTATAGCTCATTTGAGAGCAACTGCATCAGCTAAGACAAGTCCCGGCACCTTTCTCAGCCTTCATTTCTCCTTCTGTCAAGGAGGAATAACAATCCTCTCCCACCTACCTCGCCATGGGTGGGTGATGGGGATCCACTGAAGAGTGTCACTCGGAGCAGTGCAGACTAGGGGGTGTCCTATCACACTGAGCCATAGCAGATTATGACCAAATATTCGATTTCATTTGCATTTTATTATTTTGAAATTGTGAAGAGCAGCAACTACTTAGCTCAGCCTGAAGCATCTCATCTAATGTTCTAGATCATAGTGTCTCCCCTTTGTGTACGACGAGACAGTTTAATGCACTGTGACGGACAGGAGATGCTCTTGTTTTGCAAACAACTATTTTTGCAAAGAATTTTCATCCTACTTGTTATGATTTCAAGAAACAAAGTGGTTTCGTCTGAATGGATTTTCTGACAGAAAACGGTTTCCATGAAAATGTTCACACCTTATTTCCTGGGCTCTGGAAGTGCTGGGATGTCAGGATCCTGCAGGCGTTGTCAGCTCCACCCTAGGGCAGTGTTCTGCACCCCCCTGCTGCTGGCTGAGTTTCTCCATCCCTTGGCAATAAGACAGACTCTTGTTTTCACAGCCAGTCAATCGCCCTCGTGTCATCACCCTGCCTGCTGGCTGGGCAGGGTAACTCCTGAGGTCACCACCCTCTCCAGCCTGCCTTGGGCTTGGGGAGTGAGGAGGAGGGCGAGGGACGTCTGCTGACCCTGAACATCCGCCATCCATCGTACCATCACTCAGAGCAAGTGAGTGGCATTCGGGTTCCTCGGTGGCTTCCCCTGTCTGTGTGGGGAGAGGCAGAAAGAGGGGGAGAGGGTATCTCCCAAGGGGGATTTCATTTGCAAACAGCCCCCAAGAGCCCCCCACTCTTAGACCGGGCAGGAGCTTCTCCAGAGCCGTCTCCAGTGTGTTTGGAAAGGTTCCAGCAATGGGGCTCCCAGCCCTTCCCTTGTGGGACACTGTTCCCCAGGCTGAGAGTCTCTGAGCTGGGCCAGAGCCTGTGAGCTGCTGAGCATGGAAATCAATGGGGAACGAGGAGGGTCCTGGTCTTCCTGTGCCAAGGGTCTTTGTGACTTTGAGGTGGGGAATGGTTTCCCAGGAGAAGTCGGGACTCCTGGTTTCTCTTCCTTCTCTAGCCTGGGTGGGAGAGTGGCCTGGGATAAGAGGAAGGGGCTGCTTGTCCAGAGTAACCGATGGTCTTTGGGACTGACCCCATTGCTGGAAAAGGATGAGACTTCCTGGCTATTGCAGCAGCAGGGATTACGAGGGGGAACATTGGGAGCAGATCATGCAATGAACTCCTGCCCGTGTGTGGAGATGGCTCTCCCTGCACTCCTGTGGGGGCAGAGGGGGCGGCTGTGGTTGGAGCAGGGAGGAGGAGGGCCGGAAAAGGGCCAGGAGTGAAAGGCTGCCTTGAGCCCAGACTCACCCCTGCTCCCCGCTCGGTTCCAGGATGGCCAGGCTCCTGCGGATGTTGCGGAGGAAGGCTCTGCAGGTGGCCCCAGAGCCTGAGGGAAGCAGCTGCCGCCTTCCCGAGGGGCAGAGCAAGCCCTGCGACCCCGCTGGCGGGGAAGCAGCTCCCGTCCAGGCCAGACGGCGGAAGTGCCCGGCCTTCTGGAAAAGGACCCCGGCTCCCGGCGCAGGCGCCGAGCTGGGAGAGGCCCCGACCAGGCCCCGGTGGAGCTGGCCCAGGCTGCGGTTTTGCAGACAGGACCCAGCCCAGGAGGGGCGCCGGGCAGGGTGGCTCTGGGGCTGGTTGTGTGGGCAGCAGCGGCCCCAGGAGCCCAGCCCTCCTTCCCATCAGGAGGCCTCACCCTGCCCGCTCTCTGAGGCCCTTCCAGCCCCCGCCGGCCAGGAGGGGGAAGGTCCCTGGCCCAGCACCGGCAGCTCAGCCTGGGACAGTGGCAGCACCTGGGCCTTTGGCAGCAGCCAGGCCGACGGGCGCCACGGCTTTGTGCCAGGTGAGGAGCCAGGCTGGGCTCCGGGAGGGCTGAGGACGGGATGTGAACACCCTGGGCCCAGACGCTCTCCCAGGGATACGGGGGGGGGTCCCCAGCCCAGGTGTCTGGCCTGAGCCCCGCGAACCCCACGGACAGCAGCAGCCGTCACACAGCTGCCCCTTCCGCACGGGGACCTGGGGGTGGGGGCGTGAGGAGCTGCTGCCACCTTGGTCCTTGCTGCTCCGGAGCTGGGGGAATCGGCACCTCCCCTGGAGTCCTGGGCAGGGGAGGGGGGCTCTGCTCTGGGCTTCGGCAGCTGTTGGGGGCTGAAGGTATCCCTGAGAGGGAGGTTTGGGGCCCCATCTGCCCTGGGTGCCTGAGATGGGAAGGGGGGTCTTGAATCCTGCTCTGCCCACCACGCCCCTGTCCTTCCCTCCCTGGTGCAGGGAGCCCCCTGGATTCGGAGCAGGAGGAAGGGGTGGACGTGGCCAAAGATGAAGCTGCTCTCAAGGTCATCCGAGAGCAGCTCCAGTGCAGAGATAAGGTACAAATGTTCCCCACCTGGGCTGGAACCAAGATTGCCCTGTCCCTTCCCAGCATCCCCACCCCCTGCCGAGGGTCTTGTCCCTCCTGATCCACCACCCCTAATGGGGCCCTTTTACATCCATGAAGTGAGACCCCCAAGATGGGGGTGTTTGTCCCACAACAGCCGAGGTCGTCTCCCCCAACAGGCACTGTCCCAGTTCCTGATCCTGCTTGTGTAGGAGTGGTGGGGGATTTGGAGAATAGGCGGGTCCCCACAATCCCCCATTGAGGCCTGAGCCCTGGAGCTGGTGTGGGTGGGGCAGGAAGGTCCCTCGCTAACAGGTTCTCTCTCGCTATACCCCACTCCTGGTGGGTCCAGGATGAGGGGCAGCAGCTCCTGTTCCTTCAGGCCATGTACCCCGCATGTCTGGCTGCACGGGAGAGAGGGGAGAACACGCTGGAGCCGCGCTGCTGCAAGGCGGCTGTGGTGAAGAGGATCGTGGTGAGTGACACACGCCATACGGCAGCTGGCGGGAGGAGAGAGACATGGGATTGGCAGGGGTATGGCCAGGCTAATGCGTGGGGGCTGGGTGGTGTTGGAGGGGGCAGCAGAGGGCAGGGATTGCTGGGGCTGAAGACTTGGGAGAAATTCTGAGATTGGTGGGTAGTTGGCAGGGGGGGAATTGTGGGGCTGGATGGCACCTGAGAGTGGGGGACAAGGAATCACATGGTCCCATTTTGGTCGTCGGGATGGGGCTGAATGGGGGCAGATTTGACAGGGAGGAGGAGAGAAGGGGATTGGGAGTGAGCTGGGCAGGAATCCGGGAAGAGGGACAAGTTGGATGGGTAGGAAGGAATCGGGGGAGTGGGAGGTGGTGGGGGATCCTGCTGGCCATGTGGGGCACTGGCTGTGTCATCTCCTCACTGGGAGGTGTCAGTCGGGCCTGAATCTCACACGCTCCTTTGTCTCCTTCGCATCTCACAGGAGCTCATCGAGGAGCTTCCCGATGACTCGTCACCCAGCGCCATCCTCGCCCACTCCCTGGCTGCAGTGGGGAACCTCTGGTACCGAGACAGCCCCACCCTCCCACCCTGCCGGCTCCCCTCACCCCAGTGCTGCTCAGGCCCAAGGCTGGGAGTCACCGTCACTGTCCCGCCCAGGTCACCTCCCAAGAGTGGCGCCTCTGGCAGAGATGGTGGGGTGGGGAGGGTCACTCTGTCCTGGCGGGGCTCTTCTTTTCACTCCCATAACATGACAGGAGCCTTGGGGAAGGCCTCACTCCCGGGCTCAGATACAGGAGGGGCCGCAGGCTCCAGGGAACAGGAGCTATTCCTGTCCTGCCACTGTCTGTCTGGGACACCTTGGCCTTGTCATTCCCAAGCTCAGTGCCTCAGTTTCCATTCTCACCAGCCTGTGCCTCTATCCCTGTGGGTTGGTGTCCGTGTTGGCGACTGTCCCACCCCCGTACTGCACAGTCTAATACCAGCTCCTCTCTCTTGCCAGCACCATGAAACCTGCCCTGGAGCCAGCCCTAGAGACCCACCTCTTGCGAGCTGCCCTTCACTCCGTCTTCACCCTGGGCACGGAGAAGGACACCACCGGCATCCAGGTACCTCCTCCTCCTCCTCCATCCTCCTCCTCTTCCAGAGTGCTCCTTGGTCCTGCTCCCTTGATTCGCTGGAGCTCCAGATTTAGGGGTGGGGTAGCGGAGATGGAACAAGCTGCAGGGTTGGATCCTTCCCTCCAGCAGGGAAGAGATTACCCCTCTCTGGGGGATTTCTTTCTTTCTTTCTTTCTTTCTTTCTTTCTTCCATAAGCCGTGTTTTGCCCAGAAGCCCAGCTTCCATCCATAGCAACTTGGCTGTTTCATACTCTTCTGCCTACAAGGCCCTCTGCAGAGACCTGCTAAGCTCATGGATCAAAGGTCCAGGGGTCATCAATTTTTGTGAATTGCCTGTGGTGGGATGTGAAGGAGAGAAGCCAGGAGATGTGTTTGGGAGTCTCCCCAGTGCTTCCCAGAGACCCCTCTTCGCATCCTGTGGCAGGTGTAGGCTCAGGTTCCCTAACTCTGACCCATGCTTTGCAGGCTCTGCACAAAGTCATCCCAGAGGTCCTGGATGCCATGCTGGGGAATCTGCTGGCAGAGTCCCCAGACACAGACAGGCTCCACTTCATCTTGGAGGTGAGCCCCGTTTTACCTGAACTCTTTGGGGGACTGGTAAGGAGAGACTGGAAGATCCATTTTCTACTGTGTCCTCCTAGCTGGGTCCTCAGTGGGCCGTCCTTGGTTAGGGAGGTCAGTGCAATGCAATGTCAGGTCCTTCCTTCTTGAGGGACAGAGGAAGGAGCTGGGACTTCAAGCCAGAGCTCTGCCTGGTTCTGCGGAGCACGAACCACAGGGCTCCTGGCTGTCTTGGGGAGTGAGAGTCTGAAAACCCACCCTTCCCCCACCCCTCCAACACACACACCCCATGAGATTTGGGAGATGGTTCTCAGAGAAGAGGCACACACTCCTTCCTAGAGAAACAGGAGGACCCCAGGGAATCAGCCCTTCCCTCTGATCTGCTCTGAAATTCCTGGGGGGATTGTGCTCTCAGTCACTCCCTACACCCCCCCAAGGATTTCCATAGCAGGGAAGGGTGAGGGTTCAGTCTCCTTTCTGGTGAACTGTTCAGGAATCAGGAGTTCTGGGAGGAGGGGACCAGCCCCGACCCCCAACATTGTCCCAATCTAGAGAGATGCTGACAAGTTGTGACCTGCAAGGTACAAGCTGCGTCCTGGGGGAAAGAATCCCCTTCTAAAGCTCTGCCATCAAGGCCTCAGATATTCCCCCCTGCGCAGAATGTCTCAGGCCCCTGGGGCTGGGGGCGTGGGGCTCATTTGCAAAGCAGGTGCAGCTGGCCATTGAGTCTGACCTGCCTCCTTTCCCCACAGCATGTCAACTTCTGGGTCGTGTCCAGGGTGTCCCAGGAGCGAGCCAGGGCCATCAGGAGCAGCACAGCCCTGCTGAGATACACAGTCACCCTCCCTGAGTTTGACGTAAGTGACCTCCGACCCCAGCTTGCTGGCTCCTGGCGGAGGCGGGCTGGCTCTGGCAGGATGCAGGATCTGCTGCAGCCGGGGCTGTGGCTTAGGAGGGTTCTTCCTGGGGAGACAGGGACTGAGCTCGGCTTGAGTCAAGTTCTTCTGGTCCTGGTTCAGTGTTGTCCCTGGGCCTTTAAGGGGACCATGCTCCAGCCCCTGCTTGGCATCCCAAAACAGCTCCGGGCTCCCTTGGCAGCAGAGCAAATGAAGGGTCGATCTCAAGCTCCTCTCCCCCAGCATCTCCTGCAGAGGGGCTAAAGGGAAGGAGCCCTCTGGCCCAGGGGGGACAGGGAGCTAACAGGAAAATGCTGATGGAGTCCCCTCTCCTCTCCCTTCCATTAGATCTCAGCCGAGTTCCCTAGGATGGGTCACCATGTGGCCCAGCTGGCTCTATTTGTCAGCGATCCAGACAAGGACATCAGCCGGCAGGCCAGGGAGGGGACTTACCGGCTCTACCAACTGCTGCTCCGACAGAGGGGTAAGGAACCCAGCTGGGACACGGAACCCAATAGGGGACTGAGAGTGACCACAGGTGGATAATGGGACCCCAGACCATTTCTCTCCAACTGACCCCAGCTGGAGGACAAGTCTCTCTCTGCCTCTGTTCTTTTCCACTCCACTGTGGAGCCACCAATGGGATTGGAAGGACACAGAAACTGCAACCAGAATGAGGAGAAAAGTCTCTCTCTCTCTCTCTCTTCCAGGCCTAACCATACATGACGCGGAAGATCTCTGGTGCTATGACTGGCACCAGGACAGAAGGCTCTTGGCCTACAAAAATACAGCCAGAGTTGGGGAGGTAAGGGCACTGTGCCAGGGCATGACACAGCCCGGGGAGTGGGGCTGGCTGAGTTCCCTGCAGTGGATGCCTCCTGGAGACAGGAAAAGAGCCCACTCCTTATTTCCAGCTCAGAGTTCCTCATCCAGCAACCAGTGGGACAGGCTGGTGCTAAAGGTCCCACATTGGAACCTTGCTAGTTGCCGTGATTTGAGTGTCTTACATGGCTGCATTGCTACGTGGCATAAGGAGGATCCCCGGGTGGGATAGTTAATATAGGATTATGGCTCTGGGTGTCTCTCTGCTCCTTGTCCCCCTGGCTGATCCCCAAGTGTCTGAGAGGAGAGCCCTGGGTCAGTCAGTCACGATTCCTTGATCAGACCCTTGTTTAATTCCCTTCACCCTGTAGAAGAAGAGAAAGGAGGTGGGCTTTGCCCAATTCCATTGCCGGTCAGGAAGGAGAATTCCCCAACCTGGGAACTGGGTAGGGGACATAGTGAGCTCCAGAGCCAATATGGACCACATGCGCCCCCCTCATGTCTCCAGCCCTGGCCAGGGAATGGCAGAGTATCTGGACCTCAGCCACCGTTCCAAAGAAGCACATTGTCACTGACCCAAGTTGCGGCTACTTGCTGCACAAGTAGAAAATCAAAGACATCAACCCCACCCCTCCGCCCCCCGTCTCACAACTGTGGTGAGAATATCCAAACCTTCAAACACACCGTAACACAGTGCCCCCAGTCTGGAGTCAAAGGTGAAATGGGTGATTTCCACAACATCACAGAGGAGGCCTTGGAGTGGCTCCTGGATCGACAAGGGCATCGACAGAACGCTGCTCCACAGACGCCCTTTGAGAGAGACTGTGTGAGCTTGTCCCTCCTCCCACAAGCTGAATTGCTGCAGCGGAAGAAAAGTCTCCGAGGAGTGTCTGTGATGGGGACTGGGCCATGGGTCTCCTTGTCCTTGTCAGGCTGCAGGTTGGATTCCCCTTGAAGAAACCAAGGAGCTGCAGAGGCCATTCCCAGCGACGAGAGAAATCACGAAGCTGGGGTGAAGAGACCTTTGGCTGTCAGCTCCAACCCCCTCGTCCCCCATAACACACACACACTCCTCTAGGCGCTGAGATGCAGGAGATCTCTCTGCTGGAAGAAACACAGGGTCCCCTGTTGTCTCTGTGCCCTGCACAGCAGAGTGGGCCTGCTCACACACATTAGAGATCCATTTCCAGCCCATCCTGGCCCCTGCCAGAAATTGCCCTCCTGAAAGAGCCACTGGAGGCTTTGGTCCCTAAGCACCTGCGACCTTTTGATAAAGGGGCTTCCCTGAGCCCTGGGACCCTGAAAGCCTCCTGGGGAATGAACTGCCTTGGCCACAGCAGCTCTCTTCCCCGCCCTTTGGGGCACTAGACGGTGATGCCATTGTACGGCCGGGACTTGGAGGCTGGCTCTGGGCAATCTGCTCGAGCCTCGTGTCCTCTTGATTCTAGGTCTTTGGAAAATTCTTCTGCGACGGGCAGAAAAGATCCTTTCTACAGACAGCAGTGCTGGCCATCCACGACCCCCTGCTGCGTGTCAGCCAGGCTGGGCTGGTGCTCGTCTACTCCCTCCTGGGGGAAGCCCAGCAACTGATGGGGGTCACGGTAAGCAGCTGCAATCGACTCAGGAGCTTGGGGTGGGGCCCAGGACCTCATTCCCTTCCGATCGCCATTCCCTGGCCTGGTAGCAAGGAGCCTAGTGGGGACTTCTGGACTTCATGGACTTCTCGTCTTAGGATGTGGTGCTCTGCTATCACTCCTGGAAAGGACAAGAGAGTCCCCTAAGTGCCCTCTGGGAACCTTTCCTGCCCCACAGAGCTGCACCCATTTCCCCATGGCCTAGTGTCAATGTCACCCGAGCCACCATCGAGAGTTGCTCCCATCCCTGGCAGCCTGGGAGGCCAAGGACTGACTGGAGATGGCGACTGACCAGGAAGGGCTGAGGCACATGGGCGTGGGAAGCTGCTCTTGCTGCTGGTAGGGCTGGACCCGCTCTCGAGCGATTGGGAGGATTCAGTCAGCAGGGGCTGCTGACCTGCCCCCTTCACCAGGGCTGCCATCCTGTGGCTTCAGCTTTTGTCACTGGGGTGACTTGGGGAAAGGTCTCATCCTCTCCCCATCCCACTTCACTGCTGCCAGAATCCCTCCTGCCCCCCACCACCCTGCTAGAGCCCCCTCCCTGCCCTACCTGGGTGGGGATGGAGGTGGGGGTGGAGGAGAGGGTTCTACGAACTTGAGCGGTGTCC
This sequence comes from Eretmochelys imbricata, assembly GCF_965152235.1. Lineage (NCBI taxonomy): Eukaryota > Metazoa > Chordata > Testudines > Cheloniidae > Eretmochelys > Eretmochelys imbricata. The sequence goes on from NC_135585.1 coordinate 51,134,248, forward strand.
CCAGGTGGGTTGGAGGTGGAACAGCTGTCAGGGCACTGATGGGGAGGTGGCAGGAGCTCACCCGACAAGGAGGGGGGTTGGCACTGGAGGTCACTAGAGAGGACAGCAAGCCTCCATCCTAGGGGTCGGGAGGGTGAATCCACCACTCAGACATGAGCAGCTGCTGGGTGGAAATGATGGTGCTGGTTCCAGGTGCCCTTAATCCTCCCTGGTTCCTGGGGAGCGTCTCAGTCTCTGACAGGTTCTCGTTCCCCTGCAGCACGAGGATGTCACAGCCAAGGTCATGGGCCAGCTTCACATCATCAGGCACTTGCACCAGATGCCCGAGGCGCTGCAAGGGCTGTGGCTCGTCTGATGCTCTGAAAGGTTCCCCTCCCTGTTCAGCAAGTCCCCTCCCTGCTGCAGGTACTGCTCTGTCTCACTGTAAATGCGGGGCTAGTGGAAGCGGAAATGGAGGCCTCCTAGAGAACAGACTCTGACCTCCTCCTGACCAGCAATGGGGTTTCACCGTCCTCTCAGCAAACCTGTCAGCCGGGCTGGACCAGGAGGAGGGTATCTAACAGGGTGGCTTGGCCTGTGGCTGCCAAGCCTGGGGCTAGGCCAGGCTGATGACCAAGTGAGCCCCACCTGAGAGGAAACAAGGGGAAACAGCAGCAAAAGTACAGAAGCAGAGCAAGCTGTTCAGTAGACGGTCTCTGGCCAAAACCTGGAGTCCAGGGTCGGACTGGGTTCTCTCACCGTCCCTAAGGAAGGGGACACAGAAGACCATAGAAACCCAAGAAGGGCAGGCCAAGCCGAAATCAGGCCGAGGAAGAGCTCCCCACGAGGGTGGAAGGCCTTGTTTCTGTTCAAGACATTTTTGGACTTTGTTTGGAAGGAGCACGACCCAGGAAGGAGTGGAGTAAAGGCCAGTCACCTGGCTGGGGGGCTGAGTTCCCAGCCAACAAACTGCAAGCGTGAGTATCAGCGGGGTTGCTAGCCCAGCGAGAAAGCAGTGACACGAGGCCTGGCCAGCATCTAGCGGTGAGTGAACTCTGGTACGCACCTGCTTCCATTCTGGAAACAGCCTGGTATTGGAGAGTGGGTGGGGAGAGCAGGGAGGTGGGAGGGGTTCCTGAGGCTGGGGTCGGGAGGAAGCTGTGGGGCTGGGAGGGGAAGGACATAGCCCAGCTTGTGGGAGGGATCCTGCTGGCTGTGTCTGGAGCCCTGTGTAGCCTCTTCTGTGGGAAGTTCCCATGGGTCAATGGGGCCTGAATCTCTCCTGCTCCTTTGGTCTCTTTGGGCTTCACAGGAGATGTCTGGTGAAGTGCCCTTAGACTCTGGGCCCAGCACCGCTCAGAAATTATTCGCTACCTTCAGAGAGACAGGGCACAGCTCAGCCTGTTGGGTAGTCTGGAGACTCACACTTCACTCGAACACACGACACTGAGGTGGTTTGGGAAGCACAGTAACAAAGAAGAGATTTAAGTGACACTAAGCAAGAGAAAGAGACAAATTTCAAACAGACAAACAAAACACAATACACTTTGTAGTGACTAAAACTGAATCTTAACAAGTTCCAATCCTTGCCTTAGCAGTTTCCAGACTAACATCTCAGCTTTCCTAACAGACCTTCTTTGATGTCCCTGTAGGTTAGAAAACTTCTCTGTTGAATCCACTGATTTGATTGCTTCGTCTTCTGGTTTCAGACCCTCTGTTCTCCTTCTGGGCTGCCTGGACCCTGACTGTAACATCCCTCTGGCCCAGCCTCTTACACAGATGCGTGCTGCAGCCAGCCCAGCACAGGGAGCAGTGGGGACAGATGATCTCCTCCTGTCAGACCAAGAAACAGGGGTCCCAATGAGGCTTAGATGGAAGATCCCAGGCATCTCCTGGAGGTAAGAACCGTCTACTCTTCCGGGCACTTGGGGCTGTTGCAACAAAGAGGGAGCTCCTGTTCCATAGCCTATTTGTCCTCATGACTGTGTTTTTTTATTCTCAGAGGATGCATCTGGGACCCTGGAGACTCTTTCGTGAAGGAGGTTTGAGCGGGGAGAGATCAGTCACTGTCATGACCCCCGGGTCATTAACCCGGGTCTCCAGGGTTCCTGGGAGCAGCCACCCTCCAGCACACCACCTGGAAGCCTACGAAAAACTGCTTACCTAGGACTGACGAAGTCCAGACCCAATTTGAGGCTCCATCCCTGAGGACCTATTGGCAGAGTCCCAGAACAGCTAATCGACCCCCGGGACCTCCTTAAACCAGCAGCGGGAACACGGAGCTGTCTGAACACCCGAGCTCCTCCCCGCCCCCTCTGGACCGTGTGTTGGCTCTTCCTGCTCCCCCTCCCCAGGCTTGATTTCCTGGCATGCGGACTCGGGGTGACTCATCTGACTTGAGGTGCTGAACACAATTTGGTCTTTTGCTTCTGCTCTTCCAGTCCTGACCCAGCTGACTCTCGACTCCTGCCTTGTAAGTGTGGACTCTGCCTCTGACCACTAGGTCTGGCTGCTCATGACCCGGCCACGACACTGACTTTTCGACAATTCCTCCAGTGCCCTTTTCTGCTCTCCAGCTCTGCTCTCCCAGCAAGACACACCGATCCCTGGCTCCCAGAGTCCTGCTTGCCTGCTATTCAAGGGCTCAGGGGGAGAGCTTGTCTTGCCCCCTCCCCTACCACAGCTGCTTTTCCTCGGGGACTCTCCCTAGCGCAGAGGAGAATCCGTCCTGGCAGCAATTCAGGAAGTCACGGAAGGGACGGTCTGCTCAGCTCCCTCTGCAATGCCACTGCCCGAGACCATTACGAGTGGGTGCCCAGTGACTGCGCCGGCAGCTCCTTGAGAGACTCCTGGGGCAGGGCAGTCATGTTTCCCGGTGACCGCGGGAAGCCATGCAAAGAGTGCGGCACTGAGGAGACTCTCCTGCTGTCCCAAAGGGTTTCTGTTCTCCTGCACGGTCAGACCGTGGGCCCGGCTGGCAGAATGGGGAAGAGCTGGTTGGTGATGAGTCGGAGGATTCACCAAAGAGGTGGCAGCAGCTGCAGATCCTGGAGTCCCTATGGTCGGGTTACCATGCGTCCGGATTTTCCCGGACATGTCCGGCTTTTTGGGTGTTAAATTGCCCTCCGGGAGGAATTTGTAAAACTCTCCAAAGGGCCGGGATTTCCCTCCCAATGCAGCACTCTGGGGGCGGGGGGGGGAGCTGTGTGCTCTGCGGGGGAGCGCGGCACTGTGTCTGGCTCCGCACCCCAGACACACTGCTCTGAGCAGCAGGGTAAGGGAGCCGGGGGGCTGGAGAAGGGGCATGGGGTCCCAAGGGACAGTCAGGGGACAGGGAGCAGGAGGGGTTGGATGGGTCAGGGATTCTGGGGGGAGCCTGTGAGGGGGTGGGCAGGGAGAGGGGTCGGGGGAGTCAAGGGAGATGGAGCAGGGGGGATTGGATGCGGCGGAGGTTCAGGGGGGAAGTCAGGGGCAGGGAGCAGGGGGGTTAATGGGTCGGAGGTTCTGCGGGCCAGTCAGGGGACAGGGAGTGGTTGGATCGGTGTGGGAGACCCGGGGGTCTGTCAGGGGGCAGGGGTGCGGATAGGGGGTGGGGCAGTCAGGGGACAGGCGGGGGGAAAGTTTTAGAGGGGCAGTTAGGGTGGGGGGGTCTCAGGAGGGGGCAGTTGGAGACAGGGAGAAGGAAGGCTTAGATAGAGGGTGGGGTCCTGGGAGGGGGAGATCAGGGGATTAGGAGCAGGGGGGGTTGGATGCGTTGACAGTTCTGTGGGGGGCAGTCAGGGGGCAGGAAGTGGGAGGGAGTAGATAGGGGGCAGGGCTACCACTCCCCCGGCCCCACCCTGGAGTGTCCTCTTTTTTGAAAGTTCAAATATGGTAACCCTACCCTATGGGCCCAGCCTCCACTCCTGAGAGTTGAGGCGAACCTCCCCCTGTTCTCAGGGAGTCTTTGGCTTTGGCGCCTGGGCCTGCCTGCCAAGACAGAGGACTCAGTGTTTCCATCAGGCTGCTCAGCTGCAAATGCAGCCACCCAAAGACGTGAAGAATGGAAGCGAAAGAGCAAAGCTGGACCCTCCGCTGAGCTCCTGCCATCAAGTGAGCCCAGCCTGGGAGAGACGAGGGAAAGCTCCAAGGTGGCTGGTGGCTGCAGGAATCCAGGGGAGGAGAAATAAATCATTAATGATGAATCCTACGGGCTTTGTCTTGTGTGGTGAAGGGTTTAAAATGGGTCTAGTTACTATCACATTCAACTTTACAATGGTTGTGTCTGATTGAAGGGCAGGTCTGGAAAGGTCAGAGGTCACTCGAGGAGCTTCAAGTCTCCGATTCTGTCCCTATTGCCTGCTTTGAGCAGCTGATCTCACCCCAACCCATCCCTCAGGTGGTCGCAGTGGTGAGCTCTTTCCCACTTTTTGTGGATGAGCCGCCAGCTTGGGGACAGGATACATGTGGCCAAGGAAATGGAGAGGCATGGGGGTCACTGGCAGAGGCATGCAGAGAACTTGCAGAGTTGCCTGTCAATGCAGCTCCTCTGGAGGAGCACGGTAGGGTCCCATGCACTCAGGGGCACCATTTCAAATTTTGGTGGTGGCGGGGAGGATAATTTCACCATGATTCCAGGGGCTACTTAGGCACCTGAAAACTCTCGTGTTTTGGCAGATAACTTAGCAAAGAGCTGACAGGAACACTTGCCAGACTGCTTTCCGGGGAAGACAGCTATAAGAATGGATCCAGGGAATGATTCTGTATCTCTGAGCTGTTTGGACACTTTCAGGGAACATTCCCAATGCAAGACAGAGATCCCCAAAGTTATCCTGGGTAACCCTGAGAGACTTATGGAAAACTAGCAGGTACCACATCTCTGCTGTCACTTTGCACTGACAAACTTGGACTGTCCGAACCTGTTCATGTATTTTACCTGCTTTCAGCTCTCAATAATTTTCACATATAAAAGAAAGAAAATTAAATAAATGATGTAGTTACACTGATATACGGCCATAGCGTAAACCCGACCTCAGAGTTGTCCCATTGAAATGGAATTATTCACAGCAGTCTTTACAGTTAAACATGTACGTAAGGGTTTCAAGGGCCGAGATTAAGGCCACACTTTATGAGAGGTGCCGACGCAAGAAGAGAAGAGCTGGGCAAAAACTGAAATGCCACTTGGAACTTGGCCCAAACAATGCAGCATGAAAAATAAACTCATCTTGTTATACAGTAATAGAGCTGGTTCAAAATGGTTTTACACTCACAATGCAACCTTTGAAGTAAAAATGCCACTTTGGATTACATGGATCATTTGAAAAAAGTTCCAGTTTAAAAAAAAACATTTTGGATTTCTCTGCCCTCTTGAGAGAGAACGTGGAGTTTTTCACACCAAAACTAAACAAAAATTTGATCATTAAAAACATTTGCAAATACGTTTGAAGAATATGGGGGGGGGAGTGGTTTCTTCTTCAATTTTCATGACCCTCCCCACCCCCGCTATTTTTGACCAGTTCTAATTATGAAGAAATGTCTGTATGTCCATGAATGATAAATATGTCTGCTCCTGAAACATTTAAAAACAACGGCTCTCATCAGGAGCACTGAGGTCACATTACGTAGAGAAACATCCAGGCCTGCAGGTGAGGTGAGGTGAGGTGCATGTTTTGCTGTTGCTGGGAAATTGTGCTTTTGTGAGGTGGGGGGGGAGTTATATTTGAAAGGAGTTCTTCATCCTCTCCCACTCTCATCCAGGGAAGACCACAGCCCACCACTTTTTTCTGGCCATAAGTGTGAGCGACTGGATGAGGGGGAAGAGAAGGGAGAGGAGGGGCAGTGTTTTGGGGGCAAGGGGCAGCGTGAAGTGGGAGCTCAGGGAGAAAGGCGGCATGAGGGGGGGACTCAGGGCAAGGGGCGGTTTGAGGGGGCCGGACCTCAAGGAGAAGGGGTGGCACAGGGGATGGGCTACAGTTTGGGTGCCAGCAGCCCCCCCACTTTTAGGAAACTCTTGCCCATCCTGCCCTCATCCCAAATTCATTTGTAACAGTAAGAAAACTTTGAGCAACAAGGAGACTCAGAGACCCACACTATTACCGCTAAAATCCTCACCCGCCCCTGGAGCTGGGCAAACAGAAGTTTTTGGTCGCTGGCAATTCCAAAAAAGAGATGGAAAAAAACTGGTTTCAGGTTGAACAAAACTAAATTTTTTCCAAATTTTTGATGAACCAAAAAGCTTAAAAATAAAACAAAACCCAGGAACATTTCAAGGGTTGTAACTTTTTGAATTTTTAAAATAAAATTGAAGGACATTTTTAAAAAAATTGTTTCAAGCTGAAAAATCAAAATAGTTTGTTTGGAAAGTGTCTAAACGAAATGCTTTGACTTGTTAAGAACTGGGGGGAGGGGCTGGATGTGAACAATTCAGCAGACCGGATACGAATTCGCAAACTGCTGAATCTGCATTTTTCACCTAAAATTGGTTTAGATGAAAAGTTTCGCCCAGTCTAGTCCCCACCATTGAGGGGCACCGTAAGAGGGATCAGCTCTTCTAGCTGGTTCCCCAGCCCAAGTCTGTCTCCATTTAATGGGTCCCTCCCCCCCACTCCGCTTTAGGGTTGCCAATTTTAATTGGACGGATTCCTGAAGATTTTATCACATGACATGATCTTTAATTAAAAATTAATCTTGAATTCCTGCAGACTCCCGGTCACCCTGGAGGATTGGCAATGCTACTCCAGTTTCCTGGGCCACACCCGTGTCCCCACCTAATGGATCCCTTCCTCTGGGTTCCTGGGAGAAGCGTCTGTCCTCCATGAGCAGGTCTCCTTCCCCATTCTCCAGGGCTGGGTCTGGATTCCTGTTTCTGGTTCCCTGGGCCTGGACCCCGTCCCTGTCACACACTGCGGGGAGCTCAGATTCCTGTGAATCCTGCGGACTTCCAGGCTGCGGGGAGGGATGAGTCAGCAGCTTCCTGAAGACGAGTTGCAAGTAGGCAAACACTTTCCCCCTACCTTTCCAAAACCCACATCGGTATAGTGAGACTAGCTCCCCCACCACTGCCACCACTCCACGCACCAGGAGACGATTCCAGGACGCTGGCTCTGAAACAAAAAAAGAGAGAGAAAGGCCCCATGACTAAGGGAGTCCGTTAAATCATCCCACTGTTCCCATGAGGATCCCAGAAGATGAAGACGTTCCTGGGATACAGTAGGAGCTGAGTTGGGTCGTGCGCACATGGGCAGCACTCAGAGCAGCGGGAATGAGATCTCCAGGCTCATTATCCCCATCGGCCAACCTGACGGAGGGAGAAAGGTGAGCCCGGCAAAGCAGCCCCTGTTCCAGAGTCTGGGAACTGGGATTTTTAAGATGCTCCAGGATGGGGTCCCTCAGGTCTTAAGGTTAGAGGGGACGGTTAGGATCATCTACTCCAGCATCTCCTGAAGCGTGGGGAAGGGCTAGCCGTGGTGGGAAGGGTGGGGTTTGAAGATGTATCCAGGAAAATGGGGGGTGGGGTCGCTAACACATTGCTGACGGGTGAGGGGCACGATTGGTTTCTTTGCCTTGAGGAGGGGGCTCAGCTTTTAAAAGTTTTGGGAACAATCATTTAGTCTGAGCCCTGGCATAACCCAGGCCAGAGACCGTCGCCTACTGATTCCTGCACCCAGTCCAGTGATTTATGGCACTGACTTGGCATTGAGAGGGATTTTATCATATGCTGAAATCCAGCTGCAGAAGGGAAAGGGCATTAGAAGCTGAAAGACCCCAGAAGTGGCTCTGGTTTTCTACGCGAAATAACCACCCGGGGCTGATTTTCCCCAGCCCAGCGCCTTGCAGTCATGCACCCAGCACCGAGTGAGTTCGGTGTGCAGGCAGGCTCCCAAATCCAGACAGTGGCTCTTCACACCCACTTTGCCCTGGCATCAGGGACTGCCCTGAGCACCCATCCTGCAAACATTTACACACCTGAGCCCTCCCACTGCCATCCAAGGCTACTCCTACGGATGGAGATAAACACGTGGCTAAAGCGTTTGCAGAGGTTCCAAGGAGCTGAGGCTCCATGTAAAAGGAACATTACTTCAGTTATTCCAATCTTGGGTTGATGAGATGCTCCTGCCCGCCCCCTCCCTTCACAGCTGAGTCTCCCACCCAGTGCAATTCTCCAAGGAACTTCCCACTCCGAAACCCTAGACACTGTGGCCAGCGCTAGCTGTCCCTCTGGCCCAATCCCATGCTTCAGGACATAGTCTGAACGCCACCGAGTCAGTAATTAATTCCCCACCTGCATTTACAGGCCACAGGGTCTCAGAGTCGGGAGTTCCTTGGAGAATGACCAGAGAGATTGAAGTGATAGCTGGGAGTGCTGGTAGCATAGGGCCTGAGGAGAGAGTCTACATAACCAGACAATCCTGCTGTCAGGGTGCCAATGCCTCAGATGAAGGGGCGTCCAGGATTTCCATGTTTATGGATCTTGGGTAGCAGATAGAAGACCCCTGGTCGGGGCTCTAGGGGTGTGTCTGTGCAGATTTGTTCTTGTGCTTTTTCAGGGAGTTTCTTGAGCAGATGCTGTAGTTTCTTTTGGTAACTGTCAGTGGGATCAGAGGATAATGGCTTGTAGAAAGTGGTGTTGGAGAGCTGCCGAGCAGCCTCTTGTTCATATTCCGACCTATTGATGATGACAACAGCACCTCCTTTGTCAGCCTTTTTGATTATGATGTCTGAGCTGGTTGTGAGGCTGTGGATGGCGTTGTGTTCTGCACGGCTGAGGTTATGGGGCAAGTGATGCTGCTTTTCCACAATTTCAGCCCGTGCACGTCGGCAGAAGCACTCTATGTAAAAGTCCAGTCTGTTGTTTCGACCTTCCGGAGGAGTCCACCCAGAATCCTTCCTTTTGTAGTCTTGGTAGGAAGCTCTCTGTGGGTTAGTATTTTGTTCAGAGGTGTGTTGGAAATATTCCCTGAGTTGGAGAGGTCGAAAATAGGATTCTAGGTCACCACAGAACTGTATCCTGCTTGTGGGGGTGGGGGGGCAGAAAGAGAGGCCGCGAGATAGGACAGATTCTTCTGCTGGGCTAAGACTATAGTTGGATAGATTAACAATATTGCTGGGTGGGTTAAAGGAACCACTGTTGTGGCCCCTTGTGGCATGTAGTAGTTTAGATCGTTTAGTGTCCTTTTTCTTTTGTAGAGAAGCAAAGTGTGTGTTGTACATGGCTTGCCTAGTTTTTGTAAAGCTCTCCAACACCACTTTCTACAAACCATTACCCTCTGATCCCACGGAGGGTTACCAAAAGTTAGTGCCTGTCTCACCCCCCAGCAACCTGCAAGGTCTCGTGCCAGCAAAGGGAAGCTGCTCCCAGATCTGGAGCTGCATTCGCATGTCGTGACGGCTGTCCTGCACCATGGTCTCCATGGGCTGGTAGGTCATCAACCTCCATCTCTGTCCCAGCTGCAGGATGGCCTCTGGTTCCTGCTCCTTCAGGCACCTGGAGATGCTGAACTACGGGTGGGGTTGGCAGAGCAGGAGAACACCCCATGAGGTTAAGAAATGGCAGTCAGAGCCTTTTCCCTCCCTGGGAGATTACGGTGTCCCTCTGTGGGGACTCCCTTCCTGGCAGATGCTGTGCTTTCGTTCCTGGACATGGCCAGGAGGCCCAGCTCCCAACCCTAGCAGCTTGGCTGTTCCATCCCCTACTGTGTACCCAAACTGCCTTGAAAGGACTATCCAAGCCCCTCCCAGGCCTGCTCCCATTGCGGGTCTCTCTCCTGGCTGACCACAGGCTGTTCTTATATCGCCCAACGGGCCTGGATCCTAGTTACATGCTGCTCCTTCTCACGTGACCCCTGCACTTATTCCCTTCACCTGGGGAGAGGTTCAGTTCAGCTACTACCCCTTTCATGGCCATCTCACCCTGGGACAGCCTGAAACTGGAAACTTGGGCTCGAACAGGAACTGTTTGCTAGGAAAGGTGCTGAAGACACAACGGAAGAGGAAATCCTTTGGACTGGATTGAAATTATTCCAAAGGAAAGTGAATGAGAGAAAATGCCCAGCGTTATCCTACGAGCGAAAGAAAAAAATGAAGGTGAGAAAGGACCATTCTGTCCATCTTCTGTGTAACACAGGCCCTAGAACGTCACCGAGCGCTTCCTCCAGAAAACGTACGACATGGGACTGAGCCAGAGCACATCTTCTGGAAAGACATCTCCATGCATTAGAGCCAGCTGGTCAGAAACAATCTTTCTTCTGCAGTGACGTGAAGTTAAAGGACATGGAGAAGAAGAAAACCTCGACTCGGGTTGTCACTGGAGCTGAAGCAGAGAGGCCAGGCCAAACACGGTTAGGGCCCGGGACTGACTATCAGCAGATCTGCCGTTTTCTATTCCTGGCTTTTTGACCATGAGCGAATCTCTTTGCTTCTCTGTGCCTCAGTTTCCATGACCATAAAATAACGCTACTCAGGGTTATGTTTTCTTTTCTCCTCTTTTTCAAGGCGGGACACTTAGATACATTTGGGGCCTGTCTACGCTACCGGTCTAGAGTGTATTTCTAAGCTGATGACCCCCACATATTGTTCAGAAGCTATGGATGGCACAAGCTCCGAAGTTAGTTCTGTGCTTAGCCCCTATGGCACAGCTGGGCTGGGCGGCCTTTTCTCGCTGTGCTGTGAGGAGCAGGTTCTGGGCACTAGGGATATGAAGAGGCTCTCAAGGACTAATACTTGAAAATAAATATCAATGAACTGCAACCCAAATAAAAATCACTGCTGCTAACATTGGTGGGTGCAGAGTGGTAATTAATGATGAGGAGAGGGCAGTGACACAGAGTAATCGGATCCCTTGAGAAGCTGGACCCATTCAAAGAAAACAAGTTGGAAAAGAACCAAAGGAAGGGTCCTATCGCTAGCAACAAAGCATGCAGGGCACACCTACAGAATGGGGCAGTGTATCCAGGAAAGCACTCACTGTGAAGAGGATTTTGGGGCCATGCTGGGCAAGCCATTCAACATGAGCACCCAGGGTGATGCTGTGGTGAACGGGGCTAAAGCCATCATTAGATGTATGAAAAGAGCAGTGAGGAGCAGAGGGAGGTGACACACCATGAGGAAGACTGATCATGGAATACTGCATCCAGTTTTGGCGTCCACCTTTGACAAAAGATTTGGAAATATTGGAGATGGGGCAGCAAAAAGCAATGAAACATTTTGAGGGCTGGAGAAAAATGCCTGCGAGTGAGCTATTGAAAGAGCTCAGCCTGTTTAGGTGATAAAAAAGATCGGGAGGTGACGTCATTTGAAGTGTTGAAGTGACTTCATGAGGAGAAACTATCGGGTATTAAAGGGCTCATTGATCTAGCAGAGAAAAGCATAACAAGACGCAGTGGCTGGAAACTCAAAAGAGACCAATTCATATGAGAAAGAGGGCAGACATATTCAACACTGAGAATGAATCACCAAAGGAACAAACTAGAAAGGGAAGTGGTGGAATTCCCCACCTCTTGATGTCTTCTAATGAAGACGAGATGGCTTTCTGGAACGTGTGTAGTCAAAAACTAGCTACTATTCTCTACAGAAAGCATGTGATTTGCAGGGGGTCTGATGACGTACTCTAATTGTCTCTTCTGTCCATAAAGTCTGCTAATTTATGAAAAACTGAGCTTTGCCTGGGGAGAAGCCTCTGATGTTTTACTGTGTTCGGCTTGAGCCCACAATGAACGCTCATTGCGTGGGGTGATCCAGGGGAAGCAGCTCAAACATCCGGTGTGGCTAGACAGGGGCAGGACATCAGCACTGCAGGGGAGGGGTGGGTGTGGCAGTGACATCACAAGGGCCTTTGGCAGGACCTCAGCCTATTGGACAAAGGTGGTGGGGAGGCGATGACCTCACAGAGAGATCTTGACATCAGCCAGGCAGGACAGGGGTGCAGGACAGGGGCAACCTCGGAGATCCCTGTGGCTTTGCTTCAGCACGTCTCCTTCTCGAGGTCTCTCCTGGAGGACTGAGAGAGCATTCACTTGCACGTACGTGAGCGCAAGGAGGACCCTCTTCGGAGTTTTCTCCTTTTCTTTTCGTGGTTTTGCTTGAAAACAGACGTCCCTGTAGAGAAGGTAAGAGCCTTGGAGAGGTTTGGAACCTGTTCAATCTGATCCATCAGGTGCCGGCTGATTTTTAGGAAAGGAAAACACTAGATTGTGGGGACAGCATTTTATTTCTGACCTAGGACTTTGTCCCTTAGAATCACTGGGGACATTGGGGTTTCTCCTTTTTGTTTTCCCTTTTGCTCTGTCCCTCCTACCTTTCTCTTCTTGCTTCCTTTGTCCTTTTCCTCTGCTCTCCTCCCACCACCAGGAGCTGTGTGTCTGGAGCGGGGGTGGGGATTGTGGGAGGCCCTCACAGAGAGGTGAGACTGGACTAGTGCTCCGAGAGTGATCCCCTCGGTGGTGACCAGGGCCATTCTTTGGGCTATTTGGTGAGACCCCTTAGCCTCCCACCCCTCAAAGTCTCAACCTTGATTGGCTGAGGAGGGGGCTATTGACAGGGAGGAAACTCTGGTCTTTCTTGTTCTCTTTTATGACCAAGCAAATAAGTCACAACCAGTTAGATGTTTGACCAATGTGGATGCTGCTCTCCATTCATTGTCTCGGAGCAGTTCATGATCCTCTCGAACATTCCAATTCTTCTGAAATACTTGCTGAATAATTACTATGAAGAATTGTTGGTCTATAGCTCATTTGAGAGCAACTGCATCAGCTAAGACAAGTCCCTGCACCTTTCTCAGCCTTCATTTCTCCTTCTGTCAAGGAGGAATAACAATCCTCTCCCACCTACCTCGCCATGGGTGGGTGATGGGGATCCACTGAAGAGTGTCACTCGGAGCAGTGCAGACTAGGGGGTGTCCTATCACACTGAGCCATAGCAGATTATGACCAAATATTCGATTTCATTTGCATTTTATTATTTTGAAATTGTGAAGAGCAGCAACTACTTAGCTCAGCCTGAAGCATCTCATCTAATGTTCTAGATCATAGTGTCTCCCCTTTGTGTACGACGAGACAGTTTAATGCACTGTGACGGACAGGAGATGCTCTTGTTTTGCAAACAACTATTTTTGCAAAGAATTTTCATCCTACTTGTTATGATTTCAAGAAACAAAGTGGTTTCGTCTGAATGGATTTTCTGACAGAAAACGGTTTCCATGAAAATGTTCACACCTTATTTCCTGGGCTCTGGAAGTGCTGGGATGTCAGGATCCTGCAGGCGTTGTCAGCTCCGCCCTAGGGCAGTGTTCTGCACCCCCCTGCTGCTGGCTGAGTTTCTCCATCCCTTGGCAATAAGACAGACTCTTGTTTTCACAGCCAGTCGATCGCCCTCGTGTCATCACCCTGCCTGCTGGCTGGGCAGGGTAACTCCTGAGGTCACCACCCTCTCCAGCCTGCCTTGGGCTTGGGGAGTGAGGAGGAGGGCGAGGGACGTCTGCTGACCCTGAACATCCGCCATCCATCGTACCATCACTCAGAGCAAGTGAGTGGCATTCGGGTTCCTCGGTGGCTTCCCCTGTCTGTGTGGGGAGAGGCAGAAAGAGGGGGAGAGGGTATCTCCCAAGGGGGATTTCATTTGCAAACAGCCCCCAAGAGCCCCTCACTCTTAGACCGGGCAGGAGCTTCTCCAGAGCCGTCTCCAGTGTGTTTGGAAAGGTTCCAGCAATGGGGCTCCCAGCCCTTCCCTTGTGGGACACTGTTCCCCAGGCTGAGAGTCTCTGAGCTGGGCCAGAGCCTGTGAGCTGCTGAGCATGGAAATCAATGGGGAACGAGGAGGGTCCTGGTCTTCCTGTGCCAAGGGTCTTTGTGACTTTGAGGTGGGGAATGGTTTCCCAGGAGAAGTCGGGACTCCTGGTTTCTCTTCCTTCTCTAGCCTGGGTGGGAGAGTGGCCTGGGATAAGAGGAAGGGGCTGCTTGTCCAGAGTAACCGATGGTCTTTGGGACTGACCCCATTGCTGGAAAAGGATGAGACTTCCTGGCTATTGCAGCAGCAGGGATTACGAGGGGGAACATTGGGAGCAGATCATGCAATGAACTCCTGCCCGTGTGTGGAGATGGCTCTCCCTGCACTCCTGTGGGGGCAGAGGGGGCGGCTGTGGTTGGAGCAGGGAGGAGGAGGGCCGGAAAAGGGCCAGGAGTGAAAGGCTGCCTTGAGCCCAGACTCACCCCTGCTCCCCGCTCGGTTCCAGGATGGCCAGGCTCCTGCGGATGTTGCGGAGGAAGGCTCTGCAGGTGGCCCCAGAGCCTGAGGGAAGCAGCTGCCGCTTTCCCGAGGGGCAGAGCAAGCCCTGCGTCCCCGCTGGCGGGGAAGCAGCTCCCGTCCAGGCCAGACGGCGGAAGTGCCCGGCCTTCTGGAAAAGGACCCCGGCTCCCGGCGCAGGCGCCGAGCTGGGAGAGGCCCCGACCAGGCCCCGGTGGAGCTGGCCCAGGCTGCGGTTTTGCAGACAGGACCCAGCCCAGGAGGGGCGCCGGGCAGGGTGGCTCTGGGGCTGGTTGTGTGGGCAGCAGCGGCCCCAGGAGCCCAGCCCTCCTTCCCATCAGGAGGCCTCACCCTGCCCGCTCTCTGAGGCCCTTCCAGCCCCCGCCGGCCAGGAGGGGGAAGGTCCCTGGCCCAGCACCGGCAGCTCAGCCTGGGACCGCAGCAGCACCTGGGCCTTTGGCAGCAGCCAGGCCGACGGGCGCCACGGCTTTGTGCCAGGTGAGGAGCCAGGCTGGGGTCCGGGAGGGCTGAGGACGGGATGTGAACACCCTGGGCCCAGACGCTCTCCCAGGGATACGGGGGGGGGGGTCCCCAGCCCAGGTGTCTGGCCTGAGCCCCGCGAACCCCACGAACAGCAGCAGCCGTCACACAGCTGCCCCTTCGCACGGGGACCTGGGGGTGGGGGCGTGAGGAGCTGCTGCCACCTTGGTCCTTGCTGCTCCGGAGCTGGGGGAATCGGCACCTCCCCTGGAGTCCTGGGCAGGGGAGGGGGGCTCTGCTCTGGGCTTCGGCAGCTGTTGGGGGCTGAAGGTATCCCTGAGAGGGAGGTTTGGGGCCCCATCTGCCCTGGGTGCCTGAGATGGGAAGGGGGGTCTTGAATCCTGCTCTGCCCACCACGCCCCTGTCCTTCCCTCCCTGGTGCAGGGAGCCCCCTGGATTCGGAGCAGGAGGAAGGGGTGGACGTGGCCAAAGATGAAGCTGCTCTCAAGGTCATCCGAGAGCAGCTCCAGTGCAGAGATAAGGTACAAATGTTCCCCACCTGGGCTGGAACCAAGATTGCCCTGTCCCTTCCCAGCATCCCCACCCCCTGCCGAGGGTCTTGTCCCTCCTGATCCACCACCCCTAATGGGGCCCTTTTACATCCATGAAGTGAGACCCCCAAGATGGGGGTGTTTGTCCCACAACAGCCGAGGTCGTCTCCCCCAACAGGCACTGTCCCAGTTCCTGATCCTGCTTGTGTAGGAGTGGTGGGGGATTTGGAGAATAGGCGGGTCCCCACAATCCCCCATTGAGGCCTGAGCCCTGGAGCTGGTGTGGGTGGGGCAGGAAGGTCCCTCGCTAACAGGTTCTCTCTCGCTATACCCCACTCCTGGTGGGTCCAGGATGAGGGGCAGCAGCTCCTGTTCCTTCAGGCCATGTACCCCGCATGTCTGGCTGCACGGGAGAGAGGGGAGAACACGCTGGAGCCGCGCTGCTGCAAGGCGGCTGTGGTGAAGAGGATCGTGGTGAGTGAGACACGCCATACGGCAGCTGGCGGGAGGAGAGAGACATGGGATTGGCAGGGGTATGGCCAGGCTAATGCGTGGGGGCTGGGTGGTGTTGGAGGGGGCAGCAGAGGGCAGGGATTGCTGGGGCTGAAGACTTGGGAGAAATTCTGAGATTGGTGGGTAGTTGGCAGGGGGGGAATTGTGGGGCTGGATGGCACCTGAGAGTGGGGGACAAGGAATCACATGGTCCCATTTTGGTCGTCGGGATGGGGCTGAATGGGGGCAGATTTGACAGGGAGGAGGAGAGAAGGGGATTGGGAGTGAGCTGGGCAGGAATCCAGGAAGAGGGACAAGTTGGATGGGTAGGAAGGAATCGGGGGAGTGGGAGGTGGTGGGGGATCCTGCTGGCCATGTGGGGCACTGGCTGTGTCATCTCCTCACTGGGAGGTGTCAGTCGGGCCTGAATCTCACACGCTCCTTTGTCTCCTTCGCATCTCACAGGAGCTCATCGAGGAGCTTCCCGATGACTCGTCACCCAGCGCCATCCTCGCCCACTCCCTGGCTGCAGTGGGGAACCTCTGGTACCGAGACAGCCCCACCCTCCCACCCTGCCGGCTCCCCTCACCCCAGTGCTGCTCAGGCCCAAGGCTGGGAGTCACCGTCACTGTCCCGCCCAGGTCACCTCCCAAGAGTGGCGCCTCTGGCAGAGATGGTGGGGTGGGGAGGGTCACTCTGTCCTGGCGGGGCTCTTCTTTTCACTCCCATAACATGACAGGAGCCTTGGGGAAGGCCTCACTCCCGGGCTCAGATACAGGAGGGGCCGCAGGCTCCAGGGAACAGGAGCTATTCCTGTCCTGCCACTGTCTGTCTGGGACACCTTGGCCTTGTCATTCCCAAGCTCAGTGCCTCAGTTTCCATTCTCACCAGCCTGTGCCTCTATCCCTGTGGGTTGGTGTCCGTGTTGGCGACTGTCCCACCCCCGTACTGCACAGTCTAATACCAGCTCCTCTCTCTTGCCAGCACCATGAAACCTGCCCTGGAGCCAGCCCTAGAGACCCACCTCTTGCGAGCTGCCCTTCACTCCGTCTTCACCCTGGGCACGGAGAAGGACACCACCGGCATCCAGGTACCTCCTCCTCCTCCTCCATCCTCCTCCTCTTCCAGAGTGCTCCTTGGTCCTGCTCCCTTGATTCGCTGGAGCTCCAGATTTAGGGGTGGGGTAGCGGAGATGGAACAAGCTGCAGGGTTGGATCCTTCCCTCCAGCAGGGAAGAGATTACCCCTCTCTGGGGGATTTCTTTCTTTCTTTCTTTCTTTCTTTCTTTCTTCCATAAGCCGTGTTTTGCCCAGAAGCCCAGCTTCCATCCATAGCAACTTGGCTGTTTCATACTCTTCTGCCTACAAGGCCCTCTGCAGAGACCTGCTAAGCTCATGGATCAAAGGTCCAGGGGTCATCAATTTTTGTGAATTGCCTGTGGTGGGATGTGAAGGAGAGAAGCCAGGAGATGTGTTTGGGAGTCTCCCCAGTGCTTCCCAGAGACCCCTCTTCGCATCCTGTGGCAGGTGTAGGCTCAGGTTCCCTAACTCTGACCCATGCTTTGCAGGCTCTGCACAAAGTCATCCCAGAGGTCCTGGATGCCATGCTGGGGAATCTGCTGGCAGAGTCCCCAGACACAGACAGGCTCCACTTCATCTTGGAGGTGAGCCCCGTTTTACCTGAACTCTTTGGGGGACTGGTAAGGAGAGACTGGAAGATCCATTTTCTACTGTGTCCTCCTAGCTGGGTCCTCAGTGGGCCGTCCTTGGTTAGGGAGGTCAGTGCAATGCAATGTCAGGTCCTTCCTTCTTGAGGGACAGAGGAAGGAGCTGGGACTTCAAGCCAGAGCTCTGCCTGGTTCTGCGGAGCACGAACCACAGGGCTCCTGGCTGTCTTGGGGAGTGAGAGTCTGAAAACCCACCCTTCCCCCACCCCTCCAACACACACACCCCATGAGATTTGGGAGATGGTTCTCAGAGAAGAGGCACACACTCCTTCCTAGAGAAACAGGAGGACCCCAGGGAATCAGCCCTTCCCTCTGATCTGCTCTGAAATTCCTGGGGGGATTGTGCTCTCAGTCACTCCCTACACCCCCCCAAGGATTTCCATAGCAGGGAAGGGTGAGGGTTCAGTCTCCTTTCTGGTGAACTGTTCAGGAATCAGGAGTTCTGGGAGGAGGGGACCAGCCCCGACCCCCAACATTGTCCCAATCTAGAGAGATGCTGACAAGTTGTGACCTGCAAGGTACAAGCTGCGTCCTGGGGGAAAGAATCCCCTTCTAAAGCTCTGCCATCAAGGCCTCAGATATTCCCCCCTGCGCAGAATGTCTCAGGCCCCTGGGGCTGGGGGCGTGGGGCTCATTTGCAAAGCAGGTGCAGCTGGCCATTGAGTCTGACCTGCCTCCTTTCCCCACAGCATGTCAACTTCTGGGTCGTGTCCAGGGTGTCCCAGGAGCGAGCCAGGGCCATCAGGAGCAGCACAGCCCTGCTGAGATACACAGTCACCCTCCCTGAGTTTGACGTAAGTGACCTCCGACCCCAGCTTGCTGGCTCCTGGCGGAGGCGGGCTGGCTCTGGCAGGATGCAGGATCTGCTGCAGCCGGGGCTGTGGCTTAGGAGGGTTCTTCCTGGGGAGGCAGGGACTGAGCTCGGCTTGAGTCAAGTTCTTCTGGTCCTGGTTCAGTGTTGTCCCTGGGCCTTTAAGGGGACCATGCTCCAGCCCCTGCTTGGCATCCCAAAACAGCTCCGGGCTCCCTTGGCAGCAGAGCAAATGAAGGGTCGATCTCAAGCTCCTCTCCCCAGCATCTCCTGCAGAGGGGCTAAAGGGAAGGAGCCCTCTGGCCCAGGGGGGACAGGGAGCTAACAGGAAAATGCTGATGGAGTCCCCTCTCCTCTCCCTTCCATTAGATCTCAGCCGAGTTCCCTAGGATGGGTCACCATGTGGCCCAGCTGGCTCTATTTGTCAGCGATCCAGACAAGGACATCAGCCGGCAGGCCAGGGAGGGGACTTACCGGCTCTACCAACTGCTGCTCCGACAGAGGGGTAAGGAACCCAGCTGGGACACGGAACCCAATAGGGGACTGAGAGTGACCACAGGTGGATAATGGGACCCCAGACCATTTCTCTCCAACTGACCCCAGCTGGAGGACAAGTCTCTCTCTGCCTCTGTTCTTTTCCACTCCACTGTGGAGCCACCAATGGGATTGGAAGGACACAGAAACTGCAACCAGAATGAGGAGAAAAGTCTCTCTCTCTCTCTCTCTTCCAGGCCTAACCATACATGACGCGGAAGATCTCTGGTGCTATGACTGGCACCAGGACAGAAGGCTCTTGGGCTACAAAAATACAGCCAGAGTTGGGGAGGTAAGGGCACTGTGCCAGGGCATGACACAGCCCGGGGAGTGGGGCTGGCTGAGTTCCCTGCAGTGGATGCCTCCTGGAGACAGGAAAAGAGCCCACTCCTTATTTCCAGCTCAGAGTTCCTCATCCAGCAACCAGTGGGACAGGCTGGTGCTAAAGGTCCCACATTGGAACCTTGCTAGTTGCCGTGATTTGAGTGTCTTACATGGCTGCATTGCTACGTGGCATAAGGAGGATCCCCGGGTGGGATAGTTAATATAGGATTATGGCTCTGGGTGTCTCTCTGCTCCTTGTCCCCCTGGCTGATCCCCAAGTGTCTGAGAGGAGAGCCCTGGGTCAGTCAGTCACGATTCCTTGATCAGACCCTTGTTTAATTCCCTTCACCCTGTAGAAGAAGAGAAAGGAGGTGGGCTTTGCCCAATTCCATTGCCGGTCAGGAAGGAGAATTCCCCAACCTGGGAACTGGGTAGGGGACATAGTGAGCTCCAGAGCCAATATGGACCACATGCGCCCCCCTCATGTCTCCAGCCCTGGCCAGGGAATGGCAGAGTATCTGGACCTCAGCCACCGTTCCAAAGAAGCACATTGTCACTGACCCAAGTTGCGGCTACTTGCTGCACAAGTAGAAAATCAAAGACATCAACCCCACCCCTCCGCCCCCCGTCTCACAACTGTGGTGAGAATATCCAAACCTTCAAACACACCGTAACACAGTGCCCCCAGTCTGGAGTCAAAGGTGAAATGGGTGATTTCCACAACATCACAGAGGAGGCCTTGGAGTGGCTCCTGGATCGACAAGGGCATCGACAGAACGCTGCTCCACAGACGCCCTTTGAGAGAGACTGTGTGAGCTTGTCCCTCCTCCCACAAGCTGAATTGCTGCAGCGGAAGAAAAGTCTCCGAGGAGTGTCTGTGATGGGGACTGGGCCATGGGTCTCCTTGTCCTTGTCAGGCTGCAGGTTGGATTCCCCTTGAAGAAACCAAGGAGCTGCAGAGGCCATTCCCAGCGACGAGAGAAATCACGAAGCTGGGGTGAAGAGACCTTTGGCTGTCAGCTCCAACCCCCTCGTCCCCCACAACACACACACACTCCTCTAGGCGCTGAGATGCAGGAGATCTCTCTGCTGGAAGAAACACAGGGTCCCCTGTTGTCTCTGTGCCCTGCACAGCAGAGTGGGCCTGCTCACACACATTAGAGATCCATTTCCAGCCCATCCTGGCCCCTGCCAGAAATTGCCCTCCTGAAAGAGCCACTGGAGGCTTTGGTCCCTAAGCACCTGCGACCTTTTCATAAAGGGGCTTCCCTGAGCCCTGGGACCCTGAAAGAGTCCTGGGGAATGAACTGCCTTGGCCACAGCAGCTCTCTTCCCCGCCCTTTGGGGCACTAGACGGTGATGCCATTGTACGGCCGGGACTTGGAGGCTGGCTCTGGGCAATCTGCTCGAGCCTCGTGTCCTCTTGATTCTAGGTCTTTGGAAAATTCTTCTGCGACGGGCAGAAAAGATCCTTTCTACAGACAGCAGTGCTGGCCATCCACGACCCCCTGCTGCGTGTCAGCCAGGCTGGGCTGGTGCTCGTCTACTCCCTCCTGGGGGAAGCCCAGCAACTGATGGGGGTCACGGTAAGCAGCTGCAATCGACTCAGGAGCTTGGGGTGGGGCCCAGGACCTCATTCCCTTCCGATCGCCATTCCCTGGCCTGGTAGCAAGGAGCCTAGTGGGGACTTCTGGACTTCATGGACTTCTCGTCTTAGGATGTGGTGCTCTGCTATCACTCCTGGAAAGGACAAGAGAGTCCCCTAAGTGCCCTCTGGGAACCTTTCCTGCCCCACAGAGCTGCACCCATTTCCCCATGGCCTAGTGTCAATGTCACCCGAGCCACCATCGAGAGTTGCTCCCATCCCTGGCAGCCTGGGAGGCCAAGGACTGACTGGAGATGGCGACTGACCAGGAAGGGCTGAGGCACATGGGCGTGGGAAGCTGCTCTTGCTGCTGGTAGGGCTGGACCCGCTCTCGAGCGATTGGGAGGATTCAGTCAGCAGGGGCTGCTGACCTGCCCCCTTCACCAGGGCTGCCATCCTGTGGCTTCAGCTTTTGTCACTGGGGTGACTTAGGGAAAGGTCTCATCCTCTCCCCATCCCACTTCACTGCTGCCAGAATCCCTCCTGCCCCCCACCACCCTGCTAGAGCCCCCTCCCTGCCCTACCTGGGTGGGGATGGAGGTGGGGGTGGAGGAGAGGGTTCTACGAACTTGAGCGGTGTCCCCAGGTGGGTTGGAGGTGGAACAGCTGTCAGGGCACTGATGGGGAGGTGGCAGGAGCTCACCCGACAAGGAGGGGGGTTGGCACTGGAGGTCACTAGAGAGGACAGCAAGCCTCCATCCTAGGGGTCGGGAGGGTGAATCCACCACTCAGACATGAGCAGCTGCTGGGTGGAAATGATGGTGCTGGTTCCAGGTGCCCTTAATCCTCCCTGGTTCCTGGGGAGCGTCTCAGTCTCTGACAGGTTCTCGTTCCCCTGCAGCACGAGGATGTCACAGCCAAGGTCATGGGCCAGCTTCACATCATCAGGCACTTGCACCAGATGCCCGAGGCGCTGCAAGGGCTGTGGCTCGTCTGATGCTCTGAAAGGTTCCCCTCCCTGTTCAGCAAGTCCCCTCCCTGCTGCAGGTACTGCTCTGTCTCACTGTAAATGCGGGGCTAGTGGAAGCGGAAATGGAGGCCTCCTAGAGAACAGACTCTGACCTCCTCCTGACCAGCAATGGGGTTTCACTGTCCTCTCAGCAAACCTGTCAGCCGGGCTGGACCAGGAGGAGGGTATCTAACAGGGTGGCTTGGCCTGTGGCTGCCAAGCCTGGGGCTAGGCCAGGCTGATGACCAAGTGAGCCCCACCTGAGAGGAAACAAGGGGAAACAGCAGCAAAAGTACAGAAGCAGAGCAAGCTGTTCAGTAGACGGTCTCTGGCCAAAACCTGGAGTCCAGGGTCGGACTGGGTTCTCTCACCGTCCCTAAGGAAGGGGACACAGAAGACCATAGAAACCCAAGAAGGGCAGGCCAAGCCGAAATCAGGCCGAGGAAGAGCTCCCCACGAGGGTGGAAGGCCTTGTTTCTGTTCAAGACATTTTTGGACTTTGTTTGGAAGGAGCACGACCCAGGAAGGAGTGGAGTAAAGGCCAGTCACCTGGCTGGGGGGCTGAGTTCCCAGCCAACAAACTGCAAGCGTGAGTATCAGCGGGGTTGCTAGCCCAGCGAGAAAGCAGTGACACGAGGCCTGGCCAGCATCTAGCGGTGAGTGAACTCTGGTACGCACCTGCTTCCATTCTGGAAACAGCCTGGTATTGGAGAGTGGGTGGGGAGAGCAGGGAGGTGGGAGGGGTTCCTGAGGCTGGGGTCGGGAGGAAGCTGTGGGGCTGGGAGGGGAAGGACATAGCCCAGCTTGTGGGAGGGATCCTGCTGGCTGTGTCTGGAGCCCTGTGTAGCCTCTTCTGTGGGAAGTTCCCATGGGTCAATGGGGCCTGAATCTCTCCTGCTCCTTTGGTCTCTTTGGGCTTCACAGGAGATGTCTGGTGAAGTGCCCTTAGACTCTGGGCCCAGCACCGCTCAGAAATTATTCGCTACCTTCAGAGAGACAGGGCACAGCTCAGCCTGTTGGGTAGTCTGGAGACTCACACTTCACTCGAACACACGACACTGAGGTGGTTTGGGAAGCACAGTAACAAAGAAGAGATTTAAGTGACACTAAGCAAGAGAAAGAGACAAATTTCAAACAGACAAACAAAACACAATACACTTTGTAGTGACTAAAACTGAATCTTAACAAGTCCCAATCCTTGCCTTAGCAGTTTCCAGACTAACATCTCAGCTTTCCTAACAGACCTTCTTTGATGTCCCTATAGGTTAGAAAACTTCTCTGTTGAATCCACTGATTTGATTGCTTCGTCTTCTGGTTTCAGACCCTCTGTTCTCCTTCTGGGCTGCCTGGACTCTGACTGTAACATCCCTCTGGCCCAGCCTCTTACACAGATGCGTGCTGCAGCCAGCCCAGCACAGGGAGCAGTGGGGACAGATGATCTCCTCCTGTCAGACCAAGAAACAGGGGTCCCAATGAGGCTTAGATGGAAGATCCCAGGCATCTCCTGGAGGTAAGAACCGTCTACTCTTCCGGGCACTTGGGGCTGTTGCAACAAAGAGGGAGCTCCTGTTCCATAGCCTATTTGTCCTCATGACTGTGTTTTTTTATTCTCAGAGGATGCATCTGGGACCCTGGAGACTCTTTCGTGAAGGAGGTTTGAGCGGGGAGAGATCAGTCACTGTCATGACCCCCGGGTCATTAACCCGGGTCTCCAGGGTTCCTGGGAGCAGCCACCCTCCAGCACACCACCTGGAAGCCTACGAAAAACTGCTTACCTAGGACTGACGAAGTCCAGACCCAATTTGAGGCTCCATCCCTGAGGACCTATTGGCAGAGTCCCAGAACAGCTAATCGACCCCCGGGACCTCCTTAAACCAGCAGCGGGAACACGGAGCTGTCTGAACACCCGAGCTCCTCCCCGCCCCCTCTGGACCGTGTGTTGGCTCTTCCTGCTCCCCCTCCCCAGGCTTGATTTCCTGGCATGCGGACTCGGGGTGACTCATCTGACTTGAGGTGCTGAACACAATTTGGTCTTTTGCTTCTGCTCTTCCAGTCCTGACCCAGCTGACTCTCGACTCCTGCCTTGTAAGTGTGGACTCTGCCTCTGACCACTAGGTCTGGCTGCTCATGACCCGGCCACGACACTGACTTTTCGACAATTCCTCCAGTGCCCTTTTCTGCTCTCCAGCTCTGCTCTCCCAGCAAGACACACCGATCCCTGGCTCCCAGAGTCCTGCTTGCCTGCTATTCAAGGGCTCAGGGGGAGAGCTTGTCTTGCCCCCTCCCCTACCACAGCTGCTTTTCCTCGGGGACTCTCCCTAGCGCAGAGGAGAATCCGTCCTGGCAGCAATTCAGGAAGTCACGGAAGGGACGGTCTGCTCAGCTCCCTCTGCAATGCCACTGCCCGAGACCATCACGAGTGGGTGCCCAGTGACTGCGCCGGCAGCTCCTTGAGAGACTCCTGGGGCAGGGCAGTCATGTTTCCCGGTGACCGCGGGAAGCCATGCAAAGAGTGCGGCACTGAGGAGACTCTCCTGCTGTCCCAAAGGGTTTCTGTTCTCCTGCACGGTCAGACCGTGGGCCCGGCTGGCAGAATGGGGAAGAGCTGGTTGGTGATGAGTCGGAGGATTCACCAAAGAGGTGGCAGCAGCTGCAGATCCTGGAGTCCCTATGGTCGGGTTACCATGCGTCCGGATTTTCCCGGACATGTCCGGCTTTTTGGGTGTTAAATTGCCCTCCGGGAGGAATTTGTAAAACTCTCCAAAGGGCCGGGATTTCCCTCCCAATGCAGCACTCTGGGGGCGGGGGGGGGAGCTGTGTGCTCTGCGGGGGAGCGCGGCACTGTGTCTGGCTCCGCACCCCAGACACACTGCTCTGAGCAGCAGGGTAAGGGAGCCGGGGGGCTGGAGAAGGGGCATGGGGTCCCAAGGGACAGTCAGGGGACAGGGAGCAGGAGGGGTTGGATGGGTCAGGGATTCTGGGGGGAGCCTGTGAGGGGGTGGGCAGGGAGAGGGGTCGGGGGAGTCAAGGGAGATGGAGCAGGGGGGATTGGATGCGGCGGAGGTTCAGGGGGGAAGTCAGGGGCAGGGAGCAGGGGGGTTAATGGGTCGGAGGTTCTGCGGGCCAGTCAGGGGACAGGGAGTGGTTGGATCGGTGTGGGAGACCCGGGGGTCTGTCAGGGGGCAGGGGTGCGGATAGGGGGTGGGGCAGTCAGGGGACAGGCGGGGGGAAAGTTTTAGAGGGGCAGTTAGGGTGGGGGGGTCTCAGGAGGGGGCAGTTGGAGACAGGGAGAAGGAAGGCTTAGATAGAGGGTGGGGTCCTGGGAGGGGGAGATCAGGGGATTAGGAGCAGGGGGGGTTGGATGCGTTGACAGTTCTGTGGGGGGCAGTCAGGGGGCAGGAAGTGGGAGGGAGTAGATAGGGGGCAGGGCTACCACTCCCCCGGCCCCACCCTGGAGTGTCCTCTTTTTTGAAAGTTCAAATATGGTAACCCTACCCTATGGGCCCAGCCTCCACTCCTGAGAGTTGAGGCGAACCTCCCCCTGTTCTCAGGGAGTCTTTGGCTTTGGCGCCTGGGCCTGCCTGCCAAGACAGAGGACTCAGTGTTTCCATCAGGCTGCTCAGCTGCAAATGCAGCCACCCAAAGACGTGAAGAATGGAAGCGAAAGAGCAAAGCTGGACCCTCCGCTGAGCTCCTGCCATCAAGTGAGCCCAGCCTGGGAGAGACGAGGGAAAGCTCCAAGGTGGCTGGTGGCTGCAGGAATCCAGGGGAGGAGAAATAAATCATTAATGATGAATCCTACGGGCTTTGTCTTGTGTGGTGAAGGGTTTAAAATGGGTCTAGTTACTATCACATTCAACTTTACAATGGTTGTGTCTGATTGAAGGGCAGGTCTGGAAAGGTCAGAGGTCACTCGAGGAGCTTCAAGTCTCCGATTCTGTCCCTATTGCCTGCTTTGAGCAGCTGATCTCACCCCAACCCATCCCTCAGGTGGTCGCAGTGGTGAGCTCTTTCCCACTTTTTGTGGATGAGCCGCCAGCATGGGGACAGGATACATGTGGCCAAGGAAATGGAGAGGCATGGGGGTCACTGGCAGAGGCATGCAGAGAACTTGCAGAGTTGCCTGTCAATGCAGCTCCTCTGGAGGAGCACGGTAGGGTCCCATGCACTCAGGGGCACCATTTCAAATTTTGGTGGTGGCGGGGAGGATAATTTCACCATGATTCCAGGGGCTACTTAGGCACCTGAAAACTCTCGTGTTTTGGCAGATAACTTAGCAAAGAGCTGACAGGAACACTTGCCAGACTGCTTTCCGGGGAAGACAGCTATAAGAATGGATCCAGGGAATGATTCTGTATCTCTGAGCTGTTTGGACACTTTCAGGGAACATTCCCAATGCAAGACAGAGATCCCCAAAGTTATCCTGGGTAACCCTGAGAGACTTATGGAAAACTAGCAGGTACCACATCTCTGCTGTCACTTTGCACTGACAAACTTGGACTGTCCGAACCTGTTCATGTATTTTACCTGCTTTCAGCTCTCAATAATTTTCACATATAAAAGAAAGAAAATTAAATAAATGATGTAGTTACACTGATATACGGCCATAGCGTAAACCCGACCTCAGAGTTGTCCCATTGAAATGGAATTATTCACAGCAGTCTTTACAGTTAAACATGTACGTAAGGGTTTCAAGGGCCGAGATTAAGGCCACACTTTATGAGAGGTGCCGACGCAAGAAGAGAAGAGCTGGGCAAAAACTGAAATGCCACTTGGAACTTGGCCCAAACAATGCAGCATGAAAAATAAACTCATCTTGTTATACAGTAATAGAGCTGGTTCAAAATGGTTTTACACTCACAATGCAACCTTTGAAGTAAAAATGCCACTTTGGATTACATGGATCATTTGAAAAAAGTTCCAGTTTAAAAAAAAACATTTTGGATTTCTCTGCCCTCTTGAGAGAGAACGTGGAGTTTTTCACACCAAAACTAAACAAAAATTTGATCATTAAAAACATTTGCAAATACGTTTGAAGAATATGGGGGGGGGGAGTGGTTTCTTCTTCAATTTTCATGACCCTCCCCACCCCCGCTATTTTTGACCAGTTCTAATTATGAAGAAATGTCTGTATGTCCATGAATGATAAATATGTCTGCTCCTGAAACATTTAAAAACAACGGCTCTCATCAGGAGCACTGAGGTCACATTACGTAGAGAAACATCCAGGCCTGCAGGTGAGGTGAGGTGAGGTGCATGTTTTGCTGTTGCTGGGAAATTGTGCTTTTGTGAGGTGGGGGGGGAGTTATATTTGAAAGGAGTTCTTCATCCTCTCCCACTCTCATCCAGGGAAGACCACAGCCCACCACTTTTTTCTGGCCATAAGTGTGAGCGACTGGATGAGGGGGAAGAGAAGGGAGAGGAGGGGCAGTGTTTTGGGGGCAAGGGGCAGCGTGAAGTGGGAGCTCAGGGAGAAAGGCGGCATGAGGGGGGGACTCAGGGCAAGGGGCGGTTTGAGGGGGCCGGACCTCAAGGAGAAGGGGTGGCACAGGGGATGGGCTACAGTTTGGGTGCCAGCAGCCCCCCCACTTTTAGGAAACTCTTGCCCATCCTGCCCTCATCCCAAATTCATTTGTAACAGTAAGAAAACTTTGAGCAACAAGGAGACTCAGAGACCCACACTATTACCGCTAAAATCCTCACCCGCCCCTGGAGCTGGGCAAACAGAAGTTTTTGGTCGCTGGCAATTCCAAAAAAGAGATGGAAAAAAACTGGTTTCAGGTTGAACAAAACTAAATTTTTTCCAAATTTTTGATGAACCAAAAAGCTTAAAAATAAAACAAAACCCAGGAACATTTCAAGGGTTGTAACTTTTTGAATTTTTAAAATAAAATTGAAGGACATTTTTAAAAAAATTGTTTCAAGCTGAAAAATCAAAATAGTTTGTTTGGAAAGTGTCTAAACGAAATGCTTTGACTTGTTAAGAACTGGGGGGAGGGGCTGGATGTGAACAATTCAGCAGACCGGATACGAATTCGCAAACTGCTGAATCTGCATTTTTCACCTAAAATTGGTTTAGATGAAAAGTTTCGCCCAGTCTAGTCCCCACCATTGAGGGGCACCGTAAGAGGGATCAGCTCTTCTAGCTGGTTCCCCAGCCCAAGTCTGTCTCCATTTAATGGGTCCCTCCCCCCCACTCCGCTTTAGGGTTGCCAATTTTAATTGGACGGATTCCTGAAGATTTTATCACATGACATGATCTTTAATTAAAAATTAATCTTGAATTCCTGCAGACTCCCGGTCACCCTGGAGGATTGGCAATGCTACTCCAGTTTCCTGGGCCACACCCGTGTCCCCACCTAATGGATCCCTTCCTCTGGGTTCCTGGGAGAAGCGTCTGTCCTCCATGAGCAGGTCTCCTTCCCCATTCTCCAGGGCTGGGTCTGGATTCCTGTTTCTGGTTCCCTGGGCCTGGACCCCGTCCCTGTCACAGACTGCGGGGAGCTCAGATTCCTGTGAATCCTGCGGACTTCCAGGCTGCGGGGAGGGATGAGTCAGCAGCTTCCTGAAGACGAGTTGCAAGTAGGCAAACACTTTCCCCCTACCTTTCCAAAACCCACATCGGTATAGTGAGACTAGCTCCCCCACCACTGCCACCACTCCACGCACCAGGAGACGATTCCAGGACGCTGGCTCTGAAACAAAAAAAGAGAGAGAAAGGCCCCATGACTAAGGGAGTCCGTTAAATCATCCCACTGTTCCCATGAGGATCCCAGAAGATGAAGACGTTCCTGGGATACAGTAGGAGCTGAGTTGGGTCGTGCGCACATGGGCAGCACTCAGAGCAGCGGGAATGAGATCTCCAGGCTCATTATCCCCATCGGCCAACCTGACGGAGGGAGAAAGGTGAGCCCGGCAAAGCAGCCCCTGTTCCAGAGTCTGGGAACTGGGATTTTTAAGATGCTCCAGGATGGGGTCCCTCAGGTCTTAAGGTTAGAGGGGACGGTTAGGATCATCTACTCCAGCGTCTCCTGAAGCGTGGGGAAGGGCTAGCCGTGGTGGGAAGGGTGGGGTTTGAAGATGTATCCAGGAAAATGGGAGGTGGGGTCGCTAACACATTGCTGACGGGTGAGGGGCACGATTGGTTTCTTTGCCTTGAGGAGGGGGCTCAGCTTTTAAAAGTTTTGGAAACAATCATTTAGTCTGAGCCCTGGCATAACCCAGGCCAGAGACCGTCGCCTACTGATTCCTGCACCCAGTCCAGTGATTTATGGCACTGACTTGGCATTGAGAGGGATTTTATCATATGCTGAAATCCAGCTGCAGAAGGGAAAGGGCATTAGAAGCTGAAAGACCCCAGAAGTGGCTCTGGTTTTCTACTCGAAATAACCACCCGGGGCTGATTTTCCCCAGCCCAGCGCCTTGCAGTCATGCACCCAGCACCGAGTGAGTTCGGTGTGCAGGCAGGCTCCCAAATCCAGACAGTGGCTCTTCACACCCACTTTGCCCTGGCATCAGGGACTGCCCTGAGCACCCATCCTGCAAACATTTACACACCTGAGCCCTCCCACTGCCATCCAAGGCTACTCCTACGGATGGAGATAAACACGTGGCTAAAGCGTTTGCAGAGGTTCCAAGGAGCTGAGGCTCCATGTAAAAGGAACATTACTTCAGTTATTCCAATCTTGGGTTGATGAGATGCTCCTGCCCGCCCCCTCCCTTCACAGCTGAGTCTCCCACCCAGTGCAATTCTCCAAGGAACTTCCCACTCCGAAACCCTAGACACTGTGGCCAGCGCTAGCTGTCCCTCTGGCCCAATCCCATGCTTCAGGACATAGTCTGAACGCCACCGAGTCAGTAATTAATTCCCCACCTGCATTTACAGGCCACAGGGTCTCAGAGTCGGGAGTTCCTTGGAGAATGACCAGAGAGATTGAAGTGATAGCTGGGAGTGCTGGTAGCATAGGGCCTGAGGAGAGAGTCTACATAACCAGACAATCCTGCTGTCAGGGTGCCAATGCCTCAGATGAAGGGGCGTCCAGGATTTCCATGTTTATGGATCTTGGGTAGCAGATAGAAGACCCCTGGTCGGGGCTCTAGGGGTGTGTCTGTGCAGATTTGTTCTTGTGCTTTTTCAGGGAGTTTCTTGAGCAGATGCTGTAGTTTCTTTTGGTAACTGTCAGTGGGATCAGAGGATAATGGCTTGTAGAAAGTGGTGTTGGAGAGCTGCCGAGCAGCCTCTTGTTCATATTCCGACCTATTGATGATGACAACAGCACCTCCTTTGTCAGCCTTTTTGATTATGATGTCTGAGCTGGTTGTGAGGCTGTGGATGGCGTTGTGTTCTGCACGGCTGAGGTTATGGGGCAAGTGATGCTGCTTTTCCACAATTTCAGCCCGTGCACGTCGGCAGAAGCACTCTATGTAAAAGTCCAGTCTGTTGTTTCGACCTTCCGGAGGAGTCCACCCAGAATCCTTCCTTTTGTAGTCTTGGTAGGAAGCTCTCTGTGGGTTAGTATTTTGTTCAGAGGTGTGTTGGAAATATTCCCTGAGTTGGAGAGGTCGAAAATAGGATTCTAGGTCACCACAGAACTGTATCCTGCTTGTGGGGGTGGGGGGGCAGAAAGAGAGGCCGCGAGATAGGACAGATTCTTCTGCTGGGCTAAGACTATAGTTGGATAGATTAACAATATTGCTGGGTGGGTTAAAGGAACCACTGTTGTGGCCCCTTGTGGCATGTAGTAGTTTAGATCGTTTAGTGTCCTTTTTCTTTTGTAGAGAAGCAAAGTGTGTGTTGTACATGGCTTGCCTAGTTTTTGTAAAGCTCTCCAACACCACTTTCTACAAACCATTACCCTCTGATCCCACGGAGGGTTACCAAAAGTTAGTGCCTGTCTCACCCCCCAGCAACCTGCAAGGTCTCGTGCCAGCAAAGGGAAGCTGCTCCCAGATCTGGAGCTGCATTCGCATGTCGTGACGGCTGTCCTGCACCGTGGTCTCCATGGGCTGGTAGGTCATCAACCTCCATCTCTGTCCCAGCTGCAGGATGGCCTCTGGTTCCTGCTCCTTCAGGCACCTGGAGATGCTGAACTACGGGTGGGGTTGGCAGAGCAGGAGAACACCCCATGAGGTTAAGAAATGGCAGTCAGAGCCTTTTCCCTCCCTGGGAGATTACGGTGTCCCTCTGTGGGGACTCCCTTCCTGGCAGATGCTGTGCTTTCGTTCCTGGAAACTGCCAGGAGGCCCAGCTCCCAACCCTAGCAGCTTGGCTGTTCCATCCCCTACTGTGTACCGAAACTGCCTTGAAAGGCTATCCAAGCCCCTCCCAGGCCTGCTCCCATTGCGGGTCTCTCTCCTGGCTAAGCACAGGCTGTTCTGATATCGCCCAACGGGCCTGTATCCTAGTTACATGCTGCTCCTTCTCACGTGACCCCTGCACTTATTCCCTTCGCCTGGGGAGAGGTTCAGTTCAGCTACTACCCCTTTCATGGCCATCTCACCCTGGGACAGCCTGAAACTGGAAACC
Organism: Eretmochelys imbricata; assembly: GCF_965152235.1. Lineage (NCBI taxonomy): Eukaryota > Metazoa > Chordata > Testudines > Cheloniidae > Eretmochelys > Eretmochelys imbricata. The sequence goes on from NC_135585.1 coordinate 51,165,479, forward strand.
TGGGCTCGAACAGGAACTGTTTGCTAGGAAAGGTGCTGAAGACACAACGGAAGAGGAAATCCTTTGAACTGGATTGAAATTATTCCAAAGGAAAGTGAATGAGAGAAAACGCCCAGCGTTATCCTCCGAGCGAAAGAAAAGAATGAAGGTCAGAAAGGACCATTCTGTCCATCTTCTGTGTAACACAGGCCCTAGAACGGCACCGAGCGCTTCCTCCAGAAAACCCACGACATGGGACTGAGCCAGAGCACGTCTTCTGGAAAGACATCTCCATGCATTAGAGCCAGCTGGTCAGAAACAATCTTTCTTCTGCAGTGACGTGAAGTTAAAGGACACAGAGAAGAAGAAAACCTCGACTCGGGTTGTCACTGGAGCTGAAGCAGAGAGGCCAGGCCAAACACGGTTAGGGCCCGGGACTGACTATCAGCAGATCTGCCGTTTTCTATTCCTGGCTTTTTGACCATGAGCGAATCTCTTTGCTTCTCTGTGCCTCAGTTTCCATGACCATAAAATAACGCTACTCAGGGTTATGTTTTCTTCTCTCCTCTTTTTCAAGGCGGGACACTTAGATACATTTGGGGCCTGTCTACGCTACCGGTCTAGAGTGTATTTCTAAGCTGATGACCCCCACATGTTGTTCAGAAGCTATGGATGGCACAAGCTCCGAAGTTAGTTCTGTGCTTAGCCCCTATGGCACAGCTGGGCTGGGCGGCCTTTTCTCGCTGTGCTGTGAGGAGCAGGTTCTGGGCACTAGGGATATGAAGAGGCTCTCAAGGACTAATACTTGAAAATAAATATCAATGAACTGCAACCCAAATAAAAATCACTGCTGCTAACATTGGTGGGTGATAAAATACTAGCAGAGTGGTAATTAATGATGAGGAGAGGGCAGTGACACAGAGTAATCGGATCCCTTGAGAAGCTGGACCCATTCAAAGAAAACAAGTTGGAAAAGAACCAAAGGAAGGGTCCTATCACTAGCAACAAAGCATGCAGGCCACACCTACAGAATGGGGCAGTGTATCCAGGAAAGCACTCACTGTGAAGAGGATTTCGGGGCCATGCTGGGCAAGCCATTCAACATGAGCACCCAGGGTGATGCTGTGGTGAACGGGGCTAAAGCCATCATTAGATGTATGAAAAGAGCAGTGAGGAGCAGAGGGAGGTGACACACCATGAGGAAGACTGATCATGGAATACTGCATCCAGTTTTGGCGTCCACCTTTGACAAAAGATTTGGAAATATTGGAGATGGGGCAGCAAAAAGCAATGAAACATTTTGAGGGCTGGAGAAAAATGCCTGCGAGTGAGCTATTGAAAGAGCTCAGCCTGTTTAGGTGATAAAAAAGATCGGGAGGTGACGTCATTTGAAGTGTTGAAGTGACTTCATGAGGAGAAACTATCGGGTATTAAAGGGCTCATTGATCTAGCAGAGAAAAGCATAACAAGACGCAGTGGCTGGAAACTCAAAAGAGACCAATTCATATGAGAAAGAGGGCAGACATATTCAACAGTGAGAATGAATCACCAAAGGAACAAACTAGAAAGGGAAGTGGTGGAATTCCCCACCTCTTGATGTCTTCTAATGAAGACGAGATGGCTTTCTGGAACGTGTGTAGTCAAAAACTAGCTACTATTCTCTACAAAAAGCATGTGATTTGCAGGGGGTCTGATGACGTACTCTAATTGTCTCTTCTGTCCATAAAGTCTGCTAATTTATGAAAAACTGAGCTTTGCCTGGGGAGAAGCCTCTGATGTTTTACTGTGTTCGGCTTGAGCCCACAATGAACGCACATTGCGTGGGGTGATCCAGGGGAAGCAGCTCAAACATCCGGTGTGGCTAGACAGGGGCAGGATATCAGCACTGCAGGGGAGGGGTGGGGGTGGCAGTGACATCACAAGGGCCTTTGGCAGGACCTCAGCCTATTGGACAAAGGTGGTGGGGAGGCGATGACCTCACAGAGAGATCTTGACATCAGCCAGGCAGGACAGGGGTGCAGGACAGGGGCAACCTCGGAGATCCCTGTGGCTTTGCTTCAGCACGTCTCCTTCTCGAGGTCTCTCCTGGAGGACTGAGAGAGCATTCACTTGCACGTACGTGAGCGCAAGGAGGACCCTCTTTGGAGTTTTCTCCTTTTCTTTTCGTGGTTTTGCTTGAAAACAGACGTCCCTGTATAAAAGGTAAGAGCCTCGGAGAGGTTTGGAACCTGTTCAATCTGATCCATCAGGTGCCGGCTGATTTTTAGGAAAGGAAAACACTAGATTGTGGGGACAGCATTTTATTTCTGACCTAGGACTTTGTCCCTTAGAATCACTGGGGACATTGGGGTTTCTCCTTTTTGTTTTCCCTTTTGCTCTGTCCCTCCTACCTTTCTCTTCTTGCTTCCTTTGTCCTTTTCCTCTGCTCTCCTCCCACCACCAGGAGCTGTGTGTCTGGAGCGGGGGTGGGGATTGTGGGAGGCCCTCACAGAGAGGTGAGACTGGACTAGTGCTCCGAGAGTGATCCCCTCGGTGGTGACCAGGGCCATTCTTTGGGCTATTTGGTGAGACCCCTTAGCCTCCCACCCCTCAAAGTCTCAACCTTGATTGGCTGAGGAGGGGGCTATTGACAGGGAGGAAACTCTGGTCTTTCTTGTTCTCTTTTATGACCAAGCAAATAAGTCACAACCAGTTAGATGTTTGACCAATGTGGATGCTGCTCTCCATTCATTGTCTCGGAGCAGTTCATGATCCTCTCGAACATTCCAATTCTTCTGAAATACTTGCTGAATAATTACTATGAAGAATTGTTGGTCTATAGCTCATTTGAGAGCAACTGCATCAGCTAAGACAAGTCCCTGCACCTTTCTCAGCCTTCATTTCTCCTTCTGTCAAGGAGGAATAACAATCCTCTCCCACCTACCTCGCCATGGGTGGGTGATGGGGATCCACTGAAGAGTGTCACTCGGAGCAGTGCAGACTAGGGGGTGTCCTATCACACTGAGCCATAGCAGATTATGACCAAATATTCGATTTCATTTGCATTTTATTATTTTGAAATTGTGAAGAGCAGCAACTACTTAGCTCAGCCTGAAGCATCTCATCTAATGTTCTAGATCATAGTGTCTCCCCTTTGTGTACGACGAGACAGTTTAATGCACTGTGACGGACAGGAGATGCTCTTGTTTTGCAAACAACTATTTTTGCAAAGAATTTTCATCCTACTTGTTATGATTTCAAGAAACAAAGTGGTTTCGTCTGAATGGATTTTCTGACAGAAAACGGTTTCCATGAAAATGTTCACACCTTATTTCCTGGGCTCTGGAAGTGCTGGGATGTCAGGATCCTGCAGGCGTTGTCAGCTCCGCCCTAGGGCAGTGTTCTGCACCCCCCTGCTGCTGGCTGAGTTTCTCCATCCCTTGGCAATAAGACAGACACTTGTTTTCACAGCCAGTCGATCGCCCTCGTGTCATCACCCTGCCTGCTGGCTGGGCAGGGTAACTCCTGAGGTCACCACCCTCTCCAGCCTGCCTTGGGCTTGGGGAGTGAGGAGGAGGGCGAGGGACATCTGCTGACCCTGAACATCCGCCATCCATCGTACCATCACTCAGAGCAAGTGAGTGGCATTCGGGTTCCTCGGTGGCTTCCCCTGTCTGTGTGGGGAGAGGCAGAAAGAGGGGGAGAGGGTATCTCCCAAGGGGGATTTCATTTGCAAACAGCCCCCAAGAGCCCCTCACTCTTAGACCGGGCAGGAGCTTCTCCAGAGCCATCTCCAGTGTGTTTGGAAAGGTTCCAGCAATGGGGCTCCCAGCCCTTCCCTTGTGGGACACTGTTCCCCAGGCTGAGAGTCTCTGAGCTGGGCCAGAGCCTGTGAGCTGCTGAGCATGGAAATCAATGGGGAACGAGGAGGGTCCTGGTCTTCCTGTGCCAAGGGTCTTTGTGACTTTGACGTGGGGAATGGTTTCCCAGGAGAAGTCGGGACTCCTGGTTTCTCTTCCTTCTCTAGCCTGGGTGGGAGAGTGGCCTGGGATAAGAGGAAGGGGCTACTTGTCCAGAGTAACCGATGGTCTTTGGGACTGACCCCATTGCTGGAAAAGGATGAGACTTCCTGGCTATTGCAGCAGCAGGGATTACGAGGGGGAACATTGGGAGCAGATCATGCAATGAACTCCTGCCCGTGTGTGGAGATGGCTCTCCCTGCACTCCTGTGGGGGCAGAGGGGGCGGCTGTGGTTGGAGCAGGGAGGAGGAGGGCCGGAAAAGGGCCAGGAGTGAAAGGCTGCCTTGAGCCCAGACTCACCCCTGCTCCTCGCTCGGTTCCAGGATGGCCAGGCTCCTGCGGATGTTGCGGAGGAAGGCTCTGCAGGTGGCCCCAGAGTCTGAGGGAAGCAGCTGCCGCTTTCCCGAGGGGCAGAGCAAGCCCTGCGTCCCCGCTGGCGGGGAAGCAGCTCCCGTCCAGGCCAGATGGCGGAAGTGCCCGGCCTTCTGGAAAAGGACCCCGGCTCCCGGTGCAGGCGCCGAGCTGGGAGCGGCCCCGACCAGGCCCCGGTGGAGCTGGCCCAGGCTGCGGTTTTGCAGACAGGACCCAGCCCAGGAGGGGCGCCGGGCAGGGTGGCTCTGGGGCTGGTTGTGTGGGCAGCAGCGGCCCCAGGAGCCCAGCCCTCCTTCCCATCAGGAGGCCTCGCCCTGCCCGCTCTCTGAGGCCCTTCCAGCCCCCGCCGGCCAGGAGGGGGAAGGTCCCTGGCCCAGCACCGGCAGCTCAGCCTGGGACCGCGGCAGCACCTGGGCCTTTGGCAGCAGCCAGGCCGACGGGCGCCACGGCTTTGTGCCAGGTGAGGAGCCAGGCTGGGCTCCGGGAGGGCTGAGGACGGGATGTGAACCCCCTGGGCCCAGACGCTCTCCCAGGGATACGGGGGGGGGGTCCCTAGCCCAGGTGTCTGGCCTGAGCCCCACGAACCCCACGGACAGCAGCAGCTGTCACACAGCTGCCCCTTCCACACGGGGACCTGGGGGTGGGGGCGTGAGGAGCTGCTGCCACCTTGGTCCTTGCTGCTCCGGAGCTGGGGGAATCGGCACCTCCCCTGGAGTCCTGGGCAGGGGAGGGGGGCTCTGCTCTGGGCTTCGGCAGCTGTTGGGGGCTGAAGGCATCCCTGAGAGGGAGGTTTGGGGCCCTATCTGCCCTGGGTGCCTGAGATGGGAAGGGGGGTCTTGAATCCTGCTCTGCCCACCACGCCCCTGTCCTTCCCTCCCTGGTGCAGGGAGCCCCCTGGATTTGGAGCAGGAGGAAGGGGTGGACGTGGCCAAAGATGAAGCTGCTCTCAAGGTCATCCGAGAGCAGCTCCAGTGCAGAGATAAGGTACAAATGTTCCCCACCTGGGCTGGAACCAAGATTGCCCTGTCCCTTCCCAGCATCCCCACCCCCTGCCGAGGGTCTTCTCCCTCCTGATCCACCACCCCAAATGGGGCCCTTTTACATCCATGAAGTGAGACCCCCAAGATGGGGGTGTTTGTCCCACAACAGCCGAGGTCGTCTCCCCCAACAGGCACTGTCCCAGTTCCTGATCCTGCTTGTGTAGGAGTGGTGGGGGATTTGGAGAATAGGCAGGTCCCCACAATCCCCCATTGAGGCCTGAGCCCTGGAGCTGGTGTGGGTGGGGCAGGAAGGTCCCTCGCTAACAGGTTCTCTCTCGCTATACCCCACTCCCGGTGGGTCCAGGACGAGGGGCAGCAGCTCCTGTTCCTTCAGGCCTTCTACCCCGCATGTCTGGCTGCACGGGAGAGAGGGGAGGACACGCTGGAGCCGCGCTGCTGCAAGGCGGCTGTGGTGAAGAGGATCGTGGTGAGTGAGACACGCCATACGGCAGCTGGCGGGAGGAGAGAGACATGGGATTGGCAGGGGTATGGCCAGGCTAATGGGTGGGGGCTGGGTGGTGTTGGAGGGGGCAGCAGACGGCAGGGATTGCTGGGGCTGAAGACTTGGGAGAAATTCTGAGATTGGTGGGTAGTGGGCAGGGGGGGAATTGTGGGGCTGGATGGCAGCTGAGAGTGGGGGACAAGGAATCACATGGTCCCAGATCGGTCATCGGGATGGGGCTGAATGGGGGCAGTTTTGACAGGGAGGAGGAGAGAAGGGGATTGGGAGTGAGCTGGGCAGGAATCCGGGAAGGGGGACAAGTCGGATGGGCAGGAAGGAATCGGGGGAGTGGGAGGTGGTGGGGGATCCTGCTGGCCATGTGGGGCACTGGCTGTGTCATCTCCTCACTGGGAGGTGTCAGTCGGGCCTGAATCTCACACGCTCCTTTGTCTCCTTCGCATCTCACAGGAGCTCATCGAGGAGCTTCCCGATGACTCGTCACCCAGCGCCATCCTCGCCCACTCCCTGGCTGCAGTGGGGAACCTCTGGTACCGAGAAAGCCCCACCCTCCCACCCTGCCGGCTCCCCTCACCCCAGTGCTGCTCAGGCCCAAGGCTGGGAGTCACCGTCACTGTCCCGCCCAGGTCACCTCCCAAGAGTGGCGCCTCTGGCAGAGATGGTGGGGTGGGGAGGGTTACTCTGTCCTGGCGGGGCTCTTCTTTTCACTCCCATAACATGACAGGGGCCTTGGGGAGGGGCTCACTCCCGGGCTCAGATACAGGAGGGGCAGCAGGCTCCAGGGAACAGGAGCTATTCCTGTCCTGCCACTGTCTGTCTGGGACGCCTTGGCCTTGTCATTCCCGAGCTCAGTGCCTCAGTTTCCATTCTCACCAGCCTGTGCCTCTATCCCTGTGGGTTGGTGTCCGTGTTGGCGACTGTCCCACCCCCGTACTGCACAGTCTAATACCAGCTCCTCTCTCTTGCCAGCACCATGAAACCTGCGCTGGAGCCAGCCCTAGAGACCCACCTCTTGCGAGCTGCCCTTCACTCCGTCTTCACCCTGGGCACGGAGAAGTACTCCACCGGCATCCAGGTACATCCTCCTCCTCCTCCATCCTCCTCCTCTTCCAGAGTGCTCCTTGGTCCTGCTCCCTTGATTCGCTGGAGCTCCAGATTTAGGGGTGGGGTAGCGGAGATGGAACAAGCTGCAGGGTTGGATCCTTCCCTCCAGCAGGGAAGAGATTACCCCTCTCTGGGGGATTTCTTTCTTTCTTTCTTTCTTTCTTTCTTTCTTTCTTCCATAAGCCGTGTTTTGCCCAGAAGCCCAGCCTCCATCCATAGCAACTTGGCTGTTTCATACTCTTCTGCCTACAAGGCCCTCTGCAGAGACCTGCTAAGCTCATGGATCAAAGGTCCAGGGGTCATCAATTCTTGTGAATTGCCTGTGGTGGGATGTGAAGGAGAGAAGCCAGGAGATGTGTTTGGGAGTCTCCCCAGTGCTTCCCAGAGACCCCTCTTCCCATCCTGTGGCAGGTGTAGGCTCAGGTTCCCTAACTCTGACCCATGCTTTGCAGGCTCTGCACAAAGTCATCCCAGAGGTCCTGGATGCCATGCTGGGGAATCTGCTGGCAGAGTCCCCAGACACAGACAGGCTCCACTTCATCTTGGAGGTGAGCCCCGTTTTACCTGAACTCTTTGGGGGACTGGTAAGGAGAGACTGGAAGATCCATTTTCTACTGTGTCCTCCTAGCTGGGTCCCCAGTGGGCCGTCCTTGGTTAGGGAGGTCAGTGCAATGCAATGTCAGGTCCTTCCTTCTTGAGGGACAGAGGAAGGAGCTGGGACTTCAAGCCAGAGCTCTGCCTGGTTCTGCGGAGCACGAACCACAGGGCTCCTGGCTGTCTTGGGGAGTGAGAGTCTGAAAACCCACCCTTCCCCCACCCCTCCAACACACACACCCCATGAGATTTGGGAGATGGTTCTCAGAGAAGAGGCACACACTCCTTCCTAGAGAAACAGGAGGACCCCAGGGAATCAGCCCTTCCCTCTGATCTGCTCTGAAATTCCTGGGGGGATTGTGCTCTCAGTCACTCCCTACACCCCCCCAAGGATTTCCATAGCAGGGAAGGGTGAGGGTTCAGTCTCCTTTCTGGTGAACTGTTCAGGAATCAGGAGTTCTGGGAGGAGGGGACCAGCCCCGACCCCCAACATTGTCCCAATCTAGAGAGATGCTGACAAGTTGTGACCTGCAAGGTACAAGCTGCGTCCTGGGGGAAAGAATCCCCTTCTAAAGCTCTGCCATCAAGGCCTCAGATATTCCCCCCTGCGCAGAATGTCTCAGGCCCCTGGGGCTGGGGGCGTGGGGCTCATTTGCAAAGCAGGTGCAGCTGGCCATTGAGTCTGACCTGCCTCCTTTCCCCACAGCATGTCAACTTCTGGGTCGTGTCCAGGGTGTCCCAGGAGCAAGCCATGGCCATCAGGAGCAGCACAGCCCTGCTGAGATACACGGTCACCCTCCCTGAGTTTGACGTAAGTGACCTCCGACCCCAGCTTGCTGGCTCCCGGCGGAGGCGGGCTGGCTCCGGCAGGATGCAGGATCTGCTGCAGCCGGGGCTGTGGCTTAGGAGGGTTCTTCCTGGGGAGGCAGGGACTGAGCTCGGCTTGAGTCAAGTTCTTCTTGTCCTGGTTCAGTGTTGTCCCTGGGCCTTTAAGGGGACCATGCTCCAGCCCCTGCTTGGCATCCCAAAACAGCTCCGGGCTCCCTTGGCAGCAGAGCAAATGAAGGGTCGATCTCAAGCTCCTCTCCCCCAGCATCTCCTGCAGAGGGGCTAAAGGGAAGGAGCCCTCTGGCCCAGGGGGGACAGGGAGCTAACAGGAAAATGCTGATGGAGTCCCCTCTCCTCTCCCTTCCATTAGATCTCAGCCGAGTTCCCTAGGATGGGTCACCATGTGGCCCAGCTGGCTCTATTTGTCAGCGATCCAGACAAGGACATCAGCCGGCAGGCCAGGGAGGGGACTTACCGGCTCTACCAACTGCTGCTCCGACAGAGGGGTAAGGAACCCAGCTGGGACACGGAACCCAATAGGGGACTGAGAGTGACCACAGGTGGATAATGGGACCCCAGACCATTTCTCTCCAACTGACCCCAGCTGGAGGACAAGTCTCTCTCTGCCTCTGTTCTTTTCCACTCCACTGTGGAGCCACCAATGGGATTGGAAGGACACAGAAACTGCAACCAGAATGAGGAGAAAAGTCTCTCTCTCTCTCTCTCTCTTCCAGGCCTGACCATACATGACGCGGAAGATCTCTGGTGCTATGACTGGCACCAGGACAGAAGGCTCTTGGGCTACAAAAATACAGCCAGAGTTGGGGAGGTAAGGGCACTGTGCCAGGGCATGACACAGCCCGGGGAGTGGGACTGGCTGAGTTCCCTGCAGTGGATGCCTCCTGGAGACAGGAAAAGAGCCCACTCCTTATTTCCAGCTCAGAGTTCCTCATCCAGCAACCAGTGGGACAAGCTGGTGCTAAAGGTCCCACATTGGAACCTTGCTAGTTGCTGTGATTTGAGTGTCTTACATGGCTGCATTGCTACGTGGCATAAGGAGGATCCCCGGGTGGGATAGTTAATATAGGATTATGGCTCTGGGTGTCTCTCTGCTCCTTGTCCCCCTGGCTGATCCCCAAGTGTCTGAGAGGAGAGCCCTGGGTCAGTCAGTCACAATTCCTTGATCAGACCCTTGTTTAATTCCCTTCACCCTGTAGAAGAAGAGAAAGGAGGTGGGCTTTGCCCAATTCCATTGCCGGTCAGGAAGGAGAATTCCCCAACCTGGGAACTGGGTAGGGGACATAGTGAGCTCCAGAGCCAATATGGACCACATGCGCCCCCCTCATGTCTCCAGCCCTGGCCAGGGAATGGCAGAGTATCTGGACCTCAGCCACCGTTCCAAAGAAGCACATTGTCACTGACCCAAGGTGCGGCTACTTGCTGCACAAGTAGAAAATCAAAGACATCAACCCCACCCCTCCGCCCCCCGTCTCACAACTGTGGTGAGAATATCCAAACCTTCAAACACACCGTAACACAGTGCCCCCAGACTGGAGTCAAAGGTGAAATGGGTGATTTCCACAACATCACAGAGGAGGCCTTGGAGTGGCTCCTGGATCGACAAGGGCATCGACAGAACGCTGCTCCACAGACGCCCCGTGAGAGAGACTGTGTGAGCTTGTCCCTCCTCCCACAAGCTGAATTGCTGCAGCGGAAGAAAAGTCTCCGAGGAGCGTCTGTGATGGGGACTGGGCCATGGGTCTCCTTGTCCTTGTCAGGCTGCAGGTTGGATTCCCCTTGAAGAAACCAAGGAGCTGCAGAGGCCATTCCCAGCGATGAGAGAAATCACTAAGCTGGGGTGAAGAGACCTTTGGCTGTCAGCTCCAACCCCCTCGCCCCCCACAACACACACACACTCCTCTAGGCGCTGAGATGCAGGAGATCTCTCTGCTGGAAGCAACACAGGGTCCCCTGTCGTCTCTGTGCCCTGCACAGCAGAGTGGGCCTGCTCACACACATTAGAGATCCATTTCCAGCCCATCCTGGCCCCTGCCAGAAATTGCCCTCCTGAAAGAGCCACTGGAGGCTTTGGTCCCTAAGCACCTGCGACCTTTTCATAAAGGGGCTTCCCTGAGCCCTGGGACCCTGAAAGAGTCCTGGGGAATGAACTGCCTTGGCCACAGCAGCTCTCTTCCCCGCCCTTTGGGGCACTAGACAGTGATGCCATTGTACGGCCAGGACTTGGAGGCTGGCTCTGGGCAATCTGCTCGAGCCTCGTGTCCTCTTGATTCTAGGTCTTTGGAAAATTCTTCTGCGACGGGCAGAAAAGATCCTTTCTACAGACAGCAGTGCTGGCCATCCACGACCCCCTGCTGCGTGTCAGCCAGGCTGGGCTGGTGCTCGTCTACTCCCTCCTGGGGGAAGCCCAGCAACTGATGGGGGTCACGGTAAGCAGCTGCAATCGACTCAGGAGCTTGGGGTGGGGCCCAGGACCTCATTCCCTTCCGATCGCCATTCCCTGGCCTGGTAGCAAGGAGCCTAGTGGGGACTTCTGGACTTCATGGACTTCTCGTCTTAGGATGTGGTGCTCTGCTATCACTCCTGGAAAGGACAGGAGAGTCCCCTAAGTGCCCTCTGGGAACCTTTCCTTCCCCACAGAGCTGCACCCATTTCCCCATGGCCTAGTGTCCATGTCACCCGAGCCACCATCGAGAGTTGCTCCCATCCCTGGCAGCCTGGGAGGCCAAGGACTCACTGGAGATGGCGACTGACCAGGAAGGGCTGAGGCACATGGGCGTGGGAAGCTGGTCTTGCTGCTGGTAGGGCTGGACCCGCTCTCGAGAGATTGGGAGGATTCAGTCAGCAGGGGCTGCTGACCTGCCCCCTTCACCAGGGCTGCAATCCTGTGGCTTCAGCTTTTGTCACTGGGGTGACTTAGGGAAAGGTCTCATCCTCTCCCCATCCCACTTCACTGCTGCCAGAATCCCTCCTGCCCCCTGCCACCCTGCTCGAGCCCCCTCCCTGCCCTACCTGGGTGGGGATGGAGGTGGGGGTGGAGGAGAGGGTTCTACGAACTTGAGCGGTGTCCCCAGGTGGGTTGGAGGTGGAACAGCTGTCAGGGCACTGATGGGGAGGTGGCAGGAGCTCACCCGACAAGGAGGGGGGTTGGCACTGGAGGTCACTAGAGAGGACAGCAAGCCTCCATCCTGGGGGTCGGGAGGGTGAATCCACCACTCAGACATGAGCAGCTGCTGGGTGGAAATGATGGTGCTGGTTCCAGGTGCCCTTAATCCTCCCTGATTCCTGGGGAGCGTCTCAGTCTCTGACAGGTTCTCGTTCCCCTGCAGCACGAGGATGTCACAGCCAAGGTCATGGGCCAGCTTCACATCATCCGGCACTTGCACCAGATGCCCGAGGCGCTGCAAGGGCTGTGGCTCGTCTGATGCTCTGAAAGGTTCCCCTCCCTGTTCAGCAAGTCCCCTCCCTGCTGCAGGTACTGCTCTGTCTCACTGTAAATGCAGGGCTAGTGGAAGCGGAAATGGAGGCCTCCTAGAGAACAGACTCTGACCTCCTCCTGACCAGCAATGGGGTTTCACCGTCCTCTCAGCAAACCTGTCAGCCGGGCTGGACCAGGAGGAGGGTATCTAACAGGGTGGCTTGGCCTGTGGCTGCCAAGCCTGGGGCTAGGCCAAGCTGATGACCAAGTGAGCCCCACCTGAGAGGAAACAAGGGGAAACAGCAGCAAAAGTACAGAAGCAGAGCAAGCTGTTCAGTAGACGGTCTCTGGCCAAAACCTGGAGTCCAGGGTAGGACTGGGTTCTCTCACCGTCCCTAAGGAAGGGGACACAGAAGACCATAGAAACCCAAGAAGGGCAGGCCAAGCCGAAATCAGGCGGAGGAAGAACTCCCCACGAGGGTGGAAGGCCTTGTTTCTGTTCAAGACATTTTTGGACTTTGTTTGGAAGGAGCACGACCCAGAAAGGAGTGGAGTAAAGGCCAGTCACCTGGTTGGGGGGCTGAGTTCCCAGCCAACAAACTGCAAGCGTGAGTATCAGCGGGGTTGCTAGCCCAGCGAGAAAGCAGTGAGACGAGGCCTGGCCAGCATCTAGCGGTGAGTGAACTCTGGTATGCACCTGCTTCCATTCTGGAAACAGCCTGGTATTGGAGAGTGGGTGGGGAGAGCAGGGAGGTGGGAGGGGTTCCTGAGGCTGGGGTCGGGAGGAAGCTGTGGGGCTGGGAGGGGAAGGACATAGCCCAGCTTGTGGGAGGGATCCTGCTGGCTGTGTCTGGAGCCCTGTGTAGCCTCTTCTGTGGGAAGTTCCCATGGGTCAGTGGGGCCTGAATCTCTCCTGCTCCTTTGGTCTCTTTGGGCTTCACAGGAGATGTCTGGTGAAGTGCCCTTAGACTCTGGGCCCAGCACCGCTCAGAAATTATTCGCTACCTTCAGAGAGACAGGGCACAGCTCAGCCTGTTGGGTAGTCTGGAGACTCACACTTCACTCGAACACACGACACTGAGGTGGTTTTGGAAGCACAGTAACAAAGAAGAGATTTAAGTGACACTAAGCAAGAGATAGAGACAAATTTCAAACAGACAAACAAAACACAATACACTTTGTAGTGACTAAAACTGAATCTTAACAAGTCCCAATCTTTGCCTTAGCAGTTTCCAGATTAACATCTCAGCTTTCCTAACACACCTTCTTTGATGTCCCTGTAGGGTAGAAAACTTCTCTGTGGAATCCGCTGATTTGATTGCTTCGTCTTCTGGTTTCAGACCCTCTGTTCTCCTTCTGGGCTGCCTGGACCCTGACTGTAACATCTCTCTGGCCCAGCCTCTTACACAGATGCGTGCTGCAGCCAGCCCAGCACAGGGAGCAGTGGGGACAGATGATCTCCTCCTGTCAGACCAAGAAACAGGGGTCCCAGTGAGGCTTAGATGGAAGATCCCAGGCATCTCCTGGAGGTAAGAACCGTCTACTCTTCCGGGCACTTGGGAGTGTTGCAACGAAGAGGGAGCTCCTGTTCCATAGCCTATTTGTCCTCATGACTGTGTTTTTTTATTCTCAGAGGATGCATCTGGGACCCTGGAGACTGTTTCGTGCAGGAGGTTTGAGCGGGGAGAGATCAGTCACTGTCATGACCCCCGGGTCATTAACCCGGGTCTCCAGGGTTCCTGGGAGCAGCCGCCCTCCAGCACGCCACCTGGAAGCCTACGAAAAACTGCTTACCTAGGACTGACGAAGTCCAGACCCAATTTGAGGCTCCATCCCTGAGGACCTATTGGCAGAGTCCCAGAACAGCTAATCGGCCCCCGGGACCTCCTTAAACCAGCAGCGGGAACAAGGAGCTGTCTGAACACCCGAGCTCCTCCCCGCCCCCTCTGGACCGTGTGTTGGCTGTTCCTGCTCCCGCTCCCCAGGCTTGATTTCCTGGCATGCGGACTCGGGGTGACTCATCTGACTTGAGGTGCTGAACACAATTTGGTCTTTTGCTTCTGCTCTTCCAGTGTCCTGACCCAGCTGACTCTCGACTCCTGCCTTGTGAGTGTGGACTCTGCCTCTGACCACTAGGTCTGGCTGCCCATGACCCGGCCATGACACTGACTTTTCGACAATTCCTCCAGTGCCCTTTTCTGCTCTCCAGCTCTGCTCTCCCAGCAAGACACACCGATCCCTGGCTCCCAGAGTCCTGCTTGCCTGCTATTCAAGGGCTCAGGGGGAGAGCTTGTCTTGCCCCCTCCCCTACCACAGCTGCTTTTCCTCGGGGACTCTCCCTGGCGCAGAGGAGAATCCGTCCTGGCAGCAATTCAGGAAGTCACGGAAGGGACGGTCTGCTCAGCTCCCTCTGCAATGCCACTGCCCGAGACCATCACGAGTGGGTGCCCAGTGACTGCGCCGGCAGCTCCTTGAGAGACTCCTGGGGCAGGGGAGTCGTGTTTCCCGGTGACCGCGGGAAGCCATGCGAAGAGTGCGGCATTGAGGAGACTCTCCTGCTGTCCCAAAGGGTTTCTGTTCTTCTGCATGGTCAGAGCGTGGGGCCGGCTGGCAGAATGGGGAAGAGCTGGTTGGTGATGAGTCGGAGGATTCACCATAGAGGTGGCAGCAGCTGCAGATCCTGGAGTCCCTGTGGTCGGGTTACCTTGCGTCCAGATTTTCCCGGACATGTCCGGCTTTTTCGGTTTTAGATCGCCCTCCGGGAGGAATTTGTAAAACTCTCCAAAGGTCCAGGATTTCCCTCCCAATGCAGCACTCTGGGGGCAGGGGGTGGGGAGCTGTGCGCTCTGCGGGGGAGCGCGGCACTGTGTCTGGCTCCGCACCCCAGACACACTGCTCTGAGCAGCAGGGTAAGGGGGCCGGGGGGATGGAGAAGGGGCATGGGGTCCCAAGGGACAGTCAGAGGACAGGGAGCAGGAGGGGTTGGGTGGGTCAGGGATTCTGGGTGGAGCCTGTCAGGGGGTGGGCAGGGAGAGGGGTCGGGGGAGCCAAGGGAGATGGAGCAGGGGGGATTGGATGCGGCGGAGGTTCAGGGGGGAAGTCAGGGGCAGGGAGCAGGGGGGTTAGATGGGTCGGATGTTCTGCGAGCCAGTCAGGAGACAGGGAGTGGTTGGATCGGTGTGGGAGACCTGGGGGTCTGTCAGGGGGCAGGGGTGCGGATAGGGGGTGGGGCAGTCAGGGGACAGGCGGGGGGAAAGTTTTAGAGGGGCAGTTAGGGTGGGGGTGTCTCAGGAGGGGGCAGTTGGAGGCAGGGAGAAGGAAGGCTTAGATAGAGGATGGGGTCCTGGGAGGGGGAGATCAGGGGACTAGGAGCAGGGGGGGTTGGATGCGTTGACAGTTCTGTGGGGGGCAGTCAGGGGGCAGGAAGTGGGAGGGAGTAGATAGGGGGCAGGGCTACCACTCCCCCCGCCCCACCCCGGAGTGTCCTCTTTTTTGAAAGTTCAAATATGGTAACCCTACCCTATGGGCCCAGCCTCCACTCCTGAGAGTTCAGGCGAACCTCCCCCTGTTCTCAGGGAGTCTTTGACTTTCGCGCCTGGGCCTGCCTGCCGAGACAGAGGACTCAGTGTTTCCATCAGGCTGCTCAGCTGCAAATGCAGCCACCCAAAGCCGTGAAGAATGGAAGCGAAAGAGCAAAGCTGGACCCTCCGCTGAGCTCCTGCAATCAAGTGAGCCCGGCCTGGGAGAGACGAGGGAAAGCTCCAAGGTGGCTGGTGGCTGCAGGAATCCAGGGGAGGAGAAATAAATGATTAATGATGAATCCTACGGGCTTTGTCTTGTGTGGTGAAGGGTTTAAAATGGGTCTAGTTACTATCACATTCAACTTTACAATGGTTGTGTCTGATTGAAGGGCAGGTCTGGAAAGGTCAGAGGTCACTCGAGGAGCTTCAAGTCTCCGATTCTGTCCCTATTGCCTGCTTTGACCAGCTGATCTCACCCCAACCCATCCCTCAGGTGGTCGCAGTGGTGAGCTCTTTCCCTCTTTTTGTGGATGAGCCGCCAGCTTGGGGACAGGATACACGTGGCCAAGGAAATGGAGAGGCATGGGGGTCACTGGCAGAGGCATGCAGAGAACTTGCAGAGTTGCCTGTCAATGCAGCTCCTCTGGGGGAGCACGGTAGGGTCCCGTGCACTCAGGGGCACTATTTCAAATTTTGGTGGTGGCGGGGAGGATAATTTCACCATGATTCCAGGGGCTACTTAGGCACCTCAAAACTCTCGTGTTTTGGCAGATTACTTAGCAAAGAGCTGACAGGAACACTTGCCAGACTGCTTTCCGGGGAAGACAGCTATAAGAATGGATCCAGGGAATGGTTCTGTATCTCTGAGCTGTTTGGACACTTTCAGGGAACATTCCCGATGCAAGACAGAGATCCCCAAAGTTATCCTGGGTAACCCTGAGAGACTTATGGAAAACTAGCAGGTACCACATCTCTGCTGTCACTTTGCACTGACAAACTTGGACTGTCCGAACCTGTTCATGTATTTTACCTGCTTTAAGCTCTTAATAATTTTCACATATAAAAGAAAGAAAATTAAATAAATGACGTAGTTACACTGATATAGGGCCATAGCGTAAACCCGACCTCAGAGCTGTCCCATTGAAATGGAATTATTCACAGCAGTCTTTACAGTTAAACATGCACGTAAGGGTTTCCAGGGCTGAGATTAAGGCCACACTTTATGAGAGGTGCCGACGCAAGAAGAGAAGAGCTGGGCAAAAACTGAAAGGCCACTTGGAACTTGGCCCAAACAATGCAGCATGAAAAATAAACTCATATTGTTATATAGTAATAGAGCTGGTTCAAAATGGTTTTACGCTCACAATGCAACCTTTGAACTAAAACTGCCACTTTGGATTACATGGATCATTTGAAAAAAGTTCCAGTTTAAAAAAAAACATTTTGGATTTCTCTGCCCTCTTGAGAGAGAACGTGGAGTTTTTCCCACCAAAACTAAACAAAAATTTGATAATTAAAAACATTTGCAAATACGTTTGAAGAATATGGGGGGGGGGGGATGGTTTCTTCTTCAATTTTCATGACCCTCCCCACCCCCGCTATTTTTGACCAGTTCTAATTATGAAGAAATGTCTGTATGTCCATGAATGATAAATATGTCTGCTCCTGAAACATTTAAAAACAACGGCTCTCATCAGGAGCACTGAGGTCACATTATGAAGAGAAACATCCAGGCCTGCAGGTGAGGTGAGGTGAGGTGCATGTTTTGCTGTTGCTGGGAAATTGTGCTTTTGTGAGGTGGGGGGGAGTTATATTTGAAAGGAGTTCTTCATCCTCTCGCACTCTCATCCAGGGGAGACCAGAGCCCACCACTTTTTTCTGGCCATAAGTGTGAGCGACTGGATGAGGGGGAAGAGAAGGGAGAGGAGGGGCAGTGTTTTGGGGGCAAGGGGCAGCGTGAAGTGGGAGATCAGGGAGAAAGGCGGCATGAGGGGGGGGCCTCAGGGCAAGGGGCGGTTTGAGGGGGCCGGACCTCGAGGAGAAGGGGTGGCACAGGGGATGGGCTACAGTTTGGGTGCCAGCAGCCCCCCCACTTTTAGGAATCTCTTGCCCATCCTGCCCTCATCCCAAATTCATTTGTAACAGTAAGAAAACTTTGAGCAACAAGGAGACTCAGAGACCCACACTATTATCGCTAAAATCCTCACCCGCCCCTGGAGCTGGGCAAACAGAAGTTTTTGGTCGCTGGCAATTCCAAAAAAAGAGATGGAAAAAAACTGGTTTCAGGTTGAACAAAACTAAATTTTTTCCAAATTTTTGATGAACCAAAAAGCTTAAAAATAAAACAAAACCTAGGAACATTTCAAGCGTTGTAACTTTTTGAATTTTTAAAATAAAATTGAAGGACATTTTTAAACAAAAAATTGTTTCAAGCTGAAAACTCAAAACAGTTTGTTTGGAAACGAAATGCTTTGACTTTCACGATGGGAAGGGTGGGGTTTGCAGATGTATCCATGAAACTGGGGGGTGGGGTCGCTAACACATTGCTGATGGGTGAGGGGCACGATTGGTTTCTTTGCCTTGAGGAGGGGGCTCAGCTTTTAAAAGTTTTGGGAACTATAATTTAGTCTGAGCCCTGGCATAACCCAGGCCAGAGAACGTCGCCTACTGATTCCTGCCCCCAGTCCAGTGATTTATGGCAGTGACGTGGCTTTGAGAGGGATTTTATCATACGCTGAAATCCAGCTGCAGAAGGGAAAGGGCATTAGAAGCTGAAAGACCCCAGAAGTGGCTCTGGTTTTCTACTCGAAATAAACACCCGGGGCTGATTTTCCCCAGCCCAGCGCCTTGCAGTCATGCACCCAGCGCCGAGTGAGTTCGCTGTGCAGGCAGGCTCCCAAATCCAGACAGTGGCACTTCACATCCACTTTGCCCTGGCATCAGGGACTGCCCTGAGCACCCATCCTGCAAACATTTACACTCCTGAGCCTTCCCACTGCCATCCAAGGCTACTCCTACGGATGGAGTTAAACACGTGGCTAAAGCGTTTGCAGAGGTTCCAAGGAGTTGAGGCTCCACGTAGAAGGAACATTACTTCAGTTATTCCAATCTTGGGTTGATGAGATGCTCCTGCCCGCCCTCTCCCTTCACAGCTGAGTCTCCCACCCAGTGCAATTCTCCAAGGAACTTCCCACTCCGAAACCCTAGACACTGTGGCCAGCGCTAGCTGTCCCTCTGGCCCAATCCCATGCTTCAGGACATAGTCTGAACGCCACCGAGGTCACTAATTAATTCCCCACCTGCATTTACAGGCCACAGTGTCTAGGGTCTCGGAGTGGGGAGTTCCTTGGAGAGTGACCAGAGAGATTGAAGTGATAGCTGGGAGTGCTGGTAGCATAGGGCCTGAGGAGAGAGTCTACATAACCAGACAATCCTGCTGTCAGGATGCCAATGCCTGAGATGAAGGGGCGTCCAGGATTTCCAGGTTTATGGATCTTGGGTCGCAGATGGAAGACCCCTGGTCGGGGCTCTAGGGGTGTGTCTGTGCAGATTTGTTCTTGTGCTTTTTCAGGGAGTTTCTTGAGCAGATGCTGTAGTTTCTTTTGGTAACTCTCAGTGGGATCAGAGGATAATGGCTTGTAGAAAGTGGTGTTGGAGAGCTGCCGAGCAGCCTCTTGTTCATATTCCGACCTATTCATGATGACGACAGCACCTCCTTTGTCAGCCTTTTTGATTATGATGTCTGAGCTGTTTCTGAGGCTGTGGATGGTGTTGTGTTCTGCACAGCTGAGGTTATGGGGCAAGTGATGCTGCTTTTCCACAATTTCAGCCCGTGCACGTCGGCAGAAGCACTCTATGTAAAAGTCCAGTCTGTTGTTTCGACCTTCCGGAGGAGTCCACCCAGAATCCTTCCTTTTGTAGTCTTGGTAGGAAGCTCTCTGTGGGTTAGTATTTTGTTCAGAGGTGTGTTGGAAATATTCCCTGAGTTGGAGAGGTCGAAAATAGGATTCTAGGTCACCACAGAACTGTATCCTGCTTGTGGGGTTGGGGGGGCAGAAAGAGAGGCCGCGAGATAGGACAGATTCTTCTGCTGGGCTAAGACTATAGTTGGATAGATTAACAATATTGCTGGGTGGGTTAAAGGAACCACTGTTGTGGCCCCTTGTGGCATGTAGTAGTTTAGATCGTTTAGTGTCCTTTTTCTTTTGTAGAGAAGCAAAGTGTGTGTTGTACATGGCTTGCCTAGTTTTTGTAAAGCTCTCCAACACCACTTTCTACAAACCATTACCCTCTGATCCCACGGAGGGTTACCAAAAGTTAGTGCCTGTCTCACCCCCCAGCAACCTGCAAGGTCTCGTGCCAGAAAAGGGAAGCTGCTCCCAGATCTGGAGCTGCATTCGCATGTCGTGACGGCTGTCCTGCACCATGGTCTCCATGGGCTGGTAGGTCATCAACCTCCATCTCTGTCCCAGCTGCAGAATGGCCTCTGGTTCCTGCTCCTTCAGGCACCTGGAGATGCTGAACTACGGGTGGGGTTGGCAGAGCAGGAGAACACCCCATGAGGTTAAGAAATGGCAGTCAGAGCCTTTTCCCTCCCTAGGAGATTACGGTGTCCTCTGTGGGGACTTCCTTTCTGGCAGATGCTGTGCTTTCGTTCCTGGACATGGCCAGGAGGCCCAGCTCCCAACCCTAGCAGCTTGGCTGTTCCATCCCCTACTGTGTACCCAAACTGCCTTGAAAGGACTATCCAAGCCCCTCCCAGGCCTGCTCCCATTGCGGGTCTCTCTCCTGGCTGACCACAGGCTGTTCTTATATCGCCCAACGGGCCTGGATCCTAGTTACATGCTGCTCCTTCTCACGTGACCCCTGCACTTATTCCCTTCACCTGGGGAGAGGTTCAGTTCAGCTACTACCCCTTTCATGGCCATCTCACCCTGGGATAGCCTGAAACTGGAAACTTGGGCTCGAACAGGAACTGTTTGCTAGGAAAGGTGCTGAAGACACAACGGAAGAGGAAATCCTTTGGACTGGATTGAAATTATTACAAAGGAAAGTGAATGAGAGAAAATGCCCAGCGTTATCCTCCGAGCGAAAGAAAAAAATGAAGGTGAGAAAGGACCATTCTGTCCATCTTCTGTGTAACACAGGCCCTAGAACGTCACCGAGCGCTTCCTCCAGAAAACGTACGACATGGGACTGAGCCAGAGCACATCTTCTGGAAAGACATCTCCATGCATTAGAGCCAGCTGGTCAGAAACAATCTTTCTTCTGCAGTGACGTGAAGTTAAAGGACATGGAGAAGAAGAAAACCTCGACTCGGGTTGTCACTGGAGCTGAAGCAGAGAGGCCAGGCCAAACACGGTTAGGGCCCGGGACTGACTATCAGCAGATCTGCAGTTTTCTATTCCTGGCTTTTTGACCATGAGCGAATCTCTTTGCTTCTCTGTGCCTCAGTTTCCATGACCATAAAATAACGCTACTCAGGGTTATGTTTTCTTCTCTCCTCTTTTTCAAGGCGGGACACTTAGATACATTTGGGGCCTGTCTACGCTACCGGTCTAGAGTGTATTTCTAAGCTGATGACCCCCACATGTTGTTCAGAAGCTATGGATGGCACAAGCTCTGAAGTTAGTTCTGTGCTTAGCCCCTATGGCACAGCTGGGCTGGGCGGCCTTTTCTCGCTCTGCTGTGAGGAGCAGGTTCTGGGCACTAGGGATATGAAGAGGCTCTCAAGGACTAATACTTGAAAATAAATATCAATGAACTGCAACCCAAATAAAAATCACTGCTGCTAACATTGGTGGGTGCAGAGTGGTAATTAATGATGAGGAGAGGGCAGTGACACAGAGTAATCGGATCCCTTGAGAAGCTGGACCCATTCAAAGAAAACAAGTTGGAAAAGAACCAAAGGAAGGGTCCTATCGCTAGCAACAAAGCATGCAGGCCACACCTACAGAATGGGGCAGTGTATCCAGGAAAGCACTGACTGTGAAGAGGATTGAGGGGCTATGCTAGGCAAGCCATTCAACATGAGCACCCAGGGTGATGCTGTGGTGAACGGGGCTAAAGCCATCATTAGATGTATGAAAAGAGCAGTGAGGAGCAGAGGGAGGTGACACACCATGAGGAAGACTGATCATGGAATACTGCATCCAGTTTTGGCGTCCACCTTTGAAAAAAGATTTGGAAATACTGGAGATGGGGCAGCAAAAAGCAATGAAACATTTTGAGGGCTGGAGAAAAATGCCTGCGAGTGAGCTATTGAAAGAGCTCAGCCTGTTTAGGTGATAAAAAAGATCGGGAGGTGACGTCATTTGAAGTGTTGAAGTGACTTCATGAGGAGAAACTATCGGGTATTAAAGGGCTCATTGATCTAGCAGAGAAAAGCATAACAAGACGCAGTGGCTGGAAACTCAAAAGAGACCAATTCATATGAGAAAGAGGGCAGACATATTCAACACTGAGAATGAATCACCAAAGGAACAAACTAGAAAGGGAAGTGGTGGAATTCCCCACCTCTTGATGTCTTCTAATGAAGACGAGATGGCTTTCTGGAACGTGTGTAGTCAAAAACTAGCTACTATTCTCTACAGAAAGCATGTGATTTGCAGGGGGTCTGATGACGTACTCTAATTGTCTCTTCTGTCCATAAAGTCTGCTAATTTATGAAAAACTGAGCTTTGCCTGGGGAGAAGCCTCTGATGTTTTACTGTGTTCGGCTTGAGCCCACAATGAACGCTTATTGCGTGGGGTGATCCAGGGGAAGCAGCTCAAACATCCGGTGTGGCTGGACAGGGGCAGGACATCAGCACTGCAGGGGAGGGGTGGGTGTGGCAGTGACATCACAAGGGCCTTTGGCAGGACCTCAGCCTATTGGACAAAGGTGGTGGGGAGGCGATGACCTCACAGAGAGATCTTGACATCAGCCAGGCAGGACAGGGGTGCAGGACAGGGGCCACCTCGGAGATCCCTGTGGCTTTGCTTCAGCACGTCTCCTTCTCGAGGTCTCTCCTGGAGGACTGAGAGAGCATTCACTTGCACGTACGTGAGCGCAAGGAGGACCCTCTTCGGAGTTTTCTCCTTTTCTTTTCGTGGTTTTGCTCGAAAACAGGCGTCCCTCTAGACAAGGTAAGAGCCTCGGAGAGGTTTGGAACCTGTTCAGTCTGATCCATCAGGTGCCGGCTGATTTTTAGGAAAGGAAAACACTACATTGTGGGGGCAGCATTTTATTTCCGACCTAGAACTTTGTCCCTTAGAATCACTGGGGACATTGGGGTTTCTCCTTTTTGTTTTCCCTTTTGCTCTGTCCCTCCTACCTTTCTCTTCTTGCTTCCTTTGTCCTTTTCCTCTGCTCTCCTCCCACCACCAGGAGCTGTGTGTCTGGAGCGGGGGTGGGGATTGTGGGAGGCCCTCACAGAGAGGTGAGACTGGACTAGTGCTCCGAGAGTGATCCCCTCGGTAGTGACCAGGGCCATTCTTTGGGCTATTTGGTGAGACCCCTTAGCCTCCCACCCCTCAAAGTCTCAACCTTGATTGGCTGAGGAGGGGGCTATTGACAGGGAGGAAACTCTGGTCTTTCTTGTTCTCTTTTATGACCAAGCAAATAAGTCACAACCAGTTAGATGTTTGACCAATGTGGATGCTGCTCTCCATTCATTGTCTCGGAGCAGTTCATGATCCTCTCGAACATTCCAATTCTTCTGAAATACTTGCTGATTAATTACTATGAAGAATTGTTGGTCTATAGCTCATTTGAGAGCAACTGCATCAGCTAAGACAAGTCCCTGCACCTTTCTCAGCCTTCATTTCTCCTTCTGTCAAGGAGGAATAACAATCCTCTCCCACCTACCTCGCCATGGGTGGGTGATGGGGATCCACTGAAGAGTGTCACTCGGAGCAGTGCAGACTAGGGGGTGTCCTATCACACTGAGCCATAGCAGATTATGACCAAATATTGTTCTAGATCATAGTGTCTCCCCTTTGTGTACGACGAGACAGTTTAATGCACTGTGACGGACAGGAGATGCTCTTGTTTTGCAAACAACTATTTTTGCAAAGAATTTTCATCCTACTTGTTATGATTTCAAGAAACAAAGTGGTTTCGTCTGAATGGATTTTCTGACAGAAAACGGTTTCCATGAAAATGTTCACACCTTATTTCCTGGGCTCTGGAAGTGCTGGGATGTCAGGATCCTGCAGGCGTTGTCAGCTCCGCCCTAGGGCCGTGTTCTGCACCCCCCTGCTGCTGGCTGAGTTTCTCCATCCCTTGGCAATAAGACAGACACTTGTTTTCACAGCCAGTCGATCGCCCTCGTGTCATCACCCTGCCTGCTGGCTGGGCAGGGTAACTCCTGAGGTCACCACCCTCTCCAGCCTGCCTTGGGCTTGGGGAGTGAGGAGGAGGGCGAGGGACGTCTGCTGACCCTGAACATCCGCCATCCATCGTACCATCACTGAGAGCAAGTGAGTGGCATTCGGGTTCCTCGGTGGCTTCCCCTGTCTGTGTGGGGAGAGGCAGAAAGAGGGGGAGAGGGTATCTCCCAAGGGGGATTTCATTTGCAAACAGCCCCCAAGAGCCCCTCACTCTTAGACCGGGCAGGAGCTTCTCCAGAGCCGTCTCCAGTGTGTTTGGAAAGGTTCCAGCAATGGGGCTCCCAGCCCTTCCATTGTGGGACACTGTTCCCCAGGCTGAGAGTCTCTGAGCTGGGCCAGAGCCTGTGAGCTGCTGAGCATGGAAATCAATGGGGAACGAGGAGGGTCCTGGTCTTCCTGTGCCAAGGGTCTTTGTGACTTTGACGTGGGGAATGGTTTCCCAGGAGAAGTCGGGACTCCTGGTTTCTCTTCCTTCTCTAGCCTGGGTGGGAGAGTGGCCTGGGATAAGAGGAGGGGGCTGCTTGTCCAGAGTGACCGATGGTCTTTGGGACTGACCCCATTGCTGGAAAAGGATGAGACTTCCTGGCTATTGCAGCAGCAGGGATTACGAGGGGGAACATTGGGAGCAGATCATGCAATGAACTCCTGCCCGTGTGTGGAGATGGCTCTCCCTGCACTCCTGTGGGGGCAGAGGGGGCGGCTGTGGTTGGAGCAGGGAGGAGGAGGGCCGGAAAAGGGCCAGGAGTGAAAGGCTGCCTTGAGTCCAGACTCACCCCTGCTCCCCGCTCGGTTCCAGGATGGCCAGGCTCCTGCGGATGTTGCGGAGGAAGGCTCTGCAGGTGGCCCCAGAGCCTGAGGGAAGCAGCTGCCGCTTTCCCGAGGGGCAGAGCAAGCCCTGCGTCCCCGCTGGCGGGGAAGCAGCTCCCGTCCAGGCCAGACGGCGGAAGTGCCCGGCCTTCTGGAAAAGGACCCCGGCTCCCGGCGCAGGCGCCGAGCTGGGAGCGGCCCCGACCAGGCCCCGATGGAGCTGGCCCAGGCTGCGGTTTTGCAGACAGGACCCAGCCCAGGAGGGGCGCCGGGCAGGGTGGCTCTGGGGCTGGTTGTGTGGGCAGCAGCGGCCCCAGGAGCCCAGCCCTCCTTCCCATCAGGAGGCCTCGCCCTGCCCGGTCTCTGAGGCCCTTCCAGCCCCCGCCGGCCAGGAGGGGGAAGGTCCCTGGCCCAGCACCGGCAGCTCAGCCTGGGACCGCGGCAGCACCTGGGCCTTTGGCAGCAGCCAGGCCGACGGGCGCCACGGCTTTGTGCCAGGTGAGGATCCAGGCTGGGCTCCGGGAGGGCTGAGGACGGGATGTGAACCCCCTGGGCCCAGACGCTCTCCCAGGGAGACGGGGGGGTCCCCAGCCCAGGTGTCTGGCCTGAGCCCCGCGAACCCCACGAACAGCAGCAGCCGTCACACAGCTGCCGCTTCGCACGGGGACCTGGGGGTGGGGGCGTGAGGAGCTGCTGCCACCTTGGTCCTTGCTGCTCCAGGCGGGGGAACAGGCACCTCCCATGGGGTCCTGGGCAGAGGAGGGGGGCTCTGCTCTGGGCTTCGGCAGCTGTTGGGGGCTGAAGGCATCCCTGAGAGGGAGGTCTGGGGCCCCATCTGCCCTGGGTGCCTGAGGTGGGAAGGGGGGTCTTGAATCCTGCTCTGCCCACCACGCCCCTGTCCTTCCCTCCCTGGTGCAGGGAGCCCCCTGGATTCGGAGCAGGAGGAAGGGGTGGACGTGGCCAAAGATGAAGCTGCTCTCAAGGTCATCCGAGAGCAGCTCCAGTGCAGAGATAAGGTACAAATGTTCCCCACCTGGGCTGGAACCAAGATTGGCCTGTCCCTTCCCAGCATCCCCACCCCCTGTCGAAGGTCTTGTCCCTCCTGATCCACCACCCCAAATGGGGCCCTTTTACATCCGTGATGTGGGACCCCCAAGATGGGGATGTTTGTCCCACAACAGCCGAGGACGTCTCCACCAACAGGCACTGTCCCAGTTCCTGATCCAGCTTGTGTAGGAGTGGTGGGGGATTTGGAGAATAGGCGGGTCCCCACAATCCCCCATTGAGGCCTGAGCCCTGGAGCTGGTGTGGGTGGGGCAGGAAGGTCCCTCGCTAACAGGTTCTCTCTCGCTATACCCCACTCCCGGTGGGTCCAGGACGAGGGGCAGCAGCTCCTGTTCCTTCAGGCCATGTACCCCGCATGTCTGGCTGCACGGGAGAGAGGGGAGGACACGCTGGAGCCGCGCTGCTGCAAGGCGGCTGTGGTGAAGAGGATCGTGGTGAGTGAGACACGCCATACGGCAGCTGGCGGGAGGAGAGAGACATGGGATTGGCAGGGGTATGGCCAGGCTAATGGGTGGGGGCTGGGTGGTGTTGGAGGGGGCAGCAGAGGGCAGGGATTGCTGGGGCTGAAGACTTGGGAGAAATTCTGAGATTGGTGGGTAGTGGGCAGGGGGGGAATTGTGGGGCTGGATGGCAGCTGAGAGTGGGGGACAAGGAATCACATGGTCCCAGATCGGTCATCGGGATGGGGCTGAATGGGGGCAGTTTTGACAGGGAGGAGGAGAGAAGGGGATTGGGAGTGAGCTGGGCAGGAATCCGGGAAGGGGGACAAGTCGGATGGGTAGGAAGGAATCGGGGGAGTGGGAGGTGGTGGGGGATCCTGCTGGCCATGTGGGGCACTGGCTGTGTCATCTCCTCACTGGGAGGTGTCAGTCGGGCCTGAATCTCACACGCTCCTTTGTCTCCTTCGCATCTCACAGGAGCTCATCGAGGAGCTTCCCGATGACTCATCACCCAGCGCCATCCTCGCCCACTCCCTGGCTGCAGTGGGGAACCTCTGGTACCGAGACAGCCCCACCCTCCCACCCTGCCGGCTCCCCTCACCCCAGTGCTGCTCAGGCCCAAGGCTGGGAGTCACCGTCACTGTCCCGCCCAGGTCACCTCCCAAGAGTGGCGCCTCTGGCAGAGATGGTGGGGTGGGGAGGGTCACTCTGTCCTGGCGGGGCTCTTCTTTTCACTCCCATAACATGACAGGGGCCTTGGGGAGGGGCTCACTCCCGGGGTCAGATACAGGAGGGGCAGCAGGCTCCAGGGAACAGGAGCTATTCCTGTCCTGCCACTGTCTGTCTGGGACGCCTTGGCCTTGTCATTCCCGAGCTCAGTGCCTCAGTTTCCATTCTCACCAGCCTGTGCCTCTATCCCTGTGGGTTGGTGTCCGTGTTGGCGACTGTCCCACCCCCGTACTGCACAGTCTAATACCAGCTCCTCTCTCTTGCCAGCACCATGAAACCTGCGCTGGAGCCAGCCCTAGAGACCCACCTCTTGCGAGCTGCCCTTCACTCCGTCTTCACCCTGGGCACGGAGAAGTACTCCACCGGCATCCAGGTACATCCTCCTCCTCCTCCATCCTCCTCCTCTTCCAGAGTGCTCCTTGGTCCTGCTCCCTTGATTCGCTGGAGCTCCAGATTTAGGGGTGGGGTAGCGGAGATGGAACAAGCTGCAGGGTTGGATCCTTCCCTCCAGCAGGGAAGAGATTACCCCTCTCTGGGGGATTTCTTTCTTTCTTTCTTTCTTTCTTTCTTTCTTTCTTTCTTTCTTTCTTTCTTTCTTTCTTTCTTTCTTTCTTCCATAAGCCGTGTTTTGCCCAGAAGCCCAGCCTCCATCCATAGCAACTTGGCTGTTTCATACTCTTCTGCCTACAAGGCCCTCTGCAGAGACCTGCTAAGCTCATGGATCAAAGGTCCAGGGGTCATCAATTCTTGTGAATTGCCTGTGGTGGGATGTGAAGGAGAGAAGCCAGGAGATGTGTTTGGGAGTCTCCCCAGTGCTTCCCAGAGACCCCTCTTCCCATCCTGTGGCAGGTGTAGGCTCAGGTTCCCTAACTCTGACCCATGCTTTGCAGGCTCTGCACAAAGTCATCCCAGAGGTCCTGGATGCCATGCTGGGGAATCTGCTGGCAGAGTCCCCAGACACAGACAGGCTCCACTTCATCTTGGAGGTGAGCCCCGTTTTACCTGAACTCTTTGGGGGACTGGTAAGGAGAGACTGGAAGATCCATTTTCTACTGTGTCCTCCTAGCTGGGTCCCCAGTGGGCCGTCCTTGGTTAGGGAGGTCAGTGCAATGCAATGTCAGGTCCTTCCTTCTTGAGGGACAGAGGAAGGAGCTGGGACTTCAAGCCAGAGCTCTGCCTGGTTCTGCGGAGCACGAACCACAGGGCTCCTGGCTGTCTTGGGGAGTGAGAGTCTGAAAACCCACCCTTCCCCCACCCCTCCAACACACACACCCCATGAGATTTGGGAGATGGTTCTCAGAGAAGAGGCACACCCTCCTTCCTAGAGAAACAGGAGGACCCCAGGGAATCAGCCCTTCCCTCTGATCTGCTCTGAAATTCCTGGGGGGATTGTGCTCTCAGTCACTCCCTACACCCCCCCAAGGATTTCCATAGCAGGGAAGGGTGAGGGTTCAGTCTCCTTTCTGGTGAACTGTTCAGGAATCAGGAGTTCTGGGAGGAGGGGACCAGCCCCGACCCCCAACATTGTCCCAATCTAGAGAGATGCTGACAAGTTGTGACCTGCAAGGTACAAGCTGCGTTTTGGGGGAAAGAATCCCCTTCTAAAGCTCTGCCATCAAGGCCTCAGATATTCCCCCCTGCGCAGAATGTCTCAGGCCCCTGGGGCTGGGGGCGTGGGGCTCATTTGCAAAGCAGGTGCAGCTGGCCATTGAGTCTGACCTGCCTCCTTTCCCCACAGCATGTCAACTTCTGGGTCGTGTCCAGGGTGTCCCAGGAGCGAGCCAGGGCCATCAGGAGCAGCACAGCCCTGCTGAGATACACAGTCACCCTCCCTGAGTTTGACGTAAGTGACCTCCGACCCCAGCTTGCTGGCTCCCGGCGGAGGCGGGCTGGCTCCGGCAGGCTGCAGGATCTGCTGCAGCCGGGGCTGTGGCTTAGGAGGGTTCTTCCTGGGGAGGCAGGGACTGAGCTCGGCTTGAGTCAAGTTCTTCTTGTCCTGGTTCAGTGTTGTCCCTGGGCCTTTAAGGGGACCATGCTCCAGCCCCTGCTTGGCATCCCAAAACAGCTCCGGGCTCCCTTGGCAGCAGAGCAAATGAAGGGTCGATCTCAAGCTCCTCTCCCCCAGCATCTCCTGCAGAGGGGCTAAAGGGAAGGAGCCCTCTGGCCCAGGGGGGACAGGGAGCTAACAGGAAAATGCTGATGGAGTCCCCTCTCCTCTCCCTTCCATTAGATCTCAGCCGAGTTCCCTAGGATGGGTCACCATGTGGCCCAGCTCGCTCTATTTGTCAGCGATCCAGACAAGGACATCAGCCGGCAGGCCAGGGAGGGGACTTACCGGCTCTACCAACTGCTGCTCCGACAGAGGGGTAAGGAACCCAGCTGGGATACGGAACCCAATAGGGGACTGAGAGTGACCACAGGTGGATAATGGGACCCCAGACCATTTCTCTCCAACTGACCCCAGCTGGAGGACAAGTCTCTCTCTGCCTCTGTTCTTTTCCACTCCACTGTGGAGCCACCAATGGGATTGGAAGGACACAGAAACTGCAACCAGAATGAGGAGAAAAGTCTCTCTCTCTCTCTCTCTTCCAGGCCTGACCATACATGACGCGGAAGATCTCTGGTGCTATGACTGGCACCAGGACAGAAGGCTCTTGGGCTACAAAAATACAGCCAGAGTTGGGGAGGTAAGGGCACTGTGCCAGGGCATGACACAGCCCGGGGAGTGGGGCTGGCTGAGTTCCCTGCAGTGGATGCCTCCTGGAGACAGGAAAAGAGCCCACTCCTTATTTCCAGCTCAGAGTTCCTCATCCAGCAACCAGTGGGACAGGCTGGTGCTAAAGGTCCCACATTGGAACCTTGCTAGTTGCCGTGATTTGAGTGTCTTACATGGCTGCATTGCTACGTGGCATAAGGAGGATCCCCGGATGGGATAGTTAATATAGGATTATGGCTCTGGGTGTCTCTCTGCTCCTTGTCCCCCTGGCTGATCCCCAAGTATCTGAGAGGAGAGCCCTGGGTCAGTCAGTCATGATTCCCTGATCAGACCCTTGTTTAATTCCCTTCACCCTGTAGAAGAAGAGAAAGGAGGTGGGCTTTGCCCAATTCCATTGCCGG
This sequence comes from Eretmochelys imbricata, assembly GCF_965152235.1. NCBI lineage: Eukaryota > Metazoa > Chordata > Testudines > Cheloniidae > Eretmochelys > Eretmochelys imbricata. The sequence continues at coordinate 51,195,343 of NC_135585.1, forward strand.
TCAGGAAGGAGAATTCCCCAACCTGGGAACTGGGTAGGGGACATAGTGAGCTCCAGAGCCAATATGGACCACATGCGCCCCCCTCATGTCTCCAGCCCTGGCCAGGGAATGGCAGAGTATCTGGACCTCAGCCACCGTTCCAAAGAAGCACATTGTCACTGACCCAAGTTGCGGCTACTTGCTGCACAAGTAGAAAATCAAAGACATCAACCCCACCCCTCCGCCCCCCGTCTCACAACTGTGGTGAGAATATCCAAACCTTCGAACACACCGTAACACAGTGCCCCCAGTCTGGAGTCAAAGGTGAAATGGGTGATTTCCACAACATCACAGAGGAGGCCTTGGAGTGGCTCCTGGATCGACAAGGGCATCGACAGAACGCTGCTCCACAGACGCCCTTTGAGAGAGACTGTGTGAGCTTGTCCCTCCTCCCACAAGCTGAATTGCTGCAGCGGAAGAAAAGTCTCCGAGGAGTGTCTGTGATGGGGACTGGGCCATGGGTCTCCTTGTCCTTGTCAGGCTGCAGGTTGGATTCCCCTTGAAGAAACCAAGGAGCTGCAGAGGCCATTCCCAGCGACGAGAGAAATCACGAAGCTGGGGTGAAGAGACCTTTGGCTGTCAGCTCCAACCCCCTCGTCCCCCATAACACACACACACTCCTCTAGGCGCTGAGATGCAGGAGATCTCTCTGCTGGAAGAAACACAGGGTCCCCAGTTGTCTCTGTGCCCTGCACAGCAGAGTGGGCCTGCTCACACACATTAGAGATCCATTTCCAGCCCATCCTGGCCCCTGCCAGAAATTGCCCTCCTGAAAGAGCCACTGGAGGCTTTGGTCCCTAAGCACCTGCGACCTTTTCATAAAGGGGCTTCCCTGAGCCCTGGGACCCTGAAAGAGTCCTGGGGAATGAACTGCCTTGGCCACAGCAGCTCTCTTCCCCGCCCTTTGGGGCACTAGACGGTGATGCCATTGTACGGCCGGGACTTGGAGGCTGGCTCTGGGCAATCTGCTCGAGCCTCGTGTCCTCTTGATTCTAGGTCTTTGGAAAATTCTTCTGCGACGGGCAGAAAAGATCCTTTCTACAGACAGCAGTGCTGGCCATCCACGACCCCCTGCTGCGTGTCAGCCAGGCTGGGCTGGTGCTCGTCTACTCCCTCCTGGGGGAAGCCCAGCAACTGATGGGGGTCACGGTAAGCAGCTGCAATCGACTCAGGAGCTTGGGGTGGGGCCCAGGACCTCATTCCCTTCCGATCGCCATTCCCTGGCCTGGTAGCAAGGAGCCTAGTGGGGACTTCTGGACTTCATGGACTTCTCGTCTTAGGATGTGGTGCTCTGCTATCACTCCTGGAAAGGACAAGAGAGTCCCCTAAGTGCCCTCTGGGAACCTTTCCTGCCCCACAGAGCTGCACCCATTTCCCCATGGCCTAGTGTCAATGTCACCCGAGCCACCATCGAGAGTTGCTCCCATCCCTGGCAGCCTGGGAGGCCAAGGACTGACTGGAGATGGCGACTGACCAGGAAGGGCTGAGGCACATGGGCGTGGGAAGCTGCTCTTGCTGCTGGTAGGGCTGGACCCGCTCTCGAGCGATTGGGAGGATTCAGTCAGCAGGGGCTGCTGACCTGCCCCCTTCACCAGGGCTGCCATCCTGTGGCTTCAGCTTTTGTCACTGGGGTGACTTAGGGAAAGGTCTCATCCTCTCCCCATCCCACTTCACTGCTGCCAGAATCCCTCCTGCCCCCCACCACCCTGCTAGAGCCCCCTCCCTGCCCTACCTGGGTGGGGATGGAGGTGGGGGTGGAGGAGAGGGTTCTACGAACTTGAGCGGTGTCCCCAGGTGGGTTGGAGGTGGAACAGCTGTCAGGGCACTGATGGGGAGGTGGCAGGAGCTCACCCGACAAGGAGGGGGGTTGGCACTGGAGGTCACTAGAGAGGACAGCAAGCCTCCATCCTAGGGGTCGGGAGGGTGAATCCACCACTCAGACATGAGCAGCTGCTGGGTGGAAATGATGGTGCTGGTTCCAGGTGCCCTTAATCCTCCCTGGTTCCTGGGGAGCGTCTCAGTCTCTGACAGGTTCTCGTTCCCCTGCAGCACGAGGATGTCACAGCCAAGGTCATGGGCCAGCTTCACATCATCAGGCACTTGCACCAGATGCCCGAGGCGCTGCAAGGGCTGTGGCTCGTCTGATGCTCTGAAAGGTTCCCCTCCCTGTTCAGCAAGTCCCCTCCCTGCTGCAGGTACTGCTCTGTCTCACTGTAAATGCGGGGCTAGTGGAAGCGGAAATGGAGGCCTCCTAGAGAACAGACTCTGACCTCCTCCTGACCAGCAATGGGGTTTCACCGTCCTCTCAGCAAACCTGTCAGCCGGGCTGGACCAGGAGGAGGGTATCTAACAGGGTGGCTTGGCCTGTGGCTGCCAAGCCTGGGGCTAGGCCAGGCTGATGACCAAGTGAGCCCCACCTGAGAGGAAACAAGGGGAAACAGCAGCAAAAGTACAGAAGCAGAGCAAGCTGTTCAGTAGACGGTCTCTGGCCAAAACCTGGAGTCCAGGGTCGGACTGGGTTCTCTCACCGTCCCTAAGGAAGGGGACACAGAAGACCATAGAAACCCAAGAAGGGCAGGCCAAGCCGAAATCAGGCCGAGGAAGAGCTCCCCACGAGGCTGGAAGGCCTTGTTTCTGTTCAAGACATTTTTGGACTTTGTTTGGAAGGAGCACGACCCAGGAAGGAGTGGAGTAAAGGCCAGTCACCTGGCTGGGGGGCTGAGTTCCCAGCCAACAAACTGCAAGCGTGAGTATCAGCGGGGTTGCTAGCCCAGCGAGAAAGCAGTGACACGAGGCCTGGCCAGCATCTAGCGGTGAGTGAACTCTGGTACGCACCTGCTTCCATTCTGGAAACAGCCTGGTATTGGAGAGTGGGTGGGGAGAGCAGGGAGGTGGGAGGGGTTCCTGAGGCTGGGGTCGGGAGGAAGCTGTGGGGCTGGGAGGGGAAGGACATAGCCCAGCTTGTGGGAGGGATCCTGCTGGCTGTGTCTGGAGCCCTGTGTAGCCTCTTCTGTGGGAAGTTCCCATGGGTCAATGGGGCCTGAATCTCTCCTGCTCCTTTGGTCTCTTTGGGCTTCACAGGAGATGTCTGGTGAAGTGCCCTTAGACTCTGGGCCCAGCACCGCTCAGAAATTATTCGCTACCTTCAGAGAGACAGGGCACAGCTCAGCCTGTTGGGTAGTCTGGAGACTCACACTTCACTCGAACACACGACACTGAGGTGGTTTGGGAAGCACAGTAACAAAGAAGAGATTTAAGTGACACTAAGCAAGAGAAAGAGACAAATTTCAAACAGACAAACAAAACACAATACACTTTGTAGTGACTAAAACTGAATCTTAACAAGTCCCAATCCTTGCCTTAGCAGTTTCCAGACTAACATCTCAGCTTTCCTAACAGACCTTCTTTGATGTCCCTGTAGGTTAGAAAACTTCTCTGTTGAATCCACTGATTTGATTGCTTCGTCTTCTGGTTTCAGACCCTCTGTTCTCCTTCTGGGCTGCCTGGACCCTGACTGTAACATCCCTCTGGCCCAGCCTCTTACACAGATGCGTGCTGCAGCCAGCCCAGCACAGGGAGCAGTGGGGACAGATGATCTCCTCCTGTCAGACCAAGAAACAGGGGTCCCAATGAGGCTTAGATGGAAGATCCCAGGCATCTCCTGGAGGTAAGAACCGTCTACTCTTCCGGGCACTTGGGGCTGTTGCAACAAAGAGGGAGCTCCTGTTCCATAGCCTATTTGTCCTCATGACTGTGTTTTTTTATTCTCAGAGGATGCATCTGGGACCCTGGAGACTCTTTCGTGAAGGAGGTTTGAGCGGGGAGAGATCAGTCACTGTCATGACCCCCGGGTCATTAACCCGGGTCTCCAGGGTTCCTGGGAGCAGCCACCCTCCAGCACACCACCTGGAAGCCTACGAAAAACTGCTTACCTAGGACTGACGAAGTCCAGACCCAATTTGAGGCTCCATCCCTGAGGACCTATTGGCAGAGTCCCAGAACAGCTAATCGACCCCCGGGACCTCCTTAAACCAGCAGCGGGAACACGGAGCTGTCTGAACACCCGAGCTCCTCCCCGCCCCCTCTGGACCGTGTGTTGGCTCTTCCTGCTCCCGCTCCCCAGGCTTGATTTCCTGGCATGCGCACTCGGGGTGACTCATCTGACTTGAGGTGCTGAACACAATTTGGTCTTTTGCTTCTGCTCTTCCAGTCCTGACCCAGCTGACTCTCGACTCCTGCCTTGTAAGTGTGGACTCTGCCTCTGACCACTAGGTCTGGCTGCTCATGACCCGGCCATGACACTGACTTTTCGACAATTCCTCCAGTGCCCTTTTCTGCTCTCCAGCTCTGCTCTCCCAGCAAGACACACCGATCCCTGGCTCCCAGAGTCCTGCTTGCCTGCTATTCAAGGGCTCAGGGGGAGAGCTTGTCTTGCCCCCTCCCCTACCACAGCTGCTTTTCCTCGGGGACTCTCCCTAGCGCAGAGGAGAATCCGTCCTGGCAGCAATTCAGGAAGTCACGGAAGGGACGGTCTGCTCAGCTCCCTCTGCAATGCCACTGCCCGAGACCATCACGAGTGGGTGCCCAGTGACTGCGCCGGCAGCTCCTTGAGAGACTCCTGGGGCAGGGCAGTCGTGTTTCCCGGTGACCGCGGGAAGCCATGCAAAGAGTGCGGCACTGAGGAGACTCTCCTGCTGTCCCAAAGGGTTTCTGTTCTCCTGCACGGTCAGACCGTGGGCCCGGCTGGCAGAATGGGGAAGAGCTGGTTGGTGATGAGTCGGAGGATTCACCAAAGAGGTGGCAGCAGCTGCAGATCCTGGAGTCCCTATGGTCGGGTTACCATGCGTCCGGATTTTCCCGGACATGTCCGGCTTTTTGGGTGTTAAATTGCCCTCCGGGAGGAATTTGTAAAACTCTCCAAAGGGCCGGGATTTCCCTCCCAATGCAGCACTCTGGGGGCGGGGGGGGAGCTGTGTGCTCTGCGGGGGAGCGCGGCACTGTGTCTGGCTCCGCACCCCAGACACACTGCTCTGAGCAGCAGGGTAAGGGAGCCGGGGGGCTGGAGAAGGGGCATGGGGTCCCAAGGGACAGTCAGGGGACAGGGAGCAGGAGGGGTTGGATGGGTCAGGGATTCTGGGGGGAGCCTGTGAGGGGGTGGGCAGGGAGAGGGGTCGGGGGAGTCAAGGGAGATGGAGCAGGGGGGATTGGATGCGGCGGAGGTTCAGGGGGGAAGTCAGGGGCAGGGAGCAGGGGGGTTAATGGGTCGGAGGTTCTGCGGGCCAGTCAGGGGACAGGGAGTGGTTGGATCGGTGTGGGAGACCCGGGGGTCTGTCAGGGGGCAGGGGTGCGGATAGGGGGTGGGGCAGTCAGGGGACAGGCGGGGGGAAAGTTTTAGAGGGGCAGTTAGGGTGGGGGGGTCTCAGGAGGGGGCAGTTGGAGACAGGGAGAAGGAAGGCTTAGATAGAGGGTGGGGTCCTGGGAGGGGGAGATCAGGGGATTAGGAGCAGGGGGGGTTGGATGCGTTGACAGTTCTGTGGGGGGCAGTCAGGGGGCAGGAAGTGGGAGGGAGTAGATAGGGGGCAGGGCTACCACTCCCCCGGCCCCACCCTGGAGTGTCCTCTTTTTTGAAAGTTCAAATATGGTAACCCTACCCTATGGGCCCAGCCTCCACTCCTGAGAGTTGAGGCGAACCTCCCCCTGTTCTCAGGGAGTCTTTGGCTTTGGCGCCTGGGCCTGCCTGCCAAGACAGAGGACTCAGTGTTTCCATCAGGCTGCTCAGCTGCAAATGCAGCCACCCAAAGACGTGAAGAATGGAAGCGAAAGAGCAAAGCTGGACCCTCCGCTGAGCTCCTGCCATCAAGTGAGCCCAGCCTGGGAGAGACGAGGGAAAGCTCCAAGGTGGCTGGTGGCTGCAGGAATCCAGGGGAGGAGAAATAAATGATTAATGATGAATCCTACGGGCTTTGTCTTGTGTGGTGAAGGGTTTAAAATGGGTCTAGTTACTATCACATTCAACTTTACAATGGTTGTGTCTGATTGAAGGGCAGGTCTGGAAAGGTCAGAGGTCACTCGAGGAGCTTCAAGTCTCCGATTCTGTCCCTATTGCCTGCTTTGAGCAGCTGATCTCACCCCAACCCATCCCTCAGGTGGTCGCAGTGGTGAGCTCTTTCCCACTTTTTGTGGATGAGCCGCCAGCATGGGGACAGGATACATGTGGCCAAGGAAATGGAGAGGCATGGGGGTCACTGGCAGAGGCATGCAGAGAACTTGCAGAGTTGCCTGTCAATGCAGCTCCTCTGGAGGAGCACGGTAGGGTCCCATGCACTCAGGGGCACCATTTCAAATTTTGGTGGTGGCGGGGAGGATAATTTCACCATGATTCCAGGGGCTACTTAGGCACCTGAAAACTCTCGTGTTTTGGCAGATAACTTAGCAAAGAGCTGACAGGAACACTTGCCAGACTGCTTTCCGGGGAAGACAGCTATAAGAATGGATCCAGGGAATGATTCTGTATCTCTGAGCTGTTTGGACACTTTCAGGGAACATTCCCAATGCAAGACAGAGATCCCCAAAGTTATCCTGGGTAACCCTGAGAGACTTATGGAAAACTAGCAGGTACCACATCTCTGCTGTCACTTTGCACTGACAAACTTGGACTGTCCGAACCTGTTCATGTATTTTACCTGCTTTCAGCTCTCAATAATTTTCACATATAAAAGAAAGAAAATTAAATAAATGATGTAGTTACACTGATATACGGCCATAGCGTAAACCCGACCTCAGAGTTGTCCCATTGAAATGGAATTATTCACAGCAGTCTTTACAGTTAAACATGTACGTAAGGGTTTCAAGGGCCGAGATTAAGGCCACACTTTATGAGAGGTGCCGACGCAAGAAGAGAAGAGCTGGGCAAAAACTGAAATGCCACTTGGAACTTGGCCCAAACAATGCAGCATGAAAAATAAACTCATCTTGTTATACAGTAATAGAGCTGGTTCAAAATGGTTTTACACTCACAATGCAACCTTTGAAGTAAAAATGCCACTTTGGATTACATGGATCATTTGAAAAAAGTTCCAGTTTAAAAAAAAACATTTTGGATTTCTCTGCCCTCTTGAGAGAGAACGTGGAGTTTTTCACACCAAAACTAAACAAAAATTTGATCATTAAAAACATTTGCAAATACGTTTGAAGAATATGGGGGGGGGAGTGGTTTCTTCTTCAATGTTCATGACCCTCCCCACCCCCGCTATTTTTGACCAGTTCTAATTATGAAGAAATGTCTGTATGTCCATGAATGATAAATATGTCTGCTCCTGAAACATTTAAAAACAACGGCTCTCATCAGGAGCACTGAGGTCACATTACGTAGAGAAACATCCAGGCCTGCAGGTGAGGTGAGGTGAGGTGCATGTTTTGCTGTTGCTGGGAAATTGTGCTTTTGTGAGGTGGGGGGGGAGTTATATTTGAAAGGAGTTCTTCATCCTCTCCCACTCTCATCCAGGGAAGACCACAGCCCACCACTTTTTTCTGGCCATAAGTGTGAGCGACTGGATGAGGGGGAAGAGAAGGGAGAGGAGGGGCAGTGTTTTGGGGGCAAGGGGCAGCGTGAAGTGGGAGCTCAGGGAGAAAGGCGGCATGAGGGGGGGACTCAGGGCAAGGGGCGGTTTGAGGGGGCCGGACCTCAAGGAGAAGGGGTGGCACAGGGGATGGGCTACAGTTTGGGTGCCAGCAGCCCCCCCACTTTTAGGAAACTCTTGCCCATCCTGCCCTCATCCCAAATTCATTTGTAACAGTAAGAAAACTTTGAGCAACAAGGAGACTCAGAGACCCACACTATTACCGCTAAAATCCTCACCCGCCCCTGGAGCTGGGCAAACAGAAGTTTTTGGTCGCTGGCAATTCCAAAAAAGAGATGGAAAAAAACTGGTTTCAGGTTGAACAAAACTAAATTTTTTCCAAATTTTTGATGAACCAAAAAGCTTAAAAATAAAACAAAACCCAGGAACATTTCAAGGGTTGTAACTTTTTGAATTTTTAAAATAAAATTGAAGGACATTTTTAAAAAAATTGTTTCAAGCTGAAAAATCAAAATAGTTTGTTTGGAAAGTGTCTAAACGAAATGCTTTGACTTGTTAAGAACTGGGGGGAGGGGCTGGATGTGAACAATTCAGCAGACCGGATACGAATTCGCAAACTGCTGAATCTGCATTTTTCACCTAAAATTGGTTTAGATGAAAAGTTTCGCCCAGTCTAGTCCCCACCATTGAGGGGCACCGTAAGAGGGATCAGCTCTTCTAGCTGGTTCCCCAGCCCAAGTCTGTCTCCATTTAATGGGTCCCTCCCCCCCACTCCGCTTTAGGGTTGCCAATTTTAATTGGACGGATTCCTGAAGATTTTATCACATGACATGATCTTTAATTAAAAATTAATCTTGAATTCCTGCAGACTCCCGGTCACCCTGGAGGATTGGCAATGCTACTCCAGTTTCCTGGGCCACACCCGTGTCCCCACCTAATGGATCCCTTCCTCTGGGTTCCTGGGAGAAGCGTCTGTCCTCCATGAGCAGGTCTCCTTCCCCAGTCTCCAGGGCTGGGTCTGGATTCCTGTTTCTGGTTCCCTGGGCCTGGACCCCGTCCCTGTCACAGACTGCGGGGAGCTCAGATTCCTGTGAATCCTGCGGACTTCCAGGCTGCGGGGAGGGATGAGTCAGCAGCTTCCTGAAGACGAGTTGCAAGTAGGCAAACACTTTCCCCCTACCTTTCCAAAACCCACATCGGTATAGTGAGACTAGCTCCCCCACCACTGCCACCACTCCACGCACCAGGAGACGATTCCAGGACGCTGGCTCTGAAACAAAAAAAGAGAGAGAAAGGCCCCATGACTAAGGGAGTCCGTTAAATCATCCCACTGTTCCCATGAGGATCCCAGAAGATGAAGACGTTCCTGGGATACAGTAGGAGCTGAGTTGGGTCGTGCGCACATGGGCAGCACTCAGAGCAGCGGGAATGAGATCTCCAGGCTCATTATCCCCATCAGCCAACCTGACGGAGGGAGAAAGGTGAGCCCGGCAAAGCAGCCCCTGTTCCAGAGTCTGGGAACTGGGATTTTTAAGATGCTCCAGGATGGGGTCCCTCAGGTCTTAAGGTTAGAGGGGACGGTTAGGATCATCTACTCCAGCGTCTCCTGAAGCGTGGGGAAGGGCTAGCCGTGGTGGGAAGGGTGGGGTTTGAAGATGTATCCAGGAAAATGGGAGGTGGGGTCGCTAACACATTGCTGACGGGTGAGGGGCACGATTGGTTTCTTTGCCTTGAGGAGGGGGCTCAGCTTTTAAAAGTTTTGGGAACAATCATTTAGTCTGAGCCCTGGCATAACCCAGGCCAGAGACCGTCGCCTACTGATTCCTGCACCCAGTCCAGTGATTTATGGCACTGACTTGGCATTGAGAGGGATTTTATCATATGCTGAAATCCAGCTGCAGAAGGGAAAGGGCATTAGAAGCTGAAAGACCCCAGAAGTGGCTCTGGTTTTCTACTCGAAATAACCACCCGGGGCTGATTTTCCCCAGCCCAGCGCCTTGCAGTCATGCACCCAGCACCGAGTGAGTTCGGTGTGCAGGCAGGCTCCCAAATCCAGACAGTGGCTCTTCACACCCACTTTGCCCTGGCATCAGGGACTGCCCTGAGCACCCATCCTGCAAACATTTACACACCTGAGCCCTCCCACTGCCATCCAAGGCTACTCCTACGGATGGAGATAAACACGTGGCTAAAGCGTTTGCAGAGGTTCCAAGGAGCTGAGGCTCCATGTAAAAGGAACATTACTTCAGTTATTCCAATCTTGGGTTGATGAGATGCTCCTGCCCGCCCCCTCCCTTCACAGCTGAGTCTCCCACCCAGTGCAATTCTCCAAGGAACTTCCCACTCCGAAACCCTAGACACTGTGGCCAGCGCTAGCTGTCCCTCTGGCCCAATCCCATGCTTCAGGACATAGTCTGAACGCCACCGAGTCAGTAATTAATTCCCCACCTGCATTTACAGGCCACAGGGTCTCAGAGTCGGGAGTTCCTTGGAGAATGACCAGAGAGATTGAAGTGATAGCTGGGAGTGCTGGTAGCATAGGGCCTGAGGAGAGAGTCTACATAACCAGACAATCCTGCTGTCAGGGTGCCAATGCCTCAGATGAAGGGGCGTCCAGGATTTCCATGTTTATGGATCTTGGGTAGCAGATAGAAGACCCCTGGTCGGGGCTCTAGGGGTGTGTCTGTGCAGATTTGTTCTTGTGCTTTTTCAGGGAGTTTCTTGAGCAGATGCTGTAGTTTCTTTTGGTAACTCTCAGTGGGATCAGAGGATAATGGCTTGTAGAAAGTGGTGTTGGAGAGCTGCCGAGCAGCCTCTTGTTCATATTCCGACCTATTCATGATGACGACAGCACCTCCTTTGTCAGCCTTTTTGATTATGATGTCTGAGCTGTTTCTGAGGCTGTGGATGGTGTTGTGTTCTGCACGGCTGAGGTTATGGGGCAAGTGATGCTGCTTTTCCACAATTTCAGCCCGTGCACGTCGGCAGAAGCACTCTATGTAAAAGTCCAGTCTGTTGTTTCGACCTTCCGGAGGAGTCCACCCAGAATCCTTCCTTTTGTAGTCTTGGTAGGAAGCTCTCTGTGGGTTAGTATTTTGTTCAGAGGTGTGTTGGAAATATTCCCTGAGTTGGAGAGGTCGAAAATAGGATTCTAGGTCACCACAGAACTGTATCCTGCTTGTGGGGGTGGGGGGGCAGAAAGAGAGGCCGCGAGATAGGACAGATTCTTCTGCTGGGCTAAGACTATAGTTGGATAGATTAACAATATTGCTGGGTGGGTTAAAGGAACCACTGTTGTGGCCCCTTGTGGCATGTAGTAGTTTAGATCGTTTAGTGTCCTTTTTCTTTTGTAGAGAAGCAAAGTGTGTGTTGTACATGGCTTGCCTAGTTTTTGTAAAGCTCTCCAACACCACTTTCTACAAACCATTACCCTCTGATCCCACGGAGGGTTACCAAAAGTTAGTGCCTGTCTCACCCCCCAGCAACCTGCAAGGTCTCGTGCCAGAAAAGGGAAGCTGCTCCCAGATCTGGAGCTGCATTCGCATGTCGTGATGGCTGTCCTGCACCATGGTCTCCATGGGCTGGTAGGTCATCAACCTCCATCTCTGTCCCAGCTGCAGGATGGCCTCTGGTTCCTGCTCCTTCAGGCACCTACTACCCCTTTCATGGCCATCTCACCCTGGGACAGCCTGAAACTGGAAACTTGGGCTCGAACAGGAACTGTTTGCTAGGAAAGGTGCTGAAGACACAACGGAAGAGGAAATCCTTTGGACTGGATTGAAATTATTCCAAAGGAAAGTGAATGAGAGAAAATGCCCAGCGTTATCCTCCGAGCGAAAGAAAAAAATGAAGGTGAGAAAGGACCATTCTGTCCATCTTCTGTGTAACACAGGCCCTAGAACGTCACCGAGCGCTTCCTCCAGAAAACGTACGACATGGGACTGAGCCAGAGCACATCTTCTGGAAAGACATCTCCATGCATTAGAGCCAGCTGGTCAGAAACAATCTTTCTTCTGCAGTGACGTGAAGTTAAAGGACATGGAGAAGAAGAAAACCTCGACTCGGGTTGTCACTGGAGCTGAAGCAGAGAGGCCAGGCCAAACACGGTTAGGGCCCGGGACTGACTATCAGCAGATCTGCCGTTTTCTATTCCTGGCTTTTTGACCATGAGTGAATCTCTTTGCTTCTCTGTGCCTCAGTTTCCATGACCATAAAATAACGCTACTCAGGGTTATGTTTTCTTCTCTCCTCATTTTCAAGGCGGGACACTTAGATACATTTGGGGCCTGTCTACGCTACCGGTCTAGAGTGTATTTCTAAGCTGATGACCCCCACATATTGTTCAGAAGCTATGGATGGCACAAGCTCCGAAGTTAGTTCTGTGCTTAGCCCCTATGGCACAGCTGGGCTGGGCGGCCTTTTCTCGCTGTGCTGTGAGGAGCAGGTTCTGGGCACTAGGGATATGAAGAGGCTCTCAAGGACTAATACTTGAAAATAAATATCAATGAACTGCAACCCAAATAAAAATCACTGCTGCTAACATTGGTGGGTGCAGAGTGGTAATTAATGATGAGGAGAGGGCAGTGACACAGAGTAATCGGATCCCTTGAGAAGCTGGACCCATTCAAAGAAAACAAGTTGGAAAAGAACCAAAGGAAGGGTCCTATCGCTAGCAACAAAGCATGCAGGCCACACCTACAGAATGGGGCAGTGTATCCAGGAAAGCACTCACTGTGAAGAGGATTTTGGGGCCATGCTGGGCAAGCCATTCAACATGAGCACCCAGGGTGATGCTGTGGTGAACGGGGCTAAAGCCATCATTAGATGTATGAAAAGAGCAGTGAGGAGCAGAGGGAGGTGACACACCATGAGGAAGACTGATCATGGAATACTGCATCCAGTTTTGGCGTCCACCTTTGACAAAAGATTTGGAAATATTGGAGATGGGGCAGCAAAAAGCAATGAAACATTTTGAGGGCTGGAGAAAAATGCCTGCGAGTGAGCTATTGAAAGAGCTCAGCCTGTTTAGGTGATAAAAAAGATCGGGAGGTGACGTCATTTGAAGTGTTGAAGTGACTTCATGAGGAGAAACTATCGGGTATTAAAGGGCTCATTGATCTAGCAGAGAAAAGCATAACAAGACGCAGTGGCTGGAAACTCAAAAGAGACCAATTCATATGAGAAAGAGGGCAGACATATTCAACACTGAGAATGAATCACCAAAGGAACAAACTAGAAAGGGAAGTGGTGGAATTCCCCACCTCTTGATGTCTTCTAATGAAGACGAGATGGCTTTCTGGAACATGTGTAGTCAAAAACTAGCTACTATTCTCTACAGAAAGCATGTGATTTGCAGGGGGTCTGATGACGTACTCTAATTGTCTCTTCTGTCCATAAAGTCTGCTAATTTATGAAAAACTGAGCTTTGCCTGGGGAGAAGCCTCTGATGTTTTACTGTGTTCGGCTTGAGCCCACAATGAACGCTCATTGCGTGGGGTGATCCAGGGGAAGCAGCTCAAACATCCGGTGTGGCTAGACAGGGGCAGGACATCAGCACTGCAGGGGAGGGGTGGGTGTGGCAGTGACATCACAAGGGCCTTTGGCAGGACCTCAGCCTATTGGACAAAGGTGGTGGGGAGGCGATGACCTCACAGAGAGATCTTGACATCAGCCAGGCAGGACAGGGGTGCAGGACAGGGGCAACCTCGGAGATCCCTGTGGCTTTGCTTCAGCACGTCTCCTTCTCGAGGTCTCTCCTGGAGGACTGAGAGAGCATTCACTTTCACGTACGCGAGCGCAAGGAGGACCCTCTTCGGAGTTTTCTCCTTTTCTTTTCGTGGTTTTGCTTGAAAACAGACGTCCCTGTAGAGAAGGTAAGAGCCTTGGAGAGGTTTGGAACCTGTTCAATCTGATCCATCAGGTGCCGGCTGATTTTTAGGAAAGGAAAACACTAGATTGTGGGGACAGCATTTTATTTCTGACCTAGGACTTTGTCCCTTAGAATCACTGGGGACATTGGGGTTTCTCCTTTTTGTTTTCCCTTTTGCTCTGTCCCTCCTACCTTCCTCTTCTTGCTTCCTTTGTCCTTTTCCTCTGCTCTCCTCCCACCACCAGGAGCTGTGTGTCTGGAGCGGGGGTGGGGATTGTGGGAGGCCCTCACAGAGAGGTGAGACTGGACTAGTGCTCCGAGAGTGATCCCCTCGGTGGTGACCAGGGCCATTCTTTGGGCTATTTGGTGAGACCCCTTAGCCTCCCACCCCTCAAAGTCTCAACCTTGATTGGCTGAGGAGGGGGCTATTGACAGGGAGGAAACTCTGGTCTTTCTTGTTCTCTTTTATGACCAAGCAAATAAGTCACAACCAGTTAGATGTTTGACCAATGTGGATGCTGCTCTCCATTCATTGTCTCGGAGCAGTTCATGATCCTCTCGAACATTCCAATTCTTCTGAAATACTTGCTGAATAATTACTATGAAGAATTGTTGGTCTATAGCTCATTTGAGAGCAACTGCATCAGCTAAGACAAGTCCCTGCACCTTTCTCAGCCTTCATTTCTCCTTCTGTCAAGGAGGAATAACAATCCTCTCCCACCTACCTCGCCATGGGTGGGTGATGGGGATCCACTGAAGAGTGTCACTCGGAGCAGTGCAGACTAGGGGGTGTCCTATCACACTGAGCCATAGCAGATTATGACCAAATATTCGATTTCATTTGCATTTTATTATTTTGAAATTGTGAAGAGCAGCAACTACTTAGCTCAGCCTGAAGCATCTCATCTAATGTTCTAGATCATAGTGTCTCCCCTTTGTGTACGACGAGACAGTTTAATGCACTGTGACGGACAGGAGATGCTCTTGTTTTGCAAACAACTATTTTTGCAAAGAATTTTCATCCTACTTGTTATGATTTCAAGAAACAAAGTGGTTTCGTCTGAATGGATTTTCTGACAGAAAACGGTTTCCATGAAAATGTTCACACCTTATTTCCTGGGCTCTGGAAGTGCTGGGATGTCAGGATCCTGCAGGCGTTGTCAGCTCCGCCCTAGGGCAGTGTTCTGCACCCCCCTGCTGCTGGCTGAGTTTCTCCATCCCTTGGCAATAAGACAGACTCTTCTTGTCACAGCCAGTCGATCGCCCTCGTGTCATCACCCTGCCTGCTGGCTGGGCAGGGTAACTCCTGAGGTCACCACCCTCTCCAGCCTGCCTTGGGCTTGGGGAGTGAGGAGGAGGGCGAGGGACGTCTGCTGACCCTGAACATCCGCCATCCATCGTACCATCACTGAGAGCAAGTGAGTGGCATTCGGGTTCCTCGGTGGCTTCCCCTGTCTGTGTGGGGAGAGGCAGAAAGAGGGGGAGAGGGTATCTCCCAAGGGGGATTTCATTTGCAAACAGCCCCCAAGAGCCCCTCACTCTTAGACCGGGCAGGAGCTTCTCCAGAGCCGTCTCCAGTGTGTTTGGAAAGGTTCCAGCAATGGGGCTCCCAGCCCTTCCCTTGTGGGACACTGTTCCCCAGGCTGAGAGTCTCTGAGCTGGGCCAGAGCCTGTGAGCTGCTGAGCATGGAAATCAATGGGGAACGAGGAGGGTCCTGGTCTTCCTGTGCCAAGGGTCTTTGTGACTTTGAGGTGGGGAATGGTTTCCCAGGAGAAGTCGGGACTCCTGGTTTCTCTTCCTTCTCTAGCCTGGGTGGGAGAGTGGCCTGGGATAAGAGGAAGGGGCTGCTTGTCCAGAGTAACCGATGGTCTTTGGGACTGACCCCATTGCTGGAAAAGGATGAGACTTCCTGGCTATTGCAGCAGCAGGGATTACGAGGGGGAACACTGGGAGCAGATCATGCAATGAACTCCTGCCCGTGTGTGGAGATGGCTCTCCCTGCACTCCTGTGGGGGCAGAGGGGGCGGCTGTGGTTGGAGCAGGGAGGAGGAGGGCCGGAAAAGGGCCAGGAGTGAAAGGCTGCCTTGAGCCCAGACTCACCCCTGCTCCCCGCTCGGTTCCAGGATGGCCAGGCTCCTGCGGATGTTGCGGAGGAAGGCTCTGCAGGTGGCCCCAGAGCCTGAGGGAAGCAGCTGCCGCTTTCCCGAGGGGCAGAGCAAGCCCTGCGTCCCCGCTGGCGGGGAAGCAGCTCCCGTCCAGGCCAGACGGCGGAAGTGCCCGGCCTTCTGGAAAAGGACCCCGGCTCCCGGCGCAGGCGCCGAGCTGGGAGCGGCCCCGACCAGGCCCCGGTGGAGCTGGCCCAGGCTGCGGTTTGGCAGACAGGACCCAGCCCAGGAGGGGCGCCGGGCAGGGTGGCTCTGGGGCTGGTTGTGTGGGCAGCAGCGGCCCCAGGAGCCCAGCCCTCCTTCCCATCAGGAGGCCTCGCCCTGCCCGCTCTCTGAGGCCCTTCCAGCCCCCGCCGGCCAGGAGGGGGAAGGTCCCTGGCCCAGCACCGGCAGCTCAGCCTGGGACCGCGGCAGCACCTGGGCCTTTGGCAGCAGCCAGGCCGACGGGCGCCACGGCTTTGTGCCAGGTGAGGAGCCAGGCTGGGCTCCGGGAGGGCTGAGGACGGGATGTGAACACCCTGGGCCCAGACGCTCTCCCAGGGATACGGGGGGGGGGGGTCCCCAGCCCAGGTGTCTGGCCTGAGCCCCGCGAACCCCACGAACAGCAGCAGCCGTCACACAGCTGCCCCTTCCGCACGGGGACCTGGGGGTGGGGGCGTGAGGAGCTGCTGCCACCTTGGTCCTTGCTGCTCCGGAGCTGGGTGAATCGGCACCTCCCCTGGAGTCCTGGGCAGGGGAGGGGGGCTCTGCTCTGGGCTTCGGCAGCTGTTGGGGGCTGAAGGTATCCCTGAGAGGGAGGTTTGGGGCCCCATCTGCCCTGGGTGCCTGAGATGGGAAGGGGGGTCTTGAATCCTGCTCTGCCCACCACGCCCCTGTCCTTCCCTCCCTGGTGCAGGGAGCCCCCTGGATTCGGAGCAGGAGGAAGGGGTGGACGTGGCCAAAGATGAAGCTGCTCTCAAGGTCATCCGAGAGCAGCTCCAGTGCAGAGATAAGGTACAAATGTTCCCCACCTGGGCTGGAACCAAGATTGCCCTGTCCCTTCCCAGCATCCCCACCCCCTGCCGAGGGTCTTGTCCCTCCTGATCCACCACCCCTAATGGGGCCCTTTTACATCCATGAAGTGAGACCCCCAAGATGGGGGTGTTTGTCCCACAACAGCCGAGGTCGTCTCCCCCAACAGGCACTGTCCCAGTTCCTGATCCTGCTTGTGTAGGAGTGGTGGGGGATTTGGAGAATAGGCGGGTCCCCACAATCCCCCATTGAGGCCTGAGCCCTGGAGCTGGTGTGGGTGGGGCAGGAAGGTCCCTCGCTAACAGGTTCTCTCTCGCTATACCCCACTCCTGGTGGGTCCAGGATGAGGGGCAGCAGCTCCTGTTCCTTCAGGCCATGTACCCCGCATGTCTGGCTGCACGGGAGAGAGGGGAGAACACGCTGGAGCCGCGCTGCTGCAAGGCGGCTGTGGTGAAGAGGATCGTGGTGAGTGAGACACGCCATACGGCAGCTGGCGGGAGGAGAGAGACATGGGATTGGCAGGGGTATGGCCAGGCTAATGCGTGGGGGCTGGGTGGTGTTGGAGGGGGCAGCAGAGGGCAGGGATTGCTGGGGCTGAAGACTTGGGAGAAATTCTGAGATTGGTGGGTAGTTGGCAGGGGGGGAATTGTGGGGCTGGATGGCACCTGAGAGTGGGGGACAAGGAATCACATGGTCCCATTTTGGTCGTCGGGATGGGGCTGAATGGGGGCAGATTTGACAGGGAGGAGGAGAGAAGGGGATTGGGAGTGAGCTGGGCAGGAATCCGGGAAGAGGGACAAGTTGGATGGGTAGGAAGGAATCGGGGGAGTGGGAGGTGGTGGGGGATCCTGCTGGCCATGTGGGACACTGGCTGTGTCATCTCCTCACTGGGAGGTGTCAGTCGGGCCTGAATCTCACACGCTCCTTTGTCTCCTTCGCATCTCACAGGAGCTCATCGAGGAGCTTCCCGATGACTCGTCACCCAGCGCCATCCTCGCCCACTCCCTGGCTGCAGTGGGGAACCTCTGGTACTGAGACAGCCCCACCCTCCCACCCTGCCGGCTCCCCTCACCCCAGTGCTGCTCAGGCCCAAGGCTGGGAGTCACCGTCACTGTCCCGCCCAGGTCACCTCCCAAGAGTGGCGCCTCTGGCAGAGATGGTGGGGTGGGGAGGGTCACTCTGTCCTGGCGGGGCTCTTCTTTTCACTCCCATAACATGACAGGAGCCTTGGGGAAGGCCTCACTCCCGGGCTCAGATACAGGAGGGGCCGCAGGCTCCAGGGAACAGGAGCTATTCCTGTCCTGCCACTGTCTGTCTGGGACACCTTGGCCTTGTCATTCCCAAGCTCAGTGCCTCAGTTTCCATTCTCACCAGCCTGTGCCTCTATCCCTGTGGGTTGGTGTCCGTGTTGGCGACTGTCCCACCCCCGTACTGCACAGTCTAATACCAGCTCCTCTCTCTTGCCAGCACCATGAAACCTGCCCTGGAGCCAGCCCTAGAGACCCACCTCTTGCGAGCTGCCCTTCACTCCGTCTTCACCCTGGGCACGGAGAAGGACACCACCGGCATCCAGGTACCTCCTCCTCCTCCTCCATCCTCCTCCTCTTCCAGAGTGCTCCTTGGTCCTGCTCCCTTGATTCGCTGGAGCTCCAGATTTAGGGGTGGGGTAGCGGAGATGGAACAAGCTGCAGGGTTGGATCCTTCCCTCCAGCAGGGAAGAGATTACCCCTCTCTGGGGGATTTCTTTCTTTCTTTCTTTCTTCCATAAGCCGTGTTTTGCCCAGAAGCCCAGCTTCCATCCATAGCAACTTGGCTGTTTCATACTCTTCTGCTACAAGGCCCTCTGCAGAGACCTGCTAAGCTCATGGATCAAAGGTCCAGGGGTCATCAATTTTTGTGAATTGCCTGTGGTGGGATGTGAAGGAGAGAAGCCAGGAGATGTGTTTGGGAGTCTCCCCAGTGCTTCCCAGAGACCCCTCTTCGCATCCTGTGGCAGGTGTAGGCTCAGGTTCCCTAACTCTGACCCATGCTTTGCAGGCTCTGCACAAAGTCATCCCAGAGGTCCTGGATGCCATGCTGGGGAATCTGCTGGCAGAGTCCCCAGACACAGACAGGCTCCACTTCATCTTGGAGGTGAGCCCCGTTTTACCTGAACTCTTTGGGGGACTGGTAAGGAGAGACTGGAAGATCCATTTTCTACTGTGTCCTCCTCAGATATTCCCCCCTGCGCAGAATGTCTCAGGCCCCTGGGGCTGGGGGTGTGGGGGGCTCATTTGCAAAGCAGGTGCAGCTGGCCATTGAGTCTGACCTGCCTCCTTTCCCTACAGCATGTCAACTTCTGGGTCGTGTCCAGGGTGTCCCAGGAGCGAGCCAGGGCCATCAGGAGCAGCACAGCCCTGCTGAGATACACAGTCACCCTCCCTGAGTTTGACGTAAGTGACCTCCGACCCCAGCTTGCTGGCTCCCGGCGGAGGCGGGCTGGCTCCGGCAGGCTGCAGGATCTGCTGCAGCCGGGGCTGTGGCTTAGGAGGGTTCTTCCTGGGGAGGCAGGGACTGAGCTCGGCTTGAGTCAAGTTCTTCTGGTCCTGGTTCAGTGTTGTCCCTGGGCCTTTAAGGGGACCATGCTCCAGCCCCTGCTTGGCATCCCAAAACAGCTCCGGGCTCCCTTGGCAGCAGAGCAAATGAAGGGTCGATCTCAAGCTCCTCTCCCCCCAGCATCTCCTGCAGAGGGGCTAAAGGGAAGGAGCCCTCTGGCCCAGGGGGGACAGGGAGCTAACAGGAAAATGCTGATGGAGTCCCCTCTCCTCTCCCTTCCATTAGATCTCAGCCGAGTTCCCTAAGATGGGGCACCATGTGGCCCAGCTGGCTCTATTTGTCAGCGATCCAGACAAGGACATCAGCCGGCAGGCCAGGGAGGGGACTTACCGGCTCTACCAGCTGCTGCTCCGACAGAGGGGTAAGGAACCCAGCTGGGACACGGAACCCAATCGGGGACTGAGAGTGACCACAGGTGGATAATGGGACCCCAGACCATTTCTCTCCAACTGACCCCAGCTGGAGGACAAGTCTCTCTCTGCCTCTGTTCTTTTCCACTCCACTGTGGAGCCACCAATGGGATTGGAAGGACACAGAAACTGTAACCAGAATGAGGAGAAAAGTCTCTCTCTCTCTCTCTCTTCCAGGGCTGACCATACATGACGCGGAAGATCTCTGGTGCTATGACTGGCACCAGGACAGAAGGCTCTTGGGCTACAAAAATACAGCCAGAGTTGGGGAGGTAAGGGCACTGTGCCAGGGCATGACACAGCCCGGGGAGTGGGGCTGGCTGAGTTCCCTGCAGTGGATGCCTCCTGGAGACAGGAAAAGAGCCCACTCCTTATTTCCAGCTCAGAGTTCCTCATCCAGCAACCAGTGGGACAGGCTGGTGCTAAAGGTCCCACATTGGAACCTTGCTAGTTGCCGTGATTTGAGTGTCTTACATGGCTGCATTGCTACGTGGCATAAGGAGGATCCCCGGGTGGGATAGTTAATATAGGATTATGGCTCTGGGTGTCTCTCTGCTCCTTGTCCCCCTGGCTGATCCCCAAGTGTCTGAGAGGAGAGCCCTGGGTCAGTCAGTCACGATTCCTTGATCAGACCCTTGTTTAATTCCCTTCACCCTGTAGAAGAAGAGAAAGGAGGTGGGCTTTGCCCAATTCCATTGACGGTCAGGAAGGAGAATTCCCCAACCTGGGAACTGGGTAGGGGACATAGTGAGCTCCAGAGCCAATATGGACCACATGCGCCCCCGTCATGTCTCCAGACCTGGCCAGGGAATGGCAGAGTATCTGGACCTCAGCCACTGTTCCAAAGAAGCACATTGTCACTGACCCAAGTTGCGGCTACTTGCTGCACAAGTAGAAAATCAAAGACATCAACCCCACCCCTCCGCCCCCCCGTCTCACAACTGTGGTGAGAATATCCAAACCTTCGAACACACCGTAACACAGTGCCCCCAGACTGGAGTCAAAGGTGAAATGGGTGATTTCCACAACATCACAGAGGAGGCCTTGGAGTGGCTCCTGGATCGACAAGGGCATCGACAGAACGCTGCTCCACAGACGCCCCGTGAGAGAGACTGTGTGAGCTTGTCCCTCCTCCCACAAGCTGAATTGCTGCAGCGGAAGAAAAGTCTCCGAGGAGTGTCTGTGATGGGGACTGGGCCATGGGTCTCCTTGTCCTTGTCAGGCTGCAGGTTGGATTCCCCTTGAAGAAACCAAGGAGCTGCAGAGGCCATTCCCAGCGACGAGAGAAATCACTAAGCTGGGGTGAAGAGACCTTTAGCTGTCAGCTCCAACCCCCTCGTCCCCCACAACACACACACACTCCTCTAGGCGCTGAGATGCAGGAGATCTCTCTGCTGGAAGCAACACAGGGTCCCCTGTTGTTTCTGTGCCCTGCACAGCAGAGTGGGCCTGCTCACACACATTAGAGATCCATTTCCAGCCCATCCTGGCCCCTGCCAGAAATTGCCCTCCTGAAAGAGCCACTGGAGGCTTTGGTCCCTAAGCATCTGCGACCTTTTCATAAAGGGGCTTCCCTGAGCCCTGGGACCCTGAAAGAGTCCTGGGGAATGAACTGCCTTGGCCACAGCAGCTCTCTTCCCCGCCCTTTGGGGCACTAGACGGTGATGCCATTGTACGGCCGGGACTTGGAGGCTGGCTCTGGGCAATCTGCTCAAGCCTCGTGTCCTCTTGGTTTTAGGTCTTTGGAAAATTCTTCTGCGACGGGCAGAAAAGATCCTTTCTACAGACTGCAGTGCTGGCCATCCACGACCCACTGCTGCGTGTCAGCCAGGCTGGGCTGGTACTCGTCTACTCCCTCCTGGGGGAAGCCCAGCAACTGATGGGGGTCACGGTAAGCAGCTGCAATCGACTCAGGAGCTTGGGGTTCGGCCCAGGACCTCATTCCCTTCCGATCGCCATTCCCTGGCCTGGTAGCAAGGAGCCTAGTGGGGACTTCTGGACTTCATGGACTTCTCGTCTTAGGATGTGGTGCTCTGCTATCACTCCTGGAAAGGACAGGACAGTCCCCTAAGTGCCCTCTGGGAACCTTTCCTGCCCCACAGAGCTGCACCCATTTCCCCATGGCCTAGTGTCAATGTCACCCGAGCCACCATCGAGAGTTGCTCCCATCCCTGGCAGCCTGGGAGGCCAAGGACTGACTGGAGATGGCGACTGACCAGGAAGGGCTGAGGCACATGGGCGTGGGAAGCTGGTCTTGCTGCTGGTAGGGTTGGACCCGCTCTCGAGCGATTGGGAGGATTCAGTCAGCAGGGGCTGCTGACCTGCCCCGTTCACCAGGCCTGCCATCCTGTGGCTTCAGCTTTTGTCACTGGGGTGACTTAGGGAAAGGTCTCAACCTCTCCCCATCCCACTTCACTGCTGCAAGAATCCCTCCTGCCCCCCGCCACCCTGCTAGAGCCCCCTCCCTGCCCTACCTGGGTGGGGATGGAGGTGGGGGTGGAGGAGAGGGTTCTACGAACTTGAGCGGTGTCCCCAGGTGGGTTGGAGGTGGAACAGCTGTCAGGGCACTGATGGGGAGGTGGCAGGAGCTCACCCGACAAGGAGGGGGGTTGGCACTGGAGGTCACTAGAGAGGACAGCAAGCCTCCATCCTGGGGGTCGGGAGGGTGAATCCACCACTCAGACATGAGCAGCTGCTGGGTGGAAATGATGGTGCTGGTTCCAGGTGCCCTTAATCCTCCCTGGTTCCTGGGGAGCGTCTCAGTCTCTGACAGGTTCTCGTTCCCCTGCAGCACGAGGATGTCACAGCCAAGGTCATGGGCCAGCTTCACATCATCAGGCACTTGCACCAGATGCCCGAGGCGCTGCAAGGGCTGTGGCTCGTCTGATGCTCTGAAAGGTTCCCCTCCCTGTTCAGCAAGTCCCCTCCCTGCTGCAGGTACTGCTCTGTCTCACTGTAAATGCGGGGCTAGTGGAAGGGGAAATGGAGGCCTCCTAGAGAACAGACTCTGACCTCCTCCTGACCAGCAATGGGGTTTCACCGTCCTCTCAGCAAACCTGTCAGCCGGGCTGGACCAGGAGGAGGGTATCTAACAGGGTGGCTTGGCCTGTGGCTGCCAAGCCTGGGGCTAGGCCAAGCTGATGACCAAGTGAGCCCCACCTGAGAGGAAACAAGGGGAAACAGCAGCAAAAGTACAGAAGCAGAGCAAGCTGTTCAATAGACGGTCTCTGGCCAAAACCTGGAGTCCAGGGTCGGACTGGGTTCTCTCACCGTCCCTAAGGAAGGGGACACAGAAGACCATAGAAACCCAAGAAGGGCAGGCCAAGCCGAAATCAGGCCGAGGAAGAGCTCCCCACGAGGGTGGAAGGCCTTGTTTCTGTTCAAGACATTTTTGGACTTTGTTTGGAAGGAGCACGACCCAGGAAGGAGTGGAGTAAAGGCCAGTCACCTGGCTGGGGGGCTGAGTTCCCAGCCAACAAACTGCAAGCGTGAGTATCAGCGGGGTTGCTAGCCCAGCGAGAAAGCAGTGACACGAGGCCTGGCCAGCATCTAGCGGTGAGTGAACTCTGGTACGCACCTGCTTCCATTCTGGAAACAGCCTGGTATTGGAGAGTGGGTGGGGAGAGCAGGGAGGTGGGAGGGGTTCCTGAGGCTGGGGTCGGGAGGAAGCTGTGGGGCTGGGAGGGGAAGGACATAGCCCAGCTTGTGGGAGGGATCCTGCTGGCTGTGTCTGGAGCCCTGTGTAGCCTCTTCTGTGGGAAGTTCCCATGGGTCAATGGGGCCTGAATCTCTCCTGCTCCTTTGGTCTCTTTGGGCTTCACAGGAGGTGTCTGGTGAAGTGCCCTTGGACTCCGGGCCCAGCACCGCTCAGAAATTATTCGCTACCTTCAGAGAGACAGGGCACAGCTCAGCCTGTTGGGTAGGCTGGAGACTCACACTTCACTCGAACACACGACACTGAGGTGGTTTTGGAAGCACAGTAACAAAGAAGAGATTTAAGTGACACTAAGCAAGAGAAAGAGACAAATTTCAAACAGACAAACAAAACACGACACACTTTGTAGTGACTAAAACTGAATCTTAACAAGTCCCAATCTTTGCCTTAGCAGTTTCCAGACTAACATCTCAGCTTTCCTAACAGACCTTCTTTGATGTCCCTGTAGGGTAGAAAACTTCTCTGTCGAATCCACTGATTTGATTGCTTCGTCTTCTGGTTTCAGACCCTCTGTTCTCCTTCCGGGCTGCTGGGACCCTGACTGTAACATCTCTCTGGCCCAGCCTCTTACACAGATGTGTGCTGCAGCCAGCCCAGCGCAGGGAGCAGTGGGGACAGATGATCTCATCCTGTCAGACCAAGAAACAGTGCTCCCAATGAGGCTTAGATGGAAAATCCCAGGCATCTCCTGGAGGTAAGAACCGTCCACTCTTCCGGGCACTTGGGGCTGTTGCAACAAAGAGGGGGCTCCTGTTCCATTGCCTATTTGTCCTCATGACTGTGTTTTTTTATTCTCAGAGGATGCGTCTGGGACCCTGGAGACTCTTTCGTGAAGGAGGTTTGAGCGGGGAGAGATCAGTCACTGTCATGACCCCCAGGTCATTAACCCGGGTCTCCAGGGTTCCTGGGAGCAGCCACCCTCCAGCACGCCACCTGGAAGCCTACGAAAAACTGCTTACCTAGGACTGACGAAGTCCAGACCCAATTTGAGGCTCCATCCCTGAGGACCTATTGGCAGAGTCCCAGAACAGCTAATCGGCCCCCGGGACCTCCTTAAACCAGCAGCGGGAACAAGGAGCTGTCTGAACACCCGAGCTCCTCCCCGCCCCCTCTGGACCGTGTGTTGGCTGTTCCTGCTCCCGCTCCCCAGGCTTGATTTCCTGGCATGCGGACTCGGGGTGACTCATCTGACTTGAGGTGCTGAACACAATTTGGTCTTTTGCTTCTGCTCTTCCAGTCCTGACCCAGCTGACTCTCGACTCCTGCCTTGTGAGTGTGGACTCTGCCTCTGACCACTAGGTCTGGCTGCTCATGACCCGGCCATGACACTGACTTTTCGACAATTCCTCCAGTGCCCTTTTCTGCTCTCCAGCTCTGCTCTCCCAGAAGACACACCGATCCCTGGCTCCCAGAGTCCTGCTTGCCTGCTGTTCAAGGGCTCAGGGGGAGAGCTTGTCTTGCCCCCTCCCCTACCACAGCTGCTTTTCCTCGGGGACTCTCCCTAGCGCAGAGGAGAATCCGTCCTGGCAGCAATTCAGGAAGTCACGGAAGGGACGGTCTGCTCAGCTCCCTCTGCAATGCCACTGCCCGAGACCATCACGAGTGGGTGCCCAGTGACTGCGCCGGCAGCTCCTTGAGAGACTCCTGGGGCAGGGCAGTCGTGTTTCCCGGTGACCACGGGAAGCCATGCAAAGAGTGCGGCACTGAGGAGACTCTCCTGCTGTCCCAAAGGGTTTCTGTTCTCCTGCACGGTCAGACCGTGGGGCCGGCTGGCAGAATGGGGAAGAGCTGGTTGGCGATGAGTCGGAGGATTCACCATGGAGGTGGCAGCAGCTGCAGATCCTGGAGTCGCCTGTGGTCGGGTTACCATGCGTCCGGAGTTTCCCGGACATGTCCGGCTTTTGGGGTTTTAAATCACCCTCCGGGAGGAATTTGTAAAACTCTCCAAAGGGCCGGGATTTCCCTCCCAATGCAGCGCTCTGGGGGTGGGGAGGGGGGGAGCTGCGCGCTCTGCGGGGGAGCACGGCACTGTGTCTGGCTCCGCACCCCAGACACACTGCTCTGAGCAGCAGGGTAAGGGGGCCGGGGGGGCTGGAGAAGGGGCATGGGGTCCCAAGGGACAGTCAGAGGACAGGGAGCAGGAGGGGTTGGGTGCGTCAGGGATTCTGGGGGGAGCCTGTCAGGGGGTGGGCATATGGAGAGGGGTCGGGGGTGTCAAGGGACAGGGAGCAGAGAGGGATTGGATGGGGCGGAGGTTCGGGGGGAAGTCAGGGGCAGGGAGCAGGGGGGATTAGATGGTTTGGGGGTTCTGCGGGGGCAGTCAGGGGACAGGGAGCAGTTAGATAGGTGTGGGAGACCTGGGGGTCTGTCAGGAGGCGGGGGTGCGGATAGGGGGCGGAGCAGTCAGGGGACAGGTAGGGAGTGGAGTTCTAGGGGGGCAGTTAGGGTGGGGGGGTCTAAGGAGGAGGTAGTTGGAGACAGGGAGAAGGAAGGCTTAGACTGAGGGCGGGGTACTGGGGGGGGCGATCAGGGGACAAGGAGCAGCCGGGGTTGGATGGGTTAGCAGTTCTGTGGGGGGCAGTCAGGGGGCAGGAAATCGGAGGGAGTAGATAGGGGGCAGGGCTACCACTCCCCCCCGCCCCACCCCGGAGTGTCCTCTTTTTTGAAAGTTCAAATATGGTAACCCTACCCTATGGGCCCAGCCTCCACTCCTGAGAGTTCAGGCGAACCTCCCCCTGTTCTCAGGGAATCTTTGGCTTTGGCGCCTGGGCCTGCCTGCCGAGACAGAGGACTCAGTGTTTCCATCAGGCTGCTCAGTTGCGAATGCAGCCACCCAAAGACGTGAAGAATGGAAGCGGAAGAGCAAAGCTGGACCCTCCGCTGAGCTCCTGCAATCAAGTGAGCCCAGCCTGGAAGAGACGAGGGAAAGCTCCAGGGTGGCTGGTGGCTGCAGGAATCCAGGGGAGGAGAAATAAATAGTTCATGATGAATCCTATGGGCTTTGTCTTGTGTGGTGAAAGGTTTAAAATGGGTCTAGTTACTATCACATTCAACTTTACAATGGCTGTGTCTGATAGAAGGGCAGGTCTGGAAAGGTCAGAGGTCACTCGAGGAGCTTCAAGTCTCCGATTCTGTCCCTATTTCCTGCTTTGACCAGCTGATCTCACCCCAACCCATCCCTCAGGTGGTCGCAGTGGTGAGCTCTTGCCCTCTTTTTCTGGATGAGCCACCAGCATGGGGACAGGATACATGTGGCCAAGGAAATGGAGAGGCATGGGGGTCACTGGCAGAGGCATGCAGAGAACTTGCAGAGTTGCCTGTCAATGCAGCTCCTCTGGGTGGAGCACGGTAGGGTCCCGTGCACTCAGGGGCACCATTTCAAATTTTGGTGGTGGCGGGGAGGATAATTTCACCATGATTCCAGGGGCTACTTAGGCACCTGAAAACTCTCGTGTTTTGGCAGATAACTTAGCAAAGAGCAGACAGGAACACTTGCCAGACTGCTTTCCGGGGAAGACAGCTATAAGAATGGATCCAGGGAATGGTTCTGTATCTCTGAGCTGTTTGGACACTTTCAGGGAACATTCCCAATGCAAGACAGAGATCCCCAAAGTTATCCTGGGTAACCCTGAGAGACTTATGGAAAACTAGCAGGTACCACATCTCTGCTGTCACTTTGCACTGACAAACTTGGACCGTCCGAACCTGTTCATGTATTTTACCTGCTTTAAGCTCTCAATAATTTTCACATATAAAAGAAAGAAAATTAAATAAATGATGTAGTTACACTGATATACGGCCATAGCGTAAACCCAACCTCAGAGCTGTCCCATTGAAATGGAATTATTCACAGCAGTCTTTACAGTTAAACATGCACGTAAGGGTTTCCAGGGCCGAGATTAAGGCCACACTTTATGAGAGGTGCCGACGCAAGAAGAGAAGAGCTGGGCAAAAACTGAAATGCCACTTGGAACTTGGCCCAAACAATGCAGCATGAAAAATAAACTCATCTTGTTATATAGTAATAGAGCTGGTTCAAAATGGTTTTACACTCACAATGCAACCTTTGAAGTAAAAATGCCACTTTGGATTACATGGATCATTTGAAAAAAGTTCCAGTTTAAAAAAAAACATTTTGGATTTCTCTGCCCTCTGGAGAGAGAACGTGGAGTTTTTCATACCAAAACTAAACAAAAATTTGATAATTAAAAACATTTGCAAATACGTTTGAAGAATATGGGGGGGGGAGTGGTTTCTTCTTCAATTTTCATGACCCTCCCCATCCCCGCTATTTTTGACCAGTTCTAATTATGAAGAAATGTCTGTATGTCCATGAATGATAAATATGTCTGCTCCTGAAACATTTAAAAACAACCGCTCTTATCAGGAGCACTGAGGTCACATTACGTAGAGAAACATCCAGGCCTGCAGGTGAGGTGAGGTGAGGTGCATGTTTTGCTGTTGCTGGGAAATTCTGCTTTTGTGAGGTTGGGGGGGAGTTATATTTGAAAGGAGTTCTTCATCCTCTCCCACTCTCATCCAAGGAAGACCACAGCCCACCACTTTTTTCTGGCCATAAGTGTGAGCGACTGGATGAGGGGGAAGAGAAGGGAGAGGAGGGGCAGTGTTTTGGGGGCGTGAAGTGGGAGATCAGGGAGAAAGGCGGCATGAGGGGGGGCCTCAGGGCAAGGGGCGGTTTGAGGGGGCCGGACCTCAAGGAGAAGGGGTGGCACAGGGGATGGGCTACAGTTTGGGTGCCAGCAGCCCCCCCACTTTTAGGAATCTCTTGCCCATCCTGCCCTCATCCCAAATTCATTTGTAACAGTAAGAAAACTTTGAGCAACAAGGAGACACAGAGACCCACACTATTACCGCTAAAATCCTCACCCGCCCCTGGAGCTGGGCAAACAGAAGTTTTTGGTCGCTGGCAATTCCAAAAAAGAGATGGAAAAAAACTGGTTTCAGGTTGAACAAAACTAAATTTTTTCCAAATTTTTGATGAACCAAAAAGCTTAAAAATAAAACAAAACCCAGGAACATTTCAAGGGTTGTAACTTTTTGAATTTTTAAAATAAAATTGAAGGACATTTTTAAACAAAAAATTGTTTCAAGCTGAAAAATCAAAATAGTTTGTTTGGAAAGTGTCTAAACGAAATGCTTTGACTTGTTAAGAACTGGGGGGAGGGGCTGGATGTGAACAATTCAGCAGACCGGATACGAATTCGCAAACTGCTGAATCTGCATTTTTCACCTAAAATTGGTTTAGATGAAAAGTTTCGCCCAGTCTAGTCCCCACCATTGAGGGGCACCGTAAGAGGGATCAGCTCTTCTAGCTGGTTCCCCAGCCCAAGTCTGTCTCCATTTAATGGGTCCCTCCCCCCCACTCCGCTTTAGGGTTGCCAATTTTAATTGGACGGATTCCTGAAGATTTTATCACATGACATGATCTTTAATTAAAAATTAATCTTGAATTCCTGCAGACTCCCGGTCACCCTGGAGGATTGGCAATGCTACTCCAGTTTCCTGGGCCACACCCGTGTCCCCACCTAATGGATCCCTTCCTCTGGGTTCCTGGGAGAAGCGTCTGTCCTCCATGAGCAGGTCTCCTTCCCCATTCTCCAGGGCTGGGTCTGGATTCCTGTTTCTGGTTCCCTGGGCCTGGACCCCGTCCCTGTCACACACTGTGGGGAGCTCAGATTCCTGTGAATCCTGCGGACTTCCAGGCTGCGGGGAGGGATGAGTCAGCAGCTTCCTGAAGACGAGTTGCAAGTAGGCAAACACTTTCCCCCTACCTTTCCAAAACCCACATCGGTATAGTGAGACTAGCTCCCCCACCACTGCCACCACTCCACGCACCAGGAGACGATTCCAGGACGCTGGCTCTGAAACAAAAAAAGAGAGAGAAAGGCCCCATGACTAAGGGAGTCCGTTAAATCATCCCACTGTTCCCATGAGGATCCCAGAAGATGAAGACGTTCCTGGGATACAGTAGGAGCTGAGTTGAGTCGTGCGCACATGGGCAGCACTCAGAGCAGCGGGAATGAGATCTCCAGGCTCATTATCCCCATCAGCCAACCTGACTGAGGGAGAAAGGTGAGCACGGCAAAGCAGCCCCTGTTCCAGAGTCTGGGAACTGGGATTTTTAAGATGCTCCAGGATGGGGTCCCTCAGGTCTTAAGGTTAGAGGGGACGGTTAGGATCATCTACTCCAGCGTCTCCTGAAGCGTGGGGAAGGGCTAGCCGTGGTGGGAAGGGTGGGGTTTGAAGATGTATCCAGGAAAATGGGGGGTGGGGTCGCTAACACATTGCTGACGGGTGAGGGGCACGATTGGTTTCTTTGCCTTGAGGAGGGGGCTCAGCTTTTAAAAGTTTTGGGAACAATCATTTAGTCTGAGCCCTGGCATAACCCAGGCCAGAGACCGTCGCCTACTGATTCCTGCACCCAGTCCAGTGATTTATGGCACTGACTTGGCATTGAGAGGGATTTTATCATATGCTGAAATCCAGCTGCAGAAGGGAAAGGGCATTAGAAGCTGAAAGACCCCACAAGTGGCTCTGGTTTTCTACTCGAAATAACCACCCGGGGCTGATTTTCCCCAGCCCAGCGCCTTGCAGTCATGCACCCAGCACCGAGTGAGTTCGGTGTGCAGGCAGGCTCCCAAATCCAGACAGTGGCTCTTCACACCCACTTTGCCCTGGCATCAGGGACTGCCCTGAGCACCCATCCTGCAAACATTTACACACCTGAGCCCTCCCACTGCCATCCAAGGCTACTCCTACGGATGGAGTTAAACACGTGGCTAAAGCGTTTGCAGAGGTTCCAAGGAGCTGAGGCTCCGTGTAAAAGGAACATTACTTCAGTTATTCCAATCTTGGGTTGATGAGATGCTCCTGCCCGCCCCCTCCCTTCACAGCTGAGTCTCCCACCCAGTGCAATTCTCCAAGGAACTTCCCACTCCGAGACCCGAGACACTGTGGCCAGCGCTAGCTGTCCCTCTGGCCCAATCCCATGCTTCAGGACATAGTCTGAACGCCACCGAGGTCACTAATTAATTCCCCACCTGCATTTACAGGCCACAGGGTCTCAGAGTCGGGAGTTCCTTGGAGAATGACCAGAGAGATTGAAGTGATAGCTGGGAGTGCTGGTAGCATAGGGCCTGAGGAGAGAGTCTACATAACCAGACAATCCTGCTGTCAGGGTGCCAATGCCTCATATGAAGGGGCGTCCAGGATTTCCAGGTTTATGGATCTTGGGTAGCAGATAGAAGACCCCTGGTCGGGGCTCTAGGGGTGTGTCTGTGCAGATTTGTTCTTGTGCTTTTTCAGGGAGTTTCTTGAGCAGATGCTGGAGTTTCTTTTGGTAACTCTCAGTGGGATCAGAGGATAATGGCTTGTAGAAAGTGGTGTTGGAGAGCTGCCGAGCAGCCTCTTGTTCATATTCCGACCTATTCATGATGACGACAGCACCTCCTTTGTCAGCCTTTTTGATTATGATGTCTGAGCTGGTTCTGAGGCTGTGGATGGCGTTGTGTTCTGCACGGCTGAGGTTATGGGGCAAGTGATGCTGCTTTTCCACAATTTCAGCCCGTGCACGTCGGCAGAAGCACTCTATGTAAAAGTCCAGTCTGTTGTTTCGACCTTCCGGAGGAGTCCACCCAGAATCCTTCCTTTTGTAGTCTTGGTAGGAAGCTCTCTGTGGGTTAGTATTTTGTTCAGAGGTGTGTTGGAAATATTCCCTGAGTTGGAGAGGTCGAAAATAGGATTCTAGGTCACCACAGAACTGTATCCTGCTTGTGGGGGTGGGGGGGCAGAAAGAGAGGCCGCGAGATAGGACAGATTCTTCTGCTGGGCTAAGACTATAGTTGGATAGATTAACAATATTGCTGGGTGGGTTAAAGGAACCACTGTTGTGGCCCCTTGTGGCATGTAGTAGTTTAGATCGTTTAGTGTCCTTTTTCTTTTGTAGAGAAGCAAAGTGTGTGTTGTACATGGCTTGCCTAGTTTTTGTAAACTCTCCAACACCACTTTCTACAAACCATTACCCTCTGATCCCACGGAGGGTTACCAAAAGTTAGTGCCTGTCTCACCCCCCAGCAACCTGCAAGGTCTCGTGCCAGAAAAGGGAAGCTGCTCCCAGATCTGGAGCTGCATTCGCATGTCGTGACGGCTGTCCTGCACCATGGTCTCCATGGGCTGGTAGGTCATCAACCTCCATCTCTGTCCCAGCTGCAGGATGGCCTCTGGTTCCTGCTCCTTCAGGCACCTGGAGATGCTGAACTACGGGTGGGGTTGGCAGAGCAGGAGAACACCCCATGAGGTTAAGAAATGGCAGTCAGAGCCTTTTCCCTCCCTGGGAGATTACGGTGTCCCTCTGTGGGGACTCCCTTCCTGGCAGATGCTGTGCTTTCGTTCCTGGACATGGCCAGGAGGCCCAGCTCCCAACCCTAGCAGCTTGGCTGTTCCATCCCCTACTGTGTACCCAAACTGCCTTGAAAGGACTATCCAAGCCCCTCCCAGGCCTGCTCCCATTGCGGGTCTCTCTCCTGGCTGACCACAGGCTGTTCTTATATCGCCCAACGGGCCTGGATCCTAGTTACATGCTGCTCCTTCTCACGTGACCCCTGCACTTATTCCCTTCACCTGGGGAGAGGTTCAGTTCAGCTACTACCCCTTTCATGGCCATCTCACCCTGGGACAGCCTGAAACTGGAAACTTGGGCTCGAACAGGAACTGTTTGCTAGGAAAGGTGCTGAAGACACAACGGAAGAGGAAATCCTTTGGACTGGATTGAAATTATTCCAAAGGAAAGTGAATGAGAGAAAATGCCCAGCGTTATCCTCCGAGCGAAAGAAAAAAATGAAGGTGAGAAAGGACCATTCTGTCCATCTTCTGTGTAACACAGGCCCTAGAACGTCACCGAGCGCTTCCTCCAGAAAACGTACGACATGGGACTGAGCCAGAGCACATCTTCTGGAAAGACATCTCCATGCATTAGAGCCAGCTGGTCAGAAACAATCTTTCTTCTGCAGTGACGTGAAGTTAAAGGACATGGAGAAGAAGAAAACCTCGACTCGGGTTGTCACTGGAGCTGAAGCAGAGAGGCCAGGCCAAACACGGTTAGGGCCTGGGACTGACTATCAGCAGATCTGCCGTTTTCTATTCCTGGCTTTTTGACCATGAGCGAATCTCTTTGCTTCTCTGTGCCTCAGTTTCCATGACCATAAAATAACGCTACTCAGGGTTATGTTTTCTTCTCTCCTCTTTTTCAAGGCGGGACACTTAGATACATTTGGGGCCTGTCTACGCTACCGGTCTAGAGTGTATTTCTAAGCTGATGACCCCCACATATTGTTCAGAAGCTATGGATGGCACAAGCTCCGAAGTTAGTTCTGTGCTTAGCCCCTATGGCACAGCTGGGCTGGGCGGCCTTTTCTCGCTCTGCTGTGAGGAGCAGGTTCTGGGCACTAGGGATATGAAGAGGCTCTCAAGGACTAATACTTGAAAATAAATATCAATGAACTGCAACCCAAATAAAAATCACTGCTGCTAACATTGGTGGGTGCAGAGTGGTAATTAATGATGAGGAGAGGGCAGTGACACAGAGTAATCGGATCCCTTGAGAAGCTGGACCCATTCAAAGAAAACAAGTTGGAAAAGAACCAAAGGAAGGGTCCTATCGCTAGCAAGAAAGCATGCAGGGCACACCTACAGAATGGGGCAGTGTATCCAGGAAAGCACTCACTGTGAAGAGGATTTTGGGGCCATGCTGGGCAAGCCATTCAACATGAGCACCCAGGGTGATGCTGTGGTGAACGGGGCTAAAGCCATCATTAGATGTATGAAAAGAGCAGTGAGGAGCAGAGGGAGGTGACACACCATGAGGAAGACTGATCATGGAATACTGCATCCAGTTTTGGCGTCCACCTTTGACAAAAGATTTGGAAATATTGGAGATGGGGCAGCAAAAAGCAATGAAACATTTTGAGGGCTGGAGAAAAATGCCTGCGAGTGAGCTATTGAAAGAGCTCAGCCTGTTTAGGTGATAAAAAAGATCGGGAGGTGACGTCATTTGAAGTGTTGAAGTGACTTCATGAGGAGAAACTATCGGGTATTAAAGGGCTCATTGATCTAGCAGAGAAAAGCATAACAAGACGCAGTGGCTGGAAACTCAAAAGAGACCAATTCATATGAGAAAGAGGGCAGACATATTCAACACTGAGAATGAATCACCAAAGGAACAAACTAGAAAGGGAAGTGGTGGAATTCCCCACCTCTTGATGTCTTCTAATGAAGACGAGATGGCTTTCTGGAACGTGTGTAGTCAAAAACTAGCTACTATTCTCTACAGAAAGCATGTGATTTGCAGGGGGTCTGATGACGTACTCTAATTGTCTCTTCTGTCCATAAAGTCTGCTAATTTATGAAAAACTGAGCTTTGCCTGGGGAGAAGCCTCTGATGTTTTACTGTGTTCGGCTTGAGCCCACAATGAACGCTCATTGCGTGGGGTGATCCAGGGGAAGCAGCTCAAACATCCGGTGTGGCTAGACAGGGGCAGGACATCAGCACTGCAGGGGAGGGGTGGGTGTGGCAGTGACATCACAAGGGCCTTTGGCAGGACCTCAGCCTATTGGACAAAGGTGGTGGGGAGGCGATGACCTCACAGAGAGATCTTGACATCAGCCAGGCAGGACAGGGGTGCAGGACAGGGGCAACCTCGGAGATCCCTGTGGCTTTGCTTCAGCACGTCTCCTTCTCGAGGTCTCTCCTGGAGGACTGAGAGAGCATTCACTTGCACGTACGTGAGCGCAAGGAGGACCCTCTTCGGAGTTTTCTCCTTTTCTTTTCGTGGTTTTGCTTGAAAACAGACGTCCCTGTAGAGAAGGTAAGAGCCTTGGAGAGGTTTGGAACCTGTTCAATCTGATCCATCAGGTGCCGGCTGATTTTTAGGAAAGGAAAACACTAGATTGTGGGGACAGCATTTTATTTCTGACCTAGGACTTTGTCCCTTAGAATCACTGGGGACATTGGGGTTTCTCCTTTTTGTTTTCCCTTTTGCTCTGTCCCTCCTACCTTTCTCTTCTTGCTTCCTTTGTCCTTTTCCTCTGCTCTCCTCCCACCACCAGGAGCTGTGTGTCTGGAGCGGGGGTGGGGATTGTGGGAGGCCCTCACAGAGAGGTGAGACTGGACTAGTGCTCCGAGAGTGATCCCCTCGGTGGTGACCAGGGCCATTCTTTGGGCTATTTGGTGAGACCCCTTAGCCTCCCACCCCTCAAAGTCTCAACCTTGATTGGCTGAGGAGGGGGCTATTGACAGGGAGGAAACTCTGGTCTTTCTTGTTCTCTTTTATGACCAAGCAAATAAGTCACAACCAGTTAGATGTTTGACCAATGTGGATGCTGCTCTCCATTCATTGTCTCGGAGCAGTTCATGATCCTCTCGAACATTCCAATTCTTCTGAAATACTTGCTGAATAATTACTATGAAGAATTGTTGGTCTATAGCTCATTTGAGAGCAACTGCATCAGCTAAGACAAGTCCCTGCACCTTTCTCAGCCTTCATTTCTCCTTCTGTCAAGGAGGAATAACAATCCTCTCCCACCTACCTCGCCATGGGTGGGTGATGGGGATCCACTGAAGAGTGTCACTCGGAGCAGTGCAGACTAGGGGGTGTCCTATCACACTGAGCCATAGCAGATTATGACCAAATATTCGATTTCATTTGCATTTTATTATTTTGAAATTGTGAAGAGCAGCAACTACTTAGCTCAGCCTGAAGCATCTCATCTAATGTTCTAGATCATAGTGTCTCCCCTTTGTGTACGACGAGACAGTTTAATGCACTGTGACGGACAGGAGATGCTCTTGTTTTGCAAACAACTATTTTTGCAAAGAATTTTCATCCTACTTGTTATGATTTCAAGAAACAAAGTGGTTTCGTCTGAATGGATTTTCTGACAGAAAACGGTTTCCATGAAAATGTTCACACCTTATTTCCTGGGCTCTGGAAGTGCTGGGATGTCAGGATCCTGCAGGCGTTGTCAGCTCCGCCCTAGGGCAGTGTTCTGCACCCCCCTGCTGCTGGCTGAGTTTCTCCATCCCTTGGCAATAAGACAGACTCTTCTTTTCACAGCCAGTCGATCGCCCTCGTGTCATCACCCTGCCTGCTGGCTGGGCAGGGTAACTCCTGAGGTCACCACCCTCTCCAGCCTGCCTTGGGCTTGGGGAGTGAGGAGGAGGGCGAGGGACGTCTGCTGACCCTGAACATCCGCCATCCATCGTACCATCACTCAGAGCAAGTGAGTGGCATTCGGGTTCCTCGGTGGCTTCCCCTGTCTGTGTGGGGAGAGGCAGAAAGAGGGGGAGAGGGTATCTCCCAAGGGGGATTTCATTTGCAAACAGCCCCCAAGAGCCCCTCACTCTTAGACCGGGCAGGAGCTTCTCCAGAGCCGTCTCCAGTGTGTTTGGAAAGGTTCCAGCAATGGGGCTCCCAGCCCTTCCCTTGTGGGACACTGTTCCCCAGGCTGAGAGTCTCTGAGCTGGGCCAGAGCCTGTGAGCTGCTGAGCATGGAAATCAATGGGGAACGAGGAGGGTCCTGATCTTCCTGTGCCAAGGGTCTTTGTGACTTTGACGTGGGGAATGGTTTCCCAGGAGAAGTCGGGACTCCTGGTTTCTCTTCCTTCTCTAGCCTGGGTGGGAGAGTGGCCTGGGATAAGAGGAAGGGGCTGCTTGTCCAGAGTAACCAATGGTCTTTGGGACTGACCCCATTGCTGGAAAAGGATGAGACTTCCTGGCTATTGCAGCAGCAGGGATTACGAGGGGGAACATTGGGAGCAGATCATGCAATGAACTCCTGCCCGTGTGTGGAGATGGCTCTCCCTGCACTCCTGTGGGGGCAGAGGGGGCGGCTGTGGTTGGAGCAGGGAGGAGGAGGGCCGGAAAAGGGCCAGGAGTGAAAGGCTGCCTTGAGCCCAGACTCACCCCTGCTCCCCGCTCGGTTCCAGGATGGCCAGGCTCCTGCGGATGTTGCGGAGGAAGGCTCTGCAGGTGGCCCCAGAGTCTGAGGGAAGCAGCTGCCGCTTTCCCGAGGGGCAGAGCAAGCCCTGCGTCCCCGCTGGCGGGGAAGCAGCTCCCGTCCAGGCCAGACGGCGGAAGTGCCCGGCCTTCTGGAAAAGGACCCCGGCTCCCGGCGCAGGCGCCGAGCTGGGAGCGGCCCCGACCAGGCCCCGGTGGAGCTGGCCCAGGCTGCGGTTTTGCAGACAGGACCCAGCCCAGGAGGGGCGCCGGGCAGGGTGGCTCTGGGGCTGGTTGTGTGGGCAGCAGCGGCCCCAGGAGCCCAGCCCTCCTTCCCATCAGGAGGCCTCACCCTGCCCGCTCTCTGAGGCCCTTCCAGCCCCCGCCGGCCAGGAGGGGGAAGGTCCCTGGCCCAGCACCGGCAGCTCAGCCTGGGACCGCGGCAGCACCTGGGCCTTTGGCAGCAGCCAGGCCGACGGGCGCCACGGCTTTGTGCCAGGTGAGGAGCCAGGCTGGGCTCCGGGAGGGCTGAGGACGGGATGTGAACACCCTGGGCCCAGACGCTCTCCCAGGGATACGGGGGGGGGGGTCCCCAGCCCAGGTGTCTGGCCTGAGCCCCGCGAACCCCACGGACAGCAGCAGCCGTCACACAGCTGCCCCTTCCGCACGGGGACCTGGGGGTGGGGGCGTGAGGAGCTGCTGCCACCTTGGTCCTTGCTGCTCCGGAGCTGGGGGAACCGGCACCTCCCATGGAGTCCTGGGCAGGGGAGGGGGGCTCTGCTCTGGGCTTCGGCAGCTGTTGGGGGCTGAAGGCATCCCTGAGAGGGAGGTCTGGGGCCCCATCTGCCCTGGGTGCCTGAGGTGGGAAGGGGGGTCTTGAATCCTGCTCTGCCCACCACGCCCCTGTCCTTCCCTCCCTGGTGCAGGGAGCCCCCTGGATTCGGAGCAGGAGGAAGGGGTGGACGTGGCCAAAGATGAAGCTGCTCTCAAGGTCATCCGAGAGCAGCTCCAGTGCAGAGATAAGGTACAAATGTTCCCCACCTGGGCTGGAACCAAGATTGCCCTGTCCCTTCCCAGCATCCCCACCCCCTGCCGAGGGTCTTGTCCCTCCTGATCCACCACCCCTAATGGGGCCCTTTTACATCCATGAAGTGAGACCCCCAAGATGGGGGTGTTTGTCCCACAACAGCCGAGGTCGTCTCCCCCAACAGGCACTGTCCCAGTTCCTGATCCTGCTTGTGTAGGAGTGGTGGGGGATTTGGAGAATAGGCGGGTCCCCACAATCCCCCATTGAGGCCTGAGCCCTGGAGCTGGTGTGGGTGGGGCAGGAAGGTCCCTCGCTAACAGGTTCTCTCTCGCTATACCCCACTCCTGGTGGGTCCAGGATGAGGGGCAGCAGCTCCTGTTCCTTCAGGCCATGTACCCCGCATGTCTGGCTGCACGGGAGAGAGGGGAGAACACGCTGGAGCCGCGCTGCTGCAAGGCGGCTGTGGTGAAGAGGATCGTGGTGAGTGAGACACGCCATACGGCAGCTGGCGGGAGGAGAGAGACATGGGATTGGCAGGGGTATGGCCAGGCTAATGCGTGGGGGCTGGGTGGTGTTGGAGGGGGCAGCAGAGGGCAGGGATTGCTGGGGCTGAAGACTTGGGAGAAATTCTGAGATTGGTGGGTAGTTGGCAGGGGGGGAATTGTGGGGCTGGATGGCACCTGAGAGTGGGGGACAAGGAATCACATGGTCCCATTTTGGTCGTCGGGATGGGGCTGAATGGGGGCAGATTTGACAGGGAGGAGGAGAGAAGGGGATTGGGAGTGAGCTGGGCAGGAATCCGGGAAGAGGGACAAGTTGGATGGGTAGGAAGGAATCGGGGGAGTGGGAGGTGGTGGGGGATCCTGCTGGCCATGTGGGGCACTGGCTGTGTCATCTCCTCACTGGGAGGTGTCAGTCGGGCCTGAATCTCACACGCTCCTTTGTCTCCTTCGCATCTCACAGGAGCTCATCGAGGAGCTTCCCGATGACTCGTCACCCAGCGCCATCCTCGCCCACTCCCTGGCTGCAGTGGGGAACCTCTGGTACTGAGACAGCCCCACCCTCCCACCCTGCCGGCTCCCCTCACCCCAGTGCTGCTCAGGCCCAAGGCTGGGAGTCACCGTCACTGTCCCGCCCAGGTCACCTCCCAAGAGTGGCGCCTCTGGCAGAGATGGTGGGGTGGGGAGGGTCACTCTGTCCTGGCGGGGCTCTTCTTTTCACTCCCATAACATGACAGGAGCCTTGGGGAAGGCCTCACTCCCGGGCTCAGATACAGGAGGGGCCGCAGGCTCCAGGGAACAGGAGCTATTCCTGTCCTGCCACTGTCTGTCTGGGACACCTTGGCCTTGTCATTCCCAAGCTCAGTGCCTCAGTTTCCATTCTCACCAGCCTGTGCCTCTATCCCTGTGGGTTGGTGTCCGTGTTGGCGACTGTCCCACCCCCGTACTGCACAGTCTAATACCAGCTCCTCTCTCTTGCCAGCACCATGAAACCTGCCCTGGAGCCAGCCCTAGAGACCCACCTCTTGCGAGCTGCCCTTCACTCCGTCTTCACCCTGGGCACGGAGAAGGACACCACCGGCATCCAGGTACCTCCTCCTCCTCCTCCATCCTCCTCCTCTTCCAGAGTGCTCCTTGGTCCTGCTCCCTTGATTCGCTGGAGCTCCAGATTTAGGGGTGGGGTAGCGGAGATGGAACAAGCTGCAGGGTTGGATCCTTCCCTCCAGCAGGGAAGAGATTACCCCTCTCTGGGGGATTTCTTTCTTTCTTTCTTTCTTTCTTTCTTTCTTCCATAAGCCGTGTTTTGCCCAGAAGCCCAGCTTCCATCCATAGCAACTTGGCTGTTTCATACTCTTCTGCCTACAAGGCCCTCTGCAGAGACCTGCTAAGCTCATGGATCAAAGGTCCAGGGGTCATCAATTTTTGTGAATTGCCTGTGGTGGGATGTGAAGGAGAGAAGCCAGGAGATGTGTTTGGGAGTCTCCCCAGTGCTTCCCAGAGACCCCTCTTCGCATCCTGTGGCAGGTGTAGGCTCAGGTTCCCTAACTCTGACCCATGCTTTGCAGGCTCTGCACAAAGTCATCCCAGAGGTCCTGGATGCCATGCTGGGGAATCTGCTGGCAGAGTCCCCAGACACAGACAGGCTCCACTTCATCTTGGAGGTGAGCCCCGTTTTACCTGAACTCTTTGGGGGACTGGTAAGGAGAGACTGGAAGATCCATTTTCTACTGTGTCCTCCTCAGATATTCCCCCCTGCGCAGAATGTCTCAGGCCCCTGGGGCTGGGGGTGTGGGGGGCTCATTTGCAAAGCAGGTGCAGCTGGCCATTGAGTCTGACCTGCCTCCTTTCCCTACAGCATGTCAACTTCTGGGTCGTGTCCAGGGTGTCCCAGGAGCGAGCCAGGGCCATCAGGAGCAGCACAGCCC
Source organism: Eretmochelys imbricata (assembly GCF_965152235.1). Taxonomy (NCBI): domain Eukaryota; kingdom Metazoa; phylum Chordata; order Testudines; family Cheloniidae; genus Eretmochelys; species Eretmochelys imbricata. Next base: position 51,235,193 of record NC_135585.1, read on the forward strand.
TGCTGAGATACACAGTCACCCTCCCTGAGTTTGACGTAAGTGACCTCCGACCCCAGCTTGCTGGCTCCCGGCGGAGGCGGGCTGGCTCCGGCAGGCTGCAGGATCTGCTGCAGCCGGGGCTGTGGCTTAGGAGGGTTCTTCCTGGGGAGGCAGGGACTGAGCTCGGCTTGAGTCAAGTTCTTCTTGTCCTGGTTCAGTGTTGTCCCTGGGCCTTTAAGGGGACCATGCTCCAGCCCCTGCTTGGCATCCCAAAACAGCTCCGGGCTCCCTTGGCAGCAGAGCAAATGAAGGGTCGATCTCAAGCTCCTCTCCCCCCAGCATCTCCTGCAGAGGGGCTAAAGGGAAGGAGCCCTCTGGCCCAGGGGGGACAGGGAGCTAACAGGAAAATGCTGATGGAGTCCCCTCTCCTCTCCCTTCCATTAGATCTCAGCCGAGTTCCCTAAGATGGGGCACCATGTGGCCCAGCTGGCTCTATTTGTCAGCGATCCAGACAAGGACATCAGCCGGCAGGCCAGGGAGGGGACTTACCGGCTCTACCAGCTGCTGCTCCGACAGAGGGGTAAGGAACCCAGCTGGGACACGGAACCCAATCGGGGACTGAGAGTGACCACAGGTGGATAATGGGACCCCAGACCATTTCTCTCCAACTGACCCCAGCTGGAGGACAAGTCTCTCTCTGCCTCTGTTCTTTTCCACTCCACTGTGGAGCCACCAATGGGATTGGAAGGACACAGAAACTGTAACCAGAATGAGGAGAAAAGTCTCTCTCTCTCTCTCTCTTCCAGGGCTGACCATACATGACGCGGAAGATCTCTGGTGCTATGACTGGCACCAGGACAGAAGGCTCTTGGGCTACAAAAATACAGCCAGAGTTGGGGAGGTAAGGGCACTGTGCCAGGGCATGACACAGCCCGGGGAGTGGGGCTGGCTGAGTTCCCTGCAGTGGATGCCTCCTGGAGACAGGAAAAGAGCCCACTCCTTATTTCCAGCTCAGAGTTCCTCATCCAGCAACCAGTGGGACAGGCTGGTGCTAAAGGTCCCACATTGGAACCTTGCTAGTTGCCGTGATTTGAGTGTCTTACATGGCTGCATTGCTACGTGGCATAAGGAGGATCCCCGGGTGGGATAGTTAATATAGGATTATGGCTCTGGGTGTCTCTCTGCTCCTTGTCCCCCTGGCTGATCCCCAAGTGTCTGAGAGGAGAGCCCTGGGTCAGTCAGTCACGATTCCTTGATCAGACCCTTGTTTAATTCCCTTCACCCTGTAGAAGAAGAGAAAGGAGGTGGGCTTTGCCCAATTCCATTGCCGGTCAGGAAGGAGAATTCCCCAACCTGGGAACTGGGTAGGGGACATAGTGAGCTCCAGAGCCAATATGGACCACATGCACCCCCGTCATGTCTCCAGACCTGGCCAGGGAATGGCAGAGTATCTGGACCTCAGCCACTGTTCCAAAGAAGCACATTGTCACTGACCCAAGTTGCGGCTACTTGCTGCACAAGTAGAAAATCAAAGACATCAACCCCACCCCTCCGCCCCCCCGTCTCACAACTGTGGTGAGAATATCCAAACCTTCGAACACACCGTAACACAGTGCCCCCAGACTGGAGTCAAAGGTGAAATGGGTGATTTCCACAACATCACAGAGGAGGCCTTGGAGTGGCTCCTGGATCGACAAGGGCATCGACAGAACGCTGCTCCACAGACGCCCCGTGAGAGAGACTGTGTGAGCTTGTCCCTCCTCCCACAAGCTGAATTGCTGCAGCGGAAGAAAAGTCTCCGAGGAGTGTCTGTGATGGGGACTGGGCCATGGGTCTCTTTGTCCTTGTCAGGCTGCAGGTTGGATTCCCCTTGAAGAAACCAAGGAGCTGCAGAGGCCATTCCCAGCGACGAGAGAAATCACTAAGCTGGGGTGAAGAGACCTTTAGCTGTCAGCTCCAACCCCCTCGTCCCCCACAACACACACACACTCCTCTAGGCACTGAGATGCAGGAGATCTCTCTGCTGGAAGCAACACAGGGTCCCCTGTTGTTTCTGTGCCCTGCACAGCAGAGTGGGCCTTCTCACACACATTAGAGATCCATTTCCAGCCCATCCTGGCCCCTGCCAGAAATTGCCCTCCTGAAAGAGCCACTGGAGGCTTTGGTCCCTAAGCATCTGCGACCTTTTCATAAAGGGGCTTCCCTGAGCCCTGGGACCCTGAAAGAGTCCTGGGGAATGAACTGCCTTGGCCACAGCAGCTCTCTTCCCCGCCCTTTGGGGCACTAGACGGTGATGCCATTGTACGGCCGGGACTTGGAGGCTGGCTCTGGGCAATCTGCTCAAGCCTCGTGTCCTCTTGGTTTTAGGTCTTTGGAAAATTCTTCTGCGACGGGCAGAAAAGATCCTTTCTACAGACAGCAGTGCTGGCCATCCACGACCCACTGCTGCGTGTCAGCCAGGCTGGGCTGGTGCTCGTCTACTCCCTCCTGGGGGAAGCCCAGCAACTGATGGGGGTCACGGTAAGCAGCTGCAATCAACTCAGGAGCTTGGGGTTCGGCCCAGGACCTCATTCCCTTCCGATCGCCATTCCCTGGCCTGGTAGCAAGGAGCCTAGTGGGGACTTCTGGACTTCATGGACTTCTCGTCTTAGGATGTGGTGCTCTGCTATCACTCCTGGAAAGGACAGGACAGTCCCCTAAGTGCCCTCTGGGAACCTTTCCTGCCCCACAGAGCTGCACCCATTTCCCCATGGCCTAGTGTCAATGTCACCCGAGCCACCATCGAGAGTTGCTCCCATCCCTGGCAGCCTGGGAGGCCAAGGACTGACTGGAGATGGCGACTGACCAGGAAGGGCTGAGGCACATGGGCGTGGGAAGCTGGTCTTGCTGCTGGTAGGGCTGGACCCGCTCTCGAGCGATTGGGAGGATTCAGTCAGCAGGGGCTGCTGACCTGCCCCGTTCACCAGGCCTGCCATCCTGTGGCTTCAGCTTTTGTCACTGGGGTGACTTAGGGAAAGGTCTCAACCTCTCCCCATCCCACTTCACTGCTGCAAGAATCCCTCCTGCCCCCCGCCACCCTGCTAGAGCCCCCTCCCTGCCCTACCTGGGTGGGGATGGAGGTGGGGGTGGAGGAGAGGGTTCTACGAACTTGAGCGGTGTCCCCAGGTGGGTTGGAGGTGGAACAGCTGTCAGGGCACTGATGGGGAGGTGGCAGGAGCTCACCCGACAAGGAGGGGGGTTGGCACTGGAGGTCACTAGAGAGGACAGCAAGCCTCCATCCTGGGGGTCGGGAGGGTGAATCCACCACTCAGACATGAGCAGCTGCTGGGTGGAAATGATGGTGCTGGTTCCAGGTGCCCTTAATCCTCCCTGGTTCCTGGGGAGCGTCTCAGTCTCTGACAGGTTCTCGTTCCCCTGCAGCACGAGGATGTCACAGCCAAGGTCATGGGCCAGCTTCACATCATCAGGCACTTGCACCAGATGCCCGAGGCGCTGCAAGGGCTGTGGCTCGTCTGATGCTCTGAAAGGTTCCCCTCCCTGTTCAGCAAGTCCCCTCCCTGCTGCAGGTACTGCTCTGTCTCACTGTAAATGCGGGGCTAGTGGAAGCGGAAATGGAGGCCTCCTAGAGAACAGACTCTGACCTCCTCCTGACCAGCAATGGGGTTTCACCGTCCTCTCAGCAAACCTGTCAGCCGGGCTGGACCAGGAGGAGGGTATCTAACAGGGTGGCTTGGCCTGTGGCTGCCCAGCCTGGGGCTAGGCCAAGCTGATGACCAAGTGAGCCCCACCTGAGAGGAAACAAGGGGAAACAGCAGCAAAAGTACAGAAGCAGAGCAAGCTGTTCAGTAGACGGTCTCTGGCCAAAACCTGGAGTCCAGGGTCGGACTGGGTTCTCTCACCGTCCCTAAGGAAGGGGACACAGAAGACCATAGAAACCCAAGAAGGGCAGGCCAAGCCGAAATCAGGCCGAGGAAGAGCTCCCCACGAGGGTGGAAGGCCTTGTTTCTGTTCAAGACATTTTTGGACTTTGTTTGGAAGGAGCACGACCCAGGAAGGAGTGGAGTAAAGGCCAGTCACCTGGCTGGGGGGCTGAGTTCCCAGCCAACAAACTGCAAGCGTGAGTATCAGCGGGGTTGCTAGCCCAGCGAGAAAGCAGTGACACGACGCCTGGCCAGCATCTAGCGGTGAGTGAACTCTGGTACGCACCTGCTTCCATTCTGGAAACAGCCTGGTATTGGAGAGTGGGTGGGGAGAGCAGGGAGGTGGGAGGGGTTCCTGAGGCTGGGGTTGGGAGGAAGCTGTGGGGCTGGGAGGGGAAGGACATAGCCCAGCTTGTGGGAGGGATCCTGCTGGCTGTGTCTGGAGCCCTGTGTAGCCTCTTCTGTGGGAAGTTCCCATGGGTCAATGGGGCCTGAATCTCTCCTGCTCCTTTGGTCTCTTTGGGCTTCACAGGAGGTGTCTGGTGAAGTGCCCTTGGACTCCGGGCCCAGCACCGCTCAGAAATTATTCGCTACCTTCAGAGAGACAGGGCACAGCTCAGCCTGTTGGGTAGGCTGGAGACTCACACTTCACTCGAACACACGACACTGAGGTGGTTTTGGAAGCACAGTAACAAAGAAGAGATTTAAGTGACACTAAGCAAGAGAAAGAGACAAATTTCAAACAGACAAACAAAACACGACACACTTTGTAGTGACTAAAACTGAATCTTAACAAGTCCCAATCTTTGCCTTAGCAGTTTCCAGACTAACATCTCAGCTTTCCTAACAGACCTTCTTTGATGTCCCTGTAGGGTAGAAAACTTCTCTGTCGAATCCACTGATTTGATTGCTTCGTCTTCTGGTTTCAGACCCTCTGTTCTCCTTCCGGGCTGCTGGGACCCTGACTGTAACATCTCTCTGGCCCAGCCTCTTACACAGATGTGTGCTGCAGCCAGCCCAGCGCAGGGAGCAGTGGGGACAGATGATCTCATCCTGTCAGACCAAGAAACAGTGGTCCCAATGAGGCTTAGATGGAAAATCCCAGGCATCTCCTGGAGGTAAGAACCGTCCACTCTTCCGGGCACTTGGGGCTGTTGCAAGAAAGAGGGGGCTCCTGTTCCATTGCCTATTTGTCCTCATGACTGTGTTTTTTTATTCTCAGAGGATGCGTCTGGGACCCTGGAGACTCTTTCGTGAAGGAGGTTTGAGCGGGGAGAGATCAGTCACTGTCATGACCCCCAGGTCATTAACCCGGGTCTCCAGGGTTCCTGGGAGCAGCCACCCTCCAGCACGCCACCTGGAAGCCTACGAAAAACTGCTTACCTAGGACTGACGAAGTCCAGACCCAATTTGAGGCTCCATCCCTGAGGACCTATTGGCAGAGTCCCAGAACAGCTAATCGGCCCCCGGGACCTCCTTAAACCAGCAGCAGGAACAAGGAGCTGTCTGAACACCCGAGCTCCTCCCCGCCCCCTCTGGACCGTGTGTTGGCTCTTCCTGCTCCCCCTCCCCAGGCTTGATTTCCTGGCATGCGGACTCGGGGTGACTCATCTGACTTGAGGTGCTGAACACAATTTGGTCTTTTGCTTCTGCTCTTCCAGTCCTGACCCAGCTGACTCTCGACTCCTGCCTTGTGAGTGTGGACTCTGCCTCTGACCATTAGGTCTGGCTGCTCATGACCCGGCCATGACACTGACTTTTCGACAATTCCTCCAGTGCCCTTTTCTGCTCTCCAGCTCTGCTCTCCCAGAAGACACACCGATCCCTGGCTCCCAGAGTCCTGCTTGCCTGCTGTTCAAGGGCTCAGGGGGAGAGCTTGTCTTGCCCCCTCCCCTACCACAGCTGCTTTTCCTCGGGGACTCTCCCTAGCGCAGAGGAGAATCCGTCCTGGCAGCAATTCAGGAAGTCACGGAAGGGACGGTCTGCTCAGCTCCCTCTGCAATGCCACTGCCCGAGACCATCACGAGTGGGTGCCCAGTGACTGCGCCGGCAGCTCCTTGAGAGACTCCTGGGGCAGGGCAGTCGTGTTTCCCGGTGACCGCGGGAAGCCATGCAAAGAGTGCGGCACTGAGGAGACTCTCCTGCTGTCCCAAAGGGTTTCTGTTCTCCTGCACGGTCAGACCGTGGGGCCGGCTGGCAGAATGGGGAAGAGCTGGTTGGCGATGAGTCGGAGGATTCACCATGGAGGTGGCAGCAGCTGCAGATCCTGGAGTCGCCTGTGGTCGGGTTACCATGCGTCCGGAGTTTCCCGGACATGTCCGGCTTTTGGGGTTTTAAATCACCCTCCGGGAGGAATTTGTAAAACTCTCCAAAGGGCCGGGATTTCCCTCCCAATGCAGCACTCTGGGGGCGGGGAGGGGGGGAGCTGCGCGCTCTGCGGGGGAGCACGGCACTGTGTCTGGCTCCGCACCCCAGACACACTGCTCTGAGCAGCAGGGTAAGGGGGCCGGGGGGGCTGGAGAAGGGGCATGGGGTCCCAAGGGACAGTCAGAGGACAGGGAGCAGGAGGGGTTGGGTGGGTCAGGGATTCTGGGGGGAGCCTGTCAGGGGGTGGGCATATGGAGAGGGGTCGGGGGTGTCAAGGGACAGGGAGCAGAGAGGGATTGGATGGGGCGGAGGTTCGGGGGGAAGTCAGGGGCAGGGAGCAGGGGGGATTAGATGGTTTGGGGGTTCTGCGGGGGCAGTCAGGGGACAGGGAGCAGTTGGATAGGTGTGGGAGACCTGGGGGTCTGTCAGGAGGCGGGGGTGCGGATAGGGGGCGGAGCAGTCAGGGGACAGGTAGGGAGTGGAGTTCTAGGGGGGCAGTTAGGGTGGGGGGGTCTAAGGAGGAGGTAGTTGGAGACAGGGAGAAGGAAGGCTTAGACTGAGGGCGGGGTACTGGGGGGGGCGATCAGGGGACAAGGAGCAGCCGGGGTTGGATGGGTTAGCAGTTCTGTGGGGGGCAGTCAGGGGGCAGGAAATCGGAGGGAGTAGATAGGGGGCAGGGCTACCACTCCCCCCCGCCCCACCCCGGAGTGTCCTCTTTTTTGAAAGTTCAAATATGGTAACCCTACCCTATGGGCCCAGCCTCCACTCCTGAGAGTTCAGGCGAATCTCCCCCTGTTCTCAGGGAATCTTTGGCTTTGGCGCCTGGGCCTGCCTGCCGAGACAGAGGACTCAGTGTTTCCATCAGGCTGCTCAGTTGCGAATGCAGCCACCCAAAGACGTGAAGAATGGAAGCGGAAGAGCAAAGCTGGACCCTCCGCTGAGCTCCTGCAATCAAGTGAGCCCAGCCTGGAAGAGACGAGGGAAAGCTCCAGGGTGGCTGGTGGCTGCAGGAATCCAGGGGAGGAGAAATAAATAGTTCATGATGAATCCTATGGGCTTTGTCTTGTGTGGTGAAAGGTTTAAAATGGGTCTAGTTACTATCACATTCAACTTTACAATGGCTGTGTCTGATAGAAGGGCAGGTCTGGAAAGGTCAGAGGTCACTCGAGGAGCTTCAAGTCTCCGATTCTGTCCCTATTTCCTGCTTTGACCAGCTGATCTCACCCCAACCCATCCCTCAGGTGGTCGCAGTGGTGAGCTCTTGCCCTCTTTTTCTGGATGAGCCACCAGCATGGGGACAGGATACATGTGGCCAAGGAAATGGAGAGGCATGGGGGTCACTGGCAGAGGCATGCAGAGAACTTGCAGAGTTGCCTGTCAATGCAGCTCCTCTGGGTGGAGCACGGTAGGGTCCCGTGCACTCAGGGGCACCATTTCAAATTTTGGTGGTGGCGGGGAGGATAATTTCACCATGATTCCAGGGGCTACTTAGGCACCTGAAAACTCTCGTGTTTTGGCAGATAACTTAGCAAAGAGCAGACAGGAACACTTGCCAGACTGCTTTCCGGGGAAGACAGCTATAAGAATGGATCCAGGGAATGGTTCTGTATCTCTGAGCTGTTTGGACACTTTCAGGGAACATTCCCAATGCAAGACAGAGATCCCCAAAGTTATCCTGGGTAACCCTGAGAGACTTATGGAAAACTAGCAGGTACCACATCTCTGCTGTCACTTTGCACTGACAAACTTGGACTGTCCGAACCTGTTCATGTATTTTACCTGCTTTAAGCTCTCAATAATTTTCACATATAAAAGAAAGAAAATTAAATAAATGATGTAGTTACACTGATATACGGCCATAGCGTAAACCCAACCTCAGAGCTGTCCCATTGAAATGGAATTATTCACAGCAGTCTTTACAGTTAAACATGCACGTAAGGGTTTCCAGGGCCGAGATTAAGGCCACACTTTATGAGAGGTGCCGACGCAAGAAGAGAAGAGCTGGGCAAAAACTGAAATGCCACTTGGAACTTGGCCCAAACAATGCAGCATGAAAAATAAACTCATCTTGTTATATAGTAATAGAGCTGGTTCAAAATGGTTTTACACTCACAATGCAACCTTTGAAGTAAAAATGCCACTTTGGATTACATGGATCATTTGAAAAAAGTTCCAGTTTAAAAAAAAACATTTTGGATTTCTCTGCCCTCTGGAGAGAGAACGTGGAGTTTTTCATACCAAAACTAAACAAAAATTTGATAATTAAAAACATTTGCAAATACGTTTGAAGAATATGGGGGGGGGAGTGGTTTCTTCTTCAATTTTCATGACCCTCCCCATCCCCGCTATTTTTGACCAGTTCTAATTATGAAGAAATGTCTGTATGTCCATGAATGATAAATATGTCTGCTCCTGAAACATTTAAAAACAACCGCTCTTATCAGGAGCACTGAGGTCACATTACGTAGAGAAACATCCAGGCCTGCAGGTGAGGTGAGGTGAGGTGCATGTTTTGCTGTTGCTGGGAAATTCTGCTTTTGTGAGGTTGGGGGGGAGTTATATTTGAAAGGAGTTCTTCATCCTCTCCCACTCTCATCCAAGGAAGACCACAGCCCACCACTTTTTTCTGGCCATAAGTGTGAGCGACTGGATGAGGGGGAAGAGAAGGGAGAGGAGGGGCAGTGTTTTGGGGGCGTGAAGTGGGAGATCAGGGAGAAAGGCGGCATGAGGGGGGGCCTCAGGGCAAGGGGCGGTTTGAGGGGGCCGGACCTCAAGGAGAAGGGGTGGCACAGGGGATGGGCTACAGTTTGGGTGCCAGCAGCCCCCCCACTTTTAGGAATCTCTTGCCCATCCTGCCCTCATCCCAAATTCATTTGTAACAGTAAGAAAACTTTGAGCAACAAGGAGACTCAGAGACCCACACTATTACCGCTAAAATCCTCACCCGCCCCTGGAGCTGGGCAAACAGAAGTTTTTGGTCGCTGGCAATTCCAAAAAAGAGATGGAAAAAAACTGGTTTCAGGTTGAACAAAACTAAATTTTTTCCAAATTTTTGATGAACCAAAAAGCTTAAAAATAAAACAAAACCCAGGAACATTTCAAGGGTTGTAACTTTTTGAATTTTTAAAATAAAATTGAAGGACATTTTTAAACAAAAAATTGTTTCAAGCTGAAAAATCAAAATAGTTTGTTTGGAAAGTGTCTAAACGAAATGCTTTGACTTGTTAAGAACTGGGGGGAGGGGCTGGATGTGAACAATTCAGCAGACCGGATACGAATTCGCAAACTGCTGAATCTGCATTTTTCACCTAAAATTGGTTTAGATGAAAAGTTTCGCCCAGTCTAGTCCCCACCATTGAGGGGCACCGTAAGAGGGATCAGCTCTTCTAGCTGGTTCCCCAGCCCAAGTCTGTCTCCATTTAATGGGTCCCTCCCCCCCACTCCGCTTTAGGGTTGCCAATTTTAATTGGACGGATTCCTGAAGATTTTATCACATGACATGATCTTTAATTAAAAATTAATCTTGAATTCCTGCAGACTCCCGGTCACCCTGGAGGATTGGCAATGCTACTCCAGTTTCCTGGGCCACACCCGTGTCCCCACCTAATGGATCCCTTCCTCTGGGTTCCTGGGAGAAGCGTCTGTCCTCCATGAGCAGGTCTCCTTCCCCATTCTCCAGGGCTGGGTCTGGATTCCTGTTTCTGGTTCCCTGGGCCTGGACCCCGTCCCTGTCACACACTGTGGGGAGCTCAGATTCCTGTGAATCCTGCGGACTTCCAGGCTGCGGGGAGGGATGAGTCAGCAGCTTCCTGAAGACGAGTTGCAAGTAGGCAAACACTTTCCCCCTACCTTTCCAAAACCCACATCGGTATAGTGAGACTAGCTCCCCCACCACTGCCACCACTCCACGCACCAGGAGACGATTCCAGGACGCTGGCTCTGAAACAAAAAAAGAGAGAGAAAGGCCCCATGACTAAGGGAGTCCGTTAAATCATCCCACTGTTCCCATGAGGATCCCAGAAGATGAAGACGTTCCTGGGATACAGTAGGAGCTGAGTTGAGTCGTGCGCACATGGGCAGCACTCAGAGCAGCGGGAATGAGATCTCCAGGCTCATTATCCCCATCAGCCAACCTGACAGAGGGAGAAAGGTGAGCACGGCAAAGCAGCCCCTGTTCCAGAGTCTGGGAACTGGGATTTTTAAGATGCTCCAGGATGGGGTCCCTCAGGTCTTAAGGTTAGAGGGGACGGTTAGGATCATCTACTCCAGCGTCTCCTGAAGCGTGGGGAAGGGCTAGCCGTGGTGGGAAGGGTGGGGTTTGAAGATGTATCCAGGAAAATGGGGGGTGGGGTCGCTAACACATTGCTGACGGGTGAGGGGCACGATTGGTTTCTTTGCCTTGAGGAGGGGGCTCAGCTTTTAAAAGTTTTGGGAACAATCATTTAGTCTGAGCCCTGGCATAACCCAGGCCAGAGACCGTCGCCTACTGATTCCTGCACCCAGTCCAGTGATTTATGGCACTGACTTGGCATTGAGAGGGATTTTATCATATGCTGAAATCCAGCTGCAGAAGGGAAAGGGCATTAGAAGCTGAAAGACCCCACAAGTGGCTCTGGTTTTCTACTCGAAATAACCACCCGGGGCTGATTTTCCCCAGCCCAGCGCCTTGCAGTCATGCACCCAGCACCGAGTGAGTTCGGTGTGCAGGCAGGCTCCCAAATCCAGACAGTGGCTCTTCACACCCACTTTGCCCTGGCATCAGGGACTGCCCTGAGCACCCATCCTGCAAACATTTACACACCTGAGCCCTCCCACTGCCATCCAAGGCTACTCCTACGGATGGAGTTAAACACGTGGCTAAAGCGTTTGCAGAGGTTCCAAGGAGCTGAGGCTCCGTGTAAAAGGAACATTACTTCAGTTATTCCAATCTTGGGTTGATGAGATGCTCCTGCCCGCCCCCTCCCTTCACAGCTGAGTCTCCCACCCAGTGCAATTCTCCAAGGAACTTCCCACTCCGAGACCCGAGACACTGTGGCCAGCGCTAGCTGTCCCTCTGGCCCAATCCCATGCTTCAGGACATAGTCTGAACGCCACCGAGGTCAGTAATTAATTCCCCACCTGCATTTACAGGCCACAGGGTCTCAGAGTCGGGAGTTCCTTGGAGAATGACCAGAGAGATTGAAGTGATAGCTGGGAGTGCTGGTAGCATAGGGCCTGAGGAGAGAGTCTACATAACCAGACAATCCTGCTGTCAGGGTGCCAATGCCTCAGATGAAGGGGCGTCCAGGATTTCCATGTTTATGGATCTTGGGTAGCAGATAGAAGACCCCTGGTCGGGGCTCTAGGGGTGTGTCTGTGCAGATTTGTTCTTGTGCTTTTTCAGGGAGTTTCTTGAGCAGATGCTGTAGTTTCTTTTGGTAACTCTCAGTGGGATCAGAGGATAATGGCTTGTAGAAAGTGGTGTTGGAGAGCTGCCGAGCAGCCTCTTGTTCATATTCCGACCTATTCATGATGACGACAGCACCTCCTTTGTCAGCCTTTTTGATTATGATGTCTGAGCTGTTTCTGAGGCTGTGGATGGCGTTGTGTTCTGAAAGGCTGAGGTTATGGGGCAAGTGATGCTGCTTTTCCACAATTTCAGCCCGTGCACGTCGGCAGAAGCACTCTATGTAAAAGTCCAGTCTGTTGTTTCGACCTTCCGGAGGAGTCCACCCAGAATCCTTCCTTTTGTAGTCTTGGTAGGAAGCTCTCTGTGGGTTAGTATTTTGTTCAGAGGTGTGTTGGAAATATTCCCTGAGTTGGAGAGGTCGAAAATAGGATTCTAGGTCACCACAGAACTGTATCCTGCTTGTGGGGTTGGGGGGGCAGAAAGAGAGGCCCCGAGATAGGACGGATTCTTCTGCTGGGCTAAGACTATAGTTGGATAGATTAACAATATTGCTGGGTGGGTTAAAGGAACCACTGTTGTGGCCCCTTGTGGCATGTAGTAGTTTAGATCGTTTAGTGTCCTTTTTCTTTTGTAGAGAAGCAAAGTGTGTGTTGTACATGGCTTGCCTAGTTTTTGTAAAGCTCTCCAACACCACTTTCTACAAACCATTACCCTCTGATCCCACGGAGGGTTACCAAAAGTTAGTGCCTGTCTCACCCCCCAGCAACCTGCAAGGTCTCGTGCCAGCAAAGGGAAGCTGCTCCCAGATCTGGAGCTGCATTCGCATGTCGTGACGGCTGTCCTGCACCATGGTCTCCATGGGCTGGTAGGTCAACAACCTCCATCTCTGTCCCAGCTGCAGGATGGCCTCTGGTTCCTGCTCCTTCAGGCACCTGGAGATGCTGAACTACGGGTGGGGTTGGCAGAGCAGGAGAACACCCCATGAGGTTAAGAAATGGCAGTCAGAGCCTTTTCCCTCCCTGGGAGATTACGGTGTCCCTCTGTGGGGACTCCCTTCCTGGCAGATGCTGTGCTTTCGTTCCTGGAAACTGCCAGGAGGCCCAGCTCCCAACCCTAGCAGCTTGGCTGTTCCATCCCCTACTGTGTACCGAAACTGCCTTGAAAGGCTATCCAAGCCCCTCCCAGGCCTGCTCCCATTGCGGGTCTCTCTCCTGGCTAAGCACAGGCTGTTCTGATATCGCCCAACGGGCCTGTATCCTAGTTACATGCTGCTCCTTCTCACGTGACCCCTGCACTTATTCCCTTCGCCTGGGGAGAGGTTCAGTTCAGCTACTACCCCTTTCATGGCCATCTCACCCTGGTACAGCCTGAAACTGGAAACCTGGGCTCGAACAGTAACTGTTTGCTAGGAAAGGTGCTGAAGACACAACGGAAGAGGAAATCCTTTGGACTGGATTGAAATTATTCCAAAGGAAAGTGAATGAGAGAAAACGCCCAGCGTTATCCTCCAAGCGAAAGAAAAGAATGAAGGTCAGAAAGGACCATTCTGTCCATCTTCTGTGTAACACAGGCCCTAGAACGGCACCGAGCGCTTCCTCCAGAAAACCCACGACATGGGACTGAGCCAGAGCACGTCTTCTGGAAAGACATCTCCATGCATTAGAGCCAGCTGGTCAGAAACAATCTTTCTTCTGCAGTGACGTGAAGTTAAAGGACACAGAGAAGAAGAAAACCTCGACTCGGGTTGTCACTGGAGCTGAAGCAGAGAGGCCAGGCCAAACACGGTTAGGGCCCGGGACTGACTATCAGCAGATCTGCCGTTTTCTATTCCTGGCTTTTTGACCATGAGCGAATCTCTTTGCTTCTCTGTGCCTCAGTTTCCATGACCATAAAATAACGCTACTCAGGGTTATGTTTTCTTCTCTCCTCTTTTTCAAGGCGGGACACTTAGATACATTTGGGGCCTGTCTACGCTACCGGTCTAGAGTGTATTTCTAAGCTGATGACCCCCACATGTTGTTCAGAAGCTATGGATGGCACAAGCTCCGAAGTTAGTTCTGTGCTTAGCCCCTATGGCACAGCTGGGCTGGGCGGCCTTTTCTCGCTCTGCTGTGAGGAGCAGGTTCTGGGCACTAGGGATATGAAGAGGCTCTCAAGGACTAATACTTGAAAATAAATATCAATGAACTGCAACCCAAATAAAAATCACTGCTGCTAACATTGGTGGGTGATAAAATACTAGCAGAGTGGTAATTAATGATGAGGAGAGGGCAGTGACACAGAGTAATCGGATCCCTTGAGAAGCTGGACCCATTCAAAGAAAACAAGTTGGAAAAGAACCAAAGGAAGGGTCCTATCACTAGCAACAAAGCATGCAGGCCACACCTACAGAATGGGGCAGTGTATCCAGGAAAGCACTCACTGTGAAGAGGATTTCGGGGCCATGCTGGGCAAGCCATTCAACATGAGCACCCAGGGTGATGCTGTGGTGAACGGGGCTAAAGCCATCATTAGATGTATGAAAAGAGCAGTGAGGAGCAGAGGGAGGTGACACACCATGAGGAAGACTGATCATGGAATACTGCATCCAGTTTTGGCGTCCACCTTTGACAAAAGATTTGGAAATATTGGAGATGGGGCAGCAAAAAGCAATGAAACATTTTGAGGGCTGGAGAAAAATGCCTGCGAGTGAGCTATTGAAAGAGCTCAGCCTGTTTAGGTGATAAAAAAGATCGGGAGGTGACGTCATTTGAAGTGTTGAAGTGACTTCATGAGGAGAAACTATCGGGTATTAAAGGGCTCATTGATCTAGCAGAGAAAAGCATAACAAGACGCAGTGGCTGGAAACTCAAAAGAGACCAATTCATATGAGAAAGAGGGCAGACATATTCAACACTGAGAATGAATCACCAAAGGAACAAACTAGAAAGGGAAGTGGTGGAATTCCCCACCTCTTGATGTCTTCTAATGAAGACGAGATGGCTTTCTGGAACGTGTGTAGTCAAAAACTAGCTACTATTCTCTACAAAAAGCATGTGATTTGCAGGGGGTCTGATGACGTACTCTAATTGTCTCTTCTGTCCATAAAGTCTGCTAATTTATGAAAAACTGAGCTTTGCCTGGGGAGAAGCCTCTGATGTTTTACTGTGTTCGGCTTGAGCCCACAATGAACGCACATTGCGTGGGGTGATCCAGGGGAAGCAGCTCAAACATCCGGTGTGGCTAGACAGGGGCAGGATATCAGCACTGCAGGGGAGGGGTGGGGGTGGCAGTGACATCACAAGGGCCTTTGGCAGGACCTCAGCCTATTGGACAAAGGTGGTGGGGAGGCGATGACCTCACAGAGAGATCTTGACATCAGCCAGGCAGGACAGGGGTGCAGGACAGGGGCAACCTCGGAGATCCCTGTGGCTTTGCTTCAGCACGTCTCCTTCTCGAGGTCTCTCCTGGAGGACTGAGAGAGCATTCACTTGCACGTACGTGAGCGCAAGGAGGACCCTCTTCGGAGTTTTCTCCTTTTCTTTTCGTGGTTTTGCTTGAAAACAGACGTCCCTGTATAAAAGGTAAGAGCCTCGGAGAGGTTTGGAACCTGTTCAATCTGATCCATCAGGTGCCGGCTGATTTTTAGGAAAGGAAAACACTAGATTGTGGGGACAGCATTTTATTTCTGACCTAGGACTTTGTCCCTTAGAATCACTGGGGACATTGGGGTTTCTCCTTTTTGTTTTCCCTTTTGCTCTGTCCCTCCTACCTTTCTCTTCTTGCTTCCTTTGTCCTTTTCCTCTGCTCTCCTCCCACCACCAGGAGCTGTGTGTCTGGAGCGGGGGTGGGGATTGTGGGAGGCCCTCACAGAGAGGTGAGACTGGACTAGTGCTCCGAGAGTGATCCCCTCGGTGGTGACCAGGGCCATTCTTTGGGCTATTTGGTGAGACCCCTTAGCCTCCCACCCCTCAAAGTCTCAACCTTGATTGGCTGAGGAGGGGGCTATTGACAGGGAGGAAACTCTGGTCTTTCTTGTTCTCTTTTATGACCAAGCAAATAAGTCACAACCAGTTAGATGTTTGACCAATGTGGATGCTGCTCTCCATTCATTGTCTCGGAGCAGTTCATGATCCTCTCGAACATTCCAATTCTTCTGAAATACTTGCTGAATAATTACTATGAAGAATTGTTGGTCTATAGCTCATTTGAGAGCAACTGCATCAGCTAAGACAAGTCCCTGCACCTTTCTCAGCCTTCATTTCTCCTTCTGTCAAGGAGGAATAACAATCCTCTCCCACCTACCTCGCCATGGGTGGGTGATGGGGATCCACTGAAGAGTGTCACTCGGAGCAGTGCAGACTAGGGGGTGTCCTATCACACTGAGCCATAGCAGATTATGACCAAATATTCGATTTCATTTGCATTTTATTATTTTGAAATTGTGAAGAGCAGCAACTACTTAGCTCAGCCTGAAGCATCTCATCTAATGTTCTAGATCATAGTGTCTCCCCTTTGTGTACGACGAGACAGTTTAATGCACTGTGACGGACAGGAGATGCTCTTGTTTTGCAAACAACTATTTTTGCAAAGAATTTTCATCCTACTTGTTATGATTTCAAGAAACAAAGTGGTTTCGTCTGAATGGATTTTCTGACAGAAAACGGTTTCCATGAAAATGTTCACACCTTATTTCCTGGGCTCTGGAAGTGCTGGGATGTCAGGATCCTGCAGGCGTTGTCAGCTCCGCCCTAGGGCAGTGTTCTGCACCCCCCTGCTGCTGGCTGAGTTTCTCCATCCCTTGGCAATAAGACAGACTCTTGTTTTCACAGCCAGTCGATCGCCCTCGTGTCATCACCCTGCCTGCTGGCTGGGCAGGGTAACTCCTGAGGTCACCACCCTCTCCAGCCTGCCTTGGGCTTGGGGAGTGAGGAGGAGGGCGAGGGACGTCTGCTGACCCTGAACATCCGCCATCCATCGTACCATCACTCAGAGCAAGTGAGTGGCATTCGGGTTCCTCGGTGGCTTCCCCTGTCTGTGTGGGGAGAGGCAGAAAGAGGGGGAGAGGGTATCTCCCAAGGGGGATTTCATTTGCAAACAGCCCCCAAGAGCCCCTCACTCTTAGACCGGGCAGGAGCTTCTCCAGAGCCGTCTCCAGTGTGTTTGGAAAGGTTCCAGCAATGGGGCTCCCAGCCCTTCCCTTGTGGGACACTGTTCCCCAGGCTGAGAGTCTCTGAGCTGGGCCAGAGCCTGTGAGCTGCTGAGCATGGAAATCAATGGGGAACGAGGAGGGTCCTGGTCTTCCTGTGCCAAGGGTCTTTGTGACTTTGAGGTGGGGAATGGTTTCCCAGGAGAAGTCGGGACTCCTGGTTTCTCTTCCTTCTCTAGCCTGGGTGGGAGAGTGGCCTGGGATAAGAGGAAGGGGCTGCTTGTCCAGAGTAACCGATGGTCTTTGGGACTGACCCCATTGCTGGAAAAGGATGAGACTTCCTGGCTATTGCAGCAGCAGGGATTACGAGGGGGAACATTGGGAGCAGATCATGCAATGAACTCCTGCCCGTGTGTGGAGATGGCTCTCCCTGCACTCCTGTGGGGGCAGAGGGGGCGGCTGTGGTTGGAGCAGGGAGGAGGAGGGCCGGAAAAGGGCCAGGAGTGAAAGGCTGCCTTGAGCCCAGACTCACCCCTGCTCCCCGCTCGGTTCCAGGATGGCCAGGCTCCTGCGGATGTTGCGGAGGAAGGCTCTGCAGGTGGCCCCAGAGTCTGAGGGAAGCAGCTGCCGCTTTCCCGAGGGGCAGAGCAAGCCCTGCATCCCCGCTGGCGGGGAAGCAGGTCCCGTCCAGGCCAGACGGCGGAAGTGCCCGGCCTTCTGGAAAAGGACCCCGGCTCCCGGCGCAGGCGCCGAGCTGGGAGCGGCCCCGACCAGGCCCCGGTGGAGCTGGCCCAGGCTGCGGTTTTGCAGACAGGACCCAGCCCAGGAGGGGCGCCGGGCAGGGTGGCTCTGGGGCTGGTTGTGTGGGCAGCAGCGGCCCCAGGAGCCCAGCCCTCCTTCCCATCAGGAGGCCTCGCCCTGCCCGCTCTCTGAGGCCCTTCCAGCCCCCGCCGGCCAGGAGGGGGAAGGTCCCTGGCCCAGCACCGGCAGCTCAGCCTGGGACCGCAGCAGCACCTGGGCCTTTGGCAGCAGCCAGGCCGACGGGCGCCACGGCTTTGTGCCAGGTGAGGAGCCAGGCTGGGGTCCGGGAGGGCTGAGGACGGGATGTGAACACCCTGGGCCCAGACGCTCTCCCAGGGATACGGGGGGGGGGTCCCCAGCCCAGGTGTCTGGCCTGAGCCCCGCGAACCCCACGAACAGCAGCAGCCGTCACACAGCTGCCCCTTCGCACGGGGACCTGGGGGTGGGGGCGTGAGGAGCTGCTGCCACCTTGGTCCTTGCTGCTCCGGGCGGGGGAACAGGCACCTCCCCTGGAGTCCTGGGCAGGGGAGGGGGGCTCTGCTCTGGGCTTCGGCAGCTGTTGGGGGCTGAAGGTATCCCTGAGAGGGAGGTTTGGGGCCCCATCTGCCCTGGGTGCCTGAGATGGGAAGGGGGGTCTTGAATCCTGCTCTGCCCACCACGCCCCTGTCCTTCCCTCCCTGGTGCAGGGAGCCCCCTGGATTCGGAGCAGGAGGAAGGGGTGGACGTGGCCAAAGATGAAGCTGCTCTCAAGGTCATCCGAGAGCAGCTCCAGTGCAGAGATAAGGTACAAATGTTCCCCACCTGGGCTGGAACCAAGATTGCCCTGTCCCTTCCCAGCATCCCCACCCCCTGCCGAGGGTCTTGTCCCTCCTGATCCACCACCCCTAATGGGGCCCTTTTACATCCATGAAGTGAGACCCCCAAGATGGGGGTGTTTGTCCCACAACAGCCGAGGTCGTCTCCCCCAACAGGCACTGTCCCAGTTCCTGATCCTGCTTGTGTAGGAGTGGTGGGGGATTTGGAGAATAGGCGGGTCCCCACAATCCCCCATTGAGGCCTGAGCCCTGGAGCTGGTGTGGGTGGGGCAGGAAGGTCCCTCGCTAACAGGTTCTCTCTCGCTATACCCCACTCCTGGTGGGTCCAGGATGAGGGGCAGCAGCTCCTGTTCCTTCAGGCCATGTACCCCGCATGTCTGGCTGCACGGGAGAGAGGGGAGAACACGCTGGAGCCGCGCTGCTGCAAGGCGGCTGTGGTGAAGAGGATCGTGGTGAGTGAGACACGCCATACGGCAGCTGGCGGGAGGAGAGAGACATGGGATTGGCAGGGGTATGGCCAGGCTAATGCGTGGGGGCTGGGTGGTGTTGGAGGGGGCAGCAGAGGGCAGGGATTGCTGGGGCTGAAGACTTGGGAGAAATTCTGAGATTGGTGGGTAGTTGGCAGGGGGGGAATTGTGGGGCTGGATGGCACCTGAGAGTGGGGGACAAGGAATCACATGGTCCCATTTTGGTCGTCGGGATGGGGCTGAATGGGGGCAGATTTGACAGGGAGGAGGAGAGAAGGGGATTGGGAGTGAGCTGGGCAGGAATCCGGGAAGAGGGACAAGTTGGATGGGTAGGAAGGAATCGGGGGAGTGGGAGGTGGTGGGGGATCCTGCTGGCCATGTGGGGCACTGGCTGTGTCATCTCCTCACTGGGAGGTGTCAGTCGGGCCTGAATCTCACACGCTCCTTTGTCTCCTTCGCATCTCACAGGAGCTCATCGAGGAGCTTCCCGATGACTCGTCACCCAGCGCCATCCTCGCCCACTCCCTGGCTGCAGTGGGGAACCTCTGGTACCGAGACAGCCCCACCCTCCCACCCTGCCGGCTCCCCTCACCCCAGTGCTGCTCAGGCCCAAGGCTGGGAGTCACCGTCACTGTCCCGCCCAGGTCACCTCCCAAGAGTGGCGCCTCTGGCAGAGATGGTGGGGTGGGGAGGGTCACTCTGTCCTGGCGGGGCTCTTCTTTTCACTCCCATAACATGACAGGGGCCTTGGGGAGGGGCTCACTCCCGGGCTCAGATACAGGAGGGGCCGCAGGCTCCAGGGAACAGGAGCTATTCCTGTCCTGCCACTGTCTGTCTGGGACACCTTGGCCTTGTCATTCCCAAGCTCAGTGCCTCAGTTTCCATTCTCACCAGCCTGTGCCTCTATCCCTGTGGGTTGGTGTCCGTGTTGGCGACTGTCCCACCCCCGTACTGCACAGTCTAATACCAGCTCCTCTCTCTTGCCAGCACCATGAAACCTGCCCTGGAGCCAGCCCTAGAGACCCACCTCTTGCGAGCTGCCCTTCACTCCGTCTTCACCCTGGGCACGGAGAAGGACACCACCGGCATCCAGGTACCTCCTCCTCCTCCTCCATCCTCCTCCTCTTCCAGAGTGCTCCTTGGTCCTGCTCCCTTGATTCGCTGGAGCTCCAGATTTAGGGGTGGGGTAGCGGAGATGGAACAAGCTGCAGGGTTGGATCCTTCCCTCCAGCAGGGAAGAGATTACCCCTCTCTGGGGGATTTCTTTCTTTCTTTCTTTCTTTCTTTCTTTCTTTCTTCCATAAGCCGTGTTTTGCCCAGAAGCCCAGCTTCCATCCATAGCAACTTGGCTGTTTCATACTCTTCTGCCTACAAGGCCCTCTGCAGAGACCTGCTAAGCTCATGGATCAAAGGTCCAGGGGTCATCAATTTTTGTGAATTGCCTGTGGTGGGATGTGAAGGAGAGAAGCCAGGAGATGTGTTTGGGAGTCTCCCCAGTGCTTCCCAGAGACCCCTCTTCGCATCCTGTGGCAGGTGTAGGCTCAGGTTCCCTAACTCTGACCCATGCTTTGCAGGCTCTGCACAAAGTCATCCCAGAGGTCCTGGATGCCATGCTGGGGAATCTGCTGGCAGAGTCCCCAGACACAGACAGGCTCCACTTCATCTTGGAGGTGAGCCCCGTTTTACCTGAACTCTTTGGGGGACTGGTAAGGAGAGACTGGAAGATCCATTTTCTACTGTGTCCTCCTCAGATATTCCCCCCTGCGCAGAATGTCTCAGGCCCCTGGGGCTGGGGGTGTGGGGGGCTCATTTGCAAAGCAGGTGCAGCTGGCCATTGAGTCTGACCTGCCTCCTTTCCCTACAGCATGTCAACTTCTGGGTCGTGTCCAGGGTGTCCCAGGAGCGAGCCAGGGCCATCAGGAGCAGCACAGCCCTGCTGAGATACACAGTCACCCTCCCTGAGTTTGACGTAAGTGACCTCCGACCCCAGCTTGCTGGCTTCCGGCGGAGGCGGGCTGGCTCCGGCAGGCTGCAGGATCTGCTGCAGCCGGGGCTGTGGCTTAGGAGGGTTCTTCCTGGGGAGGCAGGGACTGAGCTCGGCTTGAGTCAAGTTCTTCTTGTCCTGGTTCAGTGTTGTCCCTGGGCCTTTAAGGGGACCATGCTCCAGCCCCTGCTTGGCATCCCAAAACAGCTCCGGGCTCCCTTGGCAGCAGAGCAAATGAAGGGTCGATCTCAAGCTCCTCTCCCCCCAGCATCTCCTGCAGAGGGGCTAAAGGGAAGGAGCCCTCTGGCCCAGGGGGGACAGGGAGCTAACAGGAAAATGCTGATGGAGTCCCCTCTCCTCTCCCTTCCATTAGATCTCAGCCGAGTTCCCTAAGATGGGGCACCATGTGGCCCAGCTGGCTCTATTTGTCAGCGATCCAGACAAGGACATCAGCCGGCAGGCCAGGGAGGGGACTTACCGGCTCTACCAGCTGCTGCTCCGACAGAGGGGTAAGGAACCCAGCTGGGACACGGAACCCAATCGGGGACTGAGAGTGACCACAGGTGGATAATGGGACCCCAGACCATTTCTCTCCAACTGACCCCAGCTGGAGGACAAGTCTCTCTCTGCCTCTGTTCTTTTCCACTCCACTGTGGAGCCACCAATGGGATTGGAAGGACACAGAAACTGTAACCAGAATGAGGAGAAAAGTCTCTCTCTCTCTCTCTCTTCCAGGGCTGACCATACATGATGCGGAAGATCTCTGGTGCTATGACTGGCACCAGGACAGAAGGCTCTTGGCCTACAAAAATACAGCCAGAGTTGGGGAGGTAAGGGCACTGTGCCAGGGCATGACACAGCCCGGGGAGTGGGGCTGGCTGAGTTCCCTGCAGTGGATGCCTCCTGGAGACAGGAAAAGAGCCCACTCCTTATTTCCAGCTCAGAGTTCCTCATCCAGCAACCAGTGGGACAGGCTGGTGCTAAAGGTCCCACATTGGAACCTTGCTAGTTGCCGTGATTTGAGTGTCTTACATGGCTGCATTGCTACGTGGCATAAGGAGGATCCCCGGGTGGGATAGTTAATATAGGATTATGGCTCTGGGTGTCTCTCTGCTCCTTGTCCCCCTGGCTGATCCCCAAGTGTCTGAGAGGAGAGCCCTGGGTCAGTCAGTCACGATTCCTTGATCAGACCCTTGTTTAATTCCCTTCACCCTGTAGAAGAAGAGAAAGGAGGTGGGCTTTGCCCAATTCCATTGCCGGTCAGGAAGGAGAATTCCCCAACCTGGGAACTGGGTAGGGGACATAGTGAGCTCCAGAGCCAATATGGACCACATGCGCCCCCGTCATGTCTCCAGACCTGGCCAGGGAATGGCAGAGTATCTGGACCTCAGCCACTGTTCCAAAGAAGCACATTGTCACTGACCCAAGTTGCGGCTACTTGCTGCACAAGTAGAAAATCAAAGACATCAACCCCACCCCTCCGCCCCCCAGTCTCACAACTGTGGTGAGAATATCCAAACCTTCGAACACACCGTAACACAGTGCCCCCAGACTGGAGTCAAAGGTGAAATGGGTGATTTCCACAACATCACAGAGGAGGCCTTGGAGTGGCTCCTGGATCGACAAGGGCATCGACAGAACGCTGCTCCACAGACGCCCCGTGAGAGAGACTGTGTGAGCTTGTCCCTCCTCCCACAAGCTGAATTGCTGCAGCGGAAGAAAAGTCTCCGAGGAGTGTCTGTGATGGGGACTGGGCCATGGGTCTCCTTGTCCTTGTCAGGCTGCAGGTTGGATTCCCCTTGAAGAAACCAAGGAGCTGCAGAGGCCATTCCCAGCGACGAGAGAAATCACTAAGCTGGGGTGAAGAGACCTTTAGCTGTCAGCTCCAACCCCCTCGTCCCCCACAACACACACACACTCCTCTAGGCGCTGAGATGCAGGAGATCTCTCTGCTGGAAGCAACACAGGGTCCCCTGTTGTTTCTGTGCCCTGCACAGCAGAGTGGGCCTGCTCACACACATTAGAGATCCATTTCCAGCCCATCCTGGCCCCTGCCAGAAATTGCCCTCCTGAAAGAGCCACTGGAGGCTTTGGTCCCTAAGCATCTGCGACCTTTTCATAAAGGGGCTTCCCTGAGCCCTGGGACCCTGAAAGAGTCCTGGGGAATGAACTGCCTTGGCCACAGCAGCTCTCTTCCCCGCCCTTTGGGGCACTAGACGGTGATGCCATTGTACGGCCGGGACTTGGAGGCTGGCTCTGGGCAATCTGCTCAAGCCTCGTGTCCTCTTGGTTTTAGGTCTTTGGAAAATTCTTCTGCGACGGGCAGAAAAGATCCTTTCTACAGACAGCAGTGCTGGCCATCCACGACCCACTGCTGCGTGTCAGCCAGGCTGGGCTGGTGCTCGTCTACTCCCTCCTGGGGGAAGCCCAGCAACTGATGGGGGTCACGGTAAGCAGCTGCAATCGACTCAGGAGCTTGGGGTTCGGCCCAGGACCTCATTCCCTTCCGATCGCCATTCCCTGGCCTGGTAGCAAGGAGCCTAGTGGGGACTTCTGGACTTCATGGACTTCTCGTCTTAGGATGTGGTGCTCTGCTATCACTCCTGGAAAGGACAGGACAGTCCCCTAAGTGCCCTCTGGGAACCTTTCCTGCCCCACAGAGCTGCACCCATTTCCCCATGGCCTAGTGTCAATGTCACCCGAGCCACCATCGAGAGTTGCTCCCATCCCTGGCAGCCTGGGAGGCCAAGGACTGACTGGAGATGGCGACTGACCAGGAAGGGCTGAGGCACATGGGCGTGGGAAGCTGGTCTTGCTGCTGGTAGGGCTGGACCCGCTCTCGAGCGATTGGGAGGATTCAGTCAGCAGGGGCTGCTGACCTGCCCCGTTCACCAGGCCTGCCATCCTGTGGCTTCAGCTTTTGTCACTGGGGTGACTTAGGGAAAGGTCTCAACCTCTCCCCATCCCACTTCACTGCTGCAAGAATCCCTCCTGCCCCCCGCCACCCTGCTAGAGCCCCCTCCCTGCCCTACCTGGGTGGGGATGGAGGTGGGGGTGGAGGAGAGGGTTCTACGAACTTGAGCGGTGTCCCCAGGTGGGTTGGAGGTGGAACAGCTGTCAGGGCACTGATGGGGAGGTGGCAGGAGCTCACCCGACAAGGAGGGGGGTTGGCACTGGAGGTCACTAGAGAGGACAGCAAGCCTCCATCCTGGGGGTCGGGAGGGTGAATCCACCACTCAGACATGAGCAGCTGCTGGGTGGAAATGATGGTGCTGGTTCCAGGTGCCCTTAATCCTCCCTGGTTCCTGGGGAGCGTCTCAGTCTCTGACAGGTTCTCGTTCCCCTGCAGCACGAGGATGTCACAGCCAAGGTCATGGGCCAGCTTCACATCATCAGGCACTTGCACCAGATGCCCGAGGCGCTGCAAGGGCTGTGGCTCGTCTGATGCTCTGAAAGGTTCCCCTCCCTGTTCAGCAAGTCCCCTCCCTGCTGCAGGTACTGCTCTGTCTCACTGTAAATGCGGGGCTAGTGGAAGGGGAAATGGAGGCCTCCTAGAGAACAGACTCTGACCTCCTCCTGACCAGCAATGGGGTTTCACCGTCCTCTCAGCAAACCTGTCAGCCGGGCTGGACCAGGAGGAGGGTATCTAACAGGGTGGCTTGGCCTGTGGCTGCCAAGCCTGGGGCTAGGCCAAGCTGACGACCAAGTGAGCCCCACCTGAGAGGAAACAAGGGGAAACAGCAGCAAAAGTACAGAAGCAGAGCAAGCTGTTCAGTAGACGGTCTCTGGCCAAAACCTGGAGTCCAGGGTAGGACTGGGTTCTCTCACCGTCCCTAAGGAAGGGGACACAGAAGACCATAGAAACCCAAGAAGGGCAGGCCAAGCCGAAATCAGGCCGAGGAAGAGCTCCCCACGAGGGTGGAAGGCCTTGTTTCTGTTCAAGACATTTTTGGACTTTGTTTGGAAGGAGCACGACCCAGGAAGGAGTGGAGTAAAGGCCAGTCACCTGGCTGGGGGGCTGAGTTCCCAGCCAACAAACTGCAAGCGTGAGTATCTGCGGGGTTGCTAGCCCAGCGAGAAAGCAGTGACACGACGCCTGGCCAGCATCTAGCGGTGAGTGAACTCTGGTACGCACCTGCTTCCATTCTGGAAACAGCCTGGTATTGGAGAGTGGGTGGGGAGAGCAGGGAGGTGGGAGGGGTTCCTGAGGCTGGGGTTGGGAGGAAGCTGTGGGGCTGGGAGGGGAAGGACATAGCCCAGCTTGTGGGAGGGATCCTGCTGGCTGTGTCTGGAGCCCTGTGTAGCCTCTTCTGTGGGAAGTTCCCATGGGTCAATGGGGCCTGAATCTCTCCTGCTCCTTTGGTCTCTTTGGGCTTCACAGGAGGTGTCTGGTGAAGTGCCCTTGGACTCCGGGCCCAGCACCGCTCAGAAATTATTCGCTACCTTCAGAGAGACAGGGCACAGCTCAGCCTGTTGGGTAGGCTGGAGACTCACACTTCACTCGAACACACGACACTGAGGTGGTTTTGGAAGCACAGTAACAAAGAAGAGATTTAAGTGACACTAAGCAAGAGAAAGAGACAAATTTCAAACAGACAAACAAAACACGACACACTTTGTAGTGACTAAAACTGAATCTTAACAAGTCCCAATCTTTGCCTTAGCAGTTTCCAGACTAACATCTCAGCTTTCCTAACAGACCTTCTTTGATGTCCCTGTAGGGTAGAAAACTTCTCTGTCGAATCCACTGATTTGATTGCTTCGTCTTCTGGTTTCAGACCCTCTGTTCTCCTTCCGGGCTGCTGGGACCCTGACTGTAACATCTCTCTGGCCCAGCCTCTTACACAGATGTGTGCTGCAGCCAGCCCAGCGCAGGGAGCAGTGGGGACAGATGATCTCATCCTGTCAGACCAAGAAACAGTGGTCCCAATGAGGCTTAGATGGAAAATCCCAGGCATCTCCTGGAGGTAAGAACCGTCCACTCTTCCGGGCACTTGGGGCTGTTGCAAGAAAGAGGGGGCTCCTGTTCCATAGCCTATTTGTCCTCATGACTGTGTTTTTTTATTCTCAGAGGATGCGTCTGGGACCCTGGAGACTCTTTCGTGAAGGAGGTTTGAGCGGGGAGAGATCAGTCACTGTCATGACCCCCGGGTCATTAACCCGGGTCTCCAGGGTTCCTGGGAGCAGCCACCCTCCAGCACGCCACCTGGAAGCCTACGAAAAACTGCTTACCTAGGACTGACGAAGTCCAGACCCAATTTGAGGCTCCATCCCTGAGGACCTATTGGCAGAGTCCCAGAACAGCTAATCGGCCCCCGGGACCTCCTTAAACCAGCAGCGGGAACAAGGAGCTGTCTGAACACCCGAGCTCCTCCCCGCCCCCTCTGGACCGTGTGTTGGCTGTTCCTGCTCCCGCTCCCCAGGCTTGATTTCCTGGCATGCGGACTCGGGGTGACTCATCTGACTTGAGGTGCTGAACACAATTTGGTCTTTTGCTTCTGCTCTTCCAGTCCTGACCCAGCTGACTCTCGACTCCTGCCTTGTGAGTGTGGACTCTGCCTCTGACCATTAGGTCTGGCTGCTCATGACCCGGCCATGACACTGACTTTTCGACAATTCCTCCAGTGCCCTTTTCTGCTCTCCAGCTCTGCTCTCCCAGAAGACACACCGATCCCTGGCTCCCAGAGTCCTGCTTGCCTGCTATTCAAGGGCTCAGGGGGAGAGCTTGTCTTGCCCCCTCCCCTACCACAGCTGCTTTTCCTCGGGGACTCTCCCTGGCGCAGAGGAGAATCCGTCCTGGCAGCAATTCAGGAAGTCACGGAAGGGACGGTCTGCTCAGCTCCCTCTGCAATGCCACTGCCCGAGACCATTACGAGTGGGTGCCCAGTGACTGCACCGGCAGCTCCTTGAGAGACTCCTGGGGCAGGGCAGTCGTGTTTCCCGGTGACCGCGGGAAGCCATGCAAAGAGTGCGGCATTGAGGAGACTCTCCTGCTGTCCCAAAGGGTTTCTGTTCTCCTGCACGGTCAGACCGTGGGGCCGGCTGGCAGAATGGGGAAGAGCTGGTTGGTGATGAGTCGGAGGATTCACCAAAGAGGTGGCAGCAGCTGCAGATCCTGGAGTCCCTATGGTCGGGTTACCATGCGTCCGGATTTTCCCGGACATGTCCGGCTTTTTGGGTGTTAAATTGCCCTCCGGGAGGAATTTGTAAAACTCTCCAAAGGGCCGGGATTTACCGCCCAATGCAGCACTCTGGGGGCGGGGTGGGGGGAGCTGTGTGCTCTGCGGGGGAGCGTGGCACTGTGTCTGGCTCCGCACCCCAGACACACTGCTCTGAGCAGCCGGGTAAGGGAGCCGGGGGGCTGGAGAAGGGGCATGGGGTCCCAAGGGACAGTCAGGGGACAGGGAGCAGGAGGGGTTGGATGGGTCAGGGATTCTGGGGGGAGCCTGTCAGGGGGTGGGCAGGGAGAGGGGTCGGGGGAGTCAAGGGAGATGGAGCAGGGGGGATTGGATGCAGCGGAGGTTCAGGGGGGAAGTCAGGGGCAGGGAGCAGGGGGGTTATATGGGTCGGAGGTTCTGCGGGCCAGTCAGGGGACAGGGAGTGGTTGGATCGGTGTGCGAGACCCGGGAGTCTGTCAGGGGGCAGGGGTGCGGATAGGGGGTGGGGCAGTCAGGGGACAGGCGGGGGGAAAGTTTTACAGGGGCAGTTAGGGTGGGGGGGTCTCAGGAGGGGGCAGTTGGAGACAGGGAGAAGGAAGGCTTAGATAGAGGGTGGGGTCCTGGGAGGGGGAGATCAGGGGACTAGGAGCAGGGGGGGTTGGATGCGTTGACAGTTCTGTGGGGGGCAGTCAGGGGGCAGGAATTGGGAGGGAGTAGATAGGGGGCAGGGCTACCACTCCCCCCGCCCCACCCCGGAGTGTCCTCTTTTTTGAAAGTTCAAATATGGTAACCCTACCCTATGGGCCCAGCCTCCACTCCTGAGAGTTCAGGCGAACCTCCCCCTGTTCTCAGGGAATCTTTGGCTTTCGCGCCTGGGCCTGCCTGCCGAGACAGAGGACTCAGTGTTTCCATCAGGCTGCTCAGCTGCAAATGCAGCCACCCAAAGCCGTGAAGAATGGAAGCGAAAGAGCAAAGCTGGACCCTCCGCTGAGCTCCTGCCATCAAGTGAGCCCAGCCTGGGAGAGACGAGGGAAAGCTCCAAGGTGGCTGGTGGCTGCAGGAATCCAGGGGAGGAGAAATAAATCATTAATGATGAATCCTACGGGCTTTGTCTTGTGTGGTGAAGGGTTTAAAATGGGTCTAGTTACTATCACATTCAACTTTACAATGGTTGTGTCTGATTGAAGGGCAGGTCTGGAAAGGTCAGAGGTCACTCAAGGAGCTTCAAGTCTCCGATTCTGTCCCTATTGCCTGCTTTGACCAGCTGATCTCACCCCAACCCATCCCTCAGGTGGTCGCAGTGGTGAGCTCTTGCCCTCTTTTTCTGGATGAGCTGCCAGCATGGGGACAGGATACATGTGGCCAAGGAACTGGAGAGGCATGGGGGTCACTGGCAGAGGCATGCAGAGAACTTGCAGAGTTGCCTGTTAATGCAGCTCCTCTGGGGGAGCACGGTAGGGTCCCGTGCACTCAGGGGCACCATTTCAAATTTTGGTGGTGGCGGGGAGGATAATTTCACCATGATTCCAGGGGCTACTTAGGCACCTGAAAACTCTCGTGTTTTGGCAGATAACTTAGCAAAGAGCTGACAGGAACACTTGCCAGACTGCTTTCCGGGGAAGACAGCTATAAGAATGGATCCAGGGAATGGTTCTGTATCTCTGAGCTGTTTGGACACTTTCAGGGAACATTCCCAATGCAAGACAGAGATCCCCAAAGTTATCCTGGGTAACCCTGAGAGACTTATGGAAAACTAGCAGACACCACATCTCTGCTGTCACTTTGCACTGACAAACTTGGACTGTCCGAACCTGTTCATGTATTTTACCTGCTTTCAGCTCTCAATAATTTTCACGTATAAAAGAAAGAAAATTAAATAAATGACGTAGTTACACTGATATACGGCCATAGCGTAAACCCGACCTCAGAGCTGTCCCATTGAAATGGAATTATTCACAGCAGTCTTTACAGTTAAACATGCACGTAAGGGTTTCCAGGGCTGAGATTAAGGCCACACTTTATGAGAGGTGCCGACGCAAGAAGAGAAGAGCTGGGCAAAAACTGAAATGCCACTTGGAACTTGGCCCAAACAATGCAGCATGAAAAATAAACTCATCTTGTTATACAGTAATAGAGCTGGTTCAAAATGGTTTTACACTCACAATGCAACCTTTGAAGTAAAAATGCCACTTTGGATTACATGGATCATTTGAAAAAAGTTCCAGTTTAAAAAAAAAACATTTTGGATTTCTCTGCCCTCTTGAGAGAGAACGTGGAGTTTTTCCCACCAAAACTAAACAAAAATTTGATAATTAAAAACATTTGCAAATACGTTTGAAGAATATGGGGGGGGATGGTTTCTTCTTCAATTTTCATGACCCTCCCCACCCCCGCTATTTTTGACCAGTTCTAATTATGAAGAAATGTCTGTATGCCAATGAATGATAAATATGTCTGCTCCTGAAACATTTAAAAACAACGGCTCTCATCAGGAGCACTGAGGTCACATTACGAAGAGAAACATCCAGGCCTGCAGGTGAGGTGAGGTGAGGTGCATGTTTTGCTGTTGCTGGCAAATTGTGCTTTTGTGAGGTGGGGGGGAGTTATATTTGAAAGGAGTTCTTCATCCTCTCCCACTCTCATCCAGGGGAGACCAGGGCCCACCACTTTTTTCTGGCCATAAGTGTGAGCGACTGGATGAGGGGGAAGAGAAGGGAGAGGAGGGGCAGTGTTTTGGGGGCAAGGGGCGGCGTGAAGTGGGAGCTCAGGGAGAAAGGCGGCATGAGGGGGGGCCTCAGGGCAAGGGGCGGTTTGAGGGGGCCGGACCTCGAGGAGAAGGGGTGGCACAGGGGATGGGCTACAGTTTGGGTGCCAGCAGCCCCCCCACTTTTAGGAATCTCTTGCCCATCCTGCCCTCATCCCAAATTCATTTGTAACAGTAAGAAAACTTTGAGCAACAAGGAGACTCAGAGACCCACACTATTACCGCTAAAATCCTCACCCGCCCCTGGAGCTGGGCAAACAGAAGTTTTTGGTCGCTGGCAATTCCAAAAAAGAGATGGAAAAAAACTGGTTTCAGGTTGAACAAAACTAAATTTTTTCCAAATTTTTGATGAACCAAAGAGCTTAAAAATAAAACAAAACCCAGGAACATTTCAAGGGTTGTAACTTTTTGAATTTTTAAAATAAAATTGAAGGACATTTTTAAACAAAAAATTGTTTCAAGCTGAAAAATCAAAATAGTTTGTTTGGAAAGTGTCTAAACGAAATGCTTTGACTTGTTAAGAACTGGGGGGAGGGGCTAGATGTGAACAATTCAGCAGACCGGATACGAATTCGCAAACTGCTGAATCTGCATTTTTCACCTAAAATTGGTTTAGATGAAAAGTTTCGCCCAGTCTAGTCCCCACCATTGAGGGGCACCGTAAGAGGGATCAGCTCTTCTAGCTGGTTCCCCAGCCCAAGTCTGTCTCCATTTAATGGGTCCCTCCCCCCCACTCCGCTTTAGGGTTGCCAATTTTAATTGGACGGATTCCTGAAGATTTTATCACATGACATGATCTTTAATTAAAAATTAATCTTGAATTCCTGCAGACTCCCGGTCACCCTGGAGGATTGGCAATGCTACTCCAGTTTCCTGGGCCACACCCGTGTCCCCACCTAATGGATCCCTTCCTCTGGGTTCCTGGGAGAAGCGTCTGTCCTCTATGAGCAGGTCTCCTTCCCCATTCTCCAGGGCTGGGTCTGGATTCCTGTTTCTGGTTCCCTGGGCTGGACCCCGTCCCTGTCACACACTGCGGGGAGCTCAGATTCCTGTGAATCCTGCGGACTTCCAGGCTGCGGGGAGGGATGAGTCAGCAGCTTCCTGAAGACGAGTTGCGAGTAGGCAAACACTTTCCCCCTACCTTTCCAAAACCCACATCGGTATAGTGAGACTAGCTCCCCCACCACTGCCACCACTCCAAGCACCAGGAGACGATTCCAGGGCGCTGGCTCTGAAACAAAAAAAGAGAGAGAAAGGCCCCATGACTAAGGGAGTCCATTAAATCATCCCACTGCTCCCATGAGGATCCCAGAAGATGAAGACGTTCCTCTGATACAGGAAGAGCTGAGTTGGGTCATGCGCACATGGGCAGCACTCAGAGCAGCGGGAATGAGATCTCCAGGCTCATTATCCCCATCGGCCAACCTGACAGAGGGAGAAAGGTGAGCCCGGCAAAGCAGCCCCTGTTCCAGAGTCTGGGAACTGGGATTTTTAAGATGCTCCAGGATGGGGTCCCTCAGGTCTTAAGATTAGAGGGGACGGTTAGGATCATCTACTCCAGCGTCTCCTGAAGCGTGGGGAAGGGCTAGCCGTGGTGGGAAGGGTGGGGTTTGAAGATGTATCCAGGAAAATGGGGGTGGGGTCGCTAACACATTGCTGACGGGAGAGGGGCACGATTGGTTTCTTTGCTTTGCTCAGCTTTTAAAAGTTTTGGGAACAATAATTTAGTCTGAGCCCTGGCATAACCCAGGCCAGAGACCGTCGCCTACTGATTCCTGCACCCAGTCCAGTGATTTATGGCACTGACTTGGCATTGAGAGGGATTTTATCATATGCTGAAATCCAGCTGCAGAAGGGAAAGGGCATTAGAAGCTGAAAGACCCCACAAGTGGCTCTGGTTTTTGACTTGAAATAATCACCCGGGGCTGATTTTCCCCGGCCCAGCGCCTTGCAGTCATGCACCCAGCACCGAGTGAGTTCGGTGTGCAGGCAGGCTCCCAAATCCAGACAGTGGCTCTTCACATCCACTTTGCCCTGGTGTTAGAGACTGCCCTGAGCGCCCATCCTGCAAACATTTATGTACCTGAGCCCTCCCACTGCCATCCAAGGCTACTCCTATGTGGCTAAAGCGTTTGCAGAGGTTCCAAGGAGCTGAGGCTCTGTGTAAAAGGAACATTACTTCAGTTATTCCAATCTTGGGTTGATGAGATGCTCCTGCCCGCCCCCTCCCTTCACAGCTGAGTCTCCCACCCAGTGCAATTCTCCAAGGAACTTCCCACTCCAAGAGACCCTGGACACTGTGGCCAGCGCTAGCTGTCCCTCTGGCCCAATCCCATGCTTCAGGACATAGTCTGAACGCCACCGAGGTCACTAATTAATTCCCCACCTGCATTTACAGGCCACAGTGTCCAGGGTCTCGGAGTGGGAAGTTCCTTGGAGAGTGACCAGAGAGATTGAAGTGATAGCTGGGAGTGCTGGTAGTGTAGGGCCTGAGGAGAGAGTCTATATAGCCAGACAATCCTGCTGTCAGGGTGCCAATGCCTGAGATGAAGGGGTGTCCAGGATTTCCAGGTTTATGGATCTTGGGTCGCAGATGGAAGACCCCTGGTCAGGGCTCTAGGGGTGTGTCTGTGCAGATTTGTTCTTGTGTTTTTTCAGGGAGTTTCCTGAGCAGATGCTGTAGTTTCTTTTGGTAACTCTCAGTGGGATCAGAGGATAATGGCTTGTAGAAAGTGGTGTTGGAGAGCTGCCGAGCAGCCTCTTGTTCATATTCCGACCTATTCATGATGACGACAGCACCTCCTTTGTCAGCCTTTTTGATTATGATGTCTGAGCTGTTTCTGAGGCTGTGGATGGTGTTGTGTTCTGCACGGCTGAGGTTACGGGGCGAGTGATGCTGCTTTTCCACAATTTCAGCCCGTGCACGTCGGCAGAAGCACTCTATGTAGAAGCCAGTCTGTTGTTTTGACCTTCCGGAGGAGTCCACCCAGAATCCTTCTTTTTGTAGTCTTGGTAGGAAGCTCTCCTTGAGTCGGACAGGTCGAAAATAGGATTCTAGGTCACCACTAGCTCCTGGGACACCCTGGACACAACCCAGAAGTTGACATGCTGTGGGGAAAGGAGGCAGGTCAGACTCAATGGCCAGCTGCACCTGCTTTGCAAATGAGCCCCACGCCCCCAGCCCCAGGGGCTTGAGACATTCTGCACAGTGGGGAATATCTGAGGCCTTGATGGCAGAGCTTTAGAAGGGGATTCTTTCCCCCAGGACACAGCTTGTACCTTGCACGTCACAACTTGTCAGCATCTCTCTAGATTGGGACAATGTTCGGGGTCGGGGCTGGTCCCCTCCTCCCAGAACTCCTGATTCCTGAACAGTTCACCAGAAAGGAGACTGAACCCTCACCCTTCCCTGCTATGCAAATCCTTGGGGGGGTGTAGGGAGTGACTGAGAGCACAATCACCCCAGGTATTTCAGAGCAGATCAGAGGGAAGGGCTGATTCCCTGGGGTCCTCCTGTTTCTCTAGGAAGGAGCGTGTGCCTCTTCTCTGAGAACCATCTCCCAAATCTCATGGGGTGTGTGTGTGTTGGAGGGGTGGGGGAAGGGTGGGTTTTCAGACTCTCACTCCCCAAGACAGCCAGGAGCCCTGTGGTTCGTGCTCCGCAGAACCAGGCAGAGCTCTGGCTTGAAGTCCCAGCTCCTTCCTCTGTCCCTCAACAAGGAAGGACCCGACACTGCGTTGCGCTGACCTCCCCA
The DNA here is from genome assembly GCF_965152235.1 of Eretmochelys imbricata. Taxonomy (NCBI): domain Eukaryota; kingdom Metazoa; phylum Chordata; order Testudines; family Cheloniidae; genus Eretmochelys; species Eretmochelys imbricata. The sequence continues at coordinate 51,268,720 of NC_135585.1, forward strand.
GCCAAGGACGGCCCACTGGGGAGCCAGCTAGGAGGACAGAGTAGAAAATGGATCTTCCAGTCTCTCCTTACCAGTCCCCCAAAGAGTTAAGGTAAAATGGGGCTCACCTCCAAGATGAAGTGGAGTCTGTCTGTGTTTGGGAACTCTGCCAGCAGATTCCCCAGCATGGCATCCAGGACCTCTGGGATGACTTTGTGCAGAGCCTGCAAAGCATGGGTCAGAGATAGGGAACCTGAGCCTACACCTGCCACAGGATGGGAAGAGGGGTCTCTGGGAAACACTGGGGAGACTTCCAAACACATCTCCTGGCCTCTCTCCTTCACATCCCACTGCAGGCAATTCGCAAGAATTGATGACCCCTGGACCTTTGATCCATGAGCTTAGCAGGTCTCTGCAGAGGGCCTTGTAGGCAGAAGAGTATGAAACAGCCAAGTTGCTATGGATGGAAGCTGGGCTTCTGAAAGAAAGAAAGAGAGAAAGAAAGAGAGAAAGAAATCCCCCAGAGAGGGGTAATCTCTTCCCTGCTGGAGGGAAGGATCCAGCAGCTTGTTGCATCTCCGCTACCCCACCCCTAAATCTGGAGCTCCAGCGAATCAAGGGAGCAGGACCAAGGAGCACTCTGGAAGAGCAGGAGGATGGAGGAGGAGGATGTACCTGGATGCCGGTGGTCTCCTTCTCCGTGCCTAGGGTGAAGACGGAGTGAAGGGCAGCTCACAAGAGGTGGGTCTCTAGGGCTGGCTCCAGGGCAGGTTTCATGGTGCTGGCAAGAGAGAGGAGCTGGTATTAGACTGTGCAGTACGGGGGTGGGACTGTGGCCAACACGGACACCAACCCACAGGGATTGAGGCACAGGCTGGTGAGAATGGAAACTGAGGCACTGAGCTCGGGAATGACAAGGCCAAGGCGTCTCAGACAGACAGTGGCAGGACAGGAATAGCTCCTGTTCCCTGGAGCCTGCGGCCCCTCCTGTATCTGAACCCGGGAGTGAGTCCCTCCCCAAGGCCCCTGTCATGTTATGGGAGTGAAAAGAAGAGCCCCGCCAGGAGAGAGTGACCTTTCCCTCCCCACCATCTCTGCCAGAGATGCCACTCTTGGGAGGTGACCTGGGCGGGACAGTGACGGTGACTCCCAGCCTTGGGCCTGAGCAGCACTGGGGTGAGGGGAGCCGGCAGGGTGGGGGGGTGGGGCTGTCTCAGTACCAGAGGTTCCCCACTGCAGCCAGGGAGTGGGCGAGGACGGCGCTGGGTGACGAGTCATCGGGAAGCTCCTCGATGAGCTCCTGTGAGACGCGAAGGAGACAAAGGAGCGTGTGAGATTCTGGCCCAACTGACACCTCCCAGTGAGGAGATGACACAGCCTGTGCCCCACATGGCCAGCAAGATCCCCCACAGCCTCCCGCTCCCCCGATTCTTTCCTGCCCAACCAACTTGTCCCCCTTCCCGGATTCCTGCCCAGCTCACTCCCAATCCCCTTCTCTCCTCCTCCCTGTCAAAACTGCCCCCATTCAGCCCCATCCCGACGACCAATCTGGGACCATGTGATTCCTTGTCCCCCACTCTCAGGTGCCCTCCAGCCCCACAATTCCCCCCCTGCCCACTACCCACCAATCTCAAAATTTCTCCCAAGTCTTCAGCCCCAGCAATCCCTGCCCTCTGCTGCCCCCTCCAACACCACCCAGCCCCCACCCATTAGCCTGGCCATACCCCTGCCAATCCCATGTCTCTCTCCTCCCGCCAGCTGCCGTATGGCGTGTCTCACTCACCACGATCCTCTTCACCACAGCCACCTTGCAGCAGCGCGGCTCCAGCGTGTCCTCCCCTCTCTCCTGTGCAGCCAGACATGCGGGGTAGATGGCCTGAAGGAACAGGAGCTGCTGCCCCTCATCCTGGACCCACCAGGAGTGGGGTATAGAGAGAGAGAACCTGTTAGCGAGGGACCTTCCTACTCACCCACACCAGCTCCAGGGCTCAGGCCTCAATGTGGGACTGTGGGGACCCACCTATTCTCCAAATCCCCCACCACTCCTACACAAGCAGGATCAGGAACTGGGACAGTGCCTGTGGGGGGAGACGACCTCGGCTGTTGTGGGACAAACATCCCCATCTTGGGGTCCCACATCATGGATGTAAAAGCTCCCCATTTGGGGTGGTGGATCAGGAGGGACAAGACCCTTGGCAGGGGGTGGGGATGCTGGGAAGGGACAGGGCAATCTTGGTTCCAGCCCAGGTGGGGAACATTTGTACCTTATCTCTGCACTGGAGCTGCTCTCGGATGACCTTGAGAGCAGCTTCATCTTTGGCCACGTCCACCCCTTCCTCCTGCTCCGAATCCCGGGGGGGTCCCTGCACCAGGGAGAGAAGGGAACAGGGTGATGCCTGCTGCTACTTGGGGGATGGACGGGGCGTGGTGGGCAGAGCAGGATTCAAGAGCCCCCTTCCCACCTCAGGCACCCAGGGCAGATGCGGCCCCAGACCTCCCTCTCAGGGATGCCTTCAGCCCCCAACAGCTGTCGAAGCCCAGAGCAGAGCCCCCCTCCCCTGCCCAGGACCCCATGGGAGGTGCCTGTTCCCCCCACCCGGAGCAGCAAGGACCAAGGTGGCAGCAGCTCCTCACGCCCCCACCCCCAGGTCCCCGTGCGAAGGGGCAGCTGTGTGACGGCTGCTGCTGTCCGTGGGGTTCGCGGGGCTCAGGCCAGACACCTGGGCTGGGGACCCCCCCCCCCCGTATCCCTGGGAGAGCGTCTGGGCCCAGGGGGTTCACATCCCGTCCTCAGCCCTCCCGGAGCCCAGCCTGGCTCCTCACCTGGCACAAAGCCGTGGCGCCCGTCGGCCTGGCTGCTGCCAGAGGCCCAGGTGCTGCCGCGGTCCCAGGCTGAGCTGCCGGTGCTGGGCCAGGGACCTTCCCCCTCCTGGCCGGCGGGGGCTGGAAGGGCCTCAGAGAGCGGGCAGGGCGAGGCCTCCTGATGGGAAGGAGGGCTGGGCTCCTGGGGCCGCTGCTGCCCACACAACCAGCCCCAGAGCCACCCTGCCCGGCGCCCCTCCTGGGCTGGGTCCTGTCTGCCAAACCGCAGCCTGGGCCAGCTCCACCGGGGCCTGGTCGGGGCCGCTCCCAGCTCGGCGCCTGCACCGGGAGCCGGGGTCCTTTTCCAGAAGGCCGGGCACTTCCGCCGTCTGGCCTGGACGGGACCTGCTTCCCCGCCAGCGGGGACGCAGGGCTTGCTCTGCCCCTCGGGAAAGCGGCAGCTGCTTCCCTCAGGCTCTGGGGCCACCTGCAGAGCCTTCCTCCGCAACATCCGCAGGAGCCTGGCCATCCTGGAACCGAGCGGGGAGCAGGGGTGAGTCTGGGCTCAAGGCAGCCTTTCACTCCTGGCCCTTTTCCGGCCCTCCTCCTCCCTGCTCCAACCACAGCCGCCCCCTCTGCCCCCACAGGAGTGCAGGGAGAGCCATCTCCACACACGGGCAGGAGTTCGTTGCATGATCTGTTCTCAACGTTCCCCCCTCGTAATCCCTGCTGCTGCAATATCCAGGAAGTCTCATCCTTTTCCAGCAATGGGGTCAGTCCCAAAGACCATCGGTTACTGTGGACAAGCAGCCCCCTCCTCTTAACCCAGGCCACTTTCCTGCCCAGGCTAGAGAAGGAAGAGAAACCAGGAGTCCCGACTTCTCCTGGGAAACCATTCCCCACGTCAAAGTCACAAAGACCCTAAGCACAGGAAGACCAGGGCCCTCCTCGTTCCCCATTGATTTCCAGGCTCAGCAGCTCACAGGCTCTGGCCCAGCTCAGAGACTCTCAGCCTGGGGAACAGTGTCCCACAAGGGAAGGGCTGGGAGCCCCATTGCTGGAACCTTTCCAAACACACTGGAGACGGCTCTGGAGAAGCTCCTGCCCGGTCTAAGAGTGAGGGGCTCTTGGGGGCTGTTTGCAAATGAAATCCCCCTTGGGAAATATCCTCTCCCCCTCTTTCTGCCTCTCCCCACACAGACAGGGGAAGCCACCGAGGAACCCGAATGCCACTCACTTGCTCTCAGTGATGGGATGATGGATGGCGGATGTTCAGGGTCAGCAGACGTCCCTCACCCTCCTCTTCGCTCCCCAAGCCCAAGGCAGGCTGGAGAGGGTGGTGACCTCAGGAGTTACCCTGCCCAGCCAGCAGGCAGGGTGATGACACGAGGGCGATCGACTGGCTGTGAAAACAAGCGTCTGTCTTATTGCCAAGGGATAGAGAAACTCAGCCAGCAGCAGGGGGGTGCAGAGCACGACCCTAGGGCGGAGGTGACAGCGCCTGCAGGATCCTGACATCCCAGCACTTCCAGAGCCCAGGAAATAAGGTGTGAACATTTTCATGGAAACCATTTTCTGTCAGAAAATCCATTCAGACTAAACCACTTTGTTTCTTGAAATCATAACAAGTAGGATGAAAATTCTTTGCAAAAATAGTTGTTTGCAAAACAAGAGCATCTCCTGTCCGTCACAGTGCATTAAACTGTCTCGTCGTACACAAAGGGGAGACACTATGATCTAGAACATTAGATGAGATGCTTCAGGCTGAGCTAAGTAGTTGCTGCTCTTCACAATTTCAAAATAATAAAATGCAAATGAAATCGAATATTTGGTCATAATCTGCTATGGCTCAGTGTGATAGGACACCCCCTAGGTGGTGATAGGACACCCCTATTTTGCTCCTAATATACTTTACCAACTCCTTCTAACTGTCCTTAGCCCTGCCAGCCATGGGTTATTCCCTGATGTCTTTAGCTTCCCTTATCCATTTTCTACACTTCACAACTTCTAATGCATATCACTTGCTATCTATTTCCTCTTTTTTCCCTCCATTTTATGTTGCTTTTTTATTTCTAATTGCTGGTTCACTTCACCAATGAACCAGGATGGGCTTTTAGGCAAAGTTGTTCTCTTTCTCGACTGTAGAATCATTACAGGGTTTTTTTTCATTTGTTTATTTTTGTTGTTGCCATCTAATAAACTCTTCCTAAAGAACTCCCCATTTTCAATCATATTTTTTCTGTCAAATTTTTTCTTCCTGGTCAATTTTGCTCATAATTTTCCTTAGCTTTGGGAAGTTTCCCCTTTTGAAGCATCAAGCATATATATGTTACTTGTTGGGACTAACCTTTGTTTGCCCATATTGAATGTAATCAGGTCATGATCACTGATCACTAGGCAATCACCCACTTCCAGTCCAGTGATTATCCATCATGAGATCCAAAATAATTACCTCATTTGAGTGGCAATATCTTTTCCTTTAGCAAACAGTGATAATTTTTAGACAATCTTAACGGTGTTTTACCCCTGGCTACATGAAACGTCCAGCATATGTCTCCCAAACTGGAGTAATCCATAATCAACACAATTTTTCTTTCCAGACATTACAGACAGGTGCTTATGGAGTAACTCCTCTTGTTCTTTAATTTGATTCGATGGTCTATAATAGACCTACACCAGTGTCTTCTCCTGGACTTGGTAAGTTAGCACATGGAGCCATGTACCAATATTCTGACCCGTACAGCAGTATCGGCAGAAGCATTCTCACAGATATGCTGATTTTTTATTCAAATGTGTTTGGCCCTGCATCTCATGTAGAGTTGGAATATGAGGAAAGCCAATGAATGAAAGATACTGGCTGCAGAACTGAGCTGGATGAGGGTGGATGTTGAAAGTCTCAGGACTGCAGAAAAGAAATGACAATGTGATAAGAAAATGACTAGGGCAAGAAATAACATAAGATTCAAGAAACCATGACGTGGTTTGGACATGGGCCAAGAATGGATCAGAAATCACATGTGGTGATGCATACCAGAGTACCAAGCAACTAGAAATAGAGGAAGCCCGAGGCTGCATGGGCTAATCATGGTGAAGAACATAGAATAAAAAGATTTAAAGATGATGGAAGCCAAGACTCTGATACAAGACAGAAGGTGGTGGGAAGACTTCATCCAGACCCATCATTGCTGCTTAGCTGATGGGCAGGAAACAAAGGAGAAGACACTGAACCATATGCATGTAAGATCCTGCAGTTCCAAGTTATCAATCACTCTAAAACAGGTAATGGTGTCTTTCATACAGAACGCCACCTCCCACCCCCCTGCCAACACACACACACCCCCCTCTTTTGCCCTCAGAGATATTAATGTTGCAATCATAAGGATCATCCCACCAATTTTCAGTGAAGCCAATTCTATCAAATTTCTTCTCATCAGGGAGAACCTCCAGCTACTCCTACCTCTCACCCAGATTCCCAGCATTTGGTACAAAGTAACTAATTCCCCCGCCCGCCCCCACTGCTTTTTCACATCCTTTGCCACATTGGTTCAATTTGTTTGTGGCACGCTGAGTTGTGTATGTACTGCATTTGCCTTCTTAGCACCCTCCCCTCTCATTTCTAATTTAACATGGGCCTAGCTGCTCCCACTCGTCTCCAGAGAAGATTAGCCCCCCTATCTGGGAGATACAGGCTGTCCCATTCAGACAGCCCTCCTCTCCCATGGAAATGTGGCCCCATATTCAACAAAACCCAAACCTGTTCAGGTTCAGACCTGTTGCACCGCCAATGATTCACTTCCAGTATTTTCCACCTTTTCTCACTCATAGGACCAGAAGGACCCTTTGCGCAGGATTCTAGCACATGGTTCTACGGGAGCACCAGCTGGCCGCTAAGGCCAGCTTACTGTTTCAATGTGGACTTTGGGACAGTGAACAAAATTTTGGGTCATTTGAGCTCTGGGTTCCAGAGATACCGCGTCCCCCAAAGAAAGAACTTTTCGTAAAGTAGAGGGATTCTACCAACTTTTTTTGTGCCGACCTAGGGGGTCAAACCATGTCTCTGAGCCTGACCGCAAGGGTAACAGTCATTTGACACTTATCCTAGTTAGTGTACAGCAACCGCTGCCTCTTGGGAGGAGCAAAACAGAGCACAGTGTTCACCGGGGAATTTAGCTCTCGCGATTGGTGTGTGTCTAAAATTCATTTGCCAAACGGTTTACATGGCATATGTGAAGACAGAGGGTCAAAAGGGACTTGCTAGCCAGAAAAGATAAACAAGAACTCTGGGGGTTCAAGGCAACAAGTTACAGCCATTGAACCCGAGTGAAAGCCAGGCCCTGGGAATCTGAGTTTGGTCCTCGGGAGAAATAGACTTGTGTTGCTAAAATCTGCCTCTGTCAAAGGGTTCTTTTTTCCCCAATTTTTGCAGAATGGAATCGAAGCTGGGCAGAAATGCAGCAGGCTCTGAAATAGCTTTAGGAAAGATGGGGATAAACTGGAGAGAGGCCAGAGAAGAGCAGCACAAACGAAAGGTTTAGACATTCTGGCCTCTGAAGAAAAGTTAAAAAAAAAACTGGGCAGGTTTGGTCTTGAGGAAAGAAGACTGCGGAGGGGACCTGCTCACAGTCTTCCAATAAGTTATGGGCTGCTATAGAGGGTATGAGAATCAATTGTTATCCATGGCCCCTGAAGGTAGGGCAAGAACTAATCGGTTCAATCTGCAGCATGGGAGATTTGGCTTAGGATCAAGTTGTCCTTCAGCGGCTCAAGAGCATGAATGCCAACCTCGGGGCAGACTACCACAGACAGGGCCCAAAGCCCAGCTGAGTTCTATACTTAGATTTCACCCGCCAGATCTTAAATGTAAACTCTTCAGGCCCCAGTAGCCTAACCATGGAGTCACAGGCAACCTCCTTGGACACTCGTCTTTCTTGCCATCTAGGTATGCTTCCTTTCATGATAGATGGTCCCTTAAACCCAAAATCACAACAATATTCAAATTACTCCCAGTCCCATAGGACCGGTCACGTACCCCAGGTCAGTTGCACGGTAGATCGTACACCAAAGACAACGCTTGTAGCCAATCCAGTAATAAACTAGCTAAAGATTTATTAACTAAGGAAAAGAAATGGGAGTTATTTATGTAGGGAAATGGAGTTATTTATAAAGCAGTTAAATGTATACACACAAACGAGTCACAGTCTTTAGTTTCAAAAGGTAATTAGAGTTTCTATTGTAATCAAACTTTACATGTTTTTTAGGGCTATCCCAGGCTGTATAGCTGGGGATCCCGTGCTTCTTCTTAGAAATCTTGCCCTCGCAAAGTCCAGCAACACAGAGATAACTTAGTCCTTCTTGTTGTGTGTGTGTGTGTGGGGGGGGTAATTCCTCTTTCTTTGCAACCCCTTGACAGGAGGAATAGGTCTGCGTATCCCCAACTCATGGCAGGAGGGGGGATGGGGGGGCAGGAAGAGCGATGAAGAGAGTCTTTTGTTCTGTGATGCTCACTGATGGGTCATCTGCTGTTGATGTACCTTCACAAAACCAGTACTTTACAATAGTTGATGTCCGGTAATTTGCCTGGCGCCGGAGAAAATGACATTCCGTCTGCAGGAAGTGAGGATTTTACACTAGCTAATGCTGAGGTTTAGGAAGGACGGGAGTGGAACAGAGTTAGGCCTGGCCTACACTACAGAATTACTTTGGGATAACTTACGTCGCTCAGGAGTGTTATACCGAGCTAAGCACCGACGTAGACAGCGCTAGGCCAGTGGGGAACCTCTCCCGCCAACATTGCTGTCACCTCTCACGGAGGTGGAGTTATTAAGCCGACGGGCAAGCTCTCTGCCATTGGCTTAGAGCATCTTCACCAGAAGCACGACAGCGGGACAGCTGCGCTGCTGGAAATTTGTAGCGTAGCCGTGTGCCCTTAGGCCTCGTCTATGCTTACAATTTGGGTCATCCCCGTTACGTCTCTCAAGGGTGCGAAAAATCCACCCCCTTGAGCAACGTGGTTACACTGACCCAAGGCACCTTGCAGTTCTGCATTTGATTGTTCCTTCCTAAGGCCAGGTCTAGGCTACAGCCTGACAGCGGTCAACGTAACGCACACCTGTAAAAATCCACACCCCTGAGCGACTTGACCTAATCCCCAGTGTAGACATGCTCTGTTGGCAGGAGAGCATCGCTTTGTACTGTGTCAGACCCTAGTCCTGCATGTTTCTGGTCCCTTCTGGGCAGAGACCCAGAGCATCCCAACTAAAATCCCATGTCTCCTCCCTGCTGCTTTTCTCCCTTTCTTTGGGCCAAACAAAGACAAAGGCTGCAGTGGAAGGCACGTGGATTACATCAGCCTAAAATAAAAAATAATTAAGGTTTGTCCACAGGTGCTGACTTTTATTTTTCCCCATTGGTGCTCCACCCCTGCTCCACCCTGAGGCCCCACCCCCCACTCTGCTCCTTCCCCAAGGTCCTGCTCTTGCTCCGCCTCTTCCTGCCCCCCCATCCCCTCCCCTGAAGCCCCCCACTGGCCTGCTGCTCTCCGCCCTCTCCCAAGTGCCTCCTGCCAGCCACAAAACAGCTGATTGGTGACGCAGCTGGAACAGCTGTGGCTGGTGGGTGTTGAACACCCACCAATTTTCCCCCATGGGTGCTCGAGTCCCGGAGCACCCATGGAGTCGGCATCTATGGGTTTGTTTACACTAGGATTTTAGGGGGAGACGGGGGTCTCTAGGCATTGCATTTCAAGGCAGGGAAAAAGCCGTGACTCTGCAAAAGGCTTCGGGGTCATGATGGACAAGCAACTCAGCGTGAGCTCCCAGTGTGATGCTGGGGCAAAAGGGGCTAATGTGATGCAGCACCGCAGGGGCGGGGAGGTAATTTTACCTCTATCTGTGGCACTGGGCAGACCAGTACGGAGGGCTTGTCTATACAGCGCGCTAAATCAGCACCACTGCAATCGATGACGAGGCATTGGTTTAGCGGGTCTAGTGAAGACGCGATGAGTCGATGGGAGAGCGTCTCCCGCCGCAGACACCGCATTAGGTCGATGTAAGCTATGTCGCTCCGGGGGGTGATTTTTTTCACACCCCTGAGTGATGTCACTTACATTGACTTAAGTGGCAGTGTAGACCAGGCCTGAGATCGCAAATACAGTTCTGGTGTTTGCACATTAAACGGGATGTTGAAAAACTGGAAACAGGGCAGAAAAGAGCCGCAAACCTGATCTGAAGTCTGGACAAAATGCATTCCAGTGAGAGACTTGAAGTTCAATCTGTTTCAGCGGTTCTCAAAGTGTGGGTCGGGACCCCAAAGTGGGTCTCGGCCCTGTTTTAATGGGGTTGCCACGTCTGTCATTAGACTTGCTGGTACCCCAGGCTGAAGCCAAAGCCTGAGGGTTTCAGCCCTGGGTGGCAGGGTTTGGGCTCCCGTCCCCTCTCCCCCCCATGCCCAAGGCGGTGGGGCTCAGGCGGGCTCAGGCTTCAGACCCCTCTCCTGGGGTCATGTAGTAATTTTTGTTGTCAGAAGGGGGTCACGGAGCAATGAAGTTTGAGGACCCCTTTATCAAATGGAAGATTGAGAGGTGACGTGATTGTGATGTATAAGTACCGAGTCCTGAAGGGATCTTAAATCTAGCTGGGAAAGGAATAACAAGAACAACTGACTGGAAGCTACAGCCAGAGAGATTCAATTGAGAAATAAGACACAAATTTGCAACAGTGAGAAATTTAATCATAGAATATCAGGGTTAGAAGGTACCTCAGAAGGTCAACTAGTCCAACCCCCTGCTCAAAGCAGGACCAATCCCCAACTAAATCGTCCCAGCCAGGGCTTTGACCTTAAAGATATCTAAGGAAAGAGATTCCACCACCTCCCTAGGTAATGCATTCCAGTGTTTCACCACCCTCCTAGTGAAAAAGTTTTTCCTAATATCCAACCTAAACCTCTCCCACTGCAACTTGAGACCATTACTCCTTGTTCTGTCATCAGCTACCACAGAGAACAGTCTAGATCCATCCTCTTTGGAACCCCCTTTCAGGTAGTTGAAAGCAGCTATCAAATCCCCCCTCATTCTTCTCTTCCGCACACTAAACAATCCCAGTTCCCTCAGCCTCTCCTCATAAGTCATGTGTTCCAGTCCCCTAATCATTTTTGTTGCCCTCCACTGGACTCTTTCCAATTTTTCCACATCCTTCTAGTAGTGTGGGGCCCAAAACTGGACACAATACTCCAGATGAGGCCTCACCAATGTTGAATAGAGGGGAACGATCACATCCCTCGATCTGCTGGCAATGCCCCCACGTATAAATCCCAAAATGCCATTGGCCTTCTTGGCAACAAGGGCACACTGTTGACTCATATCCAGGTTCTCGTCCACTGTAACCCCTACGTCCTTTTCTGCAGAACTGCTGCCGAGCCATTCGGTCCCTAGTCTGTAGCGGTGCATGGGATTCTTCCGTCCTAAGTGCAGGACTCTGCATTTGTCCTTGTTGAACCTCATGAGATTTCTTTTGACCCAATCCTCTAATTTGTCTAGGGCCCTCTGTATCCTATCCCTACCCTCCAGCGTATCTACCTCTCCTCCCAGTTTAGTGTCAGTGGAGCAAGCTGTCTTCAAATCACGGCTGGACACTATTCTGAACCTTAGACAAATACAAGTGACTGGGCTCAATAAAGAGGTAAAACTGGGTGAAACTCTTTGAACTCTGTTATAGATCCGACTAGATGATCTAATGGTCCCTTCTGACTTTGAGACCTATTAACGTTGTGGAAATGTGCTTTTGGAAATATAACTTACAAGTGGGCCATGAACGTAAGATAGCCAATCCAGAAATATAAGCAAGTCAGTAGTAAAATGACTAATGAAATAATTGATGAAAAGCATGCGTTCTCATGTTTGCAGAACAGGGGAATTAGTTAGAGAAACTAGGGCAGAGAGGAGGAGGGGTATATAAATAGATATGCTTGGAGGAATTTGATTTTTTTTAATAATTTTGCTGGATATTTATTTTAAATCATTTTTTATTATTTTTTTACCAATGTCAATGTTCCCAGTTGTGCAAAATTATGGGGTTTTAAGCTTTATTTTACTTTAATTTATTTAAATTCTCATTGTCGTGGGAAATTATAGGGGGCATGAGACAATGGGCTGGGCCAGACAATAATTCTTTAATGAATGCATCCGCTGAAGTGGGTTTTAGCCCACGAAAGCTTATGCCCAAATAAATCTGTTAGTCTCTAAGGTGCCACAAGGACTCCTCGTTTTTTTTTTCGTTTTTTTTTTTGGCTGATACAGACTAACACGGCAGCCACTCTGAAATCTTTAATGACCACAGATGTTGAGATTTTAATGGTTAAAGCTTTATAATCGAGACACACAAATTCTCAACATCACGTGTCAAAATATACCAAGTAAATCTCCTTAAATCAAACTCTCAGACGTTCTCAAGGGGCAGTTTTCTTACTTTGCCTGGCTCTGAATTTCAGTTATCAGCTATGGAACTGTTTTTTGTTGGTTTGTAGGCGTGTGCCATGAAATCGACGTTTACCAACATTTACTGATAAAAATCTAACCCTTCCAAGCCGCCCGCCCCCCCCCCCCCGCCATATATATATTACAAGGGGAAAACCGAAGGACTTATTACTGCAAATCCAAACCAGTATCAAATATTATAGGACTGCACTAACCATTTAGGCTCATCGATTCTTTGAACACCTGTGTAACACAGAGGAATGTTAACCATTTATTCCTTGACTGTGTTTGACTAAAGCAATTCTTCAAGAAAAGGCATCCAGTCTTAATCTGAGGACATGACGTAATAGAGAACCCGCCACTCCCCTTGGTAGTTTGTCCCAAAGGTTGCTCATCCTCACTGTTAAAATTGTGCCTTGTTACTAATTACAATTTGTCTGGCTTTAATCTCCAGCCATTGGTTCTTGTTAAGCCTCATGCAACCTTCTCACCCCATTTCACAGCTCTTCTTATCAGTCCAGCATCCACCCAGCACATCTGCTCCCAGCTCCCGCAGACACCGACAAAAGAGCAGTTGACAACGGGGAAAAAAGCGCAGTGAATCCATGAGAGACTCCAGGATCCAGCCAGGGGAGCAAATGCCCTGAGAGCAGGAAGCTCAGGTTAATATGAGCCAGAGGACGGTAAACCCCTGGTCTCCCCTAAACTGCCTAAACCTGCCTCATTTCGAGCCTTCTTATATGATCACGTTATTTACAAAAGTTTTAACATCATCCTAATGAAAGGAGAAAACCCAAATTCCCTTCTGCAATTTGAGCTGGGTAGGAAACAGCCCAGAAGCAGCTTTACCAAGAGATGGAACCAGGGATTGAAGCTCGGAGGTATCAGGCTGTGTTTGGAATTTATACAAATCACCCCTCCAGGTCTGAGACATTTTCATCTCCAGCCCTCAAGAGTCTGACTTAGCATGAAAGACGACAAAGACGTGTGCAGGGGAATTGGATTTTTTTTTTTTTTTAGTAAACTAAGGCCAGTCCTAGTGATGGAACTGATAGAATTTCTCTTCTGTGTGGAGTCTCCAGTGTCAGTTCCACTTGAAACATTGTCCATGCTTAAGATATTTAAGAGGTCTTTTCCCTGTATAGATTTGCTGATGCCCCATACGTGCTGACCCCAACTGAAGCTTCTCCCACATTCAAGGTTTTTCTCCCGTGTGGATTCTCTGATGTCGAATATGGGTGGAGCTCTGATTGAAAGTTTTCCCACAGTCGAGGCATTTATAGGGTCTCTCTCCTGTATGGATTCTCTGATGTTTAATAAGGGCTGAGTTGTCACTAAAACTTTTCCCACACTCCAGGCACTTATAAGGTCTCTCTCCTGTGTGAGTTCTTTGATGTGAAATCAGATCTGAGCTCCAACTGAATCTTTTCCCACAGTCGAGGCATTTATAGGGTTTCTCTCCTGTATGTGTTCGCTGATGTGAAATAAGGTATGAGCTCTGACTGAAACTTTTCCCACACTCCAGGCATTTATAGGGTTTGTCTCCAGAATGGGTTCTCTTGTGTCGAGTCAGGTGTGAGCTCCGATTGAATCTTCTCCCACAATCGAGGCATTTATAGGGTCTCTCTCCTGTGTGCAGTCGCTGGTGAGTAATAAGGGCTGAACTGTCACTAAACCCCTTCCCACAATCCAGGCATTTGTAAGGTTTCTCGCCTGTATGGTGCATCTGATGTCTAACAAGCTGCATGTTCCAATCAAAACTTTCCCCACAGTCCAGGCATTTATAGGGTCTTTCTCCCGTGTGGGTTCTCTGATGAGAAATAAGATCTGAGCTCTGAATGAAGCTTTTCCCGCATTCCAGGCATTTATAGGGTTTCTCACCTGTGTGGGTTCTCTCATGCCTAATAAGATGGCAACTTTGATTGAAACCTTTCCCACAATTAAGGCACTTATAGGGTTTCTCTCCTGTGTGGATCCTCTGATGGGAAATAAGATTTGAGCTCTGATTGAAACCTTTCCCACAGACTAGGCACTTGTAGGGTTTCTCTCCCGTGTGGATCCTCTGATGGGAAATAAGATGTGAACTTCGACTGAAGCTTTTCCCACACTCGGTGCATGTGTTTTTTCTCTCTTCTGTGGGGATTCTCTGCTGGGCTGTGGTTTCCCTGAGATCCTTGCAATCTCCACCATGATTTATGGGTTCACACATTTTCTTCCCTGGGTCATACCCCAGCAGCCTCTCCGACCTACGCTGATTTCCACAGGCTTTTCCTGGTTCACGATTCTCATAAAAATCCCCCTCGGATCTTCCCAATACCGTTTCTTGCAGATCCACGTCCTCACCACCTTCCCGCTGTGGATTCTCATTCACCATCCCAGCACCCCCTGGAATACAGAGAGAGAATCCAGAAGGAGTCATCCCCGTGCTGGGGAGAAAGGAATGAAAAGAGAACAGCAAAGAGAGGAAAAACAACACAACAACCACTGGGGAGACGGAGAAAGGGAACACTTACTAACCCTTCTGTAATTTTTCCTTCTCTGAAGTGTGTCCCTGGTGCTCCATGATCCATTAGAACTGGGATATTCCTCCTCATCCTCCAAGCATGGAGGCTCCTCTTTCTTTTAAACCCTCTCTCTCACTCTAATTTCATAGTGTACTGTACCTGGTATAACAACAGCACCACGGGGTGAAGCTCAGTTTCAAAATAAAGTTTTCAAAATAATTTTTTTTTTTAAATAGAGCATCCATTTGGAAGAAATAAACTAGTTGTAACAGACAACACAGAGCACCGGGGACCCACAATAGAGAAATTTCATTCTGCCTCCAGATCCCTTCAAAAGATCCACGGGGAAGTAAAGTCTGGGGGCGGGGAGCTCGTCCCAGATCTCAGTCAGCGTGGGTGGGTGGCATCTGCCCCATGGATGGAGCTTGTCCCAGGAAGGGAGGGGAAGAGACATGAATTAATACAGACAAGACAATACAATGCTTCTGCCTCCTCAACGGGATGGAGATGAATTAACATCTCCCTTGTGTTTCTAACTCCTCAGTCCCGTGGCTGGGGGAGTGGAGATCAAAGTGTGTCTTAAATGAGTTGTGGGGACTATGGGGTCATTCCCCTGAAATCATAGGGTCTGTTTGCACGGCTGCTGAGAGGTGTAATTCCCAGCTTGGTAGATGGACAAGCACTCGTGTCTAACAATAGCAGTATGGCCATGGCAGCATGGGCTGTGGCTTGGATTACCCACCGGAGTACAATCCTGCCCTGCCCCTTGGCTAGCGCTAGCCTCTATCTGTGCCACTATTTTTAGGCATTAGTTTTCGGAAAACTATTACATGTAAATGTATCTGAGCTGGGAATCACACCTCCCAGCTGCTGTGTAGATGTAACCTAAGTGACCAAAGAAGAACCTCACCAGAAGCCCAACTGAAAACATCACAGCCGCCCCCCGCCCCCTCCGCAGCCCCTTCCCAGGCTTCCAATAATCAAGGGGACAGGACTCGCTTACCCAGCGAGGTCACCATCTCATAATTCTCCTGCATGACGTCCCTGTAGAGGGCTCTCTGAGCGGGGCCCAGCAGAGCCCCCGGCCCTGGGTGAAATACACAGCCACCTCCTCAAAAGTCATTGGCTCCTGAAACAAGAGTCCCCCACTCAGCACCTGCTGCCCCAGCCACAATCCCACTAGTCCCAGGGGAGGAGGGCCGATAAAGTGAAAGGTCTAGTGGAGACAGAGGAGCAGAATCCCACCCCCACCTTGCTCGGAGCAGCCAGGAGGCTTGAGGGAGGGGAGAAAGAGAGAGCTCCTTGTCCCTCCCAGCCGGTGGAGGAGGGCAGGGGCCTTCCCCTTTATCGCACACCTGCTAGCCAGAGGCTGGTACAGGAGATGGAGCCCCTCCACAGGGTCGAGGGACACGAATCCCAACCCCCTCCCCATTCCCAGCAGCTGGGAGTGAGGGGACGGGGCCTCTCCCCTGGGCCTTCACCGCTGGGTGCCCCCTTCATATTCCACATCAGCCTCTGCCTGGTGGGTTCAGACTCCAGCAGTGGGAGTCCAGTCCGTTTTCCCAGCCCTGTCCAGGGAGTTTGTTTCCAGTTCCAGAAATGGGAGAATTTCCACCCCGCTCCCAAGGGGCGTCTTCTGAACATACTCAGGTGACTAGCCCAAGCCGCTATCGAGGCCGTATATTTAGGTGCTAACTCTAGCAGAACTAGTGCGTGTACATCTACCCGGGCTGGGAATCCCACCTCCCAGTGGCTGTGTGGACGTAACCTAAGTGACCGGGGTAGAACCTGAGCAGAAACTAAACTGGGCACACGAGAGCCCCAGGGATGCCACAGACTGAACATGTCAGAGCAGGTTTGTCCCTCCCTGTCACCACCTCCCCGGCCCTGTGTATTTCCTGCTCCAGCCCTTCTAACTCAAACCCACCAGCAGCCCCCTGCAAATGCCCTCTCTGAAGGGGTTTCCCATCCCTCAGGAGGATGTGTTGAAGTCACTGGGATAAGGCAGTCCTACCCCAGTGGGGAGCTCCATTTTTTGGAAAGTGGATGAAAGTTCATACAAAGTTACAATCACCTCTAAAGAAATGTTGCTAGGAAAAGGTACCCAAAGGAGACAGTCTGGGTCAGCCCAAACAGAAAGGTCCAAATAGTCATTGGAGGAGTGGATCTGAAACCCAGGTAAGCGCCCTGCCCCAGGGCTAGAGTCATTCTCATTCTCTCTCACCCAATTTATGTGTAATTATTTAAACATGGTGGAACAGCTTCAGCGGGAGAGACTGAGAGAGACGTACCAAGGAAAACCCCATAGTCCTATATGCCAAACTCCAGGAGAGGGTTCACAACTGCATATTCTCTACTAGATTCAAGAGGCCTTTAGAACCTGGTATTTTCTCTTTGCAATCCAATCAATGACCCAGGACACTATTTTGCCTCCAAAACTAAGGAAATCTAATATAATTCAAAAATTAGAACGTAAACGTCGGTGAATTTCGAGGAGCTTTTATATGACTATTTGACAATGGAGAGAAAAATTAAGAAAATAGAAGAGGATTCACATTTTAGCTAATTAGAAGGGAGAAGGCAAAAAAAATTAATAGTTGGTATTTAGCTAAACAAGTAAGCGACATAGATGCAAAATATTAATCCATAAGTAGAGAAACTGAACACATTTTGAGGGGATTTTGTATCAAAATCTGGCAAGTGAGAAAAAAGAAAAAGAATTGAGAGGTTATTGAGCAATATCTTATTAATGGAGAGAAAAGGGGCTCAACTTCATGCAAAAGTTCTCAAACTTTTTTTTGCTGACCCCCCCCTTTGAAAATATTTCAGACTGGGATGACCCCCGCTCAAAAAAAGTGATAGCACATTGCTGTGTGTACTCAGAGGAGCACTAAACGAAGCATGTAATCAATAGCCCTACAGTCAAAGGCACTGAAACCTTGCAAAAAGGGAAAAGTCGGGTGACCATATTTCCAGATCCCCAATAGAGGACACTGCTGGGGGGGAGGGGGAACTGTAGGGGGGTACAGCAATACCGTACCAGGCCACCCGTACTTCTGTGCTGCTGCTGGCCCTGGTCCTGCCTTCAGAGCTGGGTGCCCGGCCAGCAGCCGCCACCCTCCGGCTGCCCAGCTCGGAAGGTAACGCCTCCATCAGAAGCACCAGAGAAGTAAGGGTGGCCACACCATACCATCTCATGACCCCCCCCACGCACACACACAATAGCCTTAAGACCCCTTTTGGGGTGAGGACCCCGCCGTTTCAGAAATGCTGACTTAGTGGTTATTGTATTGCTAGACTTATACACAGGCTTGGCAGAATTTGATTTTTTTTTCAGTCATTTCAATGACAGTATCAGTGTTTCTTTTGAAGGATTTATTTTCAATTTTTATCAATTTAAAGGTTCACAGTCGCAGGAATTAGTCGGGCGGATCACACAAGAATTATTCAAGGACCGCAGACGTTGAGATTCAACAAGCTGAAAGCTTTATAAATGTTACGCACACGTTGGCATCATCATAGGCCCAAATATACCAAGTAAACCTCCTAAACTCAAACGCTAAGAAGTTCTCAAGCAGCATTTTTCTTACTTTGCCGGTCTGCACATTTCAACTATTTCCAGTGGAAATATGTTTTCATCCATTTGTGTGTGTAAGGAGAAATTGAGGTTTACCGACATTTACGGATGTAAAATCTCATCCTTCCAAGCCTAGGTATGTAGAAGAGAAACAAAATCTGAGCAGACTGATCTCACTGTAACCCCCCCACACGACACCAAGAGCAGGTCATTCAGGCTGCCTGGCACA
The DNA here is from genome assembly GCF_965152235.1 of Eretmochelys imbricata. Taxonomy (NCBI): domain Eukaryota; kingdom Metazoa; phylum Chordata; order Testudines; family Cheloniidae; genus Eretmochelys; species Eretmochelys imbricata. Next base: position 51,287,280 of record NC_135585.1, read on the forward strand.
CGTGCATTAGGAGACAGTGTGAGCGGGTCACACTCGGGGCTCTTCAGGAGAACAGGATCCTGCCCCCTTTCAGCGCAGGTGTCTCTGATGGAGCAAACAGGGCCCCAGCAGCCGGTCAGGGCTGGGGAGATTCACCCACCGCTGGGGCACGAAGGGGCCTGTCTCAGGGGAGGGAGGGGCTCTGAGTTTTGTAACGGGGTTACAATAAATCCCCCCCGACTCCATTTCAGCCTCATTTCTCTCCCCTCCCCTCCCCTCCCTGACAACCCAGCCCCAGGGACACAACAGGGAACCCCCCTGGGGCCCGCCCATGCCCCCCCCCCCCGGCCGCTCTCCCCCCTGCCCGAACCGCCGCGCTGGCCCCGGGCGCAGATCCTGGGCAGAGCCCGGGCAGCGACTCGCCGCTGGGGCCGCAGCTCCGGTCCCTCCGCCAGGCGCTTCCCAGCCAGGGAGCAGCTTCCCGGGGCGGCGGGAGCTGGGGCTGCGGGGCCGCTTGTGCAGAGTCACTGTCCTGCCCGGCCCCGGCCCTTTCCCCGGGTCCCCCCATCACCTGCGGGCTCCGGCTCGGGGGCTGGTGCGGGCCGAGCCCGGGGCGGAGCGGGGGGTTAGTGCCGGGCTCTCCCCGCACAGACCCCGCCTGGGAGCAGCAGCGGCTCGGCCCGGCCCCCGGCTCGCAATGGAGGATCTGACCCAGGAAGATAAACAGAGCCCGAGCGAGCGCAGCCCGCCCCCTCCCAGCACGAACCAGGGCCCTGTGGGGGCAGCAGCTAAGGACCCCCCCGCCCCGGCTCACACCCCGCTCAGCCCGGGGCGCCCCGCCCCGAAATCCCTCCTCTCTGCCCTGTAGAGACCGGCCCGGCCAATCCCACCCACCGCCCGGGTCACTGAGAAACGCGCCCCGGCAGGCTCCCTGGGAGGCCAGGACCCGCCACCCCCGCGGATTTGGGGACCCTCGGCAGCAATCCCCGGTCCCCATAGAAATCCCCCTTCTCCCCTTCGCAGGGATCCTGCGGACTCCTCCTTTCCACCCCCCACTGACAGGCTTAATCATAGAATCATAGAATATCAGGGTTGGAAGGGACCTCACGAGGTATCTAGCCCAACCCCCTGCTCAAAGCAGGACCGATCCCCAATTAAATCATCCCAGCCAGGGCTTTGTCAAGCCTGACCTTAAAAGCTTCTAAGGAAGGAGATTCCACCACCTCCCTAGGTAACGCGTTCCAGTGTTTCACCACCCTCCTAGTGAAAAAGTTTTTCCTAATATCCAACCTAAACCTCCCCCACTGCAACTTGAGACCATTACTCCTTGTCCTGTCATCCGCTACCACTGAGAATAGTCTAGAACCATCCTCTTTGGAACCACCTTTCAGGTAGTTGAAAGCAGCTATCAAATCCCCCCTCATTCTTCTCTTCTGCAGGCTAAACAATCCCAGTTCCCTCAGCCTCTCCAGCTTCAGTGCAAGAACCGCCCCGAGTGCTGGGGCAGGGGGCTGCCGGACAATGGGTTTGTCTAGGACCCAGAAAGGGAGCTGGGGATGGAAGGGAATTGCACCCCCTACAGTAACTCTTTGTTGCTGGGTGAATTCCAGAGTCCCTGCAATGACCCTGTCCACGCACCTAGCTACTGGGCAATATGGACACCTGCTTATCAGGGGTTTACACACATACAATAGCCCTGAAGTTGAACTCTGGGTAACCCCTTCTAAAGTTCAGAAGAGCCCCGACTCTGACCTATGCTTCAGCAGAGAGTTTAGCTGCCACTCAGGAAGAAGGGGAGTGTAATAGAATTAGGCCCCATCTACACTTAAAAATTAGGTCAACCCAGCTACCTCCCTCAGCTCTGGGTGTGAAAAATCCAGCGCCTGAGCAATGTAATTCAACCAAGCTAAGGCCCCATGTCGACCATACCTTGCCAGTTATTCCCCGTTTTGTAGCTGTGCGTTTGATTTTTCCTTCCTAAGGCCAGGTCTACTCTACAAACGGACACGGGTACAACTACATCACTCAGAAAATCCACCCTCTGGAGCGACGCAGGTATTTTGACCTAACCCCCCAGTGAAGACAGTGCTATGTTGGCAGGAGAGTTTAGACCCTGAACATGTGGGAAGACCCACTGGCCAGACACCTGGGAAAGAATTCTCTGTAGTGACTCAGAGGCCCCCCCATCCAGTGTCCCATCACCAGCCATTGGGGATATTTGCTGCTATAATTCTGTGACTTTTTAAATAGAGAATAAAATGCTTTTTGGACAAGGAGAGGGAATTAGTGGGCAAAGGAGTGGGAGGAAATGGGGAGAGAGGTTTGGGGCTGCAGAGAGGGCAGGGGGTAAATGGGCAGGGGTAGTAGGGGAAGGGACAGGGGTTGGGGGGCTAAGGACACAGGGGGATGGGGTTGAGGGAAGTGGGAGGAGAGAGGTGGGGCACTGGGAAGTTGCAAGAGAGGAGCACCTCTCAGCCCCACATAATCTCCTTCCGTGTGTGTGCTGAGATCCGGGTGTCCTTGCCCCTCCAGGGCATGTCCGAGCCCCCTCTCTGCCCTGCATGTGATCCAGCATCTGGGGAAGGCCTGACCCACTGGAGGAGGAGCTGAGAACAGGCATGCTGGAAGCCTGTTTTTTCAATATTCTTCTTAATATGCAGCCACCAGAACTGCATTTACGATCCCAGTCCTCATGGGCGGTGGGTGAATCACGGGTTCGAGGAGGCTAGCCCCCGTCCCGGCCCACCCCTTCTGCCTGAGGCCCTTCCCCTCCCCTGCTGAAGCCCAGAGGCCCCCCACCCTCAGCTGCAGAGGGCTGGGCGGCCCCAGCCACCCCAAGTCCCAGCCCCCGCAGGCTTCCTGGAAGAGGAGCAGCCTGCCTGGGCTAGGGCCAACTAGCAGCAAGGGTGGGAGGGAGCGGCTCGGGGCTGTTTGGGGAGGTACAGCCTTCCCTAGCCTATTATATGCACCGCCCATGCCAGTCCTGGTCTCCCCAATGCTCCCCAGGCACCAGCCCAGAGCTGAATCAATCAGGGTGCAGGGGCAATGTTTTAAATAAAGGGGTGAAACAGCCCTGCTGCGGGGTGGAGTCCCAGTGCCCATGCAGAGTGCTACTCCAGCTTCACTTACTAGCGAAGCCCTCCAGTAAGTTAGTAGCCACTTCATATGGGGAGAAGACAGCGTTCTAGAGTGAAAGTCTTCTAGAGATCCGGGGAATAGATGCTTCATATGCTGATCCTAATAACTGTACCACTTTAGATACAGTTTGACCAGCCAGGGAGGACCAGTCTGTTACCAACCCACGGGCTGGAATGCTGCTGGCTGTGGAGATCCCCAGACTGTCAAGGGGGGTCAGAAGTGCTTTGAAAGGGCTGAGAAGCTGCCGTTCTTCTCAAGCTGTGAAGGGTCCAGGTGACTTGAGTCCAGAGCGCCAATGTGCGGGAGGTCAGATTAGATGATCACGATGGTCCCTTCTGACCTTCAAGTCTATGAATCAGTGAGACACACTCAGCACATACGATGGCCACACTACAATGACCGAGAAATCATCTCTGCGGGACGATCAGAGGGGACTGTGTTCTGATGTGCGTGCTCGAGAACAGGAAGGTCGATATCATGTGGGAACTTTATCTTTGAATATCTGTAATAGCAACAAAATGGGGACATCTATATACGGAACGCCTGTAGATTTACTGCCCAACTGCTTGTCTTTAAATGATATTCACAGTATTCCAAATCCTATCTACAATGGGTTGTCCCATTTATAATCATTTCTGTGTGCATGGAATGTCTATTTCCCAGGTCACTCTGTGGGACTCTCTCTTCAAAGCCAACTGGGCAATATTACCAGCTACTTAACAGGGTTTTACATACATACAACAGCCCTGAAGTTTAACTCTGTGTCCAGCCTTATGGAAAGAGCTCCGGCCTGGGTTTCACCAGAGAGTGAAGCTGAGGTGCAGGAAGAAAGGGAGCATAATAGAGTTATACGTAATATTGTGTGAGCAACCCCAGACCTCATTATGCCAGTGGGGCCGTTTACCTTTCTGGGTTGGTTTTTATTCCACTTTGTGTGGCCCTGGCTGGCAATGAAGTCATCGCAAACCAGGTAGTACAAACTCTTGCTCAGAGGTGCACTGTATGTTTGTACAAACGATTCAAGGGTACGTCCACACTGCCGGGACTGGCTCAGCTGACGGGGGCTGACAGGGCTCAGGTTGTGGGGCTATAAAATTACAGTGCAGACGTTCGGGCTGGGGCTGGAGCCCCAGGGGAGAGAGTCTCAGATCTCAGGCTCTGATTCAAGACCAAATGTCTACACAGTTCATTTTAGCCCCGAAGCCCAGGCCTGAGTAAGCTAACCCAGGCTCTGACTCAATGCCGCAGGGTTTTTTTATCTCAGTGTAGACGTAACCCAAGCTGCATCCCCAGCTGGTGTAAATTGGCCATAGCTCCATTGGAACCTGTGGGGCCAGATCCCCAGCTGGTGAGAATCAGAGGGGAGGATCTGACCCATGGGACTTGCAACACACACACATTTTGCAGGCAGTGCCAAATTGGGAGCGGGGATGTGAAAATTCACTCCTAACACAGCCCCGCAAGAGGCAGGGATGAATCAGCCAGGCGGAGCTGATCATTCCCACTAAAATCTCCAGCCGGCTGCTCAGGGGGCTAGGACAGTTTAACCAGAGTGAGGGGACATGGATCTCAGTGACTTGGGCTCTGGGTGGAACTCGCTCTGCAGGTTTCTATAGTTAAAGGGCATAGAGGAGGCATTGCTGGGTCCTGCTTGATGAGACGGTGAAAAGTGAGTGTGCAGGGAAGGGGCTCATTAGCTGTTGTCTCCAGGGAGCTGGTGCTCAGATGGAGGATGGCGTAACTTTACAAACGGCCACCATCACAATTTGCTACCTGTCACAGTTATTGACATCTACCGGGTGTTCTTTTCTGCTGCTCTGTGACAACGTGCTGCCCCGCCCGATGTATCAAAATGTGATGGATGGGGGTTGCCTGTCACAATTTCCACAATGTGCTACCATGGAGAAAGCTCTGTTGGCAATTTGGACACAAGGAAAGAAAGGGAGTGTTGTCATTTGCAAAGCACTTCTAAACAGTTAAAATGCAAGGCTATGCAAACCATAATGTCAGTATTGTTTTTTTCTTTATTAGTCTCATTGCCAGGGGATGCTGTGAAGGCCAAAACTATAACTGGGTTCAAAAAGGAATGAGATCAGTTCCTGGAGGATAGGTCCGTCAATGGCTATTAGCCATGAAGAGCCCGCAGAGTTGGCAGCTCCGGGATGTGACGTCTCCGGTGCTCAGGGTTGGGGAAATAATGCCTCAAAGAAGATTCCCGGACAGCCACCGAGTCCGTTAAAGGCTATTTGTACTCATGACTCAAGACAAAGGACTCTGGGAGTTTGAAAAACTAAATTTGACTTTATTCTTTCCAAGCCAAAAATAAAAGCTAAAATCTCCTCACACCCAGAGCTCAGCTCAGCATGGAGCATTTCAGCCCCAGCCCAACATAGTGCTGCTCCCGGCTCCCGCGGGCATCAGCTATGGAGCAACATTGTACAGTGGGCAGAAAAATGCAGAGGATCCATTAGAGACGCTGGGATTCAGTCACAGAAGGAAACACTGTGAGAGCAGAAAAGCCAGGGACTTCGGTTAACAGGAGCCGGAGAACGGTGCGGCATCTCCAATCCCGGCTGAGGGTTTTATCCCCCAGGGACGTCCTTGGCATGCGTGGGGAGAGTGTGGCAGAGAGAGTCTCCATCGTCCCAATAAAGGACACTGTGGAGGGGGTTGCGGTGACTATCTTGGTTCACAGACTCCTCATTGCCCTCCAGTCGCAGTGATGGATGTCAGCTGGCTTCAGGGCTCGCCAGGCCTGTTGATTTCCCTAGTTTCCTTCCTATCTCTGCTCAGTCTTGTCCTCCCAGGAATCACTGATGTACCCAATCACTCCACAAGCAGTGTCATTTGTAGCCCTTTAGGATTCAGGGATGGCTTCACCCAGTGATCACAGGTTATTTCCTTCTCTCTCTGGCTCCTGTGTAGCAAGTTAACAATTCTCAGCCTCAGCTGTCTGGCTCTCCAGAGAAAACCCTGCAGTTTCCCAGCTCTTTATCTTTCATGCTCTCCCTCTCCCAACTGTATCTTCCATCACTGCAGGGATCAGGCAGGAACTTCCTTCCCCGTTTCAGTCTCTGCCTCTCAGCCTGCGACTCTCACACTGTCCCCACCGACGTTTATGTTGAGGGTGATGTATAATAATCATTATTCAAACAACACTAAGACCGCATGGCAAAGGGTCGTAAAATGGTACCAATAAAATAAGACAGTGTTCTAGCAAGTGGTCATTTGTCTTATGGCGTCCCCAATAAACCTGCACTACATCCTGTAAAACAAAAGTAATATCCTACTAGGTGACCAAATGGCCTTCAGGAAATAGAGAACAATCCACAATACAGGGTGGACTTGTAAGACAGTCTCAGGTTCATAATAATTGACATCCCAGAGCTTGTTTCAGATGATTCAAAATCAGGAGAACAGACTTACCCATGTTCTCCTCTGAACACTCTACACCTGCCCTGTTTGGAGCCTTCTTACCCAGTCACATTAGTTACAAAAGTTTTAACATCATCCTAATGAAGAGAGAAAACCAAAATTACTGTCTGCAAATAATCGGAGGTTGGTAGGAAAGATACCAGAAGCTGCTTTACCAGTACGTGTACATTGGGATTTAAGCTCAGAACGATCACACAACATTGGGGATTCATTTGAATTTTCCCTCCAGGTCTGTGACACTTAAATCTCCAGCCCTTATGAGTATGACTTAGCATGAATTAAATCAAAGACGTATGTAGGGGAACTGGATTTTTTTTTTTTTTTAAATAAGCTAAGGCCAGTCCTAGTGATGGAACTGAAAGAATTTCTCTCCTGTGTGGAGTCTCCAATGTCAATTCCACTTGAAACATTTTCCAAGTTAAAGATATTTAAGAGGTCTATTTCCTGTATGGATTTCCTGATGCCTGATACAAGCTGACCCCAGCTGAAGCATCTCCAACGTTCAAGATTTCTCTCCTGTGTGGATTCTCTGATGTCGAACATGGGTTGATCTCCGACTGAAACTTTTCCCACAGTCAAGGCATTTATAGGGCTTCTCTCCCGTATGGATTTTGTGATGTTTAATACGGGCAGAGTTATCAATAAACCTTTTCCCACAGTCCAGGCACTTATATGGTCTCTCTCCTGTGTGAGTTCTTTGATGTGAAATCAGATTGGAACTCCAGCTGAATTTTTTCCCGCACTCAAGGCATTTATAGGGTTTCTCTCCTGTGTGAGTTCTCTGATGTGAAATGAGGTACGCACTCTGATTGAAGCTTTTCCCACAGTCTGGACACTTATAGGGTTTATCTCCCGTGTGGGTTCTCTTGTGCCTAGTAAGGTGTGCGCTCCGATTGAATCTTCTCCCACAGTCGAGGCATTTAAAGGGTTTCTCTCCTGTGTGGACTCTCTGATGAATAATAAGGGCAGAACTGTCACTAAATGCTTTCCCACAATCCAGGCATTTGTAGGGTTTCTCTCCCGTGTGGTGCTTCTGATGTCTAACAAGCTGCATGTTCCAATCAAAACTTTCCCCACAGTGCAAGCATTTATAGGGTTTTTCTCCCGTGTGGCTACTCTGATGTGAAATAAGATCTGAGCTCAGAACAAAGCTTTTCCCACAGTCCAGGCATTTATACGGTTTCTCACCCGTGTGGGTTCTCTCATGCCTAATAAGATGTGAGCTCTGAATGAAACCTTTCCCACAGTCAAGACATTTATAAGGTTGCTCACCTGTGTGGGTTCTCTCATGCCTAATAAGATGCGAACCCTGATTGAAACCTTTCCCACAGTCAAGACATTTATAGGGTTTCTCCCCTGTGTGGATCCTCTGATGTGAAATAAGATTTGCGGTCTGATTGAAACCTTTCGCACAGACAAGGCACTTATACGGTTTCTCTCCAGTGTGGATCCTCTGATGGGAAATAAGATGTGACCTCCGCATAAAGCTTTTCCCACACTCAGTGCATGTGTTTTTTCTCTCTTCTGGAGGGATTCTCTGCTGGTCTGTGGTTTCTTTGAGGTCCTCGCAATCTCCACCATGATTTATGGGTTCACACGTTTTCTTCCCTGGGTCGTATCCCAGCAGCCTCTCTGACCTGCGCTGGTTTTTGCAGGTTTTTCCTGGTTTATGATTCTGGTAAAAATTCCCCTCGGATCTTCCCAATACTGTTCCCTGCAGACCCATGTCCTCACCATCTTCCCGCTGTGGATTCTCCTCCTCATTCTCACTCACCATCCCAGCACCCCCTGGAATACAGAGAGAGAATCCAGACAGGAGTCATCCCCCATGCCGGGGAGAAAGGAACGAAAGGGGAACAGCAAAGAGGGGAAAAACAACACAACCACCACTGAGGAGACTGAGAAAGGGAAAACTTACTAACCCATCTGTAATTTTTCCTTCTGTGAAGTGGGTCCCTGGTGCGCTAGGATCCATTAGAACTGGGATATTTCTCCTCATCTTCCAAGCATGGAATCTCCTCTGTTTTTTAAGCCCTCCCTCTCACTGTAGTTTCACAGTGTATGCACCAGGTACCACAATGGCGCCACAGGGTGAAGCCAGAAACAGAGGTTTTAAAAATAAATTTAAAAAAATAATAAAGCCTCCATGCTTGGAAGAAATAACCTAGTTCTAACAGACAACACAGAGCACCAGGGACCCACAATGGAGAAATTGGATTCTGCCTCCAGATCCCTTTCAAACACCCCGGGGGTCATAAAGTCCGGGGGCAGGGAGCTCCTGCCAGATCTCAGTCAGTGTGGGTGGTTGACATCTACCCCAAGAATGGAGGTAGTCCCAGGAGGGGAGGGGAAGAGACATGAATGAATATAGATGGGAGAAGACGATGCTTCTGCCAACTCAAAGGATGCAGGATGGAGATGAATTAGGCCTCCCCTTGTGTTTCCGACTCTCCTATCCCACGTCTGGGGGAGTGGAGAACAAAGTCTGTCTTAAACGGGCTGGGGGGACTATGGGGTCATTCTCCTGAAATGGAAGGGTCTGTCTGCACAGCTGCTGGGAGGTGTGATCCCCAGCTTGGTAGATGGACAAACATGAGCATGGAATAACAGCAGTGTGGCCATGGGCTGTGGCTCAGACTAGTCACCTAAATACAATCCCGCTCTCCCTCTGGGCATGTACTCAGGAGGCTAGCCCAAGCTGCTATCTGCGTGGCTATTTTTAGGCACTAGCCCTAGCAGAACTAGTGCATGTAAATCTACCTGAGCTGGTAATCCCACCTCCCAGATGCTGTGTAGACGTAACCTAAGTGACCAAGGTAGAACCTGAGTAGGAGCCAAACTGGTCATATCACAGACACCCGCAGCTTCCAGTAACCAACGCAACAGGACTCCCTTACCCAGCGAGGTCACCATCTCATAGTTCTCCTGCATGACGTCCCTGTAGAGGGCTCTTGGACCGGGGTCCAGCAGAGCCCCCTGCCCCTGGGTGAAATACACAGCCACCTCCTCGAAGGTCACCGGCTCCTGAAACAACAAGCACCAGAGATATAGAATCCCACCCGCACCCTGCTCAGAGCAGCCAGGAGGCTCCATGCGTGGAGAAAGAGAGAGCTCCTTGTCCCTCCCAGCCGATGGAGGAGGGCAGGGGCCTTCCCATTTATCACACACCTGCTAGCCAGAGGCTGATACAGGAGATGGAGCCCCTCAGCAGGGTCCAGGGACAGGAATCCCAACCCCCTCCCTATTCCCAGCAGCTGGGGATGAGGGGACAGGGCATCTCCCCGGGACCTCACCCCTGGGTGCCCCCTTTGTATTTCAGAGCAACCTCTGTCTAGTGGGTTCAGGCTCCAGCACTGAAAGTCCAATCAATTTTCCCAGCCCTGTTGGTTTCTTTCCCATTCCAGAAATGGGGAAATTTTTATTCCATCCCCCAAAAGGTCCTGTTCTGAACATTATGCCACAAACTGAAGACATCCCAGCAGGCTTGTTCCATCCTGTCACCACCTCCCTGGCCCTTTGTATTTCCTGCTCCAGCCCTTCTAACACAAACCCACCAGCAGCCCCCCTGAAAATCCACTCTCTGAACGGGATTCCTATCCCACAGCAGGATGTGTTGTAGTCAATGGGATCAGGCAGTCCTACCCCAGTGGGGAGCTCCATTTTCAGACAGAGAGTGAAAATTCGTACACAGTTACAACCACGGATAACAATAAATGTTGCTAGGAAAAGGTGCGCAAAGGAGACAGGATGGGTCAGCCCAAACAGAAAGATCTAAATAGATATTGGAGGAGTGGGCCTGAAACCTCGGTCTCCTAAAATCCAGGTGAGCGCCCTGCCCCAGGGCTGGAGTCAGTCTCACTCCCTCTTACCCGACACATGTGTAACCATTTATACATGGTGGAACAGCTTCAGCGGGAGAGACTGAGACGTACCCTGGAAAACCCCAAAGCCTTTTGTGCCAAACTCCAGGAGAGGATTCACAGCGGAGAGTGACCAAGTAGAGATAGCCGCCTATGTCACTTTGAGGGGCAGGGGCGTATGACCCACCCCTCTCCTCAGCATTTCCTATTGGCTAGCTCAGGCAGCTCCCCTGTCAGCAAGCTGTGTTTTGTGGATCCCATTTTTAGGTGCTTAGCTCTGCCCAGGGAGAATATAGGGAACCTAACTCAGGGCTGTGGATTCCACTCGGAGGCAGGGCATCTGAACAGGTGCTGCTCTGCTGATCTCGTAATGCCTAAATCCCTTGGTACATCTAGCCCTCGGCGATTTCCCCATCAGTATCTGGGAGACACTGGTCCCTTAGCCGAGGGAGGCTCATTAAATATGGAGGAAACACCTTGATTTGCAGATATCAGGGGGAAAGTTTATCATTGGGGAGTTTAATCTCCCACCCACTCAATCCCCATGTGGTGTTACAGATTTTTAAGGCCAGAAGTGGAAGAGACCATTGAATTTAGAAAAACTAGTCTGACCTCCTGTATGATACAATCCAGCGCAATTCATCCGGTTACTCCTGCACTGAGTCCAGTCACTTGTGTTGGACTAAAACACATGTACCAAGGCATCCAGTGCTGAATTTAAGAGAAGGAAAATCCACCGCTTCCCTTGTTAGTTTTTTCAGAAGTTAATCCATTTGTTAATTTGTTCAGAAATTAATCCAATAATCCTAATATTCCATTTGTATTTCTCTGGCTTTCATTTTCAGCCATTCTTTCTCCTTACGCTTTTCTCTGCTAGAATTCAAGAGGCCTTTAGAGTACCTGATAATTTCTTCTTGTAATCAAATCAATGACTCAGGGCAATATTTCTCCTCCCAAATTGAGGAAATCTTATATAATTCAAAAATTAGAGTGCAAACATCAGTTAATTTTGAGGAGATTTTATATCCCTATTTGATAACTGAGAGAGAAAATATGGAAATGATTCACGTGTAAGTTAATTAGAAAGGAGAAGTCAATTAATTTTCTTAGTTGTGGGTATTTAGAGAAATAAATTAGCAGATAATATATTAATCTATAAATAAGAGAAACTGAACAAAATTTGAGAGGATTTCATATAAAAATGTGGCAAGTGGAAAAAAGAGAAAAAAATCTGAAAAGTTATAGAGCAATATTTTATTAATGGAGAGTAAAGGGACTAGATTAGTGGTGATTGTATTGCTATATTTATATACAGGCCTGGCAGAATTTCTTTTTCTCTCTCTTTAATTATGTCAATGGATAATATCAATGTTTATTTTAAGGGGTTCCTTTTTATTTTTATTGATTTAAATGTTCACAGTTGCAAAGGAAATTACAGGGTGGGTCAGATAATAATTATTTCATGGCTGTAGATGTTGGGATTAAAAAGTTAAAGCTTTATAACCATTCAAACGCACACTGTCAGCATCACATGTCAAAACATACCAAGTAACTATCCTTAAATCAAACTTTAAGAAGTTCTCAAGCAGCATTTTCCCGACTCTGCCTCTCTGGTCATTTTGATTATTATCCATGGAAATACTTTTTCATCTGTTTGTGTGTATAGGGTGAAAGTGACGTTTACCCTAAAAAAATCTAATTCGTCCAAGCCTATTTATACAGAACAGAAACAAAATCTGAGCAGACTGATCTCACTGTAACCCCCCCACACGACACCAAGAGCAGGTCATTCAGGCTGCCTGGCACACGTGCATTAGGAGACAGTGTGAGCGGGTCACACTCGGGGCTCTTCAGGAGAACAGGATCCTGCCCCCTTTCAGAGCAGGTGTCTCTGACGGAGCAAACAGGGCCCCAGCAGCCGGTCAGGGCTGGGGCACGAAGGGGCCTGTCTCAGGGGAGGGAAGGGCTCTGAGTTTTGTAACGGGGTTACAATAATTCCCCCCCCCCCGACTCCATTTCAGCCTCATTTCTCACCCCTCCCCTCCCTGACAACCCAGCCCCAGGGACACAACAGGGAACCCCCCTGGGGCCCGCCCATGCCCCCCCCCCCGGCCGCTCTCCCCCCTGCCCGAACCCCCGCGCTGGCCCCGGGCGCAGATCCTGGGCAGAGCCCGGGCAGCGACTCGCCGCTGGGGCCGCAGCTCCGGTCCCTCCGCCAGGCGCTTCCCAGCCAGGGAGCAGCTTCCCGGGGCGGCGGGAGCTGGGGCTGCGGGGCCGCTTGTGCAGAGTCACTGTCCTGCCCGGCCCCGGCCCTTTCCCCGGGTCCCCCCATCACCTGCGGGCTCCGGCTCGGGGGCTGGTGCGGGCCGAGCCCGGGGCGGAGCGGGGGGTTAGTGCCGGTCTCTCCCCGCACAGACCCCGCCGGGGAGCAGCAGCGGCTCGGCCCGGCCCCGGGCTCGCAATGGAGGAGGCGGCGGCAACGTCTGACCCGGGAAGGTAAACAGAGCCCGAGCGTGGGCAGTGTCTGTAACACAAACCGGGGCCCCCGGACTCTGCGGCTGGGCTCCTGGGGACGGAGGATGCTCAGTCGAGGTCCCCTCCGGCCCTGCACGTGTGTGATGGTCTGAACCCCCCTGGGCGCTGGGCCGGGCTGCCCCAGGCGCAGGGGGCCGCCGAGCAATGGGTCCAGCGCTAGGACCCAGAAGGGAGCTGGGGACGGAAGTGAATTCGCTACAGTGACATTTGGTTGCTGGTGGATTCCAGGTTCCCCTTGCAAGATCCCTTGCAAGAGCCCGGAGCCCTGGCTGCGGCCGGGAGAGGGGAATCTCCAGCCGGGCGCTTCCCGCTGCTCCCCGGGAGCCTCTCCCAGGGCAGAGCCCCCAGCCTGGCCAGCACCCTCCTGTATAGGGAAGACAGATCCCCCCACACACACACCAGATCTGGGATCCCCAGCCCTGAGAGGGAGACGCTCCCCACTGAGCAGCCCCTGCTCTCAGACACAGCACACCCTGGAGGGAAGGTAAGAGAGACCTTCCCCATTGCACTCCCCCCACCGAGGGAACAGGGCCTCCGGGTTTCGCTCTGTCTGCAGCAGGGGTGACCCGATCCTCCTGGCTCTGCGGTTAAACTGTCCTAGCCCCCTGAGCAGCTGGCTGGGGATTTTAGTGGGAATGATCAGCTCCGCCGGGCGGATTCATCCCTGCCCCTTGGGGGGCTGCGTCGGGAGTGAATTTTCACATCCCCCCTCCCAGCTAGGGACTGCCTGCAAAATGTGTGTGTGTTGCAAGTCCCGTGGGTCAGATCCTCCCCTCTGATTCCCACCAGCTGGGGATCTGGCCCCACAGGTTTAGATGGAACTATGGCCAATTTACACCAGCTGGGGATGTGCTTGAGTTATGTCTACACTGAGTTTAAAAAGCCCTGCACCAATGAGTGTGAGCCTAGGTTAGCTCACTCAGGCCTGGGCTGCAGGGCTAAAATGAGCTGTGTAGACAGTTGGTCATGGGCTGGAGCCTGAGATCTGAGACGCTCCCCCATAGGGCTCCAGCCCCAGCCTGAACGTCTGCACTGCAATTTTATAGCCCCACAACCTGAGCTCTCTGAGGCCCAGCCAGCTGAGCCAGGCTTGGCCATGTCAGGGGTCTTTTACCGCAGTGTGGACGTACCCTTGAATCATTTGTACAAACGTACAGTGCGTCTCTGAGCAAGAGTTTGTCCTACCTGGTTTGGGGCAACTTCATTGTCAGCCAGGGCCACGCAAAGTGGAATAAAAACCAACCCAGAAAGGTAAACGGCCCCACTGGCGTAATGAGATCTGGTGTCACTCACACAATATTACGTATAACTCTATTATGCTTCCTTTCTTCCCGCACCTCAGCTTCACTCTCTGGTGAAACCCAGGCCGGAGCTCTTTCCATAAGGCTGGACACAGAGTTAAACTTCAGGGCTGTTGTATGTATGTAAAACCCTGTTAAGTAGCTGGTAATATTGCCCAGTGGGCTTTGAAGAGAGAGTCCCACAGAGTGACCTGGGAAATAGACATTCCATGCACACAGAAATGATTATAAATGGGACAACCCATTGTAGATAGGATTTGGAATACTGTGAATATCATTTAAAGACAAGCAGTTGGGCAGTAAATCTGCAGGCGTTCCATATACAGACGTCCCCATTTTGTTGCTATTACAGATATTCAAAGATAAGGTTCCCACATGATATCGACCTTCCTGTTCTTGAGCACGCACATCAGAACACAGTCCCCTCTGATCGTCTCGCAGAGATGATTTCTCGGTCATTGTAGTGTGGCCATCGTATGTGCTGAGTGTGTCTCACTGATTCATAGACTTGAAGGTCAGAAGGGACCATCATGATCATCTAATCTGACCTCCCGCACATTGGCGCTCTGGACTCAAGTCACCTGGACCCTTCACAGCTTGAGAAGAACGGCAGCTTCTCAGCCCTTTCAAAGCACTTCTGACCCCCCTTGACAGTCTGGGGATCTCCACAGCCAGCAGCATTCCAGCCCGTGGGTTGGTAACAGACTGGTCCTCCCTGGCTGGTCAAACTGTATCTAAAGTGATACATCGCTGGATCCTGAACCCATTAGCCAGAGGCTCCTGTGGAATATGAAGGGGGCACCCAGCAGTGAGGCCCAGAGGAGAGGCCCTGTCCCCTCACCCCCAGCTGCTGTGGGGGACAAGGAGCTCTCTCTTTCTCCCCACACCTGGCTGCCCTGAGCAGGGTGGGGGTGGGATTCTGCTACTCTTCCCTCCGCCCCCCCCCCCCGAGCTTCCATTTTATTGGCCCTCCTCTCCTGTGACTAGTGGGATTGTGGCTGGGGCAGCAGGTGCTGAGTGGGGGACTCTTGTTGTTTCAGATGCCGGTGACCTTCGAGGAGGTGGCTGTGTATTTCACCCAGGGGCAGGGGGCTCTGCTGGACCCCACTCAGGGAGCCCTCCACAGGGGCGTCATGCAGGATAACTATGAGATGGTGACCTCGCTGAGTAAGGGATTTCCGTCCCCTCAGTTATTAGAAGCCATGGGGGTCTGTGATTTCTCGGTCACTTACATTCCAGGACAATGGGCCCCATCTTCCCCACATCCAGTGTAAGAGATTTTACTTTCCATATGTTCTTTCATGGCATAGATGGGTCATAGACATGTTAGAGATGCTAGTTCACCCCCAACCCTTCAGTTTCCAAGGGGGCAGAAGCAGCGGATGTACCTGTCTGTATTATTTCTCAGTTGCACACAGGATCTCAGTTCCTCTCCCTTCCTGAGATGAGCATCATCCAGGGGGAGGGCTCTGGGCTCTGCAGATTTAGAAATCGGCAGGGGCTTAACACCAGAGCTGTGTTTGCATCAGCAAGTCCCCCAGAGCGTACAGATCCTGGAAACCTCCACTCAGGGGCCACAGACATCTGCCTTTCCCAAGGGGGCTCAGTGACCATGTTCCATTTGTCCGGGTTCCATATCCCCCCAAACCCAGCGCAGGGCCAGGTTAAGATCAGGGAATGTTCTTTGTGACAGATACTCTCCCAATGCCTGATACACGCTGATCTCACCTGATTTCCCCTGCTCCGCCCCGAGCAGGATTTCCCATTCCCAAACCTGACCTGATCACCTGGCTGGAACGAGGCCTCCGAGGAAGGGGGGATTCCGAGAGGCACCCACACAGGTGAGGAATCAATGAAACTGACAAAAACTGTGAGTTGAATGAAGGAAAAATCTGGACCTCCACAAATGTCTCGGGAGCGAGCTCCCCCCAGTTCTGCCTCATCACACCCCAGGTCAGGGTGGAAGTCAGCAGCTGGCATATCCTCATGGGAGATGTCTCTCACAGCTTCCCACCCATCCTGAAAGACAACTGGTAGGAGCTCCCTCCCACCCATGTACTTCCCCCTCAGTGTCAGGAGGGGATGTGGTGGAGAGAGTCCATCTGGTGCTCCGTGATCCATTTCAGCAGGGTTGTTCCCCCTCATCTTCAAAGTGCAGAAGCTCCTCTTTCTTATTTCATTTCGGTTAACTTCTCTGTCAGGTCTCTCCAGCAGTTTGAGCGGTTCTCAGTCTCTTGCTTCTGGTGGACGAATCAGAAGGTTCTTTTCTCCTATCTCCAGCTAGAAGATTTTTCCATTATATCTTTTTTTGTTGTTGTTCTCTCTGAGGTACCGCCCTGGCCAGGAGAGGATTTATGGAGAACAGGAATCTGTGGGACACCAATATTTGGGGAGAAAACACAGCGCTGCAGGAAACCCAGCTAAGATCAAAGCTGGGCAATAACAAACCATCTCCCATGCTCTACAGCAATGTGGCGGGCAAGACTTAAGCTGTTTGGGGCAGAAATTCAGCAGCAGGAGCCGGCTTTGCTTTCTCCAAGCCAGCTGCCCCTTGCTATTTGGAAGCTATTTAAAAGGGCCAACTCCAAAGTTGGGATGTAGCTGGGAAGCCTTAAGTTGTTTGGGGTAGTAATACAGCTGAAGAACCTGGCTTTTGAGAAGCAACAAGGCAGAGAGCCTGAGCTGTAGCATGGGGATGGGTGTGTTCTGACTGGGGTGAAATATGGTGGCCAGGAGAGGACTTACTGATACCCCACCTATACGAGATAATATTTGTACATCCTGACCGGACCTTTCAATTGCTTGAGTCCTTCCGCTTCTTCCTCTGTTTCCAGAGGAGACCCTTAGTGCTCTCCCAGAATCTTTCCCACCTCTATCAGACATTCCTGGTTCTACCCCAGTTGCTCAAGGGAAAGGTTTCACAAGTTGTATTTCTCCTAGGAACTTCTCAAATATTTGCTCTCGGGCAACTCCAGTTATTTTATGTGACAGTGACCGGATGTGGAAAATGTCCCAGGATGGTCAGACACCTCTGTGCCCTACAAACAGTCCTGTTTATCAATGGAATTTCCAGAATTAGAACCAGATTGTCTTCTACATCATTGGGAGGTGGTACTCAGCTAGGCCCCCGTTCCATTCAGGGCAACCAGTTGGTTTAGGCAGCTCATCAGAAGAACTTGCTAGTGATGCAAGCAGTTAAGAAGGTGGTTCTCGGTCTGCTCTTATGCTTCCCTCCAGGTAGGGTTGCCACCTGTCCGGTTTTGACCTGGACAGTCCGGTTTTTGGCTTCTATGTCTGGGTGCCATTTAGGGTTGCCAGATGCCCAGTTTTTGGGGACCTGGCAACCCTACGAGGCACCCAAACCAAAAGGGTGGGGGGAGGGGCCAGGTCATTAACCCGCGCCAGCCCCTGCTCAGCTGGGGCTGACTCCTACCTACAGGCAGGCTCCTTGAGACAGTCCAGCGAGTGATGGGGGAAAGGGGGGAGAGGAGCGAGCGATGGGGGGCAGGGCCTTAGGGGAAAGAGATGGAGCAGTGGTGGGGCCTTGTGCGAAGAGGCAGAGAAGGGGGTGGGGCCTGGGGAAGGGGTGGGGCCTTGAGGGAAGGGGCAGGGCAGAGGCGGGGCCTTAGGAGGAAGAGGCAGGGCCTCAGTGGTCTGGTTAGCAGAAATTAGAAAGGTGGCAAACCTGCCTCTGGGTTTGGTTTTCACTGATGTGAAAAGCAACACTCCCTTGGCGAGCTGACACTTCCAGGTGGGGATAAGAAATTCCCAGGTAGAAATGCCGACTGAAACAAGCAAAATTCTCTTCCTCTTGGAGAAGGAAGGTTTGTTCCTACCAAGCCCTAGGGATGGACAGTCTCTGCACTGACGAGGCATCTGTGATGGGGTTTACAAACCCCACCACCACCACCACCAGGCAGTAAGAGGGTAAGGAGTTGCTCTGGGCTTGAGTGGCCCCGCCCCACTGCCTCTGGAAGGTATGTCAGGAGTGGAGGTAGAGCTCAAAATGGGGGAGCTTAGCTCAGCAGTTGGAAGCGCTATATCTCCCCAGCTCCCAGATAGAAAGCAGTCCCTGCTCCCTTGCCCCTGGTAGGTCTGTGCTCCCCGAAGCGAAGGCTATATTCTTTCTGGTGGCTAATCAGAAGACACTGAGCCAGTCCAAGGTTCGACCACAGCCCCTCTGAGGGAGGAGAGGCCAGCAGCTCCTCAGGGAGTGACCGTCTGTTTTCTTTTCCTTCTTTCCTTTTCCTGGCCTTTGTTCTTTTGTTTGTCCTCTTGAAACCCTGGAAGGGGTAAACATCAGAGGAACTCAGCCCAAGGCCTGAGATTTCATCCCCAGCCCAGTGCTGCTGACTGCCCCAGTCCGCTTGACCGAGTGGGTCCATAATCCTGTCACGCTCATGCTGCACAGAGACTACTAATCTAATGATTAAACCGTCCTCCATTTGAGCAAAGGAGCTAGTTATAGGTCAACTGCCGAAGCCAGTTGAAGACATGAATATTAGCACTAAATCATCCAGTTCTGAGGAAGTTAACAGAATAAATGGCCCAGGCACCCATAGTCTCTCAAATTTCTACATGTATCAGTTCTGCATCGCTCAATTTCCTGGACTAGGGGAAATGTCTGGGGCAGGTTCCTCTCCTACTCAAATTCCTGTAGTACCTAAGGCACCTTGTCCTGGAAGCTGAGTGAGAAGTTTCACTTGCTGGAGCAGGAATACCCAGGAGAGCTCACGGACTTTCTGCTCAACCCTAGAAACTGCCGGCAAATTCTGGCGAATCAGAGAATTGCATCTTCTGTAATCCTGTTTTGTCTCACGACTGAGGGTATATTTGGAGCTCATTCTAGATGGGATCCTGATTGGGTCTGAGTGCTAGTTTCTATGCAGAACAGAACAGTGCTTCCTTCAAGTAAGTCTGCCATATGATTACCCGTGCTGCAGTGTATTCTCTTACCCGTCACTAATGGATCATGGAGCCCCAGGTTCCTGCGAGGGAGAAAGATAAAATTTAGTGACCCACACATAGCTTTTCCTTCTCTGCTCTGGGCACCTCCTGCTCTGTGAGACTCCACCCTGGATGTCACCAAATTTTGCATTAAATTCCAGTTGGGAGGGCAAATCACTCACTCCTTGCTTTTCCCATTCCGGAACATTCCTCCAGAGAGATGGAGAAACCTCGGTATTCCCTCATGCTGGGGATCTTGCTTTGCTGGATGTCTTCATTTCCATCTGTTGTAGAATCAGTAGATAAAGCCTCCTGCCTGGAGCTGGGTAACCTTTTGGGAATGTTTATTAATAAGAATGTGGAGTTTGTCCTCTCAGCTTTGGCACTTGGCCGGTGGGGAGCTAGAGATGCAGTTGGGTCTCTGAACAGCTCTGCCTGCTGGGGATAAAGTGTGAATCTAGAGAGCGGTTTTTTATAAAAGAAGCCTCCGTGCTTGCAGAATGAGGAGGAATAACCTAGGTGGAATGGATCACAGAGCACTCGCTTTAGAGAAGGAAAAAATGATAAATAGGTTAGTAAATTTCCCCTTCCTCAGTTTCTCCAACAGTTATTGTGTTGCCCCTGTTTTTTTCTGTTCCCCTTTCTTTCCTTCTCCCCACAGCGAATGGCTCCTGGCTGGATTCTCTCTCTATCCCAGCAGGTGAGAGGATGGCGAGTGCGAATGAGAAGGAAAATCCACAGCAGGAAAGTCTTGAGCAAATGGAACCACAGGGGATGCTATTGGGAAGAACCGAAGTGACCTATTCCCAGAGTTGTGGCCAGGGAAAAGCCTGTGATAGACAGTGCAGGTCAAAGAGAAACCAACCATGGAAGAAAGTGGTTACATCCATTAATCATGGGGGAGGATGGAAGGATCTTAAGGAAACTACAGCTCAGTTGAGAATGCACATGGGAGAGATTAAAAACACATGCACTGAGTGTGGGAAAAGCTTCCATCGGAAATCACACCTTATTAGACACCAGAGGCTCCACACAGGAGAAAAACCCTATAAATGCCTCGACTGTGGGAAATGTTTTAATCAGAGCTCAAACTTTATTGTGCATCAGAGAATCCATACGGGAGAGAAACCTTACTAATGCACAGTGTGTGGGAAAAAATTTATCCAGAGCTTGGATCTTACTTCACATCACAGAACCCACATGGGAGACAAACCCTATAAATGCCTCGACTGTGGAAAAAGCTTTAGTCGGAGCTCAGATCTCATTTCACATCAGAGAATCCACACAGAAGAGAGGCGTATCGATGCCCCAACTGTGGGAAAAGGTTTAATGACAGATCTAATCTTATTAGGCGCCAGAGAACCCACACCGGAGAGAGGCCCTTTAAATGCTTGGACTGTGGGAAACGTTTCTGTCGGCGCTCACAGCTTATCAGACATCAGAGGGGACACAAGAAAGAAATCCTATAAATGCACAGAGTGCGGGAAAAGGTTTATTGACCATTCAAACCTTACTTGGCATCAGCAAACCCACATGGGAGAGACACCCTATAAATGCATCGACTGTGGAAAATGCTTCAATCGGAGCTCAAATCTTATTGTGCATCAGAGGATCCATACAGAAGAGAAACCTTATAAATGCCTCCAGTGTGGGAAAAGTGTCAATCAGAATTCAGCCATTCCTGTGCGTCAGAGAACCCACACCGGAGAAACGCCCTACAAATGCTCGGACTGTGGGAAAGGTTTCAATCAGCGCTCACACCTTACTAAATACCAAAGACTCCACACAGGTGAGAAACCTCAAATGCGGGAAAAGCTTCAGTTTCGACGCAGATGTTCTCAGGCACCACAAATGCAAATAGGGAAGAGACTTCTTAGATATGTTTAGTGTGGAGAATGCTTCAAGTGGAACTAACATGATATTGGACATCAAAGACTCCTCCACACAGGAGAGAAGTTTTCTCAGTGTCCTGTAAAAATTTTCTCAGTGTCCATAGTAAAAAAACAAACAAACAAACAAACCTATTTCCTCATTCCCACACACATCCAGGGCTTCTGACTCCCAAGGATCCAGGTACCCATCTCTGGGGTGAGGATACAGCCACAGCTGATCCTAAGCTGACAAGCGACCCTCTGGATCTGCCTGGTCTAAGCGACCCCCAGGCAGAGGAGAAGAAGCCCCGATCAGCGTTCTCAGCTCTCCATGCTTAGGAATCCCACTGTGATTCATTTGATCCCAAAGCAGACTCCAGAGGCTGCAGGTGAGTCACAGACATGAAGGTGGGATGTCTAATCCCTAACACACAGCGATCGTTCTACGTTAAATCAAGGTTTCCATGTGTTGGTAAATTGACTTACTGCCAAGCTCAGATTGCTGGCAGCTGTGCAGATAGGAAGTTTGTTTGTTCACAATGATGCTAAAACTTTTGTAACTAACACGACCAACTAATGAGGAGGTGCTGAATGAAGCAGGTAATGAGTTCAGCAGAGACAATGAGTAAATCTGTACTCCAGGTCACAGGTAACGCACTCTGGGATTTCACTTTATGTAATCTTGAAAGGATTTTATAGCCCACGCTGTATCATGAGTTTTTTCCTCTCTTTTCTGAAGGTCAAAACTGTGGATACTGGTTTTCTTTCACAGGCTGTACTGTTGATTTTATTGGGGACTACACAAGACAAATGAGCAGTTGCCAAAATAGTCCCTTCTTATTTAGTTTCTACTATGTGCCCACCCTGTTAGTGTTGTTTGAACAATGGTCATTATAAATAATCACCAGCACAAACACTGATGGGCGAGTCTCGCGGGCCGAAAGGCAGCCACCGACACGGGGAAGGAAGTTACCGCCTGACCCCTGCAGTGACGTGAGGTGCAATAAGGAGCATGGGGAATACAGAGCTAGGAAACTGTAGGGTTTGCTCGTGAGAGCCAGACAGCAGAGGCTGAGAACTGTGAACTCGCTGCACCAGGGCATGAGAGAGACAGGAAATGTCCTATGAGCGCTGGGGGGAAGCCATCCCTGAATGCTAAAAGGCAGGAACTAATGCACTGAGGGGAGCAATCGGGAGCGGTGAGGGGCATCCTTGAGTTCCTGAAGGGCTGAGGCTCAGCAGAGCCGAAGAGGACCCCAGGAAAGTCAACGGGCCTGTCCTGCCCTGACGCCAGGCCAAACCTCATCAGCGAGGCTAGCGGGAGATGAGGAGCCAGGCAGCCCAACTGGTCACCTCCTCCCCATCTACCACTGCGTCCTGGGTGGGGATTGCCACCCCGCCGCCACTTCCCACACCAGATATAAAAGCTACAGTTGGGACTGGAGATTCTGCAGGAGCGCCAACCACCCGTGTTCAAAAACCATGGGTCAGGCTCCCCCAAAATCATGAGATTGGCTTTAAAATCAAGAGATTATGTAAAACTAAGACGTTTGGTGGTCTTTTTATTTGCCGTCTGTTTTCTGAGCCTTCAGGGTAGAGGTCCCCAAACTATTGGGCATGCCCCCCTAGGGGGGTGTATGGGGTGGGGAGTCCCTCCCTACCCCCAGCTCTGATCCCACCCCAGCTGCGATCTCAGCTCCTGGCCCCATTAGCACGGCTCCACTCCTGGCCCCGCCCCCAGCCTCGACCCTGGGCATGGTCCCGCTCCCGGCCCCAGAACCACCCCCCAGATGCATCCCCAGCCTCGACCTCCTTACCGCTGTCCACGTCCCATCCCCCCACCCGGAGCCATGGCCCTGCTCTCAGTCCTGGCTCTGGAGAAGTGAGGGCACGCAGATAAGTGTAAGGTGGGGGTGCAACCCCCAAAAGTGGGGACCGCTGCTTTAGGGTGCATTGGGGTCACATTTTGAAGCTTCCTCCGCAGCCTCGAGGGCTGGAAAGTTACTTTTCCTTTAAGAATGGAGGCTGAAATCATCACATCTCCACTTGACTCCAGGAGCTGGGGCTTTAAGAAAAACGAACGACCATGAGGCTGAGAGCTTGGCCCCAGCCAGCACCAAGCTCTCACCTTCCCCCCGGCCTGCCCCAGCCAGGGCCATGAGGAGGGGCGGGGAGGGAGAGCAGCTAATGGCAGCGGGGCCTCAGCCAGAAGGGGCGAGGCCTCAGCCAGTGCAGAAAACAAGTAGTGAGTGCCCAGTACTCACAGGCAGACTCTCCCCCCCAGTCCCGCATCAGCTCTTCCACCTCCCTCCCAGCGCCTCCCGCCTGTCGCGGATCAGCTGTTTCGCCACCTGCAGGAGGCACTGTCCAGGGTGGGGCGGAACGGGGCGGAGCAGGGGCTTGGGGGAAGGGATGGAGTGGGGCCAAGGCCTGGGGCAGAGCGGGGTGTCGAGCACCCTCCTCCCCCCGGCAACTCAAAGACAGTGCCTGGGCCACAGACTGGACAATCCTCGGAAATTCGGAGTTCAGGGTCAATTTAAACCCAATGAGGCACAGAAAATGCATAGTGAGGTCAACCAAGCCCCGTGCTGCCCTGGGGTAGGCTCTTCCAACCTCCCAGCTAAGTAAAATTCACTGGAATCCTGCTGCTCGCACTGCCCGGGGTCTAAATCGGGGTAACCTCGCTGGCGTGGATTCCCCGCTCACTCCCCCCTCGATGAAATCAGAAGTAACCCCACTGGCCGCCATGGGAGCGAGGTGAGAGGCGACGCTGAACATTGACTCCTTGTGCTGTTTGTGTAACCCCACTGCGATGGGGGCTGCTCCACTCACCGCTCGGCGGCGCCTCCTTGTGGCTCCTCCGGGGGAATTCACTCTGCCACCGGGTCAGATGCCCCTTCCTGCGCGTTCCCCTCACTCGCTCTGCTGCCTCTTGTCTTCCTGCAGCCTGTCGCTCTTTCCTCTTTGTAGCTTAGCCCTCCAGCTAGCTCACATTAAAGATCTCCCCCCTTCTGAGGTACTGCAAGCCCTTTGAGGCAAACTGTCCCAGGTGGACTGTAGGGGAACCCGCGCCCACCCTCTACACCAGGTTCCAATCCAGAGACCCTCAGCCCAGCAGCTCTGGGCTTTTACTTTCCCAACCCTCATTGCTCCTTCCCTGGACTGCTTCCTACTTTGTCCTTGCAGCTTCTGGCTTTTCCCCCCTGGTATTGGGGGGTACCACTGCAGATTTCCTCCCCTCTGCCTGCCAACTTCCTCTCTTTATAGATCCCGCCCAGCTGCTTCCCCGCAGCAGGGCTTCATCTGCAATTAGGCCCTACCACTCCCTAGGTTTCCTCCAGGTGCAGCCTAAGATTAATTGGCCCTTGTGTGGAGTGGACACTCCGTCACACCCACCCATTCGGTCTTGCACTTTGTTGCCTTCTCATGGTGGCTGGGGCCCATCTACGGTGGATGAGCCTGCTACAGCCTTGCCTGACAATCTTGGAGCTCAGTCAGAGGAGGCCTGTACATTTAAGAACCAGAAATCCCAGCTGCAATCTCCATGACCCACCTACGGACATTGCTCTTATATTTACCGGTTTTGTTTTTAAGATAAGTAGGCGGAAGTGATTCTAATCTCTGAGCTGGGTTCCTGCCGAAGGGCCCAGGCCCACATCCACAAAAGAACGGAGGCGCTGTGATGAAGTCTCACATTGGATCTGGGACAATAGGGCCCATTCCCCTGAAAGGTAAACCTAAAACTAGGCAAGAACCTAAGTATAAGCCAAAGTGGGCTCATCACAGACCCCACAGTAACTGAGGGGACAGAAATCCCTTATCCAGCAAGGTCACCGTCTCATAGTTCTCCTGCATGACGTCCCTGTAGAGGGCTCTCTGAGCAGGGTCCAGCAGAGCCCCCTGCCCCTGGGTGAAATACACAGCCACCTCCTCGAAGGTCACCGGCATCTGGAACAACAAGAGACCCCCCCCTCAGCACCTGCTGCCCCAGCCACAATCCTACTAGTCCCAGGGGAGGAGGGCCGATAAAGTGAAAGGTCTAGTGGAGACAGAGGAGCAGAATCCCACCCCCACCTTGCTCAGAGCAGCCAGGAGGCTTGAGGGAGGGGAGAAAGAGAGAGCTCCTTGTCCCTCCCAGCCGGTGGAGGAGGGCAGGGGCTTTCCCCTTTATCACACACCTGCTAGCCAGAGGCTGGTACAGGAGATGGAGCCCCTCCACGGGGTCGAGGGACACGAATCCCAACCCCCTCCCCATTCCCAGCAGCTCGGGGTGAGGGACGCGGTCTCTCCCCTGGGCCTCACTACTGGGTGCCCCCTTCATATTCCACAGCAGCCTCTAGGTAGTAGGTTCAGACTCCAGTGCTAGGAGTCTGGTCTGGTAAACCCTGGCCAAGGGGCTTGTTATCTGTTCCAGAAATAGGGGAATTTCTACCCCTACTCAATGGGCCTGCTCTGACAAACAAACCGCAAACTGCACACGTCCTCTGCAAGTTTGACACATCCTGTTCCCCTCCCTCCCCCTGTGTATTTCCTGCCCCTTTCCCTCTCGGACAAACTCACCAGGAGCTCCATCAAAAACCTGACCTGAGCAAGTGCCATGCCACAGCCCAGGTCTCTCCAGCATCTGCAGGCTCCAGCTTAGGTGTTGGTGCCGGCAGAGCCCGGGACTTCCCCAAGGGTTTGGTTCCAGCTGCCGGGGAAAGTCCCCACCTGGCCTAGGCACAGAGGGGGCTTTGATAAAGGTTTCTCCCCGCCATAGATCCCTCTGAGGAAGCAGCAGCTGCTCAGTCTGGGATCCCAGATCACAACTGATTGGGAACATCGGACTTCCCCAGCTTCCAGCCAGGCCAGCATATGGGGCCTTGGGGGGAAGGGGAGGAGCAGGGGGCAGGAGATCGGGGGGGGGGGGGGCTTCCGTGGCAGGAGATCGGAGGGGAGGGCAGATGTTCTTTGTGCCCAGGGCCCCAATAAATTTTAATCCACCTCTGCCCCATCACTGTACATTCACAGAAAAGACAGGACTTTCGCTGCTCCTTTAAAGAGAGAGCAGCAACAGCTGGTTATCTTGCCTAGAGTTAACAATCGCTTCAATGCAATCACAACACTGGGTTGGTTTAGATAAAAAAGTCAAACAAGTTTATCTAATTAAAGAGAGAGGTTTTCAGTGAACCCAAGGATAAGGGATAAAGCTAGAAAGGGTTACAAACGACCAAACGTGAAAGACATGCTTTCGAATAGCAAAGATGTAACTTAACAAGTTACCATCTTTGTTCAAGGTAGTTTACCTACCAGTCTTCCTGTTCCATTCATCACTCAAGAATATTAATGATCAGAGAATTATAGTTAGAGGCCGATGACATTGGTCGAGTGGTGATGTACCTGGCAGGAGCAGCACCATCCAGCAACATCGTGGTCATCTGAGTGGTCCTATGCAGGATGACGCTGCTCACCCTGTGTGGAGAAGAGGCTAGAAAAGGCTCCTTCCCCAGAACCTGACCAGACTACTGACTCTGGAAGGTCACACGCTGTGAGGTCAGAAAACAAGCAAACGCACAGTTATGATAGCTATGTGGAATGCTAGGACTCTGTGCAACAACCCCTTCCACCAGCACACGTTGCAAGAGAACTGGCCAGGTATAGGGTCAACATTGCTGCACTGCGTGAAACCAGACTTGCTGACGAAGGGCAACTCATGGAGATCAGTGCAGGGCACGCGTTCTTCTGACAAGGCTCCCCAACCTCTGAGCCGTTACGAACCAGTGTTGGCTTTGTCATTAGCAACTCCCTTGCTGCCAAGCTCGAACATAAGAACGGCCATACTGGGTCAGACCAAAGATCCATCCAGCCCGGTGTCATGTCCTCTGACAGTGGCCAGTGCCAAGTGCCCCAGAGGGAATGAACAGAACAGGTGAACATCCAGTGATCCATCCCGTCGCCATTTCCAGCTTCTGGCAAACAGGGGCTAGGGACACCTGCCCATCCTGGCTAATAGCCATTGATAGTCCTATCCTCCATGAACTTATCTAGTTCTTCTTTGAACCCTGTCACAGTCTTGGCCTTCACAACATCCTCTGGCAAGGAGTTCCGTGGGTTGACCATGCATAGTGTGAAGCAATACTTCCTTTTGTTTGTTTTAAACCTGCTGCCTATTCATTTCATTGGATGACCCCCCCCCCCCCGCCCCAGTTCTTGTGTTATGAGGAGTAAATAATACTTCCTTATTTACTTTCTCCACAAGTCATGATTTTATAGACCTAGGTTTACCTAAAGGCATAAATGATTGTCTTATGCTTCTGCGGTTGCCATCGAAACGTAAATGGTACACTAGCATCATCAGTGCTTATGCTCCTACCATGACAAATGTCAACAATGAGGAAGTATGCAGTGTACTTGTAGCCATGTTGGTCCCAGGATATTAGAAAGGCGAGGTGGGGGAGGTGATATCTTTTATCGGACCGAATTTTGTTGGTGAGAGAGACAAGCTTTCGAACTACACAGAGCTCTGAAGAAGAGCCATTTGCTCTCATCAACAGAAGCTGGTCCAATAAAAGATCTTACCTCAGCCACAATGAGAAAGAAAAGCTCTTCAGTGACCGAGACAAACTCATCGTGTCTACATCAGCATCAGATAAATTAATTATGATGGGAGACTTCAATGGAAGGGATGGAAGTAATGGGTAACCTGGCAACACGCCCTTGGACAGCATGGGACTCGGAAAGAGAATAGCAATGGATCTCTGCTAATCAGTGAGTGCGTCAAACGGCAGCTAGCGGTCACAGATACCTTTCTCCACCTACCAGATATAAAGATAACATCATGGATTCACCCAAGATCCAAACAATGGCATCTTATCAACTACTGCATCATCCAACAATAAGATCTACAGGACAGACCAGGGCATGATCTGCTCCAAACTGTTACTGGCAATTTGACCCATGTATTGCAAGTCATCAACTAAATCAGGGGTTCTCACAACAAATGTTTTGGTGGCCTCAGCGTGCGGCCACCAACTCTTGCTGGTGGCCGCTCTGACAATTTTTAAATAAATAAAGAGGAGGGGCTGCTGCTTTACACACACCCCCCATCACCACCCAGAATGCTGTGGCCACAAGAAAAGCCCCTGGTGGCCATGTGCGGCCACGGTGGCCGCATTTGAGGAACACTGAACTAAACCAGACAGCTCAATGTAAAGCGATGACAAGGTGCAGCTCTGCAACTCCACAGCATCTCTGTCTGACCCCACTGGTTTGACTATTGGTGCTAAGGTACATAGCGAATGGGCCACTTTTGCAATGCCGTATATCAAGCCACTCTTGCCAAAATGATGTCACCAAGATGAGGTCAACAAGAATGACCCAGACATCTAACAGCTGCTCATTAAACAACATGAGATGCACTGTCGAATTCTTGCATCCCATGTCCCTGTAGGCACAGTAACAATATACAGGAGTGTGCAACAGGAAACCTGGTCTAAGTTTAGAGACATGCAGGATCAGTGGTGGACTGCCAAGGCAGATGAAATCCAGGGCTATGCCACCTGTCAAAAGACCAAAGACTTTTATGCTGCTTTGAAAGCTGTATGTGGTCCTACACACACGACCACAGTGCCTTAGAAGAGTATGGATGGCCTAACACCAATCACTGACAAAGGAGAAATCCTTCAGAGGTGGCAACACCATTTTGGTGATCTTCTGAACCCACCATCTAACGCTCCAGGTGAGGCACTAATTAGAGTAGTGGGTCAGCCGACATGTAATTACAACATGCACGCAGCCCCGTCCCTTGACGAAGTCAGCACTGCAATCCGTGCCATGAAGAACTTCAGGAATCATAGAATATCAGGGTTGGAAGGGACCTCAGGAGGTCATCTAGTCCAACAATCCCCAATTTTTGCCCCAGATCCCTAAATGGCCCCCTCAAGGATTGAACTCACAACCCTGGGTTTAGCAGGCCAATGCTCAAACCACTGAGCTACCCCTCCCCACCGCCTCTGATGGCATTCCTGCAGAAACATTCAAATATGGAGGCCAGACCTTGCTAAGGCGACTGCCTGGACTCTCTCTCTCAAGATATGAAATACTGAAGATATACCACAAGATTTTAAAGACACCACCATTGTCACCATATACAAGAGGCGAGGTGAAAAGTCAAACTGTGGCAACTATCACGTTATCTCGTTACTCTCCACCACTGACCAAAGTACTCTTTGATTGTCAATCACGTGCTATCAGAGTCACCATGTGACTTCAGGCCAATGAGAGACATGGTATTTGTAGCTCATCAGATGCAAGAGAAATGCAGAGAATAGCAACAGGACCTTCACGCTGTCTTCCTCAACCTGGCTAAAGCACTTGACACAATCAGAAGACCTGGACTATGGCAACTAGTTTGTAAGTTTGGTTGTCCAGAAAAATTCACCGCCATTCTGAGACTAGTTCATGATGGAATGCTTGGGCCAGTCTGCATAGAAGGTATTCTGTCTGACCCCGTTTCCTACCACTAATGGTATTAAACAGGGCTGTGTAATTGGTCCGATCCATCTAACCTCTTCTAGGCAGCAGTGCTCAATGATGCTACAAGGTGGAAAGATAGGCACTGAGGGAAACCCTACTGCAAAAACTTAGATGCCAAGTGACCCGAGGAACCCACTGGGCTAGAGCACGAGTTTTGTGCATCGTAGTGGTCCTGAAACTGGGATTTGGCACCTAAACAGGGACCTTGGAGCCTAACTCCTTTGGGGAACTCAGGCCCTTTTCCTTCTCCGAGCCACTCTCATAACTGCTTCTCCTGCTGTCTGCTGGCTTTTCTTCTCTAGCACACACAGCTCTCCAAACAACCCCTCGTCCTCACGGCTTACCTCTGCTCAGGCGTTGCCATGGGCCCTTCTGCTTTGCGCGGCGGCCTCCTATTACAAAGAGGGGCTTAACTCTTCCTTCCATTTAGCCAGGAAGAGGGGTAGTTAGCACAGACGCCAACTTCTGTCAGCGATGGTGGGTGCTCGAACCCCGCCCCCGCCTCCGCCCCACCCTGCCCCTATTGGATCCCTCCCCAAATCCCCGCCCCGGCCCTGCCTCCTCCCCCAAGCACGCCGCGTTCCCCCTGCTCCCCTCTCCCTCCTAGGCTTGCCGCGCGAAACAGCTGTCGTCCTGATGGAGTTTGAGGGTACGTCTACACTACAGAGACCATACTGGCACCAGTATAACCCCATTGTGTAGATGCAACCTACACTGATGGAAGGGGTTAGTAGCTAGGTCAACAGAAGCGTCCTTCCACTGACAGTTTTGCATCTACACAGGGGGCTCGGTCGGTCTAGCTATATTGCTCAGGGGGTGTGGATTTTTCACTCCCCTGACTGATGTAGCTACGTCAACCTAACTTTTAAGGGTACACCAGGCCTAAGATGTTGACACAGTGAATGACTGATCTCCCA
This sequence comes from Eretmochelys imbricata, assembly GCF_965152235.1. Lineage (NCBI taxonomy): Eukaryota > Metazoa > Chordata > Testudines > Cheloniidae > Eretmochelys > Eretmochelys imbricata. The sequence goes on from NC_135585.1 coordinate 51,317,777, forward strand.
TCTAGAAAGAAATCATTTTCACAAATAACAAATGATACACGCTGAACAATTTACATAGTGTTTTGTTTCCCCTGTCAGGATATTTCCCCTATCAGTTACACTCCCAACCAAATCTTTGAGTTTAAAAGGTTGCCACCTGGACTGACTTTATCACCCAGAGAGAAAGGAAAGAAATAACATAACAAATTACAAAAGCGTCACTATTTACACAGCCAGGACATCTGCACCTCACCACCCAAATCAACTATATGCCCTCCAAATCTCCTGTGAGCTTTGCTCTCCCTGCATGCTTTCCTTTCAGTCCCCTGGGAGACGCTGCTTTCAACGGGTCTTGAGGAGTGTCTATTGTTTCCAAATAGGACAAATTTCACCCCTTCTGTTCTAATGGGGAATTAATCCCTGTTCCAACTCTTCCAGCCTCAGTTTCCACACCTATCTTTTCAGTTTCTAAAAGGTGGCCAAAATGAGATTCTACTCCCTGGAGACGTTCTCAGGTGGTCAGGAAACCTGAAAAGCCATTTGGCTCTTAAAAAGTTGGATAGCGCACAGAGCATGGCCTACAGGAGCAACCAATTCAACTTAACCTTCCCAGGGCAGGGAGAATGTGAAACTGACAAGAGCCTTGCAGGTGGACAGTCAAGAAGCTGAGTAATTCCATTTTAGTCCTCCTGAAAGTGAATTTTCTTTCCTTCTGAAGATCCCTTTTGGTGAAAAATTTTGAGTGTTTTGGCCTTTTGTCCTGATTGATCGTAAAAATGTTTCTAAAAACACATTTTTCACAGGAAAAGATGTTCATGCATCCAGGCAGATATCCCTAAGAGGCAAAGGCCACTAGTGTGTGCAGGAACGAGGAAATGGATACTTTAAAAAAAAAAAAAAAGGCCACAGGGAGAATTTCTCTCCTTTGTGGAATCTCTGAGATCCAGTATGCTGTTCGCTTCACTGGAATCATTTCCATACTGAGCATTGAAGAGGTTTCTTCCCTGTGTGGATTTGCTGATACATGGTATGCTCAAAGCCCCAACTGAAAGTTCCACCAGTCAAGGTTTTTTCCCTTTGTGCAGCCTTTGATGCATAATAAGATTTGAGTTCTGACTGAAGCCTTTCCCACAGTCCAGGCATTTATACGGTCTCTCTCCAGTGTGGGTTCTGTGATGTCTAATAAGATCTGAGTTGTAACTGAAGCTTTTCCCACAGTCCAGGCATTTGTAGGGTCTAATCTGATGCATGATAAGGCTTGAGTTGTCACGAAACCTTTTCCCACACTCGAGGCATTTATAGGGCTTCTCGCCCGTGTGGATTCTCTGATGGGCAAGGAGCCGTGAGATCAGAATGAAACTTTTCCCACAGTCAGAGCATTTAAAGGGTTTATCCCCAGTGTGGAGTCTCTGATGGACAATAAGGGCTGAACTTCCACTAAACTTTTTCCCGCACTCCAGGCATATAAAGGGTTTCTCTCCCGTGTGGGTTCTCTGATGTCTAACCAGGGTTGAGCTCCGATTGAAGCTTTTCCCACAGTCGAGGCATTTATGAGGTTTAACTCCCATGTGGATTCTCCAATGGTTAATAAGGACTGAGCCGTTACCAAACATTTTCCCACACTCCGGGCACTTGTAGGGTTGCTCGCCGGTGTGGACTCTTTGGTGTCTAATCAGATGTGAGCTCTGAATGAAGCTTTTCCCACAGTCCAGGCATTTATGGGGTTTAACTCCCGTGTGGATTCGCTGATGCTTAATAAAGGCTGAGCCGTCACGAAACATTTTCCCACACTTTGGGCACATATAGGGTCTCTCTCCCGTGTGGACTCTTTGGTGTCTAATCAGATGTGAGCTCTGAATGAAGCTTTTCCCGCACTCCAGGCATTTATAGGGCTTTTCGCCAGTGTGGAGCCTCTGATGCCTAACAAGGTGCCCTCGCTGATTAAAACTTCTCCCACACTCAAGGCATTTAAAAGGCCTGTCTCCAGTGTGGAGTCTCTGATGTGAAATAAGGTTTGAGCTCCGATTGAAGCTTTTCCCACACTCGGAGCATGTGTTGTCTCTCACTCCTGATGGGATTCTCTGCTGGGCTGTGGTTTCCTTGGGGTCTTTGCAAACTCCCCCATGATCAGTGGATTTACCCACTTTCTGCCCTGGATGGGTTCCCAGCTGCGTCTCTGGCCTGTGCCCATTTCCCCAGGCTTTTCGCCACTCCTGGGTAAAATTCCCTTCAGATCTTTCCAATAACATCCCATGTGGTTCCTCTTGCTCAGGACCTTCCTGCTGCAGATTCTCCTCTGTGTTTTCACTCACCATCCCATCACCTGCTGGGACAGAGAGAGAGAGGATCCAGAAAGGAGTCATTCCCAGTGCCAAAAAGAAACAACAGGAGAACAGCGAAGAGGTTTAGCAACATAATAACTAGAGGAAAGACGGAGATATTTGATGCTGCCTCCACATCCCAGCCAAACAGCAAGGGGGAAGTAAAGTCAGGGAGGGAACTCCTGCCAGCTGGAAGCCAGGGTGAGCGTGAAGCTGTGAGTGACACCTGCCAGGAGGACGTGACCCCTGCTGGCTACAACCCTGACCTGGGTGAGATGAGGCAGAACTGAGGACTCTTGCTCACAGCACATTTGTGGGAGTCCCAGCTTTTTCCTTCACTCCCCGGGTGGTTTGTGCTCGTTTCATCGATTCCTCACCTGTGCGGGCGCCTCTCGAGCTCTCCCTTTCCTCGCAGGCCTGGAGATCCGGGACCCACGGCTCTTCCCCTCGCTCCAGCTGGGCGATCAGCTCAGGTTTGGGAAGGGGGAATCCTGCTAGGGGACGGGGGGAGGGGAAATCAGGCAAGATCAGGGCGTGTCAGGCATTGGGAAAGGATTTGTCACAAAGAACCATCCCTGATTTTAACCTGGCCCCACGCTGGGCTTGAATCTGAACAACTGGGAACGCAGTCACTGAGGCCTGATGGGAGAGGCAGGCGTCTGTTTGGGGGACGGCCTGTTCTGTGGGAGTTTCCAGGATCTGTGCACTCTGGGGGACTTCGTGATGCAGACATAGCTCTGGTGTCAAGCCTCTGCCTATATGTAATCCTACAGAGGCCAGAGCCCTGCCCAGGGCTGGAGCTAGTCCCTGGAAGGGAGGGGGACAGGCAGGGGTGCTGGAACAATTTTTATAGTGGTGGGTGCTGAGAGCCTTTCAACCAAACTATAAACCCTGGATATAAGGGAAACCACTTCAAGCCAGGGAGTGCGACGGCACCCCTAGTTCCAGCACCTATGGGGACAGGGAGAAATAACACAGGCAGGCAAATACAAGCTTCCGCCCCCTTGAAAGCTGTGGGGATAGGGACGACTTAGCAGCTCCATTGTGTTTCTGCCTCCCCCACCACGTGGGAGGAGGGTGGAGCAGAAAGTCTCTGTCTCACTGGATCTGGGGACTTGTGCAGCCCATTCTCCTAAAATCTAAGCCACCTGGAAAGAACCTGAGCAGAAGCTGAACTGGGCACCTCACGGACCTCGTGGCTTTAATAACCGAGGGGACGGGACTCCCTTACCCAGCGAGGTCACCGTCTCATAGTTCTCCTGCATGACGTCCCTGTAGAGGGCTCTCTGAGCGAGGTCCAGCAGAGCCCCCTGCCCCTGGGTGAAATACACAGCCACCTCCTCGAAGGTCACCAGCCCCTGAAACAACAAGAGACCCCCACTCAGCACCTGCTGCCCCAGCCACAATCCCGCTAGTCACAGGGGAGAGGGGCCAATAAAATGGAAGGTCTTGGGGGGGACAGAGTAGCAGAATCCCACCCCCACCCTGCTCGCAGCACCCAGGAGGCTTCAGGGTGGGGAGAAAGAGAGAGCTTCTTGTCCCTCCCATCCCAGCAGATGGAGGAGAGCAGGGGCCTTCATGTTCGTCACATTCCTACCAGCCAGAGGTGATGCAGGAAATGGCACCCCCAAAACGGGTCCAGGGAGAGAAATCCCAACCCCTCACCTTCCTAGGAGCTGGGTCTCTAGGATGGGACATCTCGCCCTGTTGGCTGCTTCTGGCTAGAAGTTTCAGGCTCCGGCACTGGGAGTCTGGTAAGTTTCTCCAGCCTTGTATGGGGGTGGTTGTTCCCTGTTGTAGAAACGGGGGAATTTCTACCCTCTTCCAATGGCCCTGATCTAAAACTCCAGCCCCAGGCTGAGCAGTCCCAGTATGTCAATGACATACTGTCCCCATCCTCCCTCGACATGTGCTATTTTCTGTCCTCCTCCTTGAGCAGCGACCTCTCTTCAAATCCCTTACCCGAGCAGGTTCCGCTCCTGCCGTTTCCCAGCCCTGTTTCATGGTCCAATGGGACGACCTGGTTGTTATTCTGCAGCCTGTCGGGGTGAGAGGAGCGACTGGGAAGCTTTCAGAAGGGGCTTTCGTCCATTTCCAGCCCCTCGCCCAAGGCTCTTTCCCTACATTGTGGAGCCTGCCATTCTGGGAAAACGCTGGGTCACTTTATCCCAGTGCAGACCCGGCCCCTCCTACCAGGACTAAACCCATCCAGACAGTTTTAAACCCTCCCTGTTACAGAGTCTCTGTAACAAACGCTAGAAAAGAGCAGAATCAACAGACCCACTTTGGGGGATTCCCCTCCACAAGAGCAGAGAGTCCCCCCAGCAGCACGGGGACTTGGAAGAGGCAGGAACTGACTTGTCCTCTCTCTGCTCCTCACTGTCACAATTTGGGGATTCAGCCCAGACCATTAAGGAGTTTTGTCACCACCTGCTCTGCAACTCTGGATGCCTTAAATGTTACACTGCTGTGGCTCGCAGCTCGGACACCAACAGCCAGCAAACAAGCCTTGCAGTCACATCCTGGCTTTCACAGTGTTGCCAACTCTCAGGATTTTGTCCTGAGTCTCATGATCATTATTGTTTTCCTTAAAGCCCCAGATTCTGGAGTCAAGTGAATAGATGATCATTTCAGCCATCATTCTTAAAGAAAAAAGCAAGTTTCTAGTCCTCGTGGCTGTAGAGAAAGCTTCAGCATGTGACCCCAGTGCACCCAAAAAGCAGAAAGCAAATAAAAATCTCTTATTTTTACATGATCTCATGGTTTCAAAGCCAATCGCATGATTCTGGGTGAGCCTGACTCATGGTTTTTGAACAGTTGGGGTTGGCCATTCTGCTTTCATCACCCAGTTAAACCTCTGATTATTTCTAGACCTACAGAGGCCAGAGCCCGTTCTGTTGGCAGAATGACCTCCAAAATCCCCGCCACTCCCAAATTTCCCCAACACTGTCTCCCTGCAGCGTCCCGCTCTCTCCTGGAACCGAGTTCCTTAACCCCACTTCAGGAGGTGGGAAGGTACAGCCTTCATCTCCCGTTGAGATTAAGAGTAGTTCTCAACCAGGTGTACACATTCCAGGGGTTACATCAACTCATCTAGATAGTTGCCTAGTTTTACAACAAGCTCCATAAAAAGCACTCGTGAACTCAGCACGAACTAAAATTTCAGACAGACACTGACTTGTTTATACTGCTCCATAGACGACACACTGAAATGTAAGGACACTGTTTATAATCCAGTTGATTTATTTTATAATTACATGGTAAAAATGAGAAAGGAAGCAATTTTTCAGTACTAGTAGCTTTTGTAGTTTTAGGTCTAATTTTGTAAGCAAGTCATTTTTAAGTGAGGTGAAGCTTGGGGGTAGGCAAGACAAATCAGCCTCCTGAAAGGAGGCCAGTAACCTGCAAAGGTTGAGAGCCTCTGTATTAAGTGAGCACACACACCCCGAAGCCCCCTTTGCTCTCCTGATGTCTTTGTCAGCCTGGCATGCAAATGTGCTTTTCTTTGTCTCCAGAGACACCTTGCTTCATTTACATGGGAGCCACATTTAAGCAGCCAGATCCTCATTCCTCGTCTCTGGAAAAAAACAGTTTATCATCTCCCCCTGGCATGCCTTTTAAACACATTACCCATCCTAATTTCAGCAGATCTATATAATCCATTGTGGGTGGATTGTACATGCATCTTGCAAGATTAATGATCAGTGAGTTATTGGCTTCCCAGTGACATATTACAAGGCATCTTTTAGGTGCGCTGAACTGGTCAGCCAGCTGAAATGCACAGCTAGGTATCAGAGACTTCTTGCTTTCTGGCATAGGCACAGGGTCTCACACATCTTGTTCCCAGGAAATTCTGCCCAGGGACAGATGCAGTCAATGGAGCAGGGCAAGTCTGGGAGTTGGGAACCTCTCTCTCCACTTATTGCTCCTGCTGCCCCTTTTAAATCATTCTCCCCCTTTCCATTTCATGTCCCCTCTCCCTCTGGCGGGGAGACTTGGTTACTGTCCATTCGCAGGGGCACTGGCTTTCCCAGTAGCTAGATCGGCTCCTGCGAGCGCTAATGGGAAGGAGTGCCTCTGGATATCAGTGGCACAGCAGCTCTGGTTTAATACAAACAGGAGGAAGTTCTTTGTCGCACGATGAGCAACTAACCTGTGGAACTCCTCGCCAGGGGATGTTGTGAAGGCCCGAAGTATAACTGGGTTCAAAAAAAGAACTGGATAAGTTCATGGAAGATATGTCCACCAGTGGCTGTTAGCCAAGATGGTCAGGGATGCAACCCTGTGCTCTGGGTGACCCTAAATCTCTGACTGCTAGAAGCTGGGAGGAGAAGACAAGAGTGGATTTGTTCTGCCCTTTTCTGTACTCCCCTTAAAGCTCTAGTACTGGCAACTCTCACAGACAGGATACAGGGCTAGATGGACCATTGGTCCATCCCAGTTTGGCCGCTCTTATGTTCTTATCCAATTGCTAGAGAAGAAAAATTGATGACTTTTGCAGAGATTTTTATGTCAGGAGGATTCAATAAATGAGACTGGAAATGAGGAAATGCTGAAGCAACTATGTAACCTGACCAGTTAGACAGGAAAAGGCTAAATCGGAGGTGGTTTTATTGAGACAGGCTGCGTCTGGGGGAAAGGACCCCACAGTGGAGAGGAGCCAACTCCAGTGATGGGTCTCTGAAAAGCAAAGAGCTAGGCACTCAGAGAAGCAGATCTAGGACCATCGTTCCAGGAACGGAGTGGAGCCAACTAAAAGTGGGAAGATGCCCAGAGCAGGGGCACCAGAGACCCCTGGGAGGGGTGGCCCTGAACCGGAGACACAGGAGTGAGTTTGTTTACTTCCCTGTTTTAATAAAATAATAAAATAAACCCCCTTAGAAGAGATTGGTTGTGGAAGAGCATGTTGGGAAAGGCAGAGAAGCCCTGCCTTGTGACATAAGATATTTGGAGGGAAAAAGAAGGAGGATATTTGGTGGGGAATGGTTAAGAAAATAATCTAAACCCATTAGGGTCCCTGAGACAACCTGGAATTCCACAGAGATTTTATGAGGTGACGAGTCCCTTCTATGCCAGGCTCCAGCCAATCCCCAAGCCAGAAACTGGTCATGTGACTCCCAGACAGGCTATATAACCCCACAGGAGGAACAGCACAGCTCATTGTCACTCCAGGGCTTGGAATGGTCTCCTGCCTGATGGGGGGCAACAGACTTCCCAAGCCTTAGCCTTGCTCCAGCCCTGTTCCTAGTCCTGCTCCAGCCTCGCTCCACCCCTGCCCCTGACTCCTGATTTCAGCTCCGACCGCTGGGCATGACTGCCCCAGCTCAGACCATTAGGCCTGACCACCTCTGTCCCAGTGTCTGACAGCTGGGTAGAGCTCCCCAATACAAATCGCTGACAGGGAAGTGTTTAACCCAGCATAGACGAGAGGTCTATAAGCACTGAATGACAGGGGGCCAGTGTTAATGAATAGTGCAGGGGTTCCCAAACCTTTCCCCCCTGGGGCCTACCTGTGCAATCGTTGCAATAGCTGCTGTGGCTGCTATTAACACTTCTGGAGGAAAAGTATTAATTTTAATGATTACATCCATATAAACGAGAGGTCCCCAAAGTGTGGGGCATGCCCCCCCAGGGGGAAGTGGAGGAACGTCAAGGAGGCGTGGTGGGGCCTGGGCCAGCCCCCACAAGGACAGGGAGGGAGCACCACCCAGCTCCTCCCCACCCCCAGCTCTGCTCCAGTCCTGCCTCCAGCCACGTCCCCAGCTCCTGGCTCCTCACCTGGCCCCGTCCCCAGCCTCAGTGCGGCTCCGCTCCCAGTCCCGTGCCAGCCCCCAGCCTCGGCCGATGGCCACGGCTCCATTCCCGGGCCAAGTTCAAGGCTGGGTGTGAGGCTGGGCGTGGAACTGCACCTGGCCATGGGCCCGGCTGCTGGCCCCCACCATAGCCCGGCTGCAGGTCCGCTCCCGCCCCCACCCCCAGCCTTGGCGCCTAGCTGCGGACCTGCTCCTGGCTCCAGACACCCCCCCCCCCAAGCCTTGGCTCTCTTACCTCTGTCTGTGTCCCCCCCACCTCCACAGAGCCACAGCCCTGCTCCTGGCCCTAGCCCCGGAGGGAGGCAGGGGTGTGGGGCACGGACAGGGGTAAGGGGGGCCATGACACTCAAAAGTTTGGGGACCGCCAATATAAACTATAGATGCTGTAAATACACCATGTCCACGTTTCCTTTTCCTTTTAATGCCAGCAACTGGAATGAGAGAAATCCCGAGCCGTCTGCACGCCGAGAAATGCTGCAAGATCTTTGAACCCGAACGGTTTGAGTAAAACTACACTTACAAACAAACAAAGTGGAGAGTCAAATGTGGGGTTCAAATAGGGCCAACACACTGTTTTCACAGATTCAGAGATATGAAGGTCAGAAGGGACCATTATGATCATCTAGTCAAACTGAACAAGGTGACAGGAGTCAGGTGGAGCTGAAGATTTACGAAGCGCTTGACTTTCTAGGAGTGGGACAAACCGGCGGCCCACCCTGGACTGTGTCCTGGCCCACAGTTTTGGACTGGCCGTTCTGCCCACGCATACGTGAGTAGAATTAACGTCGTCGTGAGTCCTCCCTTGGCTCTGGCACTGCCTACCTGTGAGTGATGGACAGACTCTGAAGAACCCCAAAGCCAGCACTCAAATGGGCATGTTAATACAGACTTTTCAAGCCAGATCCCTCGCTGGTGTGACTCCGCTGTAGCATCTGATTGCCTTGGGGATCTCACCTGCGGGGATTGTGCAAGACACTCCGGGCTTGCCAACCCCAAATGTTCAAAAATCATGAGTCAGGCTCCCGAAAAATCGGGCGACTGGCTTTAAAATCATGGGAAAATCCCAGGGGGCCAAAGGATGCCACCGGCAGCGCACTCCAAAGGAGCGGAGATGAATAAACCAGGTGGGGCTGAGCATCCCACCCAATTCAACTCAAATCCCCAGCACACTGCACACAGGCCTGAGAGCAGCCAGCCAGCAAGATCCTCCTGACCCTCCCCCTGCAGACAGGGCTGAAGGGAGGCATTGTTCCCTGTTACGGTGCAATGGGAAGGTCTCTCTTACCTTCCCTCCAAGCGGGGCCCTCCCTGGAAGCAGGGGCTGGACCAAGAAGGGGGGCCCTGGCCAAGCTGGGGGCTCTGCCCTGGGAGAGGCTCCTGGGGAGCAGCAGGAAGGGCCCGGCTGGAGATTCGGGGCTCGGGGCTCTTGCAAAGGGACAATGGAAACTGGAATTCACCCAGCTACAAAGCCTTACTGTAGCCAGTGCAATTCACTTCCTGCTGCTGGGACATCATGACTCCATCCCCAGCTCCTCCTGGGTCCTAGCGATCATAGGCGCTGGAAGTAGGGGGGCTGCCGCACCCCCGGCTTGAAGTGGTTTCCATCATGTCCAAGAACAAAAGGAGGACTTGTGGCACCTTAGAGACTAACCAATTTATTTGAGCATAAGCTTTCGTGAGCTACAGCTCCCTTCAGCATCCGATGAAGCGAGCTGTAGCTCACGAAAGCTTATGCTCAAGTAAATTGGTTAGTCTCTAAGGTGCCACAAGTCCTCCTCTTCTTTTTGCGAATACAGACTAACACGGCTGCTACTCTGAAACCTGTCATATCCAAGGTTTACAGCTTGGTTCCATGGCTCTCAGCCCCCCCACTGTACATATTGTTCCAGCCCCCCCCCCCCGATAGCCATACACCCATTGTGCTGTTGCTTGGGGGAGCAGCCTCTCCTCGCATTAAGGAGGATTCAGGCACAGAAGCCTCCATGTCCATGAAGCCTGGAAAGGAGGAGGGGAGAGGGGGAGAGGGAAGATTTCACACACTGACCCACACACCCTTCCCTCCTACCCTGTCTCTCACTCTCAGCTCTCCTGCATTCATCCAAACCTGCTTTGACTAAAAAAAAAAAAAGAAAAAAAAAATCCAATCAAACAATGTCTCTGATCACAGCATAAACCAGAGTCCAAGCAGTCGGTGTTCTGCCCAATTTGCCAGCTGAAATATTCGCTGGTAACTAACCAGCGGTCCAGTGTTCTGAAAACATCCACACAAACCCTGTTTCATTGGTCATTTCTACCCTGTCTCTCCTCCGCCTTGTGCCTGTATTTTTATTAAAAACAGAGCAAGTAAAGGCCCTTCACCCATCAAAACAAAAAGTAAAATGAATCCTTTCCTTTCTAGCAAAGAAAGGGTATTAATAAAAAATTATTAAAAACCCTCATAGTTAACTAAAAAAAAAACCAACCTTTCATAAAGTCTAATTAAGCTTGTTTCGCATGATCAGTCAACCAGAGTTTTGATATAAATGCTTGATTTAATTCCTAGGTTTTCTGTGCTTCAATAAACTTTCAATAGTAAATAGTAGATATTAAAGGGGGGAAATAATATTCATGCAAATAATCCATAAATCGATGGCAATAAATCAAAACCAGATGGGAATTTTGTTTTTAAATTCGGTGAGAAAAGGAGGGAAAACCTGAGGGGTCCTACAGCAATACCTGACTATTGGAAAGAAAACAGGCCATATCAAAGGCGTTTCTATTCTATCTGCTAATTAATTCATTATATTATTTTATAATTATATTACATATCTGTCTACTAGATAATTACCTAGAAGATACAAGTGAAGGAAGATGAGAGGGGATTTATATTGATCGTACACACAAAAATCCAAAATTTGAAGACAGTTAGCAAAGTGACACGTTTGAGCACACCCAGGTAGGCCGGGCCAGAATCAAGATGCCCAGCACAGTGTTAATTACATTAAGATCACTGCACTTCACTGCTGGGGAGATTCCCCCATTGCGGTGGAATTCGGTGGGACTTGCTGGTTTATCTCTGGGGGCAGTAATAGGGTTAGGATTAGGGTTAGAATTACCACCCCACCCCCCGCTCCCACCTCCCGTCTTCCCTTTTCCCGCCATCTCTGATATCGCTTGTTTCCTTTCCAATAGACAACGCTGTAGGACCCCCTGGGATTTTTTCCCCGATTCGCCATTCACAGTAGCTTCACTCTGCGACTGACCATTCCAGCGACTCCTGATTGAAATGAGGGAAGAGAGGCAATTCCGCCAAAGTGACTACGACGGAGTTACATTGATTTGCTACAGGGTGCGGGACAAGAGATCATGGCCCAGCGACCCCAGTGGGGTTGCCCAGGTTTAGTGAGTGAGGGGTGCAAACAGGGAGTCACTTGATGAAGGGGTTCCAGAGACACAGTTCTCCCTAGAATAGCAGCTTTCAATTTTCAAAATGCACTGAAATCGACATGCCTATGTAAACTGCTTCAAAAATCGCAGCTGATACTGGTGCAATATGTCCAGGTGATCCCAGCAGGAAATTCATGCTTCATGGTACAGAGGAAGATGAACCCCTCCCCCTCTTCCCCAGGTCACAGCTAATTTAATCTAGAGAAAAATTCCCTTCCAATGCCAAATCTGGCAATCAGCAGAACCCCGAGCACCTGAGCAAGAGAATCTAGAAAGGAGTTTTTGTACCACCTGAGAGAACGGATCTACCCTGTCCAGTGTCCCGTCTCCAGCCGTGATTGCCTCAGAGGAAGGTGGTGGTGGTGGGGAACATAGAACATATCAAGCCAATTGTGCATCAAGGGGAATAAATTCCCTCCTAACCCCTGCCAAGTGACCTGCTGAAGCCCTGAAGCATGAGGCTTGATTATAATCATTAACATCATGTAGAGCTACAGATCCTTGCAAAATAGCAGAAGTCCTGTGATCTCTCAGTCACAAGTCCGAGTCGAGGGCTCCATCTCTAAAGTGCTGTGAGGGAACCTAGCTGGGTCCTCAGATGGTTTAAGCCTCTGGAGCCTAAACAGAATCCAGCCACTGCCCCACGCCTAAGGTCCGGAGGCACACTGCCAGGTCACAGACCATGTGTCTAGCACCCCCCACCCCGAGAACTGGAACCCGCTATCCAGCTGCAAACCCCTCGGCTCAATGCTGATCCTTCAGACATCCCCCCTCACCCCTTTGGTTAAACACAACCTGACCCAGAAATCCACCCCAAGGTGTGAAACTTCTCAGATACCTCTTCAAGGGGCTACGTAATAGTTGTGAGGCACAGAACTACTCTAGGCAGAATTCAATTTTTACTTTTTAATCATTTCACCAGATAATAGCAATGTTTACTTTGAAGCTTATTTTTTTTGAGATTTTTACCGTTTAAAATTGTCACAATTGCAGGAAAACTGCAATTTCACCATAGCAGGAATAACTGTCACAGTTGCAAGGTCCGACAATTATTTAATGACCGCATGCATCAAGAGTCGAAAAGTTAAAACTTTTATAAACCATTAAACCACGAATTGTCGGCGTTACACATCCAAATATACAGAATACATATCCTTACATCAACCAATCATCCTTGTTTTTACTATTCGTTCCCTGCTCCTTTTGAAATAAGCCGAATTGAAAAGGTCTAAATACCTGGATTTGGACTCTAAAGTTTCTCAAGGAGCATTTTTCTTACTTTGCCTAGTCATAAATTTCAAGTTGTTTTCAATTGACCTATTTTACATCTATTTGTGTGTGTACAGTGAAATCAACATTTACCGATAAAAATCAAGTCCTTCCAAGCCTATATGTAACACACACGTACACTTTGCACGGGGAACACCATGGCTCTTTTACTTAACAGCTAAAGCACACATGATCATACAGAACACAACAAGCATTCTCAGTGCAGTGCCCCTTGGTAGTTCACCCTATCCTTGGGAGTCTTTGGGGGACCACCTGTGTTCAGGTATGGAGGCAGAGTTCCCTGCCTCATCAAGCTCCTACATGCTGGGCTTCCCCCTCCTCTTGAGCTAAATGGCCCTGAAGAAGAAGCAACAGGTTGACTTCCTTTTGTTTCTTTTAAACCTGTTGCCTATTCATTTCATTTGGTGGCCCCTAGTTCTTATGTTATGAGAAGGAGTAAATAACACTTCCTTATTTACTTTCTCTACACCACTCATGATTTTATAGACCTCCATCATATCTCCCCTTAGTCGTCTCTTTTCCAAGCTGAAAAGTCCCAGTCTTTATAATCTCTCCTCGTACGGAAGCCGTTTTATACCCCTAATCATTTTTGTTGCCCTTTTCTGAACCTTTTCCAATTCCAATATATCATTTTTGAGACGGCGCGACCACTTCTACACACAGTGTTCAAGTTGTGGGTGCACCATGGATTTATATAGAGGCATTATGGTATTTTCTGTCTTATTATCTATCCCTTTCTTAATGATTCCCAATATTCTGTTAGCTTTTTTGAATACTGCTGCACATTGAGTGGATGTTTTCAGAGAACTATCCACAATGACTCCAAGATTTCTTTCTTGAGCGGTAACAGCTAGTGTAGACCCCATCATTTTATATGTATAGTTGGGATTACGTTTTCCAGTGTGACATCTTGAAACTTAGATGCCCAGAGGACTTCACTGACAGGAGTTTAGGCCCCTAGGGAATGCAGGTACCTGCAGGGTTAGGCAGCAGCTAAGCAGGGCTTTTGAGGGCTTTTCAGTGGTGCCTAGGTGTTGGATTTAGGAACTTAATGTGCCAAAGTCCCTTTGAGGATCTAGCCTTTTACCATAGCTGGGCATGTGGATTTAAGCTCAGAACAACCACACTCGCTTTGGGATTCCTTCAAATTCTCCCTCCAGGTCTCTTACACTTGCTTCTCCAGCCCTCATCGGTCTGATCAGGGATCAAACAAGTCAAGGCGTGACTCCTGAGCATGGAGAGCTGACAGCAGGAGACATTGGGGGAGTGGAACGGGAGAACGGGGGAGGATCAACTCTTCATGTCTGCTGCATCAAGGGGGACTGTGACAATGGAGGGGGGAAGGAGGGAATGCCCCCTCCCCCGCTCACCCTGTCCGCCTTAAGTAACACGGAGGCTGTGAGAACACATTTGTCTCTCTCTGCTCCAGCTCTCTACTCACGTTTTATAAAAGGAAAAAGGTACAAAGAATAGCAGCTCTTCAGAACGGCATGGGGCATCCTCAGAATGACTGGGAAGAAGCCCATCTGTCTCTGAAGGGGGAACTCAGGGACTCACAATCACTTTGCTAATAGGGGAGAACCGTACAAATGAGACGCTCCGAGTCAGCCGACACTAGGAACAGTGGGGGAGGTTTGGTCGGAGATGGGGTTGTGCTAGCTAACCCTGACCCCCTTCCCAAGTCTAGACAAGCTCTCAGAGGCTGATGCTGCTCGGGCTGCAGTGGGATTCTTAGGCTTCTAGGTTTTCGAGGCTGCCCACGATGGAGAGCTACAGAAATCAGGCGCGATCTGAATGCAGGGAGCACACATTCAAGGTTTCTCTCCCACGTGAAGTCTCTGATGTCGAATGAGGTGCGAGTTCCGATTGAAGCTTTTCCCGCACTCTGGGCACTTATAGGGTTTCTCTCCCGTGTGAATTCTCTGATGCACAATGAGGTTCGAGCTCCAGTCAAAACTTTTCCCACAGTCAAGGCATTTATGGGGTTTCTCCCCTGTGTGGGTTCGGTGATGTCTATTAAGGGCCGACCTGTCACTTAACCTTTCCCCACAGTCGAGGCATTCATAGGATTTCTCACTCGTGTGGCTTCTCTGGTGTGAAATAAGATCTGAGATCTGACTGAAGCTTTCCCCACAGCTGGGGCATTTATAAGAGTCCTCCCCCGTGTGCAGTCTCTGGTGTCTAAACAGGTGAGCGCTCCGATTAAAACTTTTCCCGCAGTCCTGGCATTTGTAGGGTTTTTCTCCTGTGTGGTTTCTCTGGTGGGAAAGAAGATCTGAGCTATGGTTGAAGCTTTTCCCACACTGGGGGCATTTATAGGGTCTATCTCCTGTGTGGATTCTCTGATGGGAAAGAAGATCTGAGCTGTGAATGAAACATTTCCCACACTTCGGGCATTTATAAGGTCTCTCTCCTGTGTGAATCCTCTGATGTGCAATAAGCCGTGAGCTCCAGTCAAAACTTTTCCCACACTCCAGGCATTTGAAGGGCGTCTGTCCGGTGTGGATTCTCTGATGTGAGGTAAGACCTGAACTCCGATGGAAGCTTTTCCCACACTCGGTGCATTTATACAATTTCTCTCCCATGTGCAGTCTCTCGTGTCTAATGAGGTGTGAATTCTGATTGAAACTTTTCCCGCATTGGAGGCATTTATAGGGCTTCTCTCCTGTGTGCACTCTCTGATGCCTGATCAACTGTGTGCTTTGAATGAAACTTTTACCACACACCAAGCATGTATAGGGTCTCTCTCCTGTGTGAATTCGCTGATGAGAAATAAAGTTTGAGTGCCGGCTGAAGCTTTTCCCACAGGCCGTGCAACTGTTTTTTCTCTCTCCCAGGTGGATTCTCTGCTGGGCTGTGGTTTCCTTAAGATCCTTGAATCCGCCCCCCAAAAAATTGGATCTGTCTGCTTTCCTCCCTGGCTGGATTCCCACCTGCCTATCCGACATGCACTGACTCTCCCAGGTTTTTTCCTGCTCACTGTTTTGGGAAACATTCCCTTTGGATCTCTCTGAGAACATCTCATGCAGTTCCACTAGCTCAGGACGTTCCAGCTGAGGATTCTCCTCATTCTGACTCACCGTCTCATCACCTGCTGAGACATAGAGAATCCAGATAGGAACCATTCCCAATGGTGGAGTGAAAGGAAAGACAGGGGAACAGCGGAGAGAGGAAACATGGCACAATAACTTTCGGAGACATTGAAAAATACAATTCTGCTTTCACATCCCATCCAAACACGCAGGGAGAAATAAAGAACATAAAACATAAGAACGGCCATACTGGGTCAGACCAAAGGTCCATCTAGCCCAGTGTCCTGTCTTCCGACAGTGACAAATGCCAGGTGCCCCAGAGGGAATGAACAGAACAAGTGATTCATCCCCTGTCCCCCATTCCCAGCTTCTAGCAAACAGGGGCTAGGGACTCCATTCCTGCCCATCCTGGCTAATAGCCATCGATGGACCAATCCTCCATGAATTTATCTAGTTCTTTTTTGAACCCTGTCATAGTCTTGGCCTTCACAACATCCGCTGGCAAAGAGTTTCACAGACTGACTGTGCGTTGTGTGAAGAAATACTTCCTTTTATTTGTTTTAAACCTGCTGCCTATTCATGTCATTGGGTGGCCCCTAGTTCTTGTGGTATGAGAAGGAGTTAACAACACTTCCTTATTTACTTTCTCCATCCCAGTCATGATTTTATAGACCTCTACCATATCCCCCCTTAGTCATCTCTTTTCCAAACTGAAAAGTCCCAGTCTGATTTATCTTTCCTCATACGGAAGCTGTTCCATACCCCTAATAATTTTTGCTGCCCTTTTCTGAACCTTTTTCAATTCCAATATATCTTTTTTGAGAGGCAGCGAGCACATCTGCACACAGTATGAAAGCCAGGCAGGGAGCTCTGCCGGCTGTCAGTCAGGATGGCAAGTCCTGAGAATCGCCCAACATAAGAGTGTAACACCGGCTACTCCCACCTTGACCTGGGTGAAATGAGGCAGAACTGGGGGAGTCGCTCACAGCACAGTCGTGGGAGCCCTGGCTTTTATCCTTCCCTCACCAGACGGTTTCCATGTCAGTGTCACTGATAACTCACCTGCCCAGGCACCTCTCGGGATCTCCCTTTCTGCAGGGCTGTTGAGATCGGGCACCCACGGCTCTTCCCCTCGTTCCAGCCGGGCGATCAGGTCAGGTTTGGGAAGGGGAAATCCTGCTGGGGCAGGGGTGAAACCAGGTGAGATCAGGGTGTGTCAGGCATTGGGAGAGGATTTGTTCCAAAGAACATTCCCTGATCTTAACCTGGCCCTGTGCTGTGCTGCGTGGATGTGGAACGTGAAGGGACCGGAACGTGGTGACTGAGCCCCCTTGGGACAGGCAGACTGGGACGTTTTGCGCCCTCAGTTGGCAGTTTTCAGGAGCTGTGCACTCTGTGAGACCTGCTGACTAAGATCTAAATCCCCTGCCCGTTTCTAAAGCTTCAGAGCACTCCGCACAGAGGGAGCTAGCCCCAGGAATGGACCGGAACGGGGACTGTGTGTAAGAGAATTAATACAGACTGGTAAATGCCAGACTTTGCCCCTTTACAAGGGGATGAATTAGCATCTCCATTGTGCTACTGAGCCCTCTGTTCTATGGAAGAAGATCTGGAGATGAATTTCTACCTAGCACCGGATCTGGGGAATACAGGATCCAATCCTCTGAAATCAGAGAATCCTAGGACTGGAAGGGACCTCGAGAGTTTGTCTAGTCCAGTCCCCAGCACTTGTGGCAGGACTAAGTATTATCTAGACCATCCCTGACAGGTGTTTGTCCAACCTGCTCTTAAAAATCTCCAATAATGTAGATTCCACAACCTCCCTTGGCAATTTATTCCAGTGCCTAACCACCCTGACAGTTAGGACGTTTTTCCTAATGTCCAACCTAAACCCCCCTTGCTGCAATTTAAGCCCATTGCTTCTTGTCCTAGCCTCAGAGGTTAAGGAGAACAATTGTTCTCCCTCCTTCTTGTAACAACCTTTTATGTACCTGAAAACTGTTATCCCGTCCCCTCTCAGTCTTCTCTTCTCCAGACTAAACAAACCCAGTGTTTTCAGTCTTCCCCCATAGGTCGTGTTTTCTAGACCTTTCATCATTTTTGTTGCTCTAAATCAAGGGTGGCCAACTTGTGGCTCCCCAGAGGTTAAGATGCGGCTCCTTGCATTGGCCCTGACTCCGGGGCTGGAGCTACAGGTGCCAACTTTCCAATGAGCTACGGGGGGCTCACTGCTCAATCCCTGGCTCTGCCCCAGGCCCCAGCCCCACTCCACTCCTTCCCCAAGGCCCCCGCCCCTTTCCCTGAGTCTGCTGCGCCCTTGCTCCTCCTCCTCCCCCCACCAAGCCTCCTGCTGATCGCGATGGCTGGGAGGCGCAGGGATGGAGAGTTAGGCGCTGATCAGCGGTGCTGCTGGCAGGTGAGAGACACTGGGGGTGGGGGGCAGGAGCTGAAGGGGGGCTGCTGATGTGTTACTGTAGCTCTTTGGCAATGTACACTGGTAAATTCCGGCTCCTTCTCAGACTCAGGTTGGCCACCCCGGCTCTAAATCTAAGTGACCAGGGAAGAACATGAGCAAACGCCAAAAAAGCATCTCAGAGTCCCCACGGGTTTTAATAATTGAGGGGACGGGACTCCCTTACCCAGCGAGGTCACCGTCTCATAGTTCTCCTGCATGACGTCCCTGTAGAGGGCTCTCTGAGCGGGGTCCAGCAGAGCCCCCTGCCCCTGGGTGAAATACACAGCCACCTCCTCGAAGGCCACCGGCATCTGAAACACCAAGAGTCCCCCACTCAGCACCTGCTGCCCCAGCCACAACCCCACCATTCCTGAGCGAAGATGGCCAATAAAATGGAAGCTCCTGGGTGGGGAGAGATAGCAGAATCCCGCCCTAGACTGAACAAGTCCAAGAAGCGGGTTTGTCCCACCCTCTCCCCATCCCTCCTGTGTGTTTCCTGCCCAGAGGTGAAAGTAAGCCGGTACAGTTCGGTACGGCATACCGGCAAAAGCCAGTATGCCGTGCCGGACAGGACCGGCTTCCCCAGGCTGGCTCTTTAAAGGGAGCCCTGGGAACTTTAAATCTTGATTTAAAGGGCCGGGTATTTAAAGGCCCTGCCTTTTCCGGTTGAAGTCACGCCCCCATGCTCAGGACTCCGGAGTACCGGTAAATCCCTTAAGTTACTTTCACCCCTGTTCCTGCCCCTCCTGCTCTGGTACAAACCCACCCGCAGCTCCCTGAAAACCCCCTACCTGAGTTTGCTCTGCCATAGTCATTGTCCTTTCTTGTCACCTGGGAGGTCGGGACAATCGCGACGGCCACGGGGTTGTTATTCCACGACCTGCTGGGGTGAGAAGGGCAACTGGGGATCGTTCAGAAGGGGCTTCAGTGCATTTCACAGCCCAGTTCCCTCCAGGTCTTTGCCTGCAAATGGATGTCCTAGGTTCCGGGCAAACGCGGGTCACTTTATTTCGTCACGGAGCTGACCACCAGGACGAAACCCACGGAGATAGCTTTAAACCCTCGCAGTAGCAGTCTCTCAACCGCACGCTAGGAAAGAGCAGAATCAAAGCAGCCCTGACATCGTTCCCAAGGGCCTCACTTCACCCCAGCACCCTGGAAACCCAGCGGGGACAGGACCTGGCTTCTCCTCTCTCAGCTCCTCACCTGTTTCCCAGGAAAGTCACTCTGCCCAGGGACGATGCAAAGAATGGCTCTGGGTGGTTACAGGAGCTGGGAACATCTCCCTCCTTTATTTCCCCTGCTGCAGTATCCTACCGCTCATCTTTTCCCTCTCTGCCAGCCCTTTTCCCCTACACCCCTCAGTCAGCACCCTGCCCGATTCCCCTGCACCCCCTCCTTCTGCATCCCCGCTTCCCTACTCCCCTCGCTCCCCTTCTAATGCACCCTCCACATCCCTATCCACCCTCTCCATACCGTCTGGTTCCCCCATCCCCCTTCAATTCTCCAGCCTCCTTCTGGTTCCCCACCTCTCTTCCATATTTCACTGTCTCGTGCCAAACACGGAACAGCCTGGCTTTAGCCTCATTGGACAGAATGGGATTCGACAGCTGTCCGTGCAGAACGTAGGGAATCTCAGTCAGTCTTGGCTGGGAGCAGCCTGTTGCTTCAGTCCCATTGGCAGTGGTGGGAAAAACTCACTTCTTCCCTCCAACAAACAGAAGTTTCAAAGGGGGGGAGTGACTCAAAATCTGGGTATTTGGGGAGACAAATATGAACAGCCATAACGGATCAGACCAATGGTTCATCCAGCCCAGTGTCCCGTCTTCCAACAGTGGCCAATGCCAGGTGCCCCAGAGGGAATGAACAGAACAGGTAATGCTCAAATGATCCATTCCCTGTCACCCGTCCCTGCCCATCTTGGCTAATAGCCACTGATGGACCTACTCTCCATGAATTTATTTAGTTCTTTTTTTAACCTTTTTATGGTCTTGGCCTTCACAAGGTCCTCTAGCAAGGAGTTCCACAGGTTGACTGTGCACTGTGTGAAGAAATGCTGCCTTTTGTTTGTTTTTAAACCTGCTGCCTATTCATTTTATTTGGTGATCCCTAATTTTTGTGTTATGAGAAGGAGTAAATAACACTTCCTTATTTACTTTCTCCAAACCAGTCATGATTTTATAGACCTCTATCATATCCCCCCTTAGTCGTCTCTTTCCCAAGCTGAAAAGTCCCAGTCTTATTAATCTCTCCTCATACGGAAGCTGTTCTATCCCCCTAATCATTTTTGTTTCCCTTTTCTGAAACTTTTCCAATTCCAATATCTCTTTTCTGAGATGGGGCAACCATATCTGCACGCAGTATTCAAGATGTGGGCGTGCCATGGATTTATATAGAGGCATTATGATATTTTCTGTCTTATTATCTATCCCTTTCCTAATGATTCCCAACATTCTGTTATCTTATTTATGGAGATAATATATTTATCCAGAAAATATATAACAATAATAGAGAAATCAAGAGAAATTGACCCGAGGGGATTTTATATCAAAATCGGGCCAGAGAAAAAGCAAAAGAACCTGAGTTGTTCACCTGTATTAGATATTTGGAGAGAAAAGAGACAAGATCGAAAGGGGTTATATTGACCTATTAGATAATTACATAGAAGACCAGCAAAATAGCTCCAATTGACATTTTTCCAAAAAAAAACAAAAAAGCCCTACATAAAAAAAATCCATGGTACACCCACATCTTGAATACTGTCTGCAGATCTGGTCGCCCCATCTCAAAAAAGGTATTCTTCACACAACCCGTGGAACTCTTTGCCAGAGGATATTGTGAAGGCCAGGACCATAACAGGGTTCAAAAAAGAACTAAATAAATTCATGCAGGATAGGTCCATCAGTGGCAATTAGCCAGGATGGGCAGGGATGGTGTCCCTAGCCTCTGTTTGCCAGAAGCTGGGAATGGGGGACAGGGGATGGATCACTTGATGATTCCCTGTTCTGTTCATTCCCTCTGGGGCACCTGGCACTGGCCACTGTCGGAAGACGGGACACTGGGCTAGATGGACCTTTGGTCTGACCCAGCGTGGCCGTTCTTGTGTTCTTAATATTATTCAGGTTGCAAAGTGTAGCACTTATAGTAAATACAGGGTCAGAATCAAGGGTGGCCAGGCAACGTTAATTCTTCCCCATTAGGTGTGTGTGCATTCAGATATAATCTCTACAGATAGGATCCCACACGGCACCATTCATTAACACAGGACCCTGCCTCCTTCAGCCCTTTCAGACTGGATGTATCTGATGGTGCAAACACATCCCTGTCAAGCACGTTAAAACGGAGATTTACCCCTCTCTGTGGAATTCAAGGGGACCCCCCTGTTTATTTTTTGCAGCAGGGGAAGGGAAGAGGGCAGATAATATATTGGATTATGGTTTTTTGAACTAAAAATTTCCACGATCCCACAAGCATACACCCCCCTCTTCCATTTTCCCTCCATCTCTGTCTGAGTTTTCACCCTTTCCCTTCCTGACAATCCATCCCCGGAGAGACTAAGGGGAAACCCCACTGGGGCCTGATCATGGTGTCTCTGAACCTGTTTGCCTGTTTCTCCTCCTGAATCCCCCCCTCCAGACAGGATTTAACAGTAGGGTGACCAGACAGCACCTGTGAAAGAACGGGACAGGGGGTGGGGGGTAATAGGCGCCTATATAAGAAAAAACCCAAAAAAACGGGACTGTCCCTATAAAAAGGGGACATCTGGTCACCCTATTTAACAGGGAGCCCTTGGATCTGGGTGTGGGGTGTGGAGGGACGGGAGCGTCGCTGGGAAGGTCTGTCTTCCCAATTGGGGATGTGCTGGGCTCTCTGAAGGGAGAGAGTCTCACGTGGAGCAGCGGGAATGCAATGCCCTCAAAATGCAGCATAGTCTATACGGGACTTAGCCATCCTTAGCCTCAAGGGAACCTGCCCCGCGCTTTCAGAAGAGGAGCCGGGATGCTGTCCCTTGTCTCTGTTTGCCAGAAGCTGGGACTGGCTCACTTGATGATTCCCTGGTCTGTTAGTTCCCTCTGGGGCACCTGGCACTGGCCACTTTGGGAAGACAGGACACTGGGCTAGATGGACCTTGGGTCTGACCCAGTGTGGCCGCTCTTATGTAGCCCAGGAGCTGAAATTCATTACTCTGCTAGACACTCAAAATCACGGAGGGAACAGAGACCCTGGATTTATGACCTCTTCGGACAGTCTCTAACCCACTAACTTTTTGTCCTACGCCTGCAGAGGTGTTCATGGGCCAGTCTTACCTTGACTACAATCTGGGCTACCTATGAATGCTACCCAGGCCCTTCCCCCTTGCAGTGTGACCCCTGGGAGTACCTTTCCCAGCCCTGCGGAGGACCTCTGGGTGGCTGGGGGACGCTGATCCCTGGCACCAAGAGAAGCTGCTCCAATAAAAGAGATCACCCCCCCCCCCACTATAGTCACCTCTGCCGCAGCCCGGGTTCGGGTCCCCACCCGCAGGGGGCTTTTCTGGGGTCTCGCAGGGGGCGATGCCGGGAGCCAGGAACTGGCGCAGACAAACAGGGTTACCGCAGTTCACTTCCTGCAGCTGGGACCCAGGGATCGCCCCTGCCCCAGCTCCCTTCTGGGTCCTAGCGAGAAACCCCTGGCCTCGCAGCCGCCGCTGCCTGGCTCGCTGCCTCCCTGAGACCGGGGGCAGCCTGTGCCCATGGGGGAGAGAAACCCGGAAACGGCAAGATCCCTTTCAGAAGGGGGGGGGGTTGTATGGAGATTTGGGGGGCCCCCAGCATAGGCGCTGGAACTAGGGGTGCTGGGCGCGGCACCCCCTGGCTTGAAATGGTTTCCATCCTATCCAGGGTTTGCAGTTGGGGGTCAATGGCTGTCAGCCCCCCCCCCCACACACACACACACTGTGTACATTGTCCCAGCACCCCAGGACGGAAGAGAACCCTGGGGTGACGGGGTCCGAGCCCCAGCGAGCCTGCCCTGAGCCGCGTGGGGGGGGGGGACACGGGGCTGTGGGTGTGTGGTTTGCTCCGCAGGTTTCTGCCGTTCAGGGAAGGAGCTCAGAGAAGGAAATTGGCCACATCCCTCCAGGGTCCGGCTGGCGGGGAGGGGAAGGGATGGAGCGGGGCCCGGACCACGGTTCATTAGCGGCTGTACCCAGAGGCCACTGGTTCTTGCTAAGAGGTGGAGCGGCGCTGGCTTTGTCTCTGTTTATCTTCCTGGGTCGGGAGCCGCCGCCTCCCACTCCCGGACTGAGCCGCTGCGGGGTGTCCGTGCCGGGAGAGAGACTCATCCAAGCCCCCCCTGTGCCCAGCCCGGGTGGGGACTTTCTCCCGTGGCTGGAACCAGCCTGGGGCTCTGCCCACACCCCGGAGCCTGATGGAGAGAGACCTCCTGCACACTCGGGTAACGTGCCTCTGCACCAGCCAGCCCTGCAGCCTCAGATCTCAGCCCCTGGGGTTGGAAAGCAGCCCAGGGGGGGAAACAGGTTCAGGAGCTCATGTGTAGCGGGCTGGGGTCTCACTGGTGCAGGGGTGAGGGGCAGGCGTTGTCCCCGGCCTGTTGTTTTGGATGTCCCAATGATTATAGTTCTCGGGAGACCCAGATCTTTCTTGGGATTTCTCCCAGGAATCTGTTCCACCTACCTGCCCTTTTATTCCTCAAGGTGCCTCTCGTTAAGGACTCCAAAGCCTGATCCGTCAAATAGACCCTCCCCTGGTTATTTCCTTCGCCGATCAGTCCTAAATTCCAACAAGCCAATCTTGAGCCATTAATTTCCAGTTCTGTTGTCCTCTTGTCTGCCAGTTCAGAGTGTAACACAGTCCTTGGGTGGTATCCGTAGACTTTCTGTTTGGATTCGTCCAGTGTTCTCTATCGCCTTTCAAACCTTTGTCTATCCTAGGGTGACCAGATGTCCCGATTTTATAGGGACAGTCCCGATTTTTGGGTCTTTTTCTTATATAGGCTCCTGTTTACCCCCCACCCCCGTCCTGATTTTTCACATTTGCTGTCTGGTCATCCTAGTCTATCCATAGGGCCCTACCAAATTCACAGTTCATTCTGGTCAATTTCCCAGTCATAGGATTTTCCTGCGCTGGGCAGGGGGTCCTGCTCTGGGCAGGGGGTTGGACTAGATGGCCTTCCAACTCTGTTATTCTATGATTCTATGATTTTTAAAATGGTAAATTTCATGATTTCAGCTATTTAAATCTGAAATTTCGCGGGTGTTGTAATTGTAGGGGTCCTGACCCAAAAAGGAGGGTTTTTTTGGGGGGGAAGGGGGTCGCAGGGTTATTGTAGGGGGGTTGCGGTGCTGCTACCCTTACTTCTGCACTGATGCTGGTGGTGGCTCTGCCTTCAGAGCCGGGCGGCTGGAGAGCGGTGGCTGCTGGCCGGGAGCCCACCGCCAGCAGCAGGGCAGAAGTAAGGATGGCCTGGTCTGATATAGCCATCCAGAAGTAAGGGTCGTAATACCGTGACCCCCCCCCAAAATAACTTTTTGACCCTCCCTGCAACTCCCTTTTGTGTCAGGAGCCCCAGTTTGGGAAACGCTGGTCTCCCCCATGAAATCTGTGTAGTGCAGGGTAAAAGCACACAAAAGACCAGTTTCATGGAGAGAGACCAGATTTCACGGTCCGTGACGTGTTTTTCGTGGCCGTGAATTTGGCAGGGCCCTACCCATCAGTGTTTATCGTTATAGGTGATGGTAACGTCTTATGAACTTTCACCACATTTCCAACCATCGAGCTCACAAACGGGGTAGGCCTGTGAGATCCCAATGATTCCACCACATCCTCCCGGGGCACGGGGAAAGGAAACAGCTGTGGTGGAGCTGTCTTGGGTAGGGGCTTTGCTGGGTGGCCCTGTGCTAGATGGGGAAGGGGTAGGAAATACACAGGGTAAAGGATATGCCAGCACTGTTGGGATGTGCGTTCATTCTGCAGCACGATTCTCAGCACAAGTTTATTGGGAGCAGGTGGAAATTTCCCCATTTCTAGAAAAGGAACCAACCCATGGACAGGGCTGGGAAAGAAATAACACAGCCCTAGGGCTGGAGCCTGAACGTACTAGACAGAGACTGCTCTGGAATATGAAGGGGACACCACCAGTGAAGATGCCCCATCTCCTCACATCTGGCTGCTGGGAATGCGAAGGATGTTGGGGTTCCTGTCCCAGGACCCTGCTTGAGGTCTCCAGCTCCCTTATCAACTTCTGGCTACTAGTTGTGTGATAAGTGGGAAGGACCCAGCCCATCTCTGTCCACGGGGAGGGACAAGGAGCTCTCTCTTTCTCCCCACACCTGGAATTTCCTGGCTGCTCTGAGCAGGGTGGGTCATGTGGGGGATTCCACCACTTTGTCCCTCCCCAGGGCTTCCATTTTATTCTCTCCCCGCCCCCCCCACCCCCCTGATTCGTGGGATTGTGGCTGGGGCAGCAGGTGCTGAGTGGGGGACTCTTGTTGTTTCAGATGCCAGTGACTTTCGTGGAGTTAGCTGTGTATTTCACCCAGGGGCAGGGGGCTCTGCTGGACCCTGGTCAGGGACGTCATGCAGAATTGTGAGACCGTGACCTTGCTGGGTAAGGGATTCCTGTCCCCTTGGGTTATTAGAAGTGGTGGGATCTGGGATGTGCCCACTTTGGCTCCTGCTCAGGTTCTTCTCTGGTTTGACTGGATTTCAGGGGAATGGACCTGTGTCCTCTGCTCAGGACACCCCGAACTGCAAGACAGTGCGTTACCCCTCAGCCTGAACAAGGGTGAGTTTTGCTGGTGATTGTGGTGTGTATGGCAGCTCTTTGCGGCACCGATCTGTCTGCTTCACCAGCAAACTCCTTGAGACTCTGCCAGTCTAAACCTTGGCTTTCAGGTAACAACTGGTGCAACCTAGTTCCCAAGTTCCCCAGAGCCCTGTCCTGGCTGCCTCCAGACCCTCTCACTGCACACTCAGGGAAATTATTACGATCTCTGCCTCCAAAGAGACAGAGCATACCCCAGACCTTGCTCTGTCTCTTCCCGCCCCTGTTCCGCTTACTCCACTTCTCCACCTCAAGAGCAAGGAAGTCTCCCTTGGGTGCAGATTGAGTCCCCCGGTGTGATCATTAAATTGTCTTCTCCCCCCTTGTTAGCCTGATGGCCATAGACGACTTGTACCTCCCCACACGTGTCTCCTCGGCCCAGTGCCCACCTTGCCCTGAGCCTAGCCCAGGGCTGCTGCGTGCTCCCTGCCCCATGTTACTAGCGGGGCGGAGGGTGAGGGTGGAGTGGGCTTTGTCCTTCTCCCGCTGCACCTCCTCCTGGCACATTCAGACACTGTCCCTGGTAGCCGGAGGTGGGTTTGAGCGCCACGGTCTTGCTTGACCATTTTCGCACTCTTTTCCCACTCTTTCCCTCCATGAGTCAGCAGAGCGGCATGGCCCGCACTGCCAGTCTGCGGGTACCTGTCCGATGAGGGGACAACCCAGTTGTAAGGGATCATGGAGCACCAGGGATCCGCTTCGGAGAAGGAAAAATTAAAGATGGGTCAGTAAAATTTTCTCTTTCTCAATCTCCCCACCAGTTACTGTGTCGTGTTTCCCCTTTTTGCTGTTCCCCTTCTCTGCCTTCTCCCCAGCACAGGGGACGACGCCTGTCTGGATTCTCTCTCTTTATTCCAGCAGCCGATGGGATGGTGAGTGAAAACACGGAGGATAATTCACTGCAGGAAGGTCCTGAGCAAGGGGAAGCACATGGGACATTACTGGAAAGATCCAAAGGGAATTTTGGCCAGAGCTCTGAGTGCGCGAAAGCCTGTGGAAATCAGTGCAGATCAGAGAGGCAGCTGGAAAACCAGCCAGAGAAAGAAGTGGGTAGGTTTAATGTGGCGGAGGATGCAAGGAACTCAGCGAAACAACAGCCCAGCGGAGAAGCAACATGGCAAAGAGAAAAAAACACGTGTGCCGAGTGTGGGAAAAGCTTCAGTCGGCACTCTCACCTTATTTCCCATAGAAGAATCCACACAGGCGAGAAACCCTATAAATGCCTGGTGTGTGGGAAAAGCTTCAATCAGAGCTCAAACCTTATCTCACACAGAAGAATCCACACAGGAGAGAAGCCCTATAAATGCCTCATCTGTGAGAAAAGCTTCATTCAGAGCTCACAACTCAACAGACATGAAAGAACGCACACGGGAGAGAAACCCTATAAATGCGTTGAGTGCGGGAAAAACTTCATTCAGAGCTCGGATCTTATTTCCCATCAGAGAAGCCACACGGGAGACAGACCCTACAAATGCCCCTACTGTGGGGAAAGTTTTGATCGGAGAACACAGCTTATTATCCATCAAAGAATCCATTCAGGAGAGAAACCTTACAAATGCCTCATCTGTTGGAAAAGCTTCAATCAGAGCTCCAACCTTATTTCGCACCAGCGAATCCATACGGGAGAGAGACCGTATAAATGCTCTGACTGTGGGAAAAGATTCAATAGGAGTTCGCACCTTATGCGACACAAGAGAACCCACACGGAAGATAAATCCTGTCAATGCCCAGAGTGTGGGAAAAGTTTCGACCAGTACTCAGATCTTATTATGCATCAGAGAGTCCACACAGGAGAGAGATCCTATAAATGCCTGGACTGTGGGAAAAGTTTTGACTGGCGCTCACAACTGGTTATACACCAGAGAAGTCACACCGGAGAGAATCCTTATAAATGTGCGGACTGCGGGAAAAGTTTCAGTCGGAGCTCAAACCTTATTACACACCAGAGAATCCACACAGGCGAACGCCCTTTTAAATGCCTTGATTGCGGGAAAAGTTTCTGTCAGAGCTCAGATCTTTTTTCACATCAGAGAACCCACACGGGAGAGAGACCCTATAAGTGCTCGGACTGTGGGAAAAGGTTTAGCGACAGCTCGACCCTCATTAAACATAGGAGAATCCACACTGGAGAAAAACCCTATACGTGCCAGGTCTGCGGGAAAAGCTTCAGTCAGAGCTCCACCCATGCTCGACATCAGAGACTCCACAGGGGAGAAAAACCTTGAATGTGGGGGAAGGATCTTTCAGGGCACAGGTAGTCTGAGGCACCAGCAAATCCACACAGGGAAGAGACCTCTGTCATCTCTTTAGCATGTCAAGCGGAGCTCACACCATACTGGACATCAGAGACTCCTGCACACAGGAGAGAAATTCTACCAGGGCACCGTCAAGAGACCAGACATTTTCTATTTCCTGCACACATCAGGGGTGTTTGGCCCCCAAGTATCCAGCTGCCCGTGTCTGGGGTAAGGACCCAGCAGCAGCCAATTGTGTGCATATCAGTTACACTGCTCCATTCGTTAGCAAACTGAGTTTTACACTCATCTACTTCGCCCTTCTGGGGCAGATTGTCTCATCCCCTGTTATTTCATGTTGCTGTGGGTTGTTGTTTTGTTGGGGGGGGGTTAGTACCTTTCCTAAAATATGAATGGATAGCGTGAGAGGGAATGACTCCGTAACCTGTTGGCCAGGGCATAGGTGCCAACTTCCTCTCTACCCAAGGAGGTGCTCAACCCCCTCCCCAGGCTCTGCCCCAGCCCTGCCCCCACTCCACCCGTTCCCTCAATCCTCCACCCCCACTCCACCCCTTCCCCCAGCCCAACCTCCACCCCGTCTTTTCCCACCCCTGTCCTGCCCCCTCCGCCAAGAGTGCCCTGACCCTGCTCCTCCCCCTCCCTCCACGTGCACGCCCCGGAGTTGATCCACAGCGGGCGGGAGGTGCTTGGAGGGAGGGGGAGGAGTTGGTCGGTGGGGCTGTCAGCAGGCGAGAGGCAGTGCAGCGGGGGGTGGGGGGGGGGGAAGCTTGGCTTAGCATCCACTAATTTTGCGGGAAAACCCACAGAGTTGGCGCCTATGGGTCAGGGACCTGCGAGGCCCAGTCTCTCAACAGGAGAGACTAAGGAAGCCCCACATCAGGATATCCCGTAGGTTGGTGACCACTCTCCTGTGGGAGAACCCTGTTCAAATCCTCTCTCTCCCTCAGGCAGAGAGGGGAAATCCAACCGGGGTCTCCCACATCCCAGGTAAGTGCTCTTACCACTGAGTTAATAGGTGGGTCGCACCACCTCCTCCTCCTCAGGCCATTATATGTGGAGAGAGACAGGTGTCTAACACAATCTCCCAAGCCTAAGCCACGAGTCTGCAGGAGAAGGGTTACACCCAGACTGTGGATCGTGAGCAGAGATAGGCCCTTGTCTCTATCGGACAGGACACACCCCTCTCATCAGCACCTCCCATTGGCTAGCTTAGGCTGCTCCCCTTGGAGCATGGCTCGCATTCTTGGGCACCTCTCTCGCCCCATTCATCATGCTTAAGTCAGGTTCTATGAATGCCATGGTTGTTCCAGGAATTTGCCAGGGTGCCTCAAAGTCAGGGAGTTGTGACGCTGAGCAGGGTAGAGCTGGGCCTAGAATGTAGTCTGGCCGGGATCGGTTCCTGGCCCTACGCTATTTAATGTTTTTATTAAAGACCTGGAAGGAAACATAAACAGATAAAGTTTGCTGACGACACAACTCTCAGGGAAGTGGGAAATAATGAAAGGGACAGGCCACTGACACAGAGCGATCTAGATCACTTGGTCGACTGGATGCAAGTAAACCACATGCGTTTTAATATGGCTCAATGTCAATGTAATACCATCTTGGAAAAAAGAACGTGGGCCATACTCACAGGGTGAGACACTCTATCCTGGGAAGCCGTGACTCTGAAAACGATTTTGGGGTTGTGATGGATAATCAGCTGAACATGTTGATCCAGGGATGGCCTAGGTAACACTTGGTCCTGCCATGAGTGCGGGGCACTGGACGAGATGACCTCTCAAGGTCCCTCCCAGTGAATGATTCTATGAGCTCCCTGTGCTATGTAGTAGCGAAAAAGGCTAATGAGATCCTTGGGTAAATAAACCAGTCTAGCACGTACGAGAAGGCAAGTTATATTGCCACTGTATTTGGCACTGGTGTGACCACTGTTGGAATACTCTATCCAGTTCTGGGGTCCACAATTCAAGAAGGATGTTGATAAATTGGAGAGGGGTCAGAGAAAAGACCCAAGAATAATTAAATGACTGAGAAACATGCCTTATATTGAAAGACTCAAGGAGTTCTCTTTCTGGTTATCAAAGAGGAAATTAAGTTGGTCATACCCTAGAAGTGCCTCTGTGAGTAGCAGAAAGTTGATAATATGGGGCTCTTCAATCTAGCAGACAAAGATCTAACAAGATCCAGTGGGTGGAAATTGAAGTTAGACAAATTTAGAATGGAAAAATTGCCCCATATTTTCACAGTGAGGGGAGTTAAAACACTGCAACAATTTATCAAGGACTGTGGTGGATTCCCCATCATTGGCAATTTTAAAAATCAAGATTGGATTCCCCCCGCCCAACCCCAAAAAGCTCTAGTTTACACAGGAATTAATTTAGGAAGTCCTACGAGCCGTGTATGAGGGATATCTGACTAGACAGCCATATAATTTGTAAATCTATACTTGGATATTCGTTTTGTTTGACATGAGCTCAGATTTATACTGGAGACTTTGTAAGACAAACGATCATTTGCCTTAATAGTGCTTTATTTTTGTTTTAGTTTTACCATGTCCACACTTTTGGCCATGAGATTTAGGTGTCATTTGAACAATGATTATTATAAATAATCTGGGCATGGACACGGCTGGTTGGGTGCGAGAGTCTCAGTCTGAAAGGCAAAGATTGATCTGGGGAAAGAAGTTGCTGCCTGACCCCTGCAGTGACATGAGATACAGACAGGAGGGGAGAAGATGGGAGATGGAGGGGAACAGAACTGGGGAACTGCTGGGTTTGCTCTTGAGAGCCAGACAGCTGAGGCTGAGAACTGTGAACTCGCTGCACTGGGGGCCAGAGAGAGACAGGAATTGTCCTGCGAGTGCTGGGGGAAGTTGTCCCTGAATTCTAAAGGATTGTGAACGATGCCACCAGCGGAGCAATAGGGAGGGGGCCATTCTCTGAAGAGGCCAAAGCTGGGCGGATCTGAGATGGGAGCCAGGGAAGTCCACAGACCTGGCCAGCCTTAAATTGAAGCCAAGCTGACTCCCATAACTGAGGCCAGAAGGCAATAAGGAGCCCAGCGGCTCACCCCTCCCCATTTACCACAGTGTCTTGTATGAGGATGACAGCGTCTTTCCTTCCTGACTCACCAGGGACATTCCCAGGGGGATAAACACCTTAGCTTGGCTTGGAGATGCCAACATTGCCATAAATTCACCCCGTCCTCTGCATCCCATTAACCTGAGCTCCCTGGGTTCCCACTTTCGCAGCATTTGCTTTTACGGCAGGATCTCAGCATCTCTCATGGGATCTCTGTTTCTCCCAGCTTGTAATGTATGGCTCTGTCACTGAGGCCTGCAGGAGCCGGGAACAGCCATGTGCAGGGCTGGGGCTGGAATGCACCATGCTGAACTGGACTGCGGGCAGACGGGGTGGTGGGTTACCTTTTATTTCTTGCTTTGAAATGACTAAAGTGGAATTTAGTTTCTCAGACTCCCCGTGTTTTTGCCTTGACTTTAACAGATTCCGCGGCTATCTGGAGGCCTCTTTGAGATGCTATTTTCCCCCCAGGCCGAGCACCAGAGAGTGCTGATGCGGGCTCTCCCAGCCTTCAGACTCTTCTGCGGGGAAAATCCCTGGTCTGTAGCGAAATCCCCTCTGGTTTTCATTTCCCAGTCACCTGCCTTCTGCAGAAGGAGAATCAATCAGTTTCTGAAGCCTGGTGGAGTAGCCATGGGGAGGAATGGTAAGGGGACAGGGAGCTATTTGTAGGAGACATCACGGGTGTTGCCACTTCTCTTTGCAGGACACTATCACCTGTCACTAGAGGGGAAGGTCCCCAACTTTCTTCCCTTATGGTTCTGCTCTGTCAGTTCTTCTGAACTCCCAGAGAGCGAAGGTCCCTGCTAGAATTATCCCAGTGTTGCATAGGAAACATATATTTTTGTAAAACCAGGTCTTTCTCAAAGCTGTCGCCAGTGAACTGGGCTTTCTAAAACAGTGGTTTTCAAACTGCGGGTCATGATCCAGTACTGGGTTGCGGCATGTAAGGCACTGGGTCACGGCAGCTCTGGTCAGCACCACCGACTGGGCCATTAAAAGTCCCATCAGCGGCGCTGCCCAGCTAAGGCAGACTAGTCCCTACCTGTTCCGACACTGCGCTGCGCCCCGGAAGTGGCCAGCAGCAGGTCCGGCTCCTAGGCAGGGGGGCCCCGGGGCTCTGTGCACTGCCCCCAACCCAAGCACTCCCATTGGCCAGTTCCTGGCCAATGGGAGCTGGGGGGGATGGGGCCTGTGGGCGAGAGCCGTGCAGACCCACTTGAGTACCTCCGCCTAGGAGCCGGACCTGCTGCTGGCCACTTGCAGGGTGCAGCATGGTCTGCTGTGCCAGGACAGGCAGGAAGCCTGTCTTAGCAATGCTGCTGCACCACTGACCGGGAGCCACGCGAGGTAAGCCTGTGCCCCAACCCTCTGCCCCAGCCCTGAGCCCCTCCCACAGCCCAACCCCCTCATCCCCATCTCCACTGGGTTGTGGGCATCAACAATTTTCTTCAACTGGGTCACCAGCAAAAAGTTGGAAAACCCCTGTTCTAAAACACTGGGTCCGGATGATCCTTGGTGCCAGTAAGGCTCAGCATCAAGGGGTGAGTTGGGGAGAGCTCAGGAGCTATGCCAGAGCCCAGCCCAGAAGGGCAAAGTCAACAAAGGGGTCACCCAGCGCCCCCCCGCTGCTCTGATCCCCATATGCCACTGCTTCAGTTTGTGTAACCTGCACCTGCTCCATATGGCACTTACTCCCCTCGCGTAGTGAATGTGTCACCAATAGCAATTGAGGATCCTGCGGTTGCCTCGGGTGTTGGCCGTATAGCTTAGCCAGTGGGGGCTCATCCATTTGGACAGAAAGGCCCCAGATTCGATCGGGATCGCCCAGGCTAAGGGCACGGCCTTCTATTTTAAAATTAAGACAAATAGGCTGAAAGGGACTCAAATCTCAGAGGTGGGCTCCTGCCCCTACAAATTTACCCACCCGCCGGCCTCTACCGTCATGAACATTTTACTTTGAAATCTGC
Organism: Eretmochelys imbricata; assembly: GCF_965152235.1. Classification (NCBI taxonomy): domain Eukaryota; kingdom Metazoa; phylum Chordata; order Testudines; family Cheloniidae; genus Eretmochelys; species Eretmochelys imbricata. The sequence goes on from NC_135585.1 coordinate 51,351,222, forward strand.
GGGGTCACTGGCAGCAGTCAAGCGAAGCAGGTCAGCGTTAGTGTATACAGGATCGGCGCCTTCGGTTTCCATGTTTGTGGGCCTCTCTGGGCGTTGATTTTAGACCTGTTCCTCATTCTTCTTAGCCTAGGCACAGTCGGCCTCAGGCGGCTCATGACCAGGATTTACTCCCGAATTTGGTCCGCTGGTTGGATCATTCACTTTCCTGGCCTGGGGTCAGGTACGGCAACGTGAACGCTGATCCACACCCCCCAGTTCCCCATTCATTCCTTACTCTGACTATTCATTGGAATGGGATTAGGATGAGTCTTGTGGTTGATTTTATTCCTGAAGCATGGAAAGACGCCGCCCAGCCAAGGCCCATTGCAGGAGGCACGGTGGATACACACCACTCGAGACAACTCGCGCCTGTCTACGTAGACCAGGGGTGGGCAAACTTTTTGGCCCAAGGGCCATATTGGGGTTCCAAAACTGTATGGCAGGCCGGGTAGGGAAGGCTGTGCCTCCCCAAACAGCCTGGCCCCCGCCCCCTATCCACCCCCTCCCACCTCCTGCCCCCTGATGGCCCCCCTCAAAACCCCTGACCCATCCAATCCCCCCCTGCTCCTTGTCCCCTGACTGCCCCCTCCCAGGATCCCCTGCCCCTAACCACCCCCCCCGAACCCCACTCCCTATCCAACCCCCCTGCTCGTCCCCTGACTGCCCCGACCCCTATCCACAGCCCCGCCCCCTGACAGCCCCTGCGGGACTCCCACGCCTCTCCAACCGCCCACTGTTCCCCGTCCCCTGAACGCCCCCTCCGCCCCGAACCTCTGCCCCACCCAACCGCCCCCTGCTCCCTGTCCTCTGACTGCCCCCTGGAACCCCTTGCCCCTTATTCAACCCCCCCCCACTCACCTCCCCCTTACCATGCTGCTCAGAGGAGCAGGACTGGCCGTGCCGCCCGGCTGGAGCCACCCACCCCGCCGCGCGGCCTGGCAGGAGTTCGCAGCCCCACCGCCCAGAGCGCTGGGGGCACGGGGAGCTGAGGCTGTGGGAGGGGGTTCTGTGGGGGAGGGGCCAGGGGCTAGTCTCCCTGGCCGGTACAGTCGGGGTGCTGTACAAACTGTAAATCCTGTGTATAATGGAATTAATCCACGTCAAGCCGGGAGTGGGGAGGGGCGATATCACCCCTAGTTCCAGCCCCTATGCCTTTATAGTGAAAATTTAGGCACCCAGTGATTTTAGGTGCCTGTAGGGTTTTTGGATCACACTAATGTCTGAATCTGGGATTTAGGCACCTAGGGCCAGATGTTCAGGTGTATTTAGGCACCTAACTCCCATGGGTTTGCGTATTTGGCTCTGAACAGGAGTTAAATCTCAGCAGAGCCCAGGGTTGCCCCAGGGGGGGCTAGTTCCAGCCACCAGAGAAAATCCCACCTGGGCTGGGCACAGAGGGAGATTTCAGGAGGGTTCGCTCCACAGCTTGGGGGAGCAGCATCTGGTGAGTCCAGGCTCCGGGTTCCCTCCTCTGGGCAGGAACAGAGCCCTCTGCAGACAACAGCTGATGAAATCCCCTCCAGGCCCCCGCCACAAAGTCCATGTCCCTGGAAAATGTACTCCCCCCCCTGCAGCTCATGGCTCCGAGCAGCCCAGCACCCTTCTGTCCCCTTCGATTTTGGGGAGCCTCTGGAACAATCACAAGTCTCAATAAAAAAAAATCCCCCTTTTCACTGGGGATCTTGCAGTCTCCCCCTGCCATCCCCCATGGACACGGAGGCTTGGGGGCTCGAACTTCCCTGAATACTGGGAGAGGCGGCCCATGTCTAAGAGACCTGAAACCCTCCCCAGAGGTGGGAGCCTGGAGCCAGGTGGCTGCAGCGTGGGGGGTTTATCGCTAGGACCCAGGAGGAGCTGGGGATGGAGCCATGGCTGGGGTCATGCAGCCCTGGCAGCAGGAAGTGAATTGCACTGGCCGTGTGAATGAATTTCACGTTCCCGGCGCTGTCCCTTTTGCAAGAGCCCCAGCTTAGCGGGGGCTGCACCTGGGAGAGGTGGCTTGCAAAGGAGTAACATTCCCGCTGCTCCCCCAGGAGACTCTCCCCGTGCAGAGACCCCCAGCCTGGCCAGGACACCCCATAAAGGGAAGACCACCCGCCCTGAGCAGCCCCTGGTCTCAGTGAGGGCACCGCTTGGAGGGAAGGTAAGGGGGTGAGCGGTTACACTCATTCTCCAGTTACACTATCTCAGCCCCTTGTTCCGTTCCCTGAGGAGTTTAGTGGAAGTGATCAGCCCAGCCTGTTGTTATATCCCTGGGTTTTTGTACTTTTCTGCTGGTGGTGAATTTGCCCATCTGTCCTAGCAACTGGGGAATCCGCGTGCAACGCGTGTGTTCCACACACACACAACCCACCGATCAGAGGCTCAGCTGGCGTAAATGAAGTCGATGGAGCTATGGCCGGATTCCCATCCGCTGGGGATCTGGTCCCGTCCACTCCAGTGTGGCACAATGGCATACGTCTGCCAGCGGGAGGATCTGGCCTGACAAATTTGTATTTACAGGCCGTGCTTATTGGAGTACCAATCTGGACTCCTTCAGAGTCAGCAAATGCCAGACAAAGTGACATACAAACAAACCGCAAAGGGGAAAGCCCCACCAGCTCAAGTCAAAAAAGTCAAGTAAGGGTTATCTCAGTATTACTTGTGAAAGGCTGTAAAGTCCAGCGCTCACAGTCGGGCCGCGTTAATTCCGCCCCCTTATGTGTGGGCATCAGGATCCAATCGCTAATGACAGACTCACATGCTGCACCCTTCATGAACGCAGGACCGCGTGTCATCCGGTCCTCATTTTGTGCTTTTAGCCCTCTCATCTATAACATGTCCCCGTTGGCACTTTGATACTAAGGAAATCTCCCCATCTCTGTGGAATTCCAGGGGACCCACGGTTTGTCTCAGGGACACTAAAGGGGTGAGGTTTTTCTAAATTATTAACTATTCCCCACCAAACACACTCTTCCCTGCCCTCCTCGGCACGCTCTCCTCCCGTTTCCCTCTAACTATCCACCGGTGATGTAAAACCACCTCAGCTTTTGCCTTATCCTGGCTAACTAGCCAGGTGGTATAAGTCTTTTCCGAGTTTCCTGTCTCATTTATTGAACACTGACATAAAATCTTCTCAAAAGTCACCAATTTTTCTTCTCTAATGACTGGTTAAAAACATAAGAGCTGCTAAACTGGGGCAGAGCAATGGTCCATCTCGCCCGATATCCTGTCTCTGGCAATGGCCAGTACCAGAGCTTCAGAGGGCATGAGAACCCACCCCATCTTCCCCTCCTGGCTTCTGGCAGCCACAGCTTTAGTGTTCCCTCGAGCATGGGGTTGCATCTTTAACCATCTTGGCTACTAGCCATTGGTGGACCTATCCTCCATGAACTTTTCCAATTCTTTTTTGAACCCTAGTATAGTCTTGGCCTTCACAACATCTTCTGGCAAGGAGTTCCACAGGTTAATTGTGCATTGTGTGAACAAGTACTTCTTCTTGTTTGCATTAAACCTGGTGCCTATCAGTTTCATTGAGTAACCCCTGGTTTTTGCACCATGGGAAAGGGTTAATAACACTCTTCTATTCACTTTCTCCACACCGTTCATGGCTTTATAGACCTCTGTCATATCCCCCTTAGTCGTCTCTTTTCTAAGGTGAGCAGCCCTAATCTTTTTAGTCTTTCATCATATGGAAGCCATTCCACACCCTTGATCATCTTCGTTGCCCTTATCATAGAATACAAGGACTAGAAAGGACCTTGAGAGGTCATCTAGTCCAGCCCCCTGCACTCATGGCAGGACTAAGTATTATCTAGACCATCCCTGACAGGCGTTTGCCTAACCTGCTCTTAAAAATCTCCACTGTCAGAGATTCCACAACCTCCCTGGGCAATTTATTCCAGTGCTTAAACACCCTGACAGTTAGGAAGATTTTCCTAATGTCCAAGCTAAACCTCCTTTGCTGCAATTTAAACCCATTGCTTCTTGTTCTAGTCTCAGAGGTTAAGAAGAATAATTTTTCTCATTTCTCCTTGTAACAACCTTTTATGTACTTGAAAACTGTTATCAAGTCCCCTCTCAGTCTTCTCTTTTCCAGATTAAACAAACCCATTTTTTTTCAATCCTCCCTCATAGATTGTGTTTTTTAGACCTTTCATCATTTCTGTTGCTCTTCTCTGGATTTTCTCCAATTTGTCCACATCCTTCCTGAAATACAGTGCCCAGAACTGGACACGATACTCCAGTTCAGGTCTTATCAGTGCAGAGTACAGCGGAAGAATGACTTCTCATGTCTTGCTTACAATACTCCGGCTAATATATCCCAGAACGATGTTTGCTTTTTTTGCAATAGTGTTACACTGTTGACTCATATTTAGCTTGTGATCCACTATGATCCCCAGATTCCTTTCCACAGTACTCCTTCCTAGGCAGTCATTTCCCATTCTGTAGGTGTGCAACTGATTGTTCCTTCCTAAGTGGAGTACTTTGCATTTGTCCTTATTGATTTTCATCCTATTTACTTCAGACCATTTCTCCAGTTTGTCCAGATCATTTTGAATTATAACCCTATCCTCCAAGGCACTTGCAACCCCTCCCAGCTTGGTATCGTCCGCAAACTTTATAAGTGTACTCTCTATGCCATTATCTAAATCATTGATGAAGATATTGAACAGAACTGGACCCAGAACTGATCCCTGTGGGCCCCCACTCATTATGCCCTTCCAGCATGACTGTGAACCACTGATAACTACTCTCTGGGAATGGTTTTCCAACCAGTTTTGCACCCACCTTATAGTAGCTCCATCTAGGTTGCATTTCCCTAGTTTGTTTACAAGAAGGTCATGCGCAATAGTATCAAAAGCTTTATTAAGACGATGTTGAAGTAAAAAGAAAACAGTACAGATTTTAAGCATAGAAGTTTCTGGTTATCAGGGAATAAGGTACAGGTTATCAAGGGGTGCGAAATTCGGTTTAGGAACGGGTGGCGTAAGGAATACCTAATCTGCAATCTCCCCGATTGGGGATAAAAGGTTAACAGGTCAAAGTACAGACATTGAGATATGGGGGTATATTATTCATATAATGGCTATGTTCAGGTGTGGAGTATAATGAGTGGATACGATGATGAGGCTGGATCTACCCTCATTTGGTGGGATTTAATGTTCAGTGAGTTTATGGTTCCTGTTCATATGGTCCCATGGAAAAAGTTTCTCAGTCCCTTTTCCATAGTCGATGCACGATGTCGTACCGGCTCCCACCTCCTGGTGCTGTCGGTGGCCGGTGATGTGTTCGATGTAGATGTCCCTGGACCATCGGATGGTGTCCGAGACCATGAGGTGCCGCATGAGCCGTGAATAGCGTCGACCAATCCCACAGGTCCACAGCACACGCTCGTGGCACGGGTCCCAAGCGCCCAGGGCTCCGACGATCAGGGCATCCATCTGCACCTCGTAGCCCTTCGCTCTCAGGGTGTCGGCCAGGGGGGCGTATTTTTCCAGTTTACGAGCTTGCGCTGTTCTCGAAGGAGACCGTGACATCGACGAGGATGATCTCGGTGACGACCACGTCAGGTCGCAACTGGCTGTCAGTACCAGGGATGGCGCAGTCAACGGCGACCTCCCGCAGGCGCGGTCCGATGGCTTTCACCGGGCGGTTCTGGATGGCGTTGTGGTGCAGCTGCCAGGCTCTGGAGTGGGGCTTGCAGCTGCACAGGACGTGGGGCAGGGTCTCGTTGGAGTAGCCGCACTTCCTGCAACGCTTGTCTCGGTTCCCGTGGCGGACGGCTCCGTTGAGCAGGACGCAGTTGAGCCGGGCACGGTGGATGAACCGCCAGTCGGCAAAACAAGTGAAGCCGCCCCTGGGGAGGAAGTGGTTGCTGGCGTCCCACTTGCTGGTCAGTTCGAAGGCTTTACCCTGGTCCGGTTTACGCTTGAGGGTTTCCATGTACAGTGAGTGGATGCCTGCCTTCAGGGTCCTCTCCAGGATGCCCCTCAGGGTGATGATGGTGTTGTCATCGGACCTGATCTGCGGCACCAGGACTCCCAGCTCCTGGCGCTCCTCGCACCACTCCCAGCGGCAGCCGATGCGCTTCCCCAGGCGATGAGTGGCATTGCGAGCGCGGGACCACAGTGAAGCGATGTCGCGCCCGTCCCGTCCAAATTCGCCATCCAGGGAGCCGTTCAGGAAGGTGGCGATGTCGGGGCTCTGCTGATCCACTTCTTTGTTGCGTCATGGAGGGCGTTTGCCGCGATGTTCCTTACCATGGCGTCGGGACACATCAGCAGGCAGAAGGCATGGGTGATCACCGCGATGTCACACAGGTCGCCCATGCGGGGGACATTGGCACCGCCATGCCTGTGAGCGATGTAGATCAGCTCGTTGCTGGCTCTCTGGGGAAGGAACAGCCACTTCTTCACCAGCTGCCGGACGATCTTGTCTGCCTTGTTGAGGGGTACCTGCTCCACGGCGGATCCCCTTAGGACGAACGAGATGCGGGGAATCAGGAAGGTGTTCAGGGCATTTATCTTCTGCCACAGTGCTAGCAGGGAGGCATTGATCTTGGTGGCATCCTGCAAGATCTCCTGGATGGTGTCCTCGGGTGTCTGCCGGACACGGAAACCCGTTGGCATGTGTCATAAATATAAAGGGAAGGGTTAACCCCTTGAAAATCCCTCCTGGCCAGAGGAAAAATCCTCTCACCTGTAAAGGGTTAAGAAGCTAAAGGTAACCTTGCTGGCACCTGACCAAAATGACCAATGAGGAGACAAGATACTTTCAAAAGCTGGGAGGAGGGAGAGAAACAAAGGGTCTGTGTCTGTCTGTATGCTGCTTTTGCCGGGGATAGAACAGGAATGGAGTCTTAGAACTTTTAGTAAGTAATCTAGCTAGGTATGTGTTAGATTATGATTTCTTTAAATGGCTGAGAAAAGAATTGTGCTGAATAGAATGACTATTCCTGTCTGTGTGTCTTTTTTATAACTTAAGGTTTTGCCTAGAGGGATTCTCTATGTTTTGAATCTAATTACCCTGTAAGGTATCTACCATCCTGATTATACAGAGGTGATTCCTTTACTTCTATTAAAAGTCTTCTTGTAAGAAAACTGAATGCTTTTTCATTGTTCTCAGATCCAAGGGTTTGGGTCTGTGGTCACCTATGCAAATTGGTGAGGATTTTTACCAAACCTTCCCCAGGAAGTGGGGTGCAAGGGTTGGGAGGATTTTGGGGGGAAGACCTGTCCAAACTACGTTTCCCAGTAAACCCAGTTAAAGTTTGGTGGTGGCAGTGGAGATCCAGGGTCAAAGGACAAAATTAATTTGTACCTTGGGGAAGTTTTAACCTAAGCTGGTGAAAGTAAGCTTAGGAGGTTTTCATGCAGGTCCCCACATCTGTACCCTAGAGTTCAGAGTGGGGAAGGAACCTTGACAGCATGCCTAGGTGCTGGTACACCTACCCCTCTGCCAGGGGGATGACAGGCTCGCCCTGGATCTGGAACCCTGTCGTCTGCGCCAAGTCCCTTTTGCTGTCGTCAATGTAGAGAGTTGCGCACTTCTTTGCACTGAAGCGGAGCCGCATCCAATCGGCAGCTCGACTGGTGGCATCTAGCATACGTTGGAGGTTCTCTGGGTCGTCCGTGGTCAGGACCAGGTCATCCGCGTAAGCCAGGACGCTCGCCCTCTCACTGTGGAGGTTGAAGCCATCTGTGCCATTGGAGATCGCTCACAGCAAGGGCTCCATGGTGAGGTTAAAGATGATGGGACTTTGGGGAAACTACACTTTGATCTTAGCTTCAAGGAGCCAAGAAGCAATCGCTTCCCCACTATCCACAAGACTTGTTACCCTGTCAAAGAAAGCTATCAGGTTGGTTTGACACTGATTTGTCCTTGACAAATCCATGCTGACTGTTACTTATCACGTCATTATCTTCTAGGTGTTTGCAAATTGATTGCTTAATTATTTGCTCCATTATCTTTCCGGGTACACAAGTTAAGCTGACTGGTCTGTATTTCCCTGGATTGTCCTTATTTCCCTTTTTATAGATGGGCACTATATCTGCCCTTTTCCAGTCTTCTGGTATCTCTCCCATACTCCATGACTTTTCAGAGATAATCGCAAATGGGTCAGATATCTCCTCAGTCAGCTCCTTGAGTAGTCTAGGATGCATTGCATCAGACCCTGGTGACTTGAAGACCTCTAACTTGTCTAATTTCAGAGTAGCAGCCGTGTTAGTCTGTATCCGCAAAAAGAAAAGGAGGACTTGTGGCACCTTAGAGACTAACCAATTTATTTGAGCATAAGCTTTCGTGAGCTACAGCTCACTTCATGCAACCGATGAATTGGGCTGTAGCTCACAAAAGCTTATGCTCAAATAAATTGGTTAGTCTCTAAGGTGCCACAAGTCCTCCTTTTCTTTTAACTTTAACTTGTTCGTTCCCTATTTTAGCCTCTGATCCTACTGCATTTTCACTGGCATTCGCTATGTTAGACGTCCAATCACCACCAACCTTCTTGGTGAAAACTGAAATAAAGCTTCTGGGAACCGTTTCCAGTTCCACCAATGAAGAAGGGCCACTCCTTTGATTTTGCTCTTTTCTGGAGTTTGGCTTAGGACTCTGTTACTGAGAGGGTTTAAAACGGTCTCGGAGGGGGGTGGGTTAGTGCTGGTGGGAGGGGTTGGAATAAAATGAGCTGGTGTTTTCCCAGCGTCACAGATTCTAGAAAGTGTGTCTGTTGGGAGAGAGCCTGGGGTGAACTGGAGCGTGAAATGGACGAAAGCCCCCTGGTGAAACCTCCCCAAGCACCATTCTTTCCCCGACAGGGCTGCAGGGAAGGGAAATGACAGCAGCAGATTCGGTGCAGGTCGGGGATTTTCAGCAGGGTTTTGCTCGAGAAGAAGGGGCGGAAAATACACGCGTCCAGGTGGGAACCAGGGTGGATTCACTTGCTGGAACTGTTTGGTCTGGGCCTTGATTTTTAGAACAGGGGCCATTGGGAGAGGGTAGAACGCCCCCCATTTCTAGAACAGGGAACAACCCCACCTGCACGAGGCTGGAGAAATTTACCAGACTCTCAGGGCTGCAGCCTGAACCTAGTAGCCAGAGGCAGCCAACAGGGAGGTCCAGGGACAGATGCTCACATCTAGCTCCTAGGAAAGGGGAAGGGTTGCTGGGGTTTCTCTTCCTGTACCCTTTTCGGGGGGTCTGTCTCCCATATCAGCCTCTGGCTAGTAGGTATGTGATGGACATGAAGCTCCTACCCTCTTTCATTGGTCTTTCACTCTCTCTCTTTCTCCCCAATCTGCAGCCTCCTGGCTGCTCTGAGCAGGGTGGGGGTGGGCTCCTGCTACTCTGTTGTCCCCCCCGCCCCCCAGCTTCCATTTTATGGGTCCTCCTCCGCCGTGACTAGTGGGATTGTGGCTGGGGCAGCAGGTGCTGAGTCGGGGACTCTTGTTGTTCCAGGGGCCGGTGACCTTCGAGGAGGTGGCTGTGTATTTCACCCAGGGGCAGGGGGCTCTGCTGGACCCTGCTCAGAGAGCCCTCTACAGGGACGTCATGCAGGAGAACTACGAGACGGTGACCTCGCTGGGTAAGGGCTTCCCATCCTCTCTGCTATTAGAAGCTGTGAGATCTGTGATGTTGCCATTTCTGGTCTTTCTCAATCAATTAGATTTCAGGGGTATGAGCCCCACTGTCCCCAGGCCTCCTGGGAGAGAGACGTCCCTCTCCACCCCACTCCCATGGGACAGGGGAGTTAGCAAGGTAAAGGAGATGATAATTCGTTCCCATCCCCACAGCTTTCAAAGGGGTAGAAGCAGCGCCTTGACCTGCCAGTATTAATTCTCACTCACATACACAATCCCTGTCCCCTGCCCTTCCTGGGACGAGCTCCATCCATGGGCAGGGCGCCGGGCTCTGCAGGTTTAGCAGTAGGCAGGGGCTGACAAGCACAGCTGTGTGTGCACCAGCAAATTCCCCAGGGTGCAGATCCTGGAAACTCGTACTGAGAGACGAACACATCCCCTGCCTTTGACTTGGGGGCTCAGTGACCATGTTCCCATCCACTCAGATTCCCTCTCCCCCCAGCCCAGCGCGGGGTCAGGTTAAGATCAGGGGATGTTCTTTGTGACAAATCCTCTCCCAATGCCTGACATGCCCTAATCTCACCTGATTTCACCCCTTGAGCAGGATTTCCCCTTCCCAAACCTGAGCTGATCGCCCAGCTGGAGCGAGGGGAAGAGCCGTGGGTCCCAGATCTCCAGGCCTGTGAGGAAAGGGAGAGCCCGAGGGGCGCCCGCACAGGTGAGGAATCGATGAAATGAGCACAAACCACCCGGGGAGTGAAGGAAAAAGCTGGGACTCCCACAAATGTGCTGTGAGCAAGAGCCCTCTGTTCTGCCTCCTCTCACCCAGGTCAGGGCTGTAGCCATCAGGGCTCACTTCCTCCTGGCAGGTGTCACTCACAGCTTCACGCTCACCCTGGCTTCCAGCTGGCAGGAGTTCCCTCCCTGACTTTACTTCCCCCTTGCTGTTTGGCTGGGATGTGGAGGCAGCATCAAATATCTCCATCTTTCCTCTAGTTATTGTGTTGTTCACCCTCTTCTCTGTTCTCCTGTTGTTTCTCTCTGGCACTGGGAGTGACTCCTGTCTGGATCCTCTCTCTCTCTGTCCCAGCAGGTGACGGGAGGGTGAGTGAAAACACAGAGGAGAATCTGCAGCAGGAAGGTCCTGAGCAAGTGGAACCACACAGGATGTTTTTGGGAAGATCTGAAGGGAATTTTACACAGGAGCGGCGAAAAGCCTGGGGAAATGGGCACAGGCCAGAGATGCAGCTGGGAACTCATCCAGGGCAGAAAGTGGGTAAATCCACCGATCATGGGGGAGTTTGCAAAGACCCCAAGGAAACCACAGCCCAGCAGAGAATCCCATCAGGAGTGAGAGACAACACATGCTCCGAGTGTGGGAAAAGCTTCAATCGGAGCTCAAACCTTATTTCACATCAGAGACTCCACACTGGAGAAAGGCCTTTTAAATGCCTTGAGTGTGGGAGAAGTTTTAATCAGCGGGAGCACCTCGTTAGGCATCAGAGGCTCCACACCGGAGAAAAGCCCTATAAATGCCTGGATTGCGGGAAAAGCTTCATTCAGAGCTCCCAGCTTATTACACACCAAAGAGTCCACACGGGAGAGCGACCCTACAAGTGCCCAGAGTGTGGGAAAATGTTTAGTGATGGCTCAGCCTTTATTAACCATCGGAGAATCCACACGGGAGTTAAACCCCATAAATGCCTCAACTGTGGGAAAAGTTTCAATCGGAGCTCAACCCTGGTTAGACATCAGAGAACCCACACGGGAGAGAAACCCTTTATATGCCTGGAGTGTGGGAAAAAGTTCAGTGACAGTTCAGCCCTCATTGCGCATCAGAGACTCCACACTGGGGATAAACCCTTTAAATGCTCTGACTGTGGGAAAAGTTTCTTTCAACTCTCGCGGCTCCTTGCCCATCAGAGAATCCACACGGGCGAGAACCCCTATAAATGCTTCGAGTGTGGGAAAAGGTTTAATGACAACTCAAACCTTATTACACACCAGATTATCCACACGGGAGAGAGACCCTACAAATGCCTGGACTGTGGGAAAAGCTTCAGTCGCAGCTCGCATCTTATTACACATCACAGAACCCACACAGGAGAGAGACCCTATAAATGCCTGGACTGTGGGAAAAGCTTCAATCAGAGCTCAAACCTAATTACACATCAGAGACTCCATACAAGAAAGAAACCTTGACTGTGGTAGAACTTTCAGTTGGGGCTCTGGTCACATGAGACATCAGCAGATCCATACAGGGGAGACACCTTTTAAATGTCCTTGGAGTGGAAAATGCTTCAAGCAGACCTGCACCATAGTGGACCACAGAGACCCCATGAAGTATCCATTTCCTAGTTCCCACACACATTAGTGGCTTTTGGTTCTCCGGGATAGCTGCCTGAAACAGGAAAATCTTTTCCGGTGAAAAAGTTTGTGGGTTTGAAAAGATTTTCATCCTGAATCTGGACAAAAAGTAAAAAAAAACTCAAAAAATGATCACCAAAGAGGTCTTTCAGGAGCAAAATGGAATTTTTCAGCTTCCTGGCTGCCCATCTGGTAGGCGCTTGGCAATTTCACTTTCGCCTTGCATTCAGGAAGTTAAATTGACTTGATTGTTCAGCTAGCCCATGCTCTGTGCGCTATCCAACTTTTTAAATGCCAAATGGCTTTTCAGGTTTAATGACCACCTGAGAACATACCCAGGGAGTCGAATCTCATGCTTGGTCTACGCTACATACTTACTTTGGTATAACTACATCATGCAGGGGTGTGAAAAATCCACACCCTAGGGGAAAAACAGCAGGTGCTCAGCACCCACCAGCCACCTGAGCTCAGCTCCCCCCATTTCCCTCCCCCCCTGTGCTTCCTACCTGCCGTGGAGGGGGAGGAGGAGCGGGAGCAGGGAAAGGAGAAGCGAGGGCGGGGCGTGCTCAGAGGAGGGGGAGGAATGAGGCAGGAAGATATGGAGTGGGGGTGGGAAGAGGCCGGGTGGGGCCTTGGGGGAAGGAGTGGAGTGGGGGCAGGGTCTGGGGCGGAGCGGGGGGTCGAGCACCCCTGGGGAAATTAGGGAAGTCGGCACCTCTGTACAGCTTCACTCGCCAGACGGAAGTCAAGGCACACTCTGGTCCCTGGCTCGACTGCGGGCTTCAGCCTCGGCTTTCTGGCGGCTCGCCTCAGTGACTGCACCAGCCTTGATCTGGCTTCTCCAAACGGAGCGGTTGTAGGCAGGGCTCTCCCAGCTGTCAGTGGGAATGCTTGAATTTCCTGAGGCCTTGCTTGACTTTGTTGCTGTATCAGAGCTTTGGCCTTCCTCTACGTTGCGGGTGGTTCTTAAGTTGGCCATAGAGCATACCACTGATTTTGTCGCTTCTCCTTTCATCTGTCAAGATGTTGGATGGCCACCTCACTGGGTCATGTGCCTGGACTAATTTAGCTATGTTATTGTCTTACAGGTCTTGAGGCTTGTAGGCTCATTGCATTTCTATCTTAACACATACTGATAGGCTACATTCATTCCATAGTTGCTTAGGTCTAACTCGGGCTTTGGGTGTCACAGTGCTTTTACCAGATGCTTAAAAGTGAGGCGTTGTGATAGGGAGCAACACAATGCCTTGCTCTTCTTTTGTGTATTCGGGCCAGAGCTGCTTGGGGCACAGGACTGGCCCGAGAGGCAGGCTTGGAGATTTTGAGCCGGGAAACCGCCTGCCGTTGTTTGTTCCTGTTGTGTCCTGGGAAATGCTCCCATGTGTACGCTCTTTGGAAATAAACGGGACTAAAATAATTAGTTTATCCTGCTAATGGAAACGGCCCGTCAATGCCCATAATACTGGCTAGCAAAAGGGGCAACTCTGGTGTCAGAATGCCAAGGGTTGTGCGTGCCCCATTGCCCCATACCAGGATCTCCTGTTCTCTCTCCGGCCAGGGGCTCTTTGTGCCCCCCATTTCTCTCTCCCCCCATACCAAGGTTCCCCATTCTGCCCTTTAGGCTGGGGACTCTGTGTGTCTCCACTGTCGTTTTCTGCCCCCCTGACAGGGGTCTCTGTGTTATTCCTCCCACACGCCTGTGTTCCTTTTTTTTTTTTCTCCTCACCCTCCAAAGTGCCTTTATTTTCCAGCATGTACACTGCTGTGCTCAGCCCTGCCAGTCTGGACCAGTTGATCTGGGCTCTGAGACTGGCTGCGGTGGAGTTTTTGATTGCAGCGTAGACGTACCCTAAGTCCTCTTTGTGGATCTAGCCCTATGGTCCCACCCCAGAGGCAGCCGCATCTCCGTGCTCACTCCTCAGTCCCACCTGTGTCCCCTGCACTATCCTCTCCTCCATCCCATCGGGGGAATGACTCAGGGCAATACCGTAATTTGCCTCCAAAACAAGAAGTTGGTGCAGTTAAAAAGGGAGGAGGGGAAATCCCCTCAGATCAGAGGTGGGTTTTATATCAATATTCCAGAAATACAGAGGAAATGACAAAATCTGAGAGAATTCAATAATGAAGGAATGGGCAAAATCTGAGGGGATTTTGTGTCCATCCCTTATCATCAGAGAGGAGAACTGGGGGGTACCCAAGAGCCATGTGTGGATGTGAGGCTGGGGAAGGGGACCCAGACCCATGGGCTGTGTGCGGGTGTCAGGCTGGGGAAGGAGGCCCAGACCCCAGGGCCGTGTGTGGGTGTGAGGCTGGGGAAGGGGCCCAGACCCCAGGGCCGTGTGTGGGTGTGAGGCTGGGGAAGGGGCCCAGACCCCAGGGCCATATGCTGGTGTCAGGATGGGGAAGGGGCCCAGACCCCAGGGCCCTGTGCTGGTGTCAGGATGGGGAAGGGGGCCCAGGCCCCAGGGCCGTGTGCTGGTGTCAGGGTGGGGAAGGGGGCCCAGACCCATGGGCATGTGCGAGTGTGAGGCTGGGGACATAGATGCATGAAAGGGGTGACATCTGAGGGGAATTTACATTAATATTCAATAAATAATTGAAAAATGCTGATTCTCCCTCCGGCCCTGCCATTGCTGCGGGTAGCAGGGAGCCAGAGCTGATGCTGCTTTGACAGGAGATTGAGTGGGTGAGGAAATGGAGCTGGAAGGGAAGCTGTGGATGGATTCTCCATCTCTTGATGTCATCAGATCAAGACTGGATGCCTTGCCGGAAGATCTGCTTTAGCCAGACACAAGTTATTTGGGCTCAATATAGGAGTATCTGGGTTAAACTTTTAATGGCGTGTGATAAACAAGACTCCTGACCCGTCACTCCAGGGGCCCAGGAGTCACTGGTCTTCACAGAAATCTGCATCGGCGCCTATGGCTGTCCGCTAGGTTATTTCCTAAATAACCCACATCCTTTCCTCTCATTCGTATTGCCTGGCGTTGGGCGGTACTTGGCCGGTGACCCTTTAACCAGGTGATTCTGATCACTCCCATCATTATTCTCTCCTCCTCGGTTTTTACTACCCCACTGATCATCGGCATCTTGCCTGGGCCTCACTGGGGTCGTCCCCTTCATATTTTGAAGCAGGCTCTAGCTCAGTGGGGTCCCAACTTTTCCTGTCACGCTCACCCTTACCAGCAATGGAATCTGTCTGCGTCCCCCCCTCCATTACTGCACTGTTGGCTCAGCAGGGGAGCTTGGGCTGGAGGCGGAGCTGGGGGGCAGAACGGGGGATGAGGGTGGACAAGCAATGAAGGCAGAGCAGAGTTGGGGCTGGAGCTGGGCTGCGGGCCAGAAGTGGGGCCTGGATCAGAACCGGGGCAGGAGTGGAGTCATGGCCGGGGCCAGGAGTGGATCCAGGGACCGGGACTGAGCTGGGGGTCAGGGGAAGGAGGCAAGTCAGAGCAGAGCTAAAGGCAGAGCAGGGCTAGGTGGCGCTCCCTCCCTGCTCTCTTTGGGGGTGGCCCGGGCCCCACCATGCCCCCTTTGAATATTCCTCCATGCCCTTTTAGGGGGGTGCGCCCCACAGTCTGGGGACCACAGCTCTAGCTGCCAGCTTGGGGCTCCAGCACTGGGAGTCTGGTCAGTGTACCCAGCCCTGCCCAGAAGGTTTGTTTTCCCTTACAGAAATGGAGAAGTCATGCCCCAGAATAGATTGACCACCTCCCATGAAGTCTGTCAGCTCCTGTCCTCCCTCCCTTCCTAACCCTGCATGTTTCCTGCCCCTCCCTTTCTCTAGTATAAAACCACCAGCAGTTCCCTGGAAATCCCCTTCCTGAGCCAACTTCACCACAGCCATTTCCGTCCCTCCGTCAGGAGGAGGCGCTGATCGGGTGTGAAAAGTGAAGTTATTCTTCAGCCTGTTAGGGTGACTGAGAACGGTGATGGGGAACGTTTCAGAAGGGGTGTGAGTCCGTTTCACACCCCGATGCTCCCTGCGGTGTTTTTTGTTTTGTTTTTGCTGCAGACAGAGGTCCTAAACTTTGCATGAGGGAAAATTTTAGGTCACTTTATTACATGGCAGATGCAGCCCCTCCTACCAGGGTGAAAACCACTGAGATGCTTTTAAATCCTCCCACAGACAGGGTGGCTGAACGAAAGCAAGAAAAGAGCAGAATCAAAGGAGCTGCTTTGGGGGAATCTTGTATCTTTAGATAATTCAACAGCAAAAATTAGTGACATTTGAGAGGCTTTTATGTCAGTAGTTGGTAATTAAAAGAAAAAATAAGAAAATCTCAGGTTTGCATAATTTCGCTGAGTAGACGGGAAAAGGGTTGTATATCAATAATGGATACCTAGAGGGAAAAATAAGCAATTTATGCAGATACTCATAATGCATAAATAGAGAGAATGGATTATAATGGGAGGGGATTTTTTATCAAAATCAGTTACAAGTTGGGAGTCCCAGCACCACTGTGCTGAAATTCCCTCCGAAACCTCTTTCCACTCGGCTTCCCAAAAACTCAGTTCAACTCCCAACTTCGTCCCTCGCGTTTTTTATTGAGCATCCAGCCAGGCTACGCTGAGCTAATTAAATATAAACACAGGAAGTAAATGCAGGGGACAATGCGAATCCAAAATTACACGCAACCCTCTCTCTTTATATACGTTTGTCCATCTCTTTGCCTTCACTTTACGTTGCATCGCCCATGTTAAAACTGGCGCAGTTACTTCGCAAACCCCGATCTCTGCACCGCACGTTCTGGCCATGCACTGCACGTGTTCACCCTACGCCTCCCCTTGCTTGTACGTTCCTAACTTATCTTGCTCGCTGTGATCTTGTTCCTAAGAAATAGCCCCCTGTGGGTTCCCCCTCTGATCTTTAGCTCGATCAGGAATTGTGTCTCTTTCCCTGACCCACATCGTCACTTCTTTGAGTTAGCATCAACATTCTATTTTCAGCCTAATAATCTATTCCCTGCAATCCTGTCTTGCAAAAAATAAGGCCTTCCCCTGTGTGTTTAATGTCTCATGTCAAGCGAGGCCTATCTACACTATGTAGGGTGACCAGATGTCCCGATTTTATAGGGACAGTCCTGATATATTTTCTTATATAGGCGCCTATTATCCGCCACCCCGTCCCGATTTTTCACATTTGCTATCTGGATCACCCTAACACTATGATTCATGATAACAGGATCACCCTCTGCACTGTTCATTAACACATGACAAGGTCCCCTTAGACCTTTTAGACCTGATGGAGTAAACATGTGCTTGCCAGCATGTTATGGGGGGGATTTCCACATCTCTCTGTAGTTCAGAGGTGGGTAAACTATGGCCCAGGGACCGCATCCAGCCCTCAAGCTCCCACCAGGGAGCAGGGTCCAGGGCTTGCCCTGCTGTGGCACTCCAGCTGGGGAGAGGGGTCAGGGGCTTGCCCCACTCTGTGTGGCTCCTGGAAGCAGCGGCATGTCCCCGCTCTGGCTCCTATGCGTAGGGGCAGCCAGGGGGCTCTGCACACTGCCCCTGCCCCAAGCACTGCCCTGCAGCTCCCATTGGTCAGGAACTGCAGCCAATCAGAGCTGCGGGGCAGCACCCCTGGACAGGGCAGTGCACAGAGCTGCCTGCCTGCGCAAGAGCCGGAGGGGGGACATGCCGCTGCTTCTGGGAGCTGCTTGAGGTAAGCACCACCCAGAGCCTGTGCCCTTGGCCCCCTCCCATGCTCCAGCCCTGATCCCCCTCACTCCCTCCGAACCCCTCGATCCCAGCCCGGAGCACCCTCCCGCACCCCAACCCCTCATCCCCAGCCGGAGCCCTCACCCCCTCCCGCACCCCAACCCCCAATTTCGTGAGCATTCCTGGCCCGCCATACAATTTCCATGCCCAGATGTGGCCACGAAGTTTGCCCGCCCCTGCTGTAGTTCAAGGGGACCCACAGCTTGCCTCAGGAGGCAGGAACGGGGGTTACATTTTTCTAACAACACCCCCCCCCCCAACCGCAAGCATGCTCCCCTCCCTCCTCTGTGTCACCCTCTCTCCCCACCCTTCAATCCCCCCGCCCCCCTTCCTGCTCATCCACCCCAGTGCAAGGCTGGGAGACGCTGCCTGCACCCCAGAGGCAGGCGGGGGGCGGGGGGGGGGGCTGGCTGGCGGCAAAGCAATCGAGTGCCCGCTAGGACCCAGGAGGCGCTGGGGTGGGGGCGGTGACGGGAGGTCACCCCCAGCCCCCGCAGCAGGAAGTGCAGTTCAGCCGCTACAGTGTAGCCCCTGATCGCCGCTGGGTGCAGGGCGGGCGCCCTGCGCTGGCCCCGTGCAAGATCCCCCCCCCCCCCCGCGGCTGCAGAGGGGCGAGGGTCATCCCGAGGGAGTCTCCTCCCCGCCGCTTCCCCAGCGGCTCTTCCATCCCAGTTCAGAGACCTCGGCCTGCCCAGGACTTTCCCTGTAGGGCAGACCGATCTTCCCCCCCCCCCCCACGGAAAAGAGCTGGGACCCCAGATCCAGGAGGAAGACACCTCCCGCGGAGCAGCCGAGCTGCTCCGCTTGGAGCGAAGGTAAGAGAGCCCTTCCCTTCCCATCCCATCCCATCCCTTCCCATCCCATCCCATCCCATCCCATCCAGGGACCCCCAGCCTGCAGCTGATCCTGCTCGCTAAACGCTCTGCAGACTCTGCTTAAACTGTCCCAGCCCCCGGAGCCCTTGACGGGGGATTTTAATTTGGAAGATCGGCTCAGCTTGATTTTTATGGTGCTTTATTTATTTATTTATTTATTTATTAATGGCTCTTCTTTGTTATGGGTGAATGGTCACCTCCTCGCACGCACTAGGGGAATCCGTGCAAAATGTGTGTTTTGTGTGGGGCAAAACCACAGGGGCCCAAATCCTCAGCTGGTGTAAAATCAGTTTTCAGGGTGGTAGCCGCCTTAGTCGGATGAAGTGGGTTTTAGCCCACGAAAGCGTATGCCCAAATAAATTTGTTTGCCTCTAAGGTGCCACAAGTCCTCCTCGTTGTATCCATGAAGTCAACAGTGTTGTGGTCAATATGCACCAGCTGGGGATCTGGCCTGATTTATTCCAGTAGAGCTGTGATCCATTGACACCAGCTAGAGATCTGGTCCCGTTTATTCCGGTGGAGCTGTGATCTATTGATACCAGTTGGGGATCTGGCCCCGTTTATTCCGGTGGGGCTGTGATCCATTGACACAGGCAGGGTCTGATCAGAAACAGTCAAATAAGAGTCCCAATCAACTACAGCGTGTAAAGGCAGACAGCTAAAAGGAGACAAGTTTTTAAAGTGCTTGTATACCATTGCTAGAAGTCTAAATAATAAGATGGTGAACTAGAGTGCTTCATCTTAAATGAGGATATTGATATAATAGGCATCACAGAAACTTGGTGGAATGAGGATAATCAATGGGATACAGTAATAGCAGGGTACAAAATATATCGGAAGGACAGAACAGGTCATCCTGGTGGGGGAGTGGCATTATATGTGAAAGAAAGCATAGAATCAAATGAAGTAAAAATCTTAAATGAACTAAATTGTACTATAGAATCTCTCTCAATGGATAGAAATTCCATGCTCGAATAATAAGAATATAGCGGTAGGGATACATTACTGACCACCTGACCAGGATGGTGATAGTGACTGTGAAATGCTCAGGGAGATTAGAGAGGCTATTAAAATAAAAAACTCAATAATAATAATGGGGGATTTCATTTATCCCCACATTAACGGGGTACATGTCACCTCAGGATGGGATACAGTGAGAAAGTTTCTTGACACCTTAAATCAGTGGTCCTCAAAGCCGGTCTGCCACTTTTTCAGGGAAAGCCCCTGGCGGGCCGGACCGGTTTGTTTACCTGCCGCGTCCGCAGGTTCGGCCGATTGCGGCTCCCACTGGCCGCGGTTCGCCGCTCCAGGCCAATGGGGGCTGCGGGAAGCGCGGCCATCACGTCCCTTGGCCCACGCCGCTTCCCGCAGCCCCCATTGGCCTGGAGCAGCGAACCGCGGCCAGTGGGAGCCGCAATCGGCCGAACCTGCGGACGCGGCAGGTAAACAAACCGGTCCGGCCCGCCAGGGGCTTTCCCTGAACAAGCGGCGGACCGGCTTTGAGAACTGCTGCCTTAAATGACTGCTTCTTGGAGCAGCTGGTCCTGGAACCCACCAGAGGAGAGGCAATTCTTGATTTAGTCCTAAGTAGAGCTTAGGATCTGGTCCAAGAGGTGAATATAGCTGGACCGTTTGGTAATAGTGACCATAATATAATTCAATTTAATATCCCTGGTGCAGGAAAAACATCACTGCAGCCCAACACTGTAGCACTTAACTTCAGAAAGGGTAACTACACAGAAATGAGGAGGTTAGTTAAACAGAAATTAACGGGTACAGAGCCAAAAGTGAAATCTCTGCAAGCTGTGTGGAAACTTTTTAATGACGCCATAATAGAGGCTCAAAGTAAATGTATACCCCAAAATTAAAAAAATATAGTAAGAGAACCGAAAAAGAGCCACTGTGGCTAAACAACAAAGTAAAAGAAGGAGTGAGATGCAAAAAGGCATCCTTTAAAACGTGGAAGTTAAATCCTAGTGAGGAAAATAGAAAAGAGCATAAACACTGGCAAATGAAGTGTAAAAATAGAATTAGGAAGGCCAAACAAGAATTTGAGGAACAGTTAGCCAAAGACTGAAAAATAATAGCAAAAATTTTTTTTTAAAATACATCAGAAGCAGAAAGCCTGCTAAACAACCGGTGGGGCCACTGGACGATCGAGGTGCTAAAGGAGATGCTAAAGGATGCTCAAGGACGATACGGCCATTGCAGAGAAACTAAATGAATTCTTTGCATGGGTCTTCATGGCTGAGGATGTGAGGGAGATTCCCAAATCTGAGCCATTCTTTTTAGGTGACAGATCTGAGGAACTGTCCCAGATTGAGGTGTCATTAGAGGAGGTTTTGGAACAAATTGATAAATTAAACAGCAGTAAGTCACCAGGACCAGATGGTATTCACCCAAGAGTTCTGAAGGAACTCAAATACGAAATCGCAGGACTACTAATTATAGTCTATTACCTATCATTTAAATCAGCTTCTGTACCAGATGCCTTGAGGATAGCTAATGTGACGCCAGTTTTTAAAAAGGGCTCCAAAGGTGATCCCAGCAATTACAGGCCTGTAAGCCTGACTTCAGTATCGGGCAAACTGGTTGAAACTACTCTGAAACCTTTTTTATAGCAGCTGGGTTAGTCTCTATTCGCAAAAGAAAAAAGAAGAATATTGTCAGACATAAATGAACATAATTTGTTGAGGAAGAATCAACATGGTTTTAGTAAAGGGAAATCATGACTCACCAATCTACTAGGATTCTTTGAGGGGTTCAACAAGCGCGTGGCCCAAGGGTATGCAGTGGATATAGTGTACTTAGATTTTCAGAAAGCTTTTGACAAAGTCCCTCACCAAAGGCTCTGAGGCAAAGTAAGCTGCCACAGGATCAGAGGGAAGTTCCCCTCGTGGATTGGTAACTGGTTAAAAGATAGGAAACCAAGGGTAGGTATAAATGGTCAGGTTTTGGAATAGAGAGAGGTAAATAGCGGTGTCCCCCAGGGGCCTGTTCAGGGATCAGTCCTATTCAACATATTTATAAATGATCTGGAAAAAGGGGTAAACAGTGAGGGGGCAAAATTTGCAGATGACACAAAATTACTAAAGATAGTTAAGACCCAGGCTGACTGTGAAGAGCTACAAAAGGATCTCTCAAAACTGGGTGACTGGGCAACAAAATGGCTGATGACATTTTATGTTGATAAATGCAAAGTAGTGCATGTTGGAAAGCATGATCCCAACTATACATATAAAATGATGGGGTCTAAATGAGCTGTACCCACTCAAGAAAGAGATCTTGGAGTCATTGTGGATAGTTCTCTGAAAACATCCACTCCATGTGCAGCGGCAGTCAAAAAAGTGTAAAGAATGCTGGGAGTAATTAAGAAAAGGATAGATAATAGGACAGAAAATATCCTGTTGCCTCCATATAAATCCCTGGTATGCCCACACCTTGAACACTGCGTGTAGATGTGGTCGCCCCATTTCAAAAAAGATATATTGGAATTGGAAAAGGTTCAGAAAAGGGCAACAAAAATGATTAGAGGTATGGAACGACTTCCATATGAGGAGAGATGAATAAGACTGGGACTTTTCAGCTTGGAAAAGAGACTGCTAAGGGGGGAATATGATGGAGGTCTATAAAATCATGACTGGTGTAGAGAAAGTAAATAAGGAAGTGTTATTTACTCCTTCTCATAACACAAGAACTAGGGGTCACCCAATGAAATTAATAGGCAGCAGGTTTAAATCATATAAAAGGAAGTATTTCTTCATTCATCGCACAGTCAACCTGTGGAACTCCTTTCCAGAGGATGTTGTGAAGGCCAAGACCATAAGAGGAGTTCAAAAAAGAACTAGATAAATTCATGGAGGATAGGTCCATCAATGGCTATTAGCCAGGATGGGCAGGAATGGTGTCCCTCGCCTGTGTTTGCCAGAAGCTGGGAATGAGCGACGGGATGGATCACTTGATGATTCCCTGTTCTGTTCATTCCCTCTGGGGCCGAAGACAGGACATTGGGCTAGATGGACCTTTGGTCTGACCCAGTAGGGCCATTCTTATGTTCTCATGACACCAGCTGGGGCTCTGGTCCCGTTTATGCTGGTGGAGCTGTGATCCATTGACACCAGCTGGGGATCTGGCTTGAATAATTTATATCAACATACAGTATTTTTTTGGATAACTGTTTGTACAAACTGGTTTGAGTTCCTTCAGAAGCAGCAAATGCCCAACAAAGTGGAATACATACAAACTGCAGAGGGAAAGTGTCTGTTAGATCAAGATTTTTTTTTAAAAAAAGAATTAAGACCTTGTCTAAGCTAAGGTTTTTGGAGCAGATTTTCAAAGGCGCAAATGGCCTGTTTGGGGTTTGTACAGCTCCTAGCACAGTGGTGACCTGAACTGTGTGGCACTTACAGGAGCTGCATTTTTAGGTACCCTAAATAGCTTTGAAGATCTATCCCAGAGAATTGAGGTCATAACTACAGACTGGAGGAGAGGAGGGGGGAGAGACTGTATCTTGGAAAGCAGTGACTCTGGAATGGATTTAGGGGTCCTAGTGGGCCCTAGGATCAACTCAACATGATCTCCCGGTGTGATGCTGTGACAGAAAGTGCTAATGCAATCCTTGGGTGTAAATGGGAATGGGAAATAGAAGAAAAAAGGTGATTTTGAAATAAAAATGGTAAATTACCAGATCAGAATAAGAATATAGGACACGTTATACTACAAAACACTGTTATGAAGGGATTGCTTAGCTTCTAGCCTCAGTGATCCTTTCCTGTGAACCCTACATTAATGGCACCGTGACATCCATCTACACATTGTTAACCAAGCTAAAACCTGGTGGGCTAAGGACAATGAGTCATAAAACCACCATTTAAATAAATACACAAAACAATGGAATGAATCTACATTGGCAGTGGATCACCATTGAGACAATCAGAAGAGCAGATAAGACAGATTCCCGAGGGATCCGTGAGGCTCTATGCAGGCAGCTCACACCTGTGTAAATGAATGAGGAATTCTTTTCACACCAAAGACATGAACAAGAATTCCAAAATAAGTTAGGGTGGTGGATGTGCAAACCCCTTCACCGAATCCAGCCTCCTTCAACGGCTTGAGACCTCATTTCAGATGGAGGAGAGCCGTTGTATCTAGGCGGTGGGCCGCATTGTGACTTCAACACCACAGCCATGGGGCTCGGGGCTGAGATATGCTACCTAAAGAGGAACAAAAGCCCATCCACCACCCTCAGCCTACTTCGCCTGTTTGTGGTAACTTTCATCCCCTCTGCAACCCCTCCTATTCTAGGGGTTTTCCTCCCTGCCACTTTGCAACCCATCTGCCCCTATCTGTTTTACGATCCCTGTGTCAATTTCTGCCCATCGCTCCCCTGCTGCCCCTCTTTAAAGCAGTGAGCAGATGCACCTTGGGCACATTACTGGGGGCATTCAATTCGCTGGAGAAAGCTCAGTAACAGCAAAGTAGCCAATTCCAGTCAGAAACCATTTGTGGTATTCACTTTAGTTTTATAAACTGTTCGCTGGCACAACTTGCTACCAGGAGCAGTTGCTAGCCATTCTTTTTGGTTGCCCCGTCACAGTTTGCTTGCCCTTGCCTTTCCCCATCCGCTGATTCTTAAGTGGAGAATGTCAGGTAATGCAGTGAGTTAATGTTAGCTTAGGTACGGGGTGGTGGGAAGTAAAGCCTGTGGTTGGTGATGAGACAGTTATTTAATGGCTGAGGAGTCTACAAAGGCCCATTTGGCTGCCACAAGCCACCGTAGAATGTTTTTCCAATGCTAGCAGTTTGGCGAGGGGAGCGGGGAGGGAGGTTGGGGGAGAATTAAGGCTTACTAGCTAGCAGGGGGATTTTCCAGGACCTGGCTGAAGGTGCCAGGAATGGGCTCTCCAGACACCAGAGCAGTGGCGTGCCATGGCCTTTGTAGTAAGGCATGCGGCCACTTTTAGCAAACAGATTTTGCGCTAAACTTTCCATCCTGATGAAGAGTCCACCAGCTCTGCTCTATCACGGCTGATTCAGTGCTATGCTTGCGTGCCCTAGCGACGTGGCACAAAATGGAGTCCTCCATGCGGCCTGGTCTCATGTGGGGAGGACGCTGCTTTGTTCGACAATGCACGTTCAGGGGCTGGACGGAATCGTCCCTCAACCCACAGGACGCCCATCGAACCACGTGTTTTGGGAATTCTGGGGCATGTGCTGCATACATAGATGGCACACTGCTGCACCAGAGAAAAGCGCTTCGGGGTCTGTAGGAATCCAGGTTACAGGGAAGGTGGCATTCAGACCCCATTCAGAGGCAGTAGCACTCAGCAGCTTCTGAGACGGATTTCTGAACTGGGATCTATAATCAGATTTTTCCTGGGCTTGAGAGGGTAGAGAAAGCACCTCTAGATGAACAGGACCTGAGTTCACCCATGGGTTTACTTGTAAGTAATACAATAAGAGTTTGTTAGCCAATTTCTGCCTCAATGGATAGAAATTCCATGCTTGAATAAGAAGAATATAGCAGCAGGAATATACTACCAACCCCCAGACCAGGATGGTGATGGTGATTCTGAAATGCTCAGAGAGATTAGAGAAGCTACAAAAATAGAAGACTCACTCATAATGGGGGATTTTAACTATCCCTGTACTGACTTGGTACATGTCACCTCTGAACGGAGATAAAATTTCCAGACTCCGTTAATGACGGCTTCTTGGGAGCAGCTAGTTCTAGAACCACAAGAGGAGAGGCCATTCTTGATTTCGTCCTAAGTGGTGCAGAGGATCTGGTCCAAGAGGTGAATATAGCTGAACTGCTTGGCAACAGCAGCCATAATGTAATTAAATTGAAACATCCTTGGGAGGGAAATACCAAAGAAGCCCACCACAGTAGTATTTAGCTTAAAAAAGAGGAACTGCACAAAAATGAGGAAGCTAGCTAAACGGAAAATAAAAGGAACAGTCACAAGAGTGAATTGCATGCATGCTGTATGGAAACTTTTTAAAACCACCATAACAGAGGCTCAAATTAAATGTGTGCCCAAATTTTAAAAAACAAAAACCAGTAAGAGAACCAAAAAGAAAAAAAAGCCACCATGGCTAAACAACATAAATGAGTTGCTTAGAGGCAAAAAGGTGTCCTTTAAAAATTGGAAGTTAAATCAGACTCAGGAAAACAGAAAGGAACATAAACTGTGGCAGGTCACATGTAAAAGTATATTTAGGCAGGCCAAAAAGAATTTGAAGAGCAACTAGCAAAAGACACAAAAAGCTTTTTGAGTACATCAGAAGCAGGAAGCCTGCCAAACAGTCAGTGGGGCCGCAGGACAATCGAGGTGCTAAAGGAGGACCAAGTTGTGGGGAGAAGCTAAATAAAGTCTTTGCATCGGTCTTCATGACTGAGGATGTGAGGCAGATTCCCAAACCTGAGCCATTCTTTTTAGGTGACAAATCTCAGGAACTGTCCCAGACTGAGGTGTCATTAGAGGAGGTTTTGGAACAAATTGATAAAACTAAACAGCAATAAGTCACCAGGACCAGATGGGATTCCCCCAAGAGTTCTGAAGGAACTCAAATGTGAAATTGCAGAACTACTAACTGTGGAATGTAACTTATCACTTAAATCAGCCTCTGTACCAGATGACTGGAGGATAGCTAATATAACATCCGATGAAGTGAGCTGTAGCTCACGAAAGCTTATGCTCAAATAAATTGGTTAATCTCTAAGGTGCCGCAAGTACTCCTTTCTTTTTATGGATACAGACTAACATGGCTGCTACTCTGAAACCTAATATAACACAGATTTTTTTAAGAAAGGCACCAGAGGCGATCCTGACAGTTACAGGCCGGTAAGCCTAACTTCAGTAATGGACAAATTGGTTGAAACTAAGAATTATCAGACACATAGATGAACATGGTTAGTTGGGGAGGAGTTAACATGGTTTTTGTAAAGGGAAATCATATCTCACCAATCTAGAAGAATCCTTTGAGGGGGTAAACAAGCATGGGAACAAGGGTGACCCAGTAGATACAGAGTACTTGGACTTTCAGAAAGCCTTTGCAAGGTGCCTCACCAAAGGCTCTTAAGCAAAGTAAGCTGCCAAGGGATAAGAGGGAAGGTCCTCTCATGGACCAGTAACTCGTTAAAAGATAGGAAACAAAGGATAGGAATAAATAGTCAGTTTTCAGAATGGAGAGCGGTAAATAGCGGTGTCCCCCAGGGATCTGTACTAGGACCAGTCAACATAGTCATAAATGATCTAGAAAAAGAGGTGAACAGTGAGATGGCAGTTTGCAGACGATACAGAATTACTCAAGATTGTTAGCTCCAAGGTTGACTGCAAAGAGTTACAAAGGGAGCTCTCAGAACTGGCTGACTGGGCAACAAAATGGCAGATGAAATTCAACGTTGAGAAATGCAAAGTAATGCACATTGGAAGCATAATCCCAACTATAATTACCAAATGATAGTGTCTAAATGAGCTGTTACCACTCAAGAGAGAGATCTTGGCGTCATTGTGGTTAGTTCTCTGGAAACATCTGCTCAGTGTGCAGCAGCAGTCCAAAAAGCGAGCAGAACGGTAGGAACCATTAGAAAATGAATAGGTAACAAGACCGAAAATATCATATTGTGTCTACATAAATCCAGAGTTTTACTACTGCGTGCAGTTCTGGTCACCCCATCTCAAAAAAGATACATTAGAATTGGAAAGGGTACAGAGAAGAGCAACAAAAGCAGTTAGGGGGTGGAACAGCTTCCTTAGGAGGAAAGATTAGAAAGACTTGGACTGTTGAGTTGGAAAAAGAGACAGCTAAAGGGGAGGGGCGGGGGTAGGATAGAAATCTATCAGATCATGTCTGGGATAGAGAAAGTGAACAGGAAAGTGTTATTTACCCCTCCACATAACACAAGAATCAGGGTCACCCAATGACATTAATCGGCAGCGGGGTTAAATCAAGCAAAAGGAAGTATTTCTTAATGATTCCCAACATTCTGTTTGCTTTTTTGACTGCTCCTGCACATCGAGTGGATGTTTTCAGAGAACTATCCACAGTGACTCCAAAATCTCTTTCTTTCTGTGCTGTTGAGGAGGATGAAAGTCCCAGGGAAGGAGAGCATCTAACTGGAGCAGAGGGAAACAATCCCATAGTTGGGACCCTCCTTCCAGATGATGTTCTGGTATCCTCTCGCACTGAGGACACCTCTCCGGGGGAGGGAACTCATGCTATTGGGAAGAGACAGATATTAGTAATTGGTGATTCGATCATTAGAAACATAAATAGCTGAGTTTGCGATGACCAGGAGAACCAAACGGTGACTTGTCTGCCTGGTATGAAGGTTGCGGATCTCTCAAGATGTCTAGATAGATTTATGTGTAGTGCTGGGGGGGAGCTGGTGGTCGTGGTACATGTAGGTACCAATGACATAGGCAAGGATAGGATTGAGGTCCTGGAGTCTAAACTTAGGCTGTTAGGTAAGAGATTGAAGTCTAGGACCTCCATGGTAGCATTCTCTGAGATGCTCCCAGTTCCACGTGCAGGGCCAGTTAGACAGGCAGAACTGCAGCGCCTCAGTGCATGGATGAGACGATGGTGTAGGGAGGAGGGGTTTAGATTTATTAGGAAATGGGGAAACTTTGGGGAAAGGGGGAGCCTATACCGGAAGGATGGGCTCCACCTGAACCCAAATGGAACCAGATTGCTGGCACTTAACATTAAAAAGGTCTTAGAACAGTTTTTAAACTAAGGGCTGGGGGAAAGCCGACAGGTGTGGAGGAACACATGGTTCGGACATCCCTTAGGGGAGGATCTACTCATAGAGGCTCTCTGTGTCCTAGTGAGGACGAGAGGATGGAAAGTGATAACATACAGGCAGGGTCTGATCAGAAACAGTCAAATAAAAAAGAGTCCCATTCAATTACAATGTGTGATGGCAGACAGCTAAAAGGAGACAAGTTTTTAAAGTGCTTATATACCAATGCTAGAAGTCTAAATAATAAGATGGGTGAACTAGAGTGCCTCGTATTAAATGAGGATATTGATCTAATAGGCATCACAGAAACTTGGTGGAATGAGGATAATCAATGGGATACAGGAATACCAGGGCACAAAATATATTGGAAGGACAGAACAGGTCGTCCTGGTGGGGGCGTGGCATTATATGTGAAAGAAAGCATAGAATCAAATGAAGTAAAAATCGTAAATGAATGAAACTGTACCATAGAATCTCTATGGATAGAAATTCCATGATCGAATAATAAGAATATAACAGTAGGGCTATATTACTGACCTCCTGACCAGGATGGTGATAGTGACTGTGAAATGCTCAGGGAGATTAGAGAGGCTATTAAAATAAAAAACTCAATAATAATAATGGGGGATTTCAATTATCCCCATATTGACTGGGTACATGTCACCTCAGGACGGGATGCAGAGAGAAAGTTTCTTGACACCTTCAAGGACTGCTTCTTGGAGCAGCTGGTCCTGGAACCCACCAGAGGAGAGGCAATTCTTGATTTAGTCCTAAGTAGAGCTTAGGATCTGGTCCAAGAGGTGAATATAGCTGGACTGCTTCGTAATAGTGACCATAATATAATTCAATTTAACATCCCTGTGGCAGGAAAAACACCACAGCAGCCCAACACTGTAGCATTTAATTTAAGAAAGGGGAACTACACAAAAATGAGAAGGTTAGTTAAACAGAAATTAAAGGGTACAGTGCCAAAACTGAAATCTCTGCAAGCTGCGTGGAAACTTTTTAAAGACACCATAATAGAGGCTCAAAGTAAATGTATACCCCAAATTAAAAAACACAGTAAGAGAACCAAACAAGAGCCACCGTGGCTAAACAACAAATAAAAGAAACAGTGAGAGGCAAAAAGGCATCCTTTAAAACATGGAAGTTAAATCCTAGTGAGGAAAATAGAAAGGAGATAAACACTAACAAATGAAATGTAAAAATAGAATTAGGAAAGCCGAAAAAGAATTTGAGGAACAGTTAGCCAAAGACTCAAAAAGAAATAGCAAAATATTTTTTAAGTACATGAGAAGCCGGAAGCCTGCTAAACAACCGGTGGGGCCGCTGGACGATCAAGATGCTAAAGGAGCACTCAAGGACGATACGGCCATTGCAGAGAAACTAAATGAATTCTTTGCATGGGTCTTCACAGCAGAAGAGGTGAGGGAGATTCCCAAACCTGAGCCATTCTTTTAGGTGACAGATATGAGGAACTGTCCCAGATTGAGGTATCATTAGAGGAGGTTTTGCAACAAATTGGTAAATTGTGACTTATTGCTGTTTAATTTAATTCAGGACCAGATGGGATTCACCCAAGAGGTCTGAAGGAACTCAAATGTGAAATTGCAGAACCACTGACTCTAGTCTGGTTTCAGAGTGGTAGCCATGTTAGTCTGTATGAGCAAAAACGACAAGGAGTCCTTGTGGCACCTTAGAGACTAACAAATTTATCTGGACATAAGCTTTCGTGGGCTAGAATCCACTTCATCAGATGCATGGAGTGGAAAATACAGTAGCAGGTATAAAAACACAGCACATGAAAAGGTGGGAGTTGCCTTACCAAGTGGGAGGTCAGTCTAACGAGACAACTCAATTAACAGTAGGATACCAAGGAAGGAAAAATCACTTTTGTAGTGGTAATGAGAGTGGCCCATTTCAAACAGTTGACAAGAAGGTGTGACAGGTTTCAGAGTAGCAGCCGTGTTAGTCTGTATCCGCAAAAAGAAAAGGGGGACTTGTGGCACCTTAGAGACTAACAAATTTATTTGAGCATAAGCTTTCGTGAGCTACAGCTCACTTCATCGGATGCATTCAGTGGAAAATACAGTGGGGAGATTTATCTACACAGAGAACATGAAACAATGGGTGTTACCATACACACTGTAACGAGAGTGATCAGGCAAGGTGAGCTATTACGAGCAGGAGAGCGGGTTGAGGGGGACCTTTTGTAGTGATAATCAAGGTGGGCCATTTCCAGCAGTTGACAAGAATGTCTGAGGAACAACGGGGGGGCGGGGGGGGGGCAGATAAATATGGGAAATAGTTTTACTTTGTGTAATGACCCATCCACTCCCAGTCTTTATTCAAGCCTAAGTTAATTGTATCCAGTTTGCAAATTAATTCCAATTCAGCAGTCTCTCGTTGGAGTCTGTTTTTGAAGTTTTTTTGTTGAAGAATTGCCACTTTTAGGTCTGTAATCGAGTGTCCAAAGAGATTAAAGTGCTCTCTGACTGGTTTTTGAATGTTATAATTCTTGACGTCTGATTTGTGTCCATTTATTCTTTTACGTAGAGACTGTCCAGTTTGACCAATGTACATGGCAGAGAGGCATTGCTGGCACATGATGGCATATATCACATTGGTAGATGCGCAGGTGAACGAGCCTCTGATAGTGTGGCTGATGTGATTAGGCCCTATGATGGTGTCCCCTGAATAGATATGTGGGCACAGTTGGCAACGGGCTTTGTTGCAAGGATAGGTTCCTGGGTTAGTGGTTCTGTTGTATGGTGTGTGGTTGCTGGTGAGTATTTGCTTCAGGTTGGGGGGCTGTCTGTAGGCAAGGACTGGCCTGTCTCCCAAGATCTGTGAGAGTGATGGGTCGTCCTTCAGAATAGGTTGTAGATCCTTGATGATGCGTTGGAGAGGTTTTAGTTGGGGGCTGAAGGTGATGGCTAGTGGCGTTCTGTTATTTTCTTTGTTGGGCCTGTCCTGTAGTAGGTGACTTCTGGGTACTCTTCTGGCTCTGTCAATCAAGAAGGTGTGAGTAACAGTAGTGGGAAATTAGTATGAGGGAAATTAGATTTTATAATGACCCAACCACTCCCAGTCTTTATTCAGGCCTAATTTGATGGTGTGCAGTTTGAAAATTAATTCCAGTTCTGCAGTTTCGCGTTGGAGTCTGTTTTTGAAGTTTTTTTGTTGAAGAATTGCCACTTTTAGGTCTGCTATTGAGTGTCCAGGGAGATTGAAGTGCTCTCCTACTGGTTTTTGAATGTTATAATTCCTGATGTCAGATTTGTGTCCATTTATTCTTTTGCATAGAGACTGTCAGGTTTGGCCAATGGACAAGGCAGAGGGGCATTGCTGGCACATCTTTTCATGTGCTGTGTATTTATACCTGCTCCTGTATTTTCCACTCCATGCATTTGATGAAGTGGGTTCTAGCCCACGAAATTTTATGCCCAAATAAATTTGTTAGGACTCCTCGTTGTTTTGACTGTAGTCTGTAACGTATCATTTAAATCAGCTTCTGTACCAGATGACTAGAGGATAGCTAATGTGAGCCAATTTTTAAAAAGGGCTCCAGATGTGATCCCGGCAATTACAGGCCTGTAAGCCTGACTTCAGTACCGGGCAAACTGGTTGAAACTATAATCAAGAACAATATTGTCAGAAATATAGATGAACATAATTTGTTGAGGAAGAGCCAACATGGTTTTAGTAAAGGAAAATCATGCCTCACCAATCTACCAGGATTCTTTGAGGGGGTCAACAAGCGTGTGGCCCAAGGGTATGCAGTGGATATAGTGTACTTAGATTTTCAGAAAGCTTTTGACAAAGTCCCTTCGTCCCACCAAAGGCTCTTACGCAAAGTAAGCTGCCACATGATCAGAGGGAAGTTGCCCTCGTGGATTGATAACTGGTTAAAAGATAGGAAACAAAGGGTAGGTATAAATGGTCAGTTTTCAGAGTGGAGAGAGGTAAATAGCGGTGTCCCCCAGCGGTCTGTTCTGGGACAAGTCCTATTCAACATATTCATAAAAGATCTGGAAAAAGGGGTAAACAATGAGGTGGCAAAATTTGCAGATGATACAAAATTACTAAAGATAGTTAAGACCCAGGCAGACTGTGGAGAGCTCCATAAGGATCTCTCAAAACTGGGTGACTGGACAACAAAATGGCAGATGAAATTTAATGTTGATAAATGCAAAGTAATGCACATTGGAAAACATAATCCCAACTATACATATAAAATGATGGGGTCGAAATGAGCTGTTCCCACTCAAGAAAGAGATCTTGGAGTCATTGTGGATAGTTCTCTGAAAACATCCACTCAATGTGCAGCAGCAGTCAAAAAAGCGAACAGAATGCTGGGAATAATTAAGAAAATGATAGAGAATAGGACAGAAAATATCATGTTGCCTCTATATAAATCCATGGTACGCCCACATCTTGAATACTGTGTGCTGATGTGGTCGTCCCATCTCGAAAAAGATACCTTGGTATTGAAAAAGGTTCAGAAAAGGGCAACCAAAATTATTAGAGGTATGGAGCGGCTTCCGTATGAGGAGAGATTAATAAGACTGGGACTTTTCAGCTTGGAAAAGAGATGGCTAAAGGGGGGATATGATTGAGGTCTATAAAATCATGACTAGTGCAGAGAAAGTAGATAAGGAAGTGTTGTTTACAACTTCTCATAACACAAGAACTAGGGGTCCCCCAATGAAATTTATAGGCAGCAGGTTTAAAACAAATAAAAGGAAGTATTTCTTCATACATCGCACAGTCAACCTGTGGAACTCCTTTCCAGAGGATGTTGTGAAGGCCAAGACCATAAGAGGGTTCAAGAAAGAGCTAGATAAATTCATGGAGGATAGGTCCATCAATGGCTATTAGCCAGGATGGGCGGGGATTGTGTCCCTAGCCTCTGTTTGCCAGAAGCTGGGACTGGGTGACAGGGGATGGATCACTTGATGATTTCCTGTTCTGTTCATCCTCTGGGGCACCTGGCACTGGCCACTGTCCGAAGACAGGAAACTTGGCTAGATGAACCTTTGGTCTGACCCAGTAGGCCATTCTTATGTTCTTAAATAGCTTCTGGGGGTGGCTCAGTGATATGTTGCCATAATAAATGGACAAGAGGAGGGGCTAAGCGGTCATGCCACTGTTTATATGGTGTTCCACCTCTTTGAGTTCCAGCCGTGTTCTGCATGCTCTCCAGCTGCATTCGTTGCATCGGGCGCAGCTGTGCTGAAGGGTGGAGGGGTGAGCAGGAGTGGGCGGGGAGGACTTTTCGCTGTGGTACGAGGAGAAGGAGCATTTCAGCACCGAATTCTGTAGCGGGTGTATCAAGAGACGGGGGAGGGGGTCTTCTTGCCAGGGGCATTGGCATGCTGGTGCCAGACGGAGCAGCCGTCTCCGAGGGGTCCCTGGAGGCCGTGTCGCCCAAGGAATCCTCAGGGTGAGGGTGAAGGGGAAGTAAGGTTTCCGAGCTCAGGGGTGGTTTTGCTGCTGGTCACCCGCCTCTTCCCCATCCCCTGGGGAGGAGAACTGGCTGCAGCAGGGCCAGCTTAGGTGGGGGGGTTTCTGGGAGCTGCTGGTGGGTGTGAGCTAGAAGGGAAGGGGTAGGAAATACGCTGGAAGAGGAAGGGAGGGGGACAGGGTGTGACAAGCCACCTGGGACGCGTTCTGCCTGGGACCCAATTTTCAGAACAGGCCCTTTGGGGGGGAAGGTAGAAATTCTCCTATTGCTGGAACAGGCAACAACCCCTCTGGATGGGGCTGGGAAAACGGACCAGAGTCCCGGTGTTGGAGCCTGAACCTACTAGCCAGGGGCTGCTGTGAAATACGAAGGGGGCACTCAGTGGTGAGGCCCCGTCCCCTCACCCCCAGCTACTGGGAATGGGAAAGGGGTTGGGATTCATGTCCCTCGACCCTGCTGAGGGGCTCCACTTCCTGTATCAGCCTGTGGCTAGCAGGTGTGTGATAAACGGGAGGGCCCCTGCTCTCCTCCATCGGCTGGGGGGGACAAGGAGCTCTCCCCTTCTCCCCACCCTGAAGCCTCCTGGCTGCTCTGAGCAGGGTGGGGGTGGGATTCTGCTCCTCTGAGACCCCCCAGAGCTTCCATTTTATCGGCCCTCCTCCACTGTGACTAGAGGGATTGTGGCTGGGGCAGCAGGTGCTGAGTGGGGGTCTCTTGCTGTTTCAGGGGCCGGTGACCTTCGAGGAGGTGGCTGTGTATTTCACCCAGGGTCAGGGGGCTCTGCTGGACCCCGCTCAGAGAGCCCTCTACAGGGACGTCATGCAGGAGAACTACGAGACGGTGACCTCACTGGGTAAGGGATTTCCGTCCCCTCAATTATTAGAAGCCATGGGGTCCGTGGTGTGCCCAGGCAGGTCAGGTTCTTTCCTGCTCAGTTTGACTTCATGGGAATGGGCTCCATGGTCTCACGATCCAGCATGAGAGACACTTTTACCTCCACGCCACCTCCCATGAATGCGGGATTGAGAGATACTAGGGAGCTGCTAATTCATTCTCATCCCTCTAGTTTTGGATTTATGCCCAGAAGCAGCGTGTTGACCTGCCTGTATTAAGTCTCACTCACACACACTCAGCATCTCTGTTCCCCTCCTTTCCTGGGACTAGCTCCATCCGTGGGGAGGGGCTCTGGGCTCTGCTGGTTCAGAAAGAGACAGATTTTTAACACCAGAGCTGTGTGTTCGTCAGTAAGTCCTCCCAAGGCGCACAGATCCTGGAAAGTCCTGCTGAGGACATAACTCGTTCCTCCCACCGTTGTCTGCTTCTCCCATGGTGACTCAGTGACCATGTTCCCATCTGTTCAGATTTCACATCCCCCTAGTACAGCCCAGGGTCAGGTTAAAAATGAAAGGGATTTTCTTTGTGACAAATCCTCTCCCAATGCATGACACGCCCTGATTTTGCCCCTTGAGCAGGACTGCCCCTTCCCAAACCTGACCTGATCTTCCGTTTGCAACAAGGGAAGGAGCCGTGGGTCCCAGATCTCCAAGCGCCTGAGAGAAGGCAGATCCGGAGAGGCACCTGCCCAGGTGAGGAATCAGGGAGACTGACACAGAAACAGCCTGGTAAGTGAAGGCAAAAGTGGGGTTTGTGAGCGAGCTCCCCCAGTTCTTTCTCATCTCACCCAGGTCAGGGCTGTAGGTAGGAGGTGTCATATCCCCATGAGTAGGGCCCTACCAAATTCACGGCCATGAAAAACGCGTCACGGACCATGAAATCTGGTCTCCCCCCATGAAATCTGCACTTTTGTGTGCTTTTACCTTATACTATACAGATTTCCCAGGGGAGACCAGCCTTCCTCAAATTGGGGGTCCTGACACAGGGGGGCATCACAAGGTTATTTTAGGGGGGGTCACGGCATTAAGAACAAAAGAATGGCCCTACTGGGTCAGACCAAAGGTCCATCTAGCCCAGGATCCTGTCTTCATACAGTGGCCAGTGCCAGATGCCCCAGAGGGAATGAACAGAACAGAGAATCATCAAGTGATCCATCCCCTGTCACCCATTCCCAGCTTCTGGCAAACAGAGGCTAGGGACACTATTCCTGCCCATCCTGGCTAATAGCCATTGATGGACCTATCCTCCGTGAATGTATCTAGTTCTTTTTTGAACCCTCTTATGGTCTTGGCCTTCACAACATCCTCTGGAAAGGAGTTCCACAGGTTAACTGTGCATTGTGTGAAGAAATACTTCCTTTTATTGGTTTTAAACCTGCTGCCTATTAATTTCATTGGGGGACCCCTAGTTCCTGTGTTATGAGAAGTAGTAAACAACACTTCCTTATCTACTTTCTCTACACCAGTCATGATTTTATAGACCTCAATCCTATCTCCCCTTAGCCATCTCTTTTCCAAGCTGAAAAGTCCCAGTCTTATTAATCTTTTCCTCATACAGAAGCCATTCTATACCCCTGATCATTTTCGTTGCCCTTTTCTAACCTTTTCCAATTCCAGTATCTCTTTTTTGAGATGGGGCGACCACATCTGCACACAGTATTCAAGATGTGGGCGTACCATGGATTTATATAGAGGCAACATGATATTTTCTGTCCTTTTATCTATCCCTTTCTTAATTATTCACAGCATTCTGTTCGCTTTTTGACTGCCGCTGCACATTGAGTGGATGTTTTCAGAGAACTATCCACAATGACTCTAAGATCTCTTTTCTGAGTAGTAACAGCTCATTTAGACCCCATCATTTTATATGTATAGTTGGGATTATGCTTTCCAATGTGCATCACTTTGCATTTATCAACATAAAATGTCATCAGCCATTTTGTTGCCCAGTCACCCAATTTTGAGAGATCCTTTTGTAGCTCTTCGCAGTCTGCCTGGGTCTTAACTATCTTTAGTAATTTTGTATCATCTGCAAATTTTGCCACCTCACTGTTTACCCCTTTTTCCAGATCATTTATGAATATGCTGAATAGGACTGGTCCCAGAACAGGCCCCTAGGGGACACCGCTATTTACCTCTCTCCATTCTGAAAACTGACCATTTATACCTACCCTTGGTTTCCTATCTTTTAACCAGTTACCAATCCATGAGAGCACCTTCCCTCTTATCCCGTGGCAGCTTACTTTGCGTAAGAGCCTTTGGTAAGGGACTTTGTCAAAGGCTTTCTGGCAATCTAAGTACATTATATCCGCTGGATCCCCTTGGGCCACATGCTCACTCTGGAGCCCTTTTTAAAAATTGGCGTCATATTAGCCATCCTCTCGTCCAGTGGTTCCCAAACTTGTTCCGCCGCTTGTGCGGGGAAAGCCCCTGGCGGGCCAGGGCGGTTTGTTTACCTGTCGCGTCCGCAGGTTTGGCCAATCGCCGCTCCCAGTGGCCGCGGGTCGCCGCTCCCAGGGGCCGCGGGTCGCCGCTCCCAGGGGCCGCGGGTCGCCGCTCCCAGGGGCCGCGGGTCGCCGCTCCCAGGGGCCGCGGGTCGCCGCTCCCAGGGGCCGCGGGTCGCCGCTCCCAGGGGCCGCGGGTCGCCGCTCCCAGTGGCCGCGGGTCGCCGCTCCCAGTGGCCGCGGGTCGCCGCTCCCAGTGGCCGCGGGTCGCCGCTCCCAGTGGCCGCGGGTCGCCGCTCCCAGTGGCCGCGGGTCGCCGCTCCCAGTGGCCGCGGGTCGCCGCTCCCAGTGGCCGCGGGTCGCCGCTCCCAGTGGCCGCGGGTCGCCGCTCCCAGTGGCCGCGGGTCGCCGCTCCCAGTGGCCGCGGGTCGCCGCTCCCAGTGGCCGCGGGTCGCCGCTCCCAGTGGCCGCGGGTCGCCGCTCCCAGTGGCCGCGGGTCGCCGCTCCCAGTGGCCGCGGGTCGCCGCTCCAGGCCAATGGGAGCTGCTGGAAGCGGCAGCGAGTACATCCCTCGGCCCACGCTGCTTCCAGCAGCTCCCATTGGCCTGGAACAGTGAACCGCGGCCACTGGGAGCCGCGATCGGCCGAACCTGGGGACACGACAGGTAAACAAACCGGCCCAGCCCGCCAGGGGCTTTCCCCGCACAAGCCGTGGAACAAGGTTGGGAACCACTGCTCTAGTCATCTGGTACAGAAGCAGATTTAAATGATAAGTTATATACCACACCTAGTAGTTCTGCAATTTCACATTTGAGTTCCTTCAGAACACCTGGGGGAATCCCATCTGGTCCCGGTGACTTATTGCTGTTTAATTGATCAATTTGTTCCAAAACCTCCTCTAATGACACCTCAATCTGGGACAGTTCCTCAGATTTGTCACCTAAAAAGAATGGCTCAGGTTTGGGAATCTCCCTCACCTCTTCTGCCGTGAAGACCCATGCAAAGAATTCATTTAGTTTCTCTGCAATGGCCGTATCGTCCTTGAATGCTCCTTTAGCATCTTGATCGTCCAGCGGCCCCACCGGTTGTTTAGCAGGCTTCCGGCTTCTCATGTACTTAAAAAAAATGTTTCTATTATTTTTCAGTCTTTGGCTAACTGTTCCTCAAATTCTTGTTTGGCCTTCCTAATTCTGTTTTTACACTTCATTTGCCAGTGTTTATGCTCCTTTTATTTCCCCCACTAAGAGTTAACTTCCACATTTTAAAGAATGCCTTTTTGCCTCTCACTCCTTCTTTTACTTTGTTGTTTAGCCATGGTGGCTCTTGTTTGGTTCTCTTTTTATGTTTTCTAATTTGGGGTATACATTTACTTTGAGCCTCTATTATGGCGTCTTTAAAAAGTTTCCACGCAGCTTGCAGAGATTTCACATTTGGTGCTGTGCCCCGTTAATTTCTGTTTAACTAACCTTCTCATTTTTGTGTAGTTCCCCTTTCTTAAATTAAATGCTACAGTGTTGGGCTGCTGTGGTGTTTTTCCTGCCCCAGGGATATTAAATTTAATTATATTATGGTCACTATTACGAAGCAGTCCAGCTATATTCACCTCTTGGACCAGATCCTAAGCTCTACTTAGGACTAAATCAAGAATTGCCTCTCCTCTGGTGGGTTCCAGGACCAGCTGCTCCAAGAAGCAGTCCTTGAAGGTGTCAAGCAACTTTCTCTCTGCATCCCGTCCTGAGGTGACATGTACCCAGTCAATATGGGGATAATTGAAATCCCCCATTATTATTATTGAGTTTTTTATTTTAATAGCCTCTCTAATCTCCCTGAGCATTTCACAGTCACTATCACCATCCTGGTCAGGAGGTCAGTAATATAGCCCTACTGCTATATTCTTATTATTCGATCATGGAATTTCTATCCATAGAGATTCTATGGTACAGTTTCATTCATTTACGATTTTTACTTCATTTGATTCTATGCTTTCTTTCACATATAATGCCACTTCCGCACCAGCATGACCTGTTCTGTCCTTCCAATATATTTTGTGCCCTGGTATTCTGTATCCCATTGATTATCCTCATTCCACCAAGTTTCTGTGATGCCTATTAGATCAATATCCTCACTTAATACGAGGCACTCTAGTTCACCCATCTTATTTAGACTTCTAGCGTTGGTATATAAGCACTTTAAAAACTTGTCTCCTTTTAGCTGTCTGCCATTACACATTGTAATTGAATGGGACTCTTTTTTGTTTGACTGTTTCTGATCAGACCCTGCCTGTATGTTATCACTTTCCATCCTCTCGTCCTCACTAGGACACAGAGAGCCTCTATGAGTAGATCCTCCCCTAAGGGATGTCCGAACCATGTGCTCCTCTGCACCTGTCGGCTTTCCCCCAGCCCTTAGTTTAAAAACTGTTCTAAGACCTTTTTAATGTTAAGTGCCAGCAATCTGGTTCCATTTGGGTTCAGGTGGAGCCCATCCTTCCGGTATAGGCTCCCCCTTTCCCCAAAGTTTCCCCACTTCCTAATAAATCTGAACCCCTCCTGCCTACACCATCCGTCTCATCCACGCATTGAGACTCTGCAGTTCTGCCACCCTTACTTCTGCGCGCCTTCAGAGCTGCGTGGCTGGAGTGTGTCAGTTGTTCGCTGGGCACCCAGCTCTGAAGTCCGCGTTACCGTCAGCAGCCGCACAGAAGTACGGGTAGCAGCACCGCAACCCCCCCTACAATAACCTTCCATCCTCCTCACTGCTCCTTTTGGGGTCAGGACCCCCACAATTGCAGCACCGTGAAATTTCAGATTTAAATAGCTGAAATCATGATGTTTACCATTTTAAAAATCCTATGACCGTTAAAATGACCAAATGGACCGTGAATTTGGTAGGGCCTTACCCGTGCCCCATGACACTCACAGC
Source organism: Eretmochelys imbricata (assembly GCF_965152235.1). Lineage (NCBI taxonomy): Eukaryota > Metazoa > Chordata > Testudines > Cheloniidae > Eretmochelys > Eretmochelys imbricata. The sequence goes on from NC_135585.1 coordinate 51,391,264, forward strand.
GCCTCACCCATCCTAAAGGACAGCTGGCAGGATCTCCCTCCCCAAATTTACTTCCCCCTGAGCGTGTGCATGACAGAATCCTATTTCTCCCTTGTGTGCACCTGCTGTTCCGTGATCTGTTACCACTGGGTTATTCCACTTCCTCTTCCAGGCCTGCAGGCTTCTCTTTTCATTGCTGTGTTATTCATCTCTCTCACTAGCTTCACACTGCAGTGTCATGAGGCAGCGCTGTTCAGAGAACTGACTGCTTCTATAGCTCCCCAGTGCCTCACCGCTGCTGGAAGGAAACAGAGAAATGTAGGGCTGGAGGAGACCTCGAGAAGTCATCAGGTCCAGCCCCCTGTCCTGAGGCAGGACCAAGTAAACCTAGACCATCCCTGGTAGGTGGGATAAGCCTTCATTTCTGTTACACACACACACCCCTGCAGACACTATATTGTGAAGCTAGAGAGAAATAATGGGTGGATTTGTGGGGAGGGGACAGAGGACACTCCATGTTTGAAAGACGAGGAGGAATATCCTGGCTGTAATGAATCAGAGAGCTCCATGTGCCCTCTTTACACTTCAGAGAAGGAAAATTTACACATAGATCAATTTTTTTACCTTTCTCAGTCTCCCCAACCATTACTGTGCTGTGTCTCTCCTCTTTGCTATGCCCCTTTCTTTCCTTTCATCCCGGCAGAGGGGATGACTCCTGTCCGGGTTCTCTCTCTTTACTCCAGCGAGCGACAGGATGGTGAAAGAGGATGAGGAAGAGAATCCACGGCAGGCAGGCTGTAAGGAGCCAGAACCCCATGGGGCATCATCCAGATGCTCCAAAGAAGACATTGCATCAAGTCTTGAGCAGGGAAAAGCCTCTGAGAGTCAGCACAGGTCAGGAAAGCAGCCAGGGAAGAAAGGTTGTCAATCCATTAGTTCTAGTAGAGGTGGAAAGGACATCCTGGAAACCTCAGTGCAGCAGAGAACCCATACAAGAGAGAAAAAAAAAACACCCACCGAATGCGAGAGACGATTCAATATGAGCAAACAGCTTGGTGGATCTCAGGCCCCCCACCAGGGAGAGAAGCCCTATAAATGCCAGGAGTGCGGGAAAAGTTTCAATCAAAGCTCCAACCTTATTCTGCACCAACGAACGCACACGGGAGAGAGGCCCTACAAATGCCTTGACTGCGGGAAAAGTTTCAATCGGAGCTCGAGCCTCGTCGTGCATCAGAGAATCCACACGGGAGACAAACCCCACAAATGCACCAAATGTGGGAAGAGTTTCATTCAGAGCTCAAACCTGACGACGCACCAAAAAATCCACACGGGAGAAAAAAACTGTCAATGCCCAGAATGTGGGAAAATGTTCAGCGACAACTCAGCCCTGATTAAGCATCGAAGAATCCATTCAGGGCAGAAACCCTATAAATGCCCGGAATGCGGGAAAGGGTTTAGTGACAGCTCAACCTGTATTCGACACCAGAGAACCCACACGGGAGAGAGACCCTATAAATGCCTGGATTGTGGGAAAAGCTTCAATCTGAGCTCCAACCTAGTTACGCACCGGAGAATACACACGGGGGAAAGACCCTATAAATGCCTCGACTGTGGGAGAAGCTTTAGTCAGAACTCGCATCTGATTAAACATCAGAAAGTCCACACGAGATTGAAATCTTGAATGCGGGAGCGGTTGCAGTCGGGGCTTTGGTTTAGTTTGGAATCAGCAAATCCATACAGGGAAGAAACTTCCTCGATGTCCTGAGAAGGGAAAATGTTATGGGGATGGGGGAATGCAATCAATAGTATTTTTTTTGTTGGGGGCGGGGGAAGAAATTAGACATATGAATGCTTGTTGGCCGGGGAGGAGAATTTTTGAGTGGGGAGGGATGGGGGAGACAGGCATAAAGTGGCTTGACTTTGTGCAAAACATGACAATCCCACACTGATCTGGCCTTCTGTCCACCATTCGTTCTATTGAAAAGTGGCACGGTGTGCCCTTTGGCCATCTTGCCGCTATGGACAAAAAAGCCCCAGCAGGGTGTGTGCCCTGACCCTCCCCGGTGCTGCCCCCGAGGCCATCCCGGACATTGGCTGCTTTGCAGGATTGAGCCAGATTTGGGAACTTCACTACACGACGTCTGGGATGACGCCATTGACTGAGGCCACAGGCTGGTGCAGCGGTTCCCGGTGGACTGGGTGTGTTTGATGAAGATGTTTGATAGCTCAGTGCTGCAGCATGGGGGTGGGGGGGGGATTATGGGAGAGGAGAAATGAGGATGAGTGGTAGGGATGGGGAGAAGGGCCAGGGGGAGTTAGAGCTGGGCAGGGGAAGGGGGATATGGGAGGGAAATGAGAGGGTTGGGGGAAATAGAGTCAGGGGTGTCTGTCAGCATCAAATTCTCTCTTCCCATGTGTGTTGTGATCTATAGGGGCTGCCTTTCTTGGGGGGTGAGGGGGAATGGAGGGGTCTGATCCCCCCTCCCTACCTTTGGATGTGGGCAGGGATGTGGGGTTCCCTGTCCCCCTAGGGGGTGGGTCTGATTTCCACCCCATGCTCTGCCTCATGTGACCCTTGTGCCTCTGGGGATGTCTCTGCCCCCATCCCTGCCCCACATATATAAGATGGGATCTGGGGCGAGGGCTGTCTCTTGGGGGTGCCTGAACCCCTCTCCGTGCCCCTACTCATGGGATTAGGGGCCTTGTCCATGGGCCATGGGGGCCTTGTGTGGGGAGGGTCGGGGGGTGGAGGAGAGGCGGGACTCAGCCCCGCAGCGGAGGGGGTGGGGACCTTGAGGAAGGGGCGGAGCAGTGATGGAAAGAGGCGGAGCACAGGCGGGGCCCCCACGGTCCAGGTGGCAGGGCGGCAGTGGCTGCCCCAGGGGAGGCCTATTATGCCCACCACCTGTGCTACCCACCATTTTAGTGCACACGTAGCTTCTTATCTACTAATGGCTTAATGGGACAGGCAGGGGAGAGTGAGCTAGAAACAGTGTGCATGTGGGGGGGGGCATCTGTATGTTGCTTGAGGCGGGGAGACACAGTAGCCTTTTCTCACATGCTTAAAGTTACCGTCAGAGGCATGTCATAAAGCGGCCAAGATTTGGGGACCAAGGCCATGTCTGAGATTTCTCTCCCCTGCCCTGTTTGCAATAACGCACTCTGAGTATTTCAAAGCACGACCATTATCCCTAGTCCACTATCACAAAATGCACGGAGCAGTTGGGAATCACATAATGACCGTGTGGCCTAGTGGAGAAACCAGCGGGCTGGGACTATTCCTGGGTCTGCCCCTGGCCCACTAGGTGACCTTGGGCAAGGCCCATCAGCTCCCCATGCCTCAGTTTCCCATCTGTAAAATGGGGTCATTCTTTGGGGTTTGCTGATGTAAAGCACTGTTTAAAAGCTGTGTCTTTTTGTGCTTCTCTAGCCATGGCAACATATCTGCTGTTAATATCGGTGCGAACATCAACACGCTAAATGACTGCTCCTCCAATATTTCTCTTTCTGTTCAAAAAGCTAGGAAATTCACTGACAAAAAACTTTGTTAACACAGGACTAAGGCTGCCTGGTGATAACTCGTGCCCTTCCAGAAGGCAGAGTCCAGGGGGGAAAATCCTTCTGAAAACCAGGCAATACAGAGTTAAGGTACACGCCCAAGCAACCTTAGCTCTGCCCCCCTGGAGCTGGCAGCATCCAGGGGGAATTATCTGCACTAACTCACTGTGTTAGGGGTAGCTGTACTGAAAGGTGGGGGATCCCTATTCAAATCCCTTTTCTCCACCCAGGCAAAGGGGGGAATTGGCCTGGGGTCTCCCACATCCTGGGTAACTGCTCTAACCACTAGGCTGAAAGTTATAAGAGAGTCGTGCCCCTCGCAACAGCTGTTCTGGGTGCAGTTAGGGGAGATCTGATCATGAATACGGCTGTTGTGACAATTGGCCTATCACTCTTGCCTACTTAGGAGTTCACCGTGGAAAGTAGGTCAAGTTATTTTCAACAGAATTCATTCTAAACAGATGCAAAAGAAGCATCCAGAGAGACTAAGTCCAATCAACACAGGGAAAGTTGATGCGATACAAAGCCTGTGTTGAAATTATGCTGGGTGAAAACAGGTGGAGATGGAAGTTAATAAGCCAAAATTGGTGAGACAGATATTAGGCCTAATTGGTGGACAAAATAATGAGGGAGATGAACCCTGCCTCTTACTTTTTTCCCTTCTGTGGTATCTTAAAAAGAGACTGGAAATAAGATCAGCTCTCTTCTCCCGTCCCAGCTTGCTTCACCTCATGTCATCTTCCCCCAGCTCATCCCCCGACCTGCCAGCACTTCATCCCATCTCGACTCGTCTAAAGGACTTGCTCTTGTTTAGGGAACTTTATTTTCACCTGTGAGTGAAAGTCATCACATTATCGTGAGGTCCGGATCTCAGCCCACCAGTGGGGAGATGGAATTACCAGCACCAGGAAGGTGCATGAGATCCTGTATTGTATTCCCTTCCCTTGTTGTGTTATTTTCTGCCCCACTGTTTCTTTCCTCTCATCCTACCTCGCTCGCTTGGTTTCTTGTCAAATCCTGAAGTCAAGTATATTGCAATCATCCAAACCTGCCTTGTCAAAGGAGAAAGGATGCCATCAGATGACAGCCCTGACCAGTTCATAACTAACCAGATCAAGCATCCACTTGTAACTAACCAGTAGTCCAAAAACATCCACAAAAGCCATATTTCACCCATCTTCTCTGTCCTGTCTCTCCTCCACCCTGTCTGTCTCTGTTCAGAACAGGATACATGCATGCCATTCCCATCAGGACTGAGACTAAAATTAACCATCTCCTTTTCAGCAAAGAAGGGTCGCCCTGAAAACAAGAGACTCTAAGATTTTGACTCCAAAAGCAGAGAGCCTTCGATAAGCTCTACGTTTGTTTTGCATAATCACTCGACTGCCGTTTCCAGATAAAGGCCATACATAAGAGCGGCCATACTGGGTCAGACCAAAGGTCCATCTAGCCCAGTGTCCTGTCTTCTGACAGTGGCCAATGCCAGGTGCCCCAGAGGGAATGAACAGAACAGGTCATCATCAAATGATCCATCCCCTGTTGCTCATTCCCAGCTTCTGGCCAACAGGCGAGAGACACCATCCCTGCCCATCCTGGCTGATAGACTTTGATTTTGGCCTATTTTGATTTCTTGTTCTTTTCTTGTGTTTAATCAATAAACTTTCAGTTTGAATGAAAGGTGTTGGCCAAGTCACCGGGTGAAACCAAGGGCTCTGTTTAAAACTGTCCCCGAACCCACCTATTGCTGTTTAATGCTGGACACAGAGAGTTGATCAACGCCTTGAACTTTAGGGCTTAGAAATCAGAGTCTATACAACTGAGCCGGGAGGACCCCAGCTATCTTTGGCTGGCTGGGAGATCGTATTGAGGCTTAGGTGTGAGACCAGCACCTGGGGCTTGCCTGAGGCAGCAGTGTGCATACCCAGTGCACTTTTACAGCAAAAATTTCAGTGCCCGGTGAGTTTAGGTGTGTGTTAGTTGGCAGCCAGGTGGGGGTTTGGTGGATCACAGTGGCGCTTAAAATTGCCACTTGGGTGCCTAAATCTGGAGTGCTCCAGATCCCCAGGAACCCTCTGTGATCTGGGTGTAGGCTGTGGACTCTGAATCTCCATTCTCCTCCCCTTTATGGCCTCCAGGCATCCCTCACAACCCCACCGCCTCCTCACCGCCCCATAGCCCCTCCACGCATATGTGACTGAGGGGCATGGATGTGGGGGGCTTGGGCAGTGCTTAATTTGTAATGAAAGAGGTGCCGGGGTTCAAGCAAATGTTTTTACTTTAATTACTGACACGGCAGGCCCAGAAGTGCCGGGGCTCTGAACTGCCAGGCCCGGAGGTGCCGTGCCGGGGCTCTGAACTGCCAGGCCCGGAGGTGCCGTGCCGGGGCTCTGAACTGCCAGGCCTGGAGGTGCTGGGGCTCAGCCCTGGCACAAATTACGCCCTGGACTTGGGTAGTGGGGTTCATAGATTCCAAGGCCAGGAGAGACCATTGTAATCATCTCATCTGACCTCCTGTATTGCACCAGCCAGAGAACTTCCCCCAAAGAATTCCTAGAGCAGATCTTTTAGCAAAAACCTCCAGTCTTGATTTTAAAATTCTCATTGGTGGAGAATCCGCCAGTGAATTGCGCCAGTGGTTAGTTACTCCTGTAGGCCCGGCTTGAACATGAGTCATTAGGGAGGCTTTAATTTTTGGAAGACAGGATTAGGGAGGTAAATAGATCAGTAGACTGAAAACTGACTGTCTGGGCTAAAATAAGTAAATGGGTCAATAAGGGCAAGTCTATACACTACAGAATGACTTCGGTGTAACTACGTTGTCCTGGGGTGTGAATATTTCATGCCCTGAGTTATATACCAACCTAATCGCCGGTGTAGACAGTACTGTGTTGGCGGAAGAGCTTCTCCTGCCAACATCGTTACCGCCTTTCATGGAGGTGGATTAACTAAGCCAACAGGAGAGCTTTCTCCCGTCAGCATAGAGCGTCTTCATTAAAGCACTACGGGGTGCAGGACAGCAGTTTAAGTGTAGACCTGCTCTAAGCTAAAAGACAGAATGTCTGAGCTAGTTATGATAAGAGGGAGAACACCCAGGGAAACATTTCCTAAAAACAAGATCATGGACAAGAAAAGTAAGGAGTGCCAAGACAGGTAAAGAGGAAAGCTGACTGTGGAGAGAGCATGCTGCACGTGGACTGGTCTTTGCAAAGTAACCAAGCCAATTCTACAGCATGTAATGCAATGTATAGGGAATGTAATGTGATGTGTAAGTGTATGTAAAGAAGGGGGGGGGGTAACTTCAGATGCGTGGTATACCCAGTACCCACGTTTGAGTTTGATTAATTTGGCATAGCTTTATGCCAAATAAAGAAACCTGAGTGATGAGACCGGAGTTGAACTGAGTTCTTGAGGAATCGAGTGGAAGAGGTTTAGAAGGCTTCTCCAACGTAGTGGTGCAGTGCCTCGGATCGGATCTATTCATCTGGGGCAGGTAAGGTATCGTTTAGTATATGTCTAGCTTTACTGTCAAGGATCGCAACCCAGCACTTTAGCAATGGCATTGGTAGGGCTTAAATTTGAAGAGGTTTCTGGGGCATTGGGGAACTAAGTTAAATCCAAAGGGGGACCCTCTAGACTCCCAGATAGGTATTAGGGAGAAACTGGGTCTGGGTGGAAAAGGAACGTCAATGAATAGTGCTAAATAACAAATACAACCAAAAAAATGCAAAACCCCTTATTACTGCAGAGAGTAACCCTGAAAATAAAAGCCCAGCGTTAGAGAAGTAAAAGAATTAACCATTATGTTAAAAATGTTGAGGAAGTAAAGAATGGGCAGAAAGAGCAAAAAAGAGATCTATAAAGCGCACGCCATGCTGCCTGGCAAAGCAGTTTTAAAATAAAATAAAAGTGGTAAAAATATTTGAAAGGTACTTTATAAACATATGTAAAAGAATGCCGGGCAGAGCACAGCAGAAGTCTGTTGAGTGCCACTAACATGTTAAAAGATAGGACCCATTTGCAGCCATAAAAAATAGAATCTTCTTGGTTTTTTCATAAAGCAAAAAAAATATACAATAAAAAAGCCCAAATCAAGGCTGCAGTTTCACAAGGATTATTTCTAGCGGCTAAAACGTCACAAACAACAAGGTGCCACCTTACCGAGTAGATGCAAAAAGCATAACAAGCCAATCAAAGTTGTAGGAGGGGAAAACAAAGTAAATTAAAAACATTCCCAAATAATAATAATCAAAAAACCCCCAGAACTTTGTTAACTGTCGCCTTAGGTCCAAGGTAGAAAGCAGCTGTCCTTCAGAAACTGTATTTAGTAAGGTTTCAGAGTAGCAGCCGTGTTAGTCTGTATTCGCAAAAAGAACAGGAGGACTTGTGCCACCTTAGAGACTAACCAATTTATTTGAGCATAAGCTTTTGTGAGCTACAGCCCACTTCATCAGATGCATTCCGATGAAGTGAGCTGTAGCTCACGAAAGCTTATGCTCAAATAAATTGGTTAGTCTCTAAGTTACCACCAGTCCTCCTTTTCGTTTTGTATTTAGTAAGTACAGCTTTGCAGGCTGAGTGTACGAAGCTAAAAAAACATAAGTGCAAAAACCATAAAAAAAAAAAAAAAAAAAGTTTAAAGTTGCCGGAAAAAATGGCTACAAAATGTGTCACTTTAAAAACACAAGTAATTAAATAAAACCTGTCAAAAAGTGTTTGCACAAATTAACACTACAGAGTTTAAAACAATTGAACCGTTAAAAATTGTAAAAATGTTTGAAAGTCTTTTAAAAAGTAATACATTAAAGTGTTAAATATGCTTGATTCAATCATAAAACCCAGTTATGGCAGTAGAACTGGGTGCAGTCATGCCGAGTAAAATCCTTAGTGATCAAACAAACCGTGAAAAGGGGAGGTCAGGTGATAACAACGACCACCCCGGGCATTTTTCCCTAGAAAGCCTTTAGAGCCACTTCTGTTGCAATTGGTTCCCCAAGAACTCCGTTCCACTCCAGTCCGGTCACTTTGGTTCCTGTATTTGACACACACCAAAGCTCTGCCGAGTGGATCAGACTCAAGCGTAGGGGGCGGGCGTAGGGCCTACCCCACACCCAAAGCTACGCAGCAAACCTCTTCCTTTGTAGACGTTTACACATTACCTGGCATTCGCTACACATTGGGAATTGGCTTGGTCACTTTGCAGGAACAAATCCCTCTGCAGCATGCTCAGTGCACGCACCGTCATTGGACGACTTACTCTTTACCTCATCTTATGGTCCAGGCTTCTCGTGTCCATTGTAGATGGTTCCCTGGGGGTTCCCCCTTATTTTAGCTCTTACAAACATTCTGCTTCCAGCCTGCTGATTTATTTACCTCCTTAATCCTGTCTCCTGAGAAATTAGCCCGTGTTCAATTACTCATGTCAAGTCAAGCCTATGTTCCACAGCTTTTGTTTTTCTTTTTTATATTAGTATTTACATAAGAACGGCCATAGTGGATCAGACCAAAAGTCCGTCTAGCCCAGTGTCCTGTCTTCCGACAGAGACCAGTGCCAGGTGCCCCAGAGGGAATGAACAGAACAGGGACTCATCAAGTGATCCATCCCCTCTTTTCCATTCCCAACTTTTGGCAAACAGACGCTAGGGACGCCATCCCTGCCCACCCTGGCTAACAGCCACTGATGGACCTAACCTCCAGGAACTTATCTAGTTCTTTGTTTTAGTTGCATTATATTTTAGGATTTTTGTGTTTGTTTTTTGCAGTGGACTACTTAGCAACACAATTTTAAGGCTACAGTAGCTGTAATTATTTGAACCGCCATTAATACTAGGCTTAAAGTACTAACGAGGAGGTGGAAGATTATTACTTCTGGTACAGCCCACCAGGGTGTAATTCCACATTACAAACTTGCTTTGCCTTTAAAGCATGTTTTGTCGTTTTGATTTTGCTTTTATTTTAATTTCATTTAAAAAAAACCCTGGTACAATAGATATATATTTCCTTTTATTACCGCAAGAAATTTAGGTGTGAAACAGAACATAGGTCAATTTCAATTAACATTTCCTGAGTCCATGCCAGAAGTGATCCTTTTTAGCCCCCAGACGATGTTTGTTATCACCAGCATAGGCAATTTTTACGTTACTAACATTTCAGTGTTTTAACCCTGCTGTGCAATTTGGAGCCTGTTTTCCCAAAGCAAACCGTTGTGCCGGCATCTTTGTCTGTAAGATGTTACACCTGCCAGTGTACATTTCCCAGATGCAAACAGCAGAACAAGTCTGGGAGTTTTTAGTCTTTGTGTTGTTTTCTAACAGTATTTGAGTAGGGAAAAGAAACTTTTTTTTTTATACCACATCAGTTGCAGTGGTTTTACATTTAACTTCCTGCTACCAGACCCTTGTCGATTTTTTTATTATTATTATTATGTTGCATCAACTGTTATTTTTATTGTATTAAATTTTTAACGTTTGTGGTGACTAAAGAGGACAAGGTTTTTTGCTTCATTTTACTTAAGGCTGCTTTTATTTTGTACAGCATGCCTTTGGCACATGCGATTAGAACACATTGAATTAATTTTATACTTTTTTAAAAGCAATAACAGTATGTATATTATAACAAAGCTTTATTAAGGAGGGTTTTTTTCTCATTTAATGACTCAAGTACTTTGCTTCCAGTATTCTTCTGTTGAAACGATTGGTTATGTTTTTACAGACTATTTATGTCACCTTGGTTTTAGAGTATCATACTCATTTTGAACAGTTTTGTGTGTGTGCTTGCCATCCCCTCCCTGCCTTGGCAATTTTATGTTTTGGCAGTATATTTTAAAGTATATGTTTAGAACGTTCTTTTAACGGTTTTTAATGATATTTCCCCAAATTTTAGTGGGCATAATTTTTGATGCAGATTGGTAACATTTAGTAACACGGACACACAAATAAACTGAACATTTTTGTGTAATATTTTTAATAGGCTTTAGCCCTAAATTATTTGGACTTGTTTCTCATTTCAGACATTTCAGTTTGTTTTTTTTTTTTTTTAGTTTACAAACCTTTACTATATAGTTTTTTGTTTTTACTTTCATACTAATATTTATTTTACAGTACAGTTAAGCAGAACTTTTGGGATAGGATTTGAATGGTTGGCGGGTTTTGACATGTTTTTGAATGCCCACTGCACCCTTTAAAGTAGCTTCATTATTTATAATTAATAAACTGTTTAAAAAAAAAACAACCCAGAATTTGGATGGCACTTTTGAATGGAATTTTGGTGCATGGGCTTCACTCCTTATGTTTACGGATTTATTTTATTGACGCTGGGTTGCTTTTTGCTTTTAAAGCATGCTTATGCAGTGTCTAGTGGGGTGCAATGTATACCGAATGTAATGTAATATGTAAATGTATCCAAAGGAAGGAGGTTTGGATGTGTGATATACCCTGTACCCACACCGTATGTTTGAGTCTGATCAACTCAGCATAGCTTTGCTGTATGCCAAATAAAGGAACTTGAGTGACAAAACCGAAGTCGAACTGAGTTCTTGGGGAACTGAATGAAAGATGTCTTGCAGGCTATCCCAAAAACACTCACTGTTAAAAAATTTACACCGTATTTCCAGTCTGAATTTGTCTAGCTTCAACTTCCAGCTCTTGGCTTGTGTTAGAACCTTTCTCTGCTAGACTGATGAGCCCATTATTAAATATTTGGTCCCCAGGTAGGTACGTATGGACTGTGATGAAACCACCCCTTAACCTTCTCTTTGTGATGCTAAATAGACTGAGCTCCTGGAGTCAATAAAGCAGGTTTTCTAATCCTTTACTCATTCTTGGGACTCTTCTCTGAACCCTCTCAAGTTTATCCCCGGCCTTCTTGAATTGTGGGCACAAGAACTGGACACGGGCAGGATTCCATCAACGGTCGCACCAGTGCCAAACACAGAGGTCAAAATAACCTCTTTGCTCCTCCTTGAGATTCCCCTGTTTATACATCCCAGGATCACTTTAACTCTTTTGGCCAGAGTCCCACTGGGAGCTCGTGTTCCGCTGATTATCTGCCACAACCCCCAAATCTTTTTCAGAGTCACTGCTTCCCAGGATAGAGTCCCCCATCCTCTAAGCATGGCCTATAGTCTCTGTTCCTAGATGTGTACATTTACATTTAGCCATATTAAAATACAGATTGTTTGCTTGCACCCAATTCAGATTCCTCTGTACAAGTGACCTGTCCTCTTCAGTAATGACCGCTCCCCCAAATTGTGTGTTATTGGCAAATTTTATCAGTGATGATTTTATGTTTTCTTCCAGGTCACTGATAAAAATGTTAAAAGGGTTCCCTTCCTATGGTGGCTGTGACATTTTTTTAGTTAGGTGTGGTGTAAGCAGAGCAATGGGTGTGATGCAGGGATTGCTTGGGGGGAAGAGAGGGGTTGGAGTGGTGTGTGTTGGAACGGTGTGGGGGGATCAAGGCAATGAGGGGGAATATAGCAGAGAACTGGAGTAGTGTAGGAAGATGTAGTGGGGGCTCTGCCCTTTTGCCAACTTCCACCCCTTCGGGCCGTGCTCTGACACAGCTACTGAGGGGCCATCACAGCCCTAGACAAAGACATGTGTTAGGATAATGGACCATCCATACACTCTGCTTCTGGAAATCCAGTGCGATGAATAAGGGGGGATATGATAGAGGTCAACAGCCCTGCAGAAAGGGAGATCCCGAGAGGTGCCTGGGCAGGTGAGTTATCAGTGACACTGACATGGAAATCGTCTGGGGAGGGAAGGATAAAAGCCAGGGCTCCCACGACTGTGCTGTGAGCAACTCCCCCAGTTCTGCCTCATTTCACCCAGGTCAAGGTGGGGAGTAGCCGGTGTCACACTCTCATGTTGGGCGATTCTCAGGACTTGCCATCCTGACAGACAGCCGGCAGAGCTCCCTGCCTGGCTTTCATACTGTGTGCAGATGTGCTCGCCGCCTCTCAAAAAAGATATCTTGGAATTGGAAAAGGTTCAGAAAAGGGCAGCAAAAATTATTAGGGGTATGCAACGGCTTCCATATGAGGAAAGATAAATCAGACTGGGATTTTTCAGCTTGGAAAAGAGATGACTAAGGGGGGATATGGTTGAGGTCTATAAAGTCATGACTGGTGTGGAGAAAGTAAATAAGGAAGTGTTATTGACTCCTTCTCATACCACAAGAACTAGGGGCCACCCAATGACATGAATAGGCAGCAGGTTTAAAACAAACAAAAGGAAGTATTTCTTCACACAACGCACAGTCAATCTGTGAAACTCACTGCCAGAGGATGTTGTGAAGGCCAAGGCTATGACAGGGTTCAAAAAAGAACTAGATAAATTCATGGAGGATAGGTCCATCAATGGCTATTAGCCAGGGTGGGCAGGAATGGAGTCCCTAGCCTCTGTTTGCCAGAAGCTGGGAATGGGGGACAGGGGATGGATCACTTGATGATTCCCTGTTCTGTTCATTCCCTCTGGGGCACCTGGCATTGGCCACTGTTGGAAGACAGGACACTGGGCTAGATGGACCTGTGTCTGACACAGTATGGCCGTTCTTATGTACTTATCAATACAGCTCTGAGGAAGAACTGGGTTTGCAAATAGTTTTTCAATGACCCCTCGATGACTAAGGGATCTTCCTCAAAGGGACCTGTATCCTCTGGGGGCCCACAGATATTGACCGAGCCAAACCACAAAGGCGCACCTTGCAGGAGCGGCCAAAGCTCCTTAAAAGTGTGGGGGGGCCGCTGCTGCCCAAATGGTGGCCCCGCCCTCTGCGATGTCCCTCCCCCTGAACCTCTACCCTCACCCTGCCCCGCCCCTTCACCCAAGGCCCCACCCCCATGCTGTCTCTTCCTCTCAAGACCCCGCCCCCCACTCGCTCCTCTCCGCTCCCTCTCCCCTGTTGCTTGCCCTTATGGATGGTAAAAAGTGATGTGGCCCCAGGCCCCCACCCTATTCCGGCACTCCTGGCACCTTACCCTTCAGCGACATACAAGGCAGAGTTGGGGGTGGAGAAGGGAAGTGGCATCACCTACAAATACCCCCCATCCTCCAAAACATTTTCTCCTCCTGGCTATTCCACCAGACTTCAAAAAAATCCCCCCCCCCCACCCCCTGGCTGATTTGAAAGGGAAATGCCAGCAGAGGGGATTTCCCCTGCAGACAACGGCTTTCCCTGCACAGTCATAGAAGGGCGTGAAAACCCGTAGTTCTGGCAGCTGTGTAATGTGCCATCTGTGATGCTCAGGGCTGGGGAAATAACAACCCAGCGAGGCTTCCCAGGTGGCCCCCGGATCCATTCCAGGCCGTTGCTACTGGTGATTTGAGACAAAGGAGTTTGACAAAACTAAATTCAACTTTATGGCGCCAAAGGTCGAAATAAAAAGGTTGAAGCCCCATCCCCAGCCTAGCCTGGTGCATTTCAGCCCCGGCACCGGTGCGACCTCTTGCAGCTGGGAGAATAAGTGCCAAGAATCCAGGAGACACGCTGGGATCCGGTCCTAGAAGCAAACGCTCCGCAAGCCCGAAACCCAGGGAAGCTCTGGTTAATCATAGAATCTCAGGGTTGGATGGGACCTCAGGAGGGCATCTAGTCCAACCCCCGGCTCAAAACAGGACCAATCCCCAATTTTTGGCCCCAATCCCTAAATGGCCCCCTCAAGGATTGAGCTCATAACCCTGGGTTCAGCAGGCCAATGCTCAAACCACTGAACTATCCCTCCCCTCTCTGGGGGACCTAGAGAACGGGGTGAATTCACAGCAGTGCCAGCATCTCCACTCCCAGCTGAGGCTTTCATTCTTTTGGGGACATCCCTGAATTGTCCGCGAGAGGAGGGGGAAAGAATCTCCATTGTCCCCAAGCAGGACAGGGGCAAATGGGGAAGGAGTGACCAGCAAGCTTCCTCGTCTCTATCTCTCCGGCCTCAGTGATTGGGGTAGTTTGGTTCCACCCCGGCCTTCCTTCTCCACTTGGCTCAGCCACATCTTCACAGCAGCAACATTCATGGCCCTTTAGAATTTAGGGATTTTTTTCGCCTGATGCTCTAGGGACCTTTTTTGTTTCTTTCCGGCCCTGGTAACATTTCTCAGCCTCCGCTGTTTTGGGCTGCCAGCAGAGACTGATTAAGGTCTCCTGGGGCTAGGGTGACCAGATAGTAGGCGTGAAAAATCGGGACGGGGTGGGAGGTAATAGGTGCCTATATAAGAAAAAGCACTAAATAGCGGGACTGTCCCTATCAGGACATCTGATCATCTGACCTGGAGCTCTGGGCAGAGCAAGTGGTGGGGGTACCGGGTGCCGGAACCATGGGCCTGCCCCCTTCTACCTGCGGCCCCGCCCCCTTCCACCCCTTCTGCCTGAGGCCCCGCCCCCATTCCGCCCCTCCTGTCTGCAGCCCTGCCCACAGCCTTACCCTGTTCCACACCTTCCCCATGGCCCATCCTCTGCTCCACCCATGGCCCCGCCCCATTCTGCCCCTTCCCCCACCACGCTCCCTCCCACCATCCCGCTGCAGCCCCAAGACCTGCGAAGCTCTGTGCACCCCACCGTGGCAGAGCTCCTCCAGACCCGGGGCCACGGCCTGGGGAGATTTTTTCCAGGGGCCCCAAATTGGCTGGGGCCCTTGGGCACGGCGGTAATCTGCCATTGGCTGTCACTTTCCCAGCTCTCTGTCTGCCTCTGCTACGTGCTCTCCCCAACCCTGACTGTATCTCCTGTCGCTGCAGGGGTCAGGCAGGACCTCCCTTCCCCGTCGCAATCGCTGCCTCGTGGACCGCGATGCACCTGTTCGCCCGTCGGAGCTCGTGCTGATCCACTCCAAAATGTCAGGGAACGATCTAGGCATCGCTGGGCAGAGCCCTATTGATTTGGAGGAAACCATCAGAAACAAACCTCAAAACCATTTGTGCTTTACAAAGTTGCTCCTTGCTCCTTGCTCTCCTGGCTGACAGCTGAGGGGCGGATGCTCAGCCAGCAGGAAGGGGAGTGAACGAGGCTTGATGTCGGCCTTCTTCCTAGCTGGATCCTTCCTCCCCCCGAGGCTGCTCTGTCTGGGGGGCAGGGAGCGCGGATACTAGCCAGCCACACCTCCCTTCCCACCCAGGGGGAAGAAATGTACTTTGGAAGGAGGTGGGGAAAGGAGAGACACAGATCCCTTGGTGTGGGGTGAGGAGGGATTGAGGGGCACCCAGAGCCTGTGTTGGGGGTGAGGAGGGATTGGGGGCACACAGAGCCCCTGGTGGGGGTGAGGAGGGAGTGAGGAGCACACAGTGTCCCCTGGTGTGGGGTGAGGAGGGATTGGGGGCACACAGAGCCCCTGGTGGGGGTGAGGACAGATTGGTGGTACACAGAGCTCCTGGTGGGGGTGAGGAGGGAGTGGGGGGCACACAGAGCCCCTGGTATGGGGTGAGGAGGGTTTGCAGGGTACACTGAGCCTTTGCTATTGGGGAGAGGGGACTGGGAGACCCTGCCATGGCTGGATGAAGGAAAAAGGAGACACAGAGTCTCTGCCCCAGTGGGACAGGGGGAATGGGGAACACAAAGAGAGTCTTTAGCATGAGGGGGAGAATGGATATCCCCGGTATGGGCAGAAGGGAGGTCACACCCAGCCAAGATGGGGAAACACACCCCAATAACTGCTGCATGACCGAGCAAGGTGAAATGTATACCGAGAAGCTCAGGCATTCGGTTCTCTCACCAGCTCCACCTGCTGGCACCACAGCTTGGTCTCCACAAGAAAATTAGGCCAGCTTGTCACTTGGGTTGTGTTGCCCCTCTTTACTACTCCGTTCTCCTCAGCATGAGCGGTGACTCCTGGCTGGATTCTCTCTCTATCCCAGCAGGTGATGGGATGTTAAGGGAGAACCAGGCAGAAAAAAATCCACAGCAGGAAGGTCATAAGGAAATGGAAGCACATGGGGCCTTTTTAGGAAGCTCCACAGAGAACATTTCCTAGATTCTTGGAGAGGTCAGAGGGGCAGCCGGGGAAGCAGCCAGGGAAGAAAGTTATTAAATCCCCTAAATTTGGGGGAGGTTGTCGGGACCTCAAGAAAACCACAGCCCAGCAGAGAATCCCCACAGAAGAGAGAAAAAACACATGCACCGAGTGTGGGAAAAGCTTCAGTCAAAGCTCACACCTCATTTCCTGTAATGAAATCCACCCCTGAGCAATGTAGTTAAGCCGACCTAAGTGCCTGTGTAGACAGCACTAGGCCGACAGAAGAATTCTTCCATTGACCTAGCTACTGCCTGTTGCAGAGGTGGATTAACTACAGCGATGGGAGCAGCGTAGGTAGTGTCTACGGCCACTTCAAGTGTAGACAAACCCTACATCATGACCTTGGAGAGAGAGGTTAACGACAGACAGAGAGGCATCTCTGTGCTCAGAAGGGGAGGAGAAAGAACACAGCTGCAATGGATCGTGACAAAGATTTTACTTCCCCGTCCCCGGGGAGGACGCGTTGTCCTAAATGGGGTCTAGCAGGCCTACCCCAACTGGGAGCTCAGTTGTTGGACTTGTGTCTTGAGAGCAGCAACAAAAGCTGTACTTCCCCCCCTCCCCCTTGCCCCCCCCATTCCTATCGCCTCTCTTCTCCGCTTGTCTCTGCCAGTTTTGTCAAAAGCAGGGAAAGTTCCCACCATCCCCAGCACGCGAGTCCAAACGCAGGCAAAGAATAAACTCTTCCCCGCCAAGAAGGACTGTTTGACCACATCAGTGATTCTAACCGGTATCGTCTCTCTGGAACGGAGACACCGATAAGGTTGGAATAAAATAATTTTGCATAAGCACTCCATTTCAGTTTCACAACGTTTTGATTCTTTTGTTTTTCTCTTGGAAATGAATAATTTCCCAGAACTCTGGCCTGAATTGTCTACCGCTTGCCATGGGCTGAAGCAAATCCAGGTCTCCGTACTCAGGACCCCAAATCATGTTTAACTGTTTAAGGCTCAGAGACAGGGCTGGGCAAAGACTCTCTGGGCTCGTTTATTCCCTCAAAATGAACACAGCAGATGGGTCGATCCGGAGCAAAACGTGGTCATTATAAAGCAGCCTGTCAGGGCAACGGGGGAGGTCTCAGGAGGGGCATGAGTCCATCTCGCAGCCAGGTTCCCTCCAGGTTTCTTTCCCTGCCGAAAAATGTTCTAGACTCGGCCACTTGGAAAACTTGGAGTCGCTTTATTCCAGCACAGACCCACCAGGACTAAACCCACATTTTAAACCCGACTGGTCTACACTTGAAATATAGGTTGACAGAGCTCAGAGGTCCCCAAACTGTGGGGGAGGAATGTTCAGGGAGGGCATGATGGGCCCTCTGGGGATGGGGAGAGAGTGCCATCCAGCCCCGCCCCCAGCTTTGCTCTGGCCCCGCCCCCAACTGTAGCCCCAGCTCCTGGCCCTGTGCCTAGCCCCATCCCTGGCTCCGTACCTAATGGCAGGACCAGCTGCCAGCTTCCACTGCAGCCTGGCTGCAGGTCCACTCCCAGCCCCATTCCTGCTCCGGTTGAGGCCCCGCCATGGGGAGGCGGGGAGAGAGTACCACCCGGCCAGCCCCGCCCCCAGCTCCACCCCCAACCTTGGCCCCATTCCCAGCCCTGCCCCTGGCCCGAGACCCACCCCCAGCTGCGGCCCCAGCCTCAGCCCCCTTTCCCGTCTGCACCCCCCACAAGCCTCGGCCCTGCTCCTGGCCCCAGCTTGGGGGGGCATGACCCTGAAAAGTTTGGGGACCACTGACACACCTACATCTCTCAGTGCAGTGTGGAAAATCCACACCCCTAGACATTACACCAGCCTAACCCCCAGCACAGACCCAGCTAGGTGGACAGGAGAATGCTTCCATTGGCCTCGCTACCGTCGGCTGGGGAGTTGATGGTCCTCTGTCAATGGACGCTGTCGCTGTGTCTACATGACAGGGTTCTGCCCACAGAGCTACAGCACTGTCCCCCCTGAAATTGTCCCCCCAGGGCAGTGCGGCGCCCCGACTTGGCAGAGGCAGGAACTGGCTTTTCCAGTCTCTGCTGCTCACCTTGTTCCCAGGGCAGTTAATCTGCCCAGGGATGCTGCAGCAGGAACTGGGAACCTCTGATCCTACTTATGTCTCCTTCTGCCCCTTTCATCTCAGCTCTCTATTTCAGTCTGCTGTCTCCGGCTTCTTCCCTCCCCCTCTCCCTGGTGGCTGTTTGTCCCAGGGGCATGTCTGTCCTCTTCCCATGGGTCAGTGCATCTCAGTACAAGCAGAAGCTCTGGGACTTGGGGACACAGGGGGAGCAGAGAAGGGGGTGAGCAGGGACTCTCTGTGCAGAGTCACTGTCCTGCTCTATGTAGTGTGAAAAACTGCTCTCTGTCTTAATTTGCTACTTGGGGCACACTGAGCATGCTCACACAAACTGAGCATGCTCAGTAACATCTGCTGAAGCCACTGCCCTTCACCCTGCCCTTATTAGCCATAAGAGTCTGCTGATTGCTTTTCACAGGGGTTAAAAAGGGGGCAAATCGGAGCGGGGGGGTGGCCAGGTTCTGGGCAGGGGACAGAAATTGACTGGTCGCAGGGGGGTCAAGCAGCTGGAGTCAGGGTTAGGATAGGGGCTGAAGGGCAAAATCAGGGATGGAGGGAGGGGGGAAAGGAGACAGGGCTAAGCCCAGGGGTGAGACGCTGCCAGGGGATGACATAGGATAAAACCACTGCACAGGCAGGGGCAGAGGGGGTAAGAGTTACCCCGGTGGGACTGAGACACCCGTGTTTGCAAAAACAGAGCGGGGGCCGGGGGCAGAAGGCAGAGGGCCTTTTTTATTTCCTCTCCCACAGACAGCAGGGGCTTCCCAGGGCTGGGCTCTGAAAGGCGCAAGGCACCCCGATGACGAGTCACCGCAGCTCCTCTCCCTCCCTGTGAGGTGCCGCAGGAGACCTGAATCAGTGAAATATTTTACATACGCCCCATAGAAACAAAGAATCCCTCACCAGCGTGTCTGACCACCTAAAGTCTAGCAGTTCACCAGTTTGTCTTGTCTGCAGCTGGATTCCCTGAATTACTCTTAGCACGTCACCATTTCGCTTTGCTATTGTGCAGCTGCACGCCAGTGTGCTATTTAATTTATATTTTTAAAACACGGGTTGAAAATGCAGTCTGCATGAGTAATGGCGCATCGTTTTAGCAATGACATCGGTGTTTCTAGTATTGCCCTCACTGTCTTTTGTCCGCGCAGGGAGCGAAGCTGCGAAAGAAATGATCTTTAAATGACCTCACTCTGTTAAGAGGTTTCAGAGTAGCAGCCGTGTTCGTCTGTAGTCGCGAAAAGAAAAGGCGGACTTGTGGCACCTTAGAGACTAACCAATTTATTTGAGCATGAGCTTTCGTGAGCTACAGCCCGCTTCATCAGTACACACGTGCATCAGGCAGGGTTGTTTGGAAGCTGAAGACTTTCTGCTTGCGTCCCACGCCACTGTTGAGTTTGAGCAAATTAGGACAAGTCAGCAAATAAGCACAACCTCCTGCATCAGAAACTGCTGCTGGTTACAATTGGCTACCCCAGACCAGTAGCCGATTGGGTCCAGTAGCAGTTTAAGATGAGTAATTGCTACTGGTAGCAAATTCATAGACTATTAGGGTTGGAAGGGACCTCAGGAGGTCATCTAGTCCAACCCCCTGCTCAAAGCAGGACTAATCCCCCATAGTTGCCCCAGATCCCTAAATGGCCCCCTCAAGGATTGAACTCACAACCCTGGGTATAGCAGGCCAATGCTCAAACCACTGAGCTATCCCTCCCCCCACCAGATAGCATTTTATCCCTACCCCCAGCCCTTTCCCCAAGTCTCTCCCCATCACCTGCAGGCTCCGGCTCAGGGGCGGGTGTTGGCAGAGCCCGGGGGCTGGTTCCAGTCACCCCTGGGCTGGGCACAGAGGGGGGTTAATGTGGGTCTCTCCCCCGCACAGACCCCACTGGGGGGGCAGCAGCTGCTCAGTCCGGGCTCCCGGCTCACAAGACGGGGAGGTGGCATCTGACCCAGGAAGATAAACAAGACACAGGGGGAGCAAGCTTCCCTCTCTGTGCAAAAACCAGAGCCCTCTGGATGAGCCCCGTTCTGCACACTAGGGTGACTAGACGTCCTGATTTTATAGGGACAGTCCTGAAATTTGGGGCTTTTTCTTATATAGGCTCCTATTACCCCCCACCACCATCCCAATTTTTCACATTTGCTGTCTGGTCACCCTAACACTGGCCCCCAAAGCAGGACCCCCCCGGGGGACCGGGGCGGAATCCTGCGAATCGCCCCCAGACTCTGAGTCATGGATTAAGGTCCATGGAGGGCTGGGAGAGGTTGCCCGTGTCCAGGGGTGCGCATCCCCAAAAAGGCAGGGGGGCTTGGGGCTGGGTGGGGGAGCTGCAGCTGGGGGGTTGGAACAATTTGTACAGTGTGTGTGGGGGTGGAGGGCTGAGAGCCATTGAACCAAACTGCAAACCCTGCATATGATGGAAACCACTTCAAGCCGGGGGGTGCGGCAGCCCCCCTCCTTCCAGCGCCTCTGGGCTGCGGTGCCATGCAGTTTATCGCTAGGACCCAGACGGGAGCAGGGCTGGGGTCACGCTGGCCCGGCAGCAGGAAGTGATGTGACTTGCACTCCCCGGTTGGTGGCTACAGTAACTCTTTGTTGTTGCTGTCTGGGTGAGTCCCAAACCCCCTTTCCCCCACCCCACGCAGAGCTGGGCCTCCAGACTGGACAGGATCCCACCTGAGCGCCTCTGCCCGCAGGGACAGCACCAAGTAAGTCTTGGAGCCAAGGTAAAAGAAATCTTCCCATCCACTACGCCTCTATGTGCGGGGGAGAGAGGGTTAGGCCAGGGGTGTGTATTTTTCACAAGTGAATTTTCACATCCCGGTGCAGTGTAGGGGTGCGAAGTGCGTGTGCCTTGCAAACTCCATGTGCTGGTGTGAATTTCCATCGCTCTGGAGAAGTCAATGGAGCTGCCGCCAACTGAGAGCAGCTGGGGATCTGTCTTGGGAAAAGAAACCCACTGTATGATCAGTGTTTATTAGAGTAACAATTTGTACAAAGTTCCAGAGTAACAGCCGTGTTAGTCTGTATTCGCAAAAAGAAAAGGAGTACTTGTGGCACCTTAGAGACTAACCAATTTATTTGAGCATGAGCTTTCGTGAGCTACAGCTCACTTCATCAGATACATACCGTCATCAGATACATACGGTATGTATCTGATGAAGTGAGCTGTAGCTCACGAAAGCTCATGCTCAAATAAATTGGTTAGTCTCTAAGGTGCCACAAGTCCTCCTTTTCTTTTTGCGAATTTGTACAAAGCTGCTTTAGTCTTCTCCAGAGTCAGCTAATGCCCAACCAAGTGGAATACGATTTTGGTTTTGCATCCCTGCCTATCCTGGCTAATAGCCATTGATGGACCTATCCTCCACTTCTTTTATGAACCCTGCATCTGAAGAAGTGGGTTTTTTACCCACGAAAGCTTATGCCCAAATAAATCTTAGTCTTTAAGGCACCACCGGACTCCTCGTTGTTTTTGTGGGTACAAACTAACATGGCTACCCCTCTAATTTATGAACCCTGTTAGCTTTTTGGCCTTTGCAACATCCTCTGGCAAAGAGTTTGGTTGACTGTGTGTTGTGTGTAGAAATATATACATTTGTTTGTTTTAAACCTGCTGCCTATTCATTTCATTTCATTTGGTGACCCCTAGTTCTTGTGGCATGAGAAGGAGTAAATAACCCTTCCTTATTTACTTTCTCCATCCACTCATGACTTTATACACCTTTATCCTACCCCCCCATCTCTTTTCTAAGCTGAAAAGTCCCCGTTTTATTAATCTCTCCTCATACAGAAGCTGTTCCATCCCCCTAATCATTTTTGTTGCCCTTTGCTGAACCTTTTCCAATTCCAGTGTATCTTTTTTGAGATGGGGCAACCACATCTGCCCGCAGTATTCAAGGTGTGGGCGTACCATGGGTTTCTACAGAGGCAATCTGATATTTTCTGTCTTATTATCCACCCCTTTCTAAATGATTCCCAACATTCTGTTGGCTTTTTTGACTGCCGCTGCACACGGAGTGGATGTTTTCAGGGGACTATCCACAATGACTCCACGATCTTTTTCTTTCTATAAGCAAACTACAAAGGGACAAAGCCTGCTAGCTCAAGATTTTGTTTTGTTATTTTATTCTGTCATTATATTTTTAAAGGCCTTGTCTACACTAGGATTTTAGGGGCTGATTTTCAAAGGCACAAAGGGCAGAGGTCTGTTCTGTGTTTGTATAGTCCCCTAGCTCAATAAGTCCAGGTGGGTGAGGATACCTTTCCTTGGGCCAACTTCTGTTGGCGACAGAGACAAGCTTTCAAGCTTACACAGAGCACTTCAACTTAAGTCTGGGCCTGAGCTGACGAAGAGCTCTGTCTCTTTCACCAATATAAGTTTATCCAATAACAGATATTACCTACCCACCCTGGCTTCAGGATTTTGTACCATGTTTAAATAGCAGTGAGTAGGAATAGGAAAGTGATTTTACATTTCTGCAACATTGGTGAGACTGGTACTGGAATACTGCCTGCCGTTCTGGTGTCCACATATTAAAAAGGGTGTTGGCAAAATTGGAAAGGTGTGCAGAAAAGATTCAGGGGCTGGAGAAGGTGCTTTATAGCAAGAGTCTTAGGTCTGGTCTACACTACAGACTTCTGTAAGTATAATGCACAGTCAACCTGTGGAACTCCTTGCCAGAGGATGTTGTGAAGGCCTAGACTACAACAGGGTTAAAAAAAAAAGTACATAAGTTCATGGAGAATGGGTCCATCAATGGCTATTAGCCAGGATGGGCAGAAATGGTGTCCCTAGCCTCTGTTTGCCAGAAGCTGGGAATGAGCGACAGGGGATGGATCACTTGATGAGTCCCTGTTCTGTTCATTCTGTCTGGGGCACCTGGCACTAGCCACTGTCGGAAGACAGGATACTGGGCTAGATAGACCATTGGTCTGACCATATGGCCGTTCTTATGTTTTTAACTAAATCACTCAGAGGCTGAAAAATCCATCCCCCCAATCAAAGTGGTTATAACGACCTAACCCCCATGTACACAGCACTATGTCGGTGGGAGAGCTTCTTGGTTTCCCCCTTTTGCAGAAGTGGATTAACTAAGGTGAAGGGAGATATTTCTTCTGTCCACTTAGAGCAGGGGTGGGCAAACTATGGCCTGGGGGCCACATCCAACCCTTCAGATGTTTTAATCCAGCCCTCGAGCTCCCACCGGGGAGCGGGATCTGGGTCTTGCCCCGCTCCAGCTGGGCAGCGGGGTCGGGGGCTTGCCCTGCTCCACGCGTGTTGTGGCTCCGCAAAGCTCCCGGAAACAGCAGCATGTCCCTCCTCCAGCTCCTACACGTAGGGGAAGCCAGGGGGTTCTGCACGCTGGCCCAGCCCCAAGCGTCGCACCCACAGCTCCCATTGGCTAGGAACTGCAACCAATGGGAGCTGCAGGGGCAGTGCTGGTGGACGGGTCAGCACGCCGAGCCGCCTTGCCGCGCTTCCGCGTAGGTGCTGGAGAGGGGACATGCCGCTGCTTCCTGGAGCTTCTTGAGGTAAGCACCACCCGGAACCAGCACCCCTGACCTCCTCCCGTGGCCCAAACCCCAGCCCCATCCCTGATCCCCCTCCCGCCCTCAGTCCCAGCCAGGAGCACCCTCCTGCACCCCCAGCCCCTCATCCCCAGAGCTTGCATCCCCATCCAGACCCTTCTGCCCCCCGCACCCCAACCCTCTGCCCCAGCCGGCGCTCCTTCCCGCACCCTGAACTCCCCATTTCTGTCCCCACCCCAGAGCCCGCACCCCCAGCCTGAGCCCTCACCCCCTCTCGTACCCCAACCCCCAATTTCGTGAGCATTCATGGCCCGCCATACAATTTCCATACCCAGATGTGGCCCTTGGGCCAAAAAGTTTGCCCGCCCCTCACTTAGAGCATCTTCCTTAAACTGCTGCCTATGGTGTCAATGCAGCGTTCCCAGTGTAGACCTGCCCTTACAGAGCTCAACCTGTTAGCTTCTCGAAAAGAAGATCGAGAGGTGACTTTGAGTTGATTAGGGTGTAAATGCTGTTATGGGTTGGGCTAAACCTTGTTATGGGGCAGGCCTGGCCCCTGCCTTCCGTTCAGAATAACGCTGACAAAGGCACTGTAATCGAGTGGCTGAAACAATGGAATTAGCCCCCATGTCCACAGGCACATCTGGGAAAGCTGAGAGAAGCTGAATCACGGAGCCCAGAGGGTTTCAAACACATGGGCTAGGCCAGTGGTTCACAAATGGGGGTACACGTACCCCTGGGGGTACAGAGACGCCTTCCAGGAAGGACGTCAACTCATCTAGATGTTTGCCTAGGTTTACAACAGGCTCCATAAAAATCGCACAAAGTGAAGTCAGCACAAACTAAAATCCCATACAAACCATGACTTGTTTATCCTGCTCTACAGACTATACACTGAAATGGAAGTCCAATATTTCTATTCCAGTGGATTTATTTTACCATTATATGGTAACAGTGAGAAAGGAAGCAACTGTTCAGTACTAGGGGCTGTGACACTTTTGTATTTTCCTGTCTGATTTTGTGAGCAGGCCGTTTTTAAGTGAGGTGAAGCTTGGGGGTACACCAGACGAATCAGCTCCTGAAAGGGGCACAGTTGCCTGGAAAGGTTAAAAGCCGCTGGGGTAGGTCTTTGATTGGTTGAACTGTTAGGAGGCTGAAATTGGCTTCTTATTGCCAGCTCCTTATTCATGGCTCCCAATTCCGTCTACAAAGGCCAAAAAAAAAAAATTAAAAATACGTCAGTGTCAGATCTTTTTTTTTTTTTTTAGAAATTTGATCAAATTAACATGACTGAATGTGATACAGATTGAAGTTACTAATTACTTAATTGTTTATTAATTCAATAATCCAATAAGGAGCTGGCTGCACCTGACAATATAAGTCTCCGGTCACCCCCAAGTGACACATCCCTGTGACGGTTACGACTGTTCTGAAGGACCTGGCACAAGCCAGCGTGTAGGTGCCTACTAGACAGCTAAATGCTTCGATGAATACAAGTTTCAATTTTGCTGA
Organism: Eretmochelys imbricata; assembly: GCF_965152235.1. NCBI lineage: Eukaryota > Metazoa > Chordata > Testudines > Cheloniidae > Eretmochelys > Eretmochelys imbricata. The sequence continues at coordinate 51,416,893 of NC_135585.1, forward strand.
CCCAAAGGGGTAGTGGGTGTCGTGCGCTTGCTGAAGTATCTCTCAAGGGATTGAGACTTTTGTGCCAAAGCAGCGCCCTGGTTTGATCCCTAGGCTGTGCAAAAAAAATGTTCTTAGAATCCCTGAACTTTAAGAGAAGCTTTATTGGTGGGGTGGGGGAGGTGTATCTCAGGAACCGCATAACCAAACAACCTTAAATGTCGGTCACTAAGCCGCCTCCATGTTTCCATGCCGCACAGCAAAGTTCAAGACAATCCCAATACCCAGGCAGATTTTAGAGTGATTAGAAGAGTTCCACCTTTAAGCAAAAAGCAGGTCCTAAACTGAACTCCCCATCACAGTAACAAACAGCTGACACGCAGGCCTGTCTTATCAGCCCTCACCCACCTTCCACATGGAGACCCTGGCTGGTTTCAAAGTCCTTCCAACCCTTCCCCCTTTTTACATTCTCAATTCTTTGCTTGCTAGGCTTCTTTAACCTCGGGTATGCAGTTTTCGCAAGAAAGGGTGGTATTTTTACAGACTCATTTACCAGCCTAGGGATTTGCACTAATTATCCCCCAGTGGTTTTAGTTTCTGATAGTTCATTGATGCTTATCTGGCTTCCCTCCACAAGTCACTGCATTGTGTGTCCTATTTCAAGAAGGATGCGAATCCCTTCCCCATCCCCAGGTGGTAACAATGCAAGGGGAGAGGGGAAACATAAGAATGGCCATACTGAGTCAGACCAATGATCTATCTAGCCCAGGATCCTGTCTTCCGACAATGGCCAATGCCAGGTGCCCTACGGGAATGAACAGAAAAGGTAATCATCAAGTGATCCATGCCCTGTCTCCCATTCTCAGCTTCTGGCTAATAGCCATTGATGGACCTAATCTCCATGAACTTATCTAGTTCTTTTTTGAACCCTGTTATAGTCTTGGCCTTCACAACATCCTCTGGCAAGGAGTTCCATGGGTTGACCGTGCGTTGTGTGAAGAAATACTTCCTTTTGTTTGTTTTAAACCTGCTGCCTATTCATTTCATTGGGTGACCCCTCATTCTTGTGTTATGTGAAGGAGTAAATAACGCTTCCTTATTTACTTTCTCCACACCTGTCATGATTTTATAGACCTCTATCATATTGCCCCTTAGTTGTCTCTTTTCCAAGCTGAGAAGTCCCAGTCCTATTAATCTCTCCTCATACGGAAGCTGTTCCATACCCCTGATCGGTATTGTTGCCCTTTTCTGAAACTTTTCCAGTTCCAATATATCTTTTTTGAGATGGGGTGACCACATCTGCCCGCAGTATTCAAGACGTGGGCGTACCATGGATTTATATAGAGGCTATATGATACCAACTCATGCCCATGCATCCTCACTAGCTGTCACAGCGCGGGCTATGGAGAGAGGAGGCCGTATGGTTCTGACAGCCTCTCTTTCAGTGGTAGGATCACCGAACTCCCAGGTGACAGGTGAGCTGCTAGAACAACCGGGAGGGTTTTAAACTAACCAGTTAGGGGGGAGGGGGATAACAGGGCAATCATGGTACCAATACCCAAGCTTGTAAACCAGCCTCAAGTCATCATAGGTACGACAAATCCAAGTGCAAAGAGTCATATAAGTAACACTTTTAAAAAAATATTTTCTATAGTCTAATGCGAGGAGCCGAGGTGATAAATAAGAGGAAGTGGAGATGCTCATGTCTGAGAGGAAATATGATATGAATGGTATTTCCAGTTCTCTGCAGGCTCCACTTCCTGTATCAGCCTGTGGCTAGCAGGTGTGTGATAAACGGGAGGGCCCCTGCCCTCCGCCATCAGCTGGGAGGGACAAGGAGCTCTCTCTTTCTCCCCACCCTGAAGCCTCCTGGCTGCTCTGAGCAGGGTGGGGGTGGGATTCTGCTACTCTGTGACCCCCCAGCAGGGGTGAAAGTAAGTTGAGTGACTTACCGGTACTCTGGGGCCAGCTCTGGCCCCCGGAAGGAGCGGGGCCTAGGGCGGAAGGGGCGGGGTTGAGGGGGTCAGAGCCAACCCCAGCCCACCCTGTAAGGTAAGTGCCCCCCCCACTGGGGTAGCAGCAGCAGCCCGGGGCTCCGGGGGCTATTTAAAGGGCCCGGGGCTCCCCTCTTCTACTGCCCTAGCCCTTTAAATAGCCGCCCTATTAAATAGCCCTTTAAATAGCCCTGGGGAAGCGGCGGGGCTCCAGCGGCTATTTCAAGGACTGGGGCGGCAGAGGCAGCTGGAGCCACGGCCCTTTAAATAGCCCCTGGAGCCTTTGCTGCCCCAGGGCTCCGGGGGATATTTAAAGGGCCCACAGCTCCCCTGCTTCTACCGCCGCAGTCCTTTAAATAGCCGCCGGAGCCCTGGAGTAGTGGCGACGGGGCTCCAGGGGCTGTTTAAAGGGCCCAGGCGGTAGAAGCAGGGGAGCCCCAGACCCTTTAAATAGCAGCCGGAGCCCCAGGCCCTTTAAATTGCCCCCTGGGGAAGCCGGGCTGCCCCAGTATGGTGCACCGTCTCTTGCCAGTACACCGTACCGTGGCATACCGGCTTACTTTCACCTCTGCCCCCCAGAGCTTCCGTTTTATTGGTCCCCCACCCCTGCAACTAATGGGATTGTGGCTGGGGCAGCAGGTGCTGAGTGGGGGTCTCTTGCTGTTTCAGGGGCCGGTGACCTTCGAGGAGGTGGCTATTTATTTCACCCAGGGGCAGGGGGCTCTGCTGGACCCCGCTCAGAGAGCCCTCTACAGGGACGTCATGCAGGAGAACTACGAGACAGTGACCTTGCCGGGTAAGGGGTTCTTGTTGCCTCGGTTATTGGAAGCTGAGGGAGTTGGGATGTGGCCATTTCAGCTTCTTCTCAGGGTCTGCCCTGGTCACTTCAATTTCAGGGGCATGGGCCTGATAATCCTCAGATCCAGGGTGAGAGACTCAGATCTCCACACCCCTTCCCACAGGATGGAGGAGTCCGAAACCCATTATGATGCTCATTATCCCCGTCCCCTCCAGACCTCAAGGTGTCAGAAGAACGGTCCTGACCTGCCTGTCTCAATTCTCATTCACACACAGAATCCCACTTCTCCTCCCTTCCCGGGATTAGCTCCATCCCTGGGCAGGGCTCTGGGCTCTTGGGGTTTAGAAATAGGCCCGAGGCGAGCGAGGGGAGGGTGTCAGGGGAGGGGCAGAGTGAGGGTGGGGCCTCAGGGAGGGGGGCAGAGTAGGCGCGGGGCTTCAAGGCGGGGCATGCCCTGGGAAAACCAAAAGTCAGCACCTATGGGTGCCTAAGTGATCACTCGTTAGCCTCCAGCACAAGTGTATCTTGAGTGCAAAGGGTGGTTATCTGAAGTCACTGTCTTCCTGTGTACCTCCAGCCAAGCCTTTCTTGAATTAACCCCTTGTAGTCTTGCAGCCACCACCCTTACATCTGTCAGAAAAAGAGAACATATAATATTCATAATTTACTACAGAGCGGCTCCAAATCTGTCAAAGGCACATCTCCCCCCTTCCCATCCCAAGGGGGCTCAGTGACCACGATCAGGGGTGCCAGAACAGAGGTGGCCAGGGGGCTATGCCCTCCCTCTTTTTACCGGCCATAAGGGCAAGCGATGGGAGGGAGGGGGTGAAGAGGAGCAAGCAGGAGGTGGGGTCTTGGGGGAAGAGGCAGCGTGGGGGCTCAGGCAGAAGCAGGCAATGCGAGGGCAGGGGCTCAGGGAAATGGGTGGTGCGAGGGGGAGGGCTTGGAGAGAAGGGATGGGGTGGGGCAGGGTCTCAGGGAAGGGACGGGGCCTCAGGGGGAAGGAACAGCTCGGGGGTGGGGCCATGGATCAGGCATTGGTGCCCCCCACTTTTAGGAACCTTGCGCTGCTCCTAACCATGGTCCCATCCGTTCAGATTCCATGTCCCCCGAGCCCAGCGCGGGGCCAGGTTGAGATCAAGGAATCTTCTTTGTGACAAACACTCTCCCAATGCCTGACATGCCTTGATCTGGTCTGATTTCATCCGCCGCCCCGAGCAGGATTCCCCTTCCCCCAACCTGGCCTGATCACCCGGCTGGAACAAGGGAAAGAGGCGTGGGTCCCGGATCTCCAGGGCTTTGAGGAAAGGGGGGGAATTACGGGAGGTGCCTGAACAGCTGGGGAGTCAATCAAACTGACAGAGAAGGCATCAGAGTGTGAGGCAAAAAGCGGAGACTCCCACAAACATGTTGTGAATGAACCCTCCCAGTTCTGCCTCATCTCACCCACGTCAGGGCTGTGGCCAGGAGGGGTCATAGGACGGGAAGGGACCTGCGCTCAAGGCAGGACTAAGTATTTTCTGGACCATCCCTGGCAGGGGTTTGTCCAACCTGCTCTTAAAAATCTCCCATGATGGAGATTCCACAACCTCCCTAGGCAATTTTATTCCAGTGCTTAACCGCCCTGACAGGAAGTTTTCCCTAATGTCCAACCTAAACCGCCCTTGTTGCAATTTAAGCCCATTGCTCCTCGTCCTATCCTCAGAGTTTAAGGAGAACAATGTTTCTCCCTCCTCCTTGTAACAACCTTTTATGCACTTGAAAACTGGTAGCATGTCCCCTCTCAGTCTGCTCTTCTCCAGACTAAACAAACCCATTTTTTTTCAATCTTCCCTCATAGGTCATGTTTTCTAGACCTTTCATCATTTTTGTTGCTTTTCTCTGGACTTTCACCAATTTGTCCACATCTTTCCTGAAATGTGGTACCCAGAACTGGACACAGTACTCCAGTTGAGGCTGTATCAGCATGGAGTAGAGCGGAAGAATGACTTCTCGTGTCTTGCTTACAGCACGCCTGCTAATACATCCCAGAACGATGTTTGTGTTTTTGCAACAGGGTTACACTGTTAACTCATATTTAGCTTGTGATCCTCTGACCCCCAGATCCCTTTCCATAGTATTCCTTCCTAGGCAGTCATCAGTGTGACCTAATCAGTTGTATCATCATGGTGGATGTCACGTATGGCTTCCCACCCACCCACCCTGGCTGATAGATGTAGGACCTCACCCCCCTACTCTGTGATCGACCACAACAGGGTTATTCTTCTTCATCTTTCAAGAGTGGTGGCTCTTCTTCTTCTACTACTACTTTCTCTCTGTCTTTCACACACATCATCCCCTCTATGCTTGGATGATGTGGAGATGTAACCCAGTTGTAATGGATCACGGCGCTCCTGGCGCCCACTTCAGAGAAGGAACAATTACAGATGGTTCAGTAAATTATACCTTTCTCAATTTTCCCCAACACTTATTGTGTTGTGTTTCCCCTCTTCATTCTTCCTTGTTCTTTTCTTTCACCCAAGCATGGGGAATGATTCATGTCTGAATTCTTTCTCTTTATTTCAGCAGGTGATGGGATGGAGAATGACAAAAAGGAGGAGAATCTACAGCGGGAAGGTCCTGAGCAAGTGGCATCTCAGGGGACCTTCTCGGAAAGATCCAAGGGGAATTTTCCCCAGAGTTGCGAGCAGGGAAAAATCTGGGGGAAACAGCACAAGTCAAAGAAGCGGCTGGGCAACCAACCGAGGAAAAGAGTGGGTAAGACCCTTAATTGTGAGGAAGGCTGTAAAAGCCTCAAGGAAACCTCAGCCCAGAAGAGAATCCATGCAGAAGAGAGAAAAAACACATGCACTGAGTGCGGGAAAACCTTCAATCGGAGCTCAAACCTGATTTCTCATCGGAGAACCCACACGGGAGAGAAACCCTATAAATGCACGGAGTGTGGGAAGAGCTTCAGTCAAACTTCCAATCTTATTTCTCATCGGAGAATCCACACAGGAGAGAGACCCTATAAGTGTATTGAGTGTGGGAAAAGCTTCAATCAGAGCTCCAACCTTATTACGCATCAAAGACTCCACACGGGAGACCGACCCTACAAATGCCCCGACTGTGGGGAAAACTTCAATCAGAGCTCAGATCTTATTACTCACCAGAGACTGCACACGGGAGAGAGGCCCTACACGTGCATGGACTGTGGGAAAAGTTTCATTTGCCGCTCAAACCTCATTTCGCATCAAAGAATCCACACGAGAGAGAGACCCTATAAATGCTTAGACTGCGGGGAAAGTTTTGACTGGAGCTCACAGCTTATTAAACATCAGATATTCCATACGGGAGAGAAACCGTACAAATGCTTGGACTGTGGGAAAAGTTTCAGCGACAGCTCCACCCTTATTTCGCACCGGAGAATCCACACGGGGGAGAGACCTTATAAATGCCTTGACTGTGGGAAAAGCTTCCATCAGAACTCAACCCTTATTAGGCACAGAAGAACCCACACTGGAGAAAAACCCTATAAATGCCTCGACTGTGGGAAACGTTTCAATCAGAGCTCAAACCTTACTACGCATCAGAGACTTCACATGGCCCAGAAACCTTGAATGTGGGAGCAGCTTAGGGTGACCAGATGTCCCAATTTTATAGGCGCCTATTAACCCCCCACCTTTGTCCCAATCTTTCACACTTGCTGTCTAGAGCAGCTATAACTATCTGACTGTGCCAGCCATCGGCAAATCCATACAGGGAAGATGCCTCTTAAATGTCCTTAGCATGGAAAATCCTTCAAACAGAGTTAACGGGCTTGTCTACACTGCAAAGCCTTGGCTGGGTATATCTCTGCTGGCAAAGTCTCTTAGTGGAGACACAGCGTAAGACAACAGAAGGCGATCTGCTGAAATGGCTAAATTACCTCCTGGAAGGACATTTGCTAAGCCCACAGAAGCACTAGCTGCGTCTACACTGGGATTTTTTTCCGGGATAGCTATGTTGTCTAGGGGGTGTATGATTTTTTTCACACTCCTCGCCAACATAGGTCCATCAGTGGCTATTAGCCAGGATGGGCAGAGATGCTGTCCCTAGCCTCTGTTTGCCAGAAGCTGGGAATGGGCGACAGGGGATAGATCACTTGACGATTACCTGTTCCGTTCATTCCCTCTGGGGCACCTGGCACTGGCCACTATCGGAAGACAGGATACTGGGCTAGATGGACCTTTGGTCTGACCCAGTATGTTCTTATGTTCATAGCTATGCCAGCAAACTTTGTAGCATAGACTTTAACTGATATCAGACTTCAGAGATTCCACACAGTGGGGATTCTACCAGTGCCAAACCAGTGTCCTAATTCCCACATGTGTCTGTGGCATTTGGCTCCCAAGCATCCAGCTGCCCATCGCTGGGGTGAGGACACAGCAGCGGCCAAACCTGAGCTGATCGGTGACCTTCTGGCTCTGCCAGGTCTAAGCAAACCTCAGGCAGAGGAGGAGAAGCCCCCATCAGCTCCTCCTCCCTGCTGCAGCCCTGGCTGCTGAGCTGATGGGCCACAGGTGGGGGAAGGGAGAGAGAGAAACTCCTCCAGACACTCCACCTGCCTGGCTGAAGTTCCCCCCTCTCCCTTCCCTTCCCAGACGGGATCCCCCTGCCATGGAGATGAGGAGAAGGACACTTGGGCCACTTCACTCTACACACCCGTCCCCACCCCCGCATCTTCCACCAGCCCCTGGGCTGGGCTCCCCCACTTGCCTATATAAGAACAGCCAGACTGGGTCAGACCAAAGATCCATCCAGCCCAGTATCCTGTCTTCCGACAGTGGCCAATGCCAGGTGCCCCCGAGGGAATGAACAGCACGGGTACTCATCAAGTGATCCATCCCTTGCCACCCATTCCCACTCCACTACCTGGAGCTGTTCCCTGCAAGGGACGTGTCCCTGACAGCTGACAATGTGTCCACTCCCCTCTACCAGTCCCCCAGGGCTTTGGGTTCTGGGGAATGAAATATTAGGGGACCCAGAAACTGGGAGACTGAAGGTTTGGTGCTTGTGTAGATGGGAACCAGATGGGGCTCTCAGCTGGCACTAGCTAGTATTTGGGGATAATGGAATAAGAGGGGAGGGGAGGTTTGGGCTTAGAGAGATTCTGCTCCCTGTTGTTCACCCCTTCTGCCCCTTTGATCTGCCCCCTCCACGTTCAGTCATTGACAGGGACTGATTTCCATACAGCCCTTGAAAGAGGCCTAGAAAAGGCTAGAGGCGTAGGAATCACACCTCAACCCTGGCAGCATCAGCCTCTGAGGCTAGGAAATATGGTCTGGGTTCAGCTGGGGTTAGCTAGCATGTTTCCCTCTGATCTGGGTCAGATGTCAGCCAGTGTTCCTGACCGACTCTGAGCACCTGAGGACTACAGTGGAGGAGAAGCTGGATATGAGTCAGCAGTGTGCCCTTGTTGCCAAGAAGGCTACTGGCATATTGGGCTGCATTAGTAGGAGAGTTGCCAGCAGATCGAGGGAAGTGATTATTCCCCTCTATTCGGCACTGGTGAGGCCACATCTGGAGTATTGCATCCAGTTTTGGACCCCCAATACAGAAAGAAATGTGGACAAATTGGAGAGTGTCCAGTGGAGGGCAATGAAAATGGTTAGGGGGCTGGGGCACGTGATGTATGAGGAAAGGCTGAGGGAACTGGGCTTATTTAGTCTGCAGAAGAGAAGAGTAAGGGGTGATTTGATAGCAGCCTTCAACTACCTGAAGGGGGGTTCCAAAGAGGATGGAGCTCAGCTGTTCTCAGTGGTGGCAGATGACAGAATAAGGAGCAATGGTCTTAAGTTTCAGTGGGGGAGGTGTAGGTTGGATATTAGAAAACACTAGTTCACTAGGAGGGTGGTGAAGCACTGGAATGGGTTACCTAGGGAGGTGGTGGAATCTCCATCCTTAGAGGTTTTAAAGGCCTGGCTTGACAAAGCCCTGGCTGGGATGATTTTAGTTGGTGTTGGTCCTGCTTTGAGCAGGGGGTTGGACTAGATGACCTCCTGAGGTCTCTTCCAACCCTGATCTTCTATGATTCTATGATCTCATTTATAGCAGCACCTCCTTTAGAGACGTGGTGGTTACAGGCACCAAGTTCCCCCTTGTTGGGACAGATTTTGTCATTCCAAGCAAGTCTCACCTTGCTCTGGCTTGTACTGAGGAACATTTATATTTCTACCTTTTGTATTTTATGAAGCAGAATTGAATAGATGCTAAAATAGCTGGAGCCGGGACAGAAAAATGCATTGACTCAGCCTGTGGGTTACTGGAGGGTGATGGGATGAGTCAGAGAAATTCCCTCCATCACCATGTTGATCCCCCACCCCCTACCCCCCATTAGCTCACTGATTGTTTATCCTCCCCACATTCCACCCTTCCACCTCCCAAAGTGTCGGCTCTCCATGCACTTTGATTTCTTTGATCCTAAATCAGACTCGTGAGGGCTGGAGAGGAAAGTGTCACAGACCTGGAAGAGGAATGCAATTGAATCCCAGACATGGTGTGATCCTTCCGAATTGAAATCCCGGTTTCCATCTGTTGGCAAAGTAGCTTCTGCTTCTGGGCTTTTTTCCTTGCAAAATTCAGATTATTTGGGGGATTATTTGCAAGTTTGGGGGATTTTTTTGTTTGTTTTCCTTTCATTATGATGGTGCTAAAATTTTGTAAATAATACAACTAATGAGGCACAAAGTGAAGTAGGTGTAGCCAGTTTAAAAAGGAACACGGGCAAATCTGGTCTCCTGAATTTGAGTCAGAGGCAACATATTCCTGGATTCAACGGATGTGAACTTGAAATTGGATTTCAGCTCTTGTACTTTTGGGTTTCTCTCTTTCCTGAAGACGTTTGGATCACATACTTGGATATTAGTTTGGCTTGGTGGGATGTACAGCGGATTTATTGGATACCTGCCTCTGACAACTGAGTATTTGCCAGAATAGTCCTTTGTCATTTGTTTTTTACTGTTTCCCCACCCTTCGCCAGGTGACTTTAATGTTGTTTGAACAATGAACATTATAAATAAGTATCGACATACACACTGATGGGTGATTGTGAGGGTCGCAGTTCAAGAGACAGCAAGTGATATGGAGAAGGAAGCTATGGATGGATCCCTGCAGTGACATGGGATCCAGTCAGGGTGGGAGAGGGTGGGAGGTGGAAGACAGGGGGAACGGTAAGGTTTCCTCTGGAGAGCCAGACCGCTGAGTCTGAGAACTGTTAACTCACTGCACTTAGGCCAGAGAGAGACAGGAAATGCCATCTGAGCAGCGGGTGAAGCCATCCCTGAATCCTACAGGGCAACGAATGATGCTTCAAGTTGAGTGATGAGGGGGCATCTAATTCCTCAGAGGACGAGGCTGTGCGGAGCTGAGAAGGAAGCAGGAGATGTCAGTAGGTCTGACTAGCCTTGAAGACAGGTCTGCCTCCATCTCTGAGGCCAGAGAGAGACAAGCAACATGACAGCCCACCTGGTCACCCCTTCCCGTCTAGGGGGGAGACTGTCTCTGCCCCACCCACCAGGTGCATCCCCAGGGAGATAAAAGCCTCGGCTGGGACTGGAGATGTCGACACTGCTGTCAGTTTACCCCGTTCTTTGGCTCCCGTGAAACCACATTCCCTGGGTTTCTTGTTCTCGGAGCATTTGTGACTAGATCCCAGCGTCTCTCCCGGAGCCGCTGCACTTTTCTGCCCACTGTAAAATGTTGGCTCCGTTGCTGAGGCCTGCAGGAGCTGGAAGCGGAACTGGGCTGGGGCTGAAATGCACCATGCTGAGCTGGGCGTTGGGTGGAGGGGCAGTGTGGGGGCTTTTTATTTCTTGCTTTGAAATTATAAAGTAGAATTTTAGTTTCTCAAACTCCCCGTGTCCTTAGTCTGGAATTATGAGTAGAAATGGCCTTGAATAGGTTCAGAGGCTGTCAAGGAAGCCTCTCTGAGGTGTGCTTTTCCCACCTGAGCTGGTGCCTGTGTGTGTGTCCTAAGATGGTGTGTGCGTGTACACTTGATTAGGCCTGATCCTCATGCCACAATTTGTTCCCCGTTCCTTTCCGGCCTACGAAATACAGGCACGGGTGGTGCGTGAACCACTTGTTCCGGGAGGCTAGCCCCAGCCCTGCCCCTTCTGCCTGAGGCCCCACCCCTTCCACCACCCTTCCCCGCCAGGGCCCCAGACCCTCCACCGTGGCCAGAGGAGCCCTGCCCCAGCTGCCCTGAGTCCCAGCCTGCTGGCTGGCTGGCTCCATGGGGGGAGAGCAGGGAACCCAGGAGGGGGCCATGGGGCAGAGCATGGGCAGGGCCACGGCTGGCTGTTTGGGGAGTCTTTGCATCCCCTGGCCTGTGATACCTGCCACCCACGAATACGTGTCACATTTCTTTTAAGAACATGATTATTTGTCTTACAGCCACACCTCCAGGTCCCGCCCAAGACCAGTGCCCTGTTGTGCTTGATGCTGTACATACATGTCATGAGAGACATGAAGGAGCTGCCTATCAGAATTGAAACCCCGCTCAGAAAGGTGGTATCCCTACCCTCTGATTGCTAGAAGCTGGGAATGAGCAACAGGGAAAGGATCTCTTGATGATTCCCTGTTCTGTTCATTCCCTCTGGGGCACCTGGCACTGGCCACTGTCGGACACAGGACACTGGGCTAGATGGACCTTTGGTCTGACCCAGTGTGGCCGTTCTTATGACACACCGGCAACTTCAGAGGCTGTTAACTTTTGCACTTCAAGTAGGGATTCAACTTCTCGATGTGTGAAAAACACAGTGATAGTGGCCAAAAAGAGCATTTTAAAAAGTAAATAATTGAAAGGAGCAAAACTCCATTTGCAGTGGGTTCCCGGGAAAAGGCCATCCAGCCAAGGAAATCAGAACAACAGCAAAGACAAATGTGCGAGTTGCTATGGGGCTTTACTAGGGTGACCAGAGAGCACGTGTAAAAAATCGGAACAGGGCAAGGGGTGTAATAGGCGCCTATAAAAGACAAAGCCCCAAATCTCGGGACTGTCCCTATAAAATCGGGACATCTGGTCACCTTAGGCCAGTGGTTCTCAAACTAGGGCCGCTGCTTGTGCAGGGAAAGCCCCTGGCGGGCCGGGGCAGTTTGTTTACCTGCCGCGTCCGCTGGTTTGGCCAATCGCGGCTCCCACTGACCGCGGTTCGCTGCTCCAGGCCAATGGGGGCTGCGGGAAGCGGCGCGGGCCGAGGGACGTGCTGGTCGCCCTTCCTGCAGCCCCCGTTGGCCTGGAGCCGAGAACCGTGGCCAGTGGGAGCCGCGATCGGCCGAACCTGCAGATGCGGCAGGTAAACAAACCGGCCCGGCCCCGCCAGGGGCTTTCCCTGAGCAAGCGGTGGCCCTAGTTTGAGAACCACTGGCCTAGGCTTCACCCAGAAATGCAAACTGGTGATGGATTCTTTTAAATGCTAAAAACACGTGACCTTTATTACTATTATTATCTGGTAAACTATATCGCTGAATCGAGCCTCCTTTAGCAGCGCAATGCACCGTGTCCAGCAGGGAAGAGCTGCCAGTCTAGACAATGGGATGCCCTGCGCCTTCAAGAAAACAGCCCTGGGAAGCAGGCCCAGAGGACATGCTCCCCGTACCCTCTTTGCCTGGCTTGCCCCATTTGGGGGTAACTCTTCCCCCTCTGCCCTGCCCCATCCTGGGCTTTTCCCCCTCTCTGCCACTGCCTGGCAGCGCCTCAACCCTGACCCCTACCCCCTGCCTCTGATTTTGCCCCTAGGCCCCTCTCCTCCCCCTGCCTAGCTGTCTGTCCTTCCTGTGCTGTCAGTTTAGCCCCTGCCCAGATTTTGCCCACGTCCCTCCCCTCCGATCTGCCCCCTTTACTGATATTCGCCCTCCCCAGAGAGGGGGAGCAGCCTCTGCAGAGGTCAAGGACAGGGCTTGATTTGTAATGAAAGAGAAGCCCGGGCTCAAGCAATTTTGGTCACCAAAGCTCCTCCCTTTTTGCAGGAGCCAGGTCAGGCCCGGCCACGCCGGCCGGCAGCAGCTTGCAACATTTGCAACGGCTGCACCGGGCCCGGCTCCTTCAGCAGCTCCGCGTTCCCCCGGGGCCGGGGTCCCCTGCAGCAGCAGCGGCCGCGGCCGCGGGAGGGCAGGGCAGAGGCAGGGGCGGGAGGCTCGGGGCAGGCTGGCTTGCAAGGCAATCGGTTTGTCGCTAGGACCCTGACGGGCGCTGGGGGTCACGCAGCCACCGCAGGAGCAGGAAGTGAATCGCGCTACACAGTAACTCTTTGTTGCTCCGGGAGGGAGCTCCGCGTTGTCCCTTGCAAGAGCCACCCTCCCCCCCTCCCCTCCAGCCTGCTGCTCCGGGAGCCCCCCCGCGCCCCCGAACTCTGGCTGCAGCCGGGCGAGGTGAATATCCAGGAGTCGCATCCCCTCTGCTCCCTCCCCCACCCATTTGCAAACCCCAACCTGCCCGGGACACCCCCGCCTAGGGAAGCAGAACTTCCACGCAAGGAGGGGGGGGACACCCCCGGACGCTCCCCGCTGCTCCCCAGTGAGGACACCCCTTGGAGCAAAGGTAAGAGAGACCTGCCCTTTGCACCCCACCAAGGTTACACCCTCCCCCTGCAGACTCTGGTTATCCCGCTCTCCCCCCCGAGCCGTTGGCTGGGGATTTGAGGTTGAAAAATCAGCTCAGCGGGGTTGGTTCATGCCTGCGCCTTCCTGCCTTTTTTTCCCCTGCCAGTGGCACTTTTGTTTGCTAGGCGTGGATGTTCACATTGCCAGGCGCCCCTTGGGAACCTGTGCAAAGCGTGTGTGTGTGCGCGTGCATTGCACCCCCCTTCTCCCCCGCCCTGCAGCTGCACCCTCCGCTCGCGCAAACCGGAGTCGCTCCCAGCAGGGCAGAGGGGAGCTATGGCCGATTCACCCCAGATGGAATCTGGACTCATGGATTCCGGTGCGGTTACAGCTGATTGACGCCAGCCAGGGATCGGGCCGGTTGGAGCCACACCGGTTTACAATGGGTGCGGAGCTTGGCTTGAAAACGTTGTGGAAACATACAGTGCCTATTTTTAGCAACAGTAGGTACAAACTGGCTGTGGGTTACTTCCGGCTCCGCATATCATAGGAGGCTTAGACGGTCATCTAGTCCAGTGGCTTGCAACCTTTCCAAGCTACTGTCCCCCTTATCAGGAGGCTGATTTGTCTGGCCTACCCCCAAGCTTCACCTCACTTAAAAAAACACTTGCTTACAAAATGAGACATAAAAAATACCCAGTCACTATCACTGAAAATGAGACATAAAAAATACCCAGTTACTATTACTGAAAAATTACCGCCTTTCTCATTGTTACCATATAATTATATAATAAATCTATTGCAATATAAATATTGTCTTTCCATTCCAGGGTAGCGTTTAATTTCAGAAAGGAGAACAACACAAAAACGAGGAGGTTAGTGAATCAGAAATTAACGGGCCCAGCCCCAAACGTGAAATCTCTGCAAGCTGCCTGGAAACTTTTTAAAGATGCCATAATAGAGGCACAACGTAAATGTATACCCCAAATTAAAAAACGTAGTAAGGGAACCAGAAAAGAGCCACCCTGGCTAAACAACAAAGCAAAAGAAGCAGTGAGTGGCAAAAAGGCATCCTTTAAAAAATGGAAGTTAAATCCTTGTGAGGAAAATAGAAAGGAGCATAAACTCTGGCAAATGAAGTGTAAAAATGCAATTAGGAAGGCCAAAAAAGAATTTGGGGAACTAACTTTTGACAAAGTTAGTCAAAGACTTCAAAAGTAGTAGCAAAAAAAATTTTAAGTACATCAGAAGCAGGAAGCCTGCTAAACCATCAGTGGGGCCACTGGACGATCGAGGTGCTAAAGGAGCACTCAAAGACGATAAGGCCATTGCGGAGAAACTAAATGAATTCTTTGCATGGGTCTTCATGGCTGAGGATGTGAGGGAGATTCCCAAACCTGAGCCATTCTTTTTAGGTGACAGATCATAGAATCGCAGGGTTGGAAGGGACCTCAGGAGGTCATCTAGTCCAACCCCCTTCTCAAAGCAGGATCAATCCCCAATTTTTGCCCCAGATCCCTAAATGGTCCCCTCACGGATTAAACTCACAACCCTGGTTTAGCAGACCAGAGCTCAAACCACTGAGCTATCCCTCCACCAGATCTGAGGCACTGTCCCAGACTTAGGTGTCATTAGAGGAGGTTTTGGAACAAATTGATAGATAAAACAGCAATAAGTCACCGGGACCAGATGGAATTCCCCCAAGAATTCTGAAGGAACTCAAATGTGAAATTGCAGAACTAACTGTAGTCTGTAAACCATCGTTTAAATCAGCTTCTGTACCCAGATGACTGGAGGATAGCTAATGTGATGCCAATTATAAAAAGGGCTCCAGAGGTGATCCTGGCAATTACAGGCCTGTAAGCCTGACTTCAGTACCGGGCAAACTGGTTGAAATTATAATAAAGAACAATATGGTCAGACATATAGATGAACATAATTTGCTGAGGCATGATTTCCCTTTACTAAAACCATGTTGACTCTTTCTCTACAATCTACTAGAATTCTTTGAGGGGGTCAACAAGTAGGTGGACCAAGGGGATCTAGTGGATATAGTGTACTTAGATTTTCAGAAATTCCCATCTCAAAAAAGAGATATTGGAATTGGAAAAGGTTCAAAAAAGGGCAACAAAAATGATTAGGGGTATGGAATGGCTTCCGTATGAGGAGAGATTAATAAGACTGGGCCTTTTCAGCTTGAAAAAGAGACGGCTAAGGGGGGATATGATTGAGGTCGATAAAATCATGACTGGTGTAGAGAAAGTAGATAAGGAAGTGTTGTTTACTACTTCTCATAACACAAGAACTAGGGGTCACCCAATGAAATTAATAGGCAGCAGGTTTAAAACCAATAAAAGGAAGTACTTCTTCACACAATGCACAGTCAACCTGTGGAACTCCTTGCTAGAGGATGTTGTGAAGGCCAAGACCATAAAAGGATTCAAAAAAGAACTAGATAAATTCATATATATAGATAGGTCCATCAATGGCTATTAGCCAGGCTGGGCAGGAATGGTGTCCCTAGCCTCCGTTTGCCAGAAGCTGGGAATGAGCAACAGGGGATGGCTCCCTTGATGATTCCCTGTTCAGTTCATTCCGTCTGGGGCACCTGGCACTGGCCTCTGTCAGAATACAGGACCCTGGGCTAGATGGACCATTGGTCTGACACAGTATGGCCGCTCTTATGTTCTTATGTGTTTGTGGCATCCTGATGTATGACTGTGGCCTCTTAAGTGCTGCATTTTTCGCCACCTACTTTGGAAAATCAGGCCCAACGAATGCAGGCCAAACCTTCAGAATATGGGACTGTATCCTGGAAAGCAGTGACTCCGCAAAGGATTTTGGGGTCATGACAGACAAAGAACAGGAGCTCCCAGTGTGGTGCTGTTGCAAAGGAATAGGAGGAAGGAGGTGGTTTTACCTCTGTCCATGACCTTGGTGAGACAGGTACTGTGGTGCTGTGTACGTTTCCAGGGTCCACATTCTGAAAAATTGGAGAGGGTGCAGAAAAGAGCCACAACATTGATTGAAGGGGTGGCGAAAACAATCCACAGTGAGAGACTTAAAGGGCTCAAACTATTTATTTTAGCAGAAAGAGGACTGGGAGATGAGCTGATGATGGCATATAAAAATCCTTTCACAGGGAGAAAATACCAACTTGGGAAGGACTTTATGAGTGGAGAAAGGCATAACCAGAACCAGTAACTGGACACTGGAGCCAGACAAATTCAAACGAGAAATAAGGCACATTTTTAATGGGGAGAATCATTAACTATTGGAACAAATCACCAAGGGAAGGAGGTGGATTCTTCCTTTACTGATCTCTTCCGAAGAGATGGGAGGCCTTTCTGGACAGTGTGCTTTAGTCGAACACAAGTTATTGGGCTCAGTGCATGGGGTGTCTGGATGAAATTCTTAGGCCTGTGTTGTAGATTTTATACATCAGACTATATCAGTGATTCTCAAACTTTTTTGATTAGGTCCCCCTTCTTTGTGTCTGTTGTTGTTTATGCCCCTCCAAATACATATACGGCCACCCAGCTCTGAAGGCAGAGTGGAGAGCAGTGGCTGCTGGCTGGGCGCCCAGCTCTGAAGGCAGCACCAGGGCCAGCAGCAGCACAGAAGTGAAGGGTGGCCACGTGAAAAGTTTGACATTCGTCTGTATCACTTTTTACAGCAGACTTAGAGCCCCGTTGCCACCCTGACTTCTGTGCTGCGGCCACCACCCCCAGGCGGACAGCCAGTGCCCCGCTGCCTCCAGGTGAGGGAGGGAAGGGAAGGAGAGCCTGAGTCTCAGCTGCCTCCCGGTGAGGGAATGAGGGAGGGTGGTAGGAGCGCCCAGCTCTACCCTTTATCCCTGCTTTCCAGGTGTGCACGGCCCTTTTGCGTGAGCCCCAGCCACCGATGGCTGACAGCCAGAGCTCTTTAAAAAAAAAAACCACCCTAAAAACACACCGCTCGCTCCTCCCTTGACACATTCCTGTGCCTCCCTTGGGAGGCCCGCCTCAAAGTTTGAGAACCGTTGGACTATCTGATCTAATGGTCCCTGGGACAGTAGCCTGTAATATCCTGAACAAACCATGGTGTGCTGGGTTAAACCTTATGGAACTGAGTTTAATAAATTGGAGCCCATTGTACTAAAAACGCAGTGGTCTGTGTGTTATTGAGGGATTGGATGAACTTTCACCATGGGAAGGGCAAATAGGGCAACAGCACGGGGGGCGTGATTAGGCAAATTCACTCTGGTGGTCACATCTCCAGACACACGCCATCCCCTAGGAGAGAGGGTCACCTGGATTAGTTCCAGCTGGGTTCTCCAGGGTCCAAAAGACAAGGAAAAAGTTTTTGGTGAGACGACCTGGTTTTAAACTGGCTCAGGACCCAGCAAACGGACAGGACCTCTGGTCCTAGGCGGGCCCCGGTCCTTAGGAAAGTACTGGAAGGACTTTGGCCTCCTGAAGCCCCACAAGACTGAGTTGAAGCTGTGATGGGCTTCTTATGACCAGAGGGAAAGGCCCTGTGTGGGAACTGAAGGCCTAATTGCCATCCAGAGCCCTTGCTGAAGCGAGGGGGTGATCTCTGGTGGGCTTATTACCACATGTGTAGGTTCTTTTTATTGTATTTAATATGCTTTCTCTGTAATGCTTTCGAAATCTGCTTGCTTAGAAACAGCTGTGTAGTCAGTTACACCTGTGGCAGTCATGTCGCATACCATCTCCGAGGGGAGATGCTGAGGCGGTCTGTCTTTGGCTGGGGATATCACAGTATAGTCAAGGGACCGTGCAGCCAGGTAATATCCCGGTCAGGAGGGAGAGGGACGCGGGTCTACGCCCAAGAAGGGCAAAGCCTGAAAGTTGGGCCCTTGGCAGGATCACTTATGAGAAAAATACAGGGACCGTTGCTCTGAACTGTGTCAGTCCCTTATGGCCTTAAAAAAAATCTAGCGAGACAAGCTAGGGGAGGTGATATCTTTTATTGGACCAACTTCTGCTGGTGAGAGAGACAAGCTTGTGAGCTACGCAACAGTTCTTCTGGGCTCCGTGTAAGCTCCAAAAGGCGGCTCCTTTGATTCTGCTCTTTTCTAGCCTTTGGGCCAAAGTCTCCGTTCCTGGGAGGGTTTAAAAGTCTCGGTGGTTTCGGTCCTGGGAGGAGGGGCTGGGTCTGCGCAGGAGTAAAGTGACCCAGTGGGGCAGGGTCCAGAGTGTCTGCCTGCCGGGAAGGGGCCCGGGGAGCGTCAGGGTTGTGAAATGGACTCCAGCCCCTTCTGAAACCTCCCCCATCGCTCCTCTTGCCCCGACAGGCTGCAGAGTAACCACCAGCTTGTCCCATCCCCCACGGCCTGGGGCAGGGGAATGGTTGCAGTGATTCCAGCTCAGGGAGGGGATTTTCAGGGAGCTGCGGCTGGGTTGGTACCAGGGGGGCAGGGCAGGAAACAGGATGAAAAAGGGGGCAGGGCAGGGTGTGAAAACTTGCTGGGATGGGAACCCCCCTGTTGTCAGGGAGCGGGAATTTCCCCCGGGGTGGGGACAGAGCTAGGAAAAATCTCAGTGCTGGAAGTTGAACCTACTAGCCAGGGCTGCTGTGGAATATGAAAGGGACACCCAGCGGTGAGGCCCAAGGGAGATGCCCCGTTCCGTTCCCTCACTCCCAGCTGTGAGAAATGGGGAGGGGTTTGGGATTCCTGTCCCTGGACCCTGCTGAGGGGCTCCATCTCCTGTATCAGCCTCTGACTAGTAGGCGTGTGATAACCGGGAAGGCTTCTGCCCTCCTCCACCAGCTGGGAGGGACAAGGAGCTCTCCCCTTCTCCCCACCCTGAAGCCTCCTGGCTGCTCTGAGCAGGGTGGGGGTGGGATTCTGCTCCTCTGTGACCCCCCAGAGCTTCCACTTTATCGGCCCTCCTCCCCTGTGACTCGTGGGATTGTGGCTGGGGCAACAGGTGCTGAGTGGGGGGCTCGTGTTGTTTCAGGGGCCGGTGACCTTCGAGGAGGTGGCTGTGTATTTCACCCAGGGGCAGGGGACTCTGCTGGACCCCGCTCAGAGAGCCCTCTACAGGGACGTCATGCAGGAGAACTACGAGACGGTGACCTCGCTGGGTAAGAGATTCCTGTGCCCTCGGTTATTAGAAGCCGTGGGGTCTGTGATGTGCCCAGTTTTTCTGCTCAGGTTCTTTCCTGGTCAGTTAGATTTCCCAGTCTCCTGATCCAGTGTGAGACTTTCATCTGTGCACCCTTCCCATGGGACAGGGGAGCCAGCCACGCAGTGAGGATGCCAGTTCACCCCCATCCCTCCAGCTTTCCAGGAGTGGAAACGGTGTCACAGGCCCAAGTCCCCCACACCAGCACCACCACACACAAAGATGTGCCTCATCGAAGGAGGCTTGAAGGCCATGTTCCCATCTGTGTGGTATTAGGGGATGTGCCTTTAAGGGCTGAGCTTCCTGGACAGAATCTGAGACGGGGTGCAGGGGGCAGTGAAGTTCTTCTTGTTACGCGCACAGAGTGGAAATAAGGCAGAGCTCTCACAATCACGGTGAGTACTGAGTGATCACTGGGCACTGCAGTTGGTTTGGATTCCACGTCCCCCCAGCACAGGTTAAAATCAGGGGAACGTGCTTTGTGACAAATACTCTCCCAATGCCTGATACACGCTGATCTTGCCTGATTTCACTCCCCCTGAGCAGGATATCCCATTCCCAAACCTGAGCTGATCACCCAGCTGGAACAAGGGGAAGAGCTGTGGGTTCCGGATCTCCAGACCTCTGAGGAAGGGGAGATCCCAAGAGGCACCCATATGGGTGAGTTGTTGGTTTTGGACACAGAAACCCCCTGTTGAGCGAAGGGGGGAGGGGGGGACTGTGACTTCCCCCTCCCCCCACAAGCTGTTGCCTCATCGCACCCAGGTCTGGGTTGTAGCCAGCAAGTGTCGTATCCTGATGACAGATGTCACTCAAAGCTGCCTGACTGTTTCTGGCTGTCAACTGCCAGGAGCTGCTGCATCAAACCATTGGCTTATTCTGCCTCATCGTCCAAGCACGGAGTCTCTCTTCCTTTTTTAACCTCTCCCTCTAGCTTCAAAATGTAGTAGCAGCAGGTGAAGCTGTTCAGGCCATCAACAGCCTTTCTGTCTCCCTCTCATCCCACCTCCGCTCCCGCATTCTAGGTGGGGAGCCGCCTAAATTAGCCAGTGGGGGAGATGCTCAGGAGAGAGGCATGTGTCCTAAGCTGCATCCTATGATGGGACTTTGGCACCTAAGCAGAAGGGAGACGTCTATTTCTGCTGGCGATCCACAGCTGGGAACCCCTGGATTCAGGTGTCTAAGCTGTTTCTTGCACAAAACACCTGGTGGGGTGGGGCAAGGGAGGACAACTGACAACCTTTAGCCCAGGGACTAGGACAGCGGTTCTCAAACGATGGGTCGCGACCCCGTTTTAATGGCGTCACCGGGCCAGTGTTAGACCCTGGACTGAAGCCGAAGCCTGAGGGCTTCTGCTCTGGGACGCAGGGCTCAGACTTCAGCCCGCCCTGCTTAGGGCAGTGGGGCTCAGGTTATGGCTTCAGGTCCCCTGCTGGGGCTCGGTCTACTGTCCTGCCGCCTGGAGGTGTCATGGCATAAGGGGGTCGTGGTGCAATGAAGTTTGAGAGCCACTGAACTCAGGTATTCGCCCAGCACCAGTTCAATTCCTTCTTGTGCCTGATAGGAAGAAGGGATTTGAACTTGAGTCTCCCGCCTCTCAGAAAAAATGCTGAAATCACTGGACGATGGGATCTTCTGATGTAGGCTTCACTCAGTCTCTCCCATTGAAGCTTCTCTACTTAAAAGAAAACAGTCATTGGAGGAGGGACGGAAACATTGCTCTCCCACATCTGACGTGAATGCCCTCCCCACTGGTATCTAGACTCATTCACCCTCACCTTTCCTGGCCCGGCGACTATTCCTTGTCATTCGTAGTAGCAAATAGTTCTCTTTAAGCCATTCGACAACATTGCGGGTGTTTGGTGTCGGTTGAAAGTATTCACCGAACTTGATACAAGTCCACAAATAGTTTCTGGTCAAATGAAACTGTATTTTCCAATGAATAAACTATTCAACCAAACAGTTTTCCCCCCAGCTACACTTGTCCTATTTGTTTACTGGGTGCTGGTTGCTTACTAAGCCCTCATGAAGGACAGTATCTGCTCTGAGGAGCTCATGACTTTAAGGTAGAGTGCTGCGTGCGACTCTTTTTAATCGCACTGTGACGAGTTCGGTCACAGAGACCCCCCCTTGGGACTGTCACCTGATGTGATGAATTTACCGCTGAGCAGTTTTTGGTTAAAGTCTGCAGCGTTGGGGGCGTGGCCCAGACCTGGGTGTGTGTTGCAGCAGGCTGGCATGTCTGGCTCAACAAGGCAGGGTTCTGGAGTCCCAAGCTGGCAGGGAAAACGAGCTCAGAGGTAAATTCAGTACATCAGGTGACAGTCCCAAGGGGATCTCTGTGACCGAACCCATCACACCCACTCCCGTCCTGCTTCCACTATTATGGCAGTGAGTCCACACTAGTCCCATGCAGGGCTCTAACTTAAGGCTTCTACAAATTAAAAGAACCTCCATTTGAGCTAATGTGCCGTCTCTAGATCAACTGACTAAGCAGATGCAAATTAGATACATAAAAATAAGAACTAAATCATTGACCCCTCAGGCAGGTAATTAGAAATTAGTGGTTCAGGTACCCAAAGTCTCTCATATTCCTCCATGTGTCAGATCAGCATCTTTGATCATCATGGATGGGGGAAAGGTCTGTCCCAGGTTCCCCAAACTCTCATCCCTACTGAATCTGAGTGTCCTGCCCTGGAACCTCCCAGGCTTTCCCCTTCTGGAGCGTGAGTATTGAGGAGAGTGCATGGACTTCCTGCGCAAATCTAGAACCGGCCCACAAATCTGGGCTTTTCTAGGGATTCAGAGACACATAGGAATGTTGGGCTGGCACAGACCTTGAGAGGTCATCTAGTTGAGCCCCGTGCTCTGAGGACAGGGGATGGATCACTTGATGATCACCGGTTCTGTTCACACCCTCTGAAGCACCTGGCTTTGGCCACTGTCGGAAGACAGGATACTGGGCTAGATGCACCTTTGATCTGACCCAGTATGGGAGTTCTTATCTTCTTAAGTATACTTGGACCATCCCTGACAGGTATTTATCTAACCTGTTATTTAAAACCTCCAATGATGGGATTCCACAGCCTCCCTCAGAAGCCTGTGCCAGTACTGAACTGTTCTATATTGGAAAAGGTTCAGAAAAGGGCAACAAAAATGATTAGGGGTATGAAATGACTCCTGTATGAGGAGAGATTAATAAGACTGGGACTTTTCAGCTTGGAAAAGAGACAACTAAGGTGGATATAATAGAGGTCTATAAAATCATGACTGGTGTGGAGAAAGTAAACAAGGAAGTGTTATTTACTCCTCATAACACAAGAACTAGGGGGTCACCAAATGAAATTAATAGGCGACAGGTTTAAAACAAACAAAAGGAAGTATTTCTTCACACGACGCACAGTCAACCCATGGAACTCTTTGCCAGAGGATGTTGTGAAGGCCAAGATTATAACAGGGTTCAAAAAAGAAGTACATAAGTTCATTGAGGACAGGTCCCTCAATTGCTATTGGCCAGGATGGGCAGCGATGGTGTCCCTAGTCTCTGTTTGCCAGAAACTGGGAATGGGCAACAGGGGATGGATCACTTGATGATTCCCTGTTCTGTTCATTCCCTCTAGGCCACCTGGCATTGGCCATTGTCGGAAGACAGCACACTGGGCTAGATGGACCTTGGGTCTGACCCAGTATGGCCATTCTTATGTTCTTGTTCTTATCGTTATAAAGACTTTTCCTAATATCTAACCAAAACTTCCCTTGCTGCAGATTAAGCTGATTACTTATTCTCTGACCTTCAGTGGACATGGAGAACTGTTCATCACTGTCCTCTTTATAACAACCCTTAACATATTGGAAGACTGTTATCAGGTCCCCCCTCGGTCTTCTTTTCTCAAGACTAAACATGCCCAGTTTATTTTACCTTTCCTCATAGGTCAGGTTTTCTAAACCTCATATTTTTATTGCTCTCCTCTGGACTTTTTCCAGTTTGTCCACCATCTTTCTTCAAGTGTGGTGCCCAAAACTGGACAAAATATTCCAGCTGAGGCCTCACCAGTGTCAAGTAGAGTGGGACAATTACTTTGTGTCTTGCATACAACATTCCTGATAACACACGCCAGAATCATATTAGTCTTTTTCACAGCCACATCATTGGCCCATATTCAATTTGTGCTCCACTATAATCTCCAGATCCTTTTTAACAGTACGACCACCCAGCCAGTTATTCCCCATTTTGTAGTTGTGGATTTGATTTTTCCTTCCTAAGTGTAGCACTTTGCACTTTTCCTTACTGAATTTCATCTTGCTGATTTCAAATCAATTCTCCAACTTGCCAAAGTTGCTTTGAATTCTAATCCTGTCCTCCAAAGTGCTTGCAACCCCTCCTAGCTTGATGTTATATACAGATTTGATAAGCATACGCTTCACTCCATTATCCAAGTCATTAATGAAAATACTGAATAGTACAGGATCCAGGACTGACCCTTGTGGGACCCCACTTGATATGCCCTCTTAGTTTGACAGCAAACCATTGATTACTACACTTTGGGTATGGTCTTTCAACTAGTTGTGCACCCAGCTGATAATAATTTCATCTAATCACAAGACATTCTCATAAGCAAACTAGAGAAATGTCAAAAGCTTTATTAAAATCAAGATATACTTAGACTTCAGTAAGGCATTTGATTTGGTACTGCATGTCATTTTGATTAAAAAATGACAATGATATCAAATTAACATGGCACACGTTAAATGGATTAAAAACTGGCTAACTGATAGATCTTGAAATGTAACTGTAAACAGGGAATTGTCATCAAGTGGATCTATTTCCAGTGCGGTCCTGCAGGGATCGGTTCTTGTCCCTACACTATTTAACATTTTTTTTCAATGTCCTAGAAGAAAACATAAAATCATCACTGGTAATGTTTGCCGGTGACACGCCAATTGAGGGGATTGGTGAATAACGAAGAGGCCAGGTCACTGATACAGAGCGATCTGGATCACTTGGTAAACTGGGTGCAAGCAAACAATGTGGGTTTTAATCCATCTAAATGTAAATATATACATCTAGGAGCAAAGAATGTAAGCCATACTTAGAGGATGGGGGACTTTATCATTTGTAGAACAGATGACTAAGTAGATAGCGTATTCTGCCTGGCGATGGCTAATGATTATTCATCGTCATTTATAGTTTGTCTTCTCAAAGGGGAAGTTGGCTGGGGAGTCAGAGAGGCAGTCAGTTCTCTGCCCCAATCCACCTACGTTGTGAAGACAGAGAGGTTAAAGAAAAAAATGAGCCTTTGTGCTTGGAAGATGAGGAGAAATAATCCAGTTGTAACCACTTCAGAGAAGGAAAAATTATAGATGGATTAATACATTTTACCTTTCTCAGTCTTCCCAACGGTTCTTGTGTCGTATTTCCCCTTTGCTGTTCCCCTTTATTTCCTTTCCCCCAAGCACAGAGAATGACTCCTGTCTGGATTCTCTATTTCAGCAGGTGAAGGTACAGTGAGTGAGATCAAGGAAGAGAATCCACAGCAGGAAAGTCCTGAGCAACAGGAACTGCATAGAATGTTATCGGAAAGATCCAAAGAGAATTTTTCCCAGAGTGCTGAACAGGGAAAAGTCTGCGAGAATCAGCACAAGTCAGAGAGGCACAAAGGGAAAGAAATGGGTAAAGCCATTAATTGTAGGAGAGGACTCAGTAATCCCAAGGAAACCACAGCCCAACAGAAAATCCAGACAGAAGAGAGAAAGTACACGTGCACTGAATGTTGGAAAAGCTTCAGTCGTAGTTCAAACCTTATTGCCCATCAGAGAATCCACACTGGAGAGAGACCCTTTAAATGTACAGAGTGTGGGAAAAGCTTCATTCAGAGAGTAAACCTCATTTCTCATCAGAGAATCCACACGGGGGAGAGACCCTATAAATGTACTGAGTGTGGGAAAAGCTTCAGTAAGAGATCGCACCTAAATACACACACGATAATCCACACGGGAGAGAGACCCTATAAATGTACCGAGTGTGGAAAAAGTTTCGGTCAGAGATCACAGCTTAATACGCACAAAATAATCCATGCAGGAGACACATCCATGATAACCCATGCCAGAGAGAAACATTATACGTGCTTGGACTGTGGAGAAAACTTGAAGTGGAGCTCAGAACTTGTTACACATCAGAGACTCCACACAGGAGAGATCCCTTATAAATGCTTCGACTGTGGGAAATGTTTCATGCGGAGTTCAACCCTTATCTTGCACCAGAGAATCCACACAAGAGAGACACCCTATCAGTGCCCTAACTGTGGGGAAAGATTCAGGTGGAGTACGCAGCTTGTGAAGCATCAGATGCTCCACACGGGAGAAAGACCCTATAAATGTCCCGACTGTGGGAAAAGCTATAGTGACAGCTCATCCCTTATTTCACATCAGCGAACCCACACAGGAGAGAAGCCCTATACCTGTGTGGACTGTGGGAAAAGTTTCAATCAAAACTCAACCCTGAACAGACACAAGAGGCTCCACACGGGAGAAAAACCCTATAAATGCACTGAGTGTGGGAAAAGTTTCAGTCAGCGATCAAACCTCAGTGTGCATCAGCGACTCCACACAGGAGAGAAACCCTATAAATGCCCCGACTGCGGGAAAAGCTTTAATCGGAGATCAAACCTTAGCGTGCACAAGAAACTCCATGCTGGAAAGAAACCTTGAATGGGGGAGATGCTACAACTGGGGCTCCTATTTATATTAGGCATCAGCAAATCCATACAGGGAAGATACCTCTTAAACATCCTTAGCATGGAAAATACTTCAAGCAGAGTTAATGGGCCTCTCTACCCTACAGAGCCTTGGCCGGGATAGCTCTGCTGGCAGTCACCTAGTGGATAAGCAGCGCAAGCCAACAGAGATCTTCTGCCAAAACAGCTAAACAGCCTCCCGGAAGGAGATTAGCTAAACCCACAGAAGCACTAGCTGTGTCTACACTCAGAGTTTTGCCAGCATGGCTGGGGGGGTGTGATTTTTTTCCCCACACTCTTAGCCAACATAGCTATGCCGGCAAAACTTTGTACTCTAGACAAAGCAGTTATTGGACAACAGGAGAGAGATTCTATCAGTGCCCTGACTAGGGCTGGCTACCGTGTTAAAAAAATAAAAAAATCTGTTTCCTCATTCCCACACACATCAGGGGCATTTAGCTCTCAGGGATCCAGAAGCCCATCGCTGGGGTGAGGACCCAGGAGCAGCCGAGCAGCAGCTGGTCAGTGACCCTCTGGCTCTGCCTGGACTAAGCAAACCCTAGGCAGAGGAGGAGAAGCCCCCATCAGCCCCTCCCTGCTGCAGCCCTGGCTGCTGAGCTGATGGGCCACAGGTGGGGGACGGGAGAGAGAGAAACTCCTCCAGATGCTCCCTCACCCTGGCTGAAGTTCCCCCCTCTCCATTTCCCACCCAGCCGGGATCCCCCTGCCATGGAGATGAGGAGAAGGTGTCAGGCCCCACCTTCACTCTAGACCCATGTCCCCACCCCCATCTTCCACCAGCCCCTGGGCTGGGCTCCCCCATTTCCCTCGAGCTGTTCCCTACAGGGCGAGTGTCCCTGAGGGGCTGATAACTCCTCATCTCCCCAAATCTATAAGGGTGCTGGGCTCTGGGGGATCAAAGGTTGAGACCAAGGGGGACAGGTTTTGGGAATAGAGCTGGAGTATTAAATATTGGAGCTGGGAAGCAGAGCGAGCTGAGTGCTGGGGCTATCGGGCATTTGGGGATCATGGAATAAGAGGAGGTGGAAGGGATGGGGTTAGGAAGATGATTTCTCCTATCGTTCACATCCCTGCTCCCCCTGCAATGAAACATTGACAGGGCCTACTTTCCCTAGGACCCCTTGTAGGATCCCTAGAGAAGCCTAGAAGCCTAGGAATCCCCTCTCAGCTTCACCACCTTCAGCCTCTGAGTGTTCTCTTAGATTAGGAAGTGTGGACAGGGATAGCTAGCGCATTTCCTTCTGATCCTGGCCCAACTTTCACCCCGTTTTCTAATCCAGACCCACACTGAGCTCATTTAGCAGGGTGATTGTTAGTTACCGAGTTCCAGCGTCAGGGACACAGTGACTCATCCCCAGTTCTTCTTATCTTGCTTGGGGTCATCCCAAAGACTTCTTTGTTTTTTAATAAAACAGAATGGCATAACTGAACAGATTATAAATGGATTCGGGCAGGGATAGAAAAATGTTTTGTGTTAGCCTCTGTGTTACTTGAGGACAACCTGGTGAAACAGGGATTCTTGCCTTTCCCCATGACCGCTTCATTCCTCTCTTCCCAGTTTTACCTTAAGAACAGCCATACTGGGTCAGACCGATGGACCAGCTTGCCCAGTATCCTGTCTTCTGATAATGGCCAATGCCAGATGCTTCAGAGGGAATGAACAGAACGGGGAAATTATCGAATGATCCATCCCCTGTCATCCAGTCCCACCTCCTGGCCATCAGAGGCTTAGGAACACCTAGAACGTGGAGTTGCATCCCTGTCCATGTTGGCTAATAGCCATTGATGGACCTATCCTTTGTATCTAATTCTTTTTTGAACCCAGTTATAGTTTTGGCCTTCACATCACTTGGCAATGAGTTCCACACGTTGACTGTGGACTCTGTGAAGAAGTATTTCCTTTTGTTTGTTTTAAACCTGATGCCTATTAATTTCATCATTTCCCCCCTTAATTTCATGGATCTTCTGTCCATGCCATGGAGAATTTATCTTCTCTTTATCCTACCCCTGTAGTTCCCAAAGTGGCACACGGCACAGTGTTCTCAGGTCTCCGTGCTTAGGAATTGCGCTTTGATTACTTTGATCCTAAATCAGGAGGACTGGAGCCGAAAGCATCACAGACCCAGAGGGGGAATTCGAATAAATCCCAGACACAGTATGATCATTCTGAACCTAAATCCCAGTTTCCATCTGTTGGTAAAGAGGTTTGTGGGGTTTTGCCAGCCAAGCTCTTTTGTTTGTAGGTGGGAAGGTTTCATGGTGGTGGAGGTGTTTCTTTCCTTCATTCTTTCTTTTCCCCCTTTGTTACGATGAGGCTAAAATTTTGATACATAACACAAGGCACAAAGTGCAACAGGCAAAAGGCAGTTTACCGGAGAACTCAGGTAAAACTTTTCTTCTGCATTTGAGTCAAATACAACATGTCCTGGATTTCCCTTGATATGAACATGGAAGTGTACCATAACCCCCCGTAGGGTGGCCTGTTCTCTCTTTCCTGTTGGCCATTTGGTCACAGACTTGGATATTAGTGTTGTATGACAGGATGTAGACCCGATTTACTGGGGGCTTCATGAGGCAACTGACCAGATACCAGTATAGCCCTTATTTTATTTTTTTGCCATTTTCCCAGGGGTGCTGGAACAATTTTGTACAGTCGGGGTGCTGAGAGCTATTGAACCAGCTTGTGAACCCTGTATATGATGGAAATCACTTCAAGCCAGCACCCCAAGTTCCAGCACCTAGGCATTTTCCCCAGCCTTTGCCCTGAGATGTTAGCGTCGTTTGAACAGTGATCACTATAAACAGCCACAAACACTGACGGGCGAATGTGAGAGTTGCTATCCAAAAAGCAGAGGCTAAAACGGGGCAGGAAGTTACGTCTGACCCCTAGCAGAGCTGTAAGATACAGTCAGATGGGGCAGCGTGGGAGGGCAGACAGACGCAGCCGGAATCCCGCAGGGTTTGCTTTTGAGAGCCAGACAACTGAGGCGGCATTCGCTGCATGGGGGCCAGCGAGACAAGAAGGCGAATCTAAAGGGCTCTTAATGAGCCCTCCAAGGAAATGATGGGGGTGTCTCCTGATTCCCAGGAGGTTGAGCGGAGCTGAGAAGAAAGGGAGGAAGTCAGCAGGCCTCTCCTTTCCAAAATCCAGGGTGAGCACCATCACTGAGGCCAGTGGCAACAAAGAGCTGTGACCCAAGTGCCTTACGTTTGAAAACAGATGCAGGTAGACAGTTACAAGTCTATACCCAGAGACTTGCCTCGACATACCCAGACAGGACTGTTTCTCTGCGATTGCCATCCGGATGATACTTCACCAAAGGGGGCTGCATGCGGGTGTTGTTATTGCTGGAGGTACGTATGGGAAATGTTTTAAGGGTGTAGAATATTGCGTTCCCAAGCTCCTGGAGGTGAAGCTGGTCACTTGGGGCGGGGTGGCTCTCGGAGCCAACTCAGCCTAGAGTGAGAACAGTCGACATCTTTCAACCCAGCCCAGCCAAGTGTAGACTGGGCGTGGGCCTTTACAAAGCACAAAAGTGTCCAAGAAAAAGACCTTGAACAGGGGACAAACTGGAGTTAACGAAACATCCTGGGTCTCAAAAGAGACACAAGGTCTGGCACCGCGTGAAAGGGAAAGAAGGCACAAGACAGTGTCCATTCTGGAGGCGATAGTCTGCCAGCATGTCTTCAAGTGGATTCCAGCTCTGGACAAGCATTATACAGACTGACTTTTGGGTGAGAAATGCCTTAAGAGATGGGAAAGAAACTTGTTAATAAGCATAGTCCTGAGATTGCATTTTATATATTCCCTTTATCGTAACCATACGTTTCCCATCCATATACTTGCTTCGCTCTGAATCTTCATTGTAAAGTTCTAGCAAATAAACTTCTATTTGGTGACACTATAGACCCAACTAGGTGCCGTGTGCTAGGGAGAGCGTTGAACTGAGGTGAAGCTAGTGAACAGGAGAGGGCATTGCTTTGCAGCCAATCTGTGCGCATTGTGGGTGTCCAGAAGTTGAGTGTAATGAAGCGGGGTGGGCAGACAGCTTGGAGGGACCTGTGCCTTGGGGCCAGCACAGAACTCTGGGGGCTAACGATTTCTATAGATGCAGACATGGGTCATCTCCGCTTTGCCGCCAGGGAGCCTAAGGGCTGGGGTGTGCAGATCGCTGGCCTGCAGAGGGAAAATGGGGCACTTGTGTTGCCAGGGGTTTGGGGTGGGAATGTCGGAAGCTCTCCCCACATTGCCTGTCCCCCCCTACACACACCACAAATGTCTCAGCTGGGATTGGAGATGCTGCTTCCTGGGTTTCCTGCTCGCAGAGAGTTTGCTTTTGTGACCAGAGCCTGGGCGTCTCTCGGATCCTCTCCCCTCTTCTGTAAGAGGTCACTGTTGCTGGTGCCTGCGGGAGCAGGGCTGGGTTGGGGTAGAAATGCACCGTGCTGAGCAAGGCTGGGCATTGGGTGGGGAGGGGGGCTTTGACTTCTGATTTCCCGCTTGGGAATAATCAAGTTAAATGGAGTTTCTCAAACTCCCAGAGTCCTTTGTCTTGAATAATGGGTAAAAATGGCCTTCGGTGGATGCAGCAGCCAGGGGGGAAGCTCAATCTTGAGCACTGCAGAGGACAGATTCCAGACCTGTCAGAGCTCTGGGGTTTCAGACCTTTCTATGGGCCTGGAGGGTTTTGGGGGGATGGGAGGGGGTTTCCCTTGTCTACAGGGGATTTTCTTTATAAAACACTCTTCTCCCAGCAAATAAGGGATATTGTTACTTAATACTTTGCATGGTAACTGGGTTTTTGGCCCCTTCTTTTTCCGTATCTTTAAAAAAAGGGTTATAAAAATCATTACAGGTGGCTGTTGCCACGGAAACGACGCAGGCCGAGGTCTCTGTATTCCAAACCTTGTAAAGCTCTTCACATTGGCCCATGACAGGGGAGGGGCAGGGTGCTCACACGAACTGAGCATGCTCAGTAACCTCTGCTGAAGCCACTGCCCCTTCACCTGCCCTTACTTGGCATAAGATTCTGCTGACTGCTTTTTACAAGGGTTAAAAAGGGGCGAAGGGGACAAATCGGAGGAGAGGCGTGGCCAGGGTCAAGGGGTGGAAACTGGGGAAAGGGGAGGTGCCCCTCAGCTTTCTCCCCTGCAGTCGCCACCACCATCGCTGGTCCTACAGCAACACTGGTGGCAAGCGTAAGAACGGCCAGACTGGGTCAGACCAAAGGACCAGCTAGCCCAGTATCCTGTCTTCTGACAGTGGGCAATGCCAGGTGCCCCAGAGGGAATGAACAGAACAGGTGCTCATCGAGTGATCCATCCCCTGTAGTCCACTGTCAGCGGCTGGCCAAGGTAGGGACTCTTGCCGACACGACTGCCACCAGTGAGACCTCTGCTGCCAGCAGAAATGGCCAAGGAAAGCAAAAAGGGGAGGGGGGCCTGGTCAGGAAGAACTCTTCTGTGGTGATTGCACGCAGCTGGGAACCGCCCTTCTCCCCCGCATCCCTTCTGCCGGCTCGGGGGGGGGGGGGGGGGTGTGCCAGGTGGCCACTGCGCTGCCTGCCACGTTATCACCATCTGCCATAGCCCCTCTGCCCACTGCAACCTCCTCTTCGTCCGTCTGGGACTGTCAGGGCCCCTGCCCCATCCGCCCCAGGAAGCGCAGGGCCCCACATGTTTCTTTTTTTGCTGGCAAGTCACCGTCCAGTCACCTGTGATGGAGCACAGTGAGCAGGGGCGGCGGGTAATGGAGGCTGGGGGAGGCTAAGCCTCCCCAAACTGCATGCTGTGGAGGTGGGGGGGGGAGCAGTGGTGAATTACCACACAGGCTCCCCGGGCCCAGAGGCCCCAACCAATTTGTGGGCCCCAGAAGTTCGCCCCCCCCCCCCAGCCATGGTCCCGGGGCTAGAGGCGCTCAGTTTCAGGGCTAGTGGGGGGAGACAGTGGAAACGAGCAAACGGGGGTGGAGCCTTCGGAGGAAGAGGTGGAATGGGGTGAGGCCACTGGCGGGGCCGCAGGGGGAAGGTGCGGAACAAGGGATGGGCTCCGGCCTTGGAGGTCTGGCCATGGCCGAGAGCTCCACCATGGTCCCGGCCGGGGTTGAGAACTCAACCCTGGCCAGGGCCGAGCTCTCAGCCCCCCGCTCCGTAGCCCCAACTGAACTGTCATCCCCTCTTCCCTACAGAGGTGGGGCGGAGAGCAGCGAGCGGGGACGTGGCCTTGGCTGGAAGAGGGAGGGCGTCGTCTGGAAGAGGCAGGGTAGAGGGTGGGGCAGGAGGCTAGCCTCCCCAAGGGGAAACTTCACCCGCAGCCCATGACAGTGAAGAAGTGAGTCCCAAGAGGTCCTTGGTGTTGTCCCAGCAGGTATCTCTGCCAGGCAGGTTCATCAGGGAAGGCTTGAGCCGTGTCCCGAGGGGCTGCCCCTTGGCCTGGCAAGAAGGGGAAATACCGCCCCACCCCCCCGCCAGGTCAGCACCAACATTGCCACTGCTGATGACCAAACCCACTTGGGTTTTCCCCCTGCTCTACCATCTGACAACCCCAATGGTGGCTACTACCCCATGGTGTGGGCAGCCCCCCTCCTCACCGCTGACTTACCAAGCCAGGTCCTCTGAGTAAGGGTGATGATCCAGAGCAAAGGAGAGGGGACGCCCCCCGCCTTGGAGTCCCTACCCATTGTCCCACCCCCATGCTTCCTTTAGCCCTCGTGTTGTCACACTCAAAGGCCGGGCCCCCTCCTTCATTCCCACCCTCTGAGACCCTCCATCAGGGCTGGGCATTGGGCTGGCATGGCATAAATTGCGGCTGCAACACCTCTCAACTGCTCTGGAGGGCGCATCCAGCAGGTGGCGCTGTCCGAGTGGCACAGTGACACATACTGGAACAATGCTTGGGGAGCACATGTGGGTCAGAGCGGCGGGGTGCAACTAGTGGAGCGGGGTAGGTGGGAGGGGGCAGGGCAGAGCCACGGCCCTTTTCCCAACCATCACCCCGTGGGGCTGCCGTTTTTGGAAACCTAGTTGGACCCTGCTGCCACAGCCAAGAAGAAAGTAATGGTGCTCCAAACACGGTATTAGTCTACAAGCCCTCCATGAGCCAGGGTCGTCCGCCAAGGGACCTTTGTGTGCCACAAACCCGGAAGCGCTAACAACGCAGATGCTTACGGAGGGAAAGGGGCAACACCCCCCTCTAGAGACATACTCATTGGGGTCGGAACAAGACACGTGGTGGGATTTGTGCCTCCGCCGTACAAATAGCCCTCTTCGTTCGCCCAATCATTTGTCCCCATGACCACAGGCTGATTGGCGCTCGTGACTGGGAAATGACTGCCAGAAGGGATTTCCTCTGAGCCAAGAGATTCTCCTTACACACCTAGAAATGGCTCTGAAAACTCACTGAGTTGGCAGCTGTCTAATCTGCAGTCCATGGAGCTCAGGGCTGGGGAAATAGCCCTTCAGGTGCCCTCTGTTCTGTATCCCTTAAAGGCCATTTTCACTCATTATCCGTGGCAAAAGACTCTGGGAGTTTGAGAATGTAAATTCTACTTTATTATTTAAAAGCAAGACATAAAAGCTAACCCCACCTTCCACCCAGGGCCCCAGCTCAGCACGGTGCCCCATCCCAGCACACGGCTGCTCCCGCTTCCTGCGGGTGCTGGTGACAGAAGCTTTTTAAAGATGGTGGGAAAGTGCAGAGAATCCATGAGCGATGCTGAGCTTCAGTCCCAGAAACAAATGCTCCAGGAGCAGGAAATCCAGAGGGCTGTTTAACGGGAGTCAGAGAATGGGTTGAATTTACAGAAGCATCGGTATCTTCAATCCCAGCAGCTTTTCTCCCCCCTAGGGACACCCCTGGTGAGTGGGGCAGACAGAGTCTCCGTCGTCCCCACCCAAGACACTACGGTAGTTGGGGAAGGGGTGACCAGCACTGTCAGGCTCCTTACTGCCCGCTGGCCTCAATGATGGGGACCAGCCTGGATTCAGGGCTGGCCTGGCCTGTTGCTGTCCCCAGCTTCTTTCTTGGCTCTGCTCAGCCTCATCCATTCAGGAATCCGGGGGGTCACCCTGTCATTCCCTTTGGAGAACGTGACATCATCACATAAAACTTCTAAGATACTTCCTGTCTCTTTCTAGCCGCCGTGCAGCAAGTTCACAGTTCTCAGCCTCGGCCATCTGGCTCTCACGAGCAAACCCTGCAGTTTCCCAGCTCTGTATCCCCCGCCTCCCATGCTCTCTCCCCCTCCTACCTGTCTCTCACCTCACCCCTGGGATCAGGTAGTTACTTCCTTTCCCCTTTTCAGGCTCCACCTCTCCGGGACTTTCACATGTGCCCATCAGTGTTTGTGTCAGCAGTTACTTGAAAAATCAGTTATTAATAACTAATGGATGAACTGTTCAACCAATATTAAAGTCTCATGGCAGAGATGGACGAAAAAGCAAAAATAATGAAGGGATACTGTGCCAACTAGTCATTTGTGTCATAAATTTCCACAATAAAACTATGCAAACCTGCTCCCCACCCCCTGCAGTCAAACAAAAACTAATATCCAAGTATGTGACAAAACAGCCTTCAGGAAAGAGAAAAAACAGAACACAGGGAGTTATAATGCACTTTGAGGCTTAGATAATGTGAAATTCTGGAGCATGTTGCAGTTGACACAAAGTTAGGAGAACAGATTTCCCTGTGTTCTCTTCTAAACCAGCTAAACTTCCATCCCTTTGTTTTTTGATAAATAGATTTCTTACTAGGCATATTAATATAGAAATTTGAGTAATTATTCATTTAAACTACAGTACAGAAACATATTTCCCACTCCCCTCAGAACCAGTGCAAAGGCTGGGGGAGAATCAGGGGTAACAGAGGAGCTGAGGGAGAGGGAAATAATCACTGGAAAGGAGCCTGGGAATGAACCTGGAGGGTTGTTGGGTGTGGGTGGGAGAAATATGGAACAGGGATTTCTAGGGAAGGGGGAGAGGGATTGTTAGGGAGTTGGGGAGCCTCCCCGATACAGACCCTGGCTGATCCCTAGCCTCTCCCATTCAGTCAGACACATCTTTTCCTGTCCCCATGTGTCCCTGCACCCCCACTCCCAATTTGCCTCTGGCTCAGTCACCCCACTAGCTCCTGTGCCCCCGATCTGTCCCCCCACTGGCCCTTCTGAACCCCAGCCTCTGAAAGCCCCCAGCAGTCCTGTGTGCCCCACGCTGTCTGTCCTCCCCATATCCCGTGTCTCCTCACCTAGCCCCACAGATAGGGTTCTGTAAGGAAGGCAGCCTCTGCCTCCTTCCTCTCAGTGGCTGGCTGCTCCAGCCCATGAGCCAGCTGCCCTCTCTCCTAGTGCCACATCAGCCCCATGGTGGGCAAAAGGTGTAATTGCATGACTCTTCTCGTAACTTCCCTTCGCCTCCCCGTCACAATCAATTATTCTGAGGTGGGAAAAAAAATCTGCGGGGGACATTAATTCTGCCCTTGCACAATGGCGTAGAATTCCCTCAGGAATCGCTAATGCAGAGAACACTATAAATGAGATGGAGAAATTGGTCCAATAAAAGATATTACTTCACCCACCTTGTCTCCCTAATATCCTGGGACCGACTCGGCTACAACAACACTGCAGATATAAATGAGATGGTCAGCGTTGGCCTAGACTCAGAAAAGTGGTGGATGCTTGGTCAGTGTTGGGGGGAAATGTGCCAGCTATCCCTGACCAAACTCTGGCCTCTTTTCTTTATGTTGGCAAACCCTCAGGGTATGTCTACATTGCAATCAGACACCGCGGCTGACCCATGTTAGCTGACTCAGGCTTCCGAGGCTCGCGGGGCTCTAAAATTGCAGTGTAAACTTTCAGGCTCAGGCTGGAGGCCAGGTGCTGGGCCTCTACCCAGGTCTTCTCCTCCTCTACCTGGGATTTGCTTAGACCAGGCAGAACCAGAGGGCCACTGACAGCTTACGTTCAGCTGCTGCTGGAGTCGCTGATGTCCAGTATAGCGTTTGCTCCAGCTGAAATCTTTTCCACGCTAAGGACATTTAAGAGGTCTCTTCCCTGTCTGAATTTGCCGTTGGCGAACGTGATTAAGTCCAACAGAAGCATCACCCACATTCAAGGTTTCTCTCCTAAGTGGAGTCTCTGATGCGTAATTAGGTTCGAGCTCTGATTGAAACTTTTTCCGCAGTCTGAGCATTTATAGGGCTTTTCTCCCGTGTGAGTCCTCTTGTGTCTAATCAGAGTGGAGCTCTGGTTGAAGCTCTTCCCGCACTCGAGGCATTTATAGGGTTTCTCTCCCGTGTGGGTTCGCTGATGTGTAATAAGGGCTGAGCTATCACTGAAGCTTTTCCCACAATCCAAGCATTTATAGGGTCTGTCTCCTGTATGGATTATCTGGTGTCTAATAAGTTGGGTGCTCCAGTCAAAACTTTCCGCACACTCAAGGCATTTATAGGGCCTCTCTCGTGTGTGAATTCGCTGATGTGAAATAAGGTTTGAGCTCTGATTGAAGGTTTTTCCACACTTAATACATTTATACGGTTTCTCTCCCGTGTGCAGTCTCTGATGTGTGATAAGGTCTGAGCTCTGGTTGAAGTTTTCCCCACAGTCCAGACATTTATAGGGTCTCTCTCCCGTGTGAATTCTCTGATGGGAAACAAGGTTAGAGCTCTGATTGAAGCTTTTCCCACACTCAATACATTTATACGGCCTCTCTCCTGTGTGAATTCTCCAATGGGAAACAAGGTTTGAGCTACGACTGAAGCTTTTCCCACACTTAGTGCATGTGTTTTTTCTCCCTTCTCTGTGGATTCTCCGGTGGGCTGTGGTTTCCTCGAGGTCTTTGCCACTTCCCTTACAATTAGTGGTTTTACCCACTTTCTTTCTTGGCTGGTTTCCCTGCTGCTTCTCTGACTTGCGTGGAATCCCCCAGGCTTTTCCCTGCTTATGACTCTGGAAAAAATTCCCTTTGGATCTTCCTGATAAAGTTTTGTGCAGTTCCACTTCCTCAGAGCCTTCCTGCTGAGAATTCTCCTCCTTGTTCTCACTCATCCTCCCATCACCTGCTGGAGAGAGAGAGAGAGAGGGAGAGAATCAAAGACGGGTTATTCACTGTGCCATGGTGGAAGGAAAGAAAGGGGAAGATCAAAGAGGAGAAATACAGCACAGTAACTGTTGGGGAGATCGAGAAAGGTAAAATTCTATTAACCTCTGTAATTCCTGCTTTTCTAAAGTGGACATCTGATGCTCCATGATCAAGTGGGTTGTTCTTTCTCACCTTCCGGCATGGAGACTACAAAGAGGCTCCAGGCATGCTTGGAAGACGAGGAGGAATAATCAGTTATGGAGGATGGTGGCGTATCAGATACAAGATAGCAAGCTCATGCCAGCTGTCGGTGATATTGGGTGGGGAACCATGAATGAAAACCACCATGAAGATACATGCAAACATCATGCTGGGATGTATTAGCAGGAGAGTTGTAAGCAACACATGGGAAGTAATTCTTCCGCTCTACTCCGGGCTGATATGGCCTCAGCTGAAATAGTGTATCCAGTTCACGGCGCCACACTTCAGGAAAGATGTGGACAAATTGGAGAAAGTCCAAAGGAGAGCAACAAAAATTATGAAAGGTCTAGAAAACATGACCTATGAGGGAAGATTGAAAAAACTGGGTTTGTTTAGTCTGGAGAAGAGAAGACTGAGAGAGGACATGATAACAGTTTTCAAGTACGGAAAAAGTTGTTACAAGGAGGAGGGAGAAAAATTGTTCTTGTTAACCTCTGAGGATAGGACAAGAAGCAATGGGCTTAAATTGGAACAAGGGAGGTTTAGGTTGGACATTAGGAAAAACTTCCTAACTGTCAGGGTGGTTAAGCACTGGAATAAATTGCCTAGGGAGGTTGTGGAATCTCCATCATTGGAGATTTTTAAGAGCGGGTTAGACAAACACCTGTCAGGGATGGTCTAAATACTTAGTCCTGCCGCGAGTGCTGGGGACTGGACTAGATGACATCTTGAGGTCCCTTCCAGTCCTATGATTCTATGATCTGCATCCAACCCTGACCTGGTGAGATGAGGCAGAATTGGAAAAATTCACTCACAACACATTGGTGGGATTCCCAGCTTCTCCCTTCACTTCACAGATGGTTTCTGCATCCATTTCATTGACAACTCACCGGCATGGGCGCTTCTTGGGATCTCCCTTTCCTTGGAGGCCTGAGCATCCAGGACCCATGGCTCTTCCCCTCGTTCCAGGTAGGAGATCAGGTCAGGCTTGGGAAGGGGGAATCCTGCTCGGGGTGTGTGTGTGTGTAATCAGGCATGATCAGGGTGTGTCAAGCATTGGGAGAGGATTTGTTACAAAGAACATTCCTTGATTTTAACCTGACCCTGTGCTGGGCTGCGGGGGCCACAGACTCTGAACGGACGGGAACATGGTCACTGAGCCCCTGTGGGAGAGGCAGATGTTTGGAGGGGGGGCTTCCAGGATCTGTGCACTTTAGGGGATTTGCTGACATGGCTCTGCCGTTCAGCCCCCGCCTTTTCCTCAGTCTTCAGAGCCCTCCACAGACACGGAGCTAGTTCCAGGAAGGGAGGGGGACAGGGATTGTGTGTGGGAGTGAGAATTAATACAGGCAGGTCAATGCGCTGCTTCCGCCCCCTTGAAAGCTGTTGGGATGGGAATGGATAATCCTCTCCATTGTATTTCTGACTCCCTAACCCCATGGAAGAAGGCAAAGAGAGTAAAGTCTCTCTCACACTGGATCTGGGGACATTGGAGCCTTAAAATCTAAGGGATCACAAGCCACACTGGCCACATCGCAGCCCCCCTCCCCTAGCTTCAAATAACCGAGGGCACAGGAATTCCTTATTCAGCATGGTCACCGTCTCATAGTTCTCCTGCATGACGTCCCCGTAGAGGTCTCTCTTGAGCAGGATCCAGCAGGGCCCCCTCCCTAGGCGAAACACACCGCCACCTCCTTGAAGGTCACCAGCATCTGACACAAGAGTCCCCCACTCAGCACCTGCTGCCCCAGCTACATTCCCACTATTCCCAGGGGAGGAGAGCAGGAGCCTTCCTGTTTATCATACACCCACTAGCCAGAGGCTGGTAGAGGAGATGGAGATCCGGAGCAGGGTCCAGGGACAGGAATCCCAACACCCCCCTATTCCCAGCAGCTGGGGGTGAGGGGATGGGGCCTCTCCTCTGGGTGCCCCCTTCGTATTCCACAGCAGCCTCTGGCTGGTAGGTTCAGGCTGCAGCCCCAGGGATCTGTTAAGTTTTCCTTCCCAGCCCTGTCCAGGGGGGTTGTTTCCTGTTCCAGAAATGGGCAAATTCCCACCTCCCGCCCAATGGACTTCCTCTGAAAAAACAAGCCCCAGATTAACCACAGCCCAGCAGGGCAGGCCCAGCCTGTCCTCCCCCTGCGTAATTCCTGCCCCTCCCCCTCTAATAGAAACCCATCCTGCAGCTCCCTGAAAATTCCCTACCTGCATGGGCTCTGAGGTAGCTATTTCCCAGGACAGAAACAGGGCTGTTATTCCGCCACCTGGCAGAGCGAGAAGGGCAATCGACCCGGAGATTTCAAGAGGCTTTTCCATTCTCACGCCCTGATTTCCACACACCCCAGGCTCTGTCCTTGCAGACATATATTCAGACTCTGGCAGGCTGGGAAAAACCCTGGGTCATTTTAAGACAGCGCAGCCCCAGCCCCTCCCAGCATGACTAACCCCATCGAGACACCTTTAAACTCTCCCAGGAACAGCATCTCCGAGCCAGACACTAGAAAAGAGCAGCATCAAAGGAGCCAGTTTGAGGGGTTTCCCTTAGGACTGGCCCCAAGGGCAGCGCATCCCCCCCAGCAGCAGCTGGACACCCAGAGCATGGGGTTGCATCCCTGCCCATCCTGGCTAATAGCCATTGATGGACCTATCCTCCAGGAACTTATCTAGTTCTTTTTTGAACCCTGTTATAGTTTTGGCCTTCGCAACATCCTCTGGCAAGGAGTTCCACAGATTGACTGCGCATCGTGTGAAGAAATACTTCCTTTTGTTTGTTTGAAACCTGCTGCCTATTCAGTTCATTGGGTGACCCCTGTCCCCCACCACGGTTCTTTTGTGACGTGAAGGGGCCAATAACATTTCTCTATTCACTGTCTCCACACCAGGCATGATTTTATAGGCCTCTGTAGTTGTCTCTTTCCTAAACTGGACACTCTCAGTCTTTTTAACCCCTCCTCGTAGGCAAGCTCTGTATAAGCTCGGAAGTGTGTCCCTTTTCACCAGCTGAAGTCGGTCCAACAAAAGAGATCACCTCCCCCACCTTGTCTGTGTAACATAACAGACTCTCCCTTCTCCTTTGGGTCACCCTCTCTGCCCTCCCCTCTCTCCTTCCCGCACCATTGTTGCCTTCTTTCTCACCCTCTCCCTTCCTGACAAGCAAACCCCTGAGAGACAAAGAACAACACCCATCCCTTTATGGTCCCTCCACGCTGTTTTCCCAGCCTGATTCCCCCAGTTTGGCCTTTCCCCCAGGTCTCCCCGTCACCTGCAGGTTCCAGCTCAGGAGCTGGTGTTGGCAGAGCCTGGGGCTGGTTCCAGACACCGGAGAAAGTCCCCACCCAGGCTGGGCACAGAGGGGGGTTAATGCAGGTCTCTCCCTGCACAGACCCCGCTGGGGAGCAGCAGCGTCTCTGCCTCTCAGCTCATGGCTCACGCTGCAGCCGATGACCCAGGAAGCTCAGCGACATGCAGAGGAGGGAGAGAGGGGCCAGAGCTCCCCTCCCGTTGGAATCACCAGAGCCCTCTGGCGTGTCTACACCAGTGGCTCTCAACCTTTCCAGACTACCACACCCCTTTCAGGAGGCTGCTTTGCCTCGCGAGTTTCACCTCACTTCAGAACCACTTGCTTCCACAATCCGACATGAAAATACAGACATGTCACGGCCACTAGTACTGATCAATTGTTGACTTTCTCGTTTATACCCTATAATTACAAAAGACATCAACTGAAATATAAATATTGTCCTTATATTTCAGTGTATGGTCTACAGAGCAGTATAAACAAGTCACTGTCTGTCTGAAATTTTAGTTTGTACTGACTTCGCTAGTGCTTTTTATGTAGCCTGTTGTAACGCTTGGCAAATATCTAGATGTGTTGACATACCCCCCCGCAGGAGACATCTGTGTACCCCTAGGGGTACACGGGCAGTGTGTGAACCACCACCTCAGCGAGGCTAGCCCCCAGCCCCGCCCCTTCCACCTGAGGCCCTGCCTCTTCTTTCCCCCCCTGCGGGAGCCCAGATTCCCCCCATCGCAGCTGCCGGCCCCCACCCCAGGCTAGCACCCCCAACCCCGGAGCCCCGGGAGGGCAGGCAGCGCGGCCCCAGCCCTGAAGCACCAAGCAGCGCAGCCCTAGCCCCAGAGCACCGGGCAGGCGGGCGGCATGGTCCCAGCCCCGGAGCGCCAGGCATGGCCCCAGCCCCCACCAAGCCCCAGGGCACTGGGAAGGCAGGCAGCGCGGCCCCAGCTCCAAAGTGCTGGGCGGTGCAGCTCCAGAGCTAGCCCACGGCACAGGTAAACTGGGAGCCAGAGCAGGAAGGGATCTGGGGGCAAAGCGTGGACAGAGCTAGGCCTGGCTCTTTGGAGAGGCTCAGCCTACCCCGGCCTGCGATACCCGCCGCCCATGGGTACCACTGGTCTACACCACACTCAGAGAAAAGGAGACCGCAGCAGGGGTAGACAAACCCTCGCTTTGATCTAACGAGCCGGGGGTGCTGGAACAATTTGTACAGTGGAGGGGCTGCAAGCTATTGAACCAAACTGCAAACCCTGGATATGATGGAAACCACTTCAAGCCAGGGGGTGCGGCTGCCCCCTACTTCCAGCACCTATGTAGCTAGCTCCACTCCCAATCGTGGTGGCAATGTGGCAGTCAGGAAAGCAGCAGCGTCTAGCCTCTTAAGCACACTCCCAGTGATCAAAGAGGGTAGTGTGGACATGCACCGTGGCAGTAATTCATGAAGCAGCTGTAAGTCGACCTAACAGAGGTCGATTTATCTTTGTAGTGTAGACACAGCCTTAAAGAGGAGGATAAACTCTCCAGAGTTTGGACCAGAGGCTTCTGTGGTGAGAGGAATCAGGATCCTGATGGGGGGCAGGTTGATTTCAATTAGGAGCCATAACACCTTTGAGGAACAGGGCAGGAATCCTTTCAGTTCATCTCCTCACCCTCTCCAAAGACAGAGGCTGAAACAACCTATCTTCCATCCCCGCTCCAACTCTTTTATAATCTGTGTCATTAGGTGTTATAAATATATTTACAAACAAAACCCACAAAGGAAAAAATCCACCCCACTGCTCTTCAGGAGAAGTGGGAGAGAGCTGAGACTCGCTGGGAGGGAGCCAATCTGTCCCTAGAGGGGAAACTTGGAAACTGAAACGAGGAACATGAGTGGCTCTGAATGAGTCGGGACTAGGCAAAGAAGTGGAGGCTTGGTCTGGGCCACTAGGAAACGACCTAGCTAACCCGGACCGCTTTTCCTAGTCTAGACAGACCCTCAGCGGTCGATGCTTCTAGGACTGAGGTGGGATTCCTAGATTCAGGGCTTTTCAAAGTCCCCCACCAGAGGCCCAGTGAAAATCAGTTCCTCTGAATTTGTGAATGTGAGCAGGGAAAAGGGGAAGAGGAGTTAATGATGGGAGACAGAACCTCCCTAACCGCACCCTCTTATCCCATGATCCCCAAACATTCAATAACCCCAGCACCCAGTCCCCTTTCACATCCATCTCCCTCAGCCCCAACCATTCGATCCCCTAGTTCCCTGCCCAAAACCCGTCCCTCCACAGTTGATCCCCCAGAGCCCAGCACCCTGGGGGATTCAGGGAGGGGAGGAGTTACCAGCCCCCAGGGACACTCGCCCTGCAGGGAACAGCTCCAGGTAAGTGGGAGAGCGCAGCCCAGGGGCTGGTGGAAGATGGGGGGTGGGGACAGGTGTCTAGAGTGAAAGTGGGGCCTGGCCCAAGTGTCGTTCTCCTTATCTCCATGACAGGGGGATCCCAGCTGGAAGGGGAAGGGAGAGGGGGGAACTTCAGCCAGACAGAGGGAGCGTCTGGAGGAGTTTCTCTCTCTCCCTTCCCCCACCTGTGGCCCATCAGCTCAGCAGACAGGGTTGCAGCAGGGAGGAGGGGCTGATCGGGGCTTCTCCTCCTCTGCCTGGGGTTTGCAGAGCCAGAGGGTCACTGACCAGCTGCTGCTCGGCTGCTGCTGTATCCTCACCCCAGCAATGGGCAGCCAGATCCTTGGGAGCCAAACGCCCCTGATGTGTGTAGGAATGAGGAAATGATTTTTTTAAACTATGGCCAGCCCTAACCTGGGCACTGATACAATTTTCCCTCCAGTGTGGTCTCTGATGTCCAATATGGCATTCGCGCCACCTGAAGGATTTTCCCTGCTAAGAGCATTTAAGAGGTCTCTTTACTATGCTGATCTGCTGATGCAGGATACAGTCAGAGCCCAGCTGATGCTTCTTCCACATTCGAGGGATTCTCTCCAGTGTGCAGCCTCTGGTGTCTAGCAAGGGTGGAGCTCCAGCTGAAACTTTTGCCACAGCCGGTGCATTCATAAGGTTTTTCTCCGGTGTGAATCCTCTGATGCGCAGTAAGCGCTGAGCTCCAGTTGAAGCTTTTCCCACAGACAAGGCAGCTATACGGCCTCTCCCCCGTGTGAATTCGCCGGTGAGAAATCAGTTCCAAACTCTGACTGAACGTCTTCCAACAGTCAAGGCACTGGTAGGGCCTTTCTCCCATGTGGATTCGCCGATGCGTAATAAGAACGGAGCTCTGAATGAAACTTTTCCCGCAGTCGGAGCATTTATAGGGTTTGTCTCCTGTGTGGATCCTCTGATGTTGAAAGAGGTTTGAGCTCTGATTGAAGCTTTTCCCGCAGTCCAAGCATTTATACGGTCTCTCGCCGGTGTGGGTTCTCTGATGTGCAAACAGGTTTGAGCTCCAGTTGAAACTTTTCCCACATTCAAAGCATTTATAGGGTTTTTCCCCCGTGTGGGTTCTCTGATGTTTAATAAGGCCGGAGTTCTCAACAAACCGCTCCCCACACTCAGTGCACGTACAGGATTTCTCTCCT
Organism: Eretmochelys imbricata; assembly: GCF_965152235.1. Lineage (NCBI taxonomy): Eukaryota > Metazoa > Chordata > Testudines > Cheloniidae > Eretmochelys > Eretmochelys imbricata. The sequence goes on from NC_135585.1 coordinate 51,461,246, forward strand.
GTGTGTTGTTTCTGATGCCTGCTAAGGTTTGAGCTGGATTTGAATGTTCTCCCACAGTCAAGGCATTCGTAAGGTCTCTCTCCCTTGTGGATTCTCTGGTGCACGTTCAGGTTTGATTTGTGAATGAAACTGGTGCCACAGACGAAGCATTTATGGGGTTTCTCCCCTGTGTGGATCCTCTGATGCACTACAAGGTGCTATCGGTAATCGAAGCTTTTCCCACAGTCGAGGCATTTTGAGGTTCGTCTCCTGTGTGGGTTCTCTGATGCACATTCAGGCTCGAGCTCTGAGTGAAGCTTTTCCCGCACTCGAGGCATTTATAGGGTCTCTCCCCCTTGTGGTTCCTCTGATGCACGATAAGGTGGGAGCTGTGGACAAAGCTTGTCCCGCACTCGCTGCATTTATAGGGTCTCTCTTTGGTGTGGATTCGCTGATGCACCACAAGGTGTGAGCGCTGATTGAAGCTTTTCCCACGTTCAAGGCACTAATAGGGTTTTTCTCCCGTGTGGATCCGCCGGTGCGCAACAAGGTGTGCGTTCTTAAGGAAGCTTTTCCCACATTCGGCGCATGTGTTTTTTCTCTCTCTCATGGAAATTCTCTGCTGGGCAGGGGGTTTCTTGAGCTCCTGGCCTCCTCCCACACCATGAATTGCTTCACCCACTTTTTCCCCAGGCTCATTTCCCTGCAGCCTCTTTGACCCGCACTGACTCTCCCAGGTTTTCCCCTGCACAGAACTCCAGCAAACATTCCCTTCAGATCTTTCCGATAACGCCCCCTGCAGTTCCATTTGGTCAAGACTTTCCCGCTGAGGTTTGGTCTCACCCGCCACCCCATCACCTGAAAGGATGGAGAGACAAGAGAGAACCCGGAGGTGAGTTATTCCCTGTGCTGGGGAAGAGGAGGAACAGCAAAGAGAGCAAACCCAACACAATAACTTTTTGGGGAGATTGAGAAACCTGGGATAGATATTTCCCCTGGGCCCAGGAGAATCAAGGATGCTGAACTGACAGAGACAGGGTTTTGAGAGATTCTGGACCATTAACGTCTGTAAACTCCCTAAGCACTCAATGTTCTCATGGGTCCAACTGGCACCTGGTTAGCCAGTTGACTCATAGGCTTCTCTTCTCAAATGCAGGTTGTTTTAATCATTAGATAGATTAGGTTGTGAGCGGCTTGGAGCAGAGACTGTCCTTCATGAAGGCTTGGTGAGCACCCAGAAGGCACGAGCGTAAACACACAGTATAAGTAATCAACACATCTCCTGCTTACGTGGCGGGGCAGGGGGAGGATGCATGGAAATGAAAGTCTCTCTCACCCTGGATCTGGGGATCTTGGGATCCAGTCCCCTGAAATCTAACAGACTAGGGAAGAACCTGAGCAGAAAAAATGGCCAAATCACAGATGCCACAGCTTCTAAGAACCGAGGGGACGGGAATCCCTTACCCAGCGAGATCACCGTCTCAGAGTTCTCCTGAATGACGTCCCTATGGAGGGCTCTCTGACCGGGATCCAGCAGAGCCCCCTGCCCCCTCAGTGAAACACAAAGCCACCTTCTCGAAGGCCACCAAACCCTGACACAACAAAAATCCCCAGCTTGCCGCCTGCTGCCTCAGCCACAATCCCGCCAGTCACAGGGCGGAGAGGGGGAAAAAAATAAAAACTCGATGCTCAGGGAAGACAGACTAGCAGGATCCCACCCCGACGCTGCTGTGAGTGGGGAGAAAGAGAGAGCTCCCTGTCCCACCCAGCACATGGAGGAGGGCAGGGGCCTTCCCATTTATCACACAACTACTAGCCAGGGTCTAATATGGGAGATAGAGCCAGAGAGCAGGGTCCTGGGTTGGAGGTATAGCTTAGTGGTTTGAGCATTAGCCTGCTAAACCCAGGGTTTTGAGTTCAATCCTTGAGATAGCCATTTAGGGATCTGGGGCAAAAATTGGAGACTGGCCCTGCTTTGGGTTGGATTAAATGACCTCCTGAGGTCTTTTCCAACCCTGATATTCTATGATGACAGGAATCCCAACACCCTCCCCATTCCCAGCAGCTGGTTGGAAAGAACAGGCCTCACAGCTGGGTACTGGATACTGGACTAGATGGACCTTGGGTCTGACCCACTATGGCCATTCTTATGTTATTTTGCAGCCCACCAGGGCGCCTCGGGAGGTTGCAAAAGCAGCCTGAGTCCATGTCACACCCCGACCCCTGGGTTGCTTTATCCCACCAAAGAGCAGAATCAAAGGGGACGCATTGGGGGGATCCCACCCAATGTTCCCTCTAATTTTTGAGAGGCCGTGTGCACAAAAAAATTCTTCTGTGCAAACTTTTGTGCACGTGGGGTTTAGGATCTGTGTGCGAGCACACACGCCACAGCTTAGAGGGAACAGTGATCCCACCCTGGCAGCCCCCGGGGACTCAGGCGGGACAGGACCTGGCTTTTCCTCTCCGGGCTCCTCACCTTGTTCCCAGGAAAGTCCGCTCTGCCTGGGGTGCTGCAGTGAATGGATCTGGGCAGAGCTGGGAACTTTGAACCGCTTCCAATTCCCCCCCGCGCGCTTCTTTTCCGCCTCCTTCCCCTTCTTCCTCCGCCTGAGAGATCTGGATCGGATCCGGATCGGATCCGGATCGACTCCGGTGAGCGCTAACCGGAGTCAGAGCCTGCGCCTCTCCCTGGGGGTGGGTGAGCTCTGGGACTCGCAGACACGCGGGGAGCACAGACGGGGCCGCTTCTGCAGAGTCACTGTCCTGCCCGGCCCCGGCCCTTTCCCCCGGATCCCCCCATCACCTGCGGGCTCCGGCTCGGGGGCTGGTGCGGGCCGAGCCCGGGGCGGAGCGGAGGGTTAGTGCCGGTCTCTCCCCGCCGGCCCCGGCTCACAATGGAAGCAGCACCTGACCCAGGAAATTCAATCCTAGGGGTCTGATATCCTGAGCAGAGAGAGACAGACACCAGCCTCCTCCCCCCCCCGAGCCAAACCCAGAGCCCTCTGGTGGCAAGGCGAAAGCACCAGATTTCCCCGGCTTCCCCCTTTGCCCTCCCCAGGAAAGACAAGTAGACCCTCTGAGTCCCTCCCCACCGGCCCTTGCAGTGACTCTGGCTACTGAATCCTAAGCAGGGCTTCATTTGGGCCAGGGACTGCCGGGCCTGAGCCCTGGCACCTCTAGGCGGGGCAATTCAGAGCCCCAGGAACTCTGGCCCGGGCAGTTCAGAGCCCCGGCACCTCTGGGCCTGGCTTTTCATAACCCCAGCACCTCTGAGCCTGACAGTTCAGAGCCCCAGCACTGCTGGGCCTGGCAGTTTAGAGCCCCAGCAACTCTGGGCTGGGCTATTCATAGCCCTGGCACCTCTGGGCCTGGCTTTTCATAGCCCCAGGAACTCTGGGCCGGGCAGTTCAGAGCCATGGCACCTCTGGGCCGGGCAGTTCAGAGCCCCAGCACATCTGGGCCTGGCTTTTCATAGCCCCAGCACCTCTGGGCCTGGCAATTTAGAGCCCCAGCAACTCTGGGCCTGGCAGTTCAGAGCCCCAGCATTGCTGGGCCTGGCAATTCAGAGCCCCAGGACCGCTGGGCTTGGCAGTTCATAGCCCCGGCACTGCTGGGCCTGGCAGTTCAGAGCCCCGGCACCTCTGGGCTGGGCAGTTCAGAGCCCTGGCACCTCTGGGCTGGGCAGTTCAGAGCCCCGGCACCTCTTGTGGGTCGGTTGTGGTCCGCCTTGCCTGGCATTTGCTGACCCTGCAGTAACCCAAAGCCAGTTAGTGCAAATAATGGCTCAGATCAGCCCTGGGTGTTAATACGTTGGGTTATTTTTGAAGCCAGATCCCCAGCTGGTGTAGATCAGGCCCTGTGGAGGGCTGGGGGGTTGCAACACACACACATTTTGCACAGATTAAGGGTGTAGCCAGAATCTGCAGCACCTTCAGCCAGCAGGATCGGGGTAACCCAGCAGACAGGATGTAAGCCAGAAACATGGTTCCCTGTTGGGGGGTGGGGTTCTTACCTTCACTCCAGTCAGTGCCCTCTCTGGCCTGAGGTCCTCGGCTCTTGTGGAACAGAACCTCTGTCTTCCCAGTATGGGATGTCCTGGGGTCTCTGCACTGAGAGAGTCTCTTGTGGGAGTAGCAGGAATGTTACTCCTCCATATTCACCTCTCCCAGCTGCAGCAGCCAGGGGGGCTCCGGGGTCCCCAGCCGCCAGGGCTCTGGGCTCTTGCAAAGGGACAATGCAGGGAAACAGGAATTCACCCAGCAACCAAGCGACCAGCAGGACAGTGGGGTGGGAGGAGGTATTGTTTCATATTCTCTGTGTATATATAAAGTCTGCTGCAGTTTCCACGGTATGCATCTGATGAAGTGAGCTGTAGCTCACAAAAGCTCATGCTCAAATAAATTGGTTAGTCTCTAAGGTGCCACAAGGACTCCTTTTCTTTTTGCGAATACAGACTAACACGGCTGTTACTCTGAAAACTGTAGCCAGTGCAATTCACTTCCTGCTGGAGGGGATCTGGTTCTTGACATGGGCTGTGGGATGGGATTCCCTGGGCAGGTCCTTGTAGTTAAAGGGCAGAGAGAAGGAATCTGGCTGGGTCCCTCCTGGGTCTGGGATGGGGAGGGTTCATCAGCTGTGGTCCTTTTTTTTGCGGGGGGGGAGGGGGACGTATAGTTGCCTATATAAGACAAAGCCCCTAAGATGGGGACGGCTGGTCCCCTTTGGCTGAGGATTCCCAGTAAATACTGCTGAAGCTGGGGAAGCTGCTGCCCTGCCTTGGGATGGCCATGAGCTTCCCGCTGGTCTCAGGGGCTAAAAGGGGGCAGATGGAGGGGGAGGGATGGGCAGAGTCTGCATCAGACCCAAACTGACTGCACAGGTGGAGTGAACAGCTGGAGGCAGGGGAAGGAGAGAGGGCAAAATCAGGGGCATGGGGTAGGAGTCAGGGTAGAGGCACTTCCAGGCAGTGGCAGAGGGGGGAAAACCCGCCCCCACCATTGGTTACACTTTTGAATACCTTATTTTTATGGCGTTTGTAGCCCATTTCACGACTTCGATGCACGATTTGCAAACATGACTCCTCCCTGTCATATAAACCGATACATTTGCACACTAGGGTCTGTAAATCTGCGTGCCCGGCCCCGTGCAAGCTCGGCACCCTAGCTGTTCGCCTGCCCCTAAATCTGGCCCCGTATGAAAGAGGAGCCAGCTGCAGTTTCAAAAATATTTCAAAAATAGGGGGCAGAGGGGCTTTTTCTTCCCCTCCCCCAGGCTGGGACATCTCAGCATCCGCTTCCCAGGGATGTTTTCAAAACAGCACCAGTGCATCCCATTGCCAGCTCTTTTGTATTGGATATGATGGACCAAGCTGCTAAAAGAGGCTTGATTCAATGAAATATCTGACATCTACTCCCTCCAAAAAACCCTATTATTGTTGTACATATTTTTGGTGTTTGAAAGACTCATCAGCTGCGTCTGCATAAAGCCTCAAACCAGGTCACACATTTGTCTTATTTAGCGTTCTCTGAGGGCTTGAATTGCACTGTAGGGTTGCCAAGTTTGGGTGGACGGATTCCTGGAGGTTTCTTCACATGACGTAATCTTTAACTCAAGATTCCTCTTTAATTCCTAGTGACTCCAGGAAAATCCTGGAGGGTTGGCCACCCTCCTGGACTCCCTTTCATGTAAGCCACTGCAAATGGAGTTTCATTATTTATTTAAAATTATTATTTGTATTACTCTCAGCACGTCATCATTCACCTTCGGTAACACTGTGCAGACAGATGTCGCCGCGCTCTTTGTTACATATTCTTAATAGCAACTAAACAATGAAACTCTTAATAGTTGCTCACAACTTCAGCCATCACAAATTACAGTGTATCTAGTGTAATGTTTAATTGCAATATTATAATTTAGTTTGTCATGTTTAGTTTCATTTCATGGAGGAGAGGTCCATCAATGGCTGTGAGCCAGGATAGGCAGGGAGGGTGTCCCTAGCTTCTGTTTGCCAGAAGCTGGGAATGGGTGACAATGGATGGATCACTTGATGATTCCCTGTTCTGTTCATTCGCTCTGGGGCACCTGGCATTGCCCACTGTCGGAAGACAGGATACTGGGCTAGATGGACCTTTGGTCTGAGCCAGTATGGTTGTTCTTATGTTCAATTTTTTTATAACGCAAGTTTATTCCTTGGGCTAAAAGTTACAAGGTGGGCACCATCACTTCCTCCTGCAGCTGTTTTGTGTATAGTTAGGTGCCTGCCTAGCTCATTCTCACAAGAAGCAGTTCAGGCAAATACCTCCCCTGATTCCAGGAGAAGATTCCTGTTCGTGGCTCACCAGGCAGAGCTAGGTGCCTATCTGCAACGGGGACTTAGGCACTGAGCTCTGTGATAGGGTGGATCTTAGCACACACCCCTCTGGTCTGCATCTTCCATGGGCTGGCTGAAGCGGTTCCCGACCAGGCATGCTGGCTTTTGTGAATGCGATTCTGCGATACCTCTCTCTCCCCTGTGCACTTAACTCTGGCACAGCGGTGTTCCCGAGACTTTCTATGTGCCTAAAACCTAGACTTTGTGATCCTGAGCCTCATGATCATAGAATCATAGAATCATAGAATATCAGGGTTGGAAGGGACCTCAGGAGGTCATCTAGTCCAACCCCTGCTCAAAAGCAGGACCCATCCCCAATTAAATCATCCCAGCCAGGGCTTTGTCAAGCCTGACCTTAAAAACTTCTAAGGAAGGAGATTCCACCACCTCCCTAGGCAACACATTCCAGTGTTTCACCACCCTCCTAGTGAAAAAGTTTTTCCTAATATCCAACCTAAACCTCCCCCACTGCAACTTGAGACCATTACTCCTTGTCCTGTCCTCTTCCACCACTGAGAATAGTCTAGAACCATCCTCTCTGGAACCACCTCTCAGGTAGTTGAAAGCAGCTATCAAATCCCCCCTCATTCTTCTCTTCCGCAGACTAAACAATCCCAGTTCCCTCAGCCTCTCCTCATAAGTCATGTGTTCCAGACCCCTAATCATTTTTGTTGCCCTTCGCTGGACTCTTTCCAATTTATCCACATCCTTCTTGTAGTGTGGGGCCCAAAACTGGACACAGTACTCCAGATGAGGCCTCACCAATGTCGAATAGAGGGGAACGATCACGTCCCTCGATCTGTTGGCTATGCCCCTACTTATACATCCCAAAATGCCATTGGCCTTCTTGGCAACAAGGGCACACTGCTGACTCATATCCAGCTTCTCGTCCACTGTCACCCCTAGGTCCTTTTCCGCAGAACTGCTGCCTAGCTATTCGGTCCCTAGTCTGTAGCTGTGCATTGGGTTCTTCCGTCCTAAGTGCAGGACCCTGCACTTATCCTTATTGAACCTCATCAGATTTCTTTTGGCCCAATCCTCCAATTTGTCTAGGTCCCTCTGTATCCTATCCCTGCCCTCCAGCGTATCTACCACTCCTCCCAGTTTAGTATCATCCACAAATTTGCTGAGAGTGCAATCCACACCATCCTCCAGATCATTTATGAAGATATTGAACAAAACCGGCCCCAGGACCGACCCCTGGAGCACTCCACTTGACACCGGCTGCCAACTAGACATGGAGCCATTGATCACTACCCATTGAGCCTGACAATCTAGCCAACTTTCTACCCACCTTATAGTGCATTCATCCAGCCCATACTTCTTTAACTTGCTGACAAGAATACTGTGGGAGACCGTGTCAAAAGCTTTGCTAAAGTCAAGATACAATACATCCACTGCTTTCCCTTCATCCACAGAACCAGTAATCTCATCATAGAAGGCAATTAGATTAGTCAGGCATGACCTTCCCTTGGTGAATCCATGCTGACTGTTCCTGATCACTTTCCTCTCATGTAAGTGCTTCAGGATTGATTCTTTGAGGACCTGCTCCATGATTTTTCCGGGGACTGAAGTGAGGCTGACTGGCCTGTAGTTCCCAGGATCCTCCTTCTTCCCTTTTTTAAAGACTGGCACTACATTAGCCTTTTTCCAGTCATCCGGGACTTCCCCCGTTCGCCACGAGTTTTCAAAGATAATGGCCAATGGCTCTGCAATCACAGCCGCCAGTTCCTTTAGCACTCTCGGATGCAACTCGTCCAGCCCCATGGACTTGTGCATGTCCAGCTTTTCTAAATAGTCCCTAACCACCTCTTTCTCCACAGAGGGCTGGCCATCTATTCCCCATGTTGTGATGCCCAGCGCAGCAGTCTGGGAGCTGACCTTGTTCGTGAAGACAGAGGCAAAAAAAGCATTGAGTACATTAGCTTTTTCCACATCCTCTGTCACTAGGTTGCCTCCCTCATTCATTAAGGGGCCCACACTTTCCTTGGCTTTCTTCTTGTTGCCAACATACCTGAAGAAACCCTTCTTGTTACTCTTGACATCTCTCGCTAGCTGCAGCTCCAGGTGCGATTTGGCCCTCCTAATTTCATTCCTACATGCCCAAGCAATATTTTTATACTCTTCCCTGGTCATATGTCCAACCTTCCACTTCTTGTAAGCTTCTTTTTTATGCTTAAGATCCGCTAGGATTTCACTGTTAAGCCAAGCTGGTTGCCTACCATATTTACTATTCTTTCGACACATCGGGATGGTTTGTCCCTGTAACCTCAACAGGGATTCCTTGAAATACAGCCAGCTCTCCTGGATTCCTTTCCCCTTCATGTTAGTCCCCCAGGGGATCCTACCCATCCGTTCCCTGAGGGAGTCGAAGTCCCAGTTGATGCCCCAGTTCCCTTGTGAATCCAGCTCCGGGTCTTTCCCACCCTGCTAAGAACGGTGATTTTTGTTGGTTTGTTTTGTTTTTTTGTTAACCGCAGGGTAACTAAGGTGCAGGAGCTATTCTAAAGTAAAAACACAGCAGAGGACAAGGCACTTTGGTTTTACCCGGGAGGAAAAGGCCGGAGAAAACGTGTCTGAAATAAGATCAGAGGGCAATGTGCTGACATGTTTGTGCCAAAGTAGAGACATGCAAATGTTGTGTTGAAAACCTGTGCAATATGTGTGACGGGGCGGGGTGTGGTGGGGGGAAGTCGGTATAAGGAACAATGGTAGATTTGCTTTCAAATGTATTCATGAGTAAGGCTAAGATTTTGTCACGGGTATTTTTAGTAAAAATCACGGGAAGGTCACAGATAAATCACAGAAGTCTGCTCCCCGCAGTGCGGGTCTGACAGCTGGAGGCCAAGTCCTGCCACCCGGGGCTGAAGTTACAGTCACCTAAAATCACCGTGACCAACTCGTAGCCTTATTCGTGAATATTTCAAATATGGTTTGCAACGCTTTACACTACGGTCAGTACTGTGTGTGCATTCCATGTTTGTGTCACACGGAAACTCTCAGGCCTAATCTACACTGGAACGAGACTAAAAAAGAACAAATACCTTCCTGCCGGGTTTTCCATACAATAGCCTTGGGGGTTAACTCTGTAGAACACTTTTTCCAGCTTACAAAAATACAGTAAAAGCGGCATTATCCGGCACTCTACCAACCGGAGAGCTCTATAAACCGACATTTCTGATCTTCATTGAAAGTCCAGTTTATCGTCCAGTTGGCGTGGGCCGGCAGGCTCCCCACCTGACTCCGTATGGTTCCCTGGAAGCGGCGACATTTCCCTGCTGCTTCTAGGTGGAGGAACAGCCATGGAGGCTCTGTGCACTGCCCCTGCCCCAAGTGCTGGCTCCGCAGCTCCCACTGGCCGGGAACCGCGGCCAATGAGAACTGCGGGGGTGGTGCCTGCAGATGGATGCAGTGCGCAGAGCCACCTAGCCGCGCCTCTGCCTAAGAGCAGCAGAGACATGTTGCCGCTTGCAGGGAGTCGCCCGAGGTGAGCACCACCCGGATCCGGCACCCCATAACCCTTCCCGTGCCCCAACCCCCTGCCCCGAGCCCCCTCCGGCACCCAAACTCCCTCCCAGAGCCCGCGCCCAGCACCCTCTCCTGGGCCCCAACCCCCTATCCTGAGCCCCCTCCCACACCAAAACTTCCTCCCAGAGTCTGTGCTCCACATTCCCTCCTGCACCCCAACTCACAGCCCTGAGCCCCCCCCCCCGCACCCAAACTCCCTTCCTCTTAGTTAACCAGAATTTTTGACTTACCAGCTCCCCCCATTTCCCTAACATGCCAGATAACAAAACTTTTATTGTACTTTTCTTTGTATCCCAATTTCTTTTTGGGGAAACAACAGGTCAAAAAGGCTCCCCCGCCAGCCTCCAGTCCATTCCTGTCCATTTTTTCAATCATTATTCAAACAAAGGACTCTAGAGTCTGAGAAACTGAATTCTACTTTATTGTTCCAAAGCAAGAAATAAAAGACAACCTGCCTGATGCCCAGCCCGGCACGGTGCATTTCAGCCCCAGCCCGGCAAATTGCTGCCCCTGGCCCCTGCACGCACCAAAACAGAGCAACATTTTGCAGCTGGTAGAACATGGGTGCGAATGTGTGAGAGACTCTGGGATCCCGTCATAGCCACACGCGCTTCAAGAGACCCAGCGAGCACAACTCAATCTGAGCTAGAGAACAAGGCGAATGTACAGAAGTAGCAGCATCTCCAATCCCAGCTGAGGCTTTTATTTACCCAGGACACGCCTGGTGTGTGTGGGGCCAGCGTGGCCGAGAGTCTCCGTTGCCCCCATGTAGGGTGCTGCGGTAGATGGGGAGAGGGTGACCTGTGACCAGCTCCGTTGCCCTCTGCTTCGGTAATAGGGGTCAGCCTGGTTTCAGGCCTGTTGGCTTCTCTGCCTCTTCCTCCCAGGAATCTGGGGATCCCCCCGCCCACCCTCTGCATCACTTCCCTTGGGGCATCATACATAGAAATCAGAGCTGTCCTCATCCAACACTCATAGGACATTGCTTGTAGAACAGCCTTGGCTCTTGGGCTCCCTAGCTCTGTATATTCCAGCTCCCACACTCTCCCGTTCCAGACAGTATTTCACATCACTGCCCGGGTCAGGCAGCAACATCCTTCCCCATTTCAGTCTCTGCCTCTCAGGCTGCGACTCCTACTCTGCCCCCACCAGCATTCATGCCCATGGTTATTTATAATGACCATTCCTCAAACCACACTAAAAATTCACGACAAAAGGGTGTGGAAACAGAATAAAAGAAAGGGCTATTCAAGCAATCGATCGCTTCTCGTGCAGTCCCCAGTGCATCGACATTACGTCCCCTCAGGCTAAACGAAGAGAGACGCGTGTGACCAAACAGCCTTCAAGTATATAAACAAAACCTGACACTTTGAGGGTGGGCTATAAAACAATTTCTGGTTCACACACAATGATGAGCATGTTCAATCTGACGCAGAGGAAAGCGGATGTACCCATGTTCTCCACTAAACTGCCTATACCCACTTCCCCCGGAGCCCCCTTCTTATTTAGACCTATTATTTACAAAAGTTTTGCATCCTCATAATGAAAAACAAAATAAGAACATAACAATGGCCATACTGGATCAGACCAAAGTTCCATCTAGCCCAGGATCCTGTCTTCCAACAGCGGCCAGTGCCAGGTGCCCCAGAGGGAATGAACAGAACAGGGAATCATCTAGTGATCCATCCCCTCTCACCCATTCCCAGCTTCTGGCAAACGGAGGCTAGGGACACCATCCCTGTCCATCCTGGCTAATAGCCATTGATGGACCTATCCTCTGTGAACTTATCTAGTTCTTTCTTGAACCCTGTTATAGTCTTGGCCTTCACAACATCCTCTGGCAAGGAGTTCCACAGGTTGACTGTGCGCTGTGAGAAGAAATATTTCCTTTTGTTTGTTTTAAACCTGCTGCCTATTAATTTGATTGGGTGACCCCTAGTTCTTGTGGTATGAGAAGGAGTAAATAACACTTCCTTATTTACTTTCTCCATCCCAGTCATGATTTTATAGATCTCAAACATATCCCCCCTTAGTCGTCTCTTTTCCAAGCTGAAATGCCCCAGTCTTATTAACCTCTCCTCATACGGAAGCCGTTCCATACCTCTAATAATTTTTGTTGCCCTTTTCTGAACCTTTTCCAATTCCAGTATCTCTTTTTTGAGATGAGGTGACCACATCTGCAGACAGTGTTCAAGATGTGGACGTACCATGGATTTATATAGAGGCAACATGATATTTTCTGTCTTATTATCTATCCCTTTCCTAATGATTCCCAACATTCTGTTCGCTTTTTGGGCTGCTGCTGCACACTGAGTGGATGTTTTCAGAGAACTCTCCACAATGACTCCAAGATCTCTTTCTTGAGTGGTAACAGCTTAGACCCCATCATTTTATGTGTATAGTTGGGATTATGTTTTCCAATGTGCATTACTTTGCATTATTCAAAACCTTATAAAAACCCAACCTTCCTATCTGCAAACAAGCTGAGCTTGGCAAGAAAATGCCCAGAAGCTGCTTTATCAATGAAGTGGGGTTTAAACTCAGAAGGATCACACTGGATTTGGGATACACTGGTATCGTGACAAGTTCAGCTCCAACGCTGGTGAGTTTGACATAGGATCACAGAGTCTCAAAGAGCAATTCCTAAGCGTGGGAGCGGAGATCACTGAGTCATGTGACACGTTGAGAGGCAGAAGGGTAGAACGGGGGAGATAAACTCTCCATGGCTTGGACAGATACTGCTGTCATGAGGGGAGACCACCAGGGTGACGGGCGAAGGAGGGGAATTGCTGTAGCTCACCCCCTTGACCCCAAGTCACATGGAGGCTTCACCACCACGTTTTTCTCTCCCCTGCTCCAACTCTTTGAGAATCGCCTCTTCCATTCTATAAACAACCAGAGCCGGCAGCTTCTTCGGCACAACCTACAGCACGGTGAGAAGAACTGGGAATGAGACAATCTGTCGCCCATAGGGTCAGATTCATCTCTTTTGGGCCCCGGCGCCCAGACCATGGCCCTGCCCCCGCTCTGCCCTGAGGTCCCACCCCCACCTGACCTCTTCCATCCCCGAGGCCCCGGCCCACCTGGCCTCTTCCCCCACAAGCCCTGCCAAAGCTCTGCCCCAAGGCCCCATTCCCGCTCGGTCCCTCTGCCCTCAGGCCCCGCCCCAACTTGGCCTCTGTGCTCTGAGGCCCCACCCACCATTCACACAGGGGGAGGGGGTGGAGAAGAGCAAGCAGGTTGGTGCCGTTGTAAACCCAGCGCTGGTCCCCAAAGGAAGAACTCAGCAACTCTGACAATCACTCTGCTAACGGTGAGGACCACTGTGAATGAGAAGCTCCGGGTCGGTCTAGATGAGGAAATGCGTTGGCGGTTCGGTCCGCGTCAGGAGAAATGTGCTAGCTATACCTAATCCCGAGTCGAGCAGAAGTGTCAGAGGCCAATGGGACTGGCTTTGAGGGGCGATTCCTAGGGCTTTCGGCTTTTTTAAGCATCCTACAGTGGGATGCTATGGAAATCAGTGCTTCTCAGAGGGGTAACGATATGGGGCAGCACCTCTCTAACCGCAGCCCTTCTCCCGTGATCCCCAAATTTCTCTCCTGGGTGGAGTGTCTGATGTCCAACATGGAGTTAGCTCTGCTTGGAGCTTTTCCCAAAGTAACAACCTTTAAGAGGTCTCTTCGCTGGGTGCATTTGCTGATGCCTGGCGCAAACTGACCCAGGCTGACGCTTCTGCCCCACTCAGGGTTTGGCTCCTGCGTGGATTCTCTGGTGCACAATGAGTTGGGAGCTCTGGCTGAAGCTTTTCCCGCAGTGAAGGCAGTAATAGGGTTTCTCTCCCGTGTGGATTCCCTGATGTCTAATGAGGCTGGAGCTCAGGTTGAAACCTTTCCCACAGTCCGAGCATTTGTAGGGTTTCTCCCCCCTGTGCAGTCTCTGATGGGTAATGAGCTGTGAGCTCTGAATGAAGCTTTTCCCACATTCTAGGCAGTTGTAGGGTTTCTCTCCCGTGTGGATTCTCTGATGTGCAATCAGGTTGGAGCTCTGCCTGAAGCTTTTCCCACAGTGCAGGCATTTACAGGGCCTCTCCCCCGTGTGCAGTCTCTGATGTACCACAAAGTTGGAGTTCCGATTGAAAGTCTTTCCACAGTCCAGGCATTTGTAGGGTTCCTCGCCCGTGTGGATTCTGTGATGCACAATCAGCTCTGAGGTCCGACTGAAGCTTTCCCCACAGTCGGGACATTTATAGGGTCTTTCCCCTGTGTGGATTCTCTGATGGGCAACAAGAACGGAGCTCTGTATGAAACTTTTCCCGCACTCAAGGCATTTGTAGGGCCTTTCGCCCGTGTGGATTCTGTGATGGGCGATGAGGTGCGAGTTGTCACTGAAACTTTTCCCACATTCGAGGCACTTATAGGGTCTTTCTCCCGTGTGGGTTCGCTGATGTCTAATGAGAAGTGAGCTCTGACTGAAGCTTTTCCCACAATCGAGGCATTTATAGGATTTCTCCCCTGTATGGGTTCTCTGATGTCTAATAAGATAGGAGCGCCAATGAAAGGTTTTCCCGCACTCCGCACACGTATTATCTCTCTCTCTGGCGTGGATTCTCGGCTGGACTGTGGTTTCTTTCAGATCGTTGCATCCTCCCACACGGTGAATGGCTTGAGCCACGTTCTCCCCTGGCTGGTTTCCCAGCTGCCTCTCTGACCCGCATTGATTTCCAGAGTCCTGTGTGTGACTCTGGGGAAAGTTCCTTTCTGATGTCACTGATAACACTCTGTGCAGTTCCGCTTGTCCAAGGCCTTCCTGCCGTTGATTCTCCTCCCCGTTCTCACTGCCCATTTTACCAGCTGCTGGGACAGAGAGAGAATCCAGACACAAGTCGTTCCCGGGGCCCGGCAAAAGGGGAACTGCTAAGAGAGGAAACACAGCAGGATAACTGCTGGGGAAATTGAGACAGGTAAAATTTCTAACCCATCTGTCGTTTCAACTTCTCTGAAGTGGGTCCCTGGTGCAACGTGAGCCATTACAACTGGGTTATTCTGCCTCATATGTTACCTGCCAGCAATGTGTTCTTGGGGAACCAGGGCTCAGTATCCAGCCTGTCTGACTCACGAAGGACATCCCCCCTCCCCAGCCGCTGCTTGAACCAAAACCGATCAGAAGAAAGACTTACAAAAAGCAATGAAAAGGCGGTGGGAGGCACACCTAAACCCTTGGGATTAGGGTGACAGGATTAAGGAAAGTCCCCTTGCCTCCCCATAGGCACCTGGTGGTCCATGATCCATTATGAGTGGGAAGCAGCCAGCGATAAAACCAATCTCCACAAATGGGAAGGAAACGTAAAACATCAAGAAGATTGAACCAAGAAGAGAAACAGCTCTTCTTTGAGGGAATTTTGATTTGTTTGCTTTAGTTTTTTGTTTTTTGTTTTAGTTTAGCAATCTTCTCTGACATCCTTCTTGGCCCATGGGAAAAGGAAGACAGAAGGCAATAAATTCTGGAAGTGAATCACTGGCTAGATAAATGGCATAAGGTGGAGAGTTTGGGGGTTTTGGGACACTGATCCACCTTTTATGTGAAGAGGGGGCTGTATAGTTTTGAAGGCCTCTACCTCAGTAGAAGAAGGACCAACCTTCTCAGGGACTGGTTGGCTATGGTAATTAGGAGGGCGTTAAACTAACAAAAGGGTAGCGTAAAAAGAGGAACAACCAGAGCACTCAGCACAAAATCAAAATGGTGGAAACAAAATTAATCAAGGACGCAAAGGACACGAAGCTAAGAAATTCTTGAATTGCCCATACGTCAATGGTAGGAACCTGGGTAAGAAACAAGAGGAATTGGAAGGACATATTTCTGAGCGTAAATCTGATCTCACTGACATTACAGATCCCTGGTGGGATGATTTCCATGACTGGAAGGTTAAAATAAATCATTATAACCTATCTAGGAAGGACGGAGTGGGCAAAAGTGGGGAGCCAGTGGCATCATTGATGACTTGGAAGAAAATGATCTTGAATGGTTATGGATCAATGTCCTAACAGATAAAGCACAAGATGGGGTATTACTTGGTATCTGCTACAGACCATCAAATTTCACTAAGGAACAGGATGACTGGGTCCTTAAGAACCTATCTGTAAAGCGTAGGGAAAAAAAGCTGTGTGATCATGGGGGACTTCAGTTTGAGTGACAAACGCTGGAGGTCTCATGCCGCCAATGCTAAAACATCCTTGGAATCTCTAAGCATTATAGATGGCAATTACCTGGCTCAAACAGGACCTAACCACAGAACTAAAAATCAATGGTACCTTAGGTACCAGGGATCACGACCTGATCACATTTATATACTTGGTCCAGTTTCACACAGCTGAAGACAATTATGAGCCAAATCAGCTGGGAGAAAGAACTGAAGCAGAAAAATGTGAATGACAATTGGGAATTGTTTAAGAACTTGATGCTCAAAAAGCTATGACCCCACAATCCAAGAAGAAGGATGTATTGGTTAAAAAAATGATCTGGTTTAGAGAGGATGTGAATGCAGCTATAAAAATATAAATATATAGATATATAAAAATGACAAAAGGAGAAGTTTATAGTATTTAATATAAATCAGACGCTAGGCATGGTAGAAAATTGGTAAGGAAAGCAAAGGGACACAAGAAGAAATCTATGGTTCTATGAAGAACAATAAGAAGTTTTTAAAGTCCATTAGGAACAAAAAGAATCCTAACAATGGTACTGCAAGAGGGAAATGGTAGAATTTTCTATAATAATGCATATGAGGCAGAAGTGTTCAATAAACATTTCTGTTCCATACTTGGGGGGAATACAGATGATGTAGTCCTTTTATATAAAGATACTCTTTCCATTCCATGACTATCTCAGGAGGATGTTAAACATCAGCTACTAAAGTTTTTTAAATCAGCAGGACCAGATAATTTGCATCCAAGAGTTTTAAAAGAACTGGCTGAGGAGCTCACTGGATCGTTAAGGCTGATTTTCAATAAGTCTTGGAAAATCAAGGAATTTCCAGAAGATTGGAAGAAAACTAATGTTGTGCCAACATTTAAAAAGGGTAAATGGGATGACTCAGGTAATCATAGGCCTGTCAGTTTGACATCAATCCTGGGCAACATAATGGAGCGGCTGATACAGTACTTGATTAATAAAGAATCAAAGGAGGGTAACATAATTAATGCCAATTAACATGCATTTATGGAAAATAGATCCTGTCCAACAAACTTGATATCTTTCTTTGACGAGATTACATGTTTGGTTGAAAATAGGGTTGCCAGTTTTGGTTGGACGTATTCCTGGAGGTTTCTTTAATATAATCTTTAATTCCTGGAGACTCCAGGACAATCCTGGAAAGTTGAAAAGATACTACTGTTGATGTAATTATGCTTAGACTTCTGTAAGGTGTATGACTTGCTACCATATGACATTTTGATTAACAAACTAGAACAATAAAAAATTAACATGGCACACATGAATGAATTAAAAGCTGGCTAACTGATAGGTCTCAAAATGTAATTTTAAACAGGGAATCGCCATCAAGTGAGTGTGTTTCCAGTCAGTTCTCAGCCCTCCGCTATTTAACATTTTAATTAACGACCTGGAAGAAAACATAAAATCATCACTAATAAAGTTTGCCGATGACACAAAAACTGGGGGAGTGGTAAACAGTGAAGACAACAGATCACCGATACAGAGCGATCGGGACCACTTGGTGAACTGGGCGCAAAGCAAACAATACGTGTTTCAACACAGCTAAATGTAAATGTATACATCTAGGAACAAAGAACATTGGCCATACTTCCAGGCTGGGGGACTCGATACAAGGAGGCAATAATTCTGACATAGATTTGGGTGTCATGGTGGATAATCAGCTAAACATGAGTTCCCAGAGCAATGCAGTGGCTAATGCAATGCTTGGAAGCATAAACAGGGGAATCTTGAGTAGGAACAGAGGTTATTATTTTATCTCTGAATTTACTGCAATGCGACCTTGGCTAGAATATTGTGTCCAGTTCTGGTGTCCAAGAAGAATACAGATAATATGGAGTGTGTTCAGAGAAGAGCCATACAACGATCAAAGGATTTGAAAACATGCCTTATGGTGGAACAATCAGGGAAGCCATTCAATTTAGCTTCACACAGAGAAGCTTAAGGGGCGACTTGATCATGGTCTAGAAGTGCGTATGTGGGGAATAGAAATGCGGTAGGCGAGTGCTCTTTAATGTGACTGACAAAGATATTAAAAAAAATCTAACGGCTGGAAGTTGAAGCTAAATAAATGCCGACTAGAAAACCGGCACAATATTTTAACGGTGAAGGGAATTAACCACTGCAACAATTTACCAAGGGTGGTTCGGGTTCTCCATAACTGGACATTTAAAAATCAAGCCAGGTTGTTGTTCTGAAAGCTCTATTGTAATTCAAACAGTAATTGATTCAGGAAAGTCCTATGGCCCAGGGGCATCAGAACGGGGTGGGGGTAGGGGGAAGGGGCCATGGCCCATCCACTCTTTGCCAAGGGCCCAGCCCCTGCCCCTCCTCTTCCACCTGAGGTCCCGCCCCCCCAGCCAGGACAGAAGCTGGAGCCCGGCCCAGGTAAGAGCGGCCCGGGGAGCCCGGGCAGCTGTGCGGAGGTGCAGATCCTCCACCTGCCCACGGCAGGGGGGCCCTGAGAGCAACCCTCAGCCCGTGTCCCTGCCCCCGCCCCCAGGACCAGTGCCAGGGCAGATGGTGGGTCCGCGGCTCTTCACAGCTGCCCAGGCGGCTCCTACCATGGCCCGGCTGTGGCTCTTTGGCCCCCGAGGCCCCAGCCCCCAGCCAGAAGCTGGAGCCGAGTCAGGGTAAGAGCCATGCGAGCAGCTGCTCGGAGTCACGGACCCTCCACTGGGCAGGCAGTCCAGGGAGGCAGGGACACGGGGCGGGGCTAGATTCCGACTTGGCCAGGGGGCGTGGCTTTGGGGGAAAGAGGAAGGGGAGGGGTGGGGCCACGAAGGAGGCAGGGCCTTGTGGCCCCCCGCAGTTTTAGGCAGAATCTCTCACCCCCCCTATGGCCTGTGTGTAGCTGGATATCAGACAAGTTGATCACAGAGGTCCCGTCTGACCTTATAAGCTATGCATCTAGGAAATTAAGGATTCCTGGCCCCTGTTGCCAAGTTTCACCTTGGCCTGGACCCTGAGTAGCCAGAGACACATGGCTTGAAGCTTCTGCAGAGCCAGCACCCACTGTCGAATTTTGGCACCAAAGAGCTGAAGGATTCTGAGGTCGAGTCTCTGAACAGCTCCACCTTCTGTGGCGACAGTGAGAAAGTCAAGTCAGCGAGGGGAGTGAAATCAGATGAGATCAGGGTGTGCCATGGGTAGAGCCTTTGTCACAAAGAACACTGATTTTAACACGACCCTGTGATGCGCTGGGGGTCCATGGGATCTGAACGGACGGGAACATGGTCACTGAACCCCTGGGGAAAAGCAGATGGCTGATGGGGCTGTGAGGATGAAAATCTCTCTCCTTCAATCTGGGATTATGGGATCCATTCCCCTGAAATTTAATGGACCAGGGAAGAACCTGAGAAGAAGGTGAACTGGGCACAACACAGACCCACCCGCCGCAGCTTCTAATAACCGAGGGGACAGGAATCCCTTACCCGGCGAGGTCACCGTCTCGTAGTTCTCCTGCATGACGTCCCTGTAGAGGGCTCTCTGAGCGGGGTCCAGCAGAGCCCCCTGCCCCTGGGTGAAATACACAGCCACCTCCTCGAAGGTCACCGGCATCTGAAACAACAAGAGACCCCCACTCAGCACCTGCTGCCCCAGCCACAATCCCACTAGTCATGGGGGAGGAGAGCCGATAAAACAGAAGCTTATGGGGGAGGGTGTCACAGGGTAGCAGAATCCCACCCCACCCTGCTCAGAGCAGCCAGGAGGCTTCAGGGTGGGGAGAAGGGGAGAGCTCCTTGTCCCCCCCAGCCGGTGGAGGAGGGTAGGGGCCTTCCCGGTTATCACACACCTACTAGCCAGAGGCTGCCACAGGAAGTGGAGCCCCTCAGCAGAGTCCAGGGACAGGAATCCCCAACCCCCGCCCCCTTCCCAGCAGCTGGGGGTGAGGGGACGGAGCCTTTCCCCTGGGCCTCACTGCGGGGTGCCCCCTTCGTATTCCACCGCAGCTCCCTGAAAATCCCCTACCTGAGCTGGCTCCACCACAGCCATTTCCCTTCCCTGTCCCCCAGGGGGATGACAATCCGGAGCGAAACGGGGTTTATTTCAGAAGTGGCTTGAGTCCATTTCACACCCCAATTCCCCCCTCCCCCTCCCCTCAAGGCTGTTTCCCCGCAGACAGATGCTTTAGAGCAGTAGTGGGTCACGACATGTAAGGCACTGGGTGGCAGCGGCTCTGGTCAGTACCACCAACCAGGCCATTAAAAGTCCCGTCAGCGGCGCTGCCCAGCTAAGGCAGGGGTGCGGGGGTGCTAAGGCAGGCTTCCTGCCTGTTCTGACACCACGCTGTGCCTCGGAAGTGGCCAGCAGCAGTCCAGCTCCTAGGCGGAGGGGCCACGGGGCTCCGCGTGCTGCCCCCTGTCCCAAGCACGGGGCTCTGCACTCCCACTGGCCAGTTCCCAGCCAATGGGAGCTGAGGGGGCGGTGCTTGTGCACCTCCACCTAGGAGGCAGGGCTGCTGCTGGCCGCTTCCGGGGCAGGACGCGGCCTCTGGTGCCAAGACAGGCAGGAAGCCTGCCTTAGCACCCCTGCTGCACCGCTGACCGGGAGCCACCCGAGGCAAGCCTGCACCCCAACTCCCTGCCCCAGACCTGAGCCACCCCCAAACCCAGAGTCCCTTCCTACACCCCAAACCCCTCATCCCCAGCCCTACCCCAGAGCCTGCACCCCCAGCCCAGACCCCTGACCCCCTCCCACACCCCAACCCCCTTCCCCAGCCCTGAGCCGCCCCCAAACCAAGAGTCCCCTCCTGCACCCCAAACCCCTCATCCCCAGACCCACCATAGAACCTGCACCTCCAGCCCAGAGCCTTAACCCCCTCCCGCACCCCAACCCTCTGTCCCAGCCCTGAGCCCCTCTCACACCCCAAACCCCTCATCCCCAGCTGCGTTGGATCATGGGCACCAACAATTTTCTTCAACTGGGTCGCCAGAAAAAAAGTTTGAAAACCACTGCTTTAGACCAGGGGTAGCCAATCGGTGGACTGTGGGCCAAATCGGGACCACCAGGCGCTTCTGAACAGCCCGTGAAATCTTTTTATCCACTTCTTATTGTGACTGCCAGGGGTGGATTACCGCACGGGCCAACGGGACCCGTGCCCGGTGGCCCCAGCCAATTTGGGGGCCCCCCCGAAAACCTCCCCCCGCTACGGCTCCAGGGCTGGAAGAACTTCTCCGGTCTCAGGGCCACAGCGGGGTGGGGGGGGGAAGAGCGAATGGGGGGCGGGACCACGGGGAAGGGGGGCGGAACAGGGTGGGGTTGAGGGCGGGGCTGCAGGTGGAAGGGGGGCGGGGCCACAGTGCTGGCACCGCCCTGCAATGCTCTGGCCCAGGGTCCCCCCCCCGCCCCCCCAGTGTTCTGGCCCAGGGTCCCCAGGAGACCTTAAATGGGGCTCTGGACCTTAATGATGCCCTGACCAAGAAATCTGGACCTTGACCAAAAATATCTAGAGAATTGGCTACCCCTGGCTCTGCCAGGCTGGGAAAACAGGGGGTCACTTTAGTCCAGCGCCAATCCGGCCCCTCCCACCGGGACTAAGGTCCCCCCCCCCAGGAATAGAGTCTCTGAGCCCAATGCTAGAAAAGCGCAGCATCCAAGAGGGACATGGTCCCCAAGGGCAGCGGGTCCCAGGGGTGCAGGAACAATCTGTACCGTGGGGGGGCTGGAAACCCAACTGTAAACCCTGGATATGATGGGAACCCTGCCAAGCCCGGGGGCGGGGGGGGAGTCCCCCTAGTTCCAGCCCCCGGGGCAGAGTCACTTTCCTGCCTGGCCCCGGCCCTGTTCCCCAGGTCTCCCCATCACCTGCAGGCTCCGGCTCAGGGGCTGGTTCCAGGCACAGGAGAAAGTCCCCAGCTGGGCTGGGCACGGGATTGGGGGGGGGGGGGTCGTGGGCCTGGCTGAAGGGCTCTCCCCACGCAGCAGCAGCTGCTGGGTGCAGATCACAATGGAGGAGGCAGCCACCGGGCGCATGGGTCTGACCCAGGAAGCTCAATAGTATGAAAGGGAGAGAGACAGAAAGCGGTGCCCTCCCATCCCCACAGCCAGGGCCCTCTGGTGGCAGCTGGGAAAGAACAAACCAGAGGCAGGGCTGCAAACATTGTATTTCAAAAATAAAGAAAGGCCTGTTTTCTTAGCACCCCTTCCCCACCCCTCCGCCCAATATCATCATTAATAACAAGCCGTGCTCACCTGCGGTCTCCAGGGGTATTTCCTGCTGTGGGCAGAGGCGGATTAAGGTGTCATAGACTCTCAGGGTTGGAAGGGTCAATCCCCAGTTTTTGCCCCAGATCCCTAAATGGCCCCCTCAAGGATTGAACTCACAACTCTGGGTTTAGCAGGCCAATGCTCAAATCACTGAGCTATCCCTCCCCTCCAGGGGCCCTGGGCCAGACCAAGTGGGGGGCCCCTCCCCACCCCTTCTGCCTCTGGCCCTGCCCCCGTTCCTCCCCCCCCCCCCCGCAGTCCCGCAACCTATTGGCTCCTTTCTGCCCCCACCCCACTGAGGCCCCAAGACCAGAGAAGCGCTGTCCCCCCGACCAGGGCCTGGGGGCCACAGCGGGGAGTGAGAGCTCCCCCAGCCCTGAGTCCGCAGCACGGAGCCAGAGCTCCTCCAGTCCCGGGGCCAACCCTGGGGGCACTGGGGCTTTGCCCACCCTGGCCTCCCGATGCTTCTGCCGGGGCCCCAGATCAGGGTGCTTCCCCCATCCGCCCCACAGCTTCTGCCGCGGATTTCTTCTGGGGTGTCCATTTTTCTGCCTCCCCGCCTCAATTGGCCGGGGCCCCTGGGCACAGGCCCCATTGGATAATCTGCAACCGCCCACGGCAAAGCCGACATAGTCAGTGGCCTTAAAGCAAATTCAGAGGTTCTCACGCAGAATTTTTCTTACTTTGCCGATCCGTAAATTTCTATGATTAGCAAGGAAATATTTTCTCCTCGGGCTGTGCATGCGGTGATTCAGTGTTTACCCATAAAAATCTAAGGCTGCCCATGTGGGTGAGAGCAGTAGCCAGAAGGCCGGGGCAGTATGGGGCCGGACTGCCCCGGGCCCCCCACCTTTATGAGGGGGCAGGTGGCCCAAGGTGGCCTGGGGCTCGGAGCAATAGTAGGAGGGGCCTGGAGCTTGAGTGCTGGTGGCTGTGGGGAGGGGAGGGCCTGGGCCTGGGCTGGGGGCCGGCGTGTCCTAGGTTTTTGTAGCCCGAGGTGGCAACCCCACTCTGCTCCTCTGCCAACCTGTGCGTGACCATTGAAAAGTCGTCCTGCAGCGCACAGGCATACGCCTCCCCTGGGCCGCTCAGACGGAGACTCCACTTACCCGTCCCTCACCCCTAAGATAAGGAACCTGCCATTAGCGCGACCGTCCGCCCCGAATTGGGTGAAGGACAGTCCTGAAATGCAGAGTTCAAGTCCCAGTCCGGGGTTGAATGACTCCGGGGCAGCATTTGTCCCCGATTCCCTGCAGCTCTGCTCTGCACCTGCTCAAGGCTCAGGTATGGTGCCAGCCAGTTCCCCGTGGGCTGGGCTGAGGTGGGCCTTAGCCCCCCACCCCCACCCCCCGCTCACCACAAGGTCCTGCTCCTGCTCCTCCTCTTCCCCCCTCCAGGTCCCGCATATAAACCAAACCAGAGAGCTGGGCTGTAGTAAGAGCAGCCCAGGAAGCCTGTGGGGAGCCCCGGACCCTCCACTTGCCCTGGGCAGCACGCCCCGTGGGGCAGGGAAACGGGCCAGGGGCTAATCTCGGGCACCCCAGCTCCTCGCCCAGGGAAGGTGGAAGGGCTGGGGCTGGTGGGCAAGCCTCCCTGAAGGGGGGGCGGGGGTGTTCACCTGCTGCCTATGTTTCAAACTGTTGTGATGGGTGGGGGGGAAGAATGGAAGAGAAAAGACAAATGGGGACTTGGGGTCCTAGAATGACAGGGAATGGCCACAAGGTGGCAGCAGAACCTAAGGACTGGGAAGCTGGAGGTTCCATATGGACTGACTCAGTGGCAGAGGGCTGCTATGCTTTATATTAGGGCTGTCAAGCGATCAAAAAAATAATCACGTTTAATCGCGAGATTTAAAAAATTCATCGCAGGTTTAATCGCCCTGTTAAACAATCGCAGAGTACCAATGGAAATGTGTTCTAAATATTTTTTGGATGTTTTTCCGACCTTTTCAAATATATTGATTTCAATTACAATGCAGACTACAAAGTGCATAGTGCTCACTTTACATGATTATATTTTATTACGAATATTTTCACTGGAAAATAAGATAAGCCATCTACAAGTCGAAGCATGAAAGGGCATACGAATGTTTAGTGCATCTGGCATGTAAATACCTTGCAATGCCAGCTACAAAAGTTCCATGCGAACACCTGCTCTCACTTTCAGGTGACATTGTAAACAAGAAGCGGGCAGCATGATCGCCCGTAAATATAAACACACTTGTTTGTCTTCGCGATTGGCTGAATAAGAAGTAGGACTGAGTGGACTTGTAGGCTCTAAAGTTTTACATGGTTTTGGTTTTGAGTGCAATTATGTGAAAAGTAATTCTACATTTGTAAGTTGCACTTTCACCGTAAAGAGCTCGCATTACAGTGGTTGCACGAGGTGAATCGAAACATACCATTGCTGTTGTTTATCTTTTCTACAGTGCAAATATTTGTAATCATATAAAGTGAGCACTATGCACTTTGTAGTCTGTGTTGCAATTGAAATCAATATGTTTGAAAATGTAGAAAAAACACCCAAAAATATTTATAATACATTTCCACTGGTATTATTGTTTAACAGTGTGATTAAAACTGATTAATTGTAATTCATTTTTTAATCCCGCTAACGCAAAACAAATTAATTGCTTGAGTTAACTGGTATTAATTCACGGCCCTACTTTATATGGACTGACTTTGCATGACTTGGGGGCTACTATACCGTATATGGACTGACTTTGCATGACTTGGGGGCTACTATACCGTATATGGACTGACTTTGCATGACTTGGGGGCTACTATACTGTATATGGACTGACTTTGCATGACTTGGGGGCTACTATACCGTATACGGACTGACCTTGCATGACTTGGGGGCTACTATGCCGTATACGGACTGACTTTGCATGGCCTGTATATAGCTGATTCTCTGGTTCTTGAAAGGACATGGGAGAGTATAGCCACTGGGGCAGGAAGCAGATCTGGAGACACCTGTCACCAGGGGGCTGATGGTGCCAGAGGCTAGGTGGGGATGCACCGCATTGGGGTTAGGGGCTCCCCCATTGCGGTGTCACCCCTGCTCCCCTCCAGCAATGACACCTCTGTTTCCTTCCACCCACAGCGACTACCTCTTGTGTCACAGGCAGGATCGATCCTTCCCCCAGGGCTGGCCTCTGCCTCTAATGCTCCGAGGGTACAAGATTCTCCCCTCTATTCTCGGTGTGAAACCCCAGCTCCCAGCTCAGGCTGTGCCCCTGAAGTATGAGGGTTAAAGATCTCCCAGGGCCCTGCTCCCACCCCTCCTTGTGCCTGTTGCCCACGGCCCTGGGCAGCTCCTGCCCTGCGGAGCCATAGGAGAGGGGAGCACAAGGCCAGACTTGCCAAGTCCCATGGCATTCCCGTGCCCCTGGGGCATTGGCCCTGGAACCAGCAGGAGAAGGGGGAAGAAATGAGGGGGCCAGGCCCTAGACAGGGGCTCAGGAGAGCTGGATTCAACTTCTGGCTCCTTGTGCAAATCACCCCATCTTTCTGTACATCAGGTCCCTCGTCAGCAAACATGGGACAACAACCAAGCTTCCTTTGGCTGGCTTGCCTGGTTTGGGGGCAGGGACTGCCTCTTCCTGTGTTTGCAGCGCCCAGCACAACAGGGCCCTGATCTCAGCTGGGGCAGGGACTGTCTCTCCCTGTGTGTCTGGGCAGCACCTGGCACAATGGGGCCCTGATCTCAGAGCCTCCATGTACTACTGTAAAACAAATAGTCCTAACATCAGGGATACAGGGAGGGGGCAAGGGTTACATCTGGGACCGGTGGCCTAATTTACGAGATAAATGGCATCAATACAATTTGTTGTAAGCCCTTCAAGGATTCCATGCGGGAGGGGCCGAGGGCGGGAAGGGGAATCCATTCCTGGATCAGGGAGCATTCCTTTGCTTTGTGTTTGCACCTAGCACGGCAGAGTCCCGAGCCAGGAGAGAGGTTCCCAGGCACTACTCAGCACAACACTCCTCTCTCTCAATAGGGTGTTCCTGTTGGCCATGCATTGCCTGGCCTCCTCTCAGTTGCCCCATTTCAGGGAACAGTCAGTAAAGAATGACTGTCGGATTTGCTAGAAGCTTGTCATGCTGCCCGTATTATAACAAGGGGCTGATGCAAACATTTCCCCCCCTGGAGACTGGGATGAAACCTGTCTCCTCATAAGGGGATGATTCTAGGGGGGACTGGGAACCAGGACTCCTGGGTTCTAGCCACACCTCTGGGAGTGGTGTCTAGTGGGTTAGAGCCAGAAGGCTCTGGGAGTCAGGACTCCTGGATTCCAGCTCTGGGAGGGGAGGGAAGTCTAGTGGTTAGAGCAGGGGAGACTGCGGGTCAGGACTCCTGGGTTCTAACCCCAGCTCTGGGAGGGGAGTGGGGCCTAGTGGGTTACAGCAGGGGGCTGGGAAGCAGCCCTGCTGGGGGCTATTTCCACTCCTTATTCTGCCACATTGGCTGCTTCACTTCACTTTCGCTGTTTCCCGCCCCCCACGCCCAAGTTGAGGAATGTTTCGTCAGCCCCCAGGTAAGAACTGAAGAGATGCCACTCACTGAGCCAGGACTTGCTTCACCCGCTCTTTGAAGGTCATTTACATCCTTCCCTTCTCTACCTCTCCACTGCGAGACAAGCCCAACTTGTCTTTACCACTGAGGAACAGCGGGTCCCAGCCGCTGCTCTGAAAAGCCAAGGCAAGGAGGAATTCAGCCCTACCTCCCCATGGAGGAATTGGTGGTAAGGATGGGACTATCCTGGGTGGGACCCTCCCCTTCAGAGATCTCCAGATGTTCCCCTTCAGAGATCTCCAGATGTTCCTCCGTAGATGTTCACACACAGGGAAGGGGCTCTACTGAAACATTGCTTGTGACGGTTGGCCTGGAGTTGCACTGAGAAAGAGGCTTGGACACCTGCCTACCTACCTGTGACAAGAATTGCCATGGATAGGTTAGAAGTCTGGAGGGCTGATGGTCTCTGGCTAGGTCTTACCAGCAGTGTTAACACCTCTCAAGTTCGCAATGCAGCTGCTCCTGAGCTAGGCTCGGCAGAGCGATCCACTGAGCGGCACGGCATGGTCACGTTAGCAGCTGAAGAGCTGGGCTCTGTTGCTGTTGCCGGCACCTTCTTCCAGGCCAGCCAGATGGAGACGAAAGCTCCCTTGTGCTCATGTGGTTGGGACTTGAGTTAGGAGCAAGGCGTGAGTTAACTCTGCAGTGAAGACAAGCCCACCATGGACTGGAGATGGGACCATTCCAAACGGTTACCATTGACGTGATTCAATACTTCTGTACAGCTATTTCCCTCCCCTCCCGGCTCTCAATGGGGTGGCCATGACCTTGGACTTTCTGCACCTCCCCTCCAGACCCAGCTGCAGGGCCAGAGGACAGCGCGGCCCTCTTCTCCTGTCTAGGGAGACAGGACCGGCCAACCTGGTCTTGGCCATGCAGCAGAACCACTGGGATGGAACCCTGTCCCAGCCCAGCACCAAGGCTGCGAGCTCACCCCGGACGCCTGATTATTGAGGGGCTACTCCAGATACATCTCTGGTAGAATCAACCCTGTGATAACCTTGGCAATGTGGGTCCTTTACGAAGGACCCCAGAGGGAGCAGGAGCAATCAGAGGCAGCTACGTTCTGTGGGTAAAGCAGCGCTGGCTTCTGGTCTGCCATTGACCTGCTGTGTGTGACCATAGGCATGTCACTCTCCTCCCCTATCCCCACCATGCCTCTGTTTACCCTCATACCCATTGGCTGCTTAGAATAGAAGCCATTTAGGACAGGAGCTCACCAGAGAGGGCCTGGATCTCCTTTGTATTAGAGGAGCATCGCATGCTCCCCTGAATAAGGGGCTTGCTTCAGACATGACAGGTCTTGGTCTCTATCTCACTTCACAACTGGACCCCTTGCAAAGCATGAGGGGTTTGGGCTCCACTGATTATCCTTCCCTTCTTCTGGCATGTTGGCGTAATTACGGGAGCCAGAGAACCCACCCCACGACTCCGTCATGGCTGCACATGGGGCAACTTATCAACCGCAGGTAACAAATAGCCCACGACAAACTACTTAGTACCAATGAGCCATTGGTCCCTGTTAGGACCAGATTCATTTCAGCCTCTCCCTCAACGGGTCTCCCCATGCCTGATCTTTGCATTTAAACACCAGCAGGCTAACGGCTCTGCTACTCTTCCCCCAGCTGATGCGGGTTGGAGAGGGAGCCAGTCTCACCCCAAGGCTCTGAAGTGAGGGTGGCTGGAGTTGAGGGTGTTCAGAACATGCCACCAGTAGGGAGAGGCAGGTGCTACGGGACAGTCCTTTCCAGAGAAGGGCTGGTGCTTGGGCCATTCAAAACTAGGTCCAAGTAAATGCCGCCCTAGGATCAATCCAAGGTGAGGGGGGTGGAGAGCAATGACGTGTCGAGCCGAAAAAGGTCTGGCTTTTATTTTATTCTGGAAAATAGTTTCTGCACCTTAAAGTTCGCTTTCGCAGAATGACGTTTGGACATAAAAACAGCATCTCTCCCTCCCTCCCCACAGCCCCCCTGCTCAAAATTCCTTCCTCCCCTCCTCCCCTTCCACTGAGAATGGCTTCAAGACTGGTCCAGGCATGTGGTTCTACCTCTCACCACCCCCCTCCCCTGGGAAGGGGGCAGCAGGCAGAGAGGGTAATAGTGGACTAATCCCAACCCCCCTGGTAGAGGGAGCAACCACTAGGGGAAAGGAAACTGGTTTCAATCAACCTCCTTGAACAAAGGGTGGGCTTCAATCCCAACTCCCCTCAGTGCAGACCCCGCTCCATCTGAGGCTGAACAGAGCAGCTGGCTTCCCAGGCACCCTCAGTGTTTGGGGGTAGGGGACAGAGTATGGGATCCTCTCCAAGAGGGTAAGAGCACCCCAGGTGGTCATATCTACTCCTCTCTTGCAAACCCACAGAGGAAAAACTCCCTCCACCAGAACCTCACATTGCTTCGGCCAGGAACAGGGAGGGCTCACAAGGAGAGCTCCATCAGCCACAACGTAGTCGGGCTTCGTTTCGCTGGATCGACTTCCTCACCTTGAAGTCAACCAGAGTCTAAAGGCCTCTTGGCAGCATGGGGCAGAAAGCCCTACCTTGGAGCCACGTGTGGTGAGGACAGCCCAGAGCAAACAGAACAGGGTTGGACTTTTGCCGCAGGCAGGGTGTGATGGAAGAGCCTGCCCAGCTCCCAGTTCCTGCCCAGGAGAATGGCAGGGATCCAACCCAACCTGGATGGCTCCCTGAAGAGCTGCCTGGATCCCACTGAAGTTCCTGCCTACAAATGGACCTCCCTCTCCCAGAGATTCTTCCTTCCGATAGATTCCCCCCATCCTGGCCCAAGGAGGGGAGGAAAGTTACACACACACACACACACACTGAAGCACCCTTACTCTGAGAAAGCCTCCAGCACTCTGGATATGGCTTACCAGAGCTGGGAGGGAAGGGGCACTTTGGAGACAGGACATTTTCAGACCCTTTAATACACTCTTGGAACAACCATCTCCTTCTTGGCTGTTGACATGGGAGCTCCTCTCTGCCTGACCTCACCAACAGGGTTTGGATCGCAGGGAAGCTTCTGCACCCACCCATCCTTTGCCAAACTTGCCCTAGGGCACCAAGCAATTTCATGGGTGATGTAGAATGCCAATGGGCGGTTTGGTTTCTCTCCTCCCCTGGCTCACCTCCCAGACGGGGGAAGATAAGGGGATTTAAAACAAAAACAGAACAATACAGCAAAATAATACAGTGGGGGAAAAGTTACCCTTTGGTGTGGTCTACATTTTGGCCAAATAAGGTCTGAACTGTAACTCTCCCTCCCCAAACTGGCTCTTGAACAGCTCAGCAGCACCTCTTAGGAGACTGGAGAGGGGGGTCTACCCCCACAGATAAGGCAGGGCTCATTGTCAGAGAGCCCCTTCTCTTGTATCCCACCACCCCTGTGGTTTTCCTTCATGGTGATATCTCATGTCTCTCCCCATTGCTACACCAACTATGTAGCAAGGGAATCATGACCACCATGACCATGGCAGCAGGGGAATCAGCCACCATCCGGCAGGGACTGAGCCAACTTTGAACCAAACTTCAACCCAGGAAAAGATGGAGGCCCCCACTGAGGATTAAGGCAGGCCGCAAGCTCGGGTCTCTCCCTTCCTCACCAGGGAGAGTAACACAAACCGGATTGCAGAGCCCCGGCTCCGTAACAAACTTCTTCGGCGCACAGTGTAGAAAAGCAGCGATGAAGGACAAAGGGAAGGGACCACCGTGGTGGAACGCCCACTGCAAGCAGAGGAACGTTGTGGGGACGTTACGTTGCTGGATAGAGGGAAGCCAGGACAACTCCTCACACCTCCCAGACCCAGAGGGCTGCTCGGAGACCACTGAGCAGGTCAAAGGGCGAGAAAGTTCTGATGCTCGAGCCCTGCTAGAGATGGTCCCATGGAGACACCAAAGAGGTCATCATGGACATAAAGATCCCTGCCCCTGGCCAGCTCCCCTACAGCGAATGATGGGCTCTTGAGGACCTTCAAGGGCACCACGTCATCTCCAACGCTCCCTCCCAGCTATAGCCAGAGGTGACCCCTGCCCCCTCCCACTCTGCCCCCAACTAAGGATGGTGAGGTGGGAACTGCCAAAGGTCCTAAGCAGGTCCTGGCATCTCCATTAGTTCCTCCCAGGCTGACGTGGTCACTGTCCTCTCTCCATTCTTCCCCCGCAGCTCACAGAGGCTGGGAAAGTAGCCACTGATCGGTCAGTTCGGTTCAGCATTGGCTCTGACCCCACTCACCTACCATGGAGAAACCTTCAGGGACGCGGTAGAGAGGAGATCACAATGTCAGAAAGGGGATAGGCACTGGGGGGGATGGAGGGGAAGGGCAGTGAGGAAAGCCTCAGCATGCCCCATCCCAGTCCCCTGCCCCCCCCACATCGGGGCGTCACAATAATCCAGCCCCTCAACCCCAGTATTAAGTGCACAAACACACACACCGCCCCTCCCCCGAATGCACTCGAATGCCACTCAGAAAACAAAAATACAAGGTCTGAGTCCCACACACACACACACACCCCACCCACCCGCTCCATGATCTTTATGGGTCCAACATGCTCAAGGGTCAATGTCCGGGGAGAGACAGTGCTAACTCCAACTGGGGTCATAGCCCGTCCAGTCAGAAGGGGGCGCCAGGTAGACCCGCCGGCCACGGTAGAGAAAGCTGACGATGCCGCGGTAGCCGGCGCGGGGCACCCCTGACTTGAGATCATCCATAACACCCAGGGCCTTGGCAAAGGCCTTGAAGGAGTCGCGGCTGCTGTATTGCACGCGGACGGTGCCCAGTTCCCGGCGCTGGTTGCCCTGCAGCTCCTCCACCCGCAGCTCAGGGGCGCCGTAGACCTTGGGCAGGAATGAGCGCTCGTACTCCTCCTTCTTGAGGTAGGAGAGGTCCAGCTGGGTGAAAGGCACGAAGCGGTCGTTGAGCTTGATGAACTTCAGGTATTGGTCGAAGAACTGCCCATGGCTCACGCCCTTGCGGCCGAAGGTCATGGTGCGGGAGACCTCGGGCCTAATGCAGGAACGGCTGCGCCGCTGCTCCGGCTGCCTCATCCAGTCGTCCCAGAAGGCCCTGGGCCACTTGGGCTCCAGCTCGTCCCACAGCTCTGACAGCAGCAGCCAACCCAGGCCGGGGAAGAAGTCCGTACGGTAGAGCAGCTCCGGCCGGCCAGCCTCCACCATCTGCTCCTTGCCGTTATCATTCCAGGCCGAGACGCACCAGAGGCTGGGGTCGGCCAACAGGAGCGGGAAGGCCGCCTGGAAGTACTCGAAGAAATCTGGAGCCACTTCCAGGTCGTCCTCTACCACAATGGCCGCCTGGTACTGGAAGGTGCGGAAAACCTGGCTCAGGGCCCAGCGGTAGTGCCGGGCGATCTTGTAGTAGCCCTGGAACTTGCGGTGGTCCGTGGGCACTGAGATGTCGCTCAGGTCCGGCTGCTTGATGTGCATCACCGCCTCGCCATAGGATGCGATGACCCGCGCCGTCTCCTCGTGCCCGCAGTCCTGGCTCACAATGATGGGGAAGCGCTCCCGGGACGGCCGGTAGTGCAGCAGCTTGTCGAGGCACCGGCGCACCGTGCTGCGGTCACAGGCGATCACCACCACAGGCAGGACCGCGGCCGGGGAGGCCCGGGGCCGGTGCGGGACGGCCTCCGTGGCGGGCAAAGCCCCAGCGTTGGAGGCGGCAGCGGGCGGCGGGAGCCGACCCGCCTCCTCCACCTTCTTCCTCTTCTTGCTCCAGAGGGCGCTGTACCGGTGGATCTGCCGCAGCAGGTCCTTCTGGTGCTCCAGCTCCAGCTCAGCGTCCTGGGCCAGCCGGATGACCTCCTCGGTCAAGTGGCTATGGTCGTCGAAGGCCGGGGGCCGGGTCCACAGGAAGAAAAGGAGCAGGGCGTTCCAGGCCACAAACAGCACCACGCCCCAGAGGACCAGGCTGCTCTTCTTCAGCATCCTTCACAGGCAGAGGCCCCCCCCCAGCTCGCATGCGCTCTCGATCCCTCAGGCGTCACTCCACAGCCATGGACCTGCGGGGGCAGAAAGGGGGACAGGGAGTCAGTGAAGTACAAGGGAATCTTAGCAATGGGTCACCATTACTGCTAGTCAAGCCCCACCTGGGACCCAGGGCTGGATTACTCCCTCTAGACAATCCTCCAGGCCTCCAGCCAGTAAGGACAGAGGAGCAGCTCCAGCAGCTGCCCATCAGGTTCAAAGCCACTTGGGGAGCGTCCTCTACAGCCTCTTCCCAGTGACACTGAGACGCCCCATCAGGGCCCAGCCCCTAGTGACATGGAGACGCCCCATCAGGGCCCAGCCCCTACAGCCTGTTCTCCAGGGCTCCGTCCATTCCTGGTTTTACGAGTCCCCAGCAAAGGGGCCCCCAGCCCACCCCTCGGGGAAACGATTCCCCATCTGGATACTTCCTCCCCTCGGGACTCTTTCACTGACTACTCTATATTGCCCCATTCTTCATGTCACCCCATTCCTCCCAGGGATACCCTTGGGCCCCTCTCTTCCCTCCTTCGGCATCAGCCCCTTCAACCACCTGCACCAAAGATCTTCCCTGCCCCTTGGTTATCCTTTAGCTGAGCTAACTCATGATCGGCTCGGCTGTCTGGAGGGGCAGAGGCCAACTCCCTCCCTGCATGTCCTGACTCCAGGAATTGGTTCTCCTACAGGGCAGGGATGGGGGGCCTTAGGCCAAGCAGCAGAAATGCCCCCTCCCAGATTGGGTGGAGTGGGGGAGTCGCATGGAGGGGAGGGACTGGGAACCCCAGGTGTGAGCAGAAAGGGTAATCCTCCCCCGTGCCTGAGGAGGAGGGTCCATTGGGAGAGGAAGCTGAGTATACTGGCTGATGAAGCCTAACACTGGATAGACACTGGATCGCAGCTCCCCTCTCCTCCCCGCCCAGTGGCTGGCGTGCAGAGATGCCCTGACAGGCCCCTCCCTCCCCCAAGAGCTGCTGCACGAACCTCAGCTCAGACCCCGCTGGTCCCATGGGCGGTAACTGTGCACAGCGCCGGTTTAAGCCCGTAATCCCACCCTTGCTTAGTGGCTGCATCAGGAGCCTCATTAATCCCCCTCAGTGAGAGCCCAGCCCTATATTTAACGCGGCGGCAGGCGTGTGTGTAATCGCAGGCAGGGCTCAGCCATGTTCACACCCCCCAGGCTGGTGCAAACCCAAGTGGGGAGGACGCCAGGGACGGTGACCATCGAGTCCCCATCTCAACTCCCTGCTTCAGGGCCATTTTGGCAGCATGTGGCTACACTATTGTTTGGGTACGCAGCCAGCCCTCTCCCCTGGGGTGGGGCGGGGCAGTTGTTTCGCAGACGTGCAGCAGCGCCACCCATGGACTGTTCACCCCAGCACTGAAATGCAGCCACCTCTGGGGTGGGGCAGTCATTTCACAGCTGCCCAGCAACAGTTTGGGACAGGAAGTGAAGGCGAAGCCGGCTGCTCAGAACAAGAGCCGGGAGGAAAACACATTATCCCCGTTAAATTTTGCATCTGGAATTAACTCTGGGGCCAGCGCTGACTGCGAGGGGACAGCGCCCCAGCACTGCACTGGGGCCAGCACTGACTTGCACCTCCACCCAGCTCCTTGCAGCCCAGTGACCCCCCAGTGCCACATTGGGGTCAGCACCGACGCAGAGGGACCAGCACCATCTGTTGAGCCACATCCCCCCGGGGGGGGGGGGGGATTTCGTCAGAGATCTCCCACCCAAACAAGCGCCCCAGCCCAACCCTGCACCGCTTGGCTCCTAGCCTGGGGCGCAAAGGCAAGACACACGAGGCTTGTTTGACCAGCCGAGCTTACTGATCAATATTGACTTGGGATGGCAGTTGGGAGCCCGGAAAGTCAGGCCGCTGTGATCTGGGGCCAGTTGGAAGGAGGGCCCCTGGGGGCTGGGGAGGAAGAACCGGGGTGTCCATCTGTCTCTGCTCGACAGGACTCTGACAGAGATTCACACCACTGCTGCTTAAGCCTGTCCATCATTTGGATTCACTGGAGCACACACCTTGGGGAGGGGTGGACCAGGCCGGCTGGTGTCCATGCTGAGCCCCACAGAATCCCAGTGGTGTAACGGATTGGGGGCTGAGGCATGGGGTGAGGTCAGCTGGGTACATTTCAGGGGGGAGGGAGGGGAAGAAACCATGACGCAGAGGTTGAAGAACAGAAAATCCCAGGCTCCACCCAGTCCTGGTTTGAAGCATCTCCAGCCCTGGGGTCTGATCTATCACAGGACGGGGTGCGTGGAGAAGACACTAGGATAGATGGGCCCCACTGATGATTTCAGTGGGGGCAAGAGGGCCTACTGGTCTGATGGGCAGCGCGATCCCACACTAGAGGCCCGCTCCAGCACATCGGATGTCCCTGCGTCCCTCTCAGACAAGCTAACCGTTGTTCTAAAGCAACGTCTGGACTCAGAGACGCAAGCTGGAGCAGCAAGTTGCATTTTTTCCACCTGGCTTGCCAGGGCACAGAGGATTGAGCCGGCGGGTTTGGGAGCTGCTGACAGCGCAGAGAAAAGGCTCTTTCTAAACCCTCCGGGATCTTTCAGACAGCCCAGCAGCTTGGGCTCCTTCCCTGGACGGTTAAGTCCAGGGAGTTGCAGGGCAGTAAAGGAAGTGGGGAAAGCAGATCCACGGAAGGGCGAGAAAACCAGCCTCCCCTTACTCTGCATGCTACTGCTCCCAGTGTGTCTCACAAACAGAGCTGATGAGTTTTGGGACAGCCCGAAACTTCTCCTCCCATTAGCCCAGCACAGGTGCGGGAAAGAGCGAGCGGGGTGCTATTCTGGCTCCTAGCTAGCAGTGGGGAACGGAGGGCTAAACTCCACCCCCAGGGAATGCAAGAGGCAGAAGCAGAAGGGGGACTAAGTCCTTGTACATTGGGCCATTCGGTTGTTAATGTGCCAGCCACGGGGTTAAACAGCCCAACTACGCACTCAGCCTCTCCACAGGTGGAGGGGACTGGATTATCCAGGCCAAGCGGCCCACAGTGACAAGCTGTGGAGACAGGGAGCATGGGCCAGGCTAGGGACAGCAGCACAGCGCCCCCTAGTGCGGGCCCAGAGGGTGATGGAGTGCATCCCAGGTTAGGCACAGCGCCCCCTAGTGCCAGCATGAGGGAGGTACTCGGCCCCAAGGAGAGTGGACAGCACAGCACTCCCTATGGCCTGGCTAAGGGGATGGATCATGTTCCAGGTTAGGCAGAATAGCTCCCCACCCCACTCCAGAGGCAACACAGCACCCTCTATGGCCAGGCTGAGGAGGAATGGCCCCTCTAAAGCCAGAGCGAGAGGGGACACAGAGCTCGGTTAGGGTGGGCATCTCAGAGCCCCACCTCTTCCCCCTGGGTTGCTAAGGAAAAAACCAGGGCAGCTCCCCCACTGCAGCAGCACAGTGCCCCCTCTGGTTAGGCTGTGGGGCAAAGGAGCCTGCTATGCAAGGCTGGCCCCAGGCCTTGTCACCCAACCCCAGTCCTGGTTAATTGCTTTGCGGGGCTGAGGCTCATTTGTTAAAGAGCTAAAAAGTCACGTCAGGAATTTGGCAACAAGTGGAAAAACCTCAACAGAACAGCTCGGGGATTGGGTTAGGAGCAGAGCCAGGGGAAGGAAGAGCTGTGCATTGTGGGTACCCGGCCTGACTTCTGGGTCACTCCCACAGTGATTTCACAACCTCAAGAGGCAGCGATGGGCCTCGCGGCCAAGGCCCTGCTTGGCTTAACCTTTTAACCACTTCTCTGGCCACAGGAGACATCCCATTGGCAGCTCCGCACGAGACTGAGCCCATCCCATTCTGCCACCCCCCCATGCCAACACCGGCGCAGCCAGAGATCCTGCCTGTCTGTAGCCAGTCCCATCTACTGCAGCCACCTACCACTCGGTTTACATTTGAGAGCTGGGACGTAGGTAGCTCGTGGTCAACACAGGGTCCGCTCTCCACCAGGGCAAAGGGAGAGGTAACCGGAGCTCAGAGAAGTCCTCTCCAGCCACCCAGCAGCAGCAGATCCCCTGCCCGGTAGGTCCAATCTCCTCTACTTCTTGTGACCTCTCACCCAGCTCACCACAATCAAATGCTTACCTGGCTAGGGAAGCCAGTTTCAAAGCACTTATCAAGAGGTGCCATAGACCAGAGGCAATAGGTTGAAAAGACCGCTGATATGCAGATGGGCTGGGTTGGCTGTCTCTTTCTCCTCCTCCTCTGCCCCACAGTCCAGCTCCCGCCCTCTCTTTCAGTGCAGGCCTCTTGTGTGAAGAGCCCTGCCAGCCATCTCAGAGCACGCCAGCTTTTACAAGCCACAGAGAGGAATCAGATCAGTTGCCCACTGAAATGCAGCTGCCCCTGGGGAGGAACACAGCCGCAACAGGACACCATTCTCTAGCTTAGGACATTAGGGGAAGGGAAAACAGCAGAGTGGTGGGCTGCAAGGGGGCACAGTTTCAGAATCAAGGAACACCTCCCCCCAGTGGGGATTTGGCCAGGCCTCTGGGATTTAGGCCCCGACTCCGGAGGAAAGCACCAGGGGATATGTGGCAATCCTGGAAGGTTGGAGTCTCAGTTCTCAGCGTCAGCGGAAGCCAAGGTGTTTGAGAGGGGCAGCCCCAGGACAGGAAAATCTCATTGGTTTTCTTGTGGATTCTCTCACTTCCCCTCCAGCTGCCTCCATTGTTCAACAAAAGCCACATCTGGGTGTCCCCCAGGCTGGAGGGAGTAAAGCCAGAGAGCAGCAGCCAATCCTGCTATTCCCCGTCTTCACTAATGCCAAAAGCCCTCCCTAAATTCCCTCCCCATTCATCTCATAATCCCAGAAACCTTCCCCTCCTGTTACCAACTTCCAACCCCTTACCCTTCCAGGACCCGGACCCTGCTCACGGTGGGCAAGAGCAAGCACTGGGTCAGCAGACATAACCTGGAGCCAGGGTGGATGGAGGAAAACAAGGAGGGGGTCTCAGCACAGGGATGGGTGTGTCTCTGGCATCATCTCCTCCCCACCCAGCACTCAAAGGGTTAAGGGGGTAATGCATCCTCAAGGGCGGGCTGCCAGCCCAGACTGCCTTCTCACGCCCTGATGGGAAGGACTTGTTGAAATGAAAGCCACATTGACTAACTAGCCCTGGGTCAAAACAACACATATTCCCCCTTTGCAGTTTATGCAAATCAAGTACAGGAAAGGGAGTGGGTGGTTAAGGCAAAACAGGCAACCTTGCAGGGGCCGGGCTTTGCCATGAGGCCTCTGAGACAGCTGGCGGTCATGATCTCCTGCTGTCTGGATCCAGCGGGTGTCTCTTCTTACCCTTAGACTGTCGGCTGTTTGAGGCAGGGGCTGCCCTTCTGTTCTGTCTGTACAGTGCCTGTAGAGCACAACAGGGGCCTGGGCTCTTAGACAATACTTATTAATAACCGGTGTGTTGTGGCAGGGCGTGGAGATGCCCACAGAGCTCGGGGCTCGCTTGTACTAGGGGCTGTGCGTACAGAGCAAGACGGTCCCTGCCCCAAGGAACAAAGGAAGGATTATCTCCTCATTTTACAGATAGGAAAACCGAGGCACGGTGACTTGTCCACGGTCACATGGGGAGCTTGTGGCAGAGCTGGGAACTGCACCCAGGCCGGTTTCTTGACAACTCCTGGGACGATCCTGTGGTTGCCTGGCTCCCTTCTGGAGCATTCCCCCTTGTCCGACACCCCAGATTCCTCAAATCCTCCAGATCTACGGGGTTCAACCTCCCACCCCATACTAGGCCAGGCTACTGACAAGGAACTTCCCCACAAGACAGAGCAACCCCCACATCCATGCTGGGATAAGGACAGAGTTTGCCCACCCAGCTTGTAACAAATTTTAAGCAGCAAGAACAGAGCTTCAAACTAGATCAGAAACCAGCCCCACCCAGAAACCAACTCCCCTGGAAACCAGCCCCCAAGCGAGATCAGAAACCTGATGAGCTGGGGAAAAGCCAGAGGAACTACAGAGACCCTGGCCTTTTGGGGGATTTTGCATTGGCGCTGCTTCCTCCAGCATTAACCCTGATAAGGACCCCTCTTCTTCCTCAACCAGAAGGGTCCATTCCGATCATCTCATCTGACTTCCCGCATAACACAAATTTCACCCAGGGATTGACACCCCTCAAACACTAGTGGATTCAGATAATACCTCCCCACTGCTTTAGCTTCCCCAGCCACTCAGTACAAAACAGCCACATCTAACCCGGCAGCAACCGACTCAAGAATATAACACTGCCCGTATGTGCTGCAGCCTTGGGACTCAGAACAGCTACCGTGGTGGGTGTCGTACAGAACCAGGCAGACTCAGGAACGCTGTTTGAACAGCGCGCCACAAAATAACACAAAACCACGGATCCACCATATTGTCACCGGGGCCTCCAGACACAGCTGCCTTGCTGGGCTGCTTTCCAGAGACTAGAAACATTTTCCTCACACTGTCCAACCCTCCTGGGATGGGAAGGAAACACCGGCCAAGAAGACAGGAGGGAAAACTAACACTAAATATTCCTTCTTCCTGGAAAGCATATTGGAGATATAATAATTCTGTCCCACACCCTCCCACCTTCTTTATTTAGACTGAAAAGTCCCCAGGGCAGGGACTGTCTCTGCGTGTGTGGGCAGTGCCTGGCACAATGGGGCCCTGATCTCAGCTGGGGCTCTAGGGAACATTGTAATATAGTCAATAAGTACCACCCTAGACATGATCACAATCACACAGAAGCAGCCGTGGTCTCACCCACCTGATCACAGATTACGTACAGCTTATAGAAGATCATGAGTGCTTTAGATCCCTCTAAAAAGTTTCTTTGTTCCCCTTCCCTGGAAAGGGCAAAAGTTTTAGCCATAAAAAGTTCCCCTCCTTCCAGAGTAGCCGGTATCTTGCCATCACCGCAAGCTCTCGGACAGGGGTTCTGCTTTCTCCCACACCCCTTGTCTCTCTGGATAACAAGGCAGGTGGGTTTCTGGATTCCAGATGCTGTGTCCATTTCACACTCACCCCCTCTCTGTCCTCAGCTGAATGTCAGATCTGGCTTCAAGGCTGCAGCTCAGGAGACAGTCTCCCCTCTGTCTGTGCACATGTCCAGCTCGAGGACCCCACTTGTTATAGACTCTGGCTCTGTCCCCTAGCTAACCCCCACCTCTTGCCTCTCTCTGTACCAGTCGCTGTTCAACAAGGCAAGCGACCCAAGTCCAGCATTATGAACTCACCTCTCTAATCACTTCTCTCTCTCTCTGCTGATATCTGATTTCCAGCTGCAGTGGGGGGCGGGATGGGGGGAGAAACAGCAGACAGATCCGCTCTGGGCAATGGTACAGAGCAGAGGGGACAGCAACATACCGAGCCGTGTCCTGTTGAAGTTTTAACGCACGGCAGTTTCGGCACAGTCCTCGCTGGCTCAGCTGGTTTCACTCCCCTC
The DNA here is from genome assembly GCF_965152235.1 of Eretmochelys imbricata. Lineage (NCBI taxonomy): Eukaryota > Metazoa > Chordata > Testudines > Cheloniidae > Eretmochelys > Eretmochelys imbricata. The sequence continues at coordinate 51,501,549 of NC_135585.1, forward strand.
AGCAGTACCAGGAAACGTGGCCCTCCCATGTAGGCTAGGAGAGGAGGAAGGAAAGCAGGGTCAGAGGTTGCTATGGGGCGGCCCTCTCCATCAGGAAGTCAGCCTCCCTTCACACCCCCTCCCCCCCCAAGTCTGAAAGGGAAGGAGAGTTTAACCCTCACACACCCAGACCTGGGAGAAAGGTGAACAGGAGAATCAAAGGCTTACAGGATCTTTGTGGAGCGGGGACAGGAAGAGAGAGGTGAAGGGGGCCGGATCCTGATCTCTGTTGTTGCCCCTGGGTAAATCAGGAGCGACCCCACTTCCATCAATGGAGTCCAGGCCGGATCCTGCTCTCAGTGACCCCAGCCTGACTAGAGAGCAGCAGGGGAACTCCACATTTACACAGCAGGGTAACAAAGCAGAATCTGGCCCAGAGCCTAGCGGGGACAGGGTGAGAAATTGGAGAGTGGGTCACAGGCCAAGGATCAAACTTTGTTGATGAAGCTTTGGGAGCCGGCCCTTTCCTGCAGCTGATTAGCCTGAACACCAGACAGCCCCATTGAGTTAATCTCTAATGCCACGTTTGCTTATAGAGGAGAGTTAACCATTAACTGTTCCCTCGGCAGCTGCTCCCTTGGAAACAGAGATGGAGGGGGGTTCAGGAGGTAAACGGAGCCAATCAAATCTGACCCCAGGTTGGGGGACAGGGGGGGAAATGGGGTCTTTCTCCTCTAGGGGGCACCAGCTCTGAACCAAGTCCAGGGCGAAGGACTGGCTCAATGGGGGTTGCGGAAGGGGACCTTTCCCCTTTTGTGGGAGCCAGCCCCAGCTTGGAGGGCAAATGGCTGGCTCAAGGTGGTGGTGGTGGTGGTGGGGGGGGGGTGTCAGGAAATGGGCCTTACAAGAAATTAAACAGAATATTCCCTGCCCCCGCCCCAGCCTTTGAAAGCAGCCAGGAATTCAAGCTGCTGTGTCCTCACCTCACCCACCCCAGGAGTCTGGAGGAATTACAGTGCAGGGTTCAGACACCAACCAGGGATCTCAGCAGCCATTTGTGCAGTGCCCACAACCCCAGGCTTTCCCAGGCCAAGACGGATGCCCTCCCATCACAGCACAAGGGAAAAAGCCAAGGGGAGACAGTTACAGTCACAAAAGTGGGGGGGATAGATAGAGGGAAGAGATCTGCATCAACACCCTTCTTGATCTCACACACACATGCTCCCTGTAGGAAATTGGAGGTGTATCTGCCCCATTTTTTATAGCTGTTCCACCTCAGAGTGGAGATTTCAAGCAAACAGGACCAGGCCAGGTCAGCATTTGGACGGGAGATCTCCAGGGAGATCTAGGGGCTGCAGAGGGCACCTAGAGAGGTGGTGGTGGTGGGGGGGGTGTCTCAGTAGGGACTGCCCCTCCCCTCTTGGTCAGCGCCATCCGCAGTAACCCAGTGTGGTGCAGCGAGGGGGCTCTCTCTTTTCACATGAGGCGGTGCAAACAGGCCCTGATCACTTGTGATCGTTCGCCAACAGCACCCAACAATTAAGCGGTTTCCTCCAGCGCCCCAGCTGAATCTCAACTCTGGCTGCCTCTCGAAAGCTCCCCTCGCTGGTTCATCTGGGGATTTCACTTCCTGTCCTCTTGGCTTGCTCACGGGTGGCTACACAGCAGCACCTGCTACGCCAGTGATTCTCAAACTTTTGTACTGGTGACCCCTTTCACATAGCAAGCCTCTGAGCGTGACCCCCCTTATGAATTAAAAACACTTTTTTATATATTTAACACCATTATAAAGCTCAAGGCAAAGCGGGGGTTGGGATGGAAGTTGACAGCTCGCAATCCCCCAGTAATAACCTCATGACCGCCTAAGGGGGTTGAACCCCTATGCTACACCTAGTCCAGAGGTGGCTGCGTTTCAGTGCAGAGGGAGCAATCCCTGTGCCATCTTGCTGTGTGGTTGCTATGGTCTGGTGTGGGGCATTTGAATGCTACGGGAGCAGGGTGAAAAAGGGAAACTGGGGAGAGACACAAGCCCTTACCGTTTGGATCAGCAGGCCTGATCCCGCCAACACAGCGGATGAAAAAGCAAGCCGGATTCCACTCTGCCCTAAGCATCGGCATCAGGACTGGCTCAAGACACGGATGAAGCGGTACAGTCACCCCCACACCCGCCATGTGGGTCGCCATCTCTCTCCTCCACTGGAGCTCTCGCAGGGTTTATGCCACAGCTCTTCGCTTCCCAGCATGCACCCGTGAAGAGAGGGATGCGTGAAACGAGCTGGAGGTTCTCAGCCCAATTCCTCCCTGGAACCGGGTTCCGCTCACAGCCACAAGCTCCCGGGTTGGGGTAACCTTGGCAGGCAGAGCCGGGCTCTCTACCCCCTCTTCTGGCCGGCCCACATAGAGGTTTAGGACGCTGCTGTTGCTTCCATGCTCGGGCAGTAGAGGTTCACGCTTTCAGGGTCTTTCTTCACTGCAATTAGCCCAGGCTCCTACCCAGGAGCTGCCCCATCCCCCCTCCCAAAACCTTCTCAGCTGAACTTGGTGGTGCTAACGGGGCCCGGCTGGGGGTGTGGGTTAGTGCTTAGGATCCATTTCCACTCAGCCTGCTGACTTTGCAGTGAGGACACAGGCTAAACCATTCGAGTGCTGATAGTCCTCCAATGCTTTCCCACAATTCCCCTGTGCGCCCAGAAGAGCGGACAAGCACTCCCACAATTCATGGGGAAGGAATCAGAGCAGTAACCCGGATAGGGCTTTGTTGTGGGGCTGCTCACATCCGGTTATTGACCCCCTGAATTACCTCTGCAGTGAACACGGACCCTTAGATACACAGGACTGGTTCGACCCCCACCCGTAGCTTGCTGGCAGCCTCGGCAGCCTCTATCCCTTGGCCTTCCTGACCGCCCTTATCCACCTCCAGTGGGGGGCACCTATAGGGCAAACCCCATTGGGATGGTGGTTTGTGCATGGGGAGCTAGCCCACTGCGGGGAGGGCTCAGAGCCCTGCTGTCTACTGATCTAGTTCACTTACAAAGGTAGATCAGAGCCAGACGCAAACACAGGGAGACGTGAGGAACAGCCTGTCCTCCCTTCCTCTGCTGCCTGCTCTCTAATGGGAAACAGCTGGCAGCCATCACAGAGCAGTAGAGGGTGGGAGGGGGTTCTCTGTGAAGGGGGGAGGAGTGCAGGGGGCGCACAGAAGGCAAACAGGAAACCAGCCAGCACAGCAGGTCCCAGGATAAGGGGAAGGCGTCTCCTGTGCGCCAATCAAGTCAGCAACCCAAAGGGACGGGGCGGGGAAGGGAAAGACATTGCAAGGGTCAGCAATAACATTCAGGGTGCTAAGTGCATGGGGTCAGGTCACTAAGGGTTAAAACCAAGGCCAGTTGCTCCTGCATCTCCCCCAGCCCCCACAATAACTTAGCAACCCATCCAGCCCACTTCCATGCTGATCCCCCACCCTCAGCCCCCCACTTCTAGCATAGGAGAGGCCGGTTAGGGGATCAGCACCCCTGGGATCTGCTGCCAGCTCTGGGAGGGGAGTTTAGCGGTCAGAGCAGGACCCAGTTCTAGTCCCAGTTCTGGAAAGGGAGTTGGGTCTAGTGGTTAGAGCAGAGGGCTGGGAGTCAGGCCGCCCAGGCTGTATTTGTGGCTCTGCCATTCATCCACTGGAATCCTGGACCGGTTACTTCTCAAATCTGTGCCTCCGTTTCCCCATCTGATAAAATCATTAAGTACTCCTGGAGGAAGGGGGGTGGTGACACTCAAGAACACAGATGACCAAAAGCTGGGCAGGAGTTGCCCAGCGCAGCATCTCCAATTAAGTTAAGGGGAAGCCTCAACAGCTGGCATAAGGTAGTAACGCCCCAGTGGTTGACAGTGACAGACACAGGGTCCCCACAGGAGGGATGGGATGTCACTGCGCCCCAGCCCTGCACACATGGCAGGTGGAGGCCTGAACTTCTGCCAGCCTCTCCTCTCTGTTACACTCGTCCGAATCTAGGTCAGTCCCTAATGAGAATAATCTTCTGGGCAAAACAAACACAATCGGGAGCCCAACCTCTGATCTTACACCAGGGTAGGGCTAATCCTGGTGGAGGGCAGTGAAAACAACTCCACTCACACACACTTCAAGCATGCAGATGGCCCTGATCGGTTCCAGCTGGGTCCCGCCTATTGCCAAACTGACAGCCAATACTCACAGAGAGAAGGGGAAAAATCGTGGGGATTGGCTAACTCAGGGAACGGGATACAGGGCATTGCCCCTCTGAGGTCCCAGCTCCAATCCTGGCCCCAGGGTTGGCTCAGGGAGGCAGGGATGGATGGACAGGGGAGATGTTGGCTCTGATCCAGCCCCAAGGCAGGGGGAACGGCTGACTCAAGCAGGTGGGGCCTGGGACATGGGACCCTTCTCCACTAGGGGGCACTAGCTGTGATACAATCCCAAACCAAGGCAGGGTAGGACTGGCTGGCTCAGAGGTCCTCCCCCTAGGCCGCGACGGTTCCAATCTCGCTACAGAGCAGCCATGCTGATCCCCCACTCTCAGCCCCCCACTTCCAGCATAGGAGAGGCCGGTTAGGGGATCAGCACCCCTGGGATCTGCTGCCAGCTCTGGGAGGGGAGTTTAGCGGTCAGAGTAGCGGTAGTCATTTTCATCCAGTCTACCCTGCGTGAAGTGAATTGGTGGGTCTCAATCAAATTCAGAGCAGACAGGGGTCCGTCGTATACGAAATGGGGAGAGGTGGTCAGGGGCAAATGGCTTATGGAGACTGAACACCCTCATCTGCCTCTAAAAGAGCACTGGGCTCTGGCACATTGGCAGGGGCAACGCTCAGAGAGGCCAGCGCAATCCAGGGAGAGAAATCTCTTCCGTGGCTGCCCAGGGGAACCTGATAACTAAGCGCCTTCCACACCACCCGCTGTCTTTCTTCCTGAGGAGCCCAGAGACAGAGATACACCCTCAGCCCAGGACAGTGGGGAGAGAAGGGATCCAGCGGCAAAAGCATCTCCCAAGAGGCTGGTAGATCCTATCTTCTGACCAGTGTATGTGAGAGGCTGGAATCCCCCTCACGCACCCTTGGGACCTTGCCACAGAAGACCATATTACAACCTAACCAGGCACACATCTGGGTTTGGCAGGGAATTGTCTGGCTCTGTACTGGTGCATTCTGGAAAAATCTAGTCAGCTATCCCACGGTGCTTCAGCCCCGCATGGAGTGATGCATTCTTGGATGTGCTACAGAGTGCAGAGGAAGGAGAACCAGCCTACCTGGTTATACCAGTAGCATCGGGGTGTGAACTGGTCTACACACCCAAGATAGACAGGTGCCAGCCTATGCCAAGATTCCTGCAAGGGCTGCTAACCAAGGATCAGCCACATGGCATGCAGACAAAAGCCACTTCCAGAGCTGATTATGTCACTAACCAGTTACAGACAAGAGAAGAGATGCGGGTGAGTTTGCCATCAGCTCAGCCCCCCCAATCTCAGGAGACGGGGAAGGGCAGCTGCTATCTGGCCCTTAGTGATGATTGCTCTGTCTGATTACACAGTACTATCAGACATAATAAGCACCTATCACACTTTTCATCCCTTGATCTCAAAGCACTTTACCAAGGCAGGCACGTTGCACTACCATGCATAGTATGGAGGGGGAAACTGAGGCACAGAGATTCAGTGACTTGGCCAAGGTCACATAGGGAGACTGACAGGTTTAGGAACATATGCCAAACCCTGACTCCTGCCCCTCACACTAGCCACTAGACCCCACTCCCCTCCCAGAACCCAGGAGTCCTGACTCCCAGTCCCCACTGCTCTAACACACTAGCTTCTCTCACCCACGCCACCTCTGAAATGCAGCCATCTCTAGTTTAGAGAGCAGCACCATCACTGGGTTGGGGGCTGAGAACATCTCCAATTCTGGAGAATCCCAGCCTTGGGCTCTCCCACACACAACTCTACTGATACCCCTCAATCCTGATTGCAGCTCCCTGCTATCCCAGCCGTTGGCTGCCCTCCCCCCAGCTCTACCACAAAAAACGAGTTTCCACTAGAACTGCACATACGACCAGGAACTGCAGACTGGCCGTGTAGCTCACATCAACCCTGCTCTGCGTCCCCATCCATGTCAAGATCCAGTTCAGATTCATCCCCTCGAGTACAGCACCACCATGGATTTGTAGTACTGGAGAGGATAGCCCAGCGCTGGAATAGTGGGGTGGCTGAGAGTCAGGATTGAGAGGCCTCAGTAGAGCTGTGTGTGTGAGGGAGCCAGAGCTAGACCACCAGTGGGGGCGGGGAGGAGAGTACCAGCAGATCTAGTCTCTTTACTCCCTTCTGCTAGCATCCATCCCCTCCTTGCCCTTTCCCACAATTGCCCCACTGAGGACACAAGAACCTTCCCCTCTACAGTTCCCATCATCTGGGAGAGCCTCCCCCCCAACCCCCCCATCTCACTGCCTCCATTTATTATCCAACCTCGGCTGAAAGCGTCTCCCTTTTAAATAACAGATGGAGGGACATGAACTCACTCCAGCCTTTTGAGATAATAATTTAAGCTAATTGCCCTTGCTGTGGTCGTGATATGCTAAGTGTGTTTTGTATCTAGCTGCCAAAGTGTTCAGAGAGCACAAGAAATATCCCAGTCGAGAACTATCGAGTCCATTAGACTGAACATCGTAAAAGCGCCTGTGTGGTTAAGCCTGTGGGCTGGGACTCCAGAGACCTGAGTTCAATTCTCAGTTCTGCCACTGACTCTCGGAGCTTGGGCAAGGCCCTGCATCTTGCCAAGCCTCAGTTTCCCCAATAAGCCTCCTGAGTGCTCAAGCTCTGTGTATGTGCAGAACCCAGAACGATGGGCCCTCCAGGCACTACCCTACTAGAAATAAACCAACTTGTGTTTATGTAGGACCCATCATCCTAAAGGACAGAGCTGGCTCAGCAGCTACATCAGGCTCAGCAGCAAGAGAACCCAAAGCACTGTAACTGATACACAAAACATTTCACCCAGTGCTGAACTGCAGCCACCTCTGGGGTGTGGCATGGCAGCTGTTTAACAGCTCACAACACCACAAACAATAATTGTTAGTAGTAGTAATTTCTATTACCATAGTATCTAGGAGCCTCAGTCATGGATCAGGACCCCAGCGTGCTAGGGGCTGTACAAACTCAGAACAAAAATACAGGAAGTAGAAAAGAATCCTATAATTGGTTGAAACTGTGGAAAGGTTGGATTTTCAGGGAGGCACAAAAGAATCACCTGAATTACAAACAGTCTAGACCTGCCCCTTCTTTAAAATGAAATTCAACCAACTTGTTTTTCCTTCACAGGTTAACTTTATGCTGTCTGATCTGTCCACCTCCTTTTGCAAGACACCTTAGGTAGCTGCCTTGGTATGTCTACACTGCAATCGCAGGGTGCGATTGCAGCGCACGTAGACGTACTTGGGCTCACTTCAGTTTAGCTACACTCAGGTTCCAGAGCTGTAAAGCATCGGCAACACTGACTATACAAGCCTATCTGGAACCTGGGTAATCACTTGTGAGGTTAGCTCATGCTGCTGCAGCTAGATCACTCCGGGACCTGAACTACCTTAGATCAAGGCTTGCTCAATGGCTCAAGCCCTATGACTGCAGTGTGGACAAACCCTTACTAACATGCTGGGAACACTACTGCTCATGTCAGTGTCAACACTGAAGAAATGTGTTGATGTAAATAAAAACAGGTCCCCCAGTCCAAAACACACGGTATCAGGGCACAGCAACTTCATTTTCAGTTGCTCTGAGCACCTTCGGGCCCTGTTAAAGCTTGGGGTCCCAGAGCCAGATAGAGGGGGGACGCGGGGCAGGGATTGAGCACAGGATAGAGATGAGCCCAAGAGCAAAGGCAATATCTAGGTGCTGGCTATCGAGCACTGCACAGAAAAGTCCTGTCACTCTCTCGCTGAAGATGGGTTGCATTCAAGTTTGCATTCCAGAACAAACAAAAAAACACGTCTTGGCTTTTTTCTGGTATTGGGAAGAGATAGGAATGTGTATACCACAGTGTCCTATCAGCTGTAAAACACCCATCAGCCCCCAGCCTGTCTGCCAAAGATCATTGTCTCAGAACAGAGAACACCAAAAGGATGGTAAGCAGGACTAGTACCAGAGCTCTGGAGCCCACAACCACCACACATTACAAACACTCCAGCAGGGTCAAATTCAATCCAGCCCTATGTCGCTGAGTGGCTGGCTCACAGAATGGGATTACAGGGATTTTTTACTTCTAAGAGATCCCAGGTCGAAGAGGATTGGAAGGCTCAGGGAATGGGATATGGGGCCTTCTGAACTTGGGCAAGTCACTTCCCAGCATCCAACCCCCCTCTATCACCTCAATGGGACCATCACTAAGGGAACAGAAGCATCTGTTCCACTGTCACATGCCAGCCAGCACCAGATGCTCCAAAGGCAACACACAGACAACGTGATCCCAGGGCAGGAAGGAAGTTTGTTGGTAACCCCAGCTATTGATCATCTTATACCTTGAACCCCAGCAAGGACCATCACCGTTGTAGCCCTAGCCCAGAGACACTATATGTATTCACAGAAGTCCCAGCCTTTTAGCTTGCCAAGCTATAGGCCTCATACTGAACTACCTCAAAATCCTGCGCCAATGAGTTCCACCGGTTAACCATCCAATTTTGTTTCTTTACCTGCAACATGCATTCTCTTTTCCCCGGCACTTCATCTGTAGGATGGACTCAAGGCAGAAGGAAATCATCTTCCAGTGGGCAACAGAAACAAGAGGACAATAGAAAGAACAGCAGGAAAGCCTAGCTTCTCCACCAATTTTGACAGGCACGTCATAAATAAATCTCACCTGATTGGTGTCGGCTCAGTGTTGCTGGTGGACTCCTGGCCGCTGGTTCTCTCCCGGGGGAGGGGGGTCTCTGGGCTCCCCCCTCCCCCTTTCAGGACCTCACTCGAGGACTCAGTGCAGGAGGAACAGCAGGAAAGAGCCTCTCCACCTCCTGAATGGGCCACGCAGCTCCCCCTATCCCGGTTCAAAACTAATAAACACACGCCAAGCTTCCCCCACTGAAAGGAGCGGGCAAGTTCTGTACTGGTCTCTCCAATCCTTGAGATAACTCCCCGTCTCTCCTCAAGTGTCCTTCAAGACTCCTAGGAAATCAAGCCATTACAGCCCCTCGGGTCTCTGGGGAGGAGGGCGGCAGCATACACAAGAGTCTGGTTTTCACCGCTCCCGATCAGCGCTGCTGCAGATAGCCCACAGGTCGCGTCGCCTCATTGCTGTTATCGTCCGGCAGCTCTCTGCTCATCCGTGTCTCCTGGTGAGCTCTCACTCCCCAGGAACAAGTTGGCGCACCACCAGTTTCAGGGACAAACCAAAGCCCCGGCATCCCATCTCCTAAAGTCCCGCCAGATCCCAGCCAGTCTCATATCCGGGAGGTGGGTAAGGCGTGCCATCCTCGTCTCCTTTCAATTCCCCCTTGGCTCTGTGTAACAGACACACAGCTGTATTAGACACTGGCTTCCACCCCCGCTCTTTAGTATTAATGCCAACAGGATCAGTCTCCATACTGACTTTATTCCCCCACTCCTCAGGATGGGTAACAGAGGATGAGTACCACTGAGCCCTACTTCCCTAGTTCTGCCCCCTCACACAGAAACCTGCTTCTAAGGACAAGGTTAGTTTCCTGCTCTGTAATCCCAATGTTAACAGCATCTATCACACAGCCAGGGCCCTACAACCCTATTACAGTCAATCAACCTCCTCCTCTCCTGGAATATAGCCACCTATTATCCCACGCACACTCTGCTCCTATGGATAGCTCCATTTCCTCTCTTGTGGTATATCCACCCAAGAATGCCTCCCCAACTATGCTCCAATCATGTCTTCACAATATCTTCACTTCCACTCTTGTGATATGCTTGCCCAATATGCTCCTCCCCAAAGGTCCCCCACACACTGCTCCCATGGTATGCTGTCTCCACCTACCCTCCTGTACTATATCTAACCAATGCCCCCCCTCTCCTCCCATCCACCCAATATGCCGCTTGCCCACTGCTCCTGTGGGATTTCCATCTGGTCTCACCTCCTGTCCATGCCCCATGGTACATTCACTCTGCCCTGTCCACCCTGCAGAATCTTTTGCCTTACTCTGCTCCCAAAGGACGTTCACCCCAACAACCCCTCCAATCCCATGGGACAGTCACCCTAATACAGAGCTCCAGCCCGATGGTGCCTTCGCCCATTGGAAACCTCTCTCTTCCCTCCACATAGTAGTATATTTATTCATCCTTGAGTTCCCCGGTCCACCTGCACCTGGGGGACAGAGGCACAGCGGCCTCTCTTTTCCCTCCTCGGACAATCTCCTCAGATTACCCCTCTCCGCAGCTCCTAGACTCCTTTCCAGCTCTGCGCCCTCTGCCCAGGATGGGGGGGGGGGGAGGGGCAGCTCCTCCCCCCCACACCTGAAGAGATATGGGGCAGCTCCTTACTCCTCCCCGCCTGGAGATATGGGGGGCAGCTCCCTCCCCTCCTGAGGATATGGGGGGCAGCTTCTTGCTCCTTCCCGCCTGGAGATATGGGGGGCAACCCCTCCCCCCCTCCTGAGGATATGGGGGGCAGCTTCTTACTCCTTCCCGCCTGGAGATATGGGGGGCAGCTCCTTCCCCCCCCCCCCGAGGATATGGGGGGCAGCTCCTTACTCCTCCCCGCCTGGAGATATGGGGGGCAGCTCCCTCCCCTCCTGAGGATATGGGGGGCAGCTTCTTGCTCCTTCCCGCCTGGAGATATGGGGGGCAACCCCTCCCCCCCTCCTGAGGATATGGGGGGCAGCTTCTTACTCCTTCCCGCCTGGAGATATGGGGGGCAGCTCCTTCCCCCCCCCCCGAGGATATGGGGAGCAGCTCCTTACTCCTCCCCGCCTGGAGATATGGGGGGACGAGAGGCTGCTCCTGCCTCCCCCCCCCGCCCCTTCCCCACTGACCCAGAGCCGCCTCAGCAACAGCAGCATCAGCCACCAGGTTCCAGCCACTTCCGCCTGCCAGCGCCGGAAGCGAACCCATAGCAACCGCTCGGCCCGCCCCGCGTCGCCCCAGCCTAGCCCCGCCCCACGTTTTAGGCTGACCACGCCCCGTTCCTTCACCCTCCCTCCCCCCGCGCGGCCGGGAGTCAGGCCCCCTTTCGAATTTTCCTCGGGCCACGCCCCCAGTGAGAAACCCCCCATCCCCCTTTCTAACGGCTCATTGCGGCCCGCTGGAACCTCGACACGCCCACAGGCGGAACTCCGCCCCCTCCGCCCACCCCCACGAGCTCGACCCTGCGGCGCAGCAGGATCTGGGTTTCCTGCGGAGCAAACCATTCGGATCGCAAGCAGGGGGGAACGAGAACTCTGCTTCCATTGTGGTTAAAATTACCCCCAGGCTGAGGCTCCATCCTGTAACGACCCCCTTTCTCTCTATGGGATTCACCCCCCCACACACACACACACCCCTTTTTCAGAGGGATTTGACGTAACTATCAATGTCTCCCCCCACGTTAGAACGCGCCCAACTCCCCACCGAGAGAGGGGTCTGGAACAGTCCAATCCCACACGGGGGGGTGAATACTCCTACAGGAGGAGGGGAAGGATTCCACCTCCCCTCTTGCAGCGCGGTTACAACCCTTCCCCCGCCGTGCCTATCATGTTGGTGTGTCCGGGAGGGGGAAGCGCTGAGAGTTGGTTTCTTCCCTTCCGATTCCCCTATACTGGGGGCAGTGGTACAGCCCGAGGGAGGGGAGGTGAAGAGAACCTTTTCTGTTGGGCAGTGGGATCGGGAGGGAGAAACCAAACTAGGCCCTGGCGGGGGCGTGGGGTGAGTGTTGGAATGTACCATATAACCTCAGTGCGAACCTTAGGGACTGGATAATGGTTCCTCACCATGTCTCCTTCCCAGCTCCCATGGCCCCGAACCTACTTCCTGGCCCCGCCCCTGCCTCCTGGCCGTCTCTCCCTCTACCCCGCCTTGGCCGCGCCCTCTTGACCTCTCCCCCTGCTTCCTGGCCCCGCCCCATGCTTCTAGCTCCTCCCCGCTGGCTCCTCCCCCTGCTTCCAATCCCCTTAGCCCCGCCCCCATTATTCCCAAACCCCTGGATCGGCCGCAGATGCAGATGCTCCTGTCTCGACTGGAGTGTAATTCAGCCCCTGGCCTGAATCATCAGTGGGGAGCCAAATCAACCTCCCCCCACCTCCCAGTTATACACTGGGCTTGGAAGGATTCGGTTTTGATCAGTAAAAATGTCGATTTCACCATGCACACACACAGCCCCACAAAAAACATTTCCATATCAGTAATAATCAACATTAACAGCTGGGCAACCCAAGGAAAAGGCTGCTTGAGAATTTATTCCAGTTTGATGTTACGGATATTTCCATTGTATATTTAGACATGTGATGGGGATGATGTGTTTTAACACCAATAAAGCTTTAACTTTTTTGAATCTCAACGCCTATTAACTCGTTAATTATTGTCTGACCCCCTTGTGGCTGATCCTGCTTAATTCCCGCAACTGCAACAATTTAAATGGATCAAATTAAAAAATGCTTAAAAATAAACATCGAAACATGGAAAAAATAAAACTTGAATGCTGCCAAGTCTCCTTATACACCTGTTAAACTGAAGCGATATTGACAATCTCCCCAGCTGCCCCCTAGAGGCTCCACAAGCGCCTCATGTCGCTGTCTTACTCAGTCTGCCTGCCCATGTATGTTTTTATTTTATGGTCATCATTGTTTTATTACAGTCATTATTTTATTATCATTCATTGCTTTATAATTAATTACATACAAACAATTTTTTTTTTTTTTGCCTAGAGCCAGGGATCAACCCTGACTCCCATTCTCCCCTCTGCTCTGACTCACTAGACTCCATTCCCTTCCCAGAGCTCAGAACAGAAGCCAGGAGTCCAGACTCCCACTGGCTTCAAATTCCCTTCTTCTCCGTTCCCTTCTTGAGCAGCCCCTCTCTAACCACTGGACATTGCTGCCTCCCAGCTACATCTTGAATGGAGCCGCTGAGAATGGTGTACAGCCCCTTTCAACCCAAATGATCCTCAAGTCCTTTAACAAATAGTACAAGGTTACACATCAGCCAAATATCCTTTGCTAAGCTCTTTTTTGGGCAGGGACTTTATTCTCTCCGGAGCTGCTGTTTAAAGAAGATTATTCAGGCAAATATTAAAAGTCATCGCAAAAAGAAAGAGTCACAAATTCCCATGCTCTAAGATCCTGCTCCGCAAGCCTCAGAGATTAGTGGCCAGGGCTGTCCTTAGCCATACATGGTATACGCGGCTGCTTAGGACACCTGAAAATTTGAGGCACCACTGGGAGGGAGGGGGTACAGGGGTCTCTGTGCATAACTGTGACTGGGGCCGGGCGGTTTGGTATCCTTTCCTGCCTCATCCCACCCCTCAGGGCTGTGAGCCCAGGCTGCCGCAGCATCTACTAACTACGAAGCTCGGTGTGTGTCAGCAATGGGGGGGGGGTTTCCTTCTGGGGGTCCACGGGCAGGGGTGGTGTCTGTTCCCAGTCAGGCATAGGGGCACCAGTTTAATAATACTATGTAGGGCCCCATAAATCCTAAGGACAGCTCTGTTAGTGGCCATCCCTGACACAGAGCTGGTATCTGTAGACTCTTCCTACATCGATGGAAGGGGTTTTTCCATTGATGTCATTAATTCACCTCTCTGAGAGGCAGTAGCTAGGTTGACAGAAGAATTCTTCCTTCGACCTAGCTGTGTCTACACCGGGGTTAGGTTGAGCTAACTACGGTGCTCAGGGCAAAAACATTTTCACATCCCTGAGCAATGTAGCTAGGTCAATCTAATTTTTAGTATATAAGAACATAACAACGCCCATACTGGGTGAGACCAATGGTCCATCTAGCCCAGTATTTTGTCTTCTATCAGTGGCCAATGTCAGGTGCTCCAGAGGGAATGAACAGAACAGGGCAATCATCAAGTGATCCATTCCCTGTTGTCCATTCTCAGCTTCTGGCAGTCAGAGGCTAGGGACACTCAAAGCATGGTTGGGGTTGCATCCCTGGCCATCTTGGCTAATAGTGAGCAATGGACCTATCCTCCATGATAGACCAGGCCTTAATCTCATCGATTCCCTGGTCTCTGTCTTCCTGGAAAGGAAGCAGCTCTTTAATATCTATGCCCCCTTTCCCAAGACGCATTGCTGCCCACAGTACAACTCCAGAGTCCCTATGGGTTTTCCGCTTTAGCAGGAGAGACAGGAGGGGAGGTTGGACCCAGAATATGAAGATTTCATGGCAATTGAGAGTGGGCGGAAGCTGAAGATGGACAGCTCAGAGATGGTGCTCATATGGGTAACTGTGATAGACAGCCTCTGTCAGGTCAATTACCAGCTGGAGGCGTGAAGGTTTCTAGCCTTGATGCATGCTAAGAATTGCGCAAGTCACTTGAATCAGCAAACACACTGGTTTTGATTTACACAAGAGAAAAGGGGGGGAAAATTGTTCATTGGGAAGTTTAACCTCCTCCCCCCACTCATTCACCCCATAGGGTAATGATTTGGCCTAATCACTTCTTCCCAAGACTAGGAGAATTTCTTGCAGCATAAAATGGAGGGGAGAACCCCAAATCTGCAGCCATTTCATATGAACATCCAACGGCTGAGAGAAAAGGGACAACATTTGAGAAGGTGCGAGATCTCTGAGAATGAATGAGTAAAGGGGTCAAATCTGAGGAGAAAGTTGATCAGAGTGGGGTTAACATCCTCTTTTTCTTCATCCACCATGTGGGACGAGAACTCAAGCCAGCTGGTTCCCTCCAAAAGCAGATGTTGCTGCAATTTAAAATGGGAGGGGGGAAAAAGACCCCAAAGTGAGAGAGTTTCTTTCCCTATATTCAGCAATTAAAGAGAAAAATGGCCAGATCCGGGGGGATTTTAAATCAATATTTCATAAACTAGCGGGAATGGTGCCTGACTTGAGGAGTCCCAAAATGGAGGGAAATTTCTATTGATATTCAATAAAGAGAAAGTCTGAGGAGATTTTAGATCACTATCTGGTAATTAGAGAGAAAAGAGGCAAAATCTGAGGGGAAAGTTGATTCTAATGAGTTTAACACCTTCATTAACCCCATCCACAATTTGGAGCAATGATCGGCGCCAGCTGTTTCCCTCCCAATGCCAAAGTAGCTGTGGTTTAACCTGAGAAGGGGGAAGAAGCCCCTAAACTATCCATATCAGAGAATTAAATAGAAAAGGGGGAACATTGGTGGGTTTTTTTAGATCAATATCCAATAAGAGATAATCTGAGGTATTTTATATTGGGGGGGCAGGGGTGTGGTCTGTACTGCCTGGATCTGGTGCAGAGAGATGACTCTCAGATGCCCACATCACTCCATCTCCTCCATGCAGGGCCAGCTTTGTTCATGGATGGAGCCAAGGAAGGACATAGTGAGGTGCCCAACACCGTCCACCAGGCCTTGACGTGCTCTTCTGCCTTCTGGGGCTCATGGTGAGTGACCTCTGGTTTCCCAATCCCAGTGTGGACATGAACAGAGAGATTGAAATGCAGACCTCCTAGATTGGAAAGGCTCCATAGCCCATTGCCTGGTCCCCTGACCTGAGGCTGGATCGGAGCTGCTGCCCCATAGAGAACCAAGCCAGCCAGTCCCAACTCATTTCTCTGGCTCATGTCCTCTTAATCCAGAATAGCCTCCCCAGCACCCTCCTTAGAGCCCTGTGCACATCCTTGTTCCTCAGCGTGTAGATCAGCGAGTTCAGCATGGGGGCGATGATGCCCTAGAAGAGGGAGACCATCTTGCCCATGTCCTGGGAGTAGCTGGACGGAGGCTGTAGATACATGAAAATGGCCATGCCGTAGAAGAGCGACACCACAACTGGGTGGGAGGTGCAGGTGTTGAAGGCCTTGAGCCTGCCCTGGGCCAAGCAAATCCTCAGCACGGCAGCGACAATGTAGTCGTAGGAGACCATGATGAGGCCCAGCGGCAACAGCAGGAAGATCACACTGACAGCAAAAGCCTCGGCCTCGTTGGCAGAGGTGTCGACACAGGCCAGCTTGAACAGGGCCAGCAACTCTCAGAAGAAGTGGTCCACCCGGTTCTGCCCACACCGGGGCAGCCGCATGGTCAGGATGACCTGCAGCAAGGAGTTGCCGAAGCCGCTCAACCAGATGGTGGCCGCCATTTGCAGGCAGAGTCGGCAGCTCATGATAATTGTGTAGCGCAGCGGCTGGCAGATGGCGACGTAGCGGTCGTAGGCCATGACGGCCAGCAGAAGGCACTCGGTGCAGCCCAGCGAGAGGAAGACGTAGAGCTGGGCCACACAGCCAGCCCAGGAGATGGACTTGTGGGTGCAGCGGAAGTTCACCATCATCTGAGGAATGGTGTTAGTGGTGTAGCAAAGGTCCAGGAAAGAGAGGTTGCTGAGGAAGAAATACATAGGGGTATGGAGAATGGGTTCCAGCCACAAGACCACAATGATGGCCAGGTTCCCCAGCAAGTTCAGGATGTACAAGACCAGAAAGACCATGAAAAGCAGCATCTCCAGGCGTGGTTGGTCAGAGACCCCCAAAAGGATGAACTCCCACTGGGAGCTCCCATTCCCTCTTTCCTCCTGCAGGGAGAAGGGACAAAGATAAGGATGAAAGGAGCCCCATTTACACATTCAAGGGTAGCCCCATTTGCTCTGAATGAACCATGCCCATTTGTGACTTTGTCAAAGAAAATCTGGGCCAGTTGGGGGGCAGGTAGGATCCTTCTGCCAGGGAATGGCTTTGTCGCAGAAAAGTGGTTCTGTGGCACTTAGTGACAAAGGAGGATCCATATATCAGGGAATTAAAGTGACCTAGAAAACTGGATCTGTTGCAGTTGGTGGGAGCAATAGGATGTGATAGATAAATAGATGCTTAGATTATAAGGTCTTGGGACAGAGGCTGTTTTGTTTTGTTCCTTTTATTCCGTATTTGTATAGATCCTGGTTGCGACTGGGGCTCCTAACTATGATCCCAAATTTGCACTGCTAACTGCCCCTCTTATGGGTCAAAGAATGGGGCATGTTTAGAATAGAGAAGAGAAAGTTGAAGGGGGACCTGGTAACAGTCTTCAAATATGTGAAAATTTGTCGTAAAGAGGATGGTGATCAATTGTTGTAAAGAGGTTGTAAAGAGGATGGTGATGAACTGTTCTCCATGTCCATTAGGTCGGAAATGCATTTACTAGACAAGTCTGGGTAAATCAGTTTCTTAAACACAAAGGAGTCTAGCCAGGTGTCATCAAAGTTGATGGGCAATCACTTACCAAGTGGCTAGTCTTTGGCAAGGAAGGGGGGCAGTAACAAACCCATCTGCATTGAAGCAAACAACAGCATGGCATCTCCTTCACCATTAGACTCCTTGTCTCTGTACTTGCAGCAGGAATGAACTTTATCTAGGCAGAACCCTCAATAAAACACATATCAAAGGGTGACTGGACTATAAAAGTGAGGGGTAGAAACACCCCAAGGTATCACTCCCTATCCATCTCTCTCTCTTTCCCCTAAGAAGACAAAAGAAACAGCGTTTGGACTTTGGGAGCAGATCCTGGTCTGAGAATTGGCTCAGCAATGTTACTGGGAACATGTGGAAGGGATTTCACCTTGAGCCAAGTCTAGTTTGTTAATTTTAGTACTAGGAAGTGTTTTACCTTTACTTCTCCTGTAACCATTTCTTAGTTGAATGTTTTATGCTTTTACTCACTTGAAACCTAACTCTTTGTAGTTAAATAAACATGTTTTATTCCATCATACAAACTGCATGGAAACTGAATTGTGTGGGTAACTCCATTTAAAGTAGCAAACTGTTGGATATTGATCTCCTTAGAGAGGCAACGGACCTACAATATCTGAACTGTCCAGGAGGGGACCGGGCAGTGCAGAACCCAGGTCTTGGGCGGGAATTTGGAACTGGGAGTTTGTTGCAGTCACCCTGCAAGTGGTAACCATGGCTGCAGGAAGCCAGAGTGTGGCTGGTGTTTGCGGACAGGCTGCTGGGGTCAGAGTTGCTGGACCATGGCTGTGGCTATACACGGACACTCAGGGTGTGACCCGCATGCTGGCAGGCTGCTTGTGAGCAACCCACATTGGAAGCTACAACAACAAAATATTGTGAGGCAGCCAAGGTAGCAGGGCAGGGGTGACCCAACCTCTCATTAGTCTGGATTGCACCCCGGAGTGCCATACTGTCCTGGGAGGTTTTTAAGAAGAGGTTGGGCAAATACTGGTCAAGTATGGTTAGGTAATCTTATTCCTGCCTCAGTGTGGGGGTATGGCCCAGATGACCTCTGGAGGTACCCTCTAGACCTACATGTCTAGGAGTCTAGGATTCTACTGCCACTTTAACTTGAATCTATTATGTTTATGTACTTCTCTGTGCAACGGACTGGGCCACAATCTAAACACTGAGGGTGAGAATCAAATAACCCCAATACCACTAATAATGTTGTAGACCCTGATCCTATGAGCAGTTAGAGCTGGGGTTTACAAAGCAGCTTTAAGGAATGATGCACCCAAATCCCACTGATTTTCAGGGGGATTATGGGCTCATATAGGGCTAAATATGCAGATAGGCACCAAGTGGGATTTTCTGAAAAGATTTTCTAACTCCCATTGGTGCCAATAGGAGTTAGGCACCTAGCCCCCATCTGCATCTGAGGGCATCTAAATCCCTTTGTAAATGTGGCCCATGCTTTCTACTTGCCCTAATCTCCTTTACCCAAACCACTTACAGTGGGGTTGCCTGTGGGCTTAAGTTAAGCACGTGCATAGATCTTTGCAGGATCAGGGCCCCTCACGGGACAACAGGTTTACATGGCATTTTACAAACCCCGTCCTTCAGACACTCACCCAGGTGATTAACGACTCACCTGTGCAAAGTTATCCCTGCATGTTTGTGGGTTGGGGGCCCTGGATAAGATTTCAACCCTAACCAAATCTACCAATCAATGGCACTTGTCTGCTCTGCAGAACCACAGTATCTGAGCACCTAACAATCTCTTATGGGTTTATCCTCACATCACCCCTGGGACGCAGGGAAGTTTTATCAGACCCATTGCACAGAGCTAACAAATCTAACCATCCCACATGCTCCCCAGCTCTTGGACCCTCCCCAGGAATAAGCATGAACTAGAGGTGGAGAAAAACCCGGACTCACCTCCATTCACCTCCGGCTCTGCTCTGCCCAGGTGCCTCTTGCACAGGCAGCTCCAGGCGGCTCAGATGCTCCGATGCCAGGACAGAGTCTGGAGTCCCTGCTCCCCTGTGCTGAGCCCCCCAGTCCCTGGGATGAGGCCGCCCCGAGCTGTGGAGCTGAATGTCAAAGGATGCTCTGGGGTCAGGGAGAGCAGCTAAGTTTGTCCCCTGCCGTGGGGCAGCACCATCTGCATCTGGCTCTGGAAGCCCAGAGGCTGCAAGTGTTGCCCCCCCCCCACACACACACACACATTCCTGGGGCCCTGGGGTGGGTCTCAAAAGGAGGGGAATGTGGCAAACTGGATGCTCAGAGCCAGTGTTGCATGGTCACAGAGTAGCTCCCCCCCGATCCATGGAACCAAGTCTGCTTGGTGTGTGAGTGAAGTACCAGTGGGCAGGTTGCCCCAGGCTGGGAGAGATATCCTGAGCCTCTCTCAGCTGGCAGGGTCTCCTAGAAGCCCGGAGACCACAGTGAAGGAATGAAAGAAATCCCAGAGATGGGGAGGAGAGAGAGAGATGGATAGAAGGAAAGGAAAGGAGAGAGAGTGTGGATGGACTGATGGATGCCAGACGAGCACGGACGGGAAAAGAGAGGGAGAGTCCAAGAGAGGAGAGGATGGAGGAGAGAGAGAGAGAGGGAGCGAGAGGTGAATTGTTAGGACAGAACGAAAGGCAGAGAGAAGGATGGATAAAAGGAGCAATACAGAGACAGATAGAAGAGCAGAGAGATCTGCAGAGAGATGGATGGAGGAGAGGTAGATGGATAGAAGGATAGAGAGGGAGAGAAAGAGAGACAGACTGGCAGAAGGATAGCGAGTTGGGGAGAGACACCCAGAGAGCTGGATTGAGCTGGAGAAGTACAGTGGATGGCTGGAAGGAGGTAGGATCCCCAGCCTGTGTCCCTGCTCCCTGACCTACCCCAGCCCTGGGGTCTCTCTCTGGGCTCATGCGCACAGTCTCACACTATGCCCGAGCTGCCCCAGCTCCAAAGCACAGCTGAGAAGGGCCCTGTGTCTCTGTGATTGTGGGAGGCTCCTCCTTGTGTAGCTCACGATTGCTGTCGCTGACTGCATATGGCCATGGGTGGAGGAGAGGGAGCAGGTAGGGCCCTTATGGACGTTGGAGCCAGGAAGAGGGCGGGGGCTGTGACTCCCTGAAGCCTCCCAAAGGGCTGGGACTTGGCTGGTGAGGTTTGCAATGCCCCAGGGACTCCGTGCACCAAATTGGCCAGGAGACTCCTCCAGCAATGCCGTCTAGGGGAGAGTCGCCTGGGGAGGAGTAACCCCAGCCCCTGAGCACTGCACCAGGATTGGGGCCACAACCCCTGCTCTAGTCACAGCCCCATCTATACCGAGGGCTCCCCTAGACCCCAGGTCTCATCTCCCAGCCCTCAGACCCATCGCTGGCATTGTGACCCCGGCCCAAACCCTGCGGTGCGCTGAGCCATGGAGCAGGGATTGTCCCTTCCCATGGGGTGAGTTGAGCTGAGACAGTTCTCAGAGCGAGTCAGCGCTGAGAGCAGGACGCTGGGGTTAGTGCACGGCAGCGACGTCTGGAAGTTACAGCTTCGACCCCCAGGACGCCTGGGTTCTCTTCCCACCTCTGGGAGGGGTGTGGGTTAGAGCAGGGAGCTGGGAGGCAGGACTCCTGGATTCTCTTCAGCTATCGATTCCGAGCAATACTCGGTGACTTAATATCAGGCACAGAAATGGGTGGGTGGGGTCAAGGCACCCCCAGGCATCCAGAATTCCCTTTGCTAACATGTATGGGAACCTGGAGGACCATTTAGGGGTGTGCGAAAGCTACCAGCCCCCTGCCACCAAGTGGGAGAAGAATGTGTGTGGAGAGCCTGGGGAAAGTGAGAATAGGCTGAAACTCAGCTAAGGGCTGTTTGGGGTGGAGTCCAGGCAGGCCTGGATTAAAGATTTTGAGGGCTCTGTGCACCGCGGAATTTGGGGGTCCCCCCACCTTCTATAAACTAGACAGCAAAAGGCCCCCACTCCACACAGACCCCTGGATATCCCTCCCATCCCACCCCCCCGACATACCCCTCCTACCCCACACATATCCCAGCAGCCCTGATATACACCCAGCTCACTGCAGCCCCCAACACCTCAGTCCCCCTGGGCGCAGTCTGCAAAATCCCAGCCCCCCACCCCTTCCCCCCAATATCCCCATTTCTCCCAACTCACCCCTCCTCCCAGCATTCCCCACTCACCCACAACCCTTCCCCCGCACCTCCCTAACTCACCCCAAAACTCACCCTCAGCACCTCATCCCCACCACCGGGCCCCTCCTGGCCACTCACTGGCACACCCCCTGGCTCGGCAGTCTGCTCCCATCCCAAATGAAGGCAGCTTCTCCCGACCCTGGCCACCCAACTCCACTCCGCTCCCTCCCACCACCCTGCCCTCACTCGCACGATCCCGCGCCAAACCCTCCATTCTGACAGAGGTGATGTGGGGTGGTTGGACGGGCCAAATCTGAGTGAGTGATGTTGCGACCTGGTGCATGGAGTTGCAGGGGGGCCCATGCAAGTGCACCTAGTTCACATTGGCTAGTCCAATAAGCATTTCCTTCTGCAAGGCAGCATGGTGTAGTGGTTTGCCCACTGGACTGGGCCCCTCGGTTCCATTCCTACTTCCAGCACTGACTTTGGGCAAGCCTTGTCTGCCCGCTGAGCCTCAGTTTCCCCATGTGTGCAAGGGAGAGCAGAATATTTGCATATTCCTTCATCAGGTGCTCTCTGACAGGGAGTGGAGAGGAAATCTGATCTATTATTGTGGGGAGGGGTTTGTGAGCCTGTGAATTTGGGTGGAGGGTGGAGGGAGTGGACCTACAGGGCTAGAAGGGCCAATGGCCTCATACATTGCAGAGGAATGGGCAACAGGGGATGGATCACTTGATGATTACCTGTTCTGTTCATTCCCTCTGGGGCACCTGGCATTGGCCACTGTCAGAAGACAGGACACTGGGCTAGACAGACCTTTGGTCTGACCCAGTAGGGCCGTTCTTATATTCTTAAGACTGCTCAATGACTATGGTAAATTTCTGCCTAATTTGGCAACAGTATCGACATCTTTACATAAACCATTACAAGCAAAAAAAAAACAACCCCAAAATGGAAATGGACTAAAGACTGAGTTTGCATCGGACGGAAATTGCGGATCTCATCTGAAGTTCTTACGCACTTTGACGCCTCGTTACTGCTGTAATTGGCTTGCGATGCTTCACAGTAGAGGGTGGGTACAGTTCTTTCCCGCCTCTTTTTCCAGGTGGCTGGGAGAAACCCATTGCCTTGGCTCCTGAGAAGAACGACACACAAACAGAGCGAGGAGCTCCCGGTGTTATCTGCAGGATTCCGAAGTGCCATACCTGTCTATGCAGTAGCTATTTTACCTTGCTGACTGTGACCGGATGGCTGGATGGGCCACACTGAGGATGCCATGCTCAGGGCAGACTGCAAGAAATAGGGCAGACCCTTGCCAAAAAATGTTGGTTTATTCTATAATTAGCCAGTAACAAAAGAGCTTCCGTAGTACCACACTGGCTAACAAGAAGCCAGCTTAGTCCCCTTAAGAAATTTCAGCCCTTGGCTCCCATCTAGACAAACAGGTCTAATAGAGTGAGAGGTTACTGAAAACCTGATTTACCGTATGGGAAGCTCACCAATCCCAAAGGCCCAGACACTTATCCCCAGGTCAATATGAGTCTCAGATCTTACCCAAATACCATGCAGCCAGCTAATCCTTAATAAGAGGATGCAGATCAAATAAGCTGAAGTATATTTTGTGGCTTAGGAAGGGCACGTGCCAATGGCAGGGAAATCTGTCTGTCTGCCTGCAGGTCTGTCACAGGGTAGCTGGCCCCAGCAATGAAGCAGACCCTGCTCCCCTGGGCCGGTGCTCTCAGTTTGGCCAATTAAGAGTTCAGGGCAGCTCATGAGGGGTGGAGAGGATCACGGAGGATATGAGAGAAGAGAGACCCAGTGAGATAGAGACTTAAAGGCTAAAAGGAGGAGATCAGCCAGAGGCGTTTGTCGGCTGACCTCCCCAAGGGCTGGATACAGCGGGTGCCAGGTGAGCAGCAGAGGAGATCCCCCACTGACATCTCCAGGGCCTGAGAGCTGGAACCCAGGGAACAGAGCGAGGGCCAAGGGCGTGAAACGCCCAGAAGAGAGGCTGTGGAAAAGTAGGGGTGATATAGACCATGGTTGGGGTAGTTTGTACAGACTATTTACATTATGATTTGTAATAAATGGTGTGACACCCTGGCACCCGCATATTCACCACTGTCATGTATTTAGGATGTGCTTTGTACAAAGGATGCCTTGTGAGGTGTCATTCTAAAAGTCCTGATCTGCTAGACAGTAATATCTTGTTGGATGATGTGTGCTGTCGTTGCGTGTGAAGTGATGAAGTTTGGCGATGTGTGTGTTACTGAAACCTGACGTGAGGTTGAAAACACCCACAAGAAGCCTTTCAGGTACAACAGTCAAAAGGCCAAACAATGTGAATGGCTTATTGAGGAAACGCACACAAGCACGAGGATGACCCCAGGAACTGTGGACAACAGAAACCTCTCCGAGCTAGCACTACACAACAGGAACTGTTTGTCCCAGGTCACAGCAAAAGAGCTTTCCAGCAAGTGGGAAGAAGAAATAAAAGGGGGAAATGACATCATGAGGGGACCTCACTCCCCCTACAACAACACGCCTGGAAACACCTGAGGAACAAAGACTGGACTGTGGGAAGTGATGATCTCAAGCTAAAGGGATTTCTAGCCTGTGTATGAAAACCTGGGAAACCCAAGCTGCAAAGCCAAGGCAGCTTGTGCCTTAAGAATGTGCCAGTCTTTTTATCACTCAGGGGGAGAATTTGCTAATTCATATCCTACCTATCTAGTGTGTTAAGCTCAGTTTGCGGTTTTGTTTATTTACTAGGTAATCTGCTTTGATCTGTTTACCATCACTTAGAATCACTTAAAATCTATCTTTTGTCATTAATAAACTTATTTTATGTTTTAATCCAAACCAGTGTGTGTTTGACTAAGGTGTCTGGGGAAAATCTTGGCCTGGTTACCACAAGTGTGTATGGACCTCTTCACATTGAGAGAGAAGCAGACCAGGTATTAAACCCATGTACTGGCCAGATTTGACCAGGCAGGATGGTACTGCTCTGGGGTCTTAGGTGGGAGGCTGGTGGTTAGAGAGTCTACCTATAATGGCAGCTGGGTGTGTCCCCACCCGTGTGAACGCTGGTGAAAGTGCAAGCTTGGAGGGTTTTCAAACTTGTCATAGCAGCACAGTCTGAGAGGGAGCCCAGGCTAGTGGGTCAGAGGGCTCAGTGGTACCCCATTTCCAGGTGGCACCCTGTGGGTAAACCCATCACAGATGGGTCCCCAGGAGGGGTATGATTTCATCAACAGAGCCTGGTATAGAGTCCGTATGTTACCTGAGAAGGGAAACTGAGGTAAGAGTGCTTGTCACGCTGGGACCTGCTGCCAGATAGTGCTTTGGGTGGAGTCCCTTTATCTCTCTATCTATCACACCCGTCGGTGTGATTCCAAGCACTGTATGTATCTGAAATCCTCATTCAGTCCCTTCTCTTCACAATGCCACATTTAAAACTTTTATTTTGCATCCATACAAATAAATTATCCCATCCACACATATAAAATTTGGAAGGGAGGAGAGGGGGAGAAATCTAAAGAGAGACAGACCATGGCTAGAAAGACAAAGTCAGTGATGGTTGTCAGATGGCTGCACAACTCAACTGTTCTTTGAAACTGTTCTTGTTTTTAGCAAGAAAAAGAAAGAAACAGTCATAATAACAAAGCCCTCATCAGCACATTGGATGGCAGTCGGTTCATAAATGCACTGGATCTCTGGCAAGTGTTTCTGCAAAGTCACAGCAAGCTGGGGAGCAGCTGGAGTTTTCAAACACAGACTCATGAATCTCACAAAACTGGGTGACTGAGCAACAAAATGGCAGATGAAATTCACTGTTGATAAATGCAAAGTAATGCACACTGGAAAACATAATCCCACCTATACATATAAAATGATGAAGTCTGTTCACCCCCTCTTTTACCACTCAAGAAAGAGATCTTGGAGTCATTGTGGAGAGTTCTCTGAAAACATCCATTCAGTGTGCAATAGCAGTCAAAAAAGCAAACTGAATATTGGGAATCATTAGGAAAGGGATAGATAATAAGACAGAAAATATCATGTTGCCTCTATATAAATCCATGGTACGTCCACATCTTGAATACTGTGTGCAGATGTGTCGCCCCATCTCAAAAAAGATATATTGGAATCGGAAAAGGTTCAGAAACGGGCAACAAAAATGATTAGGGGTCTGGAACAGCTTCCGTATGAGGAGAGATTAGTAAAACTGGGACTTTTCAGCTTGGAAATGAGATGACTAAAGGGGGATGTGATAGAGGTCTATAAAATCATGACACGTGTGGAGAAAGTAAATAAGGAAGTGTTGTTACCTCCTTCTCATAACACAAGAACTAGGGGTCACCCAATGAAATTAATAGGCAGCAGGTTTAAAACAAACAAAAGGAAAAAAACGTTATTCACCTTCTCGTAACTCTTGTTCTTGTCCATTCCAATCAGGTGTGTGTGCGTGTGTGCATGGCAGCCGGAAGTTTTTCCTCCTAGCAATATCCGTCGGGTCGGTGTGGGCGCCCCCTGGAGTGGTGCCTTCCTGGCGCTCAATATAGGGCCCTACTGAACCGCCTCAGTTCCTTCTTGCTGGCTACTCCGACAGAGGGATAGGTGGGTGGGTATTGGAGAACAAGACTTAAGAGAAGGTGAGTAACCATTTTTTCTTCTTCAAGTGATTGTTCATGTCCATTCCAATCAGGGGACTCACAAGCCTACGTTATGGAGGCAGGGTGGGAGCTGTCCACTGACTGGAGAACTGCTTGTCCAAAGGCAGCATCGTCTCTGGCCTGCTGGGTAATTGTGTAGAGCATAGTGAAAGTGTGCATGGAGGACCATGTCGCTGCTCTGCAGATTTCCTGAGTTGGGACTTGCACCAGGAATGCTGCTGAAGAAGTTTGTGCCCTAGTGGAGTACTCTGCGAGTGGAGAGGCGAGCACCTCTGCCAGGTGATAGCATTCATGGATGCAGGATGTGATCCATGAGGAAATTAGTTGGGAGATTGAAAGACCCTTCATCCTGTCTGCCACGGCCACAAACAGTTGAATGGACTTTCGGAACGGCTTTGTTCTCTCAATGTAGAAGGCTAGCGCTCTGTGGACATCCAATGAGTGCAACCTCTGCTCTCCGCCGCTCGAGTGCGGCTTAGGATAGAACAGTGGGAGGAAGATGTCCTGGTTGATGTGAAAATGGGAGACAACCTTCGGGAGGAAAGACGGGTGGGGCCTGAGCTGAACCTTGTCCTTTATAGAACACGGTGTACCGGGGCACTGATGTCAGGGCTTTGAGCTCTGACACCCTCCTGGCTGAGGTTATCGCTACCAGAAATGCCACCTTGTATGACAGGTAGAGCGGGGAACACGTCGCCAGTGGTTCAAAGGGCAGACCCATCAATTTGGAAAGGATCAGATTGCAGTCCCAGGTCAGGGTTGGTTGCTGGATGTGCAGATATAGCTTGTCGAGACCCTTCAGGAAACGGCTGACCATAGGGTTGGCAAACACCGACCGGCCCTCTGAGCCTGGATAGAAGGCAGAGATGGTGGCCAAGTTAACCCTTATTGACGACATGGACAGCCCCTGCTGCTTGAGATGGAGAAGTCAGTCCAGTATAAGTGGTATAGAGGTGAGCGTCGGGGATGAGTGATGCTGCACCAACCAGATTGAGAATCTCTTCCACTTGGCCAGGTAGGTCGCTCTGGTGGAGGGTTTCCTACTGCCAAGGAGGGCTTATCTAAACAGGTCCAAGCAGGAGAGCTCTGTGGGGTTCAGCCATGGAGCTTCCACGCCGTGAGGTGCAACAACTCAAGGCTCGGGTGCTGGAGACGGCTGTGATCCTGAGTTATTAAGCCCGGAAGGAGCGGCAAGGTAACTGGGGCTTCCACGGACATTTCCAGGAGAGATGTGTACCACTGTTGGCGGGACCAGGCTGGAGCTATCAATATCACTGAAGACTCCATATCTTGAGGAGGACCTGTACTGGGAGGTGCCGAGGGTCCACACCGAGGGCTCAGGGACCGATGAGGTTGCTGACCCTGTTCTGATGCTGGGGAGCGGTGCTCCGGGGATGGAGACTGCCAGGCCATCATTGCAGGCTTTCCTCTTGGCGGTGCCCGGGGAGCGACTTGTGCAAGCGACCTCTCCCGTCTAGGCAGGGAGAACAGTGCCGTGAGCTGGAGCGGGTCCCATGCTGCCTCAAATGCCTCCAGGGTCGATGAGAGGTGTAGGTGCTGGCTCAGCCTCGGTGAGCAAGAAGGGTCCAGACTTGACCGCCCTTCCTTGGGGGCAGGAGTTGACACGACCATCTCTGGCAGTGGGGCCGAAGTAGCGTGCCCAACTCGAGTCTCACAACGGCTGGCTCCTTGGGTCTAGCCGGGGGGAAACGACCCTTCTCTGGCCTCCTCTTCTTCTGCGGCATCGGCGACTGAGACCGGTGCCTACCTGCAGCCGGTGAGCCACGAGTGGAGCCATGATGGTGCTGAGAGACCTTGCCTTTACTCGGCACTGATCCCCATGCCGACAGTGCCGGGGCACTGCGTACCGAGGAGGAGGTACTCAGCGCCAGGTCCGCTGACCCAGGGTCAGACTGGGGCTGGAATGCCACTTCCATTAGTAGGGTCTTCAGGAGCTGATCTCTATCGTTCAGTGTCCTGGGATGAAACCCCCTGCAGATCCTACAGCGACCCCTTTGATGGCTCTTCCCCAAAGACTTCAAACACGAAGCGTGAGGATCGCTTCTGGGCAGGCACTTGCCACAGACCTCACAGGCTTTGAAGACAGGAGACCACGGCATGCCCCAGCGCTGGGATACCGCAGGAGGAGAAACTCCTCCAAAGGAAACTTAAGAACTAAGTAAAGTACCTACTAACCTACTTAACGCTAACTGCATCTGATGAAGTGGATTCTAGCCCACGAAAGCTTATGCCCAAATAAATTGGTTAGGCTCTAAGGTGCCACAAGGACTACTCAAAACTAATGAGAACTATATACAGACTGCCAAAGGGGAAGTTCCAGCTAACTGTCACTGGCGGTAAGAAGGAACTGAGGGGGTGGTCGGTGGGTAGGGCCCTATATTAAGCACCATGATGGTGCCACTCCAGGGGGCGCCCGGACTGACTTAATAGACACTGCTAGGGGAAAAATCTTCCGGCTGCCATGCGCACAAGCACATACATCTGATCGGAATTTACATGAACAAGCATGCGAAGAAGAAGTATTTCTTCACACAACGCACAGTCAACCTGTGGAACTCCTTGCCAGGGGATGTTGTGAAGGCCAAGACTATAACAGTGTTTAAAAAAAGAACTAAATAAGTTCATGGAGGATAGGTCCATCAATGGCTATTAGCCAGGACGGGCAGGAATGGTGTCCCTAGCCTCTGTTTGCCAGATGCTGGGAATGAGCGACAGGGGATGGATCACTTGATAATTCCTTGTTCCTTTCATTCTCACTGGGGCACCTGGCATGGAAGACAGGATACTGGGCTAGATGGACCTTTGGTGTGACCCAGTATGGCCGTTCTTATGTACGGAGGTTCCCCAGTCAATCCCCTGTGCGTTGGCCAAGGTGGTGTCCATTACATGACAGCATAGAGCTTTGCCCAAGAGGCTTCTGGGGGAGGAGAGGGATGAGAGGACATGCCCCCGCTAAACCTCGTTCTGTCTGCGGTAGGTTCCTCCACCTGGGCAGGATGTTCGCCAGAGTCACCACCCCCTCCCGGCAGGACCCACGTGCTCCTCCTCTCCAGCCGGCACCAGGGCTCCCCCTTCGCTGGCCAGCTCTTCAGCCAGCACCCCAACGTCTTCCACCCGATGGAGCCGGCCAAGCATGTCTGGCACCGCCTGCCCGGAGGCAGCCTGGAGATGCTGCAGGGGCCCGTCTGGGACCTGCTCTGTGCCCTCTTCCGGTGTGAGATGGCCGCGCTGCAGGACTTTGCAGGCCCGCCAGGCCCAGATCTTCATGTGGCCCACGAGTCAGGCCCTCTGCTCCCCACCCACCTGCGAGGCCTTCCGGCGTGGGGACATTGTGAGGCCGGCGGAATGCCAGGTCCACTGCGATGCCAGCCCCTTCGGGAAGGTGGCAGAGGCCTGCATCACCTACAGCCACGTGGCGCTGAAGGTCATCAGGTTCTTCCAGCTGGAAGCGCTCTACCCGTCCTTGGCCGACCCAGCCCTCAACCTCAGCATCACCCACCTGGTGCGGGACCCCCAGACCATCTACACCTCCCACCAGCTCATCTCGCTGCACCCGGACAACTTGCTCACCAGCTGTCCCACAACGCGACGCCCAACGCCCGGCTGGCCATGCGCAAAGTCTGCCACAGCCAAGCCAGCATGTACGTGGCCGCCTTGTACCACCCACCTCCTGCCCTGTGTGGATGCTACCTCCTGACTCGCTATGAAGACCTGGTCTGGGATCTGCTGGGCCAGGTGGCCGAGCGGTACCGCTACGCCAGCTTGGCCTCCTCCCCCCAGCTCAAGGCCTGGGTGCCAAACATCACCCACTGGTCCGGGCCTCTGAACCCCGAGGTCCTCCCAGTGTGGAGGGATGCCAGCAAGGTCTCGCAGGCCTGGAGGCACCAGCTTACCTTCCACCAGGTGCAGGAAGTGCAGGAGATCTGCAAGCCAGCCATGGAGGTCTTTGAGTACTGGCTGGTCAGCTCGGAGGAGGAGCAGAGGGACCTCACGAAGGACCTGGTGCTTCCAAGAGAAGAGATTGAGGCTCAGACAACGGGCTGGGGTGTCTTCTCTGATCTGCACTGAGGATTCAGCGCAATGGGTTGGACGCTTGGATAAGGAGGAGCTGCCTCCCTGAGCGGAGAACCTGCCAGGCAACGAGTCGGACACTTGTCCCGTGATTTTCCCACAAACCAGGGAGTGGATGGCAGTGGCAAAGCTGCACTGGAATCCCCACTGATCAGTCAGGAAATGCAATCCCAGCTATACACGCTTCTGGGGAGCCAGGAATAGAACCCCTGTCCTGCAGCACTAAACACACAGGACCAACTGACCTATAGAAGAGCTGTCCTGCTGCTAGATCCTTTAGCCTCCCTGCAGAGACAGCTAGTCAATGGGGCGGGGAGCCAGGACTTCTGGGTTCTATCCCAGCTTTAGGGGGTGGGAGTGGGGTCTAATGAGTTAGAGCAGCATATTCGTCCTGGATGCTAAACCTGGCCCTGCCACAGAGTTGCTGTCTGACCTTGGGCAAGTCACTTAACCACTCTGCACCTCAGTCTCCCCATCTGTCCTAGACATTCACACATCATGGCTTGTGCGGGCTGAGGTTCCTGCTCCCACCAGGGGCTCCCTCTATTCCCTCCCACAAGTTCCCTGTGTGTACCCCTCTCCCTCTGTTTCAGCGACTCCCTGCAACTCACACCAGGGGCTCTGTCTCCCCTGTTACCCCCTCCCTACATTTCAGGTCATAGGCGCCGACTCCATGGGTGCTCCAGGGCTGGAGCACCCATGGGGAAAAATTAGTGGGTGCTCTGCACCCACCGGCAGCCAAGCTCCGCAACCCACCTCTTCCCCTGAGCGCGCCATGTCCCCAATCCTCCGCCTACCTCCCAGTGCTTCCCGCCTTGCCACCGCCAAACAGCTGTTTGGCAGTGTGCTTGGAGGGAGGGGGAGGAGCGGGAACATGGCACACTCAGGGGAGGAGGCGGGGAAGAGGCAGGGCCGGGGCGAGGATTTGGGGAAGGAGTCGGAATAGGGGCAGAAGGGGGCGGAGTTGGGGCGGGCACTTTGGGGAAGGGGTTGGAATTGGGGCGGTGCAGGGGTGGAGTCAGGGGAAGAGGCGGGTCGAGCAGCCACTGGCGGGAGCAGAAGTCAGCGCCTATGTTTCAGGTTCCCCCATTCTCTCCGTAACCCTGGGGCTCTGCACACCCCTGTTCTGCACTGCCTGCCATTCCCCCCTCCCCATGGCTCTGTGTGCCCCACTTCCACCACCGTTATTATTTCTGTTCTTTCTCTCTGGGAGACAATTAATTCAGGGGCTCCGCATGGCCAAGCTGGGAAGCATTAGCGGGTGTCACAAACCTGTTCTTTGATCTCCAGACAACCGGAGAGGTGCTTGAAGCTGTGGCTATGCTAAGCAGACGACAGGGACTCCGTGACTCCCCCGTTTCCCCCCTTCTGATTTTCCAAATTTCCCCTAAACGAATTGGCTTCAGCCCAGCGATGCCCAGAACATCCCCGAATGTCTAGGGGTCGACTGGGAGCCGTGTTCAGAAAGGACAGGGACAGAGAAATGCCATCAGGTGAAGCTCAGCCAGCAAACGGAGATTATGATATAGCGCATGAGGGGTGGCATCCATTGATTTCGATGGAAGTTAAGAGCCGTAACGTCTTTGAGGAGCCGCGTCCAGGTCTCGGGGTCACCAGGCCAATGGGATGCTGGATTTCCTGACTCTCCGCCCATTGTGGCCTGTGATAAAACTTCCCTTTATGCTCTAATGCTGCCAGGCTGAAAAGGCACCACTGACTTTGCCCTGCCATCCTCGAACCCTGAGTGCCGAAGTTAATAAATGTGTCCCCATCTAGATTTCATTCACGGGGCTCTCTGCATTGCCTGCAATGCAGCTAGCTAGGCCAGATGGCTAGGTAAGGGACTAGATCAGCCCAGTGGAATAGGAGGGACTGAGCAGAGAGATAGGTCCCAGCATTAGGATCTGGACAGATATGAGGGTATGTCTACATGCCAAGTAGAAACCCACCGCAGCCAGTCTCAGAACCCGAGGCCACACGTTTCCACAGGTATTTTTAGTCCGAGCCCAAGTGTGTAGACCTGAGCTCTGAAACTCAGATGTACTCTTAGATGTTTGACACTTTGGGTCAGATCCGAAAGATATTTAGGCGCCCAACTCCCATGGGAGTCACATCTGCCTCAGATTGACCAGCCACCTGAGATGAAAAAAAGCTGGTCTGCCCCTGTACCACTATGGTCTCTCTTCTTCTCCTGTGTCTGTCTGTTTTGTTAAAGGCAGGAAAGGGAATCCCCAGTCACAGCCATCAGCTGAACTCAAACCCTTTCTTCCACCCTACCAAGGTTTATTTGACAAAAGAAGAGAATTTAATCAATAGCCTCTCTGAAAAAGGCCCAGGGAAAAGTTTGGGTTACGTTAATTTCGCCTCACCAGCCAATGGCAGATTCAAACTGACCTATGTCTTGAGTTGAAATTCTTTTCCCTCTGGTGTGTCTGACTCAATACATTTCCAACCTTGGCATGAATTTTCCAGTGCTTTGCCCATGGGATTGAGCCGGCTGAGGTCTCCGTCCTCAAACCATGTTTGACTGCTTAGAGTTGTACAACTGGCAGGGTCATGCTAACACCTGTGAGTCTCTGGGTCCCCTTATTCCACTGAAATCAACACAAAGACTCTCCTGCTGCACATGGGGTTCACTCATGTTTGGCTCCGTTTGGACACACTTAGATTCCCTTCTGAATCTAGAACAGGAAACTTTTTAATGGCCCCACCAGGGGGCTCATCAGAGGCTGCATCACAAACAGTACCCTTGAGTTAATAGCAACCAGAGCCCCAATGCCTGGATCCTCCAGCTGGAAGCAGGAGACGAGACACTAACGAGGCCCAGCGCAACACATCCCGAAGCCTAATGAGGAGCCCTGGAATGTGATGTCTCGGGGCACTGAGTCTAAAAGGGACAATTGGCACTGAGCCATGTCCAAACTTTCCTGTGTCACAGGCAGGGGCTGAATCTCTCAGCATCAACCATTGGCCAGCCGGACAAGTGTCCCACACCCTTCTGCAGCAGGTTATTGTGCAGTTACTCCAGAGCCCCCATACCCTTCTGCACCAGCTCATTATCCAGTTTCTTCTGACCCCAATACCCTTTTGCACCAGGTCAATCTCAGTTATTCCACTACCCCACACCCTTCCGCACCAGGCCATTCTACAGTTACTCCATTACCCCATGCCCTTCTGCACCAGATCATTGTCCAGTTACTCAAGTGCCCCAAACCTTTCTGAACCAGGTCACTGTCCTGTTATTCCAGTACCTCATACACTCCTGTGCCCAGGTCATTGTCCAGTTACTCCAGTACCCCACACCCCTGTGCACCAGGTCATTGTCCAGTTATTCTAGTACCCCACACCCCTGTGCACCAGGTCATTGATGAAATGATGAAAGGTCTGGAAAACATGACCTGTGAGGGAAGATTGAAAAAAACTGGGTTTGTTTAGTCTGGAAAAGAACAGACAGAGAGGGGAAATGAAAACAGTTTTCAAGTACATAAAAGTTTGTTACGAGGAGGAGGGAGAAGAATTGTTCTTCTAAACTTCTGAGGACAGGACAAGAAGCAATGGGCTTAAATTGCAGCAAGGGAGGTTTAGGCTGGACATTAGGAAAAACGTCCTAACTGTCAGGGTGGTTAAGCAGTGGAATAAATTGCCCAGGGAGGTTGTGGAATCTCCATCACTGGATATTTTTAAGAGCGGGTTAGACAAACACTGGTCAGGGATGGTCTTGATAATTAGTCCTGCCATGAGTGCAGGGGAATGGACTAGATGACCTCTCGAGGTCCCTTCCAGTCCTATGATTCTACGATTTGACAGATGGGAAACTGAGGCACATGCCCCAGTTGGACTCCACTCTACCCAGCACTCATCCCCCACCCCAGCCCAGGGATGGGCTGTGGGCAAGCAGCGAGACAGATGGGGCTGGGTGCCGGGACGGCATGGCCAATGCGCTGCAGCCATTCCCTGCTTCCCAGCAGGCCTATGAAAAACCCAGCTCCCCCAGGAACAGCCCTCAGCCTGTCTCCCGACGCTCCAGTGCATCTCATTCTCCTATCGCATCAGATCCTCTGCCCCAATCCTGCAACGATGTAACCACAAACGGACGCACCTCGGCCCCATGGAAGGGTCAGCTCAACAGGCCAGAACCTGGGAGCTCCTAACCTAGAGGCCCTAGATATGGGTCCCCACTACGATCGAGGCTCACAGACAGCGGGGAGGCAGCTTGTGACCCCCGTAGCCAGTCACCACGGAGCTCGGGGCAAGTTGAGATCCAGCGATGGTCACAATATCAGCAGCGCTGCAGCTTCACCCTGGCCACCCCCTGCTACCCCTGCTCTGCACCCGCTCCCACCTCCAGCCCAGGCCCCGGCTCCCCTCCATTCGTAGCCACCTGGGGAAAATCCTTATCCCAGCAGCTGCTGTAGAGAAAAGGCACAGGAGGACTCAGGCCCCCGGGAATCGAGGGATCACAAAGGCGGTTTTGCTCCCTTAACCTGCTCCCAAATGCAGGAACAGTCCCAGAGAATCAGGGCTGCTATAGATATGTTGGCCTGACAGCGATTGAACAAAAGATCGGTTCACCATTAGGAATCTATTAGCTCCATTAATGAGCTATTCATAGGGTGACCAGATAGCAACTGTGAAAACACGGGAGAAGGGGTGGGGGGTAATAGGCTCCTATATAAGAAAAAGTCCCAAAAAACGGGACTGTCCGTATAAAAACAGGACATCTGGTCACCCCAGCTATTCTGATATAAGTAGCAGCAAGCGCTGGCTAATGGTGCAGGTTAATTAACAGATCATCAATCAATCTTTCAATAGGAACACAGTCCCCGGAAACCCTTTGCAAGCAATGAGGGCTCAAGCCGGAAGCAGCCTCTCTCTATGAAATCCACCTCCCTTTCCTTCTTAGTGACCACAAACCCTCCCGCTCCACGGTCCCAAGGCTCTAACCTAGCTTAGGGCTTTAGATGGATGCCCATCACCCTAGCATCTGGGCGAAAAGAATTCTGCCACCGAACCACCAACCCTACTGTTCTCACCCAGTTGGTTGAGGCCCGGATCCTGCAGAGACTTAACACGCGGCTCAACTGTCCCCCATCAAACTCATGTGCCTAAAGTTAAGCGCATGTTTAAGTCTCTGCAGGATCAGGGCCATAGCTCTTTGGGACGAGGGATGCTGCTGATCCAATCGCGATGAAGCACAGTGTAAAGAATATCAGAGGGCGTCTCGCCCCTTTCCCTGAACCAACCGGCGCTGGCCACTGCCCAGAGACAAGCTATTGGGCTAGGTGGCCCCCTGGGCTGATCCAGCCTGGGGATTCCTAATATATGGGCCCTGTAAACATGTCTTATACTGATCATCGCTCCCCGCCTGGCAGTGTAGGGGCTCAAGATTTTCAGCAGCAGATTCCTCCACCTAAGAGGTAACGCAGTCCAGTTGTCCGAGGAAGAAGGCAAGGAGTCAGGACTCCTGGGTTCTATTCCTCGCTCTGGGAGCAGAGTGGTGTCTAGTGGTTAGAGCAGGGGGGGCTGGGAGTCAGGACTCCTGGGTTCTATCCCAGCTCTGGGAAGCCAGAGCAGATTAGGGGAGGCGAACGGGAGGGGCTGGGAGTCAGGACTCCTGGGTTCTACTTTTCCCCTCCAGGGCTTTGCTTTCTGGGCTGGCCCCAGATGAGGGGCCGGAGAACGGGACATGGAGCCTCGCACCTCTTCTCGTGCTGGATTAACTGCAGCGGCTTCAACCTCGGCTTGAGCCGGGCTAGCAGCCAGGGCTGGAAATAGCAGCTGGTGCCTGGGTCCGCACTGAGAGGCGCTAGGAAACCTGGGAGCCACCGGCTCGGCTGGCAGGGGGCTGAGGGTCGGGAGTGAGGGGCACCGGGAGAGCGGGGGAGGGGGATGGGCTGGCAGGGGGCTGCGGGTCGGGAGTGAGGGGCACCGGGAGAGCGGGGGGGGGGGGCTAGGCTGGCAGGGGGCTGCGGGTCGGGAGTGAGGGGCACCGGGAGAGCGGGGGGGGGCTAGGCTGGCGGGGGGCTGCGGGTCGGGAGTGAGGGGCACCGGGAGAGCGGGGGGGGGGCTGGGCTGGCGGGGGACTGCGGGTCGGGAGTGAGGGGCACCGGGAGAGCGGGGGGGGGGCTAGGCTGGCGGGGGGCTGCGGGTCGGGAGTGAGGGGCACCGGGAGAGCGGGGGGGGGCTGGGCTGGCGGGGGGCTGCGGGTCGGGAGTGAGGGGCACCGGGAGAGCGGGGGGGGGGATGGGCTGGCGGGGGGTTGCGGGTCGGGAGTGAGGGGCACCGGGAGAGCGGGGGGGGATGGGCTGGGCTGGCGGGGGGCTGCGGGTCGGGAGTGAGGGGCACCGGGAGAGCGGGGGGGGGGGCTGGCGGGGGGCTGCGGGTCGGGAGTGAGGGGCACCGGGAGAACGGGGGGGGGATGGGCTGGCGGGGGGCTGCGGGTCGGGAGTGAGGGGCACCGGGAGAACGGGGGGGGATGGGCTGGCGGGGGGCTGCGGGTCGGGAGTGAGGGGCACCGGGACAGCGGGGGGGGGGATGGGCTCGCGGGGGCTGCGGGTCGGGAGTGAGGGGCACCGGGACAGCGGGGGGGGGATGGGCTCGCGGGGGCTGCAGGTCGGGAGTGAGGGGCACCGGGAGAGCGGGGGGGATGGGCTGGGCTGGCGGGGGGCTGCGGGTCGGGAGTGAGGGGCACCGGGAGAGCGGGGGGGGGCTGGTGGGGGGCTGCGGGTCGGGAGTGAGGGGCACCGGGGGCGGGGCAGGGGCTGGGCTGGCGACACTCTGCCTCCCGCTTCCCCTCTACTCCTCTGGAGGACTAGAAGACGCTCTATCCCCGGCCGGGCCGCAGTTGTCTGCTCCGAACGCTCGCACACGTGGGGGGCCGGGGCGGAGGGGGAGCCGCGCAGCTGTGGGGTGAGGGGGGCACAAGGAGACGTGATTAAGGGACAGGAATCAGCCCTTTTGAAGGAGGCACCGGGGGTGGGGGATGCTGGGCGGGGGGGGGGGAATAATCAGGGGTGGAAGATTTATTGAGGAGTCCCCTGGAGGGCTGAGGGGGCACGGATGGGGTGGGGGGGCAGGG
Source organism: Eretmochelys imbricata (assembly GCF_965152235.1). Lineage (NCBI taxonomy): Eukaryota > Metazoa > Chordata > Testudines > Cheloniidae > Eretmochelys > Eretmochelys imbricata. Next base: position 51,538,805 of record NC_135585.1, read on the forward strand.
TTGGGGTGAGGTGAGAGGGGCTGGGTGGGAGGAGGGTTGCGGGTGTGGTTATGGGAGGCACCGGGGCACCGGGGGGCGGGGGTAGGAGTTATGGGTCCTGGGGGTTGTAAATTGATGGAAGTAAACACGCCCCCCACCCGTCCGGGTGCCGGAGGGGCTTGGGGGCCTGGCTGAGGCCTGTGGTAGCTCAGAGCAGCGCTGGTCAGGGTGCCGCTGGCCACCCAGCTAGTCCGGTGGCTTTTCTCGCAGGCAGCCATGGAGCTGGGCACCTCCTGCTTCCAGTCGGACCTGGACTTCTGCCCGGAGTGTGGGACCATCCTGCCCCTGCCAGGCTTCCAGGACAAGGTGACGTGCGTGCGCTGCTCCTTCTCCATTGACGTACGAGGTGAGGGCGGCAGCATCACACCCCACACTGGCATTTATCTAGGGGGGCTGGATTCCCCTCTGTCCACTAGTGAAATCCCTCGGGGAAAGGACGGGAGTGGGGGGCAGTGGGTTAGAGCAGGGCAGGCTGGAAGTCAGGACTCCTGGGCTCTGTCCCCAGCTCTGGGAGAGGAGTGGGGTCCAGTGCTGGCCCTCTGAGAGACAAGTCTCTGAAGTGCATTAGTTCCTCTGTCTGATGCTCACATCCCTCGATAACGCTCTTCCTCTCCCTGCACAGATTTCGAAGGGAAGGTGGTCCAGTCGTGTGTCGAGTTCAACCGGCCGGGCTCTGTGGCTCTGATGATCATGGACGACGGGCAGGAGGTCAAGGGACCCATGGTGAGTGGGGATTTCTGTGGGTGGGCGGGAAGGAAAAGACACGTCAAGAGTCTCCTAACATCCTGCAGCAGGAAGTCCCACTGGTACATTATCACCTGGCCTTGACGTATTTCCCTTTTATCCCAGTGGAGGAGTTTTTTGTGGGAGTGGGAGGGAATCTTCATTCCATGGATTTGACTCTGCCTTGGTGATCCTTTCAGATCGATAGGAAGTGCCCCCAGTGTGGTCACGAGGGCATGGTCTATCACACCCGGCAGATGAGATCAGCGGACGAAGGACAGACTGTCTTCTACACCTGTGGCCAGTGCAAGTAAGGTGCCGTCCCTTCCCTACTGCCCACGTGAGAGGGGAAAGACGGGAAAGTTATTGCCCACAGGGGAAGAGACCCGTCCCCAGGTGACCTAGATCTCAGCTGTATTTCCTCGTCAGCTAAACTGATCCAGGTTGTTCCCTTAAAATGAGACCTCACGGTTAGCCCAACCCCCCCAGAAAACCAAAGGGAACAGCCAGAAAAATAATAGTTAACTGTGGTTTCTTGTTGTACAAGGTGTACACAATGTGCTCCCAAGCATTTCAGCTAGTCATATTTATGGGATGATTTTATACGTTACAAAACTCTTCACTAAAATCCAACCCACCCGTTTGTCCCAGTTCCTTTTGTTCTGTACCTTTCCTTATCTTTGTTGTGGATACTGGCATTCCAGGTACCGGTCCGTGAAGGGGCCTCCCTGGCTTGCACACTAGGCGTGTATCTTGATTTTTCCTATCTGCTGATGCTGAACGCTAGGTGGTGTTACTGCAGGGTATTGTGGGATGTAGCTTAGATTTTTCCCAGAGTGCTGTTCACTCACGCTAAGCCAGGCCTTCGTATAATGCAGTGCACGCTCACCTAACATCTGTGCGTTGGCTGACGTCGGACTGGGTGCGTACGGGGCAACCGAGATTTACTGATTAAAAAACAAAGTGGCCGAAGAACTTGGATGGAGGCTTCTTGTGTGGTCAAGAAGTGCAGAGGGAAATGCAAGAACTCCCCCACACAGCCCTGCCTAGCTGAATCCCACCTCTGTGCAGGGTTCTTCTCCCTGTCCCAGCTAAGGCTTCCCTCTGGCAGACACGCCCTTCACGCTCCAACCTTCCTAGCTGGCTGCTGCTCCCTGCAGCCTTTCCACCCCTGGGAGCTTGGGGGAGTCTTTGGACTTGTCTACACTTGAAACGCCTACGCTGCGGGAGGGGTTCTCCCATCGGCACAGGGAATCCACCTCCCCGAGAGGCGGTAGCTAGTTGAAGTGAAGAATTCGTCCATCGCTGAAGCGCTGTCTACGCTGGGACTTAGGTCGGCTTAACCATGCTGCTCGGGGGATATTTTTCACATCTCTGGGCGATGTAGCTGAGTAGATCTAATTTTCCAGCGTGGGGCAGTTCGTGTATTTCTGCTGCCCACCTTTGAGTCTCTCCTGGCTTCCTTCCTGGAGTGGCCCTTATTAGCCACATGCCCTGCCTTTCGTGTGACGTAACTCATCAACCAAAGTGGAGAAAAGGAATAAAGTGGGTCGGGATGGGGCTGGCATCCTCTATCTTCTCTTAAATGGAACCACCGGTCATGCCCAAAGAGCAGCTTATGGGGGATCTCCATCCCCAGAGGGATTAGGGATACTGGAGGGGAGGAAAGCTTTCCCACAGCAGGTGTGTGGTCTCCCTGTGACTTTAGCAGCATCCTGCAGCAGGCAGTTCCACAGATCAAAAAAGAAATAAAAAAGTAAAAGCTTCTGCAAAGGATTGATGCTTGGCTTTTGTTGTGCACAGGTTCCAGGAGAAGGAAGACTCATGAATGGAGCAGCACGGGGGCAGGGGGCCATGGACAAGAGAAGACTAGGTGTAACACCCACCCCTCCTTTACCCAGAACAACTTGCCTCACCTCCTAACAAGATCCTTTTCTTGGCTCAGGCCCGGGTCGACCTATGGGCTGACAGCCACCACCACTCAGCGTTCACTGCACTGGTGTCTGCAGCACAATGAAGCAAAGGAGGGGCATGAACACAACCCCGGCCCTGTGGAGGTGACTCCCAAGGGTGTAACCATTGGGGATACCCCATCCCCCTTCCACACCCCCTAGAGGAACCCCAAGTCATGAGCCCCAGGGGATGTAGATCCATTTATGGAGAACTCAAGACTATTTAAGGCTGCTCTGGCAGTTCCGATGCCGGACCCCAGCTGCTGCGTTCTCCGGGGAGAGCCTGTTGGTGTATTGTGCTTTGGGGGGGACGACAAGGGGGGTTTTCTCCCCTCTTTCAGGATCATGGGCTCTGGAGGACAGACCAGCTGGGGAGTCCTGGGTGCATATTTCCAGCCAAGGCAACAACCCCCTCCTCCTAGGAGAAGTAAATAAAACCCTATTTTGTACATGAACCCTGCGTGTGTCACTCTCCTCTTCGGTCTAGAATCACAGATATAGGGGCCCCGTTGTGCCGGGCGCTGCCCAGACACACAGGGAGAGACAGTCCCTGCCCCAGCTGAGATCAGGGCCCCGTTGTGCCGGGTGCTGCCCAGACTCACAGGGAGAGACAGTCCCTGCCCCAAATAGCAGCCAATTGGGGTGGGGGGGGCACAGAAAAGTAAAAGGACTTGCCTAAGGTCCCACATAGAGTCAGGGGCAGAGGCGTGAATTGAACCCAGGTGTCCTGAGTTCCCTGTTAAAACATTGACTGCACCTTCCTGCTTCCCCCAATGCCGCCCCCTGTCCCTGCTACTGTCTCTGGTGCTGAGGCTGGCAGAGCCTGGCCCTTCAGGACTGGCCCCCCACTCAGTCCTTCCTCCCGCCACCCCCTCCATTCAGGACTGTCTAGAAAGGGCTGGAGACAGTGGTGGGCAACAGCTGCCTCTCCCGCCCATGTGCTGGCTGTGGGCACCCGTTCCCCCCACGCTGCTCCACATCAGAGATCCTCAGGGATTCCCCCCCAGCCCTGCCCCATTCACACTCCCTCACATGGCTCCCCGCTTTCCCCTCCACACCCCTTGCCCCCACTTTTCCCCTCAGCCCCCCATGGCCTTCCCCTCCCGTATCCCCTCTTCACTTAACTCCCCCTCCCACAGCTCCCCATTTTCCATCTCCCTGTTCCCACTGAAACCCCCCATCCCCCCAAATATCCTCTTCTCCCTCCTCAGCCCCCCCTTTTGCCCCACACAGGCCTTGTTCCACCTCACAGCTGCTAAGTGCACCCCTCTCCTCCCATGTGCCCCTCTCCTGAATCTCTCCTCCTTCTGCCCCCTCCCCAGCCTTTCCCCACATGATCGCGCCTCTCAGCCCATGGTCTTCCACTGCATCAGACCCCCCCCTTTTCCCTCCCCGTGACTGCCCCAGAGCCTCCCTTCCCCACATAGTCCTACTTAGCCCTGCCTCCTGTATCGCCCCCTCTGAGCCTGCCCACTTCCCCCTTTTCCTCCCGCAAGACCCCCAACTGTATGCCCCTCCCCTTATGTCCACCACTCAGTCCTCCCCTCACAGTCCCGCTCTCTCTATGATCCGTCTGTGTTCCCCCTACTGTATCTCTCATACTGCCCCCTCATGAATTCCTCCTTTCCCTATGGCTGCCCCACTGAGCCCCCCCATGGCCTCTCAAGCCCTGCCCCCAGCTGTATTTACACTTCCCCCATGCCCCTCAGTCACTGTCCTCTCACAACTCCTATAGAGCCCCATCCTTTTCGCTCTCTCCACTGTCTCTCTTTTCCCCCTAGCTTCCCCCATGGCTGCCCCACTCGGTTCCTCCCCCCCAGCTGTATCCTCTTGCCCCCCCCCCAAGCTTGGTGCCCCCTCACTAAGCCCCCCTTTCCCCAAGTGCCCCCTCACAGAGGCCTGGCCCCATTGAGTCCCTCTTCCCTTTTTGATCCGCCATGGCCTCCCCACTCAGTACCTGCCCCCCAACTGCATCCCCCTTCCTCCTGTGCCCATCTCAGTCTTTCCCCCCCCACTGAGCCCCCCCTTTCCGCATATGTCCCCCCCACTCAGCCCTGGTCCCTCCATTGGGCCCACAGTCTCACTGACCCCCCCAGTATCCCTCTTCCCCCCCCATGTGCTCCCAATGGTTCCACTGAGCCCCCCACTTCCCCTATGCCACCCACATGTGCCCCTATAGTGCCACTGACCCCCGCAGGGTGCTTCCCTTCCCCTATACTGCACAGACCCACTGAGCCCCCCACTGCATTCCCCTCTGCCCCCACGTGTCCCCCATAGTCCCACTGAGCCCCCCGCTGCATCCCCCTTCCCCTGTGCCCCCACGTATCCCCCATAATCCCACTGAGCCCCCCGCTGCATCCTCTTTCCCCATACCCCGCGCATGTGCCCCCCCATAGTCCTACTGACACCCCCCCCCCACCACTGACCCATCACGTGACAGCTCAGGCTGCCGCCCCAGGGGACCTCACACCAGCCCCTCCCTGCCTTGGACATGACTCAGGCTAGAATTCTCTCCCGCCCCCTTTTTCTGGCCGCGCATGCGCGCCGCGCCCCCGTACGGCGGAAGCGCGGCGTGGAGAATTCCCTTCCAGAGCCAGAGGAGCGGGGCGGGGGACAGTGTTCCGGGAACTCGCACCCGGAAGCGGGAAGTAGCGGGCCGCTGGCCGGAAGTGGCGCGCGGCTGGGGGTGGGAGCCCGGCGGTCGCTCGCCGCGGGCTGCTGGGAGAGCCGGGGGCAGCCGCAGCAGCAGCCGGCGGGAGCGAGGCAGGGGCGGTGCGCGGCGCAGACTCTTCCCCCCGGCAACCGGGGCCGCGGCGGGCGGGGGCCGGGCAGCGCCATGGCGGAGGCGACGGCGACGGCGACGGCGACAGCGGCGGCCGGTGGGGGGGCCGCTAGCACCACCGTCACCGAGACCGTGACCGTCGAGCCGGTGAGCGGGGCCGGGATCGGGGCCCGGGGGGCGGGGGTCAATATAAAATCCCCGGATTTGGGGGGGCTACAATAATTGGGGGGCGGGCAGTCAATGAAAGATCCCAGGATTGGGGGGGCGGGGGGGGCTGGTTAATGAAAGACCCCAGGATTTAGGGAGGGGGGCGGGGGGGGGCTGGTTAATGAAAGACCCCAGGATTTAGGGAGGGGGGCGGGGGGGGGCTGGTTAATGAAAGACCCCAGGATTTAGGGAGGGGGGCGGGGGGGCTGGTTAATGAAAGATCCCAGGTTTTTGGGAGGGGGGGCGGGGGGGGCTGGTTAATGAAAGATCCCAGGATTTGGGGTTGCAAATTTTGCAGAAGTTAATATAAAATCCCAGGAGTTTGGGGCAGGTTTATAAAAAAAAATTGGGGTGGGGGATGTAAAATCCCAGGGATTGGGGTGTTTGTATATATTTGGGGGCCGGTTAATATAAAACCCCAGAGATTTGATGGGGGGCAATATAAAATACTGGAGTTTGGAAGGGTTTATAACATGGGGGAAGGGTAAATATAAAATCTCAGGGATTTGAGGCTTTTGTAAATTTGTGTTTTTAAAAAATGTAAAATCCCCGGATTTGGGGTTTGTTTGGGTTTTTGGTTTTTTTTTGGTAATTTTAGGGTTATGAAATCTCAGGGATTTGGGGGGTTGTAAATTTTGGGGAGGATTTAATAAATAATCCCAAGTATTTGGGGGTTTTATAAATATTTTTGGAAAGCTTAACATAAAAAACTGAAGGTTTTGTAAAGGGGGGGAATAACACAAAAACCACAGGAATTTTTTTTTTTTTAATAATAATAAAGTAAAATCCTGAAGGCTTGAAAAGTGGGGGTTGCCTGTCCATTTGTTTTAATTTTGGGGAGTGGGGTGATTGTAAAATCACAGTAATTTGAGAGATTAAACATTTGTGGGGCTAATAGAAAATCATGGGGATTTAGGGGTTCTATAAATTTGGGGGGGTTAACACACAATCACCAGGCTGTGTGCGTTTTATTTACATTTGGGGGTGCTTAGTATAAAATCATGGGGATGAGTGGCTTTTTTTTTTTTTTTAGTTTTGGGGATTTCATATAAAATCACACGGATATGGGGGTTTATTTTGGAGGTTAAAATCATGGGAAATTGGGTGTTTTAATTTGACGGTTTTTTAAAAGATCGAATCAGAGGGATGTGGGTTTTTTTATATTTTATTTTGGGGGGTTAAATATTAAATCACAAGAACGTGGGGAGACTTAATATAAAATCATGGGCATTTGGGCTTGGAGACTTTGCAAGTCTGTGGGATCACAGGGTGGGGGGACCATGGAGGGAAAATGAGGTTTTGAGGGGAACGACGCATTTTCGTGTGGCTTGGATTTTCACCATTAAAATCAAATCCGGTTTTGATTAAGCAGCCCCCTGGTTCTCTCTTTTAGATGCCAGGTGTTAACTAGCAGTGGGGAGCATTAGTTAAAAAATTCATTCAGAGGCCCCCAAACTGGCCCCCTGTCCCCACCCGCATGTGCCCCCGCTGGGCCCTTCTGTGAGCTCTGTACCCATCGTGGGCGCCACGGTATTGGTTGTCACAGCGACCATGATGCCAGGGAAGCCACGGTAACTGCAGGGTGTGGGAGTCACAGCAACGGTTGCTGTGAAAGGGGGGTTGGCGGTTGCCACGGCAACCATCCCAGCGACAAGAGGGCGTGGTACCCAGGGTGACACGGCCATCGTTATGGCGACTGCAGGAAGTGGGAGTGGGGCAACCATCCTAGTAGGAATGGGGCGTGGTACCCATGGTGACGCTCGTGGTGGCCGTCACAGCGATGACTGTGACGAGGGACACAGGGAACATGTCTGTCCTGGCAGCCACGGAACATGGTAACCCTGGTGACCGCCACAGCTGGAACAGGGCACGGTAGCCATGGAAACAGCAGGGCGTGGGAGCCACGGTGCCCCCAAGGCGGTGGTGGAAGGGACACGCTGTGGAGCCGGGCAGCAGCCGGAGGCATTGTGAGAGGGTTTGCCTGAGTGTCATAGAAGAGCGCCCCCTACTGTGCCCCTGTCCCGCTCCCTGCAGCACAGCGCCCCCTAGTGCCGCACTGGGGCCAGCTCCGCCTGCCAGGGGAGAGCGCCCCCTTACTGAGCTCCCCACCCCGTTCTCTGGAGCATAGCGCCCCCGGCTGTCCCAGGTCTCGCCGTACTTATCCAGCCAAGCCATCCGAGGTCTTTCTCCATGGGTCATCCGTGACCGGCCGTGGTCTGATCCCCCACTCTCGCTCCACCCCCCCACCCCACGGCCCGCAGGAGAACCGCAGCCTGACCATCAAGCTGAGGAAGCGAAAGCCAGATAAGAAGGTGGAATGGTCGAGCGACACTGTGGACAACGAGCACTTGGGCCGTAGGTCGTCTAAATGTGAGTAGTCGGCTCTCCCCTTCCGAGACTCCTTTCCCCCCCCCCCGCCCCCATCCAGGTACAGAGCCGTTCGCCACATCATTCAGAATGGAGAGCGTAGTGGGGCCTAGTGGTTAGAGCGGGGGAGGCTGGGAGTCGGGACTCCTGGGTTCTCCATCCCTCCGCTTCCTGCTTCCACATGCTCAACGCCAAACTCTTCGCCTCAGCATTGCTGATGGATCCCACTCTCTGAGCCAGCCAGTCCCCAGCCCTGGGGCTGGATCGGAGCCCACGCTCCGATGGGGAAAGTGCTCCGTGCCCTCTCCTCACCCCCCTTCCCCATCCTGAGCCAGCCAGTCCCCACCCTGGGGCCCGATGGGAAGAGAAAGGCCCCATTCCGACTGATCCTCTCGAATCCCCCAAAGGCCAGAATTACACCGTCAGCGGCTCCTGCTAACGGGGTGACAACGTCCCCTCCCCGCGGAATGGAGCCTGTGACTTGCTGGGCTCAGCTGTTTTGCAGAGGGACATGGCCACCTGGGACTTAACGGGGGGGGAGGGGGGGGTGGCACGGCTCAGGCACGGGAGAGGTCAGTAAAGGACCCCCAGGTCTCTCGGCCTCCGCTCTGAGAGCCCCAGGCAAATGGTGGAGACACTGACAGCCTGGGCTGGCCCCCACCCCGCCCCCCAGGCCGGGCCACGGGGCTGGGTGCAGGCTGACCAGCTGGGGGGCTTCTGACTCCCTCTGTCTCTCTCCACCTCCCCCCCCCGCCCGCCCCGGCATCATGCCCCTCGCTCTCCCCTCCCCCACCCCCTTGTTCCTCCCCTGTGTCCCCCCACATCCCCCTCTAACCTCCCCTCTCCCCATGGCCCTCCCCTTCTAATCCCCATGCCCCCTCACATCCCCTTGTAACCTCCCCTTCCCCCATGGTCCCCCCCACATCCCCTTCTAACCCCCCCCATGGCCCTCCCCACATCCCCTTCTAACCTCCCCTCCCCCCATCGCACCCACCCCCCATGTAACCTCCCTGCCCCGCCCAGGCTGCTGCATCTACGAGAAGCCGCGGGCCTTCGGCGAGAGCTCCACAGAGAGCGAGGACGAGGAGGACGAGGGCTGCGGCAACGCCCACTGCATCCGGGGCCACAGGAAGGGGGAGCACGGGGGCCGGGGGGGCGGCGGCTCTGGGGGGGTCAAGGGCAGCCCCCGCAAGGCCGAGGCGCCGGGCCAGGACCACGCTGCAGCCATGCAGCACTGAGCCCCTCCACCCCGCCGGACTGACCGGGGGACGCGGGCCTGTCCGTCTGTCCGTGAGCCTGCTGGCCTGCGAGCTGCTGTCGTCGGCCGTCCCGCCCAGTGCCCCGGCGTGGAATGTACCGAGCCACGGGCCGGCTGCGTCTCTGTGCTTCTCCATTAAACGTCTGTGTCGGTGACCACGAGCGGCCACGGCCTGCTGCTTTCTGCTGGGGGGGGCGGGCGCAGCTCTGCCGGTGCCCCCTGCTCCTGACGCGCTGCCCCCGGCCAGCCCAGCCCTGGGCTCCCCCCCCAGCTCTGCCGGTGCCCATCACTCCTGACCCACAGCCCCCAGCCATGGGCTCCCCCCCCAGCTCTGCCGGTGTCCATCGCTCCTGACCCACAGCCCCCTGTTAGCCCTGTCCTTCCCTCCTCCAGCCCTGCTGGTGCCCCTCACTCCTGACCCACAGCCTCGCCCCTCCTTCCCCCAACCCTGCTGGTGCCCCTCACTCCTGACCCGCAGCCCCGCCCCTCCCTCCCCCAGCCCTGCTGGTGCCCCTCACTCCTGACCTGCAGCCCCCTGTCAGCCCCGCCCCTCCCTCCCCCAGCCCTACCGGTGCCCCTCCCTCCTGACCCACAGCCCCCTGCTAGCCCAGCCCTCGGTTTCTCTTCCCTCCCCACAGCTCTGCCAGTGCCCCTCAATCCTCACCTACTGGTATTCCCCCCCCATCACAGACACAGCTCTGCCAAGGCCCTGAAATAGAAGCTTTAATCACCCTTATTTTCCCTTCATAGCTGCAAATGGTGTTGATCATAAAACGTTTACAGTGTCCTGGTAAGAGGACAAACAATCTTTGGCTGTGGCCTTGTTTCCTTCCATGCTTCTTCCTGATGTATAAAGGAGGCTTGTCGGATTTTACCTGGAAAAGGTGTTTTTTTTTCCTGCTTGATTTTTTTAACACTAGAAATCTAGGTGTCGTCTGTCCTGGAAATCTCTCTAGGTGACTAAAGAACTGGGGTGTTTACAGCAATGCAGATTCCCCGGAAGACAAACGCGCTACATTGATTTGTGTTCAAGTGAACGCTCTTTCTTCGCATTTATCTCAAACACCCCCTAAACAGCTGAGAGAAAAACGGTCATCGTGAAAGAGTCCCTGTTTCTGAATCCCTTTCCCTTATGACCTCTCCTGAGCTGCCTCCTGGTTCCTTCGAGGTAACCTCCAGCAAAACCGGGAAGACAAGATGTGGACATCCTGTTATTTTCTAAATTAATAAGAAAAATTATCACCTGTCCCCCGCCAAATAAACCCCTCACCTCGAAAGCTTTCTGTGTACCTCATAATGGGCATGAACTTGACGCTTGATTTCCACATACCCACGCTCTGTGGTTTACCTTCAATAAATATCCGTCCCAGTGAAACAGTCCTGCAGCAATGAGTTACGCAGTTCCACGGTGTGTCATATGTGGTGGTATTTCCTTTCCTTAGATGCTGCTGTCATGTGTGCAGTGACTCTGGGTGTAATCTCCCAGAGCCGGGAGTGAGGTCTTGTGGTTAGAGCATAGAGGTTGGGATCTAGCACTCCTGGGTTCTTTACCCAGTTCTGGGAGGGGAGTGGGTCTCGGAGTAAGAGCAGCATGTTTTCATTTAGCCCTTTTTGTGCTTGTAAATGCCTCACTTAACCCTCCCATCTCTGCATCTCGTCTTTCCCTGATCAGCTGGTGTTGGGGCTGCCTCTACCTGAACTTTCTGCTAGCTCTGACAGTTAGACACTGTGTCCCCCAAAGGTGGAATGTCACTGCTAATATGCCTCTATTCTCAATCCAAAGGCCTCCAGCAGATCATACATCTGCAGCGGAAATGCAGCCACCTCTGGAGTGGAGCACAGCCGCACTGTAGCAGCAACACTGTGCAGGGGTCGCTGGCCAGTGTGGAAATGCAGCCCACTCTGGGGTAGGAGATGGCAGCTGGGTGACAGCCAGGCAGCAGTACACAAGAGGAATTGACACCCTGCCCTCAAAGGAAACTGGCTCACGCTGCCTCTCTGCAACAGCAAGGAGAGACAGATGCCATGGCCCAAGCTGATAGTGGGCCGAGGCCCTGATGTGGGACTTTTGTCACAGGCGCTAAGAGCCGTGGTTTTGCTTCATTAAATAACTACAGCCTGAAGCAGAACAGCGCCCCCTCCAGGCAGAGTGGGGGGTTTGGGGCAGCGTTGAACAGGAGTGTTTGGTCAGCTTTCTTCAGTGGCTGGGTGGGGGGGCTGGGAGGCAGGACTCCTGGGTTCTATCCTCAGCTCCAGGAAGGGAATGTGATCTAGTAGATTAGAGCAGAGCGGGCTGGGTGTCAGGACTCCTGGGTTCTCTTTCATACCAGAGTCTGCTGCTGAAATCTCAGCCAGCACACAGGGATGGCTGCACCCAACCCACTGGCGATCCCAGAAAGACCAGGGCAGCGCGGGCCTGGGTGCCCCCACTCCGTCCCCTTGGCAGTCGCCTCTGTGTGGCTGGTGGGCAGCTGAATGAGGGCTGGCGGGCCCCACCTGGGGACGCCGTGCTCCCAGGATCTGACTCCTTGCTTGGGAAGTGGAAAGGCGCAAAGAGGAAGACACTGGTACGCAGTGTCTGGGCCAGGGCTGGAGCCGTCGGGCGCTCCCAGGTGCCCACCGACCCGGAGAGCCGTTGTGTCCAGCCTTGGGGCAGAAGGGGATAACAGAGGCAGGATCGCACAATGCACTGGGGCAGGGGTAGCTCTCCTCCACGTCAGCTTTGTCGCCCTCTAGTGCCTGCCCCGTATACCAGCTTCTTGGAGCTGGGTCAGCGGCTTGGGCGTTGGGGGGAGCGCGAATGAGCGGCCGCTTTCCTCCCGGAGCAGCAGAGGCTCCCGGATCGTTGTTCCGCACCCGGGATGCGGAGGGGAATCCCAACGCTAGCTGGAAGGAGCTGGAGCCCTGCCCCAGACCTGGCTTCGTCCCAGCCCCTCTCACCTCAGCTCCTGCTGATACAGGCCCAAGCCTGGGGTAACAGGAACAAGCCAGGTGGGGCTGACCATCTGCCCGCAGCCAGGCTGATGGGAACTCCCAGGAAAAACAGCCTGGAAGAGGGAAGCTGTCATTATCCTGGCATGAGCCGGCCCCCAGGGACGGGATTCTGTGTATGCAGCAAAGAGTTGCCTTTTATGGAGGAATTCCCCGAGAGTTTGATTTGCCAAGCGGTTGGGGAGGTCCGAGAGACTCAGGACTCCTGGGTTCTCTCCCCGGCTCGGGAAGGGGAATGGGGTCTAGTACGTGAGAGCGGGCGGAGCTGGGAGCCAGGATGCCTGGGTTCTATTCCTGGCTCTGGGAGGGGAGTGGGGTCTAGTGGGTTAGAGCAGGGGGGCTGGGAGCCAGGATGCCTGGGTTCCATTTACTGTTAGTCATTTCCTCTCTCTCAGCCTCAGTTGGCTCTCTTGTTAGTGACTCACCCCTAGCTGTAAATACTTAGGCCCAGAGCTTCAGGGGTTTGGGGCCCCTCTCTCCCACTGAAACCGATGAGAATTAGGGGCCATGCTCGTTGCCATGTTCCCGTGCAGCTGCTGACCGCTTGCAGCAATCCCAGCCCCGCTGTCTCCGTCTGGGGACAGCACAGGCACCAGCTTGTCTGATTGGACTCCAGCACGCAACTCCGTACCGCGGCACCGAGGGGTGTTGATAGTGAAAACAGCCGGTTTAGCGAGATCCAAGAGCCAGCGAGTACAGCGAATGGATCTGCCCGGCTACATATTCAACAAAATCATAACCATGCTGTCTAGCGACCAGACTTAACCAACCAACCGCGTTTCCCTTGCCCCGAAGGGCTTTTGCCCAAATTTCAGGATGATTCTGTTTTTTCATGACGAATCACACTGCTCCGTTATTTCCTAGGTGCATGGTAAAGGGGTGGCATCCCCTAATATCCCCCAAAGTTCAATGTCGGCCCCTAGTCAGAATCCCCCCTTCCCCGTCCATTCTCCAGTGCCACCTCTCCCTGTGGCCTTTGTATGTAAGGGGAGCGCTCGTTGTGTGGGCTGACCGCAGACAGGTGATTTTGCCGGCATTGAGCTTGTGAGCTCTGCTTTGCCACCGACGGTCAGGACAGATTGTCGGCAGCCATCCGAAACGCCTCGGCGAGTATCTGTGCCAATACGTCACGCCGCTATTCATGACCAGCGTGGCTCGCGTTTTCATTTAACGCCTCCCATGACAGTCTTGGGTGAGCCAGGTGGCACATGCCAGGCGTGGGAAATTCTCTTGCCCGCTGGCATAGAGGGGTTTCGGGGGCACGCCACGGTCTTCAAAAGAAAACCTAAGAGCGAAGGACTGGCTGGCTCATGTTTCCCGGAAGACTTTATTTTTTCCCCTTGTGCTCAATAATAATAATAATTAATAATAATTCATCACAATAGAGGCCTGCACTGGACTAAATACAAAGTTAGCAAAACAAACTCCAGGGGCAGCCACACAAGAATACAACACAGCTGTGGCAGAGAGCAGCAGGGAAAACTCTGGTGAGACGAGAGAGCAGACGGCATGAAAATACTCAGTAGGGGACGGGGATACGGGCCGACCTCATCTAGCCCCAAGCTGCGGCAGAGGGGACTGGCTGGTTCGGGGACTAGGATACAGGGCCTTTCCCCGATATGGGACACTGGCTCAGATCTGGACCGGGGCTGGCTGGCTCAGGGGGGCAGGGAGTGGGACATGGAACCTTTCCCCTCTAATCCTGGCCCAGGATCTGATCTGGCCCAGGACAGGGAGAGCAGCTGGCTCGGGGGGTTGGTGGGGAATGGGACATGGGGCCTTTCCCCTGTATGGGGCGCCGGCTCCGATCGTTACCCCAGACTGTTCCTCCCAGCTGTGCTCCGTAAGATGGGCCAGTGGGTCCCATTTCTTCTGCATCTGTCCCCAGGGCTGATCCACCAACATTCAGCTTGTCCCAGTCCCCCAGAGGGGGGACCCCTGCAGGCGCGGGACTGAGGCCTATCCGCAGGGAGCCACTGTATGGGCCTAGCTCTGCTACATGTGGCTGGAGGAGACACCCTAGCTGCCTGGCATGGCCCAGGAGCAAGTTGAATCTCTCAGGGGTGGTCCGGGAGCCAGGGCTGCTCTCCAAGGCCCAGGTGGACGGTCCTGATATTGTCCGAGAGGCTCAGGTCAGAGTGGACGGTTTGGGGAGGGTCCGGCGTCACGTCAGCTGCAGAGAGAGAGGGAGAGTATGGACGATAATCACCCCAAAGGGACCTATAGGCTTGTTATGCTAGGGACGCTTGCCCAGTGCTGAGATGCAGCCACCTCTGGGGTGGGGCAGCTGGGGAACAGCCCCACAGCAACGCTGCCCAGGGATTGTGCCCCCAGCGCTGATTGTGCAGCCACCCCTGGGTGGATGGGTGGGAACAGCCGCACAGAAATGCTTCCTTGGGGTCACTCACCAGCACGGAGATGCAGCCATCTCTGGGGTGGGAGGTAGCTGCCCCGTGACAATCCACAGCGGGATCGCTTCCTTACAGTTGAGATGCAGCTACTTCTGGGGCGGGGGCGCTGCCGCTGGTTAAGCGCGGCGCGGCAATTGAGGCCAGGGAGCGCAGAAGGATCTTGTATGTCACGGCAACAGCTGGGAGAATTCCTGGCGGTGGAATTAAATCGGCTGGAATCCAGTATCAGTGGCCCAGCTTTGAGGGGAAAGCAGCTTTAATAACCCCGAGCGGCTTTCTGGCCGAACGGTGTCAGGGCGCCCCCTAGTGTCGCACTGCGGAATTGGGGTCTGCGCTGAGTGGGAGGGGAAAGCGCCCCCTACTGGGCTTCTGTCCACTCCCCGTGGCACAGACATTGCTTGTGCCGCTCTCACCACACTCCATCACTGGCCCTGGGACCATCAGCTGTTGGCACTGCCTCCCCTATTAAGCTCCCTGCCCTATTTTCTAGGGCCGGAGGTCCCCGCATGGAGGGTGTGCTTGGATTGTGGCCATTCCTCCCTGTCACGCTCACACCTGGGGGGAAATCATAGATCGGGGCCTTGGGGGCAGGTGAATGGTGGCCGGTGAAAGTGCCATCCATGCCAGGCCCTGTGCCCGCCAACTTACACCATGCAGGAGAAGAAAGGGGCACTCACTATCTGCAGATTTTCCCGACACCCTGGTGGAGAGAAGACAGAGAGAGACGTCATTAGACTCAGGGTAGCGTGGGCCATCGGCCATGGGACAGGAGCTGTTGGACAGAGCTGGGGGATATTTTTCGGTAGAAACTTTTTGGGGGGGAAAAAATGCAGATTTGGCAAAACTAACGCGTTGTGGATTTGCAAGTGTTTCGCCAAATTCTTCATTTTGGAAACTAAAGTCAAAATTCACGTCAATTTCGCTGAATTGTTTGTGTCCAAAGAAAAACAAGCAATTCCCCCCCCTCAATTGTGTCAGTTTAGCTGGACTGTTTATTTTGGGGGGAGAGGGGGAGAAACAAATTTAAAAAAAAAGTGTCAATTTTTTGGTAGGAAATAACTTTTCACTTCTTACGTTTCTTTCCTTTTATTTTTAATAAAATTCAAGAATAGTTTTAAAAGGGTCATAATTGAAACATAATGTTTTGCTTTCCTCAGAATGATCCCCCCCACACTTTTCGCTTCACCGAACATTTCAAAAACTTTTGGTTTCCACACCACCCGAAACACATGATTTTTTAACTTTTCAAAAGGGCTAAAAGGGGTGCCAATTTAGCTGAATTGTTCACTTCAGAATTTCAAAAACCAAATTCAAAAAAAGAAACAAATCCACACCAAAAAGCCATAAACTCCACGTTTCAGCGTTTGGGTTGGAAACGACGTTTCATTTAATCCGTTCCTTTCTTTTTCTTTTTTTAAAAAAAATTCCAAACCAAGGTTTAAAAAGGTCAAGATGAAAACAAAATGGTTTGCTCAAAATGAATTTCCGTCCCCTCCCCTCAGACACACTTTTTGCTTCACCGAACATTTAAAAAACTTTCGGTTTCCACTTGCCCTGAAACCATTTTTTGGTGGACTGTTTGAATTTGCTCATGAATTGCAAACTCCATTATTCGCCCAGCTCTGCCATTGGATCTCGGCCTGTTAGCCAAGAATGTTTCCTACGGTTTATTCTCCAGGACCTCATCCACTCGGGGGACGAACCTGAGGCAGGACAACTCCACCAGGGCTAGGGCTGGCTTGTCCCCTCCTGTCTATTCTCCATTTCTGCTGCTGGGACGCCACGTCCCCCAAGGATGCTGCACACGCACACACCCTGTGAATCCGCAGGACCTCAGAGCCCCAGACCAGCAGCCCCTGGAGACCGGAGGTCTCTGTATTGACCCAGAGGGGGCACGGCCTGGGCGCCCACAGAGAAAGCACCTAGCACAACCCCCAGATGGATCTCGACTCTGAACCAGCTCAGTGATGAAGTCTCATAACCACTCTGGAGAAACTGAGGCACAGAAAGGGGAAGTGAAGGAAGAGAATCCCCCCTTCCCCCCACACACACACTCTAACCACTAGACCCCACTCCCCTCCCACAGCTGGGGATAGACCCCAAGACTCCTGACTCCCAGCTCCTCTGCTATAACCTACTAGACCGCAGTCCCCTCCCACAGCTGAGGATAGAACCCAGGAATTCTGGCTCCCCAACCAAAGGCTAGAGCCAAGCAAGGGCCATGCCCCATTAATTCCTCTTTCTGGGGCTGCCAGTTGGGGCATATTGGTGGATCCTAGGATACCAGCTCTAGTCCCCCTAGGAAAGGCACCCAGGGGAAAAGCCAATGGGATGGGGCTGAGGGCTGAGGAAGAGCTGAGCCCAAAGGAGGCTGCCTAGATATTTTACAGCTCAGATCCTCAGCTGCAGAAGAATCCCCTCTTCACTCCCAGCTGTACAGGGAGTATGCAACACAGCTCCAGTTCCACCCACCTGGAGGCAGTGTTCAGGCATATAAGCAACACCCAGGCTAAGGGAGGTTGTGTGGTAGCTCAGGGCCTACCCAGAGCCCCCCTTTTTGCCCATAGAGCAAGTGGAGGGGTGGAGAGACCATAGCTTCCCTCCTCCACCCAGGGCCTTATACACAAAAACCAAATCCACCCATGGGACTCAGCCCCTGAGACCTGCAGATGAAGCCAAGCAGCGAGCGGGCCACCCTCAAAGATGCCAGGAGGGCTTGGAGGCCAGCTTCAAGCTATGCAGGTCGCAGTGGTGTCTGCCCAGGAGGCCATCAAGAACAAGCCATGGTGTCATCCCACCTCCATGCTAGGGACTGGGGTTTCATGGACGGCAGGTATAATAGGCCAGGGGGCCAGAAGCGGCGGGGTAGGGGTGGGGCCTTGGGTGAAAGAGGAGGGGCTGGGGGGCTAGCCTCCCCAAAGGGGAGGTTCACGTGTGGCCCATGGGGGCTTTATCTTCTACAGGCACCCATTAGCCCCTACCCCCGTCCTTATTTTTCACACTTGCTATCTGGACGCCATAGACCCAGGCGGTAACAGTGTGTGGGGCTGGGTCCAATCAGGCTCCATGCCCTGGAACAGGGCCAGGAAGACGGCAGAGGGGAAATGGGCCCGCAGGGGAAGGGGGCGAGGGGAAAGCTTGGCCAGGGAAGAGGGGCTGGGCTTGCTGGGCCCGGCCCAAGCCGCCCACGGCACGTGGTTGAGGCTGGCGTGCCCAGGTTGGCTGGTGCCAGGAGGAGATATTGACGTGGCCGGCTCGTAAATTCCAGGAGGCTGAGTGGGGCTGGAACGGCTCGTGCGTGAGGTCTGTGATGAGCCGGGGAAGGATGCGGTGGGAGTAGCCGGGACAGTTGCGCAGGCGGGTCGCGGTGGCTGAGGACAGGATTCCCACATGCCCTGGGGGCTGCTGATTAATTCACGAGGACAGGGCCCCATGGCGTGGCGTGTGTTTACAGTCAGCGCCTTGGCCTGGCCCGCTGCCACTGCCAGGTGAACAGCACGTGGGCACCGAGCCCAGCTGCATGTGCAATCACGTGCTTACAGCGGGGGAGGGCTGGGAGCCAGGACTCCTGGGTTCTATCCCCAGCTCTGGGAGAGGAGCAGGGGTGAGCGGGTTGGCATGAGTGGGGCCGGGAGCCAGGACTCCTGGGTTCTATCCCCAGCTCTGGGAGAGGAGCAGGGGTGAGGGGGTTGGCATGAGTGGGGCCGGGAGCCAGGACTCCTGGGTTCTATCCCCAGCTCTGGGAGAGGAGCAGGGGTGAGCGGGTTGGCATGAGTGGGGCCGGGAGCCAGGACTCCTGGGTTCTATCCCCAGCTCTGGGAGAGGAGCAGGGGTGAGCGGGTTGGCATGAGTGGGGCCGGGAGCCAGGACTCCTGGGTTCTATCCCCAGCTCTGGGAGAGGAGCAGGGGTGAGCGGGTTGGCATGAGTGGGGCCGGGAGCCAGGACTCCTGGGTTCTAGCCTCAGCCCTGGGTGGGCAGTGAGGTCTAGTGGTGTGGCGCTGTCCCATCACCTCTAAGGCTGGATGGCCGGGGGGGGAGCCCCAGTACCCAAATGGAAACCACAGCTAGAGACTTGTTGACTAGCCCAGTGGCTCTCAACCTTTCCAGGCGACTGTCCCCCTTTCAGGAGGCTGATTTGTCTGGCGTACCCCCAAGTCTCCCCTCACTTCAAAACGACGTGGTCACAAAATCAGACGTAAAAATGTGAGTGCTGACGCTCTCATTTTTACCGTAAGAAATCAATGGGAATAGAAACGTTTCAGTGTATCGTCTATAGAGCAGGATAAACCAGTCACTGTCTGTATGACACTTCCGTTTGTCCTGACTTCGCTAGTGTTTTTTATGCAGCCTGTTGTCAAACTAGGTTTATATCTAGAGGAGCTGATGTACCCCCTGGAAGACCTCGGCATACCCCGAGGGGTACGCATACCGCTGGTTGAGAGCAGCTGGGTGAGTGGGTTAGAAATGAAGGGGGTCGGGCTGGGCAGTCAGGATCTTGGATGGGTCAGGCCCCCCTGGCTATATTTCCATTTCCCCAGGGACCGGGGTGGCTGCTGGGCTACTCTGGGAGGCAGTGAAAGGGGTCCTGTGTGTAGGGAGCACTGAAATAACAGACCCGTAACCTTCCCAGCCTGCCCGCCACATAATGGACACCCTGCATGGGAATCGGCCTATCATATGGGGCCCATCTAGCCCGGTATCCCTCCTCCCTGCCATCCACATCAGACCAACAGGGCCCATTCAGCATCCGTTAGCGGCCCTGCAGTGGGTGCCTCCGAGGAAGCTGTCGAAACCTCCCCCAACCCCCCAGTGCACCTCACAGCGCAAGACCAGCCCCTGGGGAAACTGGGAGCCTCTATTTGCTTTGTGCAGCGCCCGGCGCGATGCGGGGGGATGGGTGAGACCTCCAGGCAGAACCACAGCACAGGGGCGGGGACGGGTGGAACTGGAGGACGGACACGAGCTGGAGCCAAGCCAGCCCCACTGCTCAGAGTGGGACGGAGCCCCCTTGCTTCCCGAGCCAGGGGGGTGGGGCGGGGCGGGGCGGGGCGGTAACTGTTACAGCCCTCACAGGGGACCCAGCTGTAACAGCTCCTACCTTTAGCCCTGAAGGTTCTTGGTTCAATCCCCAGCATTGGCCCGTTGCACGCGGATCAGCCCCCGGGCAGGGGCTCCTAGCTTTCCCCCCACCTGCCCCCAAAACCTCTGTCTTTCCCCTCTCAGGGTCTCTGGGTGCCTCCTCTTCTTCCATATCAGCAACCACCATGGAGGGGAGCTCTACGCTCCCTCTCCCCACAGCAAGGTTCCCAGTTGCCTGCCCCCCCCTCCCCCCGCGTACTGGTGGCTCTGGGGGCACCTGTTCCCTCATTTCCCACCCCCATGACAAGGACTTTTATGCCCCCAATTCTCCCCCACATGGTTGGAGCTCTGTGTGTCCCCATACCAGATGCTTCCAATCCTCCCCCCCCCGAAAACAGGAGTTCTTGGCACCCTCTTCTCCCCCACCCCATGGCAAGGATGTTGTGTGCCCTCCATTCTCCTCTCCCTGCCCCTCAGACCAGGAGCCGCTCTAGGAATTATTGGGGGGCAGTTCTCTGGCCTGTGCTCTACAGAAGCTCAAACCAGCTGATCACAATGACCCCTTCTGACCTTGGAATCAAAGAGTCACGTCTCCCCCCAGCCTCCCCCCGCCCACACCAGGAGTTCTGCGTGCCCCCCCTTCCCCCTTGCCAGAGTCTCCCATTCTCCCCCCACCCTCCATAGCAGTCTCTGTGGACCCCCCTTACCCACCATCCCAGGGTCCCCCAGTCTTTCCATGCCTGTATTATTAAAGAAAACAACACAGCAGCCCTACCAAAACAAGACACTCCCCTGCACAAACGTCTCCCCTGTTGGGGGGCGGGGCGGTGGCTGGGAGAATGAACAGCCGGTGACAGATGTGTCGGTGCGTTGAGTTAGGTTAGGTGCTCTGCTCCCCAGCAATGAGAGCTGTGCTGGACCCTATATTATAATCCTAATAACCCCTTGCACGTGTGCTTTTCATCTTCAGAGCTCAAAGCACTTCGCAAAGGAGGTCAGGATCATTAGCTCCATTTTAGAGCTGGGGAAACTGAGG
This sequence comes from Eretmochelys imbricata, assembly GCF_965152235.1. Lineage (NCBI taxonomy): Eukaryota > Metazoa > Chordata > Testudines > Cheloniidae > Eretmochelys > Eretmochelys imbricata. The sequence goes on from NC_135585.1 coordinate 51,559,651, forward strand.
CTCGGGAGAGGGGCATGCCCAAGGCCACTGGCAGAGCCAGAAAAAAAGCCCAGGGGTCCTGTGGCCCAGCCCAGTGCTTTGTCTCCCAGGCCATCCTCCCGGGCACAGATTAGAATCCTGCGGCAAGGCGTCCCGCGGGTTAACCAGCCACCTACCTGCCCCTCTGGCAGGACCGACACCGGGATCCAGCCGCCGCGCTGCCGGCGGCGCTTGGGCGCCAGGGCCTCCTGGGCCATCTTGGCTTTGAGGTTCTGGGCGATCTTGACCTCCACGGCCAGTTTGACGTGGGTACGCAGGCTGCGTCGCTCGAAGACCTGCTGGCACTGGGGGCAGGACAGCACCCCCGCCCTCTCCCGTTCCCACTGGCCCGTGATGCAGGCTCGGCAGTAGCTGTGGTCACAGTCCAGCAGCACTGGGTCCTTGAAGGGACCCCTGCAGATAGGGCAGATGATGGAGCGTTGCAACTCTGCCACCGGTCCCCGGCCTTCCATGGCTCCTTTCCCTTCGCTCGGGCGAATCCTTCCCCTTTATGCGGGGTGCGGGCGGAGAGGGAGGAGCCTCCCCCCGGGGATGGAGAGGCTCCAGGTAAACATCCCCTTGCGTAACCGGCTGGTTCTTCCACTCCGCCAGCTTCTCTCCCTGGCAGGAATGTGCCACCGGGAGCATGTGGGCTTGACTGGTTCTGCAAAGGTGTTTTGGTCTTGGGGGGAGGGGAGGAGGCTGGAAGCCAGGATTCTTGGTTCAATCCCCAGCTTGGGGAGCGGAGGGGAGTGGAGTGGGGTCTAGTGGGTTCGAGCAGGGGAGGCTGGGAGTTAGGACTCCCGGGTTCTGTGCCCAGCCCTGAGAAGGGAGTGCAATCTAATGGGATAGATGAGAAACTGAGTCACAGGTGCCTAGATGCTTGGTAAACAGTGAGAAGGGGAAGTAGAACCCAAGGGTCCTGACTCCCATTTGCCACCATGCTCTAACCACTAGACCAGCTTGCCCCTGCTAGAACTGGGGATAGAACCCAGGAGTCCTGACACCCAGCCCCCCACCAGCTCTAGTCATGAGCCCCCCGCCGGCAGGCAACTGGGAGCCAGGACTCCTGGGTTCTGTCCCCAGCACTAAGAAGGGCTTGCATGCTAGTGGGATAGAACTGGCAGGGGGTTGAGAGTCAGGATTCCTGGGTTCTATCTTTGGCTGTGCTGCTAACTCGCTGTGTGACTTTAGGCAAGTTCCGATGCCTCAGTTTCCTCAATGAAAAGAGGCTTATCATGATGCTGCCCCACGTAGTGGGTAGATGCTGCACTGATCTTGGGGACAGGCTAGGGCCAGCCCAAATGTACAATGGCTGTCTGGGGCACAGGCAGGGCAAAGAGCCCGGAGGCCACCACTGTAACTAGTGAAAGGGCCAAGCCTTCAGGCCAGGAAATGCCAAGCCGGGCAAAGAGCTGGGGAGAATCCAGCAAGCTCCAGCCAACCCTGGAGAGGAAGAGACAGATCAAAGCTTGACAGCAAGGTGGAGCTCATGAAAGGCACCTCATCTCTGCTCTGGGCAGATGCTTGTTAATTACATTCCTCAAGAGGGAGGGGAGTGTTTGCCCCACTGTACCAAAGGAGAAACTGAGTCACAGATGTCTAGCTGCTTGTTAAACAGTGAGGAGGGGAAGTAGAACCCAAGGATCCTGATGCCCATCATGTTCTCTAACCACTAGACCAGCTTGCCCCTGCTAGAACTGAGGATAGAACCCAGGAGTCCTGACTCCCAGCCCCCACCAGCTCTAGTAACGAGACCCCCACACCCGTGCCAGAGCTGGGGACAGAACCCAGGAGTCCTGACATCCAGGCCTTGCCCCCTTGCTACAACCATTGTCTGTTCTTCATAAGCCAGTCTTGGGAGACAAATTTTAAAGAGGCACAGGCACAGAGAGCTACGTAATTACCCTAATTTTGTTCCTATTAAGGCCAGCTGCTATTTCAATATGGTGATGAATATGTGATTTATGAAAGCACTGTTGGGGCCCCGGCTGAGATCAGGGCCCCGTTGTGCCGGGTGCTGCCCAGACACACGGCAAGAGACAGTCCCTGCCCCGGCTGAGATCAGGGCCCCATTGGGCCAGGCGCTGCCCAGACACACGGCAAGAGACAGTCCCTGCCCCGGCTGAGATCAGGGCCCCATTGTGCCGGGTGCTGCCCAGACACACAGGGAGAGACCGTCCCTGCCCCGGCTGAGATCAGGGCCCCATTGGGCCAGGCGCTGCCCAGACACACAGGGAGAGACAGTCCCTGCCCCGGCTGAGATCAGGGCCCCGTTGTGCCGGGCGCTGCCCAGACACACAGGGAGAGACAGTCCCTGCCCCGGCTGAGATCAGGGCCCTGTTGTGCCAGGCGCTGCCCAGACACACAGGGAGAGACAGTCCCTGCCCCGGCTGAGATCAGGGCCCCGTTGCGCTGGGCGCTGCAGAGATGACAAAGATCTTCCCATCTATAGCGAGCAGCTGAAGTTGAGGGAGTGACTTGGAGGGCGTCCAGAAAGCAGGGAGATGTGGGAAGAGAAACACACCCACCCTCTGACAGAGGGGCTATTGCCCTCCCCCGATCCCAACGCTCTGAGATGATATCGTATTCAAAACACGCAGGAAAAAAAAGTTCCTTCCTTCGAGCCGGAATCGAACCAGCGACCTAAGGATGACTCTGTTCACACTCTACAGTCCTCCGCTCTACCAGCTGAGCTATCGAAGGAATAGGCATAGTTTTTTCTGTTGCTCTTCTTCATGGTGTCTGCCTGTCCACCTAGGCACTAACTTCTTTGCCTGGCTTTTGGTTCCGATCCTGCTCCTCTTCCTCCTCATCTGTCTCTCTTCCTTCCCTCCATCCCTTGCGAGACACAGAGGCAGAAAGCAAATGATCAAGTACATAAAAGGTTGTTACAAGAAGGAGGGCGAAAAATTGTTCTTAACCTCTGAGGCTAGGACAAGAAGCAATGGGCTTAAATTGCAGCAAGGGTGGTTTAGGTTGGACATTAGGAAAAACGCCCTAACTGTCAGGGTGTTTAAGCACTGGAATAAATTGCCCAGGGAGGTTGTGGAATCTCCATCATTGGAGGTTTTAAGAGCAGGTTAGACAAACCCCTCTCATGGATGGTCTAGATAATACTTAGTCCTGCCTTGAGCGCAGGGGACCGGACTAGATGACCCCTCGAGGTCCCTTCCAGACGTCCCATGACTGTGTAAAAAGAACATCTTTCCCAGAGAGAGATGTGGCAAACAAACACCTTCCTTCCCCATCGAATCCCGTCGAACACACTCCCAGCAGCACGCTTTAGAAACGATCCATTTGCAACCCTGTCGTCCGTGGACCCCGGTGATGTCTAAGGGCTCTGTGAATGGTTGTCATGACCGTGCTACTGTGGTGGGTAATCGGCCGCCTGTGGGCTATGTCTAAGATTCCCAAAGGGCTCCCCGCCCCTTTATTCGAAACGATTGAGGGGGTCTGCGACGGAAACCGCACACCCCGAAAGGATGAACTGAACGGAGGAACACACGGGGCTCACCGCAGCCAATTCCGGCAACTCCACCTCCGGGCGGATGCACCGCGGGCCACACAGCGGGGCCAGGTTACAAAGCACAGTGTCCGGTCCCCTCAATGGGCGGAAGATGGTGAAAGAGGAGAGCAGGGTGCCCAGATGTCCCCCTATATCAGGGGCTTTGTGTTATATTTGCAACTATACCCCGCCCCCACACACCCACACTGAAAAAAGTGCCCTGATTTTTCACACTTGCTCTCTGGTCACCCTAGAGATGGAAGGACAGAGGACATAGAGAAAGAGAGGGAAGGGGGCAGACCGGGTGAGAGACACAGACGGTGACTCGCACACCCAGGAGCTCCTTCTGAGCCTCGGTTTGCTAGGCCGGTGGGAGTGAAGGGCTGGGGCTCTCTTACACCCGCAGACCTTGGACCCAGACACACCCTCTCCTGGCCAGCCCTGCCAGGCGTGCATACTAAGAGGTGCCATTCACCGCCCCAAGCACCTCCCTTCGATAGCTCAGCTGGTAGAGCGGAGGACTGTAGCGTGTGAACAGAGTCATCCTTAGGTCGCTGGTTCGATTCCGGCTCGAAGGAGAGCGGGGTCCTGTTTTGCCGGAGGGGATTTGGGGGCTGAAGCTGCTGCAGGGAGAAGGGGAGGGCGGGGCGGGGCGGGGGGGGCGTGGTGAGGGGGGGGCTGGAGGCGAGCACACGCGGAGCAATAGGGGCAGCTAGACACACGCCGAGACAGCGGCACGCGGAGCTGGCAATATTCACACACGCGCGAGCAACGCGCGTGCTGAGCAATGCACCCATGGAAAAGCACAAGAAGCAACACGGACCCGCACAGGGCAATTTACACACACAGCAGTGCACACACCGACACAGAGCTACGCGCATACAGAGCAATACCCAGATTGACACACACACAGCAACGCACACACGGACCCGCACAGGGCAATTTACACACACAGCAGTGCACACACCGACACAGAGCAATACCCAGATTGACACACACACAGCAACGCACACACGGACCCGCACAGGGCAACTTACACACATGCACACTGAGCAACGCACACACCGACACATGCTGAGGAATGCACACACCGACACACAGAGCAACGCACACACTGACACACACAAGGAGCGACACACAGTGACACACTGACACACACACTGAAAAACAAACAGAGCGACGCACACACACATACAGCTGTGCACACACAGACACACACACCGAGCAACGCACACGCTGACACACAGACAGGAACACACACACTGACACACACAGAGCACCACACACACTGACATGTGCACACACTGACACACACACAGCAACACACGCATTAACACACGCACTGACGCACGCACAGAGCAACGCGCACACTGACACACACACTGACACACACACAGAGCAATGCAATGCACACACTGACACACACACAGCAACACACACATTAACACATACACACTGACACACACCGAACAATGCACCTACTGACACACACACAGAGCAATGCGCACACAGGAACACACACACTGACGCACGCACAGAGCAATGCAATGCACACACTGACACACACACAGCAACACACACATTAACACATACACACTGACACACACCGAACAATGCACCTACTGACACACACACAGAGCAATGCGCACACAGGAACACACACACTGACGCACGCACAGAGCAACGCGCACACTGACATGTGCACACACTGACACACACACGCAGCAACGCACACACTGACACACACTGACACGCACACACAGCGACGTGTACACCGACAAACACACACAGAGAGCAAAGCACGCTGCCATACACAGAAAGAGCAACGCACAAACTGACACACACAGAGCAAGGCACACACTGACACACACACGCACTGACACACACGCAGAGCAATGCATGCACTGACACACACACGCATTGACACACACGCAGAGCAATGCACACACTGACACACACACGCACTGACACACACGCAGAGCAATGCACACACTCACACACATGCACTGACACACACACACACAGACACACACACAGAGCAATGCACGCACTGACACACACACGCATTGACACACACGCAGAGCAATGCACACACTGACACACACACGCATTGACACACACGCAGAGCAATGCACACACTGACACACACACGCATTGACACACACGCAGAGCAATGCACACACTCACACACATGCACTGACACACACACACACAGACACACACACAGAGCAATGCACGCACTGACACACACACGCATTGACACACACGCAGAGCAATGCACACACTGACACACACACGCATTGACACACACGCAGAGCAATGCACACACTGACACACACACGCATTGACACACACGCAGAGCAATGCACGCACTGACACACACACGCATTGACACACACGCAGAGCAATGCACACACTGACACACACACGCATTGACACACACGCAGAGCAATGCACGCACTGACACACACACGCACTGACACACACAGAGCAATGCACACACTGACACACACACACACTGACACACACACAGAGCAATACACACACTCACACACACATTGACACACACGCAGAGCAATGCACACACTGACACACACACGCATTGACACACACGCAGAGCAATGCACGCACTGACACACACACGCACTGACACACACAGAGCAATGCACACACTGACACACACACACACTGACACACACACAGAGCAATACACACACTGACACACACACATTGACACACACGCAGAGCAATGCACACACTGACACACACACATTGACACACACGCAGAGCAATACACACACTCACACACACACACAAACAGCAACACACGTTGGCCCAGAGATGGCAATACGCAGCCAGGCCGATGCACACACACACACACACACACACGTTTCCCCGGAGAGACAGAGCACGCTAGCCACACACACTCGGGCAGCGGTGCACACACACAGCGTAATGCACAGCCATTCTCACTCACACATGCTGCCACAGACACAATGACCCACACAGCGACCACGACACACACACAGAGAGACCCCCGCAGTGATTGTGTCAACGTGAGCGTGTGAGACAGCAACACACACACATTTGTGCCAGTGCCCCCTAGAAGGGAGAGGCCCCCATCCCCTCTCCCGCCCCCCCCAGCCAGCCAGGTGCCCGGCTCTGGGGCCAGAACAGAGCCAGCGCCCCCTAGAGGGGAAAGCCGCCCCCCTCGACCCAACCCCGTCGTTCCTCGTTAGCAGCGTCCAGCGCCAGGCATCCAGGGGGGACGTTGTAACACGCTAGACGCTGCCAGGGCCGATTTCGTAATCAGTCCCGGAGCGTGACGAAGGCCGCGGGGGCGTCTGGTCCATGCCAGCTCCCCACGCGTTCCTTGAATTCTTCCTCCCGACCGACCGGTGGGGCAGGGCCAGGAAAAACACGCAGAGCGGCTTTCAGACGTGACCAGCCCAGGCCAACCAGTGTAGAGGGGGCCCCTGCCTAGGACAGGTCCCCACCCCTCTTTGCCCTGCTCTGGGGAGATTCCCCCCGCCTCCCCGTGACCTGGCATCCCGATATTATTAGGACCATCCCAATATTAGGGGCTTTGTCTTATATACACACCTATACCCCCCTCCCCAAAGTGTCCCGATTTGTCACATTTGCTATCTGGCCTGCTCACCCTCCCCCTGCCCCCCGCCATCTGCAGCTGCACGCCCAGTTTGCATCACGGAGCTACCCCAAGACTGATCCCATCTCAGTGACGTAATACAGTGACAAATCAGACCCCGCCCTGAGACCAAGGCCCTCTGGCTAGCTCCCCGCTCCAGAAGGGGTGCACAGCCTTCCCCTGGCTTGCCCGTTTGCCATCAGGACGGGAGTCGCATGAGCAATGCCAGGTCATACCTGAGAGCAGGGTCATGGCTGCTGAAGAGCAGGTTGAAAATGGGGGTGGGGAGAAAGGGGGGGCAGTTTGACACACAGGAGGGAAATGCTGGATTTCATCGAAATGTCAAAATTGCAAACCCAAATGGCAACCGTTGTTCAGCTTTCCGGCAATAGAAAACGAAATATTTGTTTTGGCTGAAAAGTTGTGCGTTTTGTTGTTGTTGTTGTTGGTTTTTTGGGGGGAGGGATAATTTGTTTGGTTTTGTGTGTGATGAAAACAAAAGGTTTGGGGGCTGCTGATTTCAGCCAAGGTCTGTGCAGCACTTAGCCCAATGGGGACCCCAATCTCAGACGGGGTCTGTGTAGCACTTAGCCCAATGGGGACCCCAATCTCGGACGGGGTCTGTGTAGCACTTAGCCCAATGGGGACACCAATCTCGGACGGGGTCTGTGTATCACTTCGCCCAATGGGGACCCCAATCTCGGTTGGGGTCAGTGCAGTGCCTGGCCCAACAGGGGCCCCGATCTCAGTCGGGGTCCGGGCAGTGCTGAGCCCAACGGGGGCCCCGATCTCAGTCGGGGTCTGGGCAGTGCTGAGCCCAACGGGGGCCCACATCTCGGTCGGGGTCCATGCAATGCCCAGCCCAGCGGCAACCCCGATCTTGGTCAGGGTCCGTGGAGTGCCCTGAGGATAGAATCCCGAGTCCTGACTCCCAGCCCCCCAACCACTAGACCCCACTCCCCACGCATAGCCCAGTCCAAGTGCTACCGTAACACACATATCACTAGACCAGTAGGAGGACCGTGGGCCAAATCCAGACCTGTCAGATGCTTTAGAACGGGCGGCAAAATGTTTTTATTTCGTCTTACTACCATTTTTATTGTTATTTTTTGTATTATTTTCTCTGGAGCCTGGCTCTTGCCTGGACCTTGACCAAAACATTTGGACCTTGACAAAAAATAACGGACTATCCTCGCACTGGACCCTAAACACAGAAGGTACATAAATTACCCCAAGCCTCCTTCTAACAATAACAGGCCTGGGGCCATCTGGACTCGTTCCCACTTGAGCATCTGGTGTTTTTTATTCTCTTCAGCCCCCGCTTCCCTGCCCAGCGCCATCTTCCATAAAGGAACTGGAAAGATGGGCCCGACAGACCAGGACGGCCCTGCGTGCTCGGGATTGCACGTTCATCCTGGCTTCGCGTCCCGGGCTGCCAGGTGTCCCACACCCCAGACGCTCATGCGGTTCAGGAAGCAATTATGCTGATTAATAATAACACCTTGCGCTGCTATGGAACCTTTCAGTCTCGGGATCGCCCATAGTTTTACAAATGCTCATTAAGCCAATTAGCACGGTGCAGCCTTACCAGGGAGGAAAGGGCTCAGGATGGGGAAACTGAGATGTTAATTGAATGACAGCTTTGGGAATATGACCCAGGAGTCCTGCCTCCTACCCCACCCCCGCTCTAACCCACTAGACTCCACTCCCCGCCCAGAGCTAGATATAGATCCGAGGAGTCCTGGCTCCCAGCCCTGCCCCCTGCTCCAACCAGTAGATCCCACTCCCCTCCCAGAGCTGGAGTGATAACCCTACTAAGATTTCTTTGTTTACGCAGCCTAGGTTCGCATTACCCCTTTTGGCCATTGTGTCGCACCAGGAGCTTGTGTTCAATGGGTTATCCACCACGACCTGCTTCCCAGGTTCAAGTCCCCCATCCTGTAAGTACGGCCTGCACCCCTGTTTCTAGATGTTTACATTTTGCTGTATTAAAATATACATTGTTTGCTTGGGCCCAGTCTACCAAATCGCTCCGTATCAGTGACCGGTCCACTTCATTATTTACCACACCCCCAATGTTTGTGTCATTTGTAATCCTGATCCATGATGATTTTATGTTTTCTTCCAGCTCATTGATAAAAGTCATTAGAGCAGGCCCAAGAACCAACCCCAGCAGAACCCCATTGGAAACACCCCTGCACGATGATCATTCCGTTTAAAGTTACATTTGGGGAATGTGGGTTCAATTCCTGCTCCACCACAGATGACCTTGGGCAAGTCACTTAAGCCTCTCTGTGTTTCACTTCTGGATAATGGCATGCCCGACCTCCCGGGGTGCTCAGATAGCAGGAAAAGGGGGTACGTCAGAGACCCGGAGAATGGGGCAGCACTGTGTTGTATAATGGGACGAAGGCCTCGCACCTCTCAGAGCCTCGTAGAACAGCTCCGCGGATGATTTCCCTCGCTTGGAGAGTAGCACAGGATAGGCCAGAACGTCCGGGTTCCTCTCCACTTCGCTGACCCTTGCCCGGACGTTATTCACCAGGTACCAGGCCTCACCATTCCTGTCGGAGTAATGGTTCAATGCCAGGACAAGTTTTCTGACATACTTCCGAACGATTCTGTAGGTAGAGGAGGGAGAAATGGGGGTGGGTGGGTTCACCAGACAGAATTTCCAGTGTAAGACATTGTCAAAAACACACTTATGCTGCATCCCTCTCCGCTAGTGATGGCTACACATACAGGATAACAGCCTACTACTACTACCACCTAATGGAGCCCAGCCTTTCGCTGGAGTGGCAGAGGTCGGTGCCGCATTGCTAATGATCGTAGGTTCAAGCACGCTGTGGGATTTCTTAGAAAAGGAATCTCTCATACGCTGATCAGAGATCATCAGAACTGACCCAAACCCAGAGCCCAACTTGGGTGGTGGCTGGGGGGAGGGGAGGGGGAGATTTCCATCCCAATTTCTTCCCAAATTCCTTCATCTCTGTGATTCACTGGTGACTACATGTGAAAGCGGCACCCCCTAGTGGCTGCAGTGCATAATGCAATAGCAGGGGCTGGCTGATGAATAAAGCTGGGTGGGAATCCAATTTACCGTTTCAGGGGAAATGCCGTGAGTTTGAAATTTGTTGCTGTTCTGAAATGAAAACAACCAAAAAAATTTCAACATTTCCTGTCAAATGGAAAAATTATTTCAGGCCAATAAAAACATTCTGTTCATTTATATTATTAATTAAATTAAATTAAATTATATTATATTAACATAAGAACGGCCACACTGGGTCAGACCAAAGGTCCATCTAGCCCAGTGTCCTGTCTTCCTGCTTCAGAGGGAATGAACAGAACAGGGACTCATCAAGTGATCCTTCCCCTGTCGTCCATTCCCAGTTTATGGCAAACAGAGGCCATCAACGGACCTATCCTCCATAACCTTATCTAGTTCTTTTTCTAACCCTGTTATAGTCTTGGCCTTCACAACGTCCTCTGGCAAAGAGTTCCACAGATTGACTGTGCATTGTGTGAAGAAATACTTCCTTTTGTTTGTTTTAAACCTGTTTTAAAACACAGGACCTTGACAAATGAGAGAATTGGCCTGAAATCAGCAAGATGAAATTCAATAAAGACAAGGGCAAAATGCTTAGGAAGGAAAAATCAAATGCACTGCTACAAAATGAGGACTAACTGGCTAGGCAGCCGGACGGCTGACAAGGGCCTGGGATTTCTAGTGGATCGCACATTGCATATGAGCCAACAGTGTGACGGCAGCTGTGAGGAAGGCTAATATCGTTCTGGGGTGTATTAACAGGACTGTCGTACGTAAGACACGGGAGGTCGTTGTCCCGCTCTGCTCCGCATTGGGGAGGCCTCAGCTAGAATCCGGTGTCCAGTTCTGGGCACCGTGCTTTAAGAAAGATGTGGGGAAATTGGAGAGGATCCAGACGAGAGCAACAAACAGGATCAGAGGTTTAGAAAACCTGACCTAGAAGGAAAGGTTAAAAAAAACCTGGGTGTTTTTACAGCTTTCCAACGCAGGGGTTCTCAACCTGTACCCCTCGGCTTCGGCTTCGGCCCGGGTGGCGGGGCTCAGGGCCCCAGGCTTCAGCCCTGTGGCAGGGCCAGATTCACCTTTTGTGGGCCCGGCGCCAAATATGGGCACCCCTGGGGGCAATGGAGCTGGTGCAGAGAGGTTGGTCCCTGGAACGAGGGGCCAGCTGGGAGCAATGGGGCATGGCATGGCGGGGGCGTCCCCGCTCCGCCCAGCCCCGCCCAGCGCGAGGGCAAACTGGCAGTTGCCAGATGCAGAGTGGCCTGCCCGGCCCTGTGCTGCCAGTGTGCCCCTTGCCCTTGGAGGTGGGCCCATGCTGTGTCCCCCCCCCTGCAACACCCCACCCCAGACTCCCTATGGCCAGAGGCCCCCCCCGACCCAATATGCCCAGCACCCCCCCTCACACCCTCCCACAAATGCACAGCACCCTGCACACCACCACCCCTGCCCAGCGCCCCCCTGCCCACACGGGCCTCACCGCAACTGCCCAGCACCCCACACAGAACCCCCACTCCCTAGTGCCCTGACACACACAGATCTTCCCCGCCCCCTCACAGCCCAGCACCCCCCCCCAGTCACCCCCAAGCCCCACGTCCCCACCCCCTGCCTCCCGGCCGCACTCACCAGCCCTGCTGGGGGGCGACTGTGTCTGTCGGCCTCAGCCGGCAGCGTGGCCAGGGCTAGTCTGGTTCCCGGGCCGGGAATCGCTGCGGCCCCTCGGGAGTGGTGAGAACAGCCAGGCCAGGGCTTGCCCCAGCCGGGCTCCCTCAGGACCCACTTGCCTGGAGGGGCCCAGCCAAGCCCCCCTCACTGCTCCCCCCCAAACTGCCCGAGGCTGGCCAGGCTTCTGCACCAGTCCCAGGTGGCTCAGCATTGGGGAGACGGGGGGGCAGGGGGCTCCACAAGTGGTGGGAAGCAGAGACTGCCCGGAGCCGGAGGTGCACTGGGGTCCGGCCAGGGGGCAGAGAGGAGCCGGCGTGTGGGGCCAGGGAGCGGAGCCCTTGGCGGGCCGGCCGAGAGGAGCAAGCGGGGGGCAGGCGGGGAGCCAGCGGGTTGTCGGGTTCTCGGGGCACAGTGCAAGCAGAGCAGGCCGGGGCCTCGTCTGAGCATGGGCCCGGCTCCGTGGCGCCATTGTGAACCCGGCACTGGCCCCAGGCGGTGGGGTTTCGGCTTCCTGCCCTGGGCCCCAGCGAGTCTAATGCCGGCCCTGCTTGGCGGCCCCCCTGAAACCTGCTCACAGCCCCCCAAGATTGGCCGGCCCGGCGCAGCCCTCGGCTCGCCCTTCAGGCCGGGACCCCAGGGGGAGCGGCTGCCCTGTTCCCCCTGATCGCTCTCCACCTCGAAGGGGACCCCGACCGACGGGGCCGTGGCCCCGGGGGGAGGCTGGGGTGTAGGGGGGGCCCAACCCTTGCAGGATGGCCCTGGGGCCGCCGGGAACGAAAGGCTCGTGGTTCCCCAAGGATCATGTCCTGTGGGGAAAGCTCCTCCAGGGACTGGGCTCCTGCCTGGCTCGCGGCTCTGTCCCCGGGGTTGGGGAGCCTGGGGATGGGGGGGAAAGGGGGTGTCCCCCCCCCCCTTGGCTGTCCCCACTAGAGGGCCCTGGTTATTGCACGAGCTGCTGCGTTTCTTCCTTGCACTCGCTGCTACCTCCGGGGGTTGAGTTTCCTGGGCGAGACGGATGCAGCTGCAGTTCCGGGAGCCAGCCGGGGGTTGAGCCGCTGCTGGCCGGGGTGGGGGGAGCCCTGCCTCCAAGCCCCCTCCGCGCCCAGCCCGGGGGTGGGGGGGCTTTCTCCGGGCTCTGCCCGCACCAGCCCCTGAGCCGGAGCCTGCAGGTGATGGGGAGACCTGGGGGCGGGCGGGGGGGAAGCGCTGGGGCTGGGGGCAGCAAACCCGCCCGGGAATCAGAGGCCAAGTCTCCCAGGCAGAGGGGGAAGGAGACAGAAAAGCCGGGGGGAGGCAGGAAAAAAAAAGGGGGGGGCGGAGTCAGAAGGGGGGCAAGATACTCCCAGCCCCCCCCCACAAATCTGCCCCGGTCCATTGGCATCACCCTGGACAGACTGACTTTCCTGGGGACAAGCTGAAGAGCTGAGAGAGGAAAAGCCAGTTCCTGCCCCCAGCCCAATCTAGGGGATTGTCGGGGGGGGGGGGGGAGGATGCGCTGCTTTGTGGGGGACAGTGCCAGGGAAAATCCCCCAGAACCGCCCCTTTGATTCGGCCCTTTTCTAGCGTTTGCCTCGGAGACACTGTTCCTTGGCACGGGGTCCCCGGTGGGTTTCGTCCTGCTGGGAGGGGCCGGGTCTGCGCTGGAAGAAAGAGACCCGGCGTTGGGGTCTTAAAAACGTCCAGCAAGGAACAGACAAGGAATTGCCAGGCTGAACCGGAGCAGGGGCCTTTATGGTGCCATCAGCCGCTCCAGAAAACCACCTAGCGCACTGGGTGCTCGACCCTTTTCCTCATTTGCGGACCCCCTAAAAAGTTTCAGATGCAGGTGTGGATCCCTTTGGAAATCTTAGGCGTAGTCTGCAGACCCCTGGGGGTCTGCAGAGCACAGGTTGAGAACCAGTGGCCTATGGTAACGACAACCTTTCGCGGACCCCTTAGACATAGTCTGTGGAGCCCCAGGGATCTGCGGACCACCGGCTGAGAACCACTGGCCTACCAGACAATGGTGGACACAGGTGCCTCCCTAACCCTCTTAGCCAGGGGTTAGTGCAAGTCCTGAAGGATTCGGGGTTAGATCCCGTCCCAACCACCGGCTTATGTCGGTCATCCTTCCACACTGTATAGAAATGCGCATATAGTATTACAAAGATTGAAGTCTGGACAGCTGGATCTGACGGCATAAACCTAAAGACCCAGCTTCCGTAGCTCATAATCTGTGGCCGGCAGGGTGAAGCCAGTTAGGGGGATGGGGCAAAATCACCTGTTGTTAGCCTGCAATATATACTGTTTGAGGCATTGGCTGTTGCACAGTGCAGTCACTAGAGGGAGACAAAAACACACATGGTATTAGCCTTGGGAACAGAGGCATTGGCTGTTGCACCGTGCAGCCACTAGATGGAGACAAAAAACTTAAGTGGTGTTAGCCTTGGGTACACTGAGGCACTGGCTGTTGCACGGTGCAGCCACTAGAGGGAGACAGAAACCCCACCTCCTGTTCTCCTGGGTTAGACATCCCAGAATGGGAGGATGGGAACAGAGTAGTTCCAAAAAAATTTCCAAGAGAACATTTTCCCACTGGAAAATGCCATTTCTTCAACATCAAAACATTCTGCGGGAACTTGTTGGTTTCTGCAGAAATTTCATTTCGGAACGACTGGTTTTTTCCCACGTTTATTTGGTTTTCTGTTCTATTATAAAGAACAATAGAACATACCACTTAAAAAAGCCCAAATCAAAATGAAACATTTCAGTTTTATTGAAATAAGACATTTTGGTTGCCCCGACAGAAGGCGATTTTTGTTTTGTTTTTTTTTTAAACAGGACATGTGGACATTTTTCTCCTTGCGGAATGAAAGCCAAATTTCAAAATCCCAGGATTTCCCTTGAAACGGAAATTCTGGTGCCCACCCAGCTCGAGTTGGGACGGAGCCCTAGTCCCCCCCAAAACAGGGGAATTGCTGATTTCAGGAACCGCCACCAGATTCCAGAGCAAAGCAGCCAGCCTGCCACCCTGAGCTGGTGGGATTTTCCAGGGAGCAGCTGGTATTGAGTGAGGGGTGCTTCTTTTTTCCCCCAGGAGCTGGTAGCTTTCCATGAGGAGTCGGCGCCTCTCTGCAGGGTGCAGCGGGCTGGCGGAGAGCCCTCCGCAGGGACGCCATGCAGGAGAATTATGAGACGCTGATATCTCTGGGTAAGGATTCACTCTCCCTCGCTTAGTGGTTTGTCTAATAGGCCTGAAGAAACGTGAGCGCCTTGGATTTCTGCAGGGAGAAGATCAGCCCCTAGAGATCCCATGAGAGACAGAGAGAGAGAGACCGTTTTCCACACCACACACCCCTCTTCTCCCTGAGGGACATTTAGAAACAGCCAAGTTGCTAACCTCCCCAGAGACTTCAGTGGGGGCAGAAGGGCTGTAGGTACTTGTGCTTCACAGTGGCTAGCAGGTTTGCACCTCTGGCTAGCAAGTATCCGCTCAGTTTTCCCCAGCCCTGCCTCCTTACAGATTTCCCCTTGTCTCTGCACCTGGAGAATCCAAGCCAGAGATCTTTCCCCTGCAGAGTTCTTTTAGGGTGCATCTACACTGCGCATTAAGCCCGGGCTCTGACTCTGGTTTCAGCCCAAGCCCCTCTTCTGTCTGCACACAAATCATTCTGACTCAGGTCGGTGAGCACGCAGGACCGAGGACCCTACTTAGAAGGGTGGCCCGAGTCCAAGCCCTGTCGTTTTGCAGTGTGGACACAGCTCAAGCCGCAGACCTGAGCGCAGTGTGGACGTGTTGCCCCGGCTCTGAGACCCGGGGCTAGCAATTCTAAGCCCAGATTTACAATGCAGTGCAGACACTCAAGCGCCGACTTGGAAACACCATGTTCAGAAGCCAGGATCCAGATTGACAGTGTGATGTGGATATGCCGTGAGCTCTTGCTGTTTGAGCAAGCCTGGTGCAGTGGTGAGGGTCTTTGCGTTGGGTGGGGGAAACCAGCCTTTGATTCCCTGCTCTGCCATGGACTGTGTGTGCGTGATCTTGGGAAGTCACTTAGGGAACATCTACATGGCCAACGACAGCCCGCCCCCGTCCCTAAGCTTCAGAGCCGAAGCTCCGACCTGAACGTCTACATGGCTATTTTCAGCGCCGGAGTGAAGTCTGTCAGCATGGGCTCTGGGACTCACTGCCGCGGACTGCTGCTTGCAGTGTAGACACACCCTTAGTGTTTCTGGACCTCAGGTTCTGGTCTGTAACACGGGGATAACAGCTCTGCCCTATATTTAGGGCCCACCAGATTCACAGCCATGAAAAATATGTCACGGACCATGAAATCTGGACTTCTGTGCGCTTTTACTCTATGCTGTTGGGTAAAAGTATACAAAAGTACACAACGTTTCTCAAACTGGGGGTCCCCACCCAAAAGGCTATTGTGGGGGGGGGTCACGGTATTGCCACCCTTCCTTCTGTGCTGCTGCTGACTGCAACGCTGCCTTCAGAGCTGAGCACCCAGCCAACAGCTGCTGCTCTCCGGCCCCCCAGCTCTGACAGCAGCACAGAAGGAAGGGTGGCAATACCGTGACCCCCCTACAATAGATTTGCGACCGCCTTTTGGGTCGGGACCCCCAGTTTGAGAAACGCTGAGCCTGAAGGGCTTTGCGTGTTTCTATTTTGCCGTTTTTAACTACCTAGTCATGTTTGGTTACAGCACCGTGAAATTTAAGATTTAAATATCTGAAACCGTGACGTGCAAGATTTTTAAAATGTTATGGCCGTGAAATTTACGCAAATGGGCCATGAATTTGGCAGGGCCCTACCGATATAGAGGACAATATGTTATTCACCGACAGCAGTCAAATCCTGTCTATGTCGGAAAACATCAATTTCATCGCAAATGCACAAAGCAAGGAAAATCTATTTCATAAGAACATAAGAACGGCCCTACTGGGTCATCTAGCCCAGTGTCCTGATCTGCGAAGGTCCATCTAGCCCAGTGTCCTGTCTTCCCCCAGTGGCCAATGCCAGGTGCCCCAGAGGGAATGAACAGAACAGGTCATCATCAAATGATCCATCCCCTGTCACCCATTCCCAGCGTCTGGCAAACAGAGGATTTCCAGTGATCATCATCAAAATTCGCGGCTGGACAAAGCAAGGAAAATGCTGCTGGAGAACTTAGTAGAGTTTGATTTAAGGCAATTTACTTGGTAGATTCCTAGGCCAGACGAGACCACTATAAACATTTCGTCTGACTTCTTGTCTAATACAAGCCAGAGAACTCCCCGAAATAATTCCTAGAGCAAGATCTGATGTGAGGTTGACCATTTGTGTGTTAACCATTATAAAACTTTAACTTTCTGAATCGCAATGTCTACTGTCATTAGAGAATTATTATCGGGGGTCGCCCCCCATAATTTCCCACAACCGTGGGCACTGAAATTGGTGATAGTTTTTAAAAATGCTTAAAAATAAACCTGGGTGTTCTCCATCAAAATGGTACCAAAATAAAAATTGAATTCTCCCAAAGCCTAACTAGAGACTGAAAGGAGCTCAGATGCTGTGGCAATAAGGAGCCACGTAAGAGAGATCTGAAGTCCATGGAAAGTCAGTGGTCATGCAGCAGACCCTGCACTGTTGATCTATCTTCTTTCGCCTTGCGCTGCTTTTGCTAAGGGAGGGGGAGCTGGGCTGGTGGTTGTCCCAGGCAAGACCACCCTGGCCTGCGGTGCGTCTAATCGCCGTCTCATCCGTTTCTTGTTAGCAGAAGAGATGGCCATCAGCATGCCGCGGATCACCGCGATGGCCGAATCCCA
This sequence comes from Eretmochelys imbricata, assembly GCF_965152235.1. Lineage (NCBI taxonomy): Eukaryota > Metazoa > Chordata > Testudines > Cheloniidae > Eretmochelys > Eretmochelys imbricata. The sequence continues at coordinate 51,577,330 of NC_135585.1, forward strand.
CCGCAGGGAGCTGGTGTCAGGTAAGTCCCTGCAAGTCAGAGGCGACGAGAGATTTGCAAAAGTCGTTAGTGACTTAGGAGGGTGGGGGCCCCAATTTGAGCCACCTCTCAAGGAGGCCTGAAAGCCCTGAGCAGAGCTGGATTAAATGTCTCAGATTAACTTTTTTGTGGAGGAAAACTACAGCGACAGCGACCCCGAAGCGTTGTGCGAACTGGTGCCTGTTGCGGCCGAAAAAAAATAAAAAAAATTCTGGAAAATTGAAGCGTTTTGACTTTTTCCCAAACGAAACTGTTCAATTTTCCGCTTCGAGAGGACATTTTGTTTCAAACGTCTCCTTTTCCTTAAGTGAACAAATGAGCCAGCAAAATCGTTCCAGAACGGTCAAAATCCAAACCCAAGGGTTGGCATTTGGTCAAAAGGAAATGTTGCGTTCGACCCCAAATGAATGGGGTTTTTACCGTTTTGGTTTCCCCAAAATTTAAAAAAAAAAAAGTAAATAATTTTTGGTTCGACCCGAGACGATGTTTTCCCCCCTCAATTTCTTTGGAACAGCCGGTGAACCAAAATATCTGTATTCACCCAGCCGCCCTCTGCCCTTTAAGGGATGTCAGGTTCTGGTTGTCCCAGTAATAGAATGACGAGTGGCTCTTGCTTCTTCAAGCCAACGGGATTTTGTACTTGATCTGTTGGCTGAGGGGCTTCCATGGGGAAGGCATTCGCCCAGCTAAATAATTCAGCCTGGAATTTCCAAAAAATCCTGACGGATTCCTGTGTCCAGATCCCACAGGATTTGGGCCCACAATGATCATCTGCTGCCTTGGGCTTTGAAAGGGAGTTAGGGAAAAGATACTGGATTTGTATCATTTTCCCTTTGCATCTTTCTGATCCGTCTACCTAGGTCAAGGTGTCAAATGCATGTCGTGGAGATGGTCCAATCCCCTTCTAATCATGGACCATGTGCTGGAGTCAATCCATGTCTCTCACTGTGTCTCTGTGCAGTGCCTGGCACGATGGGGCCCTGATCCCAGCTGGGGCAGGGACTGTCTCCCGCTGTTTGTCTGTGCAGCGCCCAGCACAATGAGGCCCTGATCTCAGTTAGAGCCTCTATGTACTGCTGTAAAACAATCAAGCCAGCCTGATTAGTATCCCATCAAAACTTAATCTGTCCTCTTCTCTCCTCCTGCCAGCGGGATTTCCGATTTCTAAACCTGACCTGCTCTCCTGGATGGAACGAGGGGAAGAGCCATGGGTCCCAGATCTCCAGGCCTCTGAGGACGGGGAGATCCCGAGAAGTAGCAGCCCAGGTGAACAGGAGTAAAGCCAAGGAGAAAACCACATACGAGTGAAATATTTAGACTGTGAGCTTTTGGGGGCAGGGACAGTCTCTCGCTGTGTGTCTGTGCGACACCGGGCACAACGGGGCCCTGATCTCAGCTGGGGCAGGGACTGTCTCTCGCTGCGTGTCTGTGCAGCGTCCGGCACCACGGGGCCCTGATCTCACTCAGTTTCTCTAGGTTCTGCAGTGGGGAGATCCTCCTCCCTCGTGACTCACATCTGGATTCTCTTTCCCTGTAGGCGAAGGGTCAGCGAGCGAAGAGGAGGAGGAAGAGGAAGAGGAGGAGCCGCCACCAGGATCTCCTGGGAAAACAGAGGCGCAGGGGACATCCCCGGACAAAGAGGAGGTGGAGAATCCCAGCCCGGGGCCGGATGGGAAGCTCCAGAACTTGGAGGGGAAGAATCAGGACAAACCTGCAGGCCAGACGGTAGTCCCCAAGCAGCTGCCGGCACCCGCGGGGGTGGACAAGGCATTTCGCTGCGCCGAGTGCGGGAAGACCTTCAGCCAGCGGTCCAACCTGATCCGGCACCAGCGCCTCCATGCCACAGACAAGCCCCACAAGTGCCCCGAGTGCGAGAAGAGCTTCAGCGAGCCGGCGGCGCTGGCCAGGCACCAGAAGTCCCACGCCGCCGGGAAGCCCTTCCAGTGCGGGGACTGCGGGAAGGGCTTCAACTGGAGCTCCCACCTGGAGCGGCACCGGCGGGTCCACACCGGGGAGCGGCCCTACGAGTGCGAGGACTGCGGGAAGGGCTTCAGCGTCAGCTCCCACCTGGAGCGGCACCGGCGGGTCCACACCGGCGAGCGGCCCTACAAATGCGAGGAGTGCGGCAAGCGCTTCACCGTCAGCTCCACCCTGACCCAGCACCGCCGGGTCCACGCCGCCGACAAGCCTCACCGGTGCCAGGACTGCGGCAAAGCTTTCGGGCTGGGCGCTGCCCTCCTGGCCCACCAGCGGAAGCACCGGGGGGAGAAGCCTTTCCAGTGCCCCGAGTGCGGCAAAGCCTTCAGCTTCACCTCCCACCTGGAGCGGCACCGGCGTGTCCACACCGGGGAGCGGCCCTTCCAGTGCGACGACTGCGGGAAGAGCTTCAGCCGCAGCTCCCACCTCTACCGGCACCGGCGCGTCCACACCGGGGAGAAGCCGCGGAAATGCGCCGACTGCGGGAAGAGCTACCACCTCGGTGCTGCCACCGTGGCCCAGCTCCAGGCCGCGCCCGCCGGCAGCGGGAGGGATCCCACCAAGTGCGCCGACTGCGGGCGCCGGCGCGTGCCGCCGCCGGTCCCCGTGCCGGAGCCCCCCCCGGCGCCTTTGGGCTGCGCAAATAAGCCCCACAAGTGCCCCGAGTGCGGGAAGGGCTTCGGACAGAGCTCCTCGCTGGTGAAGCACCAGCGGATTCACACCGGCGAGCGGCCCTTCCAGTGCGGCGAGTGTGGCAAACGCTTTGGCTGGTGCTCGGCCCTCATCAAGCACCGGCGCATCCACACCGGGGAGCGGCCGTACCGCTGCGGGGACTGCGGGAAGGCTTTCAGCGTCAGCTCCCACCTCGACCGGCACCGCCGCGTCCACGCCGGCGACAAGCCGCACCGCTGCCCTGAGTGTGGGAAAGGCTATGGCGAGCCGGCGGCGCTGGCCAAGCACCAGAAGTCCCACGCCGCCGGGAAGCCCTTCCAGTGCGGGGACTGCGGGAAGGGCTTCGCCTGGAGCTCCCACCTGGAGCGGCACCGGCGGGTCCACACCGGCGAGCGGCCCTACGAGTGCGGGGACTGCGGGAAGGGCTTCAGCGTCAGCTCCCACCTGGAGCGGCACCGGCGGGTCCACACCGGCGAGCGGCCCTACAAATGCGAGGAGTGCGGCAAGGCCTTCGCCGTCAGCTCCACCCTGGCCCAGCACCAGAGGGTCCACTCCGGCGGCCGGCCCCACCGCTGCAAGGACTGCGGGAAGCGGTTCGCGGCGGGGGCCCAGCTGCTGGCCCACCAGCGGGCCCACCGGGGCGAAAAGCCCTACCCCTGCGGTGTCTGCGGCAAGAGCTTCGGCTTCATCTCCCACCTGGAGCGGCACCAGCGCGTCCACACCGGCGAGAAGCCGTACAAGTGCCCCGACTGCGGCAAGGCCTTCAGCCGCAGCTCCCACCGCAACCGTCACCAGCGCGCCCACGCCGCCGCCGCCCAACACCGGCCCTTTAAGGGAGGGGGCGTGGCTGAGGCGGAGAAAGGCTCCGCCCCCGCTGTCCCCACCAAACCACAGAGAGGCCCGGCCGCCGCCGCCGGTGCCGAGGCTGCCCTCTCCCTCCTGCCAACCTGGTGGGGGGAAGGGGAGAGAAGGAGCAGCCAGCCCCCGGCCTGGGCGGAGGACGCCACAGCAGCATCCGTGCCCTTCCCCCACGCTGCCGGGGGGCTGCGGGGGTGGGGCATGAAAGCCTTCCCTGCCCCGGACGTGGCTCCCACCCCATGGCGGCTGGGGGATGGCAGCTCAGGCTGGGCTTCCGCCCTGCCCCAGGAGGCCTGGCCCCAGCTGCCGCCCACTTCCTAACCAGCCTCCCGTCCTTCTCCGGAGCTGTTTACCGGGGCCAGTGGCTCCCCGCCCCCTTCCCAAAACGGGGGACGGACAGCAGGCCCTCCTCTCTAGACTGGCAGGCCCCCAGGAAGGGGACAGACAGTGGGTGCTCCTGGCAGCTGTTGGGCGCTAACCCAGCCACCCCACAGGGCAGGGAGACAGCCTGACCAACGAGAGGTGGTCTCCCGCCACGCACGCACCCACCCACTCCCTGTCCCATGGCCACCCCTGGCCTGAGGATGTGTCACCCCAGAGAGCACCAGGCTAACCCCCGGATCCCATGCCTGAGGGGGATGGGAACCAGAGCCAGAGGGGAGGAGGTCACTTGAGTAGCGGGGAGGCGTGGGGGGTGAGAATTTGCAGGGGAGGGGGGGTGAATTAAGCACCTGGAGCACAAAGGAGGAGGTGAGGACGAGGTGCTGGGAGGGGGCTGCATTGTGCGTTTGGGGGGTAGGGTTGCCACCAGTCTGGTTTTCACCCAGACAGTCTGGCTTTTGGCTTGTGCGTCTGGGTGCCATTTGACAGGCCCTGATGGCCGTTTTTTTTAATGGTGGGGGGAAGAGGCGGAGCAGGGGTGTGGGACATCAAGGAAAGAGGTGAAGAAGTGGGCAGGGCCTTGGGGGAAGAGACGGAGAAAGGGGAGCGGCCTTGGGGGAAGAGGCAGAGAAGGGGGCAGGACCTTGGGGAAGAAGCCGAGCAAGGGGTGGGGCTTCAGGGGTCCAGTTACCAGCCATTAGAAAGGTGGTCAACTTATTGGGGGGGGCTGGCAGAGGTGCGGACTTGTATTTGGGGAACTGGGGGGGATGGTTGATGAGGGGTGCAGGCGACTGGGGTGCTAGCAGGGCCAAGGAGAGCCTGCCTCTGACTGAGCATTGTGGGAAGGAAGAATCTCATCTCCACACTCAGCTGAGCGTCACATTTGTACCATTCCCCATCAACCAGCCCCACCCTCCCCCCCCAACCTGAGTGCCTCTTTTATATGATTCCCCAAAATCCTGAGTGGTACATTTATACTGTTCCCCAATAACCCCCCACACTGTCACATTTGTACCGTTAGGCGAGTGATCATTCACATTTCTGATTCAGGGAACGTTTCACAGGAGGCTCCAGGATTTTCGCCAGCACCAACACTGACAATTGAGCATGTGAGGCAGAGACCCCCACGGGGGAAGCAAGTGAGACTCCGATCCCATTACCAACATGAGATACAGTCAGGAGTGAAAGGAGGAGAGGTAGGGAGGCTGGATTTGGGACAAGTCCAGGTTTGCTCTTTGGAAGTCAGTGTCTGAGCACTCGTTGCACGGGTGAGAAGCCAGAAATATCTGGGGCGGCAGGTGCCGATCTCTGTGTCTACAAATGATGCTGCAGAAGGACTAAAGGGGGGTGTCTCCCCCAGTTCCTCAAGAGGGCAAATCTGACCTGAGAAGGGAGCCAGAAGAGATAATAGTCCAGGCCGCATCAGAATGCAGGCCAATCCCCTCCACTGAAGCTGCAGAAAGGCCTGACAGCCCAGCTGTTGTCCAGGTGGGGACAACAGAGACCCTGTCTGTCACACTCACCCCCACAGGTACACTCGCAGCAAGGGGCTAGAACTGGGATTGAAGACAGAGACTCTGCTGGAACCTGTCCCCTGTCTGAGAGAGCGGCTGCCAGCAGAGAAGGAGTTAACATTACAATATCCTGTAACTGTAACAACTGATTCCTTACCTCTCACTAAAGCCAGATCCTGGGATTTCCTGGGGCTGGGACATTTGCTTTTAGAACTGGATTCATTTGTCTGTCTGTTTGCTTGTCATTCCTTATAACTTAGTAATGCTCTTTACTGTTTGGGGTGACAGGACCTAGGATCAGCCATGGACTCTGATATCTTTCCCCTGTAAATGCAGCCTGCCTGGATCGGGATCAGTGCATTCGGCTTGGGCAGAAGGGTTCTTTAATTTTATTTCTTGCTTTTCACTAGCTGTAATAAAGTAGCACTTACGTTTCCAACATTCCCAGAGTCCGGAGTCCTCTGTTCTGAAAAAACTTGAGTCACAATGGGCCTTAGATGGGGTGCAGGAGTCTCCCAAAAAGTCAAGACTTTATACTTAGATTGTAAACTCCTTGAGACAGAGACTATCTGGTCTCTATTTTGTACAGCGCCAGGCACAGCGGGGTCGTGGTCCGTGACTGAGGTTCACAGGCACTGTAATAATATAAATAATCAATGATAGTATTAATTTGATTTCAATTAGAGAATGAGAAAAGTTTCATATGGAAAAACAAATCCTTAACTCGTTTGAGTTAAGGTTCTATTTTTTTTCCTCCTCTTGGACATTCTGAGGCCAGAGTTAAGGTTGTTTTGCTTTTCTCCTCTTTGGAAAGATCCAAGTTAATTTACTAAGATCAAAGTTAATTTTTCTCCTGCCGAAGTCAGGGTTAAGGTGGCTTGTTAGTTTCAATGTGCAATACGCAATATTTGATTTGAGTGACTCTCTGAGCCATGTGGATATTTCACTATTTAGCTGCTCTTCTTTTCATCCTTCCATGCCATTGTTTTAAATCTCTACGGTTTAAATTGGCTGCCGAGGTTTTTTTTTAAACAGGAAGGAGCAACTTTAACTTGATGTTAACTCAGATTTTTGATTCTTGATGAGAATAAAATGCCATCATAGGGTATCAACCTACGACATCAAGTATAGATGTGAGATGTGTAAATCTATACCTGTGTGTATTCCCCTACAAATAAATACGATTCATAGTTTCTCTGGCCAGAAGGGACCATTGGGATAATCTAATCTAACCTCCTTTTATACCACAGGCCAGAGTATTCTCCCAGAATAATTCCTAGAGCATATTTGGTAGAATAATTTAGGGTATTAATTTTGGGTACCTCACGCTCCTTTCCTACCAATGCTCTCAATAAAGATGAAGCAACTCAGCAAATAAGATTACCTGAATTTCCTGTAGGTTTGCTGGTTGGCAAGGGGAAACTGAACGGGCCCAGGTTTGTTTGTTTGTTCTGGGAGCAGAGCAAGAGAAGTTTGTGAGCAGATGAGCTGCCTGAAAAGGAAACTACTTATATTGGGCTAAAACCGCAAGGCTGGGGCGGAAACAGGTGGATGAGAACAGAACTGATGAAGCTGGACTAGACGAGGCTATTAACGGGGGGGGGGGGGAGGTGTTTCGAATGTTAGTTGGAGCGGACCTGTGTGAAAACTGCTCCGGTGAGGTCTGGCAGAGAGCAGGTTGATTCGGTGGCGTCCGGCTCTGCTTTACATAAAGCCCTGGTGGGCGGGGGAGCGAGTGCAGTAGTGAGGATGAGCGGGGAGCGGCGGGGTCGCTTGGCCGCGGTAGGGGAGCGGCTGGCGGCTATTGCCCGCAGCGCGGTGGCGGCGGGAGTCGAGCTGCGAGCCGCGTTGCAGGAGGAAAGACCGGCGGCAGTAGCTGCAGTGGCGGAGCCCGAAGGCGGCCAGGTGCTGCAGCCGGAGAAGATTGGGGCGAGCTCGTCCGTATTGGCTAGGCTGGGTGAGCTCAGGCTGAAACCGCTGAGGAGTGGGGGCGCAGAGCGGGGCCCAGGTACTTAAAGGGGGTTGGGGAAAATTTGGGGTTTTTTTCTGGGGATTAGGGTACAGTGAAGTACACAATAGAGGCAGTTTAGTAGGGTAGGGCTCTCTAGATTGCTAGGGGAGTTTTAAAGAAAACGTGGTTTGGTAAGTGTTGTTTCTCTTTATGCAGCTCGTCAGTATAATTCTGAATAGATTGTCATCTTGGGTTTAGTTTGTTTTATTTATCTTTGGTTCACTTTTTTGCAGTTAGGATCAGTCCTTCACCAAACACCTATATCTTAATTCTGTGTGTTTTTTCTTTTACTCTTTTTTTTGGGGGGGGGGGAGGATAGAAGTGGGTTGACTTTTCTGTTCTTTAACATTGTTTTGTAAAGAAACATCCTGATCTTTCTGCTCCTAGGGATTTACTGCCTAGGTGGGGTTTCATGACAGTATTTTTCAGGTACTAAATAAAAACATATTGAAAGTAGACTGGGGATTCTCAAACTTCCCTGCGCCACAACCCCCTTCTGACAACAAAAATTTCTATGTGACCCCCAGGAGAGGGGACTGAAGCCTGAGCCCACCCAAGCTCTGCTGCCGTGTGGGAGGGGACAAAGTCCCAGAGGTTCAGCCCCAGGGTGCCTATAAGCTGAGCCCCGCGGCCTAGTGCGGCTTCTGCTTTGGCCCTGGGCAGTGGATAGGGTTGCCAACCCACCAGGAGTAGCCTGGAGTCTCCCGGAATTAAAGATAAATCTTTAATTAGAGATTGTCATGTGATGACATCTCCAGGAATATATCCAACCAAAATTGGTAACCCTAGTGGTGGGGACTGGGCTTCGACCCTGTGCCCCAGCAAGCCTAAATCAGCTCTGGTGACCCCATTAAAATGGGGTCCTGACCCACAATCTGAGAACCACTGAGGTAGACAATCTGGGACTGTTGGTTCTGAGCTGTGGGGTGGAGATTCTGGAACAAGAGCTGTTCCTGCTCTGTGGATTACTATGGTTGGTGTGCAGCAGTTTATTACCTTATTCCTGTCTCCCATTTTTGCTTTGCACACATTTCTGTTTGTTTGTAATAGAAGCATATAGTGATGTAAGTTGCACTTTTGATTAAAATGGGCCTTGAGGGAGTCTTCCTAAACAGATTTTGTTTCCACACACAAAAAATTCTGTATTCTAAGTTTGTTTCAGCCCAGGAGAACTAGGAGGAATTAGCAGCTCAGCATCTGGTCAGTGAGAGTCCAGGGTACTCAAAGGTACAATACTCTTCAGTATATGATTTGCTCTGTAATGGTTGCTCCCTGAAAAAAAATAGTTTTGGCTGCTGTAGGAGCCTTGTTTTGACTGCTGTGGATTCTCTAATGAGTTTCTCAGCTTGGGTTTCCTTGCAGCCTGCAGATCTGCTAAGCAGGAAGATGATAAAAGCAAGCCCCAAGAGGAACTTATCCCAGCAACCACTCCTGCACCCCAGCAGTGGGAGGAGGTGTTTGTGTTGGAGGCTCCCTCTACCATCCAGCAAGACGTGAACCAAGAGATGGGCATGTTGGCACTAGGTGAGCTGTGCAAAAAACTGAATTTATGCTGTTTAAAGGGGTTCGGATTAATGGAAGGAGGGCGAGGGAGTGCAGCTACTCCTGTCTGCTGAAAGCAAAGTGAGAACACTCACTCTGTCTGTAGTCCAGGAGTCCCTAGACTAGAGGCGCTGATTATGACCCTCCTTTGCTAGTTGCTATACAAACAGCAAAAAGACGATTCCTGCCTCTAGGTGCTTTCAAATTAAGTAGAAGATAAGATTGGTGGTGGGGCAAAAAGGACTGGTAAGAAGTCCTTGTCAAGCTGAGAAGATTATGGTCCGTGTGGGTCCGGATCTCTGGCCAAACTTCTTTTTCCCACGATGCACTAGTCTTCCATCATGGGAGTCCTGTGCTGTGGTGCATCCTGGGAAAAGTAGCTTGACTCGTAGAGGAGAATGGGGATATGAGAAAACTGAGGTACAACTCTCATGAGGCACTGCCAGCATTTCTAAATCAAAGTAGTTTGGTTCTTGACCTTTTGTCAAAAATTTCAGGGAGGGTGGAGCCTATTTTCCAATGAGCTCTACAAGGGGTGTGTGTTTTTCATTGAACAGTAACATATTCTACTAGATTTTCTTTGGCAAAGGGGAAACTTGTGTTCTATTAGATATGGGTGTTCTTCCTTTTGTTTAGAAACTATTGTGAAAAACCAGGAGGCAATGAGGTCGCTGATGGCTGAGCTGGTGCAAAGCCTGGGCGCTGTGGAGCAGAGGATCCGTAACATAGAGCAAGAGATGGGGCTGATCACTAGATTCACCCAGGAGCTAAATGAATTGGGTGAAGACAACTGGACTTGAAGGTGCTCATGACTTGCCTCGGGTCAGGTACAAAACTAACTGCCCTGTTCCACATTTCACTACAGCCCCCATGGCCGTTGATCTGGGCTATAATAGTTCTTTATTGACTCTTCAATCTGTGTGTTAGGGATGAGTTTTTGTGAAGGATCTAGAGAAGTTGTTAACCAGTTCTTATGGGAGTGAGGCAGCTAAGATACAAAGTGATTTTGCAAAAGCACTTACCTTAACAAATTAATCGGTTCTTTTTTAAGATGTGTGCAGGTTTTGAAAATGCTGAAATCTCCATTCTCTGCATTGGTAGACTTAGAAGCCTCTACGTTGTAGAGCTTCGGAGTCAGTTGCTTCTCCTTTTCCCTAGTTGCCAAGATATTGATGGGTTCCCTAACAAAGCTTGTTGTCCCCAAAGCAAAACCATTCCCTCACTGGGTAGATTATTCTTCCTCTCACATAGACATCAACTGATCTGGTCTCTTGGAATCCTGCCTCGGTCTAAATATCCTGATGCACAATGAACAAACAGTGGGCTGCATTAAAGGAACAAATCTATTTATGTTCTCATGAACTTTTGCAGATTGTGGTTGTATTTATAATAAAGGAAGCTTTTAGTCTCCTATCGATAACAAACAACACGAGGGATTTGTGCACGTTCCAGCTCTGTTGACCACTTTCACATTCGCTTAAAGATCCCTACAGATGGATACCTAGAAATAAAGCAGTGGCCGTTAATCTCTGTTTGATCGGGGGCTCTGTTCAGTTTTTTTAGCATTCAGGCGTGGAATGTAGATGCACCTGAAATGCTCATGGGGGTGGAATATTCAACTATTCTGGATTGGAAGGCTGGATAATTTTTTGTCTGACCGTAAGTCAGTTCAAGCAGCCTTGGCACATACCAGTGTAACAGACTTTCACTGCTACTACATGTTTTAGTCTGTATTTCCACTAATACCTGCTCTGCTTCTGGTAACCTGAATTGTTTATAGCAGATCAAATACTAGTTGAAATTCCTTGGTCAGTAACTGATTTTTGGGAATTTATAAAACATGCTAGTCCATTGATATTAGGCCAGCGATAGAAGTAGCTGATGAATTTAAAACAATAAAATGTATGAGGATAAATTGATTGCTTTATTAGTAAACCACATTTAATGAGATCTAGAGGCACAGATCAGCTGGTGTAAATTTTCATGGCTTAATGTAGCTCTGGTAGCCTATACTAGGTGAGGATCTGCCCTACTGTCTTAAGAATACATGTTTAAAAAAAGGCTTGTTTTAGACGCAAGCCCCAGTCTCTGGTTTCTCTAAGAGAAAGTTTGGGATGGGTGGCTCTGAAGAGGAGCGGAGGCTGGTGGTTCTTGCCTGGCAGAAAAGTCTGCACTTTTCTATTTATCTGAATGTATTTATTCCCTTTCTCTTGTTCTGATGCTTTTGGACAGAAAGTGATCTGTGTTTTATGTTTGCATAACTAAATTGGACCATGATCACGTTCACTGCACCTTAGTAAATGTTCAGCTGATGGAAAAAAATTGAGTCATTTGATTTCTCTCTCGCGCTTCCTAGCAAGCAAAGTAGATTCTTGGGGTGCAACAGCCCCTGTTCTGCAATTCCTACCAACAGGAGGTAACCCCACTGCCATTGACTGGGGAGAGTTTGGACAGAAGTAGTCATGGCATCAGCTGGGGTACATGACATTTAAGATTTCCTTGTTTGGGAAGCTATGACATTATAGGCTAAGGTGTGAATTTAAACCAGTGTAGCTAAATTGGTATAAATCCCTGTGTGGACACTTTTTTTATACCAGAATAAGTGTCCACACTGGCAGTTACACTGATGTAGTTAAATTGGTGTAACTTCCTGTCCAGACAAGCCCTAAGGAAAAAAGTCCAGCTAAACAACTGCTGAAAATTGAAATTTTCAGCAAGTTCTGTAGTTTAAGCCCATTAAGTCAGTGAGCCCTGGTGCATAATTTTGTCTGTGTAGCCAGGGAAGAGTTAAGAACCTTCATGAAAACATCATTATCCAGTAGATATGATTCAGGACTGACAGAGCCAGGTCTTCCAGTGATTTGCTGCATAACCTTGGATAAGTCACTTTCCCTTTCTGTAATATGGGAATAGGGACACTGCAATGAAAGTTCTTAGCTGTAATTCACAGGCAGGGTATGCTGACCCTTAATCTATAATGAGATGCGACTCTTGTTAAGTTTTGGCCTGAATTACTTCGTGTGGCAATGAATTCCACAGTCTTTCACACATGATTAAAAGTATTTCCTTTGATCCGTTTTGGATTTCCTACATTTTAATTTTAGTGAAGGCACTAATATTTAGTTCACAGTAAGGTGGGGTGTGAATCTACCCCATGCTAGCCTGCCATGGACTATGTCCATGTGGACCCAGCTGATGTGCATTAGTAGTTAATGTGCTTTGATTAGTCCTGTTTCAAAGAGGACTAGTTGAAAACACATCAACAAACTTAACGCATATCAGCATGGTCTACATGAAGAGTTCCTAGCAGGTTAATGTGGGGTATGTACACACACTCTCTCTTACTGTGAATTAACTGGTTCATGTAGACCAGCCTGACATCTAGTCTATGCTACAGACCTATATCAGTATAACCACATTGCTTAGGGGTATGAAAAATCCATACTGTTGAGTAACATAGTTATATTGATCTAACCCTGTGTATAGACAGCGCTATGTCGATGGGAGAGCTTCTGGCATTGACATGGCTACCACTTCTTGGGGAGATGGATTAACTACGCCAACAGGAGCCTTCTCCTGTTGGCATGGGAGCAGCTTCTCTGAACTACAGCAGCACAGCTGCATGTGTGCAATGTTTTAAAAGCATACCTGCCCTCAGTGTCCCCTTGCTCACCTGCTCTTTCCCTTCTCCATTTTAGTCATATTGCTATAGCTTTTTATCATGTCCCCTCTTATTCTTTTCCTCTAAGGTTTTGTCTACATGTGAAAGCTACTCTGGCATAAGGTAAGGAGTGAATTTTAAAATTCACAATAGCTGTTCCCAAATTGCTGTGTGTGGACACTTATTCCAGAAGAAGAGTATGTTTTTCTGGTTTAGTTTAATCTACTTCCAAAATGGATTAAGCTAATTCAAATCCCCCTCGAAAGTGGATTAAACTAAACCAGAAAAAGGCGTGCTTATTCCAGATTCAGTGTGTCCACACATGAAGGAATTCAAGCATAGCTATTCTAGAATAACTCCAGCTGCAGAAAAGCCCTACACTGAACCATTCCAATCTTTAATCTCTGTCAAATTCTGGCTTTAAATTCTGTTCAGGTTCTTGTATCATAAATGTAGTAGAGTGCCTTCCACTTCATTTCACTTGTCCTCTCCCCCAGCAAAGGACTCTGGACAGGTGGAAAACCAAGTTCGATACTTTTACTGCTGAGGCCAGTCACAAATTAATCATGCTACTCTGTATTATCCAGCCCCACCCCTCACCATCCCCACCCAGTGCAGCAAGGTGACATCAAACTAGAGGGCCAGATTTCTGTGGGTATGTCTACACAGCAGCTTAACATCTGTGGCTGGCCTATGCTGGCTGGTTCAGACTGCGGGGCTATTTTATTGCTGTGTAGACTTCTGGGCTCAGGATGGAGCCTGGGCTCTAGGACCTTGATGAATGGGAGGGTTCCAGAGCTCAGGTCCTAGCCTGAGCCCAGAAGGCTACACAGCAATGAAACAGTCCTATGAGCCTGAGCTGGGTGTTTTGCAACTGTGTAGACATACCCTGAGAAGACCTGGGATGGGGAGAAATTAGGGCTAGCTGGTGGTGATGGTGGGTGGGATTAGTAAAGCAGGTGAGTCCCTCACCCCAGGAAATTGCTCTTGCTAAGGGAGGGAGTCTAGGGCACCTTCAGTTTTAAGGTTGCTTGAAGGCGGTTGAGACCTGGAGCACTGATTAAGCATCCAACTTCTGCAGTGGGGAAGCAGTGCTGGGGATGGAATTGGACCTAATTTCCTACCCACCTCTGATACCAAAGGGGGCAGCCCAGGGAATGAATCTCCCCTGGGGAGGGGAGGGATCTTGAGTCCCAGAAGAGGGAACAACCAAGGTTGTGGGTATTTTCTCTTCTCCGTCCTATGCTTAGCCTGCAGGGCTGCAGCAAGGTCTCAGCGGCCGACCAGAGTCACGGATCAGCTAGAGATGGGCTGCTGCTACATTGGGACCCACCCAGTGGGAGGAGCTGAATGTCACCGATATCACTCCCATCAGTCAGGGTTATCCCCACATGGAGTCTCTGAAGTGTCATGAGCTGACCTGGGCAACATTTTTTGTTGGAAACTTCTTTTCTCTGTGAAGAATGCAGATCCACTAACTTCAAAATGTTTTGCAATTTTTTCTGTTTCATTGAATTGTTCCAGCTGATTCCCCCGTGGCCCCCCCCACCCCCCAAAAAAATGAACATCTTCAAATCAGAATTATTTTTGGTTTTGACCTTTCCTTCCATTTAATTTTAAAAAGGATGTTAAAGCTGTTCTGAATCCTGATGAAAGATTTCATGTAGCACAAAAGAGTTCAACTCAAGATGATTTTTATTTTAAACTTTTCTATTCCCCCCCCCCCCATTTTTGAAACATTGTGTTTTGGGGGCACTCAACATGGTTTGTTTGTTTGGTTTTTTTGAATTGCCACCTCACTGAAAAAGCCCTTACCTGCCCCGTTCCAGTCATAAGTGCTGAGCTCCAAGCAAAGCTTTACCAGTAGCTGGGGGGTGGCATTAACAAGGTTTCTCTTGCAGGTGGATCCTCTGATGCTTAATGAGAGCAGAGCTGTCCCCAAAGCTTCTCTCGCAGTCAGGGCAGTGATAGGGCTTCTCTCCCGAGTGGGTTCTCCAGTGCTGAGCCAGGTGCGAGTTCTGATTGAAGCTTTTTCCACACTCGGGGCATTTATAGGGTCGCTCTCCTGTATGAGTCCGGCGATGGGTGGTCAGGGACGAACGGGCCGTGAAGCCCTTCCCGCAGTCAGCACACTTGTAGGGTCTCTCCCCAGTGTGGACCCGGCAGTGCTGGGCCAGATGGGACCTCACTGCGAATCCTTTCCCACACTCGGCACATTTGTAGGGTCGCTCGCCTGTGTGAGTCCGGCTGTGCTGAGAGAGGTGGGCACTGCGGGCAAATCCTTTCCCACACTCAGGGCATTTGTAGGGTTTCTGGCCCCTGTGGGTGCCCTGATGCTCCAGGAGGTTGGAGCTGACATTGAAGCTCTTCCCGCAGTCAGGGCATTTGTAGGGCCGCTCCCCTTTGTGCAGCCGCTGGTGGGCAATCAGGGCTGAGCTCTCATTGAAGCTCCTCTCGCACTCAGTGCATTTGTAGGGCTTCTGCCCCGTGTGGATCCTCTGATGTTTAATGAGGTTGGAGCTGACGTTAAAGCTCTTCCCGCAATCGGTGCATTTATAGGGTCTCTCTCCAGAGTGGATCCGCTGATGTACCACCAGGACTGAGCTGACCCGGAAGCTCTTCCCGCATTCAGGGCATTTGTAGGGGCGCTCGCCTGTGTGGCTCCTCTGATGTGCCACCAGGCGGGAACTGACCCTAAAGCCCTTCCCGCAGTCAGCGCAGCGATAGGGTTCCTCTCCCGAGTGTGTCCCCCGGTGCTGGGTCAAGTGAGCCAGCTGCGTGAAGCCTCTCCCGCAGTCAGGGCATATATAGGGGCGCTCCCCCGTGTGGATCCTCAGGTGGGCCCTAAGGGTTGAGCTCCGGTTGAAGGTTTTCCCACAGTCAGGGCACCGGTGGCATTTCTCTCCCTTGCAGGCGCTCCACTGGACATCAGGTTGGGCACTTTCGATGAAGCCTTCCCTAGACCCATTACCTTCCCCTTCTCTCTGCTGCACCCAGAGTTGCCTTACATCTTCTCCTGGGGGAAAAGATTTATCCTCTCTCCCCCCTGGAAGATTTCCTTCCTCCTCTTTCTCCCACCCACCCTGACTCTCGCTGGCTTCTCTCAGGCAAATGTGCCCCTCTGCTTTCTCAGCTTCTGCTGACTCAGGGCTTCCCCACAGCAGATTTGCCTCCTCGTTCACACTTGTTGCCATCCCTGGTTTACGGAGAG
Organism: Eretmochelys imbricata; assembly: GCF_965152235.1. Classification (NCBI taxonomy): domain Eukaryota; kingdom Metazoa; phylum Chordata; order Testudines; family Cheloniidae; genus Eretmochelys; species Eretmochelys imbricata. Next base: position 51,593,195 of record NC_135585.1, read on the forward strand.
AATCCACATATAAGACATTCCCCGCCAACTGGGGGAGGAAAAGGGGGGGAAAAAAACAATTCCTGTGTGGAATTCTCTGCCCCGTGCTATGCAGGTCAGGTTAGATGATCCCTTCTGGCTTTAGAATCTGTTATACTGAGATAATGTATTGGGGAACTTGGACAAAACCACCTCCCAGTCCTTCACTAGAGGGGACCCATCCTGCTTCCCTTCCCTTCCCATCTCAATAGGCAGAGCGAGGGTTGGTAGCTGCTTTCAGGCAGAAAGGGTACAACATTTGCCCTGAAGCGAGGACAGGTGTTTGCAAAACCTGTCAGGGATGGTCTAGATAATACTTAGTCCTGCCATGAGTGCAGGGGACTGGACTAGATGACCTCTCGAGGTCCCTTCCAGTTCTATGATGAGCTACCTGAGAAGGGCAGATCTGGAAAAGCTCACAAGGGCTCAATGTGAATCCCAGCGCTGGCCTTCTCTCCCAGATGGTCTCTGAGCTGGTTTAACTGGTTCTTCACCTGGGCTGGTGCCTCCCCTGGAGATCCAGTGCCCACAGCTCTTCCCCTGGTTCCATGCAGATCAGGTCAGGTTTAAGGATGGGGAATCCTGCTCCAGGGAGAGAGAACAGGTGAGATCAGGGTTGGTTACAGATTCCTGGGGTCCATTACACAGAAGGTGCCAGGATTTTAAGCCTTGCCCCTATGTTTGTCAGAGGGAACATGTAACATGAAGCAGATGGGAAATGCCCATGGAGATGCCCTTTGGCAAAGCGCCGCATGCGGGGGCTGATGTACAGTGGTCCAAGTAAGGGATTCAGGGATTGCCACACACGGTTGGGAGTTAGTGATTCAGCCCAGCACAAGGATTAAATCTCTTGGCCGTTTCTAACCCCCTGCCCAGACCGACAAGAGGTCCCTAGAAGCCTGGCCTACTGCTCTCCCTGGGTACGTCCTCAGAGTTAAAAAAAAGAGATGTGTTCGTAACTGGGGTTAAAACAGTGCAACTGCAGCAACTCGGCCTTTGACTGGGGTTAGCAGTTCAAGTTGCACCCCAGGCTTTAGGAACAGGATGTTCTCCGTTGCCGTTACCCATAGGAACGGCAAACAAGCTATGTTTGACTAGGGCCATGCTTGAAAACTGGTTTCCCTTTTGTGTTCTGGGAGTGTATAGCACCATATAGCTACCCAGTTAACCCAAAAGTGTCACAGACAGAGAGAGGTTGTTGGGTTTTAATTGAATTTTTGTGAGTGAATCCAAATTAAGAACACAACTCTTTTTTGCAGTGGAGACATACCCTCAGTGCCTCAGGTTGTTAAAAGGAATTGCCGCCCACCCCCGACACTTGAATGCCATGATTTGCTTCTGCCTTTGCTCTCTGTTCACACCAACTTCAATGGAACCACTCCATGGCTTGGACTACACTTAAGAGTTAGTTTGGTGTAGCTTTGTCGGTCAGGGGTGTGGAAAAAAACCCTATGCCAACCTAACGCCCTGTGTAGACACAGCTGTCAATGGAAGAATGCTTCTGGTGACGTAATGGTGGGAGGGGGGGTTCCTACACTGATGGAAAACTCCCTTCCATTGTTGCAGGCTGTGTCTACGCTACAGGGTTATGCCTGTTTAGCTACAATGATGTAATGACATATCCCCAATTTACATCAGTGCAGTTGAGATCAGAATCAGGCCCCAAGTACTACACAGGCCCAGCCTGTGTAAAGACTTGTCTATATTAGAGTTAGTTAATTGATTGCTAATTAGCACAACGTTATTCACACGGTTGTAAAGGCTATCCCTTATGGTCCCTTCCCAAGATACAAACTTAACACGGTTTAGGCTGCTGGTGTGCTGAGAACACCACCGATCGTGCTGGCCACTTTTGTCTCATTGTATTCATCTGTTTGTCTCTTGTCTTATACGCAGGCCTAGTCTACACTGGAAGAAGTGTACCAGATAATTCTCCCAGGATAAGCCTCTCCACACAGAAAGCTATTCTGGGGTATTTATTCTGGTCAAATTCCTCACATAGACAAACCCTTAACCACAGCCTGCTGACCTGATACTGATCACATCTTGTCCCTGTCCGCACTGACTACAGAGAAGTCCAAGATCATGTTCTAACAGTGCCCTAAGACAAGCTCAGGGGGAGCTTGGAGCAGGGTACTCCCTGCTGAGGGGTCTCTCCAGACCAAGTCAGATCATGCACTGGACCAAGAGTTTTCTTGTCAAGGACCCTCAAAGGGCAACACCTGCAATGACAAGATGATGTTCCAAGGCAGGTGCATACCTAGTACAAGTCGCCACCTGGCCATGTATCTATCCCCCCTTCTTTTCTGTCAGTGTCAACACAGAGTTGATCCCCGCATCCGAGGAAATGTTTGGAGAAATCAGGGGCTGCACAAAAGTTAGGGTGATTCAATTCAGCTTCTCTGCAACTTCCTTTCTTCCCCCAGCATTTGGAGTGACTCTTAGCTCTTAATAGGGTCCCATTGCCCTTGTATATAAGCACCTCACAAACTTTAATGCATTGCCAGGGCTTACATTCAGCTGGAGCTGACCGGAACAGAGCTCTGGTACTTATTTTCAAATCAGTGGGAGTCCCAGCACCTCCCATGGGACTAAAGGCTCGACCCCCCTCCCCAGCACCTTCCGTGGAGCAGAAGCCCTGGGGCTCTGGGAAATACTCGGAGAATTTAGGCCCTGTGTATTTCCCATTGCTACACCCCTGGGAGGTGGGCAAGATTTGTAAAGGAATTTAGGCATCTAATTCCCAAGGTCACATGCAGCCTATGACGGAACAGGGAACTCCTGAGCCCCAAACTGGTGCTTTAACCACTGGGCCACCCTTCCTCGTGTCCTAATTCTCCTCCTCTCTCTGCTCCCCCTAATCTCTGGAACCGCTGGATCAATTGTCCCCAGATTCACACTGCTAACTCTACCCTCAGCCCTCATGATGCACAGCGATTTTCAAGACAACCTGAGCACCCGTGCGGATTTTAGAGCACTTTGAAAAATCAGCTCTTTGACAAAACCATCTAGCCACGTGTGACACAACTGTACCTGTGACTCAGCCTGCTCCACGGCCTCCGTTCATCTGTCTCCTGCCTGTCGTCCTCTCCGATTGCAAACTCACTGGGGCCACAATTTGCGCCACGCTACATCGGAGGGGCCCGTACGCTAGGCACTGTACAAACTCTGGCCCTGATCCTGTGAAGACTCACGTAAATAAACGCAGCAGATGTCCGTTGATTTCAACAAGCACACCTCGCCTGAGTTAACAGGTGCTGGGGCCAGAGTCTTCACAGGTGTAGGGCTGGAGTTTATGTGGTGCCTCCCACGACGGAGCCCTAACTGACCGTAGCACAAGTAATTCAAACGGTGGCTTACCACCTCCCTTGCCACGGGGCATTAGGAGGAGAGAGAAAAAGGTCAAATTTTCTCATTGATGCTTTATGCATTTGTGCAGGTAGGGTAACCAGCAGTCCTGATTTTATAGGGACAATCCTGATATTTGGGGGTTTTCTCCTATATTGGCACCTATTCCCCGCACGCCCCTGTTCCAGTTTTTCACACTTGCTAGCTGGTCACCTGATGTACAGTGCTTAGACACCAAGGAGATAATCGCTGGAGAGCAGTGGGTCTCAACCCGTGGGCTGCTGACAGCCAATCAGTTGTGACATCCTCCGGGCCATACAGGTAGTATATATATTGTGTGGATGCGGCCCACTTAACGTAACACACAGAGAGCTGCATATACAGCCCACAGTGGTAAATAGGTTGAGATCCATTGCTCTAGAGGGGTGGTACACAGATAAATTAGCAGACTAGGATCTATGGAAAATAATTATAGAGTGATGGATTCGTCATCACTGATCAATAAGGATTTAGAGAAAGACACAAGAGAATGGATCTAGGAGTTGGGAACCTCTCCCCATTTATGGCTCCTGCTCTGGTCTCTCCTCCCCCTTGCCTGGGAGGCTAATTTGTAATGAAACAGGTGTCAGGACTCAAGCAGTTTTTTTACATGCATAACTGACGTGGCAAGCCCAGAGGTGCCGGGGCTCTGAACTGCCAAGCCCAGAGATGCCGTGCTGGGGCTCTGAACTGCCAGTCCCAGAGGTGCCGGGGGTCTGAACTGCCAGTCCCAGAGGTGCCGGGGGTCTGAACTGCCAGGCTCGAGGTGCTAGGGCTCACCCTGGTGCAAATTAAGCACTGGCTGACCCATTCCCATGGCTCTTTGCTTGCGGGACTGGGAATGTGTGTCGGTGATGGCCGCAGATCTGGGACTGGCAGAGACATGGAGAGCAGAGATACAGGGGTGGGGGAGTGAGATGAGGAGTCGCTTTCCTGCCTGGCCCCAGCCCTTTCCCCCAGGTCTCCCCATCACCTGCAGGCTCCAGCTCAAGAGCTGGTGTCGGCAGAGCCTGGGGGCTGGTTCCAGCCACCGGAGAAGGTTCCCACCCGGGCTGGGCACAGAGGGGCTTGGATGAAGGTCTCCCCCTGGTCCACACCCCACTGAGGGGGCAGGAGCTGCTCAGTCGCAGCTGCATCCGTGTCAGCCAGGAAACTTGTGCTGAACCGAGGAGAAAGAGAGACAAGGAGAGAGGGAGCTGCCTCCCCTTAGCACAGCCAGAGCCCTCTGGTGGGGACAGCTTTGGAGCTGCAGACAGAAACCCTAATGCTGTGGAAATAGGGACTGTATTGAAGCCACCTCTGAATGACAAGGCACATTCTTATGAGCCAACAGGTGATGCTTTTCCTAAGAGGAGCCCAGGCATCGCCAGACTGGCTCAGCCTTGAGGTCCTTCTAGTTCGGTCTCTGCTAGTGGCTGGTCCCAGATGTGTCAAAGGAAGGGCTCAGAAACTTGCAGGAGCAGATGCGAGGTAATAATAATACCATGCTCCTAAATCACTCTTCTGTGGCCGGTCATCTTGGTCTCTTAATAGTTAGAGGCCCTGTCCCAGCCATTTTGACACGTTTTGGGGGGCAAAACTGGGCATTTGCCATCAGTTGGAAAGAGCAAACTGGACAAATGCATAGTTTGGCCCCCCCAAATGGGGCACAACCCCTAGCGGGGTGTGGAGGAACAGGGTGGGGTGGGGGGAGAGCAGCAACACCAGCCCCATGTGGCAGGGCGGGCTCAGGAGAGTGGCTTGGGACGGGATGGCCCCGCGTGCAGGCGGGCAGCAGGGGGTCTCAGGCTGGCCCTGCACGTCAGGAGAGGGGGCCCCGGGCCACCCCCACCTGCAGGGGTTGACGGGGGGGCTCAGACCAGCACTGCACACAGGGGGGAGGGGACCCTTGGGCCAACCCCGTGGGGTGTCCCGTTTTCTAAGCCAGAACCATCATAGCACTGGCTACTCTTGATCTCTGTATCCGTATCCGTGACAGACCGACCAGGGAGCCCAAGGGAACGCCACTGCTCAGCGTGATAGGCTGTGGTCTCCGCACACCTGCAGCCTCATTGCTGGCAAGCGTTTTGCAGGTCCCAGGGCACATAAGAGGCTCAGGGAGGGTTTTGCAGGAGGGTAAGGCGGTGGCTCAGTGGGTGTTAACAGTGTGAACACACTAACCCAGGAGATGGTTTGCGAATGGAACAGGTGGGTGATGGAGCCTGCACCACATGGGCCCCCCCCGGAGTCAGGAGTGGCAGCAATCTGAGAGTTTGCACCTGCAGGGATGGCTCCGGGGCAGGGGCTGGGACCCCATCTGTGTTGAAAGGAAGTCACGGGGTGGGGGGCACAGAGCTGTTAACGCTCATGGAAGGGAACCCTTTTGGGCCGTGGTCTGTCCCGGGGAGGGGATAGGGCGAGCAGATAGCAAGTGTGAAAAATGGGGACGGGGGTGGGGTAATAGGTGCCTGTATAAGACAAAGCCCCAAATATTGGGACTTTCCCTATAAAGCCAGGACATCTGGGCACCCCTAGGAGGAGCGAGGGAAGAGGGTTTTCCTTTCTGCCCCCACTAGAGGGCTCTGGGTTACAGCTCAAAGCAAGGCTGGGCTAATTCCTGACTCTCTCCCTTGGCCACGAGTTTTCTGCTGTGACCTGATCAAGAGATGACTAAATTTCCTGGGTTGGACAGAGCCGGTACAGCTGGGGAGCAGCCGGAGAGAGATTGAAGCAGGCACTAGGCCTAGCTGAGAGTAGGGAACTGGCCTCCTGGGGCAGCCCTGAAACAGCTCCTGCAGGTGATGGGGAGACCTGGGGGAAAGGGCTGGGGCCGGGCAGGAAAGTGACTCTGCACCAACAGCCCCATCTCTGCTCCCCCCTCTGCAAGTCCCAGGGCTGCTGCCCTCCCTGACCCACTCTGGGTCTCAGCTACGGGAGAGCAAACACCCCAAGGGCATGGGCCAGGGACCAAATCTCCCGGCCAGAGGGGAAAGGGAGAGAGATCTGACCGGGCAGCAGGAGCAATAAGTGGAGAGGGTGGTTCCCAGCTGCCCGACCCGCCCAGATCTGCTCCCTGCGTCATCCCTGGCCCTACTGGCTTTCCTGGGGACGAGGTGTCTGAGCAGAGAGAGGACAAATCGGTTCTGGCTCTTATCAGTCAGGGGCTGGGCTGCAGGGAAAGGAATTCCTCCAAAGCTACTCCTTGGAACCTGCTCTAGCTGGAGCACACAGGGGAACAGACAGGTAGGGTTGGGTTGAAATTGTGAAGCCAGTTGTCCAGTTACTTACAACAGTGGGTCTCAACCAGGGGTACGTGCCCCGCCTAGGGGTACTCCGAGATCTTTCAGGGAGGATGTCAGCTCCTCTAGATATTGGCCTAGTTTTACAACAGGCTGCATAAAAAGCACTAGCGAAGTCAGTGCAAACTAAAATTTCAGACAGACAATGTACCTGTTCATACTGCTCTATAGACGATACACTGAAATGTAAGGACAATATTTATAGTCCAGTCGATTCATTTTATAATTATATGGTAGAAATTAGAAAGTCAGCAATTTTAGAGTACTAGCATGTTGTGACCCTTTTGTATTGTTGTGTCTGATTTTGTAAGCAAGTCATTTTCCAGTGAGGTGAAACTTGGGGTATGTAAGACAAATCAGACTCTGGAAGGGGTACAGTAGTCTGGAAAGGTTGAGAGCCACAGGCTTACACCACGCTCAATGCTACTAGCTGGGCCTCAGCTCTGATCCAGGCTGGCACTGCCTAGGGTTCATCTTTTGGGCTGAAGGTCTCTGCCCAGGGGGTGAATTTAGTTTGGCAAAGTTTGAGGATAAAACCTCTGAGCCTTTTCCTGAGAAGCGGCCAGAGGGGCGGCGCAAGTTACAACCTGTGTCAGTTTTTCAACACTTCCGTTACCTTTGGACAACGAATTTTATGGTGAGAATTTTTATGGCAGGGTGAGAATTTCCAAGTCAGACACGCTTCTCACTGTAGGCTCATAAACACCGGTTCTGCTACAGCTTTGTCGTCAGAGGTGAATAAAAGATTAATGTGCAGACACACTGAGCTTCTTTCCCCCTTTGATCAGAATTGTTTCCTCACTTAAGGGTCAGTTCTGTGAACACTCACCTACAGATTGATTCTAAGCACGTCAAGGGTCCCACATGCAGGCTAAACCTCTTAGCCTTTGTTCTGAGCAGGGGCCGTGGAGGTGGGGAGCATTACGTTTTGCCATTTGAAGAGTGTTGTCAGAGTTTGACCAATTCCAGCGCCTTTGGGGATGGAAATTTTACATTTGACGGAGAGAGAATTCCTAGGTCAGGCGCATTCCTCTCTGTTGTCTGGTGAAAATCGGTTTGGATGCAGATTTGTTATGAGAGTGGAGTGAATGTCTCTTGTGCGGGAACACGGATTATTTCCGCCCTTGATAAGGTTTGTTTCGTCACGGAGGAGCTGAGCCCGGTAACTCGCACACCCATTTGTTTGGGACTGTGCGAACAGTCCCATTAATGTTGTTAAATTTAAGGAGAGAGTTTGAAAATCTCTCAGTCCTGGTGTGGGAGCGGCGTTGTGCTGAAATAAAAAGACACAGGCCGGGATCTTTAAATTCAGGAGCCTAAATTTAAGCTCCTGAATCCATATTCAGGCCCCTGGGTAACTGGCCTATTATCAGAAGTTCTGGGCACTCAGAACTGAACCCCAGCGATGCCCGCTCGGGACTTGTAAAAACCAGGATTCTTATTCAGGATACAGCTCGAGGAGGCGAACTATAGGATGGTATTTGAGGCAATCACGTCTCGTACGTTACGTCCGAACGGCACAGTCTAGAATTTCTGTCTGCAGGGAGCATGCGAAAGGGAAATGGGTGTGAAATGGACTCAAGCCACTCCTGAAACTTCCCCATTTGTGCTTCTCGCCTGACAGGCTGCAGAAGAACGTCCGTGTTTCACTCCAGGTTGTCCGGTCCTCCTTGAGGGTAGGAAAAGGGAATGGCTGCAGCAAAAGCAGTGACCTTCGAGGAGGTGGCTGTGTATTTCACCGCGGAGGAGTGGGCTCTGCTGGACCCCACTCAGAGAGCCCTCTACAGGGACGTCATGCAGGAGAATTATGAGAATGTGACCTGGCTGGGTAAGTCACCATGAGCATTTTCCACCTACTATTTTCCACCAGTATCGTCTGTGTAACGAGGAAACAGGGAATCTGTAACCAGCCCTGACCGCTCCGGTTCTCTCTTCCCCTGGGCAGGATTCCCCATCCCTAAACCTGACCGGATCTCCCGCATGGAGCGAGGGGAACAGCTGTGGGTGCACCAAGCAGCTATTCCCTCCCTTCCTCTATCCTCTGTGCCATGGTATCGATGCTGAAGCTCGTTAGTTGCCAGCTGTGGGGAGGAGTTTGGGGAAGATTCCGCTGCTGACTCTTCAGCTGATCCAAAAGCTTCTGCCGGTGTGACAAACCCTTGCCGATCCCCTTTCCCCGGGGCCCTTTCCTCCCTCCCTAGCACAGGGCATGACTCATGCTGGGTTCTCTCCTTCCCCCAGCAGGTGATAGGACGGCCAGTGAGACCGAGGAGGAGAATCCCCAGCAGGGAGGCCCTGAGTTGGCAGACCCACACGGGACATTCTCGGGAAGGTCCCAGGGGAACATTTGCCAGGGAGGAGCTAGCGTGAGTCAGGGCAGGTCGGAGGAGCAGCGGGGAAACCTGCCCGGGGAGAGAGAGGATAAATCCTCTCATGAAGAGGGATGTTTCAAGAAACTCAAAGAGCTCCTGGACCTTAAGGGGAAGCACAACAGAGGGACGGGAAAAGCAGGCACTGAACGTGGGCAGGGCTCACAAGAGATGCTCCATTTGGAAACCCACCTGGAAGAGGCATCCCGTAGATGTGGGGAAAGCCCCCAGCAAAACTCAGTGCTTCCACAACATCAGAGCATAGCCCTCGCCATCCAGCAGAGAATACTCTCGAGGCAGAAACCTTGCCAGTGCCCCGACTGCGGGAGAAATTTTGTTTGGAGCTCAACCCTCATGGCACATCAGAGGCTCCACACAGGAGAGAGGCCCTACAAATACCCCGACCTGCAGAGAAACCCTTTCCAGTGTCCAGAATCCAGGAAACGCTTTGCCGAGAACTCGGCCCAGACAAAGCACCAGCAATTCCACCCCGGAGAGAGTCCCTACGCGTGCCCAGACTGCAGGAAAGGATTCAGCCTCACGATGCACCGGAGGGTCCACACAGGCAAGCGCCCCTTTTTGTGTCCTGACTGTGGAATGGGCTTCAACCAGAGAGCCAAGCTCACCATGCACCAGAGGGCCCATGAGGGGGAGCGACCCAACTGCAGGAAAAGCTTCGGCCGGCGGGCACCCCTGGGGCAGCCCGGGAGGGCCCATTGCGGGGAAAAGCCCTGTGTCTGCACCAGCTCTGGGAAAAGATTCAACGCCTCGGCCCTAATCAAACACTGGCGGGGCCACATGGGAGAGAGGCCCGACAAACGCCACGAGGGCGGGAAAAGCTTCGTCCGGCGCTCCGACCTGGCCCAGCGCTCTCCGGCCCCAGAGGAGAGGCCCCGCAGCAAAGGTACAGCCCTGTCAAAACACCGGGTGGCAGAGAGACCGTACCACTGCCTCGACTGCGGCAGGACCTTCAGCAGACGCTCTAACCTGCTCGCCCACCAGCGTGGCCACACGGGCGAGCAGCCCTACAGGTGCTCATGCTGCGGGAAAGGCTTTGGCCTACGTTTCAACCTTGCAATGCATGGGAGAGTCCATGCTGGCAAGTGATGCAATTCATGCCCCCACTGAGGCAGCAGCTTCAAGCAGAGATCCGACCTTATGGTGCACTGGAGACTCCACGTCAATCAGTCTTCAGAAGAGCAGGTTGGAAAATGGGGTTTTCTTTTGGGTTATTTTTCCCTCCATGGAAAATTTTAACTTTTCAGGGAAATTTCTAACGCTAAAACATTTTGGCCAACAACGGAAATATTTGCCGCGGTGCCTCGGTGTCGTGGAGTTGTGGTTCACGTATGCTCCCATTCTCCTCTCTAGGCTCGTCTCCCTGGTCAGCCTGCCTCTCCCATGATACACCATGGTCTCCCCTCTTGATTTCAATGGGATGTAGGCATTTCTCTGCGTTATGTTCTAGGCATACACGGCGAGACCTTCAATAAAAGCATAAATCCTCTCAGTGGAAGGTTGCCCTATAACACAACTACATTTTGTAGAATTCAGTACGCTCACACACCACAAACCGAAAACAGAGAGAGACAAAGCAGGCTGCTCTCTGAGACAGAGAGGAACAACTTACCCTTGCGCTAAGCTGGCTTTCTCCGGACTGACTCTGACTGCTTGCTTCCCTAGAGCCCCTAGCCTGCTTGCAGGACCAGAAACCTCCACCACATCTGAAGTGATAGCTTGCCCTCCCAGCACAGTCCTTGATGCACCACAATCTGTATCTTGAGGTCCTTAGGAGCTGACAAAGAGGTTGCAGTTCAAAAGACCAGGGGTAACAGCTGGATGAGGCAAACCAGCAGGTCGGATGGGGCGGGTGAGAAATCTAACAGGATGCACATGGTCCTCAGCCAACTGGGAGCAGAGCTCACAGCTGCCAGGCTGCAGTCACCTATCTCCACCACGGCAGAGGAGAGGCGTGAGTCAGGGCGAGCCGGTGGCTTTGTAGATCATGGCTGGGAACTTTTCCCCACTTGTGAGGGATGGCAGGAGACCAAGCACAATTAAGAAAATTTTCTCCCCTCCAGGGAGAAAATTCAGGGGCTGGCTGCTAACGACCGCTCTGGGGGTTCCAGTGACTGATACAGCCACCGTAAGCAGGGGCGTAGCTGGGATCAGCTGGGATCAGCGCCCCTGACCCTGCAGAAACCACTCTTCCTGGGAGGGCGGCTGCCAGTAGAGAAGGGGTTAACACGATGACACCCTGTAACCACGGCTCCCGCTAAACCCTGATCCCGGGATTTCCCGCTAAACCCTGATCCCGGGATTTCCTTGAGTAGCGGGATTGCAGTGTCTCCTCCCCCCAGTGGATCCGTGCTTTTCCATCCCCTTAGAAAGGCTGATGGCTGGGGTGGCCCCATGGGCTTGGTTCTGCCTGAAATGGGCCGGGCTGAGCCAGGCTGTGGGCTGCGAGTTGGGGGCGGGGGGCGATGGGTCATTGGGGTCCTCACACTCCTGGAGTCCTGTGCCCTAAAGGAAGAGGGGTCACCCCAATGGGCCTGGCTGAAACAGGGCCTCTGGGATCGGAGTCTCGAACCCTGGATCCTGGCTGGGCTCGGCCCTTCCCACCCTGCAGGGCCCTAGTACCCTAGGTCCGAGCCTGAGAGATTTGTGTGTAGACAGAAGGGTTGGGGCTCAAACCTGAGTCTGCACCAGGGCTTCCATTGCAGCGTAGAGACAGCACTAGGGATCCATTTGGTTGCATGTTTTGTTGCTCCTCTCGGCCAAGCGAAAAGCACCCGCTGCAGGCCTCTTGCATAGCTCCAAGCTCCCCATGAGCTCCCCTCCTCCTCATGCTCCGTGTACCCTCATTCCCCCCGTGCCAGGAAATCTGTATGCACCCCCTATCCCGGGTCTCTGGAGGTTCCCCACCCCCTTCCTGCCATTCCCATAGGCAGACAAATGCCAGCCAGTCGAACCTTAGACCGTGCTGTGCTCAGCCAATTAAGGGCCCCCCCGGCCATCATGGAGGTCAGCAGCCGAACAGGAACGGAGCCCAGCTGTCCTGGGCCCAACCCAACGCTCTGACCACCAGACCCTGCGGCTTAGCCCTCACTGTGACGCCCCATCTTCCCCGCTTGGTTATCCATCCCCTCCCTGATCCCTGCCGCCGCCCACCACCTCCCAGGGGAGCTAATTAGAGCACCGAGGAGCCTGTCTCATGGAGTAGCACCCCACTGTGCTAGGCGCTGTACAGACACAAAACAAAGAGCCCCCAACCCCCAAAGGGACAGCAGTCGAAGAGCCAGCTGTCACAGCTCGGGGCAACTGCACCTGTCTTGCCCCTTAGCAGTTCGGCAAGGGCCCCCACATTCAACCTTCTGCCCCCTCCCCACCCCCGCCGGTCCCTGTCTTGGGTCCGTGTCTCTCTCCCTTCTGACTGGGATGTTCCCAGACATAGGTGCCGATTCTGTGGGTGCTCCAAGACTCAAGCAGGGCCGGATTAGTCTTTTGTGGGCCCTGGCGCCCTGCCCCTCTTCAGCCCCTTCCCCTGAGGCCCCAGCCCCTGCTCCGCTCCTTTGCCCCACGGCCCTGCCCCACTCAGCCTCTTCCCCCACAGGCCCCGCTCACCGCTTGCATGGGGTGGGAGGGGCAGAGAGAAGCACCTGCCGGCAAACCCAAAAGCCGGAGCCCGTGTTCCCAGGCCAAACACTTCCCTGTGTAATTCCCAGAAAAGTCAGACTGCCGGACATGTGCGGTGGGTTTAATCCACCGGGGAGGCTGCTGCCGAACGCCAGTTACGGGGTTCGGCAGGGGACGTTTTTGCTTATTATTAGGCCCCATGCAGGTTCCGGGGCGGTGGAGGAATGTGCTGTTCAGCTTGCTGGGTTCATCAGCAATGGCCCTGGGCTCCAGAGAGATTACTGATGAACCCGGGAAGCGGAGGAACACAGTCCGCCTCCTCGGCCGCCCCGGGAACCTACATGGCACCTATCGGAAGCTCAGGTTCTTCATCCAGAAGAGAAGAGACGAGAGCTTTTCCCATGGGGCAGCTTGGGGTCTGGGGACGTGTGGCGCAGCTGGGGGGGGGCTCTTCTGGGCGCGGGAGGGGGGCTCAGGGCTACCGCTGGCCCAGGGCTTCTCTGGCCACATGGTGGGGGAGGGGCTCCTCCAGGCCAGGGGGGTGGGGCAGAAGGGGCAGACAGAGGCTCCACCCAGGCTGGGGGGCCTGCTTGGTTTCCCCCTCCGGGATCCTATGCAATGGAATTGCCCAGCTATAAAAGGTACCACACCGCACTTCCTGTGTAAGCCTATTTTATTCCACTGCAGAGGAAACAGTCAAACCAATCACAGAGCTCTGCACGCGTGCAAATAAGCTCCACAGATTTGACCCCCCACTGTCATATGGGTCTGGTAGGAGAAGTCCTTCAGAGCCCCACCCAAGGGGTCTCAGGGGCTTCAAGTTCATCATAGCTTCGGCTCACAACAAGCCCGCTTCTGCCACATTTAGTTCACCCTTTATACAGTCCAGGGGTCGCCCAGCTGGAGTTTCCAGGTGCGGGTAATTAGCAGACAACTGGTTTCTCTCCCCAGGGCTTACCTTCCAAAGGGAGGCATGCACTTCCCTCACCCACAGGGATTTCCTGAAAATCTGCTTTACACCCATTGCAAAAAGTTCCTTCCAAGTGCAGCATATGTCCCAGCAGTTGTATTAATCCTGTCTTCTTGATAATGGAGTTCCAAACAATCCCACTTTAGCACAGAAACATTTGCATTTGTAACTCTATTTGCATAAACCCCAGAGGTGTTAAACAGAAATTCAGTAAGGTTTGTCCGGGATTTCATAGGTCGTCGCCTGTATCCAAGGTATTGCCCAGTCCTTAATCAGCTGGCCTAGTGTGGATTCTCTGGTGAGCGGTGAGATTGGACCTCCGGCTGAAGCCCTTCCCGCAGTCGGGACACGGGTAGGGTCGCTCGCCTGTGTGGACTCTCTGGTGCGATTTGAGGTGGGAGCTCCGGCTGAAGCCCTTCCCGCAGTCAGGACACGGGTAGGGTCGCTCGCCCGTGTGGACTCTCCGGTGAGCCGTGAGGCTGGAGCTCTGGCTGAAGCCCTTCCCGCAGTCGGGGCACGCATAGGGTCGCTCACCCGTGTGGACTCTCCGGTGCACCATCAGGTTGAAACGTACGCTGAAGCCCTTCCCACAGTCCGGGCACTTGTAGGGCTGCTCACCTGTGTGGTTACTCCGGTGGGCCAGCAGGTCTGTGCTCCGGCTAAACGTCCTGCTGCAGTCGAGGCAGCGGTAGGGTCTCTCTGCCATGCGGCGCTCTGGCAGGGCCGTGAGGTCCGTGCAGCTGCCCCCGTGGTCTTGGCCGGGTTTCTCTCCTGAGTGGACCCAGGCATGCTGGGCCAGGTTGGAGTGCTGGCGGAAGCTTTTCCCACACTCCTTGCATTTGTAGGGTCTCTCCCCGGTGTGGATCCGCCGGTGCTTGATCAAGGTGGAGCTCTCCGTGAATCTTCTCCCACAGTCGGCACAAACATAGGGCTTTTCCCCGGAGTGTGTCCTCTGGTGCTGCACCAGGTGTGCCCGCCATCTGAAGCCTTTCCCACACTCGGTGCACTGGTAGGGACGCTCCCCTGTGTGGGTGCGCTGGTGTTGGATCAGGGTTAAAGTGTCGCCGAAGTCCTTCCCACAATATGTGCAGATGCAGGGCCGTTCCGTGCAGTGGGTCCGGCTGTTCTTGGCCAGGTGGGCGTTCTGGCTGAAGCTTTTCCCACACTCGGCGTATTTGTAGGGTCTGCCTCGCAGGTGGGTCTTCTCATGCTGCACCAGATGCGCCTTCTGGCTGAAGCTCTTCCCGCACTCGGTGCATTTGTAGGGTCTCTCGCCCGTGTGGCTCCGGTGGTGAGTGCTCAGGGCCGTTTTGGTTCTGAAGCCCTTCCCGCAATCGGGACACGGGTAGGGTCGCTCACCCGTGTGGACTCTCCGGTGCAATTTGAGGTGGGAGCTCCGGCTGAAGCCCTTCCCACAGTCGGGACACAGGTAGGGTCGCTCGCCCGTGTGGACTCTCCGGTGAGCCGTGAGGCTGGAGCTCTGGCTGAAGCCCTTCCCGCAGTCCGGGCACGCATAGGGTCGCTCGCCCGTGTGGACTCTCCGGTGCACCATCAGGTTGAAGCGTACGCGGAAGCCCTTCCCGCAGTCCGGGCACTTGTAGGGCTGCTCACCTGTGTGGGTGCTCCGGTGGGCCAGCAGGTCCGTGCTCCGGCTGAACGTCCTGCCGCAGTCGAGGCAGCGGTAGGGTCTCTCTGCTGTGTGACGCTCCGGCAGGGCCATACCATCGGGTCCCTCCTCGTGAGGCAGGTTTGAGCACAGACGGACACTTTCCCTACCCTCAGCACTTTGACGGAGTCTCTGCCCCAAGTGGCAGCACTGGTGTTTGGTCAGGTTCCAGGTCTTGACGAAGCTCTTCCCGCAGTCAGCACAGACGCAGGGCTTGATCCCAGTGTGGATCCCCTGGTGCCGCACCAGATGCGACCGCTGCACGAAGCCTTTCCCACAGTCGGGGCACTTGTAGGGCCACTCCGCCATGTGGGATCTCTGGTGCCGGAGGAGGAGGGCCTTGCTGGGGAAACATTTCCTACACTTGGGGCATGCAAAAGGCTCCCCTGGGAAATGCGTGGCCTGGTGCTCCAGGAGCTTGGACCTGACACGGAAGGCTTTCCCGCAAGCGAGGCATTTATAGGGGCACTTGCCCGAGTGGAGTCTCCGATGCCTCATAAGGTTGGAGCTGTCAGCGAAGCCTTTCCCGCAATCAGGGCATTTGTAGGGTCTCTCTCCCGTATGGAGCCTCTGATGTGCAATGAGGGTCGACCTCCGATCAAAGCTTCTCCCACAGTCGGGGCACTGGCAGGGTTTCTGCCCCGAGAGGATTCTCTGCTGGATGGTGCGGGCTGCGCTGGGGTTGGAGCTTTTCCCATCCTTGTGCACCGTCTGATGTCTCAGAAGATGTGATCTCCAGCGGAAGCTTTTCCCACAGTGGAGACATTGATGGGGGGTCCCACTCGGATGTTGTGGAGGCGCCGAGCTCTGCTGGGGGCTTCCCCCACATCTGTGGGATGTGTCTTCTGGGTGGGTTCCCGGACAAAGCATCTCTCCTGAGCCCTGCCCATGTTCAGCGCCTGCATTTCCCGTCCCCCTGTTGTGCTTCCCCTTAAGGTCCAGCAGCAATTTGAGTTTCTTGAAACATCCCTCTTCAGGAGAGGATTTACCCTCTCTCTCCCCGGGCAGGTTTCCCCGCTGCTCCTCCGACCTGCCCTGACTCACGCTAGCTCCTCCCTGGCAAATGTTCCCCTGGGACCTTCCCGAGAATGTCCCGTGTGGGTCTGCCGACTCAGGACCTCCCTGCTGGGGATTCTCCTCCTCGGTCTCACTGGCCGTCCCATCACCTGCTGGGGGAAGGAGAGAACCCAGCATGAGTCACACCCTGTGCTGGGGAGGGGCCCCGGGGAAAGGGGATCGGCAAGGGTTTGTCACACCGGCAGAAGCTTTTGGATCAGCTGAACAGTCAGCAGGGGAATCTTCCCCAAACTCCTCCCCACAGCTGGCAACTAACGAGCTTCAGCATCGATACCATGGCACAGAGGATAGAGGAAGGGAGGGAATAGCTGCTTGGTGCACCCACAGCTGTTCCCCTCGCTCCATGCGGGAGATCCGGTCAGGTTTAGGGATGGGGAATCCTGCCCGGGGAAGAGAGAACCGGAGCGATCAGGGCTGGTTACAGATTCCCTGTTTCCTCGTTACACAGACAATACTGGGAAGATCCCAGCCCTACGTTGGCCAGCGAGGACCTGCAACCCGAGTAGGTGGAAAATGCTCATGGTGACTTACCCAGCCAGGTCACATTCTCATAATTCTCCTGCATGACGTCCCTGTAGAGGGCTCTCTGAGTGGGGTCCAGCAGAGCCCACTCCTCTGCGGTGAAATACACAGCCACCTCCTCGAAGGTCACTGCTTTTGCTGCAGCCATTCCCTTTTCCTGTCCCCAAGGAGGACCGGACAACCTGGAGTGAAACACGGACGTTCTTCTGCAGCCTGTCAGGCGAGAAGCGCAAATGGGGAAGTTTCAGCAGCGGTTTGAGTCCATTTCACACCCATTTCCCTTTCGCAAGCTCCCTGCAGACAGAAATTCTAGACTGTGCCGTTTGGACGTAACGTACGAGACGTGATTGCCTCAAATACCATCCTAAAGTTCGCCTCCTCGAGCTGTATCCTGAATAAGAATCCTGGTTTTTTCAAATCCCGAGCGGGTGTCGCTGGGGTTCAGTTCTGAGTGCCCAGAACTTTTGATAATAGGCCACTTACCCAGGGGCCTGAATATGGATTCAGGAGCCTAAATTTAGGCTCCTGAATTGAAAGATCCCAGCCTGTGTCTTTTTATTTCAGCACAATGCCGCTCCCCCACCAGGACTGAGAGATTTTCAAACTCTCTCCTTAAATTTAACAACGTTAATGGGACCATTCGCACAGTCCCAAACAAATGGGTGTGCGCGTTACCGGGCTCAGCTCCTCCGTGAGGAAACAAACCTTATCAAGGGCGGAAATAATCCGTGTTCCCGCACAAGAGACATTCACTCCACTCTCATAACAAATCTGCATCCAAATCGATTTTCACCAGACGACAGAGAGGAAAGCGCCTGACCTAGGAATTCTCTCTCTGTCAAATATAAAATTTCCATCCCCAAAGGCGCTGGAATTGGTCAAACTCTGACAGCACTCTTCAAATGGCAAAACGTAATGCTCCCCACCTCCACGGCCCCTGCTCAGAACAAAGGCTAAGAGGTTTAGCCTCAAATGCTCCAAAATAAATTCACCTGTTATTATTAATTATTATTATTATCAACATTTATTATTTGTATTAGCATAGCACCTGGGGACTCCAGGCATGGACCGGGGCCCCCCTTTGTTAGGTGCTGTCCAACGACAGAACCAAACGCTACTCCCTACCCCACAGACCTTCCTGTCTAAAACGACTCAGACAGACACAGTGTGTGGAAGGGGTACAACACACAAGCGGAGCGAACAACGTGGTCGTGGCAAACGGCATGCTAGTACCATGGTGGGTTGTTGTTTTTTGTAGAGGAGGGGTCAGTTAGGCGGGGATCAGCTAAATGGAAAGGAAAGGGTAGGGGAGGTGGTGAGGAATAGAGAGGCATGGAGCGATGCTGAGATGAAGAGACTGTGTGCATTGCTTAGGGATGTAAAAGGTTAACCGGTTAACTGGTAAGCGTTAGGCTTACTGGTTAACAAACCTTAACCGTTAACCCTGGCCGCTCCATGCCGGGCCGGCGGGAGGGATCCCAGCCCCGGCCACAATGGCTGGAGCAGCCCCAGCTGCGTCGGGCTGGCCAGCCAGAGGGACCACACCATCAGCTGCACTGGCCGGACCCCAGCCCTGGTCGCGTCGGCGGGACCCCAGCCCCGGCTGGGTCGGAGCGAGCCCCCAGCCTCCCCCACCCCCGTGCTAGGCCCCCCGGAGCTACTTTGGTTAACGGTTAACCGGTTAAATGATATAATTTTAATAGTTTAACTGGTTAACTTTTTAAACCACTATTTACATCCCTAGTATGGCTACACTGCATCCAGCTATGGCATTGCAGCTAAGCTGACACTTCCTACATCTCTGGAACGTTTTTTTGTTTTGTTTTTTTCCCCATCGCTGTCGTCCCTCCACCTCTCCGAGGGGAGGTAGCTAGGTCGGGGGATCAATCATTCCGTCGACCTAGCCGCGTCCGCACCAGGAGTTAGGTCAACCTCACTACAGTGCTGAGGGAGTGACAATTTTTAAGTGTAGACCAGGCAGGAAGGGAATGGGAGGATTGCAGCAATCAGCCAGCCAGCACAGGGCAGAGCAAGTCCAATTGCGGCTGTAGAAAGCTGTCAAAAGTTCTCAGAGGGCTAGTCCGGTGAAGACACTCTGTGCCGACGGGAGAGAGAGCTCTTCCATAGCCATAGAGTTACCACGTGGCTCATATTTGACTGGCCTGGCCAGTTTTTTTTATGGATTTGCTAGTTGTCAGAAAAATAAGTCAATCTGCCAGGTTTTTGGTTTCTGTACATGGGTCTAAAGATTTTCATTTTATTCTCACAATACACTGGGCTATCCACTGTTGAAAGTTTCTGTGTCCAGCTAAAGGTGCTGCAACGTTCCCATCTGTATTTCCCGCAGTTTAAGCAATAACAGATCAAAACCGTGGAAAATACAGCAGCTGTCTGCCCATCCATATGCAAGCGCAGTGCACAGGTGTGAGAGAAAGGGTACGGGTAGGGCCCTACCAAATTCACGGCCATGAAAAATGCGTCACGGACCGTGAAATCTGGTCTCCCTCCGTGAAATCTGTATCGTGTAGGGTAAAAGCACACAAAAGACCAGATTTCACGGCAGAACCAGCATTTCTCAAATTGGGGGTCCTAACCCACAAGGGAGTTGCACAGCGGTCGCAAGGTTATTTTGGGGAGGGGGGGGTCACGATATTGCCACCCTTACTTTTGCATTGCTGCCTTCGGAGCTGGGTGGCCAGGAAGCAGCAGCCATTGGCCGGCCGCCCAGCTCTGAAGGCTGCGCCCTGCCAGAAGCAGGGCAGAAGTAAGGGGGGCAATCCCGTACCTGCCAGCCGCTCTGCTGCTGGTGGCCGTCAGAGGGGAGTTCCCGGCCAGCAGCCGCCGTCTCCAGCTGCCCGGCTCTGGAGGCAGCACAGAAGTATGGGTAGCAGCACCGCAACCCCCCCCCCCCGCTACAATAACCTTGCGACCCCCCCCCCACAGCTCCTTTTTGGGTCAGGACCCCAACAATTACGGCACCGTGAAATTTCAGATTGAAATAGCTGAAATCACTAAATTTACGATTTTTTAAAATCCTAGGACCGTGAAATTGACCAAAATGGACCGTGAATTTGGTAGGGCCCTAGGCATGAATCAAGTGACAGTTGAAGGGGGGTGGGGGTTGCGGAGTTGCCTCGTGGTTGGGGGCTGCATGCTGGATTTTTTTTTTTTTTTTGCGGGGGGGGGGAGATTTCAAAGGTGGTAATCATAGAATATCAGGGTTGGAAGGGACCTCATCTAGTCCAACCCCCCTGCTCAAAGCAGGACCAGTCCCCAACGTTTGCCCCAGATCCCTAAATGGCCCCCTCAAGGATTGAGCTCACAACGCTGGGTTTAGCAGGCCAATGCTCAAACCACTGAGCTATCCCTCCCCTCACTCAGCAGGGGCAGCAACTGGCTTCTCCTCTCTCTGCTCCTTACCTTGATCCCAGGAGGGTCAGTCTGCCCAGGGACGCTGCAGCGATGGATCTGGGCAGGGCTGAGAGCTGGGATCCTCCCTCCCCACTTCTTGCTCCTGCTGGTCTCTCTCTCCTCTCCATCCCCTGGAGGCTCAGCGGGCTGCCGCAGGGGCTGGTTCCAGCCACCGCACAGAGTCCCCACCCCGGGCTGGGCACAGAGGGGGCTTTGAGGAGGGGTTTCTCCGGCTTCCCCCCGGGGTGGCTACCGAAGCGGCAGCACCCAGCGGCTCCCTTCTCAGCCGGGAAGTTCAGCCCCAGATCTGCTGCTCACAGGAAACCCAGGGAGAAAGAGACAGAGAGAGGGAGGCAGCAGGCTCCCAGCCCTGAGCAATATACCAGAGCCATCTAGTGGGGACAGCTGCAGAAACCTCGCCCCAAGATTGCAGCCCACAAGCGGGTCTGTCTGTGGGGAAAGCACACCCCACCACCCCAGGACTTCCCCCTTGTGCGGGCCCTAGAAATGCCCTGGCTCGATGGTAGCCAAGGTGGGGGAGGTGATATCTTTGACTGGATCAGCTTCTGTTGGGGGGAGAGACAGAGCCCTGCCTCAGGGCTGGGGAACTAAGCAGAGCATCACAGCTAAACCAAGGTGGGACACTTGGGCCTAGATCAGGAGCTCGCAAACATTAAACCCTTTAAATGGGGTTGCCAAGGCTGGTGTTAGACTTGCTGGGGCCTAGGGCCGAAGCCGAAGCCTGAGCCCCATTGGCCAGGGCACAAGCTTTTGGGCTTCAGCTTTGGCCCCAGGGCAGCGGGCAGGGCTCGGGTGGGCTCCGGCTTCGATCCCCCCTCCTGGGGTCGTGTAGTAATTTTTGTGCTCAGAAGGGGGGTCACGGTGCAATGAAGTGTGAGAACCTGTGGCCTAGATGAGAGGGCCAGAGAGACAGCGGGAGCACAGGGAGATAGGTAATGATCAGGCAGAATTATAATTCGCACAGGTATATATGCCTGGCAATGGATAGCTGGGGACATGCGGGGCTAGACTTGTCTGGGGGATCAGTGAACCAATAGACAGATCTGGGTGTTGTTCTGAGCAATTATTCTAGTTGCTCAGCGCGGGAGTGCACTAAATTTCTCAATCCAGGCTTGGTAGAACTGGGTTTTTACTGGTTTATAATTTGAATGGATAATGCCCATGTTTATTTTTAAGCAGTTTTCTCTCTTTAAATTTTCATGGTTCCAGAGGGTCAGACAATGGGGGGGGGGGATTCATTGTGGAATGACACAAAGATTCAAAAAGTCCAAGTTTTAGTACCATTAAAACACCAGCCATCACCATCCCATGTTGTAATATGCCAAATAAATGGCCCTAAATCAAATTCGACTAAGCTGCCAAGAGGCATGTTTCTTACTTTGCCTTGCGGTACCTTTCAGTTGTTATCCATGGGGAGATTGGTTCATGGGTTTGTTCCTGGGCGGTGAAATCCACGTTGATGGATGTTTACAGGTGAGCCTCTAACTAATCCTTCCAAGCCTACCTCAATCTCTTGCCCAAATGATCCCACATTTGGATCACTAATCAGGGCACCAGAACAGGGGGGGCTAAGGGCCGTGGCCCTCCCACTTTTTACTGTCCATAAGGGCGAGTGGGGAGGGGAGGGTGCCTTGGGGGAAGAGACAGTGCAGGGACAGGGTCTGGGGCAGAACGGGTGGTGTAAAGGCAGAGCCTGGGGGAGGAATGGGCCATGTGAGGGTGGGGGACCAGGGAGAAGAGGCAGTGCGGGGGTGGGGCCTCAGGGGGGGCGGTGCAGCGCATGGGGCCACGGTTCGGACTCATGAGGCCCCCCACTTTTAGGGCATTTCCGCTGCTCCCGTCACTGATCACGAAGCATGTGAGTGAGGAGTGCTGTGCTGCGTCTTTCTCCTCCCCTTTCCCCCCCACAGCATATTGCCCCGTCTGCCCCATTTCCAGCTCACCCTCCCTTTCCCGTCCCATTTAGTCACTAGCAGTTCTGAAGCCAGGTATGCACAGGTGTGTTGGTAGAACCTGTGACCTCGAAGAAAAGTGGGTTTGTTTTGGTTGGGGGGGGCAGTATCTCAGTAATCTCATGCTCAAATGACCTGACATTTGAGTCACCAACCCTCTCCTGGGCTCCCGTAAGGCACAGCAAATTGCAGGACAATCTGGGTAGGCACACAGATTTGGGGGACGCCTAGGGCTTGTCTACACTTGAAACGCTCTTGCAGCTGCAGTTAAAACTCTGGTTTCAGAGTAGCAGCCGTGTTAGTCTGTATTCGCAAAAAGAAAAGGAGGACTTGTGGCACCTTAGAGACTAACCAATTTATTTGAGTGTAAGCTTTCATGAGCTCACGAAAGCTCATGCTCAAATAAATTGGTTAGTCTCTAAGGTGCCCCAAGTCCTCCTTTTCTTTTTAGTTAAAACTCTGTACGTCCTGTAGGCTCCTCTGTCTGCCCATACTCAGGCTCAGTGTAACCCTTTGCAGGTCATGAGCTTCAGGTCTGGTCAACCCAGATACTTTGCTCAAGGGTGTGAAAAAGCCACCTCCCTAGCAACACAGTTCGCCCGACCTAGCCCCCGGGGTTGACAGTGCTAGGCCGGGTTACGTCTGCATGGCAAATTAAGCCCGGGCTTGTAGTCTTGGTGTTTGTGGACTTGCTTGTGGACAGGCAGCACCTGGGCTTGCAGCGTCCACGCTGCATTGTAAACCTGGCCTTACGATTGCCAGACCTGGCTCTCCCCAAGACGTAGGCCTTCTGACTCAGATTTGCGGCTTGAGCCACGTCCACACTGCAAAATGACAGGCCTTGGACCCGAGTCATAGCGGGACTTGGGCTCTCACCCGCCCCCACAGCGAGGTCCTAGGACTTGGGTCCAGAGTGCTTCCTGAGCCGAGTCAGACTGATTTGTGTGTGGACAGAAAAGGGGGCTTGGACTCAACCCTGGGTCAGAGCCCGGGCTTAGTGTGGAGTGTAGACAGCGGGCTGGTCTAAGCTAGGAAATTGGTCGGTATAACTCAGGGGTGTGAAAAATCCACTACTTTGAGTGATGCCGTTAAACCGACCTAAGCCCCAGCCTGGCCAGCGCTAGGTCGAAAGGAGAATTAGCTCCCGGGGGTGTACTGTCCCAAATTGCTACCTGACATCATTTGCTACTTAGGGTGCGTACTGAGCATGCTCAGTAACATGTGCTGAAGCCGCCCGCTGCCCTCACCCTGCCCTTACTTGGCACCAGATTCTTCTGACTGCTTTTGACAGGGGTTAGAAAGGGGCAAAGTGGAGGAGGCGGGTGGCCAGGGGGTGGAAATTGAGGTGCGGGTGGGGGTCAAGCAGCTGGAGGCAGGGTAGCAACTTGTGACAGAGCATGGGGTGCGTGTCGGGGGGGGGGGCAGGTGTCTCTCCTCCACATGGGGTTGCTGGGCCGAGGGTTGGCCCCAGCCGGGCCCCATTTCCCCTGGATAGAGACTTTCAGTCCTACAGGGGGGCCGCAACAATTTGTACAGTGGGGGGGGGGGAGCGGGGGCGGAGAGCCATTGACCCAAACCGCAAACCCTGCATATGATGGGAACCGCTTCAAGCCAGGGGGCCCCCCCCCCCAAGTCCAGCACCTCTGGGAGCTTGGGAAGGGGGGGTCCCCGGAGCTGCCCCCCCGAGTGGGCTCTGGGGCTGGCTCTGGCTCAGGGACGGGAGGCGGCAGCCCTCTCCCGCTCCCCCGGCCGGGCGTTTCCTGTGATCAGCAGATCCGGGGGCTGAACTTCCCGGGTTAGCGGCTGCTGCTTCCGTAGCGCCGAGCCAGGCCCCCGCTGCGCCCAGCCCGGGTGGGGACCGTCTGCGGCGGCTGCCACCAGCCCCGGGCTCTGCCCGCACCAGCCCCCGGGGCCGGAGCCTGCAGGTGATGGGGGGACCCGGGGGAAAGGGCCGGGGCCGGGCAGGACAGTGTCTCTGCACCCAGGGCCCCTGCTCGCCCCAGCTCTGCTCCCCGGGGATCCTGCGAGTCCCAGAGCTGCCGCCCCCTCGGCCCCCCGCCGCCCCCAGGCTCTCAGCCGCTGATCCGGCGCGGGGAGAGCGATCGCCCCCGGGAACAGGACAGTCTCCTAGGCAGAGGGGAAAGGAGACAGAAAAATGGGGGGTGGGGGGGGGATTGGGAGGGGCAGCCGGAGCAATAAGTGGGGAAGGAGGTTCCCAGTTCCCAGCCTTGGCCAAATCCATCCCTGGGCAGAGCTGACTTTCCTGGGACCCAGGTGAGGAGCTGGGAGAGGAAAAGCCAGGTCCTGTCTTGCCTGAGTCCTGGGGGACAGTGTCGGGCGGGGATCCCCCAAAGCGGCCCCTTTGACTTGGCTCTTTGCTGGCGTTTGGTCCCGAGACTCTGTCACTGGGTGGGTTCAGTACTGCTGGGAAGGGCCGGGGCTACGCTGGGATAAAGTGACCCAGCCTGGCCCAATCCATCTGTCTGCAGGGAGAGAGTGGGGGGTGGTGGGGATTCAGGGGGTGATATGGACTCAGGCCCCACCCCAGTCGCCTTGCTCCATCCTGGCAGGCTGCCGAATAACGGCCACAATTCGCTCTGGATCCTCTCACTCTTTGGGGGACAAACTTTCTGGGACTCGGCTCATCTGAGGCCGTATTGTTTGGAAGAGACAAAAGCCAGAGGAGGCGGAAATGTCCCCATCTGTGGGATGGGGGAGCAGCTCCCCAAAGCACCCAGTTCTGTTCAGGAGGGGGAGTCTAACCAATCAGCACTCCTGGGAACGGCATATGGGGTTTTGGGGGAAGCTGGGATCGCCCCAGGAGCAGCAGGTGCTGAGTGGGGCTCTCTTGTTCTTTCAGCTGCTTTAAAGGAGTCAGCTGCATGTTCCCGATGGAGAAGTGGCTCTTCCTAGATCCTCGGCAGAGGGCCCTGTACAGAGATGTCATGCAGGAGAGCTATGAGACCCTGATGTCCCTCAGTAAGGAACTGTCTGCCTTCGGTTATGGGATGGTCTGCCCTGGCTGGGATGCTTTAGTTGCGGATTGGTCCTGCTTTGAGCAGGGGCTTAGACTAGATGACCTCCTGAGGTCCCTTCCAACCCTGATATTCTATGATTCTATGAAGTTGTCTCATACGCTGGGGCTGTGCACGGTGCTGGTCAGCATGAGTAAGAGCAGCTCCAAGGCTGCTCTAAGTTACTCTTTGCTTCTCATGGACCTCTGTGCTCCCTGGGATGCAAAGAACAGCTCTGCCTTAGTGACCGGAGTCCCACAGTCCTCACAAAGCACCTTTGAAATCGATAGGAGTTTTGTCTTGTCCCCCTGCAGCTCTGGTACTGGCCACCGTCCGAGATAGGCTATTGGGCTAGATGGACCATTGCTCTGACCCGGTTTGGCCGTGCTTATGTTGGGTGAATACTGCAAGGATGAATTAGTAATAATATTTGATTTTGTGTCACCTCGGGCGTAACAGATCAGAAGCCAGCCCTACCTCGTAGGACACGAAACACTTTGGAAAAATTCCATTGAAATCGACATTTTCCCAGTGGGGGAAATGTCAGTTTTGACAGAACCCCATTTTCCAATGAAAACGTTTCTACCAGCTCAGTTCATTCAAGATTGTAGCTTCATTGGTGGGCACGAAGGGGCAGAGTTAAGGGCTGGCTTCAAGCGGGCGCTCAAGCACCGAGGCCATGGAGGTTCCATAAGGCTTTGACCCGAAAAAAGCAAAACCGCGTCTCTGCCCCGGTCTGGCTTGTGAGCGCATCATGGCTCAGCTGTAGGGCTGGATTCACGACGATTTTTGTTTTCATTTCATTTCCGAGGTTGTGGTTCGGTTTTGTTTAAGGAGAAGCAGGTTCGATTACCAAGGCTGCCCGACTCGCCGGCTTGCACAGAACTGCAAATAGAGCTCACGGATTAGAGAAAGGGGATGAATTGGTTGGTAGGGTTTTGGGCTGGGATTTAAGAGTGCTGGGTTCATAGATTCATAGATATTAAGGTCAGAAGGGAGCATTATGATCATCTAGTCTGACCTCCTGCACAATGCAGGCCACAGAATCTCACCCACCCACTCCTGCAATAAACCTCTCACCTATGTCTGAGCTATTGAAGTCCTCAAATCATGGTTTAAAGACTTCAAGGTGCAGAGAATCCTCCAGCAAGTGACCCATGCCCCATGCTACAGAGGAAGGCGAAAAACCCCAAGGGCCTCTTCCAATCTGCCCTGGAGGAAAATTCGTTCTCGACCCCAAATATGGCGATCAGCTGAACCCTGAGCATATGGGCAAGATTCACCAGCCAGATACCCAGGAAAGAATTCTCTGTAGTAACTCAGATCCTACCCCATCTAACAGCCCATCACAAGCCATTGGGCCTATTTACCATGAATATTTAAAGATCAATTAATTGGCAAAATCATGTTATCCTATCATACCATCTCCTCCATAAACTTATCGAGTTTAATCTTGAAGCCAGATAGGTCTTTTGCCCCCACTGCTTCCCTTGGAAGGCTATTCCAAAACTTCACTCCTCTGACGGTTAGAAACCTTCGTCTAATTTCAAGTATAAACTTCCCGATGGCCAGTTTATATCCATTTGTTCTTGTGTCCACATTGGTACTGAGCTTAAATAATTCCTCTCCCTCTCTGATTTTATTTTATTTATCCCTCTGATATATTTATAGAGAGCAATCATATCTCCCCTCAACCTTCTTTTGGTTGGGCTAAACAAGCCAAGCTCCTTGAGTCTCCTTTCATAAGACAAATTTTCCATTCCTCGGATCATCCTAGTAGCCCTTCTCTGTACCTGTTCCAGTTTGAATTCATCCTTCTTAAACATGGGAGACCAGAATTGCACACAGTACTCCAGGTGAGGTCTCACCAGTGCCTTGTATAATGGTACTAACACCTCCTCTGCCACAGCCTTCCTGTGTGACCATGGCCAAGTCACTGCATCTCTCTGGGCCTTAGTTTCCCCATCTGTAAAACAGGTATAATGAACCTTGCTTGTCTGTTTAGTTTGTAAACTCTTGTGGGAAGGAACTGACTCTCAGTTTGTGTCTGTGCAGCATATGGCACAATGGGGCCCTGATCTCAGCTGGGGCAGGGACTGTCTCTCCCTGTGTGTCTGGGCAGCGCCCGGCACAACGGGGCCCTGATCTCAGCTGGGGCAGGGCCTGTCTCTCATGTATCTGTGTAGCACCTGGCCCAACGGAGCCCTGTAACACACATAATAGTAACAGGTGCTATATAGCAGAACTGCTGAGCGTCTTGAACTCTGCCATCTTCAAATGCGGCCACCAGCAGGTGATTTGCCCTGTGCCTCCTGAGTACCCAGGACAATTCATCCCTTCATATTAACTGGACAACTTGTGTCCTTAAAGCCCGGAGCTCAGGATTCCCCTCTCCTTAACGCTGGCTGACCCCGGGGTGCTGCATATGGGCCAAGGATGCTTGACGGGTGGGGCAGCTGCATGTAGCAGGGGCCATAGGTGCCCCGCTCATGCGTCTAAGGAACACAGCTTGCCTCAGGAAATCCCGAGGGATCAACCCAGTAGCAGTACCGGGGCCAGCCAATAGGGGGAGACAAGCTCACACACTGCACCAGGCCCAGCTGGTGAGAAGGCAGGAGAGACAGGCCGGGAGGTGGGGTGCGGTGGGACTGGGAAAGCCCACGCTGGGTGGGAGGTGGCGGCTGATGCAGAGTATTAAGGAGGCTGTCAGGCGAATGGCTTGACAAACCCTAATCTCTCCCCTCTTTTATCCCCGTACCCGTGCGCAGAATATCCCATCCCTAAACCGGACGTGATCTCCCGGCTGGAGCAAGGGGAAGAGCCGTGGGTCCCCCCGGATCTCCAGGGCTCTGGGGGAAGAGACCTCCCGAGAGACGCCAGCCCAGGTGAGGAAACCCGTTCGACCAGCTCAGAAACCATCTGGGAGCAAAGTCGGGAGCTGGCTTTCCCAAGGAAGCCCCCCTGAGAGCTCTCCCACTTCCGGCTCAGCACCTTGGCTTGACGGCCAAGCTTTTTGGGGGGCCCTTCCACTCAACACGACAGTGTCTGCCACGACTTTGGGATGCTACGTCCGCTCGATTCCAAAGTTTCGGGGCATGTTCTCGGCACGAGCGGTCAGAACCCGATCCACTTTGGGGAAAATCAGACAACCGAAAATGGGGGGTGGGGGGGGAGACGAGACACACGGAGCCCCTGCCAGCTGAGGAGCCCAGCCAAGATTCCAGCACCTCTGCAGTTGTCTGTTGATCAAGCCGCAGGTTGATGGTGCCGTGAGCGCTTTCTAACATAACTACTGCCTGGTTTCCTCTCTGCCCGTCCTCCCGCTGGCCCCCAGAATGACTTCTCTCCCAGACAGAAAGAAGAGGGGCATTCACAGCCTCTAGAAAAGGGGGCACAGCAAGATTGGGGGTGCACACGGAGCCCTTGGCGCAGTGGGAACAGGGAGTATGGGGGGAAGGGAGGAGTGAGGAGAGGGGGTGGGGAGTCCCTGCAATGCCCCCCCGGCACATGGCTTGGCTTACATCTGGACTCTCTCCTTACCCCAGGGACAGCAAGCGAGACCGAAGGGGAGGCTCCACAGACAGGAGGCCCTGAGACGGCATCATCGGGAAGCAGCGGGGGGAAGGTGGCCCGCAATGCCAAAGGGGGCAAGGCCGGCAGGTCCGGAGGCCAGCAAGGAAAGCCGCCGGGGAAGAGACAGGGCAGAGAAGCTCCATGCAACGGAGGCTTCAAGAAAGTCCGGGATGGGGCAGCCCCGCGGAGAGGCCGATTGGGGGAGAGCCCCGAAGCCAGGCTCAGTGTAGACGGTAGCAGGCAACTTCCTGCAGGAGAGGAGCCCTCTCTGTGCCCGGAGTGCGGGGAGAGCTTTACGGAGAGCTCCGCCCTCCTTACCCACCAGAGATCCCACGCGGGGCAGGGCTCCTACCCGTGCCCGGAGTGTGGGGAGAGCTTCATCGAGAGCTCCGCCCTCCTTACGCACCAGCGGTCCCACGCGGGGCAGGAGCCCGGCCCGCGCCGCCGTCCCCAGGCCCCCGGCGGGAAGCGTTACCGCTGCTCGGAGTGCGGGGAGCGCTTCCGGGTGGGCTCCCACCTGGCCACTCACCTGCGCCTCCACACCGGGATCAAGCCCTTCCAGTGCGCCGACTGCGGGAAGGGCTTCGACTGGGGCTCACACTACGCCCGGCACCGGCGGCTGCACACCGGCGAGCGGCCCTTCCAGTGCGCCGACTGCGGGAAATGTTTTGGGCGCAGCTCCCACCTCTACCGGCACCAGCGGGCCCACGCCGGCGGGAAGCCCCTGGAGTGCCCGGACTGCGGCAAGGCCTTCAACAGCAGCGCCTTCTTCCACAAGCACCAGCGGGCCCACGCAGCCCCCCGGCAGCCCCACCGCTGCCCCGAGTGCGGGGAGAGCTTCCCCCGCAGCGCCGCTCTGGCCCGGCACCGCCGGAGCCACCGGGGAGACAAACCCTTCCGGTGCGGGGACTGCGGGAAAGGCTTTGCCTGGAGCTCCCACCTGGAGCGGCACCGGCGGGTCCACACCGGCGAGCGGCCCCACACCTGCGGGGAGTGCGGGGAGGCCTTCAGCCAGAGCGCCCACCTGGTGAAACACAAACGGGTGCACACAGGCGAGAGGCCCTACGGGTGCCCGGACTGCGGGAAGAGCTTTGGGGACAGCTCGGCACTGGCCAAACACCGGGGGTGCCACGCCGGCGGGGAGAGACGCCGCCTGGCTGCGAAACGCCCAGCGGCAGAGAGACCCCATCAGTGCGGCGACTGTGGGAAAAGTTTTGCTCGGAGCGCGGCGCTGGTGAGGCACCAGAAAAGCCACACCGAAAGGCAGCCCGAGAGTGGGGAGAGCTCAGCCCAGACGAGCCCCGCGGGGGACAACTCCCCCCGTCCCTGCCCCGACTGCGGGAAAAACTTCCCTCGCGGCTCCCAGCTGGACAGACACCGGCGCCTCCTCCACGCAGCGGGTCCGCCCCACCAGTGCCCACAGAGCGCCGCGCTGACCAAGCATCGCTGGGGCAACAGACCCTTCCGGTGCGGAGACTGCGGGAAAGCCTTTGCCTGGAGCTCGCACCTGGCCCGGCACCGGCGGGTCCACACCGGCGAGCGGTCCCACACCTGCGGGGAGTGCGGGGAGGCCTTCAGCCAGAGCGCCCACCTGGTGAAACACAAACGGGTGCACGCAGGCCAGCAGAAGAGCTCTGGGCACAGCTCGGTGCTGGCCAAGCACCGGGCTGGCAGAGAGGACGCATCCCACGGCTCCGGCGACTGCGGGAAAAGTTTCAGCTGCGTCACGGACCTCGACCAGCACCGGCCTTCCCACGCGGCGGAGAAACCTTACCGGTGCGGGGACTGTGGGAAAAGCTTCAGCCAGGCACCGGCGCTGGCCAGGCACCGGCGGCTCCACGCCGCTGGGGGGAAACCCTTCCGCTGCGCCGACTGCGGGAAGGGCTTCGCCTGGAGTTCCCACTGGGAGCGGCACCGGCGTGTCCACACCGGCGAAAAGCCTTTCCAGTGCACCGACTGCGGGAAATGCTTCGGGCGCAGCTCCCATCTCTACCGGCATCAGAGGAACCACCCCGGAGAGAAACCCTCCTCCCAAGGGGCTGAGTAAGGGGGAACGCGACCACCAGGAAGGGACCCTAATGAGACAACAGGGAAACCAACCCCAGGAACCTTCCTGCCAAAGGTGCAACTAAGAGGGAAGGTGTCTGCTAGGGACGAGATAACAAGGAGTCCACCTGGAACCCCTTTGAGTTTGATTTGTATTAGGCATCGGGGAATCCTCTCAGGGCCAAGAATTCCAATCCACGCACTAACTGGGGCTAATGTTCGTCCGTCACGTGTGTTCGGCTGCACCCAGCCGCTGATCAGTGAGCCCCTAATGGCCGGCACGCCATGAAGAGGAATCTCCTCCTCTCACCCAAGTTGGATGGGAAGCAGCAGAGGGAGGGGAGGTGCCGTCACTTTCCCTAAACCACATCGACCCCTGACGTCCACCCTCACGCATGCCCTCTCCCCGGTCTCTATCTCCCCTCCACTGGGCAGGCGTCAGGGCTGCCTCCCGCTCGTCCGTGGATGAAATAAAGGCTTGAGAGAGAAACTTGTCGCACAGAACAATCCATGACCCATAGGTGGTTTCAGAGGAGGCATTGGACAGAAGTTGGGGAAAGGCGGAGGTACCGCTTCTCAGTGGGCAGCACCCAGCACTCAGACACTCCGGAGGAGAGGAGGCCAGGCTGCAAAGGTCGAAAAGGAGAACGCCTGGAAATGGGAGGCAGAACGGACCCATGGGACTCACTGCTGCAGGATAAGGGCCCATTTCGGGATGGTTTCCGGCAAGCGTTCACAGGCTAAGGGCGCTAAGTCCCAGGAGCAAGCGGGGCTGGGTGCCACATTTATGTCGTCCCCCATTAGCCCGAGCATCCCATTTATACCACTCCCCATTAGCCGGAATGCCAGGTTTATACCATTAGCCAGAGTGTCACATTTATTCCATTCCCCTTTAGTCAGTGTCACATTTATATCATTCCCCATTAGCCGGAGTGTCACGTTTACACCATTCCCTGTTAGCCAGAATACTACATTTTATACCGTTCCCCATTAGCTCAACGATTCTTCGAGCTGCTGTGTCAGGAAACATTTCAAAGCAGGATCCAGGATTTTCACCAGAACCGACGTTGGTAGTCGAGTCTGGGAGACAAGAGGCTGAAATGGGGGGGAAGGAAGCTAGATCTTGATCCCTTTAGTGGTTCCTGATGCAGTCAGGAGGAGGGAGGCGGGAGCTGGTCGAAATGCTGGGATTGAACCAGGGACAGCCAGAGTTAAAAGCATGAGTAGTCTGCTACAGCTTGATTTAAAGCTTTGAGTCTGGTTCTGTCACAACTCATACCTTGTGGATTGGCACAGAGGGGGACTGGGAATGAACGCTCACCCAGTGGATTACATAGGGACACCACCAGGTTTGTTCTTGGGGACCTGGTGACTGAGAACTGTTAACTCAATGCAGGGGCGAGAGGCAGGAAATCTCTCGGGGGCCGGCTGGAGCTGGGAAGGGCTGGGAGGCCATCCCAGGAGAAGTAACCCCGTAATTCTTAGGGGATGACCCTGAGCAGAACTGAGAAGGAAGCTGGGGGAGATGACGCCCCTTCGTGGGTCCTGAATCCAGGCCGGGTCCCGTCACTTAGCGCAGCTGGTCACCTGTCCTGGGTGGGGATGACAGAGACTGTCTGTGTCCCATTCACCCTCACAAACCTGCCCAGGGGGGCATAAAAGCCTCAACTGGGTTTTGAGACCTGGAGGCTGCTATGACTTGCCCCCTGCTGATGAGGCCACCTGCTGTCCTATCCAGTCCCACTAGCAACTGGATTACTGAACTCCACTTTCTCTGGGCATTTGAATTGTTGCCTATTAGAAAACAGTGCAGCCTAGCAGGTCTGTAAATCAGGAGACCCGGGCAAGACAGGTACCCCGCCCTAGGGGGCAGCATGCTCCAGCTAGAGCCCTGGTAGCAGGACACCTGGGTTCCAGGGGCACAAGCACAGGGCGGGTCAGGGGGCCATGGCCCTCCCACTTTTTATTGGCCCGGGGAGGGGCAGAGAAGAGTGACCAGGGGGCGGGGTTTGGGGGGGAAGAGGCAGGGCGGGAGCAGGGCCTCAGGGGGAAGGGGTGATGCAAGGCCAGGGCGGGGGTCAGGCACAGAAGGGGCAGCATGGAGGTGGGGCCTCATGGGAAGGGGCGGTGTGGGGGCACGAGCTCAGGGAGAAGGGGTGTCGTGGGGGCTGGGCCTCAGGGGGAAGGGGAATGTCAGAGAAAATGAACCATTGTGCTATCAATTCGTCATTAAAATAATATTTCTCCATTTGCTACATTGGTTTTTAAAAACTCCCCCTGTAATTGTTGTCTTCTCAGGTTCGACAGTGCAGGGCAAACAGTATTTAAAAGTGTGGGATTTTTTCCAGAATTAGGTTGTTGGGGTTTTTTTCCCTCTTAAGTCTTCAGGAAAAGGTTAACAACAAATACATGGGAAATAATGCAGCAGGCAAGTGGATCATGGTATAAAATAAAGGGGTGGAATGAGACATTTGTTTAATCATTTGCAGTGTTGTTGTAGCCGTATCTGTCCTAGGATGTTAGAGAGATCATGTATCTTTTACTTGTCTCTCACCTTC
Organism: Eretmochelys imbricata; assembly: GCF_965152235.1. NCBI lineage: Eukaryota > Metazoa > Chordata > Testudines > Cheloniidae > Eretmochelys > Eretmochelys imbricata. The sequence continues at coordinate 51,626,693 of NC_135585.1, forward strand.
ATTTCATTTCAGTTAATTCAGTTTAGCTTAATTCGCTTCTGATAGAGGTCACTTTGGGTATGTCTACACTACGAAATTAGGTCGAATTTATAGAAGTCGGTTTTTTAGAAATCGGTTTTATATATTCGAGTGTGTGTCCCCCCACAGAAAATGCTCTAAGTGCATTAACTCGGCGGAGCGCTTCCACAGTACCGAGGCTAGCGTCGACTTCCGGAGCGTTGCACTGTGGGTAGCTATCCCACAGTTCCCGCAGTCTCCGCTGCCCATTGGAATTCTGGGTTGAGATCCCAATGCCTGATGGGGCTAAAACATTGTCGCGGGTGGTTCTGGGTACATATCGTCAGGCCCCCGTTCCCTCCCTCCCTCTGTGAAAGCAGCAGCAGACAATCGTTTCGTGCCTTTTTTCCTGAGTTACCTGTGCAGACGCCATACCACGGCAAGCCTGGAGCCGCTCAGCTCACCGTCACCGTATGTCTCCTGGGTGCTGGCAGACGCGGTACGGCATTGCTACACAGTAGCAGCAACCCATTGCCTTCTGGCAGCAGACGGTGCAATACGACTGGTAGCCGTCCTCGTCATGTCCGAGGTGCTCCTGGCCGGGAGCGCCTGGGCAGACATGGGCGCAGGGACTAAATTTGGAGTGACTTGACCAGGTCATTCTCTTTAGTCCTGCAGTCAGTTCTATTGAACCGTCTTATGGTGAGCAGGCAGGCGATACGGATTGCTAGCAGTTGTACTGTATCATCTTCTGCCGGGCAGGCAAGAGATGAGGATGGCTAGCAGTCATATTGTACCATCTTCTGCCGGGCAGGCAAGAGATGTGGATGGCATGCAGTCCTTCTGCACCGTCTGCTGCCATCCAAAGATGTAAAAGATAGATGGAGTGGATCAAAACAAGAAATAGACCAGATTTGTTTTGTACTCATTTGCTTCCCCCCCTCCCCTGTCTAGGGGACTCATTCCTCTAGGTCACACTGCAGTCACTCACAGAGAAGGTGCAGCGAGGTAAATCTAGCCATGTATCAATCAGAGGCCAGGCTAACCTCCTTGTTCCAATAAGAACAATAACTTAGGTGCACCATTTCTTATTGGAACCCTCCGTGAAGTCCTGCCTGAAATACTCCTTGATGTAAAGCCACCCCCTTTGTTGATTTTAGCTCCCTGAAGCCAACCCTGTAAGCCATGTCGTCAGTCGCCCCTCTCTCCATCAGAGCAACGGCAGACAATCGTTCCGTGCTTTTTTTCTGTGCGGACGCCATACCAAGGCAAGCATGGAGGCCGCTCAGCTCACTTTGGCAATTAGGAGCACATTAAACACCACACGCATTATCCAGCAGCATATGCAGCACCAGAACCTGGCAGAGCGATACCGGGCGAGGAGGCGACGTCAGCACGGTCACGTGAGTGATCAGGACATGGACACAGATTTCTCTGAAAGCATGGGCCCTGCCAATGCATGCATCATGGTGCTAATGGGGCAGGTTCACGCTGTGGAATGCCGATTCTGGGCTCGGGAAACAAGCACAGACTGGTGGGACCGCATAGTGTTGCAGGTCTGGGACGATTCCCAGTGGCTGCGAAACTTTCGGATGCGTAAGGGCACTTTCATGGAACTTTGTGACTTGCTTTCCCCTGCCCTGAGGCGCATGAATACCAAGATGAGAGCAGCCCTCACAGTTGAGAAGCGAGTGGCAATAGCCCTGTGGAAGCTTGCAACACCAGACAGCTACCGGTCAGTTGAGAATCAATTTGGAGTGGGCAAATCTACTGTTGGGGCTGCTGTGATGCAAGTAGCCTACGCAATCAAAGATCTGCTGATATCAAGAGTAGTGACCCTGGGAAATGTGCAGGTCATAGTGGATGGCTTTGCTGCAATGGGATTCCCTAACTGTGGTGAGGCCATAGACGGAACCCATATCCCTATCTTGGCACCGGAGCACCAAGCCGGCGAGTACATAAACCGCAAGGGGTACTTTTCAATAGTGCTGCAAGCACTGGTGGATCACAAGGGACGTTTCACCAACATCAGTGTGGGATGGCCGGGAAAGGTACATGATGCTCGCATCTTCAGGAACTCTGGTCTGTTTCAAAAGCTGCAGGAAGGGACTTTATTCCCAGACCAGAGAATAACTGTTGGGGATGTTGAAATGCCTATATGTATCCTTGGGGACCCAGCCTACCCCTTAATGCCATGGCTCATGAAGCCGTACACAGGCAGCCTGGACAGTAGTCAGGAGCTGTTCAACTACAGGCTGAGCAAGTGCAGAATGGTGGTAGAATGTGCATTTGGACGTTTAAAGGCGCGCTGGTGCAGTTTACTGACTCGCTTAGACCTCAGCGAAACCAATATTCCCACTGTTATTACTGCTTGCTGTGTGCTCCACAATATCTGTGAGAGTAAGGGGGAGACGTTTATGGCGGGGTGGGAGGTTGAGGCAAATCGCCTGGCTGCTGGTTACGCGCAGCCAGACACCAGGGCAGTTAGAAGAGCACAGGAGGGCGCGGTACGCATCAGAGAAGCTTTGAAAACCAGTTTCATGACTGGCCAGGCTACGGTGTGAAAGTTCTGTTTGTTTTTCCTTGATGAAACCCCCCGCCCCTTGGTTCACTCTACTTCCCTGTAAGCTAACCACCCTACCCTCCTCCCTTCGGTCACCGCTTGCAGAGGCAATAAAATCATTGTTGCTTCACATTCATGCATTCTTTATTCATTCATCACACAAATAGGGGGATGACTACCAAGGTAGCCCAGGAGGGGTGGTGGAGGAGGGAAGGAAAATGCCACACAGCACTTTAAAAGTTTACAACTTTAAAATTTATTGAATGCCAGACTTCTTTTTTTGAGGCAAACCTCTGTGGTGGAGTGGCTGGTTGGCTGGTGGCCCCCCCACCGCGTTCTTGGGCGTCTGGGTGTGGAGGCTATGGAACTTGGGGAGGAGGGCGGTTGGTTACACAGGGGCTGCAGTGGCAGTCTGTGCTCCAGCTGCCTTTGCTGCAGCTCAACCATACACTGGAGCATACTGGTTTGGTCCTCCAGCAGCCTCAGCATTGAATCCTGCCTCCTCTCATCACGCTGCCGCCACATTTGAGCTTCAGCCCTGTCTTCAGCCCGCCACTTACTCTCTTCAGCCCACCACCCCTCCTCCCGGTCATTTTGTGCTTTCCTGCACTCTGACATTATTTGCCTCCACGCATTCGTCTGTGCTCTGTCAGTGTGGGAGGACAGCATGAGCTCAGAGAACATTTCATTTCAAGTGCGTTTTTTTTTCTTTCTAAGCTTCACTAGCCTCTGGGAAGGAGAAGATCCTGTGATCATTGAAACACATGCAGCTGGTGGAGAAAAAAAAGGGACAGCGGTATTTAAAAAGACACATTTTATAAAACAGTGGCTACACTCTTTCAGGGTAAACCTTGCTGTTAACATTACATACATAGCACATGTGCTTTCGTTACAAGGTCACATTTTGCCTCCCCCCACCACGTGGCTACCCCCTCAACCCTCCCCCCTCCCCGTGGCTAACAGCGGGGAACATTTCAGTTCAGCCACAGGCAAACAGCCCAGCAGGAACGGGCTCCTCTGAGTGTCCCCTGAAGAAAAGCACCCTATTTCAACCAGGTGACCATGAATTATATCTCACTCTCCTGAGGATAACACAAAGAGATAAAGAACGGATGTTGTTTGAACGCCAGCAAACATACACTGCAATGCTTTGTTGCACAATGATTCCCGAGTACATGTTACTGGCCTGGAGTGGTAAAGTGTCCTACCATGGAGGACGCAATAAGGCTGCCCTCCCCAGAAACCTTTTGCAAAGGCTTTGGGAGTACATCCAGGAGAGCCGCGAATGCCAGGGCAAAGTAATCCTTTCACATGCTTGCTTTTAAACCATGTATAGTATTTTAAAAGGTACACTCACCGGAGGTCCCTTCTCCGCCTGCTGGGTCCAGGAGGCAGCCTTGGGTGGGTTCGGGGGGTACTGGCTCCAGGTCCAGGGTGAGAAACAGTTCCTGGCTGTCGGGAAAACCGGTTTCTCCGCTTGCTTGCTGTGAGCTATCTACAACCTTATCATCATCATCATCATCTTATTCGTCCCCAAAACCTGCTTCCGTATTGCCTCCATCTCCATTGAAGGAGTCAAACAACACAGCTGGGGTAGTGGTGGCTGAAACCCCGAAAATGGCTTGCAGCTCATCATAGAAGCGGCATGTTTGGGGCTCTGACCCGGAGCGGCCGTTCGCCTCTCTGGTTTTCTGGTAGGCTTGCCTCAGCTCCTTCAGTTTCACGCGGCACTGTTTCGGGTCCCTGTTATGGCCTCTGTCCTTCATGCCCTGGGAGATTTTGACAAAGGTTTTGGCATTTTGAAAACTGGAATAGAGTTCTGATAGCACGGATTTCTCTCCCCATACAGCGATCAGATCCCGTACCTCCCGTTCGGTCCATGCTGGAGCTCTTTTGCGATTCTGGGACTCCATCATGGTCGCCTCTGCTGATGAGCTCTGCATGGTCACCTGCAGCTTGCCACATTGGCCAAACAGGAAATGAGATTCAAAAGTTCGCGGTTCTTTTCCTGTCTACCTGGCCAGTGCATCTGAGTTGAGAGTGCTGTCCAGAGCGGTCATAATGGAGCACTCTGGGATAGCTCCCGGAGGCCAATACCATCAAATTGTGTCCCAAGTACCCCAAATTCAAGCCGGCAAGGCTGATTTAAGTGCTAATCCACTTGTCAGGGGTGGAGTAAGGAAATCGATTTTAAGAGCCCTTTAAGTCTAAATAAAGGGCTTCATCATGTGGACGGGTGCAGGTTTACATCGATTTAATGCTGCTAAATTCGACCTAAAGTCCTAGTGTAGACCAGGGCTCTAATTCTTAATAAGAGCGTCCACACAGGGATTTAATGAGGTTCTACTAATCCATTTTAAAAGTGAATTTGGATTCTTTTTTTTTCTCAGTGTCCCCATGTCACACAATCTGTTGAAAACGCTCCCCAGAGAGAACCGGAGAGCAGAGATTGGGACTGTTTACTGTTTGGGTTTGTTTCATATATTTTTCATTTCTTTAATAATAAAGTAGTTGTTTGTTTGTTTGTCTTTAATTGTGCCTTCCGCTAAGACATGCGGAGAAGAGCCCCATGAGACAGAAACAGTGTGTGTGTCACATCCCAAACAGAGATGCAGAGACAGTTATTAAGATTTGGCTCCCACCACATTTCGCTAGAGACTATGACTTTTTTAAGAGCCAGTTGCGGGCCCCACTCTCACGGTAAGGGGAGGTCAGGCTGGAGGCAGGGGGGTAACTGCAGGTGCGAGGCTGAGGTGTACCAGCAGTGGGCACTGTGTGGGCAAGAGGAACTTGCCCAGCTGCTGCACCCGCACTGGGGACTGACCCTAGACATACACACTCATACACACATAGACTTCAGCCTTGCACCTGCAGGGATCCCCTCTAGGGGTCAGAAGGGAATTGGGGCTCTGGGACCGGGTCTGCTCTCAACCACCCTGCTGAGTCCATTAACCCCGGGGGGCTGGGCAGTGCTGGTGGGAGATGCAGCTACCCCATTAACAACTGGGGTCACACACCCCACAAACCCAGTGTCAACCCAGCCACTGAGTCACACTCACCCCCCCCCCCCGCCCATTCAGATCTGGTCCCCATGCCCAACACAACCCCCCAGTGCGGGATAAACATCCTCCCAGAAATAGGAATAGAACCCAAGAGTCCTGGCTTCCCTACACTCTAACCACTAGACCCCACTCCCCAGAGCTGGGGATATGAACCCAGGTGTCCTAGCTCCCCTCCACTCTAACCACTAGACCCCACTCCCTCCCCAGAGCTGTGGATAGAACCCAAGAGTCCTGAATCCCAGCCCCCTCCTGCTTCTAAACACGAGGCCCACACCACTCCCCTCCCAGAGCTGGGGAGAGAACCCAGGAGTCCCTTTAGAAGAGGAGGTGAGTCTCCTAAGGGGGTCTGGCTCACCCTGGCTAACTACAAGCCGTCAAGAACACTATCCCTGATAATGTCACGGCTAACCTGATGGCTGAACTTTGTGACTTTGTCCTTACCCATAACTATTTTACATTTGGGGACAATGTAAATGCCTTCAAATCAGCAACACTGCTATGGGTACCCGCATGGCCCCACAGTATGCCAACATTTTTATGGCTGACTTAGAACAGCGCTTCCTCAGCTCTCGTCCCCTAATACCCCCACTCTACTTGCGCTATATTGATGACATCTTCATCATCTGGACCCATGGAAAAGAAGCCCTTGAGGAATTCCACCATGATTTCAACAATTTCCATCCCACCATCAACCTCAGCCTGGTCCAGTCCACACAAGAGATCCACTTCCTGGACATTACAGTGCTAATAAACGATGGTCACATAAACACCACCCTGTACCGGAAACCTACTGACCGCTATTCCTACCTACATGCCTCCAGCTTTCACCCTGACCACACCACACGATCCATTGTCTACAGCCAAGCTCTGCAATACAACCGCATTTGCTCCAACCCCTCAGACAGAGACAAACACCTACAAGATCTCTATCAAGCATTCTTACAACTACAATACCCACCTGCTGAAGTGAAGAAACAGATCCAGAAGAGACAGAGCCAGAAGAGTTCCCAGAAGTCACCTACTACAGGACAGGCCCAACAAAGAAAATAACAGAACGCCACTAGCCGTCACCTTCAGCCCCCAACTAAAACCCCTCCAACGCATTATTAAGGATCTACAACCTATCCTGAAGGATGACCCAACACTCTCACAAATCTTGGGAGACAGGCCAGTCCTTGCCTACAGACAGCCCCCCAACCTGAAGCAAATACTCACCAGCAACCACATACCACACAACAGAACCACTAACCCAGGAACTTATCCTTGCAACAAAGCCCGTTGCCAACTGTGCCCACATATCTATTCAGGGGACATCATCACAGGGCCTAATAACATCAGCCACACTATCAGAGGCTCGTTCACCTGCACCTCCACCAATGTGATATATGCCATCATGTGCCAGCAATGCCCCTCTGCCATGTACATTGGTCAAACTGGACAGTCTCTACGTAAAAGAATAAATGGACACAAATCAGATGTCAAGAATTATAACATTCATAAACCAGTCAGAGAACACTTCAATCTCTCTGGTTACGCGATTACAGACATGAAAGTTGCGATATTACAACAGAAAAACTTCAAATCCAGACTCCAGCGAGAGACTGTTGAATTGGAATTCATTTGCAAATTGGATACAATTAACTTAGGCTTGAATAGAGACTGGGAGTGGCTAAGTCATTATGCAAGGTAACCTATTTTCCCTTGTTTTTTCCTACCCCCCCCCACCCCAAGACGTTCTTGTGAAACCCTGGATTTGTGCTGGAAATGGCCCACCTTGATTATCATACACACTGTAAGGAGAGTGATCACTTTAGATAAGCTATTACCAGCAGGAGAATGGGGTGGGGGGAGAGAAAACCTTTTGTAGTGGTAAACACCCATTTTTTCATGGTTTGTGTGTATAAAAAGATGTTCTGTACTTTCCACAGTATGCATCCGATGAAGTGAGCTGTAGCTCACGAAAGCTTATGCTCAAATAAATTGGTTAGTCTCTAAGATGCCACAAGTCCTCCTTTTCTTTTTGCAAATACAGACTAACACGGCTGCTACTCTGAAACCTGGCTAATTGGTTTGTCATGCTTCTAAATCCTGGCAGAATCTCTGCCCCTCCCTTTCCCATTTGGACAGTGCGTCACAGGGAGGAAAGGAAATCGAAAGCTAAGCAGAGGGGAAAGCCAGCTTCTTCTCTGCTTGCTGCTAAGCTGCACATCAGGGACCCAGGAGCAGCACCAGAACAGGTAGATCTGGGATTCGTACCCCCTACCCCCACCATCCTGCTTCTCTCCTGTCTTCTACTCGCACTAAGAAAAATACCTTTCCTCCTCCCCAAGATGTGGGGATTTCCCACTTCCTCCCCTGGTCTGGATCCTGCCCCCTCTGTCCTTGTCTCCCCTTCCTGTGCCCCCCTTCTTTCTCTGTTCCCCCACTGCAGGACCCTCCCCGCTCCAGCCCCAGGGACATGCCCAGCATCCTTCCCACTGGCCCTGCACCCAGTTGGAGTGAGACTGAGAGGCAGAACCTGCCCCACTACCTCTCCCAACCTTCCCAAGAGGCAGTGGTACAAGGCCCCCCTTCTACACCACAGGGGTGACAGGAGCCCTTCTCCCACAGTACTGAATGCAGCAGTTAGGGTGTTCCTGCTTGGGTAGGGGGTTGGGTCAGCTGTGCTCTTCCTCACAGCACCCCGGCCCCAGGTACTTAATGCCCTATAGAGATACAAGGGGCAGCTTCCTGCTGTCGGAGCATTCGGCTCAGACTCTCGGCAGACTCAGGCAGAAGTCACTGCATCAGTTGCACCTGAGAAAGCATCTCTCCCTCTCAGATCAATGGGCTCAGGCTCTGGGCAAACTCAGGCAGACATACACAGAGGACACATTTGGGAGGGTTTCTTCGCAATCATTAGGGCTAGACACTTTCTTTTTGTTCTGAATGAAAGCTGAGATTAGAGATGTGAAGGTCTAGGAGAAAAAAACCTGTAAACGTCTGGGAAAAAATAGAAGGGGGTCCATTTTTTTCCTGACGTGTGGGAGAATTGGAAATTTGGGGGCAATCGAAAAGAAAATGTTACATAAAATAGTTATTCTCAGAATTAACAGTGGAAGAAGAGGGAAAATCTTGAGGTATGCTAGCCTTTCCAAGAAAACAGCAGCTGTTTAAGTTACATTATACTGGTTCATAGGATGGCTAGCTTTGTCTGCAGTCACAGCACTTACTGTAGGTATGACGATAATGCACGATTAAAGAATCTGGTGACGTTGCTATACAGTTTGGCTATATAGCCGGACTTTTTCTTCTGTATAAACATGATAATGTCAGGTCAGGTCTATTTATCAGGGGTTCTCAAACTGGGGGTCGTGACCCTTCAGCGGTCACAAGGTGGTTACATAGGGGTCATGAGCTGTCAGCTCTGTGGGGCTGACAGCACCGAGCCCCCATTAAATTAAATTGCCCCCCCCCCTTTTTTAATTTATAAGGAGGGGGTCAGAGGCTTGCTGTGTGAAAGGGATCACTAATACAAAAAGTTTGAAAACCACTGATTTCCATACTATTTCTGAACACGACAATACAGCCTTTGACCACATTTTTTCTCCTTGATTTAAAGAGACACGGTTCCTTTCCAAACGCCTATCAGGACCCGCGTCCTGAAAAGGTGGGACCTGGATTGGGGTACCCTCTGTCACCCCAATCTCTGTCCCCAAGAAGTCAGCTGTGCCCTCTGGGTGGTCAGTTACACAGGTCCCTCTCAAAACCTGAGTCCCAGGCTGGGTGCCTGAGTGCACAGATGTTGAATTAGCCATTCGGTCCTGGGCCTCTTCTCCCAAGTGACCCGTGAGGAGACATTCATGAGCCTTCGCTATTCCTTCCCCTTGAGGCTGGCGAGGCAAAGCCAATCGCTTACAGGATTGCTCATTTCCTACAGCACCTCAACCTTTCCAGACGACTGTCCTCCTTCCAGGAGTCTGATCTGTCTTGCCTACCCCCAAGTTTCACCTCACTTAAAAACGACGTCCTTACAGAATCAGACATAACAATACAGACCTGTCACAGCCGCTCGCACTGGAAAATTGCTGCCTTTCTCATAGAATTATAAAATAAAGCAATTTGGAGATAAATATCGTACTTCCCTTTCAGTGTGTAGCATATGGAGCAGTATGAACAAGTCATGGTCTGTCTGCAATTTTAGTTTGCACTGACTTCACTAGGGCTTTTTAATTAGCCTCTTGTAAAATGTGGCAAATATCCAGAGGAGTTGACGTAATCCTTGGAAGAGCCCCTGGTTGAGAATCACTATCTTACGTGACACACTTTGTATGAAATAGGACATAATTATATGACAGGAGTGAATATGGGGGTTCCAGGGTGCTGCTTTGAGGTACAGAGTGTCACACACCCCGCCCCCCCAGCCAGGCCTGTGAGGAGGGGGGAAACTCAGCAGAGGGGTGGCCTCCCCCGGCATTTGGGGGGGGGGAGGGGCGCTCGTCCTGGCCACTGTCACCTGTAAGAACTTAAATTAAAATCAATCATAATTGGGACGAACAGGTTAAAAAATAAAAACCGATTTTTTTCCCTATCGAAATTCAAAAATTTAAAAATAAAACATCGAATTCTGCCCCGCCCGGGATTAGCACAGCCCAACATCAAGCACCTGTGCCAGAGCGACCAGCCGATGCTTTCCAGCTTAAAAATACCCCTGTCCAGCCTCCCAGTGGAGATGAACCTGTTGGCACCTTGAATGATTTATCTCCCGGACAAATAATGGGTGTGGCAGCAAAGCAGGAGTTCACTCAGCCTCTGGCATGCAGGGGATAATGGGGTACCCTGCTATGGGATGGGGGGGTGCAGTACACAGCATCCCTGGTGGAGGGAAAGTGGGGGACTCTGGTATGAAGAACGCAGGGCAGACAGATCCCTGGGCATTGGGGGGAGGGGCGATGGCAGGGCACACAGAGCCCATGGCATGGGGAGCGAGGGCAGATGGGGGCAGACAGAGCCCATGGCATGGGAAGCGAGGGGAGTATGGGGGCAGCGAGCCCATAGCACGGGGAGTGAGGAGGGATGGGGGCAGATGGAGCCTGTGGCATGGGGACCGAGGGGGGATGGGACACAGTGAGCCCCTAGCATTGAGCTGAGAATGGGGGGGAGCTGGAAGTCGGGGAGGGGGGAATAAGGGTGACACAGGGGGAAGATCTGGGTGAGCAGCAGGGAAATAGAGGAAGCTGGGGGCGGGGGAGGAATGGAGCTCCAGGAGCGTGCCCCCCCTTCCCACTAATCCACATATTGCTAGAGAAGGCAGGTCAACGAATGCAGCTGGCACACGGAGCGGAAAACAGGGGGCTGGGCTGGCCTTTTGTTCCTGGGGGCACTCAGTCCAGAGTCAGGGCCTGGCCCTTGGAAACGTTCTGGCTCCCGCCCAGATCAGTTTTACCCTTATCGCCTGGCTCCACGCCCTGCCCGGTTACTCAGTCGCATCTGGCTGCACGTCCCACGTGTTCAGGGCCTGCCCCGGCCTGGCACAGGTGCTGCGTCGCTGGCAGCAAATCACAGGCTAAGCGGACAGAGCAACAGACGCCAGGTTTCCCGGCGGCGAAGGAGCTGGTTGGTCATGGGGCTTGTACCCTGTCCCCCCCCGCACAACCCCACATCTCTCCAGCCCCCTCCCAACTCCCCTGAGAAAATTACCTTTCCTCCTTCACCCCCAAATGTGAGAATTTCCACGCTCCCATCTCCTGTCTGCCCTCCTCCCGCCTTCCTGGCTCTGGGAGGGGAGTGAGGTCTACTGGTTAAAGCAAGGGGGACTGGGAGTCAGGACTCCTGGGTTCTAGCTCCAGCTCTGGGACTAGATTAGGTTCTAATAGTGAGAGATATACACTATAACAGGGGTTCTCAAACTGGGGGTCGGGACCCCTCAGGGGGTCGCGAGCTGTCAGCCTCCGCCCCAAACCCCGCTTTGCCTCCAGCATTTATAATGGTGTTAAATATATTTTAAAGTGTTTTTAATGTGTAAGGGGGGGTTGCACTCAGGGGCTTGCTATGCGAAAGAGGTCACCAGTACAAAAGTTTGAGAACCACTGCACTATATGCATGTACAGTGCTTAGTCAAATAAGCCCTCCCTCTTGGGTGGGGTCTGTAGGCAGTGCTGCAGGTATAGAGAATACAAGAAATTGGAGGATAATGGGATTCCTTATCAACATGCTGTCCCTTCACACCCTTCTCCCCCCAAATGGGTAGTGGTATTTCCCAGGCTCCACCCACAACCAAAACCCCATCCACTCACAACACCAGTACAAACTGCTTCTTGCAGAGGGACGTGTGGATCGTCAGATCATGCTAGTTCCTTTCTGTTCTTACATGCTTTGATCACCAATGTGTTTGAAAGGTAGTCATTAGGGTTCAGAGTCAACGTTCCACCATGGTGAAGGCGGCAGCCTCTCAGAGCGACTGGCCCAGGCTGCCTGCAGACTCAGGCATCACTGCTTTGGTTACACCAACTCCACGTTTGGGATGTTTTCTTCACTGCTGTGAGGGCTAGAAACAAACTTTTTTCTTTTGCATGAAAGCTGAGATACTGCAGCACAGTGGGACTCCACCCCCACCCGCCACTCCCTTAATCCACAATGCATCGATTTATTTCAGTTCTTGGCAGCCTTCAACCAGGAGGTCAGGGAAGGAACCTTTGGCCTCAGCATGGAATTCACTGTTGAATGCGGCAAGAAAGTGACCCCAATAGACGTCCTCAGGAAAAAGAATGAGCTGGAGGAGAAGGGGCTGATGACGGAGGGTTTGGCTGCCTGCTTCAGCCAGGCTATAGATCTGGTGGCCCAGCAGGACCCCAGGCAGTACTGGCTCTGGGAGAATGCCAGGATCATCATCCAAGGAGATGGACGCTGGCTGGAGTTCAGGACAGGAGACGCCAGCCAACACCTGTTGCTGTGGTACGACCAGCACAAAAAGGAGGTTCAAGTCTCCTCCCCGTCCTAGGCTGGGAAGCAATCGTGCTGGATGGTCCCCGGGCCTTGGTCCCTCTCCTTGCTGCCCCTAAATAAATGCCCATGACACCTCCAAACTGGAATTGGCTTCTGTGTGTGTAACTGCAGCCTGCCAGCCACACTTGGGTTACACTCTGGCTCTCACCAACCTGGGTTGTACTGCAGGATGACCCCAACACACTCCCAGTCTTAGATTCCGTCCCCCTTTCCCCCGAAATGTATGTCCTGTACTGCCCAGCCCTCTCCTGGATAATACAAAGTCAGTTTTTCTTTAATAGAAATAATATGCACACAACTTGCCATCCCAAATGGAGTTTCCCAGACACTTCAATTTAAACACACTGGATTAGATAAAACAATACAAGTTTATTAATTACAAAGAGAGAGATTTTCAGGGAGTAGAAGTCATGAGGCATAAAAGTGAGAAATGGTTACAAGAAAAATATAGATAAAACTCAACTAAATGCCTAACTTAACAAACTTTGTTAAATTTGAAGCTCATCACATGCTCTCAATAGTCTTACTGGCCAAACTTCTTAGGTCAGGACCCCAGCCCCAGTTCAACAGCTGCTTCCTTTGTTCCGCGTGGTGCAGTGAATCCATGGACAGAGAGAAAGGAAAGAGAAGGGGTATTTGTCCCTCATTTTCATAGTGTCAGCCCCTCTGTTAGAAAACATTTCCAGCTGAGATGCAGGAGACAAAGAGAGTGCAAGAAAGGATGTTTCCTGCTGTTCTTCCTCACCTGCTTGCGGTTCCTTTTCTACCCTTCCTGCTTGATGCCTCTGATTGCTGCTTAAATGCAAATGAAGCAGAGCATACGTTCCTTTGTTTAGGACAGACCTTTTTCCCAACTTCTGTTTGGGCAGGGCTGTGGTTTGGAAAAATGTGTTAACAAGACCATACACCAACATCTTATAACTTCACATACGCTGTTGCCACACATATTTTATCAGGACAATAATGTCCAGCAAATTATGAGTTTACAAATGATACCTCACAAGGTGTACTTTGTACAAAGATTATTATAACAGTGTGCAAGGGGTGAATACAGGTGTAGTCTGTCGCAAGGGGAGAGGGCCCCTGCCTCCTGCAGGCCACCATCCCCTAGCACTGTTCTAGGGTTTTGAGGTCAGCACTGACTGTGAGGGGAGAGTGCCTCCTACTGAATCCCCAGCTACCTGCAGTTCAGTGCCCCCTAGCACTGTTCTGGGAAATTGGGGTTAGCACTGACCTTGAGGGGCAAGTGTCCTCTACTGCATATCCCACCCCATTCCCTGCAGCACAGCACCCCCTAGCAGTGCCCTGGGGCATTGGGGTCACCACTGACTGTGAGGGAAGCGTGCCCCCTTTAAATACACATGTTGCTATATATGTGTGTCAGAGAAGGTGGGTCAAAGACATATACCTGGCCCCTGGAGCAGAAGGGGAGGTAGGCTTGGGGTGGCTCTTCCTTCCTGGGGGAGTTTGATCCACAGTCTGGGACCAGCCACCTGAGAAAGCCCCGTCTCCTGCCTGGAGCAGCTGTCCCCCTATCAGACAGTTCCGCAGAGCCTGAGGTGTGGTCTTCCTTCCCGAGCTTCAGGCGATGTTTGAAATGTCTCATGCAGGCCTGGTTGCTTGAGCAGCCCGAAAAGGGGGATCCCATTGTTTCTCTGTCGTCCCATCAGCCTCAGCTTTCTGCATCACCGCTCAGGACGGGAGGCCATGCAGGACTCGGGTCTAGTTCCTATCCTAAGGGGAAAAGGGGCAGTAAGGAAGGGGAGAGATTGGAAGAGAGGAGTGTGTGTTGGGAAGAGAAATGAATGTGAGAGGAAACACGCGAGAATGAAAGAAAGTCTCAGTAGCATATGGAATTTAATTCCCTTTGCTCTAACCCACTGAACCCCACTCACCTCCCCAAGCTGGGGCTAGAACCCAGGTGTGCTGGATCTTTACCCCCCCTGCTTTAACCCGCTGGATCTCACTCCCCGCCCAGACCTGGGAAGAGAAACTAGGAGCCCTGGCTCCCAGCCCCCCTGCTCTAACCCACTACACCCCACTCTTCTCACAGAAACAGGGACAGAATCCTGGAATCTGGACGCTCAGCCTCGTAGGCCAACCACTGAGACAAACCCTTCCATTAGAGGAGTGACCTTGCAGGCCTGGCCTCTCCCCACAGCCCCAGACCCAACTTCTGCTTACAGAGAGAGCTGCGCCTTTCCCTTCCCTTAAAGAAGACGGTCACAGAATCCTTGTAACCATCTCCCCCGCCCTGCACTGCTCCAGGGCCCAGAGGCAGCCAGCCGGACCGCAGTGGGAAGAGGGGTATGGGCTGGATAGAACTGAGCCACATACACTGGTATCCTGGCCCTTTGGGGGCTGGGATAAGGTGACCGGTGGGGGCTCTCCCCAAGCCCTGGGGAAGGAGCTGGCAACCACATGCATTAGCCAACCTCAGGTCACCTGAGTGCTGCAGATGAGTGTCCCTAGAATTGGGGTCAGAGCAGGGGGAGGGTCTGGGAGCCAGGACTCCTGGGTTCTATCCCCAGCTCTGGGAGGGGAGTGGGGCCTAGTGGTTAGAGCAGGGGGGCTGGGCGCCAGGACTCTTGGGTTCTATCCCCAGCTCTGGGAGGGGAGTGGGGCCTAGTGGTTAGAGCAGGGGGGCCTGGGAGCCAGGATTCTTGGGGTCAGTGGGGCATAGGGGACGGGGTCTCTGGTACATTCTCTGTTTCTGCGTCTCTCTTTCTCTCTCTGGTTCGTGAACTGGAGAACAACACGTGGGCCTGATTCCCCGCAGAGAACAGCCCCAGATGCTGCCGGGAGTGGAGCCACCCTTCACGGGACACCGGGGAGGGATTTGGGACCAGACAGGCCCTGGAGACAAACCTCACCTCTGCCCCCTGGAGGGGGAATCCTTTGCAAGGGCAGAGCTGAGGAGCACCAGCCGGGGGGCGCTGTGTGCAATCACAGAGGCCGATCCCATGCTGGGTGAGGATCGGACCCTCCGCGTGTCCTCAGCTCCTGCGCTTCACCCTCTCCCCCTGCAGGAGGCGCTGCCCACGCCACACCCACTCATGCAGAGTGAGGAAGCTCTCCCAGAGGGGGGCGGCACATTGGCCGGGGTGTGCACCCACGGCCTGAACGCGCTGGAGCTGCTGCGGCTGAAGAACGGGGCAGAGAGGCTGGGGCCCATGACGGAGGGGCTGGCCGCCTGCTTCAGCCGGGCCATGGAAGCGGTGCAGAAGCGGCCCGTGGAGCCCTGGACCAACATCCGGCTCGTCCTGCAGAGTGACGGGAAGTGGCTGGAGCTCCGCGCCGGCCAGATCAAGCAGACGCTGCTGGTCTGGTACGACCCCCACACCGGCACCGTGAGGGAACACCGCATGGGAGCCCCGCGCTGGGGCTTCTGTCCTGCGCCTCCTAGCGCCATGACAAAATAAAACACCCTGCCACCCAGATCTCGCTCCTTTCTCCTTGTTCCGCCGAGCATTTCAGATCCGCTCCCTTCCCCTCCCAGGGTGAAGAATCAGGCTCCACAGACGCACTCGGGGGGCGGCTCTGAGGCAGAAGGGAGGCCGGAAGTGTGGCTCCTCAAACCCTGGCTCTGCCGTAGACTCTCTACGTGACCCCATTAAAGGCAGATTAAGGTCTCCTGGGGCCCTGGGACGGAGCAAGTGGGGCCCTGCCCCTTCCTCCTGCGGCCACGCCCCCATTCCGCTCCTTCTGCTTGCAGCCCCGCCCACAGCCTCGCCCCTTCTACCTGCGGTCTCGCCCTCAGCCCACCCTATTCTGCTCCTTCCACCTGTGGCCCCGCCCATGGCCACACCCCATTCTGCCTCTTCCCCCATAGCCCTGCCTTCTGCTCGCTCCTTTCCGCTCCCCCCTGGGCAGCTCGCACACCAGAGAAGCTCTGTTCCCTGGAACCACAGTGGGGAGTGAGAGCTCCTCCGGCCACGGGGCCACAGCGGGTGGGGGAGAGATTTTTCCCGGGGCCCCAAATTGGCTGGGGCCCCGTGGGCCCATGCCGTAATCCACCACTGGGGTGACCTTGCCCAAGTCAGTACGTGTCTGTAAAATGGGGAGAATGAACCTTGCTGTGTCCATTTAGACTGTAGGGTTTTCAGGGCAGGGATCGTCTCGTGCTGATATCGGTTGCCGCCGATAGGTGCCTCTGAAATTTGTGCAACAGCAATCCTGGAGGGAGGGGAAACCATCCCAGACATTGAAAACCAGAGGTCCCAGGTGAGGAAAGAGCTTGGGGGAGCGGAGATTACTAGTTAATTAAAGCACATAGGTGTCTCTGGGAGAAACTGCCACAAGCAATGTTCTAAAATGTACCTGTCTGGCTTCGTTACAGAGCCCGTTAAACAGCTGCTTTTGCAACACTCAGAGGCCGCAGCTGAGATCAGGGCCCTGTTGAGCCGGGCGCTGCACAGACACACAGCAAGAGACAGACCGTGCCCCAGCTGAGATCAGGGCCCCGTAGTGCTGGGCGCTGCCCAGACACACAGCGAGAGACAGTCTAAATACAGACAGGGTTGGGGAGGCGTATTAACCTCATTTTCCATCTGGAAAATTTCTTTTGTTAACGGTTCAAACCCCTTTCCACCCTCCTGCAATGAATAGCTGAGAAAGGTCCCAGGCTGCATGAGCGTCCTCTAGCAAGCGTTCCCCCAGCACCATGGAGCTGAGATATGACCCTCCTTCTCCTATTTATACGGGAAAAAAACAAGGAGGAAAAACATCCATTGGGGCCTTTAATCTCTGCTCCATGCACCAGTCCCCAGTGCTCTGAACACAGCTCAGGAGACTTGAGAATTAAGAACATAACAACGGCCATACTGGGTGAGACCAAGAGTCCATCTAGCCCAGGATCCTGTCTTCCCACAGTGGCCAGTGCCAGGTGCCCCAGAGAGAATGAACAGAACAGATGATCATCAAGTGATCCATCCCCTGTCACCCATTCCCAGCTTCTGGCAAACAGAGGCTAGGGCCACCATCCCTACCCATCCTGGCTAGTAGCCATTGATGGACCCATCCTCCATGAATGTATCTAGTTCTTTTTTGAACCCTGTTATAGTCTTGTCCTTCACAACATCCCCTGGCAAGGAGTTCCACAGGTTGACTGTGTGAAGAAATACTTTCTTGTGTTTGTTTTAAGCCTGCTGCCTATTAATTTAATTGGGTGACCCCTAGTTTTTGTGTTAGGAGATGGAGTAAATAATGAGAAGGAGTAAATATTCTCTCCTGGGTTGGACTAGTGAGGGCTGGGAGCCAGGACTCCTGGCTTCTGTGCCCAGCTCTGGGAGGGAATGGGGTCAAGTGGTTAGAGCGGGAGGGGACTGGGAGACAGGACTCCTGGGTTCTGTGCCCAGCTCTGGGAGGGAGTGGTGTCAAGTGGTTAGAGCAGGAAGGGACTGGGAGACAGGACTCCTGGGTTCTGTCTCCAGCTCTGGGAGGCGAGTGGGTTAGAGCAGTGGGGGTTGAGAGCTAGGACTCCTGGGTTCTAGCCCCAGCTCTGGGAGGGGCACAGGGTACTTCTCCCTGCTCTGTGCCTCAGTTTCCCCTTCTGGAGCATGGGAACAATCCTGTTTATCCACTCTGTGTGTGTGTGTGTGTTTGAGAAGCAGTTTCTCCTGCTCAGTTGACAGTTTCAGGGGAAAGAGACAAAGACCTGGGGGGGGGGGGAGGTTGCTCCATCCTGCTTGCGTCTGGGCCAGGGCCAAAGTCCTTGGGAGCTGAAGGTCAATAGCTGGGAGCTGTGTGTGTAGGGCAGAGGAGGCAGATAAGCTGGTGTCCCTAGGGTATGGGGGAAGGAGCTGGCATCCATGGGCGAGGATCCCAGCTGAGCGTCACAGAGGGATTAGAGTTGTGGGGGAAATGGGACACATCATCTGACGTTGCACCTCTTCAGCTGCCCCCTGCCCGACTCTTCTCAATTTCTCCATCACCTACCGTGTAAAGGCGACGGGACAGATCCCCCACAGGAGTCACTTGCCCCGGATCCACTGACCTTGGACTCATAGACTTTAAGGTCAGAAGGCACGGGGGGCATGTGAACCCCCATTTTGGGGAGGCCAGGCCCTGGCCCTGCCCCTTCCACCTGAGGCCCCAGCCGCTCTGACTCCCGGGCTACCAGCCGGCCTGAGCACTGGCCCAACCTCCAGGACGCAGGCCCAAGCGTGGAGCATGGGCGGGGCCACAGCCCGGGTCCTGATCCTCTAGTCTGACCTCCTGCCCGTCGCAGGCCACAGAACCTCGCCAACCCACTCCTGTGATAGACCTGAACCTTTGGCTCAGTTCCTGGCATCCTCAAATCATGACTGACAGGCTTCAAGTGGCAGAGAATCCACCACTGACACAGGTTTAAACCTGTGAGTGCCCCCCCCGGCCCCCCCAGGCTGCAGAGGGAGGCTGCAATGTACACAAGGTGGCAAATTGGCCCTGGATTTCTAGCATCAGCCTCTGGCTAGTGGGCATCGGATCTGTTAGGAGCTTGGCTCTCCGTAGGTTGCTAGATGGGTGCACTGGTCTGATCTAGGGAGGCGGGATACCAGGCTAGATGGGCCTATGGGTCTGACCCAGGATGGTGATGGGGGAGGATATCAGGGTGGTGTGAGAGGGTGGGGGTGGATGTGCCCCTGGTTCTGATCTGGGGCAAAAAGGAGGTGGGGGAATACGGGGCTAGATGGGCCTATGGGTCTGATCCAGGGAGGAGGGGTGATACCAGATTGATGGGCCCGTTGATCTAGGGTGGCATGGGGCCAGGATGCTGGGCTGGATGGGCCCATGGATCTGACCAGGGGGAGCCAAAACCCATGTATTTCCCACCTTGTCATCTAGGGGGAGGAGATTGAACAGCTGATCTGGCCCCAAAACCTGGGAGCAAATTGATCACCGACCTCCTTCAGAACTGAACTCAGCAGAGGGCACACGGCCCCCACCCGAGACCCCGCAGCCCCCGGGTAGAGCACCCCATGGAAGACGTGGTTCACTGCAGTGAAGACCTGAGCCAGACCGAAGTGCTGAGGAAGAAGAATGAGCTGGAGGAGAAGGGGCTGATGACGGAGGGGCTGGCTGCCTGCTTCAGCCGGGCCATGGAGCTGCTGAAGAGCCGCCAGCCTGTCTGGATGTGGCTGGGTCAGGACAGCAGGCTCGTCTTGCAGAGCGACGGGTGCTGGGTGGAGTTCAGGGTCGGAAATGCCCAGTTGATCCTGCTGGTGTGGTACGACCCCCACAAGAAGGAGGTTCAGGTCTCCCAGCCCTAAGAGGGGAGGGGATCAGTCCACCTATCAGGCCACTAGCCTCTTTGTGTGAATAAAGGCCCTTGGACCGCTTGAATCTGCCCATTGCTTCTTGCTGATGTTTTTGTAGGGCTCCCTGCAGCACAGTGCCCCCTGGTGCCATTGGGGTCAGCACTGACTGCAAGGGGAGAGCGCCCCCTACTGAGTCCCTGCAGCACAGCGGCCCCTGGTGCTACTGGGGTCAGTGGTGCCCTGGAGGGGATAGCACCCAAGATCTCTCCCATCCCCTTGCCAGGGGCAAGAACATTCCAAATTCCCTCCCTCAGTCTCAGTACATCCCATCCACCAGTGCTACCCTCAGCAAAGCCAGGAACAGCTGGGGGCGGGCGAGGCCGACCAAGGGCACAGGGTGGGACTGGTGGCTCACCTGGGAGTGGCGGGGGGGCGGAGAGAATTAGTGGCAGAGGGGAGGTGGGTGGCAAGTATGAATCAGCCACAGTGTGTGTGAGGGGGCAGGAGCATGAGCCTTAAGGGCAATATCTTGCAGCAAGGAGTACCACAGGTTAACAGCATCTGCATTGCACAGAAGCGTGTTAACTCCCAGGATTGGGGTGGGGGAGGATGGGGATCTCTGACTCAGGTCCCAGGGATAGAGCCCACACCTTCACAACTGCCATCCCTGCATATATATATAAAGCACTCCAATCCAGAACCCTTACACACACACACACACACAAACACAGCTCTTCTATCATACACACACACACACACACACACACACACGCACGCTGTCCCCCCTGTTCAGGGGCAGCTAATCAACCGCACACACCAGGGTTCTGTCTCCAGACTAAACATAAGAACATAAGAACGGCCACACTGGGTCAGACCAAAGGACCATCCAGCCCAGTGTCCTGTCTTCCTACAGTGGCCAACGCCAGGTGCCCCAGAGGGAATGAACAGAACAGGGAATCATCAAGTGATCCATCCCCTGAATATGCTTTAATGCACTCGGGGTGGAGGAGTTGCAGAGGGAGGGTCAATCCATGGATTCCCAGGGGGTTTATTAGCAGGATCCTCGTTAATGAATCGGCAGGCGCTAACAGGAACTGGATGCTCTTGTCTGCAGGGAGGGTTCCCCCCATCAGGGGATTGTAAGTGCTCAGCTCTTCATTCACAGCCCCCCGGGCTGGGCACGTCCTGGCTCTGCTCCTGTGAGACACACAGCGAGTGGGGTTAACAGCAGTGGGGATGAGCTCAGACTATGCAGGGTTTGGTCTATTTGCAAACGGGAGGGGAGACCTGCAGGGGAAACCAGGCGCTGCGTGGGCTCGGTGTGGGACGCTCACCCCCAGCAGTCAGTGCTAATCCCCGTGCACTAGGGGGCGCTTTGCTGCAAAGAGCGGCATGGGGGGCTCAGCAGGGGGCTGTCCCGGCACGGTCAGGGCTCCCCCCCAGTGCTATATTCTAGCAGTAGGGGATGCTGTGCTGGTGGAGTTCCCGTGTCTCCCAGCATCTGTGAACCCCGGTGTCCAACGTGCAAGGTTCTCTTCTGCCTCCCAGAAGAGGCCCCCTGGCACACAAGATTCCTAGTAACTATTGGATTCTTCTTCGCTCCCTGTGCTACACAGTTACACAGCGGCCGCGCCCCTCCCCAGAGCCAGCTGTGTTTCTTTCTGTCATTGCCTCTTTTCTCTTCCATGCCATTACGGGCCACCTGCCCAGAGCCCCCATTGTCATTGGATCCATCCCTTCACTCCCACTTACCCTGCTGGGAATCCCTCTCTGAGCTCAAGCCCCCTCTGCTGGAATGGGGGCACATTGGGTTGGGCTGATACAGGAAACATGGGTGTCATTGCCCTCCTGGAGGAGTCGAGCAAGTGAAGATGGGTCAGAACCTGTGGCTTTCCACAGCAGATGGGTTCTGGAGTTCCCAGGGGATGCGAGAACTACCCCAGGCAGGAGAATGGACCATCTCGAGGAGCCCAGAAGATCCCCTGGAAATGGGAATGTATTCCAGGGTACTAGTGGCACCCTCTATGGGGTGCCAGCTCCAATCCAACCCCAGGGGTGGGGGGATTTGCCTGGCTCAGAGGGAGGGGGGCATGGGGCCTTTCCCCTCTGGGGTTGCTGTCTCTCACCCCACTGATGCTCACCTGTGGGGCTCAGCTTCTTTACAAGTAGTGATGCCAAGATGCTGCAGCATTGGGTGAGGGGCATCTTCTCAACCTCAAATGACTCTAGTCCAATGCGGAAGAAGTTCTGTTTTATGGGGTCATAGAGGGGCCACTGCTCTCTCTTGAAGGGGATCCTAGGGAGAAATTCAACAGAGCACACAGAGTTAGTACCCGGGCTTAACAGAGACAGGAACGGGCTCTGGCCAGAGTCTGTCTCCTGGAGGCAGGGGTCATTAGGAGCCAATTTGCAAAGTTTGGCCCCTTTCCAAAATGGCTGCCATTCCCTATTGTTCCCAATGAGAGTGAAGCCAGAGGCTGCTCTCAGTTAAGATGGCTGCTTCCACTTGTTCTCCTTATATGGGGTGACACTACAGGTTGCCCTTAATAAAGATGGTGGCTATCTCCCATTGATCTTGATGACATTGAAGCCACAGGCTGACATGAGTCATGATGGCTGCCATTGGCCTACAGCCCTTTCTAAAGGGAGACTGCCTCTAGGAAAGATGGCCACTGTTTCCAATGGGACTGAAGCCAGGCTTCCCTCAGGGAACATGGGCTGACAGACATAGGAAGAAGCACTGTGGCAGTCTGAACAATATGGATGAGGGCGACAGAGAGGACACTGCAGTGTTAGTGATCATGGGAGTGCAGATAGGAGGGTCTAAACTGGAAGGCAGTCTGAAGCCACCATTTGCCCTCACTTAAGATGGCCCCTCTCACTTGTCCTTCCAAACAGGATGATGTCACATGCTGCCCTAACTAAAAATGGCTACCATCTCCCACTGCGCTCAATGAAATTGTTGCCACAAGCTGCCCTGAGTTGGCTGCCATTTTACTACAGCCCTATGCTTACCCAGTTCATTCCATTTACCCTTTTTATAAATTGGTACAACATTTACTATCGTCCAGTCTTGTGGAACTTTCCCGCTGCTCCAAGATGTACTAAAAATCAACATAGACAGGCCAGCAAGCTCCTCAGCCAGCTCTTTTAAAACACTTGGGTGTAAATTATCTGGCCCTGCTGATTTAGAAATGTCTAAGTTTAATAGCCTCTGTTTAACATCCTCCCAAGACTTTAGTGGAATAGAAAGAGTGTTATCATCCCCATGCAATGAGACTATATCATCTGTTTTTTTCCCCAAATACAGAACAGAATTATTTATTGAACACGTCTACCTTTTCTGCATTACTATTGATAATTCTGCCGTTTCCACCTAATAATAAATGGACCAATCCCATTATCAGGATTCTTTTTATTCCTAATATATTCAAACAACTCCTTATTGTCCCCAACTCTGCTGACCATAAATTTCTCCATGTGTCTCTTTGCTTCCTTTATCAGATGTCTACAATTCCTAATGTCTGATTTATATTCATTACTATCAACCGTCCCTTTTTTCTATGTATTGGATATTATTTTTTTAATTTTCCCAACTGCTTTCACTTCCCTAATCTGAGAATCAATGGTCCCAAGCTGGATGGTTAGGACTAGAATGGGGGACGTTGAAGACATTTTGTTGAGGTTTTGCTTGCTTATTTTTAGTGCAAGGGAGTATGTCTTCTTATCTATCCCCCGGTGTATGCTTAAAAGTTATGTAACCCTTCTGCCCATCAGAGTTGGCAGCAACAAGGGCCAGGTTCAGTATCTAGGGGATCCATTCCAATAACACAATGCAAACCGGCTCAAGCCCCCACCCAGTGACCTGGGACAAATATATACCACCCCCGCTGGGCGCCTCCAAGAGGCAATACTTCCCCTCTCGCAAGCACATAGTCTGAGTGTAGCAAAAGCCTTTTAATAACAGAGAGAAACAATGTGGCATTATGTTGGGGAAACACCACCAACAGGATTCATAACACAACCCATGAGCAAAAAAAAACCCACCCTAAGCAAATTGGGGCATGCCCTTTCCCTTTGGTTCTTGAGTCCAGCAACCCCAAATCACCCAAAGTCCCAAAAGTCCAATGCCCCAAAAGTCTCTGTCCCTGGTCAGGGCAGCCCCAGAGTTCGAAAGTTTATCTGCGGAGCTTTACCTCCCAACCTGGGTGGAAATGAGACGGGGGTAAGACACACCTTACATGATCTGAAGCTGACCACCCCATAACTCCATAGCGGTGCTCCGCTCCACCAGCTGCCCCACAAACTCCTTCGCTCAGCTCCACGGCTCACAAGCGGCTCCTGCCATCCACAACTGCTCCGCGTCAAACTGCTTCACCTGCTTCACCAGCCAGTCCTCAAGGCACTCCAGCCGTCCCGCAAACTGCTCCACAATATATCTTCAGGTGCCCCCACTACTTAACACAACACTCAGTGATTTCAGCTCTTAGGTGAATTCAGCTTGTAGTAGGGGAGCCCCAGTGCTGGTGCACTGTCAGCCCAAAGTGAGCTCAGCAGCCTATAACTAGACTTCTAATGAAATCAAAATTAGCTCTGATATTCCACAGTGGAGAGAGGAGGAAGTGCAATTACCATGTAAGTCCCTCGCCAAGGAGCCCATACCACCAAGTATTAATACTTGTCCCCAGCCTCTCTCCATTCACACAGTTTTGGAACCCATGACCCTTGCCTAGCGAGTGCTACTTAGTTGATGGTGAATCCCTCCATCATAACAAAAGGCCACGTACAGTTCCAAGCACAGTTCCCATAATCAGGGTAATAACAATTTATTCTTCCTGCCCCAATAACAGAGACACTGGGGATCCCACAGCAGCCAAAGTGACCATTTGGGCAGCTATGGCCTCATTCTAGATGGGGTGGGTGTGCCTATGCAAATGAGATTGGCCCCTGAAGTTCTTTTCCACAACTTGCCACACCTCACCACCAGATGTCAGGGTGGAGCTCATCCTGACACTGCTTACAGTTATGTTGCCACTATTGTCTCAGTCAGAGATGTGAAAAAACCCACACACCTGACTGCCACAGCTGTGCTGACCTAGCCCCTAGGGGAGCTGTAGTTATGTTGATGGAAAGATGCTTTTGTCAATGTCGGTCCCAATTTGTTGGGCAGCTGATGTTCCTCCCCAGCTGGAGCAACCCCGTTTGCTGCTGCAGGTTGTATCAACATGATGAGCTGACGTAGCCATGCCCGTATAGTGTTTGTAGCATAAACATCCCCTGCGTTTGTGCAGCAGGGCTGGGAAAGGGCAGGCAGAGCTTTGAGGTCATTCACTACTCGCTGAAAACCTTGTTTCCTTGAATGAGGATGGGCGTATTCATAGGACCAGCGACATCCTGATGTGGGAAGAAGGGAATTATCGCTAACCTGGAATCAAGGGGCTCAGATATTACCTCCCTGAAGTAAGTTCAGCTCTAGGTCAGGGGCTTCAACCAAAGAGATTATCTATTTTTCAAAGGGACCCCTTCTTTGCCATGGCATTGAGAATATTCCTGCATATTGTGGACACCTGGCCAAAGAGTTAGAGCTGCTCTCACGGTCTGGATCAGGGGCACAAGAGGATTCTGGGGGATTCCCTTACCCACTCCAGGGGTACACCGCGAAGTACTGCATCACCCTGCAGCTCAGCCCCACCTCGGCCTCCATGGGCGTGTGGCTGGCTCCTCCCACAGATGCCAGGGTCCTGAACAGGTAGGGCAATTCAGAGCCTTGCGGTACCCCCATCCACCCAGGTGTGAACAAACCACTGCTGTGGTTGGTGAAGTAGTAGGCATACACGGGACTGCCGGTCTCCACCTCTCGCCCAGCCATCTCGGCTACTGGACACACAATGAAGTAGTCACCAAGGATTTGATCCATGGCCCATCGGTACCGTGCTTCACCCTACCCCTTTTCCTCCTGGCTGTACCGCAGTGCCACGGCCCGGACGGCCTCTTCTGGTGCCTCTGGAACTATCATCCTCACCACCTGCAGCAGCTCGTCCCAGCTGATGGAGCTGGCGTTCTCCACATTGAATCTGGAGCCAGCATAGATTACTATGCAGGAGCCTTCGCTGGCATTGATGCCGGTCAGGATGGGCATAGGCTGGCTCTGCTTAGCCTGCAGGAGTCTTGATGGTGTATCAGGAAGAAAATCCCCACCTCCTGTCGGCACAAAGGGAAACCCCAGCTGCTTCCTGCGGCGCAAGATGGCGAACTCGTGTTTGGGGAACTCCCCTGCTGCCTTCCCCTGCAGGCAGCCTACCAGGCCGGTCTCATCTCTATCGGTGCAGCCCAGCAGCTGGCCCAGCCTCTGGCCTCTCTCCTTGGCCTCCTCCAGGGAACTCCAAATCCATGGTGCTGACGGGGCTCCGCTCTGTGGCACAGCGCGGATGAAGAGGGGCTGGCTCCTCGGGGAGAGTAGGTGGAAGCCCACTGAGGAACTGCCAGCGCACTGGCCAACGAGCATCAAACGAGCTGGGTCCCCGCCGAAGGCGGCCGCGTTGTCCCGCAGCCACCGCAGCGCCAGGCGCTCATCCCACAGGCCGGCGTTCCCTGGGGTGGCTGGGGGCAGAGACAGGAAGCCCAGCGCCCCCAGCCGGTAGTTCATGGAGGCCACGATCACGTTCTTGGTGGCGGCTAAGAAGCGCCCATCGCAGACGTCGAGGGAGGCTACACCAGAGACAAAAGCCATGCCATGGATCCAGACGAGGACGGGGGCTGGCTCACAGGGCTGGGGATGGGGCACCCAAATGTTGAGGAAGAGGCAGTCCTCGGACTGCGGTATCTTGGATTTGCAAATATAGGCACCAGGGTAACCAGTAAGTGGAGGCTGGAGGCAGGCGTCGCCAAAGCTGGTGGCCTCCAAGACGTGGCTCCAGGGCTGGTGGGGTTTTGGCTTCTGGAAGCACAAGGCCCTCATGGGGGGCTCGGCCTAGGGGATGCCCAGTAAGGCCATCACTGTGCTGGAGCCGGCCGGGAGGCGCTTGCCCCGGATGGGGCCACTGGTGGTGAGCACCACAGTGCCGTTGTCATCGGAGCCAAGAGCTGGGGCCCGCCAGGGAGAGGAGGAGCAGGCAGGGGCGCGCAGGGAGGAGTCCCAGCATCGCGGCAGCTGGAAGGGAAACCCCCCCCAGAGGAAGTTATAGGGAATGAGATCTGGGGTCTTTCCCCTCTAGGGGGCGCTGGCTCCCATCCAGTCCCAGCCACCCAAATCCAGACAGCTGTGGGAGCTCCCCATATCAGCCTTGATCCCCTTTCGAAAATACAGCATCTGGACAGTCACCCCGTTCTCCCAGTCCCAGATCTGTGTCATCCCTGACTCCCAGGCCTCCTGCTCTAACCCATTAGGCCTCACTCCCCACCCAGAGTTGGGGATAAAACCCAAGAGTCCTGCCTCCCAGCCCCTTGCTCTAACCACTAGACCCCATTCTCCTGTAGACCTGGCTTGACATCAATAATTGGACATGGGTGAGGCCTCATCTCTTGGGAGACAGGATTAGGGAGGTAAATAAATCAGCAGGCTGGAAGCAGAAAGTCTGTCTGAGCTGAAATAAGGGGGAACCCCCAGGGAGCCATTTACGATGGGCATGATAAAAATGGACAAGAGAAGCCTGGAACGTAAGATGAGGGAAACAGTAAGTCGTCCAATGACAGTGCATGGACAGTGCATGCTACAGAGGGATTTGTTCCTGCAAAGTGACGGAGCCAGTCCCAAAATACGGGATGCAATGTGTCGCCAATGCCGAGTAATGTGTAAATGTCTACAAAGGAAGAGGTTTGCTGCGTAGCTTTGGGTGTGGGGTAGGCCCTACGCCCGCCCCCTACGCTTGAGTCTGATCAACTGAGCGTAGCTTTGCTGTGTGCCAAATACAGGGACCAGAGCGACCAGACTGGAGTGGAACTGAGTTCTTGGGGAACGGAGTGGAAGAGGTTGTGGGGTGACCACAACGTCCGCTCCCACAATTGGGGATAGAACCCAGCTCCCACCCCTGCTCTACTTGACTAGACCCCACTCCCCTCCCGGAGCTGGGGATAGAACCCGGAAATCCTGTCTCCCAGCCCCCACTGCTCTCACCAATTGACCCCACTCCCCTCCCAGAGCTGGGAATAGAACCCAGGTGTCCTGCCTGAAGTTGCCTTTCACAGCGCCTGCCAGAATTGTATCCCTGAGCCCAGCAGCTGTGACCCCGAGCTCTCCTTGGGCAGATGCTCTCTCGGGGATCCTTGCTGGTTCGGGCCTGTTGGGTGCCAGGAGGAGGCAGGCAGGCAATGGGCTCAGTAGTGAGAATTCACTGCACAGCCAGGAGGAAACAACCAAAGGCAGAGAAGGCAGATCAGATGCTCCCTTCCCTTGCTGTCCCTGGCTCTGGGACAGGAGAGGGATCTAGTGGGTTAGAGCAGGGGGGCTGGGGACAAGGACTCTTGGGTTCTATTCCCAGCTCTGGAAGAGGAGTGGGATCTAGTGGGTTACAGCAGGGTGGGCCAGGGACCAGGACTCTTCGGTTCAATCCCCAACTCTGGAAGGGGAGTGGGGGTCTAGTGGGTTAGAGTGGTGGGGATGGGGACCGGGACTCCTGGGTTCTACGCCCAGCTCTGAGAATGGGATCTGTAGAGAGGGTATCAAGTGAGTAATTACCAAGAGTGATCCCAATTCTAGCTGCTATTCCACTTCCTCCACTCCCTTTACCCCTCTGTTCAAGTCTATATTTATGTAGCTGGCTCTGGATGGGAACCAGCACCCCCTAGGGGGAAAGGCCCCATACCTTTCCCAATAACTCCCTCGCAGAGACGGGGCAGTGTTTCCTTCCAACTGCTGTGATGCTTGGACTCCTTCCTATGATCCTCTGCTGCTCCTCCTTTCCCTACCGGGCCCCAGCTCTGGCTCCGATGACTATGGCACCGTGGTGCTCACCACCACCGGCCCTATCCGGGGCAAGCACCTCCCGGTCAGCTCCAGAAGAGTGACAGTCTTCCTGGGCATCCCCTACGCTGAGCCCCCTGTGGGCGCCTTGCGCTTCCAGAAGCTGCTTCCCCACCTACCCTGGAGCCACGTCCTGGAGGCCACCAGCTTCGGCAATGCCTGCCTCCAGCCTCCACTTACTGGTTACCCTGAGGCTGAAACGTTCACACCCAAAACACTGCAGTCCGAAGACTGCCTCTTCCTCAACATCTGGGTATCCCATCCCCGGCCCCACACACCGGTCCCTGTCATTGTTTGGATCCATGGCGGGGGGTTCTTCTCAGGTACAGCCTCACTAGACCTCGATAATGGGAGCTTCTTAGCTGCCACACAAAAGTGATTGTGACCTCCATGAACTACCAGCTGGGGGCTCTGGGCTTCCTGTCCCTGCCCCCGGACACCACGGAGAATGCCGGCCTGTGGGACCAGCACTTGGCAACGCACTGGCTGAGGGACAATGCAGACGCCTTTGGCAGGGACCCAGCCCATTTCATATTCGCTGAACAGGATGCTGGGGCTGCGTCGGTCAGCTTCCACCTCCTCTACCCAGGGAGCTGGCCCCTTTTCACCAGCACCGTGCTGATGAGTGGCACCCCAAACACACCATGGGCTTAGATTTCACTTGAGGAGGCCAAGGAGAGAGGCCAGAGGCTGGGCCGGCAACTGGGCTGCTCCAACAGTAACAGCATGGCCCTGGTGGGCTGCCTGCAGGGGAAGAAAGCAGGGGAATTCCCCAAACACGAGTTCTCCGTCTTGAGCCGCAAGAAGCAGCTGGGATTGCCCTTTGTGCCAACACCAGACCGGGATTTCCTCCCTGATACACCACCAAGACTCTTGCAGGCTGAGCACAGCCAGCTGATGCCCATCGTGGCCGGTTTCACCACCAGTGAAGGCTCCGACATACTGCTATTTGCTGCCCCGAGATTCAGCTTGGAGAATTCCAGCAACATCGGCTGGGAGGAACTGCTGTATGTTGTGAGGCTAATAGCGCCCGGGGCACCAGAAGAGGCCGTCCAGGCCATGGCACAGAGATACAGCCAGGAGGGTGAGGAGCAGGGGGAAGGGCAGTACCGATGGGCCATGGATCAAATCTTTGGTGACTACCTCTTTGTGTGCCCAGTAGCAGAGGTGGCTAGGCGAGAGGCAGAGGCCGGCAGTCCTGTCTACACCTACCACTTCGCCCACCGCACTAGCGGCTTGACTATATCTGAGTGGACGGGGGTGCCACCCGGCTCTGAGCTGCCCTACCTGTTCAGAACCCCGGCGTCCGTGGTAGGAGCCAACCACACGGAGGCTGAGGTAGCGCTGAGCCACAAGGTGATGCAGTATGCTGAGGTGTTTGACAGCGCCGGGTAAGGAAATCCCTCACATTCCTCTTGTCCCCCTGAGCCAGACCATGAGAGCCGCTGTAACTCTTTGGCCAGGTGTCCGCAACATCTGGAAAGACCCAGCTCAATGCCATGGCAAAGAAAGGGTCTCTTTGAAAAACAGTTAACCTATTTGGGTGAAGCCCTGATCTAGAGCTGAAATTACTTCAGGGAGGTAAAATCTGAGCCCTCTAGTTATAGGTTAGGGATAATTCTCTTCTTCCCGCATCAGGATGTCTCTGGTCCTACGAACACACCCATCCTCATTCAAGGAAACAAGGTTTTCAGCGAGTAGCGAATGACCTCAAAGCTCTGCCTGCCCTTTCCCAGCCCTGCCGCACAAATGCAGGGGATGTTAATGCTACGAACACTTTACGGGCATGGCTACGTCAGCTCATCCTGTCGATGCAACCTGCGGCAGCAAACGCAGTTGCTCCAGTAGTTGGGAAGAATCACCCTCCCAGAAAACAGCAGCTACATTGACAAAGGCATCTTTCCATCATCAAAACTACAGCTCCCCTAGGGGTGAGGTCAGCACAGCTGTGTCAGTCAGGGATGCGTTTTTTTCACATCTCTGCCTGAGGAAACTGTGGTGATGTAACTGTTAAGCACACATTAGAGCATAGATAAAAAAAAAAAAGACATGCTCCCTTGCATGAAAAATAAACAAGCAAAACCCCAAAAGAAACCTCTTCAACATTCCCCGTTCTGGTTATAGCCACCCAGCTTGGGCCAATTTCTTCCCAGATTAGGGAAGGGAAGGCAGCTGTAAAAAACAAAAACATAATATATCACACATGGAAGAAAGCACAAATTGACAGTAATGAATATAAATCAGACATTAGGAATTATAGAAAATTGATAAAGGAAGCAAAGAGACACACAGAGAAATCTATGTCCAGCAGAATTTAGGACAATAAGGAGTTCTCTGAATATATTAGGAATAAAAAGAATCCTTACAATAGGATTGGTCCTTTAGAAGGTGGACATGGCAGAATTATTGATAGAAATGCAGAAAAGGCAAAAGCGTTCAATAAATAATTCTGTTCTGTATTTGCGGGGAAACCAGATGATAGAGTCTCATTGTATGGGGATGACAACACCCTCCATTCCACTAGTATCTCTGGAGGCCACCTTTCCTAGGGACAACCTGGCTGCCATGTGCAAGGGCTGTAGGCAAATGGCAGCTGACTCAGGACAGCTTGTGGCTTCAATCTCCCTGATCACAGTGAGATTTGTAAGGGCAGCATCCTAGTTGAAAGGACAAGTGAGAGACGCCATCTTAAGTAAGAGCAACACTAGACGCTCCCTTCCAGTTCAGATCCTCCTATCTATGCCCCCACATTCCCTGGCCATGCTCCCCCCCGCCACACCCCGCATGTTGCTCTGCTCCCCACACTGCCCTGATCGGTCTGTGAGCACAAAGGATGCCCATCTTGGCTGAGGGAGCCTGGCTTCGGACCCATTGCAAACAATGGAAAACAGTGGCCATCTTCCCTAGAGGAAGTCTCATTTTACAAAGGGTCGTAGGCCAATGGTAGCCATTATTACTCAGGGCCGCCTGTTGCTTCAATTTCATGGAGAACAACGGAATAAAGTGCCCATGTTTATAAAGGGCAACCTGTAGCATCACCCCATATGAAAAGACTGGGAGGCAGCACCCATCTTAACTGAGGGCAGCCTCTGGCATCCCTCTCATTTGCAACAATATGGGATGGCAGCCATTTTGGAAAGAGGCCAAACTTTTCAAGTTGGCTCCTAATCACCCCTGCATCTGGGATGTTAGACACCAGCTGGGGCACGTTCCTTTCCCCACCAAGCCACAGTGCTAACCTCAGTGAGGCATGTTCATTTTCCATGCAGGAAACCCATGGTGGGAGAGGGCAGCGGGAAGCAGTGGCCCACCTACGACCCCGCAAAGGAGAACTTTGAGCGCATCAGCCTGAAGCCGCCCAAAGCTGAGAAGGCATTACCCGCCTCACGCTGTGAATTCTTGGCATCAATGCTGTCAGAGAAACCAAAGGTCCCAGGTGAGCATCAGTGGGATGAGAGGATGGCAGCCCTAGAGGGGAAAGGCCCCGTCTCTCCCCACCCCTCTCAGCCATCAAGGCCCCCAACACTTGGGCTGGATTGGAGATGGTTCCCCTCCAGAAGCAAAAGATCCCAGCTCACATTCCCTTTTCCATGGGATCTTCTGGTCTCCTAGAGATGCTCCATTCTCCTGTCTGGGGGAGAACTTGCATATCCTGGGAACTCCAGATCCCATCTGCTGTGGGGCAGCCCCAGGTTCTACCCCATCTTCTCTTGCTCAGCTCCTCTGGGTAGGAAGATGACAACCTTGTTTCCTCTCCATCGGCTCCCCACGTAGCCCCCATTTCAGGGGAGGAGGCATGAGCTCCGACAGAGGGATTCCCGGTAGGGTGGCCGGGGATGAAGAGACGGATCCGAGAACACTGAGGGTAAGTGGTCTGTAATGACACAGAAGAGAACGGTGGCAAAGAAAGAATGACATACAGCCGGCTCTCGGGAGGGATGCAGCCACTGTGTATGTCAAGGTTCCCCCCCCCACTCTGAACGCTAGGTATAGATGTGGGGACCTGCATGAAAACCTCCTAAGCTTATCTTTACCAGCTTAGGTCAAAAAGTTCCCCAAGGTACAAAATATTCCACCCTTTGTTCTTTGATTGGCCGCTACCACCACCAAACAAATACTGGTTACTGGGGCAGCAGCTGTTTGGAAACGTCTTTCCCCCCAAATACTTCCCAAAACCTTGCACCCCACTTCCTGGAAAAGGTTTGGTAAAAAGCCTCACCAATTTGCATAGGTGACCACAGACCCAAACCCTTGGATCTGAGAACAATGAAAAAGCATTCAATTTTCTTACAAGAAGACTTTTAATAGAAATAGGAGTAAATAAAAGTAAAGAAATCCCCTCTGTAAAATCAGGATAGTAGATACCTTACAGGGTAATTAGATTCAAAACATAGAGAATCCCTCTAGGCAAAAACTTAAGTTACAAAAAAGATACACAGACAGAAATAGTTATTCTATTCAGCACAATTCTTTTCTCAGCCATTTAAAGAAATCATAATCTAACACGTACCTAGCTAAATTACTTACTAAAAGTTCTAAGACTCCATTCCTGGACTATCCCTGGCAAAGGCAGCATACAGACAGCCACAGACCCTTTGTTTCTCTCCCTCCTCTCAGCTTTTGAAAATATCTTGTCTCCTCATTGGTCATTTTGGTCAGGTGCCAGCGAGGTTAAGTTTAGCTTCTTAACCCTTTACAGGTGAGAGGAGTTTTCCTCTGGCCAGGAGGGATTTTAAAGGGGTTTACCCTTCCCTTTATATTTATGACAGTGTAAGACAGGGATTCAAGGAGAATCCAATAGCCACTGGGAATCCCGTGTGCCAGGGGGCCGCTTATGGGAGGCAGAACAGAAGCTTCCACGTTGGACCCTGGGGTCACAGATGCTGCGAAACACGGGATCTCTAGCAGAACAGCGTCCCCTACTGCTAGAATATATTACTGGGGGGCACTAAATGTGGGGGGACAGCTCCCTCCTGACTCCCCCCCAAGACACTCTTTGCAGAAAAGCACCCCCTAGTGCACAGAGATTAGCACTGACCGTAAGAGATGAGCATCCCATGCTGAGCCTGTGCAGCACCTGGTTTCCTCTGCAGATCTTCTCTCCTGTTTACAAGTAGACAAACCCCCGCAGAGCCTGAGCTCCTCCCCACTGCTGTTAACCCCACTCATTGTGTGTTCCACAGGAGCAGACCTGCCCAGCCTGGGGGGCCGTGAATGAAGAGCTGAGCAATTACAATCCCCTTATGGGGGGAACCCTCCATGCAGACCAGAGGATCCAGTTCCTGTTAGTGCCTGCCAATTCATTAACGAGGATCCTGCTAATGAACCAGCTGGGAATCCATGGATTGACCCTCCCTCTGCAATTCCTCCACCCCCAGTGCATTAAAGCATATTCAGTCTGGAGACAGAGCCCTGGTGTGTGAGGTTGATTAGCTCCTCCTGAGTAGGAGAGAGAGAGAGTGTTGGTGTGATGGGAGTTGTGTTGAGATAATGGGGAACAAAGATTACATCGGGGGTAAATGCTGCTCTGGTGTTTGAAGAGGCAAATGACAAAGTGCAGAGATCACACTCTGCACCCAGAGATATGGAACGCAGGAGTCCTGACTCCCAGCCTCTCCGGTCTAACCAACTAGACCCCAATGCCCTCCAAGGTCTGCGATAGAACCCAGGCGTCTTGACTTCCAGCTCACACTTCTCTAACCCTTAGATCCCCTCTAGTCCTCAGACAAGGGATAACACCCAGGAGTCCTAACTCCCAGGCCCCTCTGCTCTAACCGCTAGATCCCACTCTCCTCCCAGTCCTTGGGAGAGAACCCAGGAATCCTGACCCCCGGCCTCTCTGCTCTAACCCACTAGCCCCAATCCCCTCCTGGATGGTGCTCACTGGACTGTGAGGAAGAACTGTACACACCAGGGAGTCGAAGGAAATTGGTGGTTTATTGATGACGTTTGTGGGCCACTATACAATACAAGCCACAGAGACAGATGTTTTCTCAGCCAGCTGGCAGGGTATGGGGAGTTGGCGAAGTGGGTATAGGGACAAGGAGAGTGCCCCAAATGCACACAGCACCCACTCCCCATGACCCCATTCCCTGCACAGATCTCCTCTGAGGGGCAGGGACTCTGTGGTCCAGTCATTCCTCAGCCTCCCTGCTCAGGAGCTGGTGGAGTTTGGGACAGGGGCCCTGGCCCACCTGGGGGTTGGGCTGAGCCTCCACAACTCAGTGCACACAGATGGGAATGACAAAATCTGGAACCAGAGCCCTCGAGAGAGAGAGTAAAGGCCGCATGTCCCTTTCCCCATCCCCTGAACCAGCTGGTTCTCCCTTCCCTGCCCCTCCCCACATCAGATCCAGCCTCCCCTAGAGGAGAAAGGCCCCTGTTCAACCACCTAATCATTGTCCCAGTAACCGGGGCTGGTGGCACAAACCCCTAGAGCACATGGGCTTGGCACAACTCTTGCAAAACGCCCATCCCCTGGAAGGGCAAGCCCGCCAGATCCTGACTTCCAGCATGCCCTATGGCTCAGTTCTCTCAGTTCAACTCAGACCTCAGTTGCAGAAGCATTGAACCATCATTTCTCCCATCGTTAACTGCTGTATCTATTATTATTTCTCCTGCTCTGACAGGGTGAGTGGCACTTTGCACGCGGGCTGGACTGGGCCGTGCTGGGTTTACAATCTGGATAGGCAAGGAAGGAAGTGGGGTTGGGCATGGGGCTGGCTCAGACCTAAAATCTGGGGTCTGAAGCCAGCTATGGCTGTGAGGAGAGCGAAGGGGCGGGATGACGAGGAGTAGGTTTAAGGGTTACAGGCTTAAGAGTTAGAGTCAGGTAGTCAGATTTGGGGAGCCAGGTTATAATTAGGGTGTTAGGGTTGGGCAATGGAGCTCAGGGGTTGCAGGTCCCGTTGGCTGTTAGGGGTAGGTATTAATACATGTGTGAGTGGCAGTGTAGACATTGACCCAGGGAGCCAGGACCGGGCTTCGTGGACAATAAACCTGGCTGAGCGCCTTCGCCACCGGACTGAGCCTGTGGTCTTCGTTTCCGAGTAACATCGAGCTCTGCTGAACGAACATGCTGCAGTATCTTCGAAGGACATTGCAGCTCCCGGGACAGAAGCACCGAGTGGCCTCAACAGGGTTACTAATGACGATCCCTCCTACGGCACTTAGCCATGCTGGGTAGGGCTATCGAGGCCTGCTGAACCGGTGATCTGCGCAGAGCTGCACGGGGCACGGAAAGAACACGCACACACAAGTCAACTGATTACCCAACGTGTGACTTGTTTGGATCAACAGAAGAACGAACAGGACGAGGATGCATTAATTAGCCCCAGGGAAAAAATTCACCTAATCTCTATTCACTCCTGACACACAAGCCCCTGGCTCTTCCCTCACTGCCCTGGGCTTCCCCTCTCCCCACAGCTCCACCGACGCTCCTCAATCCCAATCTGATCCCCCTGCTATCACGGCTCTGGGCTCCATCCCTCTCCCCCAGCTCTGCCGATCACCATCAGTCTCCTCCTGCAGCCCCTGCCCCATCCAAGCCCTCACTTCTCCCCACTCCCCACAGGTCCTGAGCCACAGCCCCTTGATTTCCCAGCTGTGGGCTTCCCCCCTCCACAGCTCTGCCAGTTCTCCGCAATCCCACCCAGCAGAAACTCCCCTGCTTTCTTGCTGCCCCAGATATCTATGCTAAATCTCCTTAGCGATATTAGGCTTGGAAAGATTACAATACATCGGTACACGTCATAATACATCGATTTCACTGCGCACACACAATCTGATGGAAAAATATTTCCATTGATAATCAATGAAATGTACAGATACCCAAAATAAGGAAAATCCCGCTTGAAAATGTATTGAAGTTCAACTTACTTTATATCTTTTGAGAGGGGGGGTTGACAATTGATGTTTTACAGTGCATGAAACTTTAACTTATTGGCTCTCACCTGCCATTAAATAATTGTCTGACCTGCCCCCAGAATTTCCCAAAAGCTGAAATTAATAAAAATTGAAAAAAATCCTTTAAAACGAACTTTGATATTATCCATCAAAATTATAAAGAAATAAACGTTGACTTCTGCCACGCCAAAGTAATATGCAGTCAGCATTCTGCCATGACTCACCCAACTTGGGTCAACAGTGACCAACTTGTGACTAGTGGTGGCAACTAGAAGAAACAAAACCCCTATTGCCAAATGAGGTTAAGAAGCAGCCCAGGACCTTCGGGCAATTTCAGACCCACTCCCACCCTCCCAGGAGGAACAAAGATGCCCAGAGCTGTCATTAATGATCCTGACTCAATCACATGATGTCAGAACCAGGATCTCGCCTGGAGCGGCTCTCCCAAGCTAAGAGGGCTGAAGCAAGGGCAGGATTTGAAAAGGAGACCTTGGAAAATCTGCAGATGCTACAGGGAGCTGGGCAGCGGTGCTGTCCCCAGACAGGTTTCAGAGGGGTAGCTTTCAGATGTGTATCAGCAAAAACAACAAGGAGTCCTAGTGGCATCTTAGAGTCTAACCAATGTATTTGGGCACAAGCTTTCGTGGGCTATAACCCTCTTTATCAATGCATGGAGTGAAAATACAGTAGGCAGGTATAAATATACAGCACCTGAAAAGATGGGAGTTGCCTTAGCAAGCGCGGGGTCAGTACTAACGAGGCCAATTCAATCAAGTTGACAAGAAGGCGTGTGGCATTTGGATGTGCCCTACCACAGGGACGCATTCACTCACTAGGGGTCCTCTCCCCTCACAGTCTGTGCTGACCTCCATACCCCAGCGTGGCATTAGGGGGATCAATGCAGCAGGGAGGGGTGTGGGGACTCACTAGGGGGCACCCTCCCCTTGGAGTCGGTGCAGACTCAAATGCCCCAGACTGGTGCTGGGCTACAGCAAGTGCTCACCTGCTCATTAGCCATAAGCCCCGCTTGTCACTCAACATCCCCAGGCACTATCCTTCCAGGGTGGGGAATGCGCCTGGGTCCCCTGGCTAAACACCTCCTTTACTTCTTCCATTTTGCCCCCTACCCAAAAATCAACACTGTGCTTTCTTTGGACACAGGATCCCCAGTTCATTTCCTGTTACCCAGCTGCCCCTCCGCAGAGGTGGCTGCAATTCAGGGATCACGGCCCTTCAGGCCCTAGACCTCTCACTCAGTGAACCCAACTGGATCTCTGTTCCCAAAGCCCTTGACTCCTCCCCTGCAGCTCCACCCAGTTGGCCCCAATCCTCCTTCCCCCGTGTGTGCACAGCCCAATGAGAACATGGATTTGAGGATAAATAAGTCCCCGTGGCTGCTCCCTGACTCTTAATCTTGCCATCTGAGGCATCCACCCAGCTCCCATTCCTGCTGAGACACAAGACACGACTGTGAGTGTGCCAAGGAGAAGGGCAGGTGAGTCTGTGCTACCCGGGGACCCACTGGCTCAGAGATAGGGACAGAGGGGTCCAGGGAGTGAATGAAGTGGAAGAACAGCAGGAATTGGGATCAGTCTAGGCAGTTACCCACCTAATACCCTTTCTACAGACCCCATTCTCAGAACTGGGGAGAGAACCCAAAGAGTCCTGGCTCCCAGCACCCCCTGCTCTCACTCACTGGTCCCCACTGCCTTCCCAGAGCATAAGAACATAAGAATGGCCCTACTGAGTCAGACCAAAGGTCCATCTAGCCCAGGATCCTGTCTTCGCACAGTGGCCAATGCCAGGTACCCCACAGGGAAGGAACAGAACAGGGAATCATCAAGTGATCCATCCCCTGTCACCCATTCCCAGCTTCTGGCAAACAGAGGCTAGGGACACCATCCCTGATCATCCTGGCTAACAGCCACTGATGGACCAATCCTCCATGAATTTATCTAGTTCTTTTCTGAACCTTGTTATGGTCTTGCCCTTCACAACATCCTCCGGCAAGGAGTTCCACAGGGTGACTGTGCGCTGTGTGAAGAAATACTTCCTTTTATTCATTTTAAACCTGCTGCCTATTAATTTAATTTGGGGACCCCTAGTTCTTGTGTTATGAGAAGCAGTAAACAACACTTCCTTATCTACTTTCTCTACACCAGTCATGATTTTATAGACCTCAATCATATCTCCCCTTAGCCATCTTTTTTCCAAGCTGAAAAGTCCCAGTCTTATTCATCTCTCCTCATACGGAAGCCGTTCCATACCCCAAATCATTTTTCTTGCCCTTCTCTGAACCTTTTCCAATTCCAGTATCTCTTTTTTGAGATGGGACGACTGCATCTGCACACAGTGTTCAAGATGTGGGCATACCATGGATTTATATGAAGGCAACATGATATTTTCTGTCCTATTATCTATCCCTTTCTTAATTATTCCCAGCATTCTGCTTTCTTTTTGGACTGCCGCTGCACATGGAGTGGATGTTTTCAGAGACCTATCCACAATGACTCCAAGATCTCTTTCTTGAATGGGAACAGCCCATTTAGACCCCATCATTTTATATGTATAGTTGGGATTATGCTTTCCAATATGCGCCTCTTTGCATTTATCAACATTAAATTTCATCTGCCATTTTGTTGCCCAGTCACCCAATTTTGAGAGATCCTTTTGTAGCTCTTCGCAGTCTGCCTGGGTCTTAGCCATCTTTAGTAATTTTGTATCACCTGCAAATTTTGCCACCTCACTGTTTACCCCTTTTTCCAGATCATTTATGAATTTGTGGAATAGAACTGGTCCCAGAACAGGCCACTGGGGGACACCACTATTTACCTCTCTCCATTCTGAAAACTGACCATTTATTCCTATCCTTTCTCTCCTGTCTTTTAACCAGTTACTAATCCATGACAGCACGTTCGCTCTTATCCCATAGCAGCTTTCTTTGCATAAGACCCTTTGGTGAGGGACCTTGTCAAAGACTTTCTGAAAATCTAAGTACACTATATCCGCTGGATCCCCTTGGGCCACACGCTTGTTGACCACCTCAAAGAATTCTAGTAGATTAGTGAGGCATGATTTCCCTTTACTAAAACCTTGCTGACTCTTCCTCAACAAATTATGTTCATCTATATGTCTGACAATATTGTTGTTGATTATAGTTTCAACCAGTTTGCCTGTACCAGAACTCTTGACTCCAGTCCCACAGTGGTATAACCCACCATACCCCATTCCTTTCCCAGACCTGGGGATAGAACCCAGGAGCCCTGGCTCCCAGAGCCCGACACTCTAGCCCACTAGACCCCACTCCCTTCCCAAAGCTGAGGATAAAACCCAGGAGTCCGCAATCCCAGCCTCCCTCCCATCTCTAACCACTAGATCCCACTCCCCTCCCAGAATGAGAGTCAGGATTGATGCAGAGCAGGGAACACAGCAGGGAGCCAGAGCATGGGTGGAACCGACAAGGGGGTTCTATTTGCTAAAGGGGATCCATGCTGACATAGGGAGCATCCTCCTGCTGTCTGGATTTAGGTGGCTGGGATTGGATGGGACCCAGCACCCCGTAGAGGGGAGAGACCTTGTATCCAGTTCCCTATAACTCCCTCTGCGGGGGTTTCCCTTCCAGCTGCCGCGATGCTGGGACTCCTCCCCACTTTCCCCTGCCTGCTCCTCCTCTCCCTGCTTGGCTCCAGCTCTGGTTCCGATGACGATGGCACCGTGGTGCTCACCACCAGCGGCCCCATCCGGGGCAAGCGCCTCCAGGTCGGCTCCAGCACAGTGACGGCCTTCCTGGGCATCCCCTACGCCAAGCCCCCCGTGGGGGCCTTGCGTTTCCAGAAGCCAATTCCCCACCAGCCCTGGAGCCACATCCTGGAAGCCTCTAGCTTTGGCAATATGTGCCACCAGCCTCTGTTTACTGGTTACCCTCAGACTGAAACACAGACATTCAAAGTGCCACAGTCCGAGGACTGCCTCTTCCTCAATGTCTGGGTGCCCCATCCCCGTCCCTCTCCGCCAGCCGCCATCGTCACCTGGATCCACGGTGGTGGGTTCTTCACAGGGGCAGCCTCACTCGACATCTATGATGGGCGCTTCTTAGCTGCCACTGAGAACCTGGTCGTGGCTTCCATGAACTACCGGCTGGGGGCGCTGGGCTTCCTGTCCCTGCCCCCGGCCGCCCCGGGGAACGCCGGCCTATGGGACCAGCGACTGGCGATGCGCTGGCTGCGGGACAACGCGGCCGCCTTGGGTGGGGACCCGGCCCATTTCTTACTCTTCGGCCAGGATGCTGGGGCTCGATCAGTCGGCTTCCACCTCCTCTCCCCGGGGAGCCGGCCCCTCTTCACCAGGGCCGCACTGCAGAGCGGAGTCCCGAACGCACCATGGGCTTGGATTTCACTTGAAGAGGCCAAGGCGAGAGGCCAGAGGCTGGGCCAGCTGCTGGGCTGCTCCGATGGTAACAACACGGCCCTGGTGGGCTGCCTGCAGGGGAAGGAACCCGGGGAGTTCCCCAAACACCAGTTCTCCGTCTTGAACCACAAGAAGCAGCTGGGGCTCCCCTTTGTGCCGACACCAGATGGAGATTTCCTCCCTGATACACCACCAAGACTCCTGCAGGGCAGGCACGGCCAGCCAATACCCGTCGGGCTTGGTTTCGTCACCAACGAAGGATCCTACATATTATACTTTGCTGCCCCCGGCTTTAACCTGGAGAACACCAGCTCCATCGGCTGGGAGGAGCTGCTGCAGGTGGTGAGGCTAATAGTGCCAGGGGTGCCAGACAAGGCCATCCAAGCCATGGCACGGTGGTACATCCAGGAAGGGGAGAAGCAGGGAGAGGCACAGTACCGATGGGCCATGGAACAAATCGCTGGTGACTATGTAGTTGTGTGCCCGGTACTGGAGATGGCAAGGCAACAGGCAGAGGCTGGAAATCCTGTGTACACCTACCACTTCGCCCACCGCAGCAGTGGCTTGTCTGTACCTGAATGGATGGGAGTGCCACACGGCTCTGAGATCCCCTACGTGTTCGGGACCCTGGCATCCGTGGTAGGATCCAACCACACAGAGGCTGAGGTAGCGCTGAGCCGCAGCGTGATGCAGTACCTTGCGGTGTACGCCTGGAGCGGGTAAGGCAATCCCCCACAATCCTCTTGTCCCCCTGATCCAGAAGACTGGGAGAAAGCTAATGCCATGCCAATTTAGAAGAAGGTTAAATGGGATCACCTGGGTAATTATAGGGCCTTGATAAATTGGAAAAGGTCCAGAGAAGAGCCACGAGAATGTCTAAGGGATTAGAAACCTTGCCTTATAGCGATAGACTCAAGGATCTCAATCTATGTAGTTTAACTAAGAGAAGGTTAAGGGGCCTGTCATAAATATAAAGGGAAGGGTAACAACCTTCCTGTATGCAGTACTATAAAATCCCTCCTGGCCAGAGGCACAATATCCTTTTCCCTGCAAAGGGTTAAGAAGCTCAGGTAACCTGGCTGGAAGCAAGCAATCCAACTCCATTAGAATCAGTAAGTACAAGCAAGGGAATGCATTAGCTTATTTTTGTTTTGGCTTGTGATTTTCTCTGTTCTGAGAGGAAAGTGTATTCCTGGTTTTCTTTTTGTAACCTAAAAGTTTGGCCCAGAAGGAAATCCTCTGTGTTTTTGAATCTTTTGTTACCCTGTAAAATTATTTTCCATCCTGATTTTACAGAGGTGATTTTTACCTTCTTTTTTTTTAAATAAAATCCTTCTTTTAAGAACCTGACTGATTTCTCTATTGTCCTAAGACCCAGGGCTTTGGGTCTGTGATCACTTTGTAACCAATTGGTTAGGATATTATTCTCAAGCCTCCCCAGGAAAGGGGGTGTAAGGCTTGGGGGGATATTTTGGAGGAATAGGAACTCCAAGTGGTCCTTTCCCTAATTCTTTGTTAAATAACTTGGTGGTGGCAGCTTACCCTGATAGGGCAGCATCCTCGTTGAAAGGACAAGTGAGAGACGCCATTTTAAGTAAGAGCAAAACTAGACACTCCCTTCCAGTTCAGATCCTCCTATCTATGCCCCCACATTCCCTGGCCATGTCCCCCCACACCCCGTATGTTGCTCTGCTCCCCACACTACTCTGCCTGTCTGTGAGCACAAAGGATGTCCATCTTTGCTGAGGGAAGCCTGGCTTCGGACCCATTGCAAACAATGGAAAACAGTGGCCATCTTCCCTAGAGGAAGTCTCATTTTACAATGGCAGCCATTATTACTCAGGGCCGCCTGTGGCTTCAATTTCATGGAGAACAACGGAATAAAGTGGCCAAGTTTATAAAGGGCAACCTGTAGCATCACCCCATATGAAAAGACTGGGAGGCAGCACCCATCTTAACTGAGGGCAGCCTCTGGCTCCACTCTCATTTGCAACAACATGGGATGGCAGCCATTTTGGAAAGAGGCCAAACTTTTCAAGTTGGCTCCTAATCACCCCTGCATCTGGGATGTTAGACACCAGCTGGGGCACGTTCCTGTCCCCACCAAGCCACAATACTAACCTAAGTGGGGCATGTTCATTTTCCATGCAGGCAACCCATTGTGGGAGAGGATAGCGGGAAGCAGTGGCCCACCTATGACCCCGCAAAGCAGAACTTTGAGCGCATCAGCCTGAATCCGCCCAAACCTGAGAGGGCATTACCCGCCTCACGCTGTGAATTCTTGGCATCAATGCTGTCAGAGAAACCAAAGGTCCCAGGTGAGCATCAGCAGGATGAGAGGATGGCAGCCCTAGAGGGGAAAGGCCCCATCTCTCCCCACCCCTCTCAGCCATCCAGGCCCCCAACCCTTGGGCTGGATTGGAGATGGCTCCCCTCCAGCAGCAAAAGATCCCAGCTCACATTCCCTTTTCCATGGGATCTTCTGGTCTCCTAGAGATGCTCCATTCTCCTGTCTGGGGGAGAACTTGCATATCCTGGGAAGTCCAGATCCCATCTGCTGTGGGGCAGCCCCAGGTTCTACCCCATCTTCTCTTCCTCAGCCCCTCTGGGTAGGAAGATGACAACCTTGTTTCCTCTCCATCGGCTCCCCACGTAGCCCCCATTTCAGGGGAGGAGGCATGAGCTCAGACAGAGGGATTCCCGGTAGGGTGGCTGGGGATGAAGCGATGGATCTGAGGACACTGCGGGCTGAGGGTAAGTGGCCTGTAATGACACAGAAGAGAACGGTGGCAAAGAAAGAATGACATACAGCTGGCTCTCGGGAGGGATGCAGCCACTGTGTAACTGTGTAAGACAGGGATTCAAGGAGAATCCAATAGTCACTGGGAATCCTCTGTGCCAGGGGGCCGCTTATGGGAGGCAGAACAGAAGCTTCCACGTTGGACCCTGGGGTCACAGATGCTGCGAAACACGGGATCTCTAGCAGAACAGCGTTCCCCACTGCTAGAATATATTACTGGGGGGCACTAAATGTGGGGGGACAGCTCCCTCCTGACTCCCCCACAAGCCGCTCTTTGCAGAAAAGCACCCCCTAGTGCATGGAGATTAGCATTGACCGTAAGAGATGAGCATCCCATGCTGAGCCTGTGCAGCACCTGGTTTCCTCTGCAGATCTCCTCTCCTGTTTACAAGTAGACAAACCCCCGCAGAGCCTGAGCTCCTCCCCACTGCTGTTAACCCCACTCATTGTGTGTTCCACAGGAGCAGACCTGCCCAGCCTGGGGGGCCGTGAATGAAGAGCTGAGCAATTACAATCCCCTTATGGGGGGAACCCTCCATGCAGACCGGAGGATCCAGTTCCTGTTAGTGCCTGCCAGTTCATTAACGAGGATCCTGCTAATGAACCAGCTGGGAATTTATGGATTGACCCTCCCTCTGCAATTCCTCCACCCCCAGTGCATTAAAGCATATTCAGTCTGGAGACAGAGCCCTGGTGTGTGAGGTTGATTAGCTCCTCCTGAGTAGGAGAGAGAGAGAGTGTTGGTGTGATGGGAGTTGTGTTGAGATAATGGGGAACAAAGATTACATCGGGGGTAAATGCTGCTCTGGTGTTTGAAGAGGCAAATGACAAAGTGC
The DNA here is from genome assembly GCF_965152235.1 of Eretmochelys imbricata. NCBI lineage: Eukaryota > Metazoa > Chordata > Testudines > Cheloniidae > Eretmochelys > Eretmochelys imbricata. Next base: position 51,671,444 of record NC_135585.1, read on the forward strand.
AGAGATCACACTCTGCACCCAGAGATATGGAACGCAGGAGTCCTGACTCCCAGCCTCTCCGGTCTAACCAACTAGACCCCAATGCCCTCCAAGGTCTGCGATAGAACCCAGGCGTCTTGACTTCCAGCTCACATGTCTCTAACCCTTAGACCCCCTCTCGTCCTCAGACAAGGGATAACACCTAGGAGTCCTAACTCCCAGCCCCCCTCTGCTCTAACCGCTAGATCCCACTCTCCTCCCAGTCCTTGGGAGAGAACCCAGGAATCCTGACCCCCGGCCTCTCTGCTCTAACCCACTAGCCCCAATCCCCTCCTGGATGGTGCTCACTGGACTGTGAGGAAGAACTGTACACACCAAGGAGTCGAAGGAAATTGGTGCTTTATTGATGACATTTGTGGGCCACTATACAATACAAGCCACAGAGACAGATGTTTTCTCAGCCAGCTGGCAGGGTATGGGGAGTTGGCGAAGTGGGTATAGGGACAAGGAGAGTGCCCCAAATGCACACAGCACCCACTCCCCATGACCCCATTCCCTGCCCAGATCTCCTCTGAGGGGCAGGGACTCTGTGGTCCAGTCATTCCTCAGCCTCCCTGCTCAGGAGCTGGTGGAGTTTGGGACAGGGGCCCTGGCCCACCTGGGGGTTGGGCTGAGCCTCCACAACTCAGTGCACACAGATGGGAATGACAAAATCTGGAACCAGAGCCCTCGAGAGAGAGAGTAAAGGCCCCATGTCACTTTCCCCATCCCCTGAACCAGCTGGTTCCCCCTTCCCTGCCCCTCCCCACATCAGATCCAACCTCCCCTAGAGGGGAAAGGCCCCTGTTCAACCACCTAATCATTGTCCCAGTAACCGGGGCTGGTGGCACAAACCCCTAGAGCACATGGGCTTGGCACAACTCTTGCAAAACGCCCATCCCCTGGAAGGGCAAGCCCGCCAGATCCTGACTTCCAGCATGCCCTATGGCTCAGTTCTCTCAGTTCAACTCAGACCTCAGTTGCAGAAGCATTGAACCATCATTTCTCCCATCGTTAACTGCTGTATCTATTATTTCTCCTGCTCTGACAGGGTGAGTGGCACTTTGCACGCGGGCTGGACTGGGCCGTGCTGGGTTTACAATCTGGATAGGCAAGGAAGGAAGTGGGGTTGGGCTTGGGGCTGGCTCAGACCTAAAATCTGGGGTCTGAAGCCAGCTATGGCTGTGAGGAGAGCGAAGGGGCGGGATGACGAGGAGTAGGTTTAAGGGTTACAGGCTTAAGAGTTAGAGTCAGGTAGTCAGATTTGGGGAGCCAGGTTATAATTAGGGTGTTAGGGTTGGGCAATGGAGCTCAGGGGTTGCAGGTCCCGTTGGCTGTTAGGGGTAGGTATTAATACATGTGTGAGTGGCAGTGTAGACATTGACCCAGGGAGCCAGGACCGGGCTTCGTGGACAATAAACCTGGCTGAGCACCTTCGCCACCGGACTGAGCCTGTGGTCTTCGTTTCCGAGTAACATCGAGCTCTGCTGAACGAACATGCTGCAGTATCTTCGAAGGACATTGCAGCTCCCGGGACAGAAGCACCGAGTGGCCTCAACAGGGTTACTAATGACGATCCCTCCTACGGCACTTAGCCATGCTGGGTAGGGCTATCGAGGCCTGCTGAACCGGCGATCTGCACAGAGCTGCACGGGGCACGGAAAGAACACGCACACACAAGTCAACTGATTACCCAACGTGTGACTTGTTTGGATCAACAGAAGAACGAACAGGACGAGGATGCATTAATTAGCCCCAGGGAAAAAATTCACCTAATCTCTATTCACTCCTGACACACAAGCCCCTGGCTATTCCCTCACTGCCCTGGGCTTCCCCTCTCCCCACAGCTCCACCGACGCTCCTCAATCCCAATCTGATCCCCCTGCTATCACGGCTCTGGGCTCCATCCCTCTCCCCCAGCTCTGCCGATCACCATCAGTCTCCTCCTGCAGCCCCTGCCCCATCCAAGCCCTCACTTCTCCCCACTCCCCACAGGTCCTGAGCCACAGCCCCTTGATTTCCCAGCTGTGGGCTTCCCCCCTCCACAGCTCTGCCAGTTCTCCGCAATCCCACCCAGCAGAAACTCCCCTGCTTTCTTGCTGCCCCAGATATCTATGCTAAATCTCCTTAGCGATATTAGGCTTGGAAAGATTACAATACATCGGTACACGTCATAATACATCGATTTCACTGCGCACACACAATCTGATGGAAAAATATTTCCATTGATAATCAATGAAATGTACAGATACCCAAAATAAGGAAAATCCCGCTTGAAAATGTATTGAAGTTCAACTTACTTTATATCTTTTGAGAGGGGGGGTTGACAATTGATGTTTTACAGTGCATGAAACTTTAACTTATTGGCTCTCACCTGCCATTAAATAATTGTCTGACCTGCCCCCAGAATTTCCCAAAAGCTGAAATTAATAAAAATTGAAAAAAATCCTTTAAAACGAACTTTGATATTATCCATCAAAATTATAAAGAAATAAACGTTGACTTCTGCCACGCCAAAGTAATATGCAGTCAGCATTCTGCCATGACTCACCCAACTTGGGTCAACAGTGACCAACTTGTGACTAGTGGTGGCAACTAGAAGAAACAAAACCCCTATTGCCAAATGAGGTTAAGAAGCAGCCCAGGACCTTCGGGCAATTTCAGACCCACTCCCACCCTCCCAGGAGGAACAAAGATGCCCAGAGCTGTCATTAATGATCCTGACTCAATCACATGATGTCAGAACCAGGATCTCGCCTGGAGCGGCTCTCCCAAGCTAAGAGGGCTGCAGCAAGGGCAGGATTTGAAAAGGAGACCTTGGAAAATCTGCAGATGCTACAGGGAGCTGGGCAGCGGTGCTGTCCCCAGACAGGTTTCAGAGGGGTAGCTTTCAGATGTGTATCAGCAAAAACAACAAGGAGTCCTAGTGGCATCTTAGAGTCTAACCAATGTATTTGGGCACAAGCTTTCGTGGGCTATAACCCTCTTTATCAATGCATGGAGTGAAAATACAGTAGGCAGGTATAAATATACAGCACCTGAAAAGATGGGAGTTGCCTTAGCAAGCGCGGGGTCAGTACTAACGAGGCCAATTCAATCAAGTTGACAAGAAGGCGTGTGGCATTTGGATGTGCCCTACCACAGGGACGCATTCACTCACTAGGGGTCCTCTCCCCTCACAGTCTGTGCTGACCTCCATACCCCAGCGTGGCATTAGGGGGATCAATGCAGCAGGGAGGGGTGTGGGGACTCACTAGGGGGCACCCTCCCCTTGGAGTCGGTGCAGACTCAAATGCCCCAGACTGGTGCTGGGCTACAGCAAGTGCTCACCTGCTCATTAGCCATAAGCCCCGCTTGTCACTCAACATCCCCAGGCACTATCCTTCCAGGGTGGGGAATGCGCCTGGGTCCCCTGGCTAAACACCTCCTTTACTTCTTCCATTTTGCCCCCTACCCAAAAATCAACACTGTGCTTTCTTTCGACACAGGATCCCCAGTTCATTTCCTGTTACCCAGCTGCCCCTCCGCAGAGGTGGCTGCAATTCAGGGATCACGGCCCTTCAGGCCCTAGACCTCTCACTCAGTGAACCCAACTGGATCTCTGTTCCCAAAGCCCTTGACTCCTCCCCTGCAGCTCCACCCAGTTGGCCCCAATCCTCCTTCCCCCGTGTGTGCACAGCCCAATGAGAACATGGATTTGAGGATAAATAAGTCCCCGTGGCTGCTCCCTGACTCTTAATCTTGCCATCTGAGGCATCCACCCAGCTCCCATTCCTGCTGAGACACAAGACACGACTGTGAGTGTGCCAAGGAGAAGGGCAGGTGAGTCTGTGCTACCCGGGGACCCACTGGCTCAGAGATAGGGACAGAGGGGTCCAGGGAGTGAATGAAGTGGAAGAACAGCAGGAATTGGGATCAGTCTAGGCAGTTACCCACCTAATACCCTTTCTACAGACCCCATTCTCAGAACTGGGGAGAGAACCCAAAGAGTCCTGGCTCCCAGCACCCCCTGCTCTCACTCACTGGTCCCCACTGCCTTCCCAGAGCATAAGAACATAAGAATGGCCCTACTGAGTCAGACCAAAGGTCCATCTAGCCCAGGATCCTGTCTTCGCACAGTGGCCAATGCCAGGTACCCCACAGGGAAGGAACAGAACAGGGAATCATCAAGTGATCCATCCCCTGTCACCCATTCCCAGCTTCTGGCAAACAGAGGCTAGGGACACCATCCCTGATCATCCTGGCTAACAGCCACTGATGGACCAATCCTCCATGAATTTATCTAGTTCTTTTCTGAACCTTGTTACGGTCTTGCCCTTCACAACATCCTCCGGCAAGGAGTTCCACAGGGTGACTGTGCGCTGTGTGAAGAAATACTTCCTTTTATTCATTTTAAACCTGCTGCCTATTAATTTAATTTGGGGACCCCTAGTTCTTGTGTTATGAGAAGCAGTAAACAACACTTCCTTATCTACTTTCTCTACACCAGTCATGTAGACTCAATCATATCTCCCCTTAGCCATCTTTTTTCCAAGCTGAAAAGTCCCAGTCTTATTCATCTCTCCTCATACGGAAGCCGTTCCATACCCCAAATCATTTTTCTTGCCCTTCTCTGAACCTTTTCCAATTCCAGTATCTCTTTTTTGAGATGGGACGACCGCATCTGCACACAGTGTTCAAGATGTGGGCATACCATGGATTTATATGAAGGCAACATGATATTTTCTGTCCTATTATCTATCCCTTTCTTAATTATTCCCAGCATTCTGCTTTCTTTTTGGACTGCCGCTGCACATGGAGTGGATGTTTTCAGAGACCTATCCACAATGACTCCAAGATCTCTTTCTTGAATGGGAACAGCCCATTTAGACCCCATCATTTTATATGTATAGTTGGGATTATGCTTTCCAACATGCGCCTCTTTGCATTTATCAACATTAAATTTCATCTGCCATTTTGTTGCCCAGTCACCCAATTTTGAGAGATCCTTTTGTAGCTCTTCGCAGTCTGCCTGGGTCTTAGCCATCTTTAGTAATTTTGTATCACCTGCAAATTTTGCCACCTCACTGTTTACCCCTTTTTCCAGATCATTTATGAATTTGTGGAATAGAACTGGTCCCAGAACAGGCCACTGGGGGACACCACTATTTACCTCTCTCCATTCTGAAAACTGACCATTTATTCCTATCCTTTCTCTCCTGTCTTTTAACCAGTTACTAATCCATGACAGCACGTTCGCTCTTATCCCATAGCAGCTTTCTTTGCATAAGACCCTTTGGTGAGGGACCTTGTCAAAGACTTTCTGAAAATCTAAGTACACTATATCCGCTGGATCCCCTTGGGCCACACGCTTGTTGACCACCTCAAAGAATTCTAGTAGATTAGTGAGGCATGATTTCCCTTTACTAAAACCTTGCTGACTCTTCCTCAACAAATTATGTTCATCTATATGTCTGACAATATTGTTGTTGATTATAGTTTCAACCAGTTTGCCTGTACCAGAACTCTTGACTCCAGTCCCACAGTGGTATAACCCACCATACCCCATTCCTTTCCCAGACCTGGGGATAGAACCCAGGAGCCCTGGCTCCCAGAGCCCGACACTCTAGCCCACTAGACCCCACTCCCTTCCCAAAGCTGAGGATAAAACCCAGGAGTCCGCAATCCCAGCCTCCCTCCCATCTCTAACCACTAGATCCCACTCCCCTCCCAGAATGAGAGTCAGGATTGATGCAGAGCAGGGAACACAGCAGGGAGCCAGAGCATGGGTGGAACCGACAAGGGGGTTCTATTTGCTAAAGGGGATCCATGCTGACATAGGGAGCATCCTCCTGCTGTCTGGATTTAGGTGGCTGGGATTGGATGGGACCCAGCACCCCGTAGAGGGGAGAGACCATGTATCCAGTTCCCTATAACTCCCTCTGCGGGGGTTTCCCTTCCAGCTGCCGCGATGCTGGGACTCCTCCCCACTTTCCCCTGCCTGCTCCTCCTCTCCCTGCTGGGCTCCAGCTCTGGTTCCGATGACGATGGCACCGTGGTGCTCACCACCAGCGGCCCCATCCGGGGCAAGCGCCTCCAGGTCGGCTCCAGCACAGTGACAGCCTTCCTGGGCATCCCCTACGCCAAGCCCCCCGTGGGGGCCTTGCGTTTCCAGAAGCCAATTCCCCACCAGCCCTGGAGCCACATCCTGGAAGCCTCTAGCTTTGGCAATATGTGCCACCAGCCTCTGTTTACTGGTTACCCTCAGACTGAAACACAGACATTCAAAGTGCCACAGTCCGAGGACTGCCTCTTCCTCAATGTCTGGGTGCCCCATCCCCGTCCCTCTCCGCCAGCCGCCATCGTCACCTGGATCCACGGTGGTGGGTTCTTCACAGGGGCAGCCTCACTCGACATCTATGATGGGCGCTTCTTAGCTGCCACTGAGAACCTGGTCGTGGCTTCCATGAACTACCGGCTGGGGGCGCTGGGCTTCCTGTCCCTGCCCCCGGCCGCCCCGGGGAACGCCGGCCTATGGGACCAGCGACTGGCGATGCGCTGGCTGCGGGACAACGCGGCCGCCTTCGGTGGGGACCCGGCCCATTTCTTACTCTTCGGCCAGGATGCTGGGGCTCGATCAGTCGGCTTCCACCTCCTCTCCCCGGGGAGCCGGCCCCTCTTCACCAGGGCCGCACTGCAGAGCGGAGTCCCGAACGCACCATGGGCTTGGATTTCACTTGAAGAGGCCAAGGCGAGAGGCCAGAGGCTGGGCCAGCTGCTGGGCTGCTCCGATGGTAACAACACGGCCCTGGTGGGCTGCCTGCAGGGGAAGGAACCCGGGGAGTTCCCCAAACACCAGTTCTCCGTCTTGAACCACAAGAAGCAGCTGGGGCTCCCCTTTGTGCCGACACCAGATGGAGATTTCCTCCCTGATACACCACCAAGACTCCTGCAGGGCAGGCACGGCCAGCCAATACCCGTCGGGCTTGGTTTCGTCACCAACGAAGGATCCTACATATTATACTTTGCTGCCCCCGGCTTTAACCTGGAGAACGCCAGCTCCATCGGCTGGGAGGAGCTGCTGCAGGTGGTGAGGCTAATAGTGCCAGGGGTGCCAGACAAGGCCATCCAAGCCATGGCATGGTGGTACATCCAGGAAGGGGAGAAGCAGGGAGAGGCACAGTACCGATGGGCCATGGAACAAATCGCTGGTGACTATGTAGTTGTGTGCCCGGTACTGGAGATGGCAAGGCAACAGGCAGAGGCTGGAAATCCTGTGTACACCTACCACTTCGCCCACCGCAGCAGTGGCTTGTCTGTACCTGAATGGATGGGAGTGCCACACGGCTCTGAGATCCCCTACGTGTTCGGGACCCTGGCATCCGTGGTGGGATCCAACCACACAGAGGCTGAGGTAGCGCTGAGCCGCAGCGTGATGCAGTACCTTGCGGTGTACGCCTGGAGCGGGTAAGGCAATCCCCCACAATCCTCTTGTCCCCCTGATCCAGAAGACTGGGAGAAAGCTAATGCCATGCCAATTTAGAAGAAGGTTAAATGGGATCACCTGGGTAATTATAGGGTCTTGATAAATTGGAAAAGGTCCAGAGAAGAGCCACGAGAATGTCTAAGGGATTAGAAACCTTGCCTTATAGCGATAGACTCAAGGATCTCAATCTATGTAGTTTAACTAAGAGAAGGTTAAGGGGCCTGTCATAAATATAAAGGGAAGGGTAACAACCTTCCTGTATGCAGTACTATAAAATCCCTCCTGGCCAGAGGCACAATATCCTTTTCCCTGCAAAGGGTTAAGAAGTTCAGGTAACCTGGCTGGAAGCAAGCAATCCAACTCCATTAGAATCAGTAAGTACAAGCAAGGGAATGCATTAGCTTATTTTTGTTTTGGCTTGTGATTTTCTCTGTTCTGAGAGGAAAGTGTATTCCTGGTTTTCTTTTTGTAACCTAAAAGTTTGGCCCAGAAGGAAATCCTCTGTGTTTTTGAATCTTTTGTTACCCTGTAAAATTATTTTCCATCCTGATTTTACAGAGGTGATTTTTACCTTCTTTTTTTTTAAATAAAATCCTTCTTTTAAGAACCTGACTGATTTCTCTATTGTCCTAAGACCCAGGGCTTTGGGTCTGTGATCACTTTGTAACCAATTGGTTAGGATATTATTCTCAAGCCTCCCCAGGAAAGGGGGTGTAAGGCTTGGGGGGATATTTTGGAGGAATAGGAACTCCAAGTGGTCCTTTCCCTAATTCTTTGTTAAATAACTTGGTGGTGGCAGCTTACCCTGATAGGGCAGCATCCTCGTTGAAAGGACAAGTGAGAGACGCCATTTTAAGTAAGAGCAAAACTAGACACTCCCTTCCAGTTCAGATCCTCCTATCTATGCCCCCACATTCCCTGGCCATGTCCCCCCACACCCCGTATGTTGCTCTGCTCCCCACACTACTCTGCCTGTCTGTGAGCACAAAGGATGTCCATCTTTGCTGAGGGAAGCCTGGCTTCGGACCCATTACAAACAATGGAAAACAGTGGCCATCTTCCCTAGAGGAAGTCTCATTTTACAATGGCAGCCATTATTACTCAGGGCCGCCTGTGGCTTCAATTTCATGGAGAACAACGGAATAAAGTGGCCAAGTTTATAAAGGGCAACCTGTAGCATCACCCCATATGAAAAGACTGGGAGGCAGCACCCATCTTAACTGAGGGCAGCCTCTGGCTCCACTCTCATTTGCAACAACATGGGATGGCAGCCATTTTGGAAAGAGGCCAAACTTTTCAAGTTGGCTCCTAATCACCCCTGCATCTGGGATGTTAGACACCAGCTGGGGCACGTTCCTGTCCCCACCAAGCCACAATACTAACCTAAGTGGGGCATGTTCATTTTCCATGCAGGCAACCCATTGTGGGAGAGGATAGCGGGAAGCAGTGGCCCACCTATGACCCCGCAAAGCAGAACTTTGAGCGCATCAGCCTGAATCCGCCCAAACCTGAGAGGGCATTACCCGCCTCACGCTGTGAATTCTTGGCATCAATGCTGTCAGAGAAACCAAAGGTCCCAGGTGAGCATCAGCAGGATGAGAGGATGGCAGCCCTAGAGGGGAAAGGCCCCATCTCTCCCCACCCCTCTCAGCCATCCAGGCCCCCAACCCTTGGGCTGGATTGGAGATGGCTCCCCTCCAGCAGCAAAAGATCCCAGCTCACATTCCCTTTTCCATGGGATCTTCTGGTCTCCTAGAGATGCTCCATTCTCCTGTCTGGGGGAGAACTTGCATATCCTGGGAACTCCAGATCCCATCTGCTGTGGGGCAGCCCCAGGTTCTACCCCATCTTCTCTTCCTCAGCCCCTCTGGGTAGGAAGATGACAACCTTGTTTCCTCTCCATCGGCTCCCCACGTAGCCCCCATTTCAGGGGAGGAGGCATGAGCTCAGACAGAGGGATTTCCGGTAGGGTGGCTGGGGATGAAGCGATGGATCTGAGGACACTGCGGGCTGAGGGTAAGTGGCCTGTAATGACACAGAAGAGAACGGTGGCAAAGAAAGAATGACATACAGCTGGCTCTCGGGAGGGATGCAGCCACTGTGTAACTGTGTAAGACAGGGATTCAAGGAGAATCCAATAGTCACTGGGAATCCTCTGTGCCAGGGGGCCGCTTATGGGAGGCAGAACAGAAGCTTCCACGTTGGACCCTGGGGTCACAGATGCTGCGAAACACGGGATCTCTAGCAGAACAGCGTTCCCCACTGCTAGAATATATTACTGGGGGGCACTAAATGTGGGGGGACAGCTCCCTCCTGACTCCCCCACAAGCCGCTCTTTGCAGAAAAGCACCCCCTAGTGCATGGAGATTAGCATTGACCATAAGAGATGAGCATCCCATGCTGAGCCTGTGCAGCACCTGGTTTCCTCTGCAGATCTCCTCTCCTGTTTACAAGTAGACAAACCCCCGCAGAGCCTGAGCTCCTCCCCACTGCTGTTAACCCCACTCATTGTGTGTTCCACAGGAGCAGACCTGCCCAGCCTGGGGGGCCGTGAATGAAGAGCTGAGCAATTACAATCCCCTTATGGGGGGAACCCTCCATGCAGACCGGAGGATCCAGTTCCTGTTAGTGCCTGCCAGTTCATTAACGAGGATCCTGCTAATGAACCAGCTGGGAATTTATGGATTGACCCTCCCTCTGCAATTCCTCCACCCCCAGTGCATTAAAGCATATTCAGTCTGGAGACAGAGCCCTGGTGTGTGAGGTTGATTAGCTCCTCCTGAGTAGGAGAGAGAGAGAGTGTTGGTGCGATGGGAGTTGTGTTGAGATAATGGGGAACAAAGATTACATCGGGGGTAAATGCTGCTCTGGTGTTTGAAGAGGCAAATGACAAAGTGCAGAGATCACACTCTGCACCCAGAGATATGGAACGCAGGAGTCCTGACTCCCAGCCTCTCCGGTCTAACCAACTAGACCCCAATGCCCTCCAAGGTCTGCGATAGAACCCAGGCGTCTTGACTTCCAGCTCACACTTCTCTAACCCTTAGATCCCCTCTCGTCCTCAGACAAGGGATAACACCCAGGAGTCCTAACTCCCAGCCCCCTCTGCTCTAAACGCTAGATCCCACTCTCCTCCCAGTCCTTGGGAGAGAACCCAGGAATCCTGACCCCCGGCCTCTCTGCTCTAACCCACTAGCCCCAATCCCCTCCTGGATGGTGCTCACTGGACTGTGAGGAAGAACTGTACACACCAAGGAGTCGAAGGAAATTGGTGCTTTATTGATGACATTTGTGGGCCACTATACAATACAAGCCACAGAGACAGATGTTTTCTCAGCCAGCTGGCAGGGTATGGGGAGTTGGCGAAGTGGGTATAGGGACAAGGAGAGTGCCCCAAATGCACACAGCACCCACTCCCCATGACCCCATTTCCTGCACAGATCTCCTCTGAGGGACAGGGACTCTGTGGTCCAGTCATTCCTCAGCCTCCCTGCTCAGGAGCTGGTGGAGTTTGGGACAGGGGCCTTGGCCCACCTGGGGGTTGGGCTGAGCCTCCACAACTCAGTGCACACAGATGGGAATGACAAAATCTGGAACCAGAGCCCTCGAGAGAGAGAGTAAAGGCCGCATGTCCCTTTCCCCATCCCCTGAACCAGATGGTTCCCCCTTCCCTGCCCCTCCCCACATCAGATCCAGCCTCCCCTGGAGGGGAAAGGCCCCTGTTCAACCACCTAATCATTGTCCCAGTAACCGGGGCTGGTGGCACAAACCCCTAGAGCATATGGGCTTGGCACAACTCTTGCAAAACGCCCATCCCCTGGAAGGGCAAGCCCGCCAGATCCTGACTTCCAGCATGCCCTATGGCTCAGTTCTCTCAGTTCAACTCAGACCTCAGTTGCAGAAGCATTGAACCATCATTTCTCCCATCGTTAACTGCTGTATCTATTATTATTTCTCCTGCTCTGACAGGGTGAGTGGCACTTTGCACGCGGGCTGGACTGGGCCGTGCTGGGTTTACAATCTGGATAGGCAAGGAAGGAAGTGGGGTTGGGCTTGGGGCTGGCTCAGACCTAAAATCTGGGGTCTGAAGCCAGCTATGGCTGTGAGGAGAGCGAAGGGGCGGGATGACGAGGAGTAGGTTTAAGGGTTACAGGCTTAAGAGTTAGAGTCAGGTAGTCAGATTTGGGGAGCCAGGTTATAATTAGGGTGTTAGGGTTGGGCAATGGAGCTCAGGGGTTGCAGGTCCCGTTGGCTGTTAGGGGTAGGTATTAATACATGTGTGAGTGGCAGTGTAGACATTGACCCAGGGAGCCAGGACCGGGCTTCGTGGACAATAAACCTGGCTGAGCGCCTTCGCCACCGGACTGAGCCTGTGGTCTTCGTTTCCAAGTAACATCGAGCTCTGCTGAACGAACATGCTGCAGTATCTTCGAAGGACATTGCAGCTCCCGGGACAGAAGCACCGAGTGGCCTCAACAGGGTTACTAATGACGATCCCTCCTACGGCACTTAGCCATGCTGGGTAGGGCTATCGAGGCCTGCTGAACCGGCGATCTGCACAGAGCTGCACGGGGCACGGAAAGAACACGCACACACAAGTCAACTGATTACCCAACGTGTGACTTGTTTGGATCAACAGAAGAACGAACAGGACGAGGATGCATTAATTAGCCCCAGGGAAAAAATTCACCTAATCTCTATTCACTCCTGACACACAAGCCCCTGGCTATTCCCTCACTGCCCTGGGCTTCCCCTCTCCCCACAGCTCCACCAACGCTCCTCAATCCCAATCTGATCCCCCTGCTATCACGGCTCTGGGCTCCATCCCTCTCCCCCAGCTCTGCCGATCACCATCAGTCTCCTCCTGCAGCCCCTGCCCCATCCAAGCCCTCACTTCTCCCCACTCCCCACAGGTCCTGAGCCACAGCCCCTTGATTTCCCAGCTGTGGGCTTCCCCCCTCCACAGCTCTGCCAGTTCTCCGCAATCCCACCCAGCAGAAACTCCCCTGCTCTCTTGCTGCCCCAGATATCTATGCTAAATCTCCTTAGCGATATTAGGCTTGGAAAGATTACAATACATCGGTACACGTCATAATACATCGATTTCACTGCGCACACACAATCTGATGGAAAAATATTTCCATTGATAATCAATGAAATGTACAGATACCCAAAATAAGGAAAATCCCGCTTGAAAATGTATTGAAGTTCAACTTACTTTATATCTTTTGAGAGGGGGGGTTGACAATTGATGTTTTACAGTGCATGAAACGTTAACTTATTGGCTCTCACCTGCCATTAAATAATTGTCTGACCTGCCCCCAGAATTTCCCAAAAGCTGAAATTAATAAAAATTGAAAAAAATCCTTTAAAACGAACTTTGATATTATCCATGAAAATTATAAAGAAATAAACGTTGACTTCTGCCACGCCAAAGTAATATGCAGTCAGCATTCTGCCATGACTCACCCAACTTGGGTCAACAGTGACCAACTTGTGACTAGTGGTGGCAACTAGAAGAAACAAAACCCCTATTGCCAAATGAGGTTAAGAAGCAGCCCAGGACCTTCGGGCAATTTCAGACCCACTCCCACCCTCCCAGGAGGAACAAAGATGCCCAGAGCTGTCATTAATGATCCTGACTCAATCACATGATGTCAGAACCAGGATCTCGCCTGGAGCGGCTCTCCCAAGCTAAGAGGGCTGAAGCAAGGGCAGGATTTGAAAAGGAGACCTTGGAAAATCTGCAGATGCTACAGGGAGCTGGGCAGCGGTGCTGTCCCCAGACAGGTTTCAGAGGGGTAGCTTTCAGATGTGTATCAGCAAAAACAACAAGGAGTCCTAGTGGCATCTTAGAGTCTAACCAATGTATTTGGGCATAAGCTTTCGTGGGCTATAACCCTCTTTATCAATGCATGGAGTGAAAATACAGTAGGCAGGTATAAATATACAGCACCTGAAAAGATGGGAGTTGCCTTAGCAAGCGCGGGGTCAGTACTAACGAGGCCAATTCAATCAAGTTGACAAGAAGGCGTGTGGCATTTGGATGTGCCCTACCACAGGGACGCATTCACTCACTTATTGTCCTCTCCCCTCACAGTCTGTGCTGACCTCCATACCCCAGCGTGGCATTAGGGGGATCAATGCAGCAGGGAGGGGTGTGGGGACTCACTAGGGGGCACCCTCCCCTTGGAGTCGGTGCAGACTCAAATGCCCCAGACTGGTGCTGGGCTACAGCAAGTGCTCACCTGCTCATTAGCCATAAGCCCCGCTTGTCACTCAACATCCCCAGGCACTATCCTTCCAGGGTGGGGAATGCGCCTGGGTCCCCTGGCTAAACACCTCCTTTACTTCTTCCATTTTGCCCCCTACCCAAAAATCAACACTGTGCTTTCTTTGGACACAGGATCCCCAGTTCATTTCCTGTTACCCAGCTGCCCCTCCACAGAGGTGGCTGCAATTCAGGGATCACGGCCCTTCAGGCCCTAGACCTCTCACTCAGTGAACCCAACTGGATCTCTGTTCCCAAAGCCCTTGACTCCTCCCCTGCAGCTCCACCCAGTTGGCCCCAATCCTCCTTCCCCCGTGTGTGCACAGCCCAATGAGAACATGGATTTGAGGATAAATAAGTCCCCGTGGCTGCTCCCTGACTCTTAATCTTGCCATCTGAGGCATCCACCCAGCTCCCATTCCTGCTGAGACACAAGACACGACTGTGAGTGTGCCAAGGAGAAGGGCAGGTGAGTCTGTGCTACCCGGGGACCCACTGGCTCAGAGATAGGGACAGAGGGGTCCAGGGAGTGAATGAAGTGGAAGAACAGCAGGAATTGGGATCAGTCTAGGCAGTTACCCACCTAATACCCTTTCTACAGACCCCATTCTCAGAACTGGGGAGAGAACCCAAAGAGTCCTGGCTCCCAGCACCCCCTGCTCTCACTCACTGGTCCCCACTGCCTTCCCAGAGCATAAGAACATAAGAATGGCCCTACTGAGTCAGACCAAAGGTCCATCTAGCCCAGGATCCTGTCTTCGCACAGTGGCCAATGCCAGGTACCCCACAGGGAAGGAACAGAACAGGGAATCATCAAGTGATCCATCCCCTGTCACCCATTCCCAGCTTCTGGCAAACAGAGGCTAGGGACACCATCCCTGATCATCCTGGCTAACAGCCACTGATGGACCAATCCTCCATGAATTTATCTAGTTCTTTTCTGAACCTTGTTATGGTCTTGCCCTTCACAACATCCTCCGGCAAGGAGTTCCACAGGGTGACTGTGCGCTGTGTGAAGAAATACTTCCTTTTATTCATTTTAAACCTGCTGCCTATTAATTTAATTTGGGGACCCCTAGTTCTTGTGTTATGAGAAGCAGTAAACAACACTTCCTTATCTACTTTCTCTACACCAGTCATGATTTTATAGACCTCAATCATATCTCCCCTTAGCCATCTTTTTTCCAAGCTGAAAAGTCCCAGTCTTATTCATCTCTCCTCATACGGAAGCCGTTCCATACCCCAAATCATTTTTCTTGCCCTTCTCTGAACCTTTTCCAATTCCAGTATCTCTTTTTTGAGATGGGACGACTGCATCTGCACACAGTGTTCAAGATGTGGGCATACCATGGATTTATATGAAGGCAACATGATATTTTCTGTCCTATTATCTATCCCTTTCTTAATTATTCCCAGCATTCTGCTTTCTTTTTGGACTGCCGCTGCACATGGAGTGGATGTTTTCAGAGACCTATCCACAATGACTCCAAGATCTCTTTCTTGAATGGGAACAGCCCATTTAGACCCCATCATTTTATATGTATAGTTGGGATTATGCTTTCCAATATGCGCCTCTTTGCATTTATCAACATTAAATTTCATCTGCCATTTTGTTGCCCAGTCACCCAATTTTGAGAGATCCTTTTGTAGCTCTTCGCAGTCTGCCTGGGTCTTAGCCATCTTTAGTAATTTTGTATCACCTGCAAATTTTGCCACCTCACTGTTTACCCCTTTTTCCAGATCATTTATGAATTTGTGGAATAGAACTGGTCCCAGAACAGGCCACTGGGGGACACCACTATTTACCTCTCTCCATTCTGAAAACTGACCATTTATTCCTATCCTTTCTCTCCTGTCTTTTAACCAGTTACTAATCCATGACAGCACGTTCGCTCTTATCCCATAGCAGCTTTCTTTGCATAAGACCCTTTGGTGAGGGACCTTGTCAAAGACTTTCTGAAAATCTAAGTACACTATATCCGCTGGATCCCCTTGGGCCACACGCTTGTTGACCACCTCAAAGAATTCTAGTAGATTAGTGAGGCATGATTTCCCTTTACTAAAACCTTGCTGACTCTTCCTCAACAAATTATGTTCATCTATATGTCTGACAATATTGTTGTTGATTATAGTTTCAACCAGTTTGCCTGTACCAGAACTCTTGACTCCAGTCCCACAGTGGTATAACCCACCATACCCCATTCCTTTCCCAGACCTGGGGATAGAACCCAGGAGCCCTGGCTCCCAGAGCCCGACACTCTAGCCCACTAGACCCCACTCCCTTCCCAAAGCTGAGGATAAAACCCAGGAGTCCGCAATCCCAGCCTCCCTCCCATCTCTAACCACTAGATCCCACTCCCCTCCCAGAATGAGAGTCAGGATTGATGCAGAGCAGGGAACACAGCAGGGAGCCAGAGCATGGGTGGAACCGACAAGGGGGTTCTATTTGCTAAAGGGGATCCATGCTGACATAGGGAGCATCCTCCTGCTGTCTGGATTTAGGTGGCTGGGATTGGATGGGACCCAGCACCCCGTAGAGGGGAGAGACCTTGTATCCAGTTCCCTATAACTCCCTCTGCGGGGGTTTCCCTTCCAGCTGCCGCGATGCTGGGACTCCTCCCCACTTTCCCCTGCCTGCTCCTCCTCTCCCTGCTTGGCTCCAGCTCTGGTTCCGATGACGATGGCACCGTGGTGCTCACCACCAGCGGCCCCATCCGGGGCAAGCGCCTCCAGGTCGGCTCCAGCACAGTGACAGCCTTCCTGGGCATCCCCTACGCCAAGCCCCCCGTGGGGGCCTTGCGTTTCCAGAAGCCAATTCCCCACCAGCCCTGGAGCCACATCCTGGAAGCCTCTAGCTTTGGCAATATGTGCCACCAGCCTCTGTTTACTGGTTACCCTCAGACTGAAACACAGACATTCAAAGTGCCACAGTCCGAGGACTGCCTCTTCCTCAATGTCTGGGTGCCCCATCCCCGTCCCTCTCCGCCAGCCGCCATCGTCACCTGGATCCACGGTGGTGGGTTCTTCACAGGGGCAGCCTCACTCGACATCTATGATGGGCGCTTCTTAGCTGCCACTGAGAACCTGGTCGTGGCTTCCATGAACTACCGGCTGGGGGCGCTGGGCTTCCTGTCCCTGCCCCCGGCCGCCCCGGGGAACGCCGGCCTATGGGACCAGCGACTGGCGATGCGCTGGCTGCGGGACAACGCGGCCGCGTTCGGTGGGGACCCGGCCCATTTCTTACTCTTCGGCCAGGATGCTGGGGCTCGATCAGTCGGCTTCCACCTCCTCTCCCCGGGGAGCCGGCCCCTCTTCACCAGGGCCGCACTGCAGAGCGGAGTCCCGAACGCACCATGGGCTTGGATTTCACTTGAAGAGGCCAAGGCGAGAGGCCAGAGGCTGGGCCAGCTGCTGGGCTGCTCCGATGGTAACAACACGGCCCTGGTGGGCTGCCTGCAGGGGAAGGAACCCGGGGAGTTCCCCAAACACCAGTTCTCCGTCTTGAACCACAAGAAGCAGCTGGGGCTCCCCTTTGTGCCGACACCAGATGGAGATTTCCTCCCTGATACACCACCAAGACTCCTGCAGGGCAGGCACGGCCAGCCAATACCCGTTGGGCTTGGTTTCGTCACCAACGAAGGATCCTACATATTATACTTTGCTGCCCCCGGCTTTAACCTGGAGAACGCCAGCTCCATCGGCTGGGAGGAGCTGCTGCAGGTGGTGAGGCTAATAGTGCCAGGGGTGCCAGACAAGGCCATCCAAGCCATGGCATGGTGGTACATCCAGGAAGGGGAGAAGCAGGGAGAGGCACAGTACCGATGGGCCATGGAACAAATCGCTGGTGACTATGTAGTTGTGTGCCCGGTACTGGAGATGGCAAGGCAACAGGCAGAGGCTGGAAATCCTGTGTACACCTACCACTTCGCCCACCGCAGCAGTGGCTTGTCTGTACCTGAATGGATGGGAGTGCCACACGGCTCTGAGATCCCCTACGTGTTCGGGACCCTGGCATCCGTGGTGGGATCCAACCACACAGAGGCTGAGGTAGCGCTGAGCCGCAGCGTGATGCAGTACCTTGCGGTGTACGCCTGGAGCGGGTAAGGCAATCCCCCACAATCCTCTTGTCCCCCTGATCCAGAAGACTGGGAGAAAGCTAATGCCATGCCAATTTAGAAGAAGGTTAAATGGGATCACCTGGGTAATTATAGGGTCTTGATAAATTGGAAAAGGTCCAGAGAAGAGCCACGAGAATGTCTAAGGGATTAGAAACCTTGCCTTATAGCGATAGACTCAAGGATCTCAATCTATGTAGTTTAACTAAGAGAAGGTTAAGGGGCCTGTCATAAATATAAAGGGAAGGGTAACAACCTTCCTGTATGCAGTACTATAAAATCCCTCCTGGCCAGAGGCACAATATCCTTTTCCCTGCAAAGGGTTAAGAAGCTCAGGTAACCTGGCTGGAAGCAAGCAATCCAACTCCATTAGAATCAGTAAGTACAAGCAAGGGAATGCATTAGCTTATTTTTGTTTTGGCTTGTGATTTTCTCTGTTCTGAGAGGAAAGTGTATTCCTGGTTTTCTTTTTGTAACCTAAAAGTTTGGCCCAGAAGGAAATCCTCTGTGTTTTTGAATCTTTTGTTACCCTGTAAAATTATTTTCCATCCTGATTTTACAGAGGTGATTTTTACCTTCTTTTTTTTTAAATAAAATCCTTCTTTTAAGAACCTGACTGATTTCTCTATTGTCCTAAGACCCAGGGCTTTGGGTCTGTGATCACTTTGTAACCAATTGGTTAGGATATTATTCTCAAGCCTCCCCAGGAAAGGGGGTGTAAGGCTTGGGGGGATATTTTGGAGGAATAGGAACTCCAAGTGGTCCTTTCCCTAATTCTTTGTTAAATAACTTGGTGGTGGCAGCTTACCCTGATAGGGGAGCATCCTCGTTGAAAGGACAAGTGAGAGACGCCATTTTAAGTAAGAGCAAAACTAGACACTCCCTTCCAGTTCAGATCCTCCTATCTATGCCCCCACATTCCCTGGCCATGTCCCCCCACACCCCGTATGTTGCTCTGCTCCCCACACTACTCTGCCTGTCTGTGAGCACAAAGGATGTCCATCTTTGCTGAGGGAAGCCTGGCTTCGGACCCATTGCAAACAATGGAAAACAGTGGCCATCTTCCCTAGAGGAAGTCTCATTTTACAATGGCAGCCATTATTACTCAGGGCCGCCTGTGGCTTCAATTTCATGGAGAACAACGGAATAAAGTGGCCAAGTTTATAAAGGGCAACCTGTAGCATCACCCCATATGAAAAGACTGGGAGGCAGCACCCATCTTAACTGAGGGCAGCCTCTGGCTCCACTCTCATTTGCAACAACATGGGATGGCAGCCATTTTGGAAAGAGGCCAAACTTTTCAAGTTGGCTCCTAATCACCCCTGCATCTGGGATGTTAGACACCAGCTGGGGCACGTTCCTGTCCCCACCAAGCCACAATACTAACCTAAGTGGGGCATGTTCATTTTCCATGCAGGCAACCCATTGTGGGAGAGGATAGCGGGAAGCAGTGGCCCACCTATGACCCCGCAAAGCAGAACTTTGAGCGCATCAGCCTGAATCCGCCCAAACCTGAGAGGGCATTACCCGCCTCACGCTGTGAATTCTTGGCATCAATGCTGTCAGAGAAACCAAAGGTCCCAGGTGAGCATCAGCAGGATGAGAGGATGGCAGCCCTAGAGGGGAAAGGCCCCATCTCTCCCCACCCCTCTCAGCCATCCAGGCCCCCAACCCTTGGGCTGGATTGGAGATGGCTCCCCTCCAGCAGCAAAAGATCCCAGCTCACATTCCCTTTTCCATGGGATCTTCTGGTCTCCTAGAGATGCTCCATTCTCCTGTCTGGGGGAGAACTTGCATATCCTGGGAACTCCAGATCCCATCTGCTGTGGGGCAGCCCCAGGTTCTACCCCATCTTCTCTTCCTCAGCCCCTCTGGGTAGGAAGATGACAACCTTGTTTCCTCTCCATCGGCTCCCCACGTAGCCCCCATTTCAGGGGAGGAGGCATGAGCTCAGACAGAGGGATTCCCGGTAGGGTGGCTGGGGATGAAGCGATGGATCTGAGGACACTGCGGGCTGAGGGTAAGTGGCCTGTAATGACACAGAAGAGAACGGTGGCAAAGAAAGAATGACATACAGCTGGCTCTCGGGAGGGATGCAGCCACTGTGTAACTGTGTAAGACAGGGATTCAAGGAGAATCCAATAGTCACTGGGAATCCTCTGTGCCAGGGGGCCGCTTATGGGAGGCAGAACAGAAGCTTCCACGTTGGACCCTGGGGTCACAGATGCTGCGAAACACGGGATCTCTAGCAGAACAGCGTTCCCCACTGCTAGAATATATTACTGGGGGGCACTAAATGTGGGGGGACAGCTCCCTCCTGACTCCCCCACAAGCCGCTCTTTGCAGAAAAGCACCCCCTAGTGCATGGAGATTAGCATTGACCATAAGAGATGAGCATCCCATGCTGAGCCTGTGCAGCACCTGGTTTCCTCTGCAGATCTCCTCTCCTGTTTACAAGTAGACAAACCCCCGCAGAGCCTGAGCTCCTCCCCACTGCTGTTAACCCCACTCATTGTGTGTTCCACAGGAGCAGACCTGCCCAGCCTGGGGGGCCGTGAATGAAGAGCTGAGCAATTACAATCCCCTTATGGGGGGAACCCTCCATGCAGACCGGAGGATCCAGTTCCTGTTAGTGCCTGCCAGTTCATTAACGAGGATCCTGCTAATGAACCAGCTGGGAATTTATGGATTGACCCTCCCTCTGCAATTCCTCCACCCCCAGTGCATTAAAGCATATTCAGTCTGGAGACAGAGCCCTGGTGTGTGAGGTTGATTAGCTCCTCCTGAGTAGGAGAGAGAGAGAGTGTTGGTGCGATGGGAGTTGTGTTGAGATAATGGGGAACAAAGATTACATCGGGGGTAAATGCTGCTCTGGTGTTTGAAGAGGCAAATGACAAAGTGCAGAGATCACACTCTGCACCCAGAGATATGGAACGCAGGAGTCCTGACTCCCAGCCTCTCCGGTCTAACCAACTAGACCCCAATGCCCTCCAAGGTCTGCGATAGAACCCAGGCGTCTTGACTTCCAGCTCACATGTCTCTAACCCTTAGACCCCCTCTCGTCCTCAGACAAGGGATAACACCTAGGAGTCCTAACTCCCAGCCCCCCTCTGCTCTAACCGCTAGATCCCACTCTCCTCCCAGTCCTTGGGAGAGAACCCAGGAATCCTGACCCCCGGCCTCTCTTCTCTAACCCACTAGCCCCAATCCCCTCCTGGATGGTGCTCACTGGACTGTGAGGAAGAACTGTACACACCAAGGAGTCGAAGGAAATTGGTGCTTTATTGATGACATTTGTGGGCCACTATACAATACAAGCCACAGAGACAGATGTTTTCTCAGCCAGCTGGCAGGGTATGGGGAGTTGGCGAAGTGGGTATAGGGACAAGGAGAGTGCCCCAAATGCACACAGCACCCACTCCCCATGACCCCATTCCCTGCACAGATCTCCTCTGAGGGGCAGGGACTCTGTGGTCCAGTCATTCCTCAGCCTCCCTGCTCAGGAGCTGGTGGAGTTTGGGACAGGGGCCCTGGCCCACCTGGGGGTTGGGCTGAGCCTCCACAACTCAGTGCACACAGATGGGAATGACAAAATCTGGAACCAGAGCCCTCGAGAGAGAGAGTAAAGGTCGCATGTCCCTTTCCCCATCCCCTGAAGCAGATGGTTCCCCCTTCCCTGCCCCACCCCACATCAGATCCGACCTCCCCTGGAGGGGAAAGGCCCCTGTTCAACCACCTAATCATTGTCCCAGTAACCGGGGCTGGTGGCACAAACCCCTAGAGCACATGGGCTTGGCACAACTCTTGCAAAACGCCCATTCCCTGGAAGGGCAAGCCCGCCAGATCCTGACTTCCAGCATGCCCTATGGCTCAGTTCTCTCAGTTCAACTCAGACCTCAGTTGCAGAAGCATTGAACCATCATTTCTCCCATCGTTAACTGCTGTATCTATTATTATTTCTCCTGCTCTGACAGGGTGAGTGGCACTTTGCACGCGGGCTGGACTGGGCCGTGCTGGGTTTACAATCTGGATAGGCAAGGAAGGAAGTGGGGTTGGGCTTGGGGCTGGCTCAGACCTAAAATCTGGGGTCTGAAGCCAGCTATGGCTGTGAGGAGAGCGAAGGGGCGGGATGACGAGGAGTAGGTTTAAGGGTTACAGGCTTAAGAGTTAGAGTCAGGTAGTCAGATTTGGGGAGCCAGGTTATAATTAGGGTGTTAGGGTTGGGCAATGGAGCTCAGGGGTTGCAGGTCCCGTTGGCTGTTAGGGGTAGGTATTAATACATGTGTGAGTGGCAGTGTAGACATTGACCCAGGGAGCCAGGACCGGGCTTCGTGGACAATAAACCTGGCTGAGCGCCTTCGCCACCGGACTGAGCCTGTGGTCTTCGTTTCCGAGTAACATCGAGCTCTGCTGAACGAACATGCTGCAGTATCTTCGAAGGACATTGCAGCTCCCGGGACAGAAGCACCGAGTGGCCTCAACAGGGTTACTAATGACGATCCCACCTACGGCACTTAGCCATGCTGGGTAGGGCTATCGAGGCCTGCTGAACCGGCGATCTGCGCAGAGCTGCACGGGGCACGGAAAGAACACGCACACACAAGTCAACTGATTACCCAACGTGTGACTTGTTTGGATCAACAGAAGAACGAACAGGACGAGGATGCATTAATTAGCCCCAGGGAAAAAATTCACCTAATCTCTATTCACTCCTGACACACAAGCCCCTGGCTATTCCCTCACTGCCCTGGGCTTCCCCTCTCCCCACAGCTCCACCGACGCTCCTCAATCCCAATCTGATCCCCCTGCTATCACGGCTCTGGGCTCCATCCCTCTCCCCCAGCTCTGCCGATCACCATCAGTCTCCTCCTGCAGCCCCTGCCCCATCCAAGCCCTCACTTCTCCCCACTCCCCACAGGTCCTGAGCCACAGCCCCTTGATTTCCCAGCTGTGGGCTTCCCCCCTCCACAGCTCTGCCAGTTCTCCGCAATCCCACCCAGCAGAAACTCCCCTGCTCTCTTGCTGCCCCAGATATCTATGCTAAATCTCCTTAGCGATATTAGGCTTGGAAAGATTACAATACATCGGTACACGTCATAATACATCGATTTCACTGCGCACACACAATCTGATGGAAAAATATTTCCATTGATAATCAATGAAATGTACAGATACCCAAAATAAGGAAAATCCCGCTTGAAAATGTATTGAAGTTCAACTTACTTTATATCTTTTGAGAGGGGGGGTTGACAATTGATGTTTTACAGTGCATGAAACTTTAACTTATTGGCTCTCACCTGCCATTAAATAATTGTCTGACCTGCCCCCAGAATTTCCCAAAAGCTGAAATTAATAAAAATTGAAAAAAATCCTTTAAAACGAACTTTGATATTATCCATCAAAATTATAAAGAAATAAACGTTGACTTCTGCCACGCCAAAGTAATATGCAGTCAGCATTCTGCCATGACTCACCCAACTTGGGTCAACAGTGACCAACTTGTGACTAGTGGTGGCAACTAGAAGAAACAAAACCCCTATTGCCAAATGAGGTTAAGAAGCAGCCCAGGACCTTCGGGCAATTTCAGACCCACTCCCACCCTCCCAGGAGGAACAAAGATGCCCAGAGCTGTCATTAATGATCCTGACTCAATCACATGATGTCAGAACCAGGATCTCGCCTGGAGCGGCTCTCCCAAGCTAAGAGGGCTGCAGCAAGGGCAGGATTTGAAAAGGAGACCTTGGAAAATCTGCAGATGCTACAGGGAGCTGGGCAGCGGTGCTGTCCCCAGACAGGTTTCAGAGGGGTAGCTTTCAGATGTGTATCAGCAAAAACAACAAGGAGTCCTAGTGGCATCTTAGAGTCTAACCAATGTATTTGGGCACAAGCTTTCGTGGGCTATAACCCTCTTTATCAATGCATGGAGTGAAAATACAGTAGGCAGGTATAAATATACAGCACCTGAAAAGATGGGAGTTGCCTTAGCAAGCGCGGGGTCAGTACTAACGAGGCCAATTCAATCAAGTTGACAAGAAGGCGTGTGGCATTTGGATGTGCCCTACCACAGGGACGCATTCACTCACTAGGGGTCCTCTCCCCTCACAGTCTGTGCTGACCTCCATACCCCAGCGTGGCATTAGGGGGATCAATGCAGCAGGGAGGGGTGTGGGGACTCACTAGGGGGCACCCTCCCCTTGGAGTCGGTGCAGACTCAAATGCCCCAGACTGGTGCTGGGCTACAGCAAGTGCTCACCTGCTCATTAGCCATAAGCCCCGCTTGTCACTCAACATCCCCAGGCACTATCCTTCCAGGGTGGGGAATGCGCCTGGGTCCCCTGGCTAAACACCTCCTTTACTTCTTCCATTTTGCCCCCTACCCAAAAATCAACACTGTGCTTTCTTTGGACACAGGATCCCCAGTTCATTTCCTGTTACCCAGCTGCCCCTCCGCAGAGGTGGCTGCAATTCAGGGATCACGGCCCTTCAGGCCCTAGACCTCTCACTCAGTGAACCCAACTGGATCTCTGTTCCCAAAGCCCTTGACTCCTCCCCTGCAGCTCCACCCAGTTGGCCCCAATCCTCCTTCCCCCGTGTGTGCACAGCCCAATGAGAACATGGATTTGAGGATAAATAAGTCCCCGTGGCTGCTCCCTGACTCTTAATCTTGCCATCTGAGGCATCCACCCAGCTCCCATTCCTGCTGAGACACAAGACACGACTGTGAGTGTGCCAAGGAGAAGGGCAGGTGAGTCTGTGCTACCCGGGGACCCACTGGCTCAGAGATAGGGACAGAGGGGTCCAGGGAGTGAATGAAGTGGAAGAACAGCAGGAATTGGGATCAGTCTAGGCAGTTACCCACCTAATACCCTTTCTACAGACCCCATTCTCAGAACTGGGGAGAGAACCCAAAGAGTCCTGGCTCCCAGCACCCCCTGCTCTCACTCACTGGTCCCCACTGCCTTCCCAGAGCATAAGAACATAAGAATGGCCCTACTGAGTCAGACCAAAGGTCCATCTAGCCCAGGATCCTGTCTTCGCACAGTGGCCAATGCCAGGTACCCCACAGGGAAGGAACAGAACAGGGAATCATCAAGTGATCCATCCCCTGTCACCCATTCCCAGCTTCTGGCAAACAGAGGCTAGGGACACCATCCCTGATCATCCTGGCTAACAGCCACTGATGGACCAATCCTCCATGAATTTATCTAGTTCTTTTCTGAACCTTGTTATGGTCTTGCCCTTCACAACATCCTCCGGCAAGGAGTTCCACAGGGTGACTGTGCGCTGTGTGAAGAAATACTTCCTTTTATTCATTTTAAACCTGCTGCCTATTAATTTAATTTGGGGACCCCTAGTTCTTGTGTTATGAGAAGCAGTAAACAACACTTCCTTATCTACTTTCTCTACACCAGTCATGTAGACTCAATCATAACTCCCCTTAGCCATCTTTTTTCCAAGCTGAAAAGTCCCAGTCTTATTCATCTCTCCTCATACGGAAGCCGTTCCATACCCCAAATCATTTTTCTTGCCCTTCTCTGAACCTTTTCCAATTCCAGTATCTCTTTTTTGAGATGGGACGACCGCATCTGCACACAGTGTTCAAGATGTGGGCATACCATGGATTTATATGAAGGCAACATGATATTTTCTGTCCTATTATCTATCCCTTTCTTAATTATTCCCAGCATTCTGCTTTCTTTTTGGACTGCCGCTGCACATGGAGTGGATGTTTTCAGAGACCTATCCACAATGACTCCAAGATCTCTTTCTTGAATGGGAACAGCCCATTTAGACCCCATCATTTTATATGTATAGTTGGGATTATGCTTTCCAATATGCGC
The DNA here is from genome assembly GCF_965152235.1 of Eretmochelys imbricata. Lineage (NCBI taxonomy): Eukaryota > Metazoa > Chordata > Testudines > Cheloniidae > Eretmochelys > Eretmochelys imbricata. The sequence goes on from NC_135585.1 coordinate 51,697,154, forward strand.
CTCTTTGCATTTATCAACATTAAATTTCATCTGCCATTTTGTTGCCCAGTCACCCAATTTTGAGAGATCCTTTTGTAGCTCTTCGCAGTCTGCCTGGGTCTTAGCCATCTTTAGTAATTTTGTATCACCTGCAAATTTTGCCACCTCACTGTTTACCCCTTTTTCCAGATCATTTATGAATTTGTGGAATAGAACTGGTCCCAGAACAGGCCACTGGGGGACACCACTATTTACCTCTCTCCATTCTGAAAACTGACCATTTATTCCTATCCTTTCTCTCCTGTCTTTTAACCAGTTACTAATCCATGACAGCACGTTCGCTCTTATCCCATAGCAGCTTTCTTTGCATAAGACCCTTTGGTGAGGGACCTTGTCAAAGACTTTCTGAAAATCTAAGTACACTATATCCGCTGGATCCCCTTGGGCCACACGCTTGTTGACCACCTCAAAGAATTCTAGTAGATTAGTGAGGCATGATTTCCCTTTACTAAAACCTTGCTGACTCTTCCTCAACAAATTATGTTCATCTATATGTCTGACAATATTGTTGTTGATTATAGTTTCAACCAGTTTGCCTGTACCAGAACTCTTGACTCCAGTCCCACAGTGGTATAACCCACCATACCCCATTCCTTTCCCAGACCTGGGGATAGAACCCAGGAGCCCTGGCTCCCAGAGCCCGACACTCTAGCCCACTAGACCCCACTCCCTTCCCAAAGCTGAGGATAAAACCCAGGAGTCCGCAATCCCAGCCTCCCTCCCATCTCTAACCACTAGATCCCACTCCCCTCCCAGAATGAGAGTCAGGATTGATGCAGAGCAGGGAACACAGCAGGGAGCCAGAGCATGGGTGGAACCGACAAGGGGGTTCTATTTGCTAAAGGGGATCCATGCTGACATAGGGAGCATCCTCCTGCTGTCTGGATTTAGGTGGCTGGGATTGGATGGGACCCAGCACCCCGTAGAGGGGAGAGACCATGTATCCAGTTCCCTATAACTCCCTCTGCGGGGGTTTCCCTTCCAGCTGCCGCGATGCTGGGACTCCTCCCCACTTTCCCCTGCCTGCTCCTCCTCTCCCTGCTTGGCTCCAGCTCTGGTTCCGATGACGATGGCACCGTGGTGCTCACCACCAGCGGCCCCATCCGGGGCAAGCGCCTCCAGGTCGGCTCCAGCACAGTGACAGCATTCCTGGGCATCCCCTACGCCAAGCCCCCCGTGGGGGCCTTGCGTTTCCAGAAGCCAATTCCCCACCAGCCCTGGAGCCACATCCTGGAAGCCTCTAGCTTTGGCAATATGTGCCACCAGCCTCTGTTTACTGGTTACCCTCAGACTGAAACACAGACATTCAAAGTGCCACAGTCCGAGGACTGCCTCTTCCTCAATGTCTGGGTGCCCCATCCCCGTCCCTCTCCGCCAGCCGCCATCGTCACCTGGATCCACGGTGGTGGGTTCTTCACAGGGGCAGCCTCACTCGACATCTATGATGGGCGCTTCTTAGCTGCCACTGAGAACCTGGTCGTGGCTTCCATGAACTACCGGCTGGGGGCGCTGGGCTTCCTGTCCCTGCCCCCGGCCGCCCCGGGGAACGCTGGCCTATGGGACCAGCGACTGGCGATGCGCTGGCTGCGGGACAACGCGGCCGCCTTCGGTGGGGACCCGGCCCATTTCTTACTCTTCGGCCAGGATGCTGGGGCTCGATCAGTCGGCTTCCACCTCCTCTCCCCGGGGAGCCGGCCCCTCTTCACCAGGGCCGCACTGCAGAGCGGAGTCCCGAATGCACCATGGGCTTGGATTTCACTTGAAGAGGCCAAGGCGAGAGGCCAGAGGCTGGGCCAGCTGCTGGGCTGCTCCGATGGTAACAACACGGCCCTGGTGGGCTGCCTGCAGGGGAAGGAACCCGGGGAGTTCCCCAAACACCAGTTCTCCGTCTTGAACCACAAGAAGCAGCTGGGGCTCCCCTTTGTGCCGACACCAGATGGAGATTTCCTCCCTGATACACCACCAAGACTCCTGCAGGGCAGGCACGGCCAGCCAATACCCGTCGGGCTTGGTTTCGTCACCAACGAAGGATCCTACATATTATACTTTGCTGCCCCCGGCTTTAACCTGGAGAACGCCAGCTCCATCGGCTGGGAGGAGCTGCTGCAGGTGGTGAGGCTAATAGTGCCAGGGGTGCCAGACAAGGCCATCCAAGCCATGGCATGGTGGTACATCCAGGAAGGGGAGAAGCAGGGAGAGGCACAGTACCGATGGGCCATGGAACAAATCGCTGGTGACTATGTAGTTGTGTGCCCGGTACTGGAGATGGCAAGGCAACAGGCAGAGGCTGGAAATCCTGTGTACACCTACCACTTCGCCCACCGCAGCAGTGGCTTGTCTGTACCTGAATGGATGGGAGTGCCACACGGCTCTGAGATCCCCTACGTGTTCGGGACCCTGGCATCCGTGGTAGGATCCAACCACACAGAGGCTGAGGTAGCGCTGAGCCGCAGCGTGATGCAGTACCTTGCGGTGTACGCCTGGAGCGGGTAAGGCAATCCCCCACAATCCTCTTGTCCCCCTGATCCAGAAGACTGGGAGAAAGCTAATGCCATGCCAATTTAGAAGAAGGTTAAATGGGATCACCTGGGTAATTATAGGGCCTTGATAAATTGGAAAAGGTCCAGAGAAGAGCCACGAGAATGTCTAAGGGATTAGAAACCTTGCCTTATAGCGATAGACTCAAGGATCTCAATCTATGTAGTTTAACTAAGAGAAGGTTAAGGGGCCGGTCATAAATATAAAGGGAAGGGTAACAACCTTCCTGTATGCAGTACTATAAAATCCCTCCTGGCCAGAGGCACAATATCCTTTTCCCTGCAAAGGGTTAAGAAGCTCAGGTAACCTGGCTGGAAGCAAGCAATCCAACTCCATTAGAATCAGTAAGTACAAGCAAGGGAATGCATTAGCTTATTTTTGTTTTGGCTTGTGATTTTCTCTGTTCTGAGAGGAAAGTGTATTCCTGGTTTTCTTTTTGTAACCTAAAAGTTTGGCCCAGAAGGAAATCCTCTGTGTTTTTGAATCTTTTGTTACCCTGTAAAATTATTTTCCATCCTGATTTTACAGAGGTGATTTTTACCTTCTTTTTTTTTAAATAAAATCCTTCTTTTAAGAACCTGACTGATTTCTCTATTGTCCTAAGACCCAGGGCTTTGGGTCTGTGATCACTTTGTAACCAATTGGTTAGGATATTATTCTCAAGCCTCCCCAGGAAAGGGGGTGTAAGGCTTGGGGGGATATTTTGGAGGAATAGGAACTCCAAGTGGTCCTTTCCCTAATTCTTTGTTAAATAACTTGGTGGTGGCAGCTTACCCTGATAGGGCAGCATCCTCGTTGAAAGGACAAGTGAGAGACGCCATTTTAAGTAAGAGCAAAACTAGACACTCCCTTCCAGTTCAGATCCTCCTATCTATGCCCCCACATTCCCTGGCCATGTCCCCCCACACCCCGTATGTTGCTCTGCTCCCCACACTACTCTGCCTGTCTGTGAGCACAAAGGATGTCCATCTTTGCTGAGGGAAGCCTGGCTTCGGACCCATTGCAAACAATGGAAAACAGTGGCCATCTTCCCTAGAGGAAGTCTCATTTTACAATGGCAGCCATTATTACTCAGGGCCGCCTGTGGCTTCAATTTCATGGAGAACAACGGAATAAAGTGGCCAAGTTTATAAAGGGCAACCTGTAGCATCACCCCATATGAAAAGACTGGGAGGCAGCACCCATCTTAACTGAGGGCAGCCTCTGGCTCCACTCTCATTTGCAACAACATGGGATGGCAGCCATTTTGGAAAGAGGCCAAACTTTTCAAGTTGGCTCCTAATCACCCCTGCATCTGGGATGTTAGACACCAGCTGGGGCACGTTCCTGTCCCCACCAAGCCACAATACTAACCTAAGTGGGGCATGTTCATTTTCCATGCAGGCAACCCATTGTGGGAGAGGATAGCGGGAAGCAGTGGCCCACCTATGACCCCGCAAAGCAGAACTTTGAGCGCATCAGCCTGAATCCGCCCAAACCTGAGAGGGCATTACCCGCCTCACGCTGTGAATTCTTGGCATCAATGCTGTCAGAGAAACCAAAGGTCCCAGGTGAGCATCAGCAGGATGAGAGGATGGCAGCCCTAGAGGGGAAAGGCCCCATCTCTCCCCACCCCTCTCAGCCATCCAGGCCCCCAACCCTTGGGCTGGATTGGAGATGGCTCCCCTCCAGCAGCAAAAGATCCCAGCTCACATTCCCTTTTCCATGGGATCTTCTGGTCTCCTAGAGATGCTCCATTCTCCTGTCTGGGGGAGAACTTGCATATCCTGGGAACTCCAGATCCCATCTGCTGTGGGGCAGCCCCAGGTTCTACCCCATCTTCTCTTCCTCAGCCCCTCTGGGTAGGAAGATGACAACCTTGTTTCCTCTCCATCGGCTCCCCACGTAGCCCCCATTTCAGGGGAGGAGGCATGAGCTCAGACAGAGGGATTCCCGGTAGGGTGGCTGGGGATGAAGCGATGGATCTGAGGACACTGCGGGCTGAGGGTAAGTGGCCTGTAATGACACAGAAGAGAACGGTGGCAAAGAAAGAATGACATACAGCTGGCTCTCGGGAGGGATGCAGCCACTGTGTAACTGTGTAAGACAGGGATTCAAGGAGAATCCAATAGTCACTGGGAATCCTCTGTGCCAGGGGGCCGCTTATGGGAGGCAGAACAGAAGCTTCCACGTTGGACCCTGGGGTCACAGATGCTGCGAAACACGGGATCTCTAGCAGAACAGCGTTCCCCACTGCTAGAATATATTACTGGGGGGCACTAAATGTGGGGGGACAGCTCCCTCCTGACTCCCCCACAAGCCGCTCTTTGCAGAAAAGCACCCCCTAGTGCATGGAGATTAGCACTGACCGTAAGAGATGAGCATCCCATGCTGAGCCTGTGCAGCACCTGGTTTCCTCTGCAGATCTCCTCTCCTGTTTACAAGTAGACAAACCCCCGCAGAGCCTGAGCTCCTCCCCACTGCTGTTAACCCCACTCATTGTGTGTTCCACAGGAGCAGACCTGCCCAGCCTGGGGGGCCGTGAATGAAGAGCTGAGCAATTACAATCCCCTTATGGGGGGAACCCTCCATGCAGACCGGAGGATCCAGTTCCTGTTAGTGCCTGCCAGTTCATTAACGAGGATCCTGCTAATGAACCAGCTGGGAATCCATGGATTGACCCTCCCTCTGCAATTCCTCCACCCCCAGTGCATTAAAGCATATTCAGTCTGGAGACAGAGCCCTGGTGTGTGAGGTTGATTAGCTCCTCCTGAGTAGGAGAGAGAGAGAGTGTTGGTGTGATGGGAGTTGTGTTGAGATAATGGGGAACAAAGATTACATCGGGGGTAAATGCTGCTCTGGTGTTTGAAGAGGCAAATGACAAAGTGCAGAGATCACACTCTGCACCCAGAGATATGGAACGCAGGAGTCCTGACTCCCAGCCTCTTCGGTCTAACCAACTAGACCCCAATGCCCTCCAAGGTCTGCGATAGAACCCAGGCGTCTTGACTTCCAGCTCACACTTCTCTAACCCTTAGATCCCCTCTCGTCCTCAGACAAGGGATAACACCCAGGAGTCCTAACTCCCAGCCCCCTCTGCTCTAAACGCTAGATCCCACTCTCCTCCCAGTCCTTGGGAGAGAACCCAGGAATCCTGACCCCCGGCCTCTCTGCTCTAACCCACTAGCCCCAATCCCCTCCTGGATGGTGCTCACTGGACTGTGAGGAAGAACTGTACACACCAAGGAGTCGAAGGAAATTGGTGCTTTATTGATGACATTTGTGGGCCACTATACAATACAAGCCACAGAGACAGATGTTTTCTCAGCCAGCTGGCAGGGTATGGGGAGTTGGCGAAGTGGGTATAGGGACAAGGAGAGTGCCCCAAATGCACACAGCACCCACTCCCCATGACCCCATTTCCTGCACAGATCTCCTCTGAGGGGCAGGGACTCTGTGGTCCAGTCATTCCTCAGCCTCCCTGCTCAGGAGCTGGTGGAGTTTGGGACAGGGGCCCTGGCCCACCTGGGGGTTGGGCTGAGCCTCCACAACTCAGTGCACACAGATGGGAATGACAAAATCTGGAACCAGAGCCCTCGAGAGAGAGAGTAAAGGCCGCATGTCCCTTTCCCCATCCCCTGAACCAGATGGTTCCCCCTTCCCTGCCCCTCCCCACATCAGATCCAGCCTCCCCTGGAGGGGAAAGGCCCCTGTTCAACCACCTAATCATTGTCCCAGTAACCGGGGCTGGTGGCACAAACCCCTAGAGCACATGGGCTTGGCACAACTCTTGCAAAACGCCCATCCCCTGGAAGGGCAAGCCCGCCAGATCCTGACTTCCAGCATGCCCTATGGCTCAGTTCTCTTAGTTCAACTCAGACCTCAGTTGAAGAACCATTGAACCATCATTTCTCCCATCGTTAACTGCTGTATCTATTATTATTTCTCCTGCTCTGACAGGGTGAGTGGCACTTTGCACGCGGGCTGGACTGGGCCGTGCTGGGTTTTCAATCTGGATAGGCAAGGAAGGAAGTGGAGTTGGGCTTGGGGCTGGCTCAGACCTAAAATCTGGGGTCTGAAGCCAGCTATGGCTGTGAGGAGAGCGAAGGGGCGGGATGACGAGGAGTAGGTTTAAGGGTTACAGGCTTAAGAGTTAGAGTCAGGTAGTCAGATTTGGGGAGCCAGGTTATAATTAGGGTGTTAGGGTTGGGCAATGGAGCTCAGGGGTTGCAGGTCCCGTTGGCTGTTAGGGGTAGGTATTAATACATGTGTGAGTGGCAGTGTAGACATTGACCCAGGGAGCCAGGACCGGGCTTCGTGGACAATAAACCTGGCTGAGCGCCTTCGCCACCGGACTGAGCCTGTGGTCTTCGTTTCCAAGTAACATCGAGCTCTGCTGAACGAACATGCTGCAGTATCTTCGAAGGACATTGCAGCTCCCGGGACAGAAGCACCGAGTGGCCTCAACAGGGTTACTAATGACGATCCCACCTACGGCACTTAGCCATGCTGGGTAGGGCTATCGAGGCCTGCTGAACCGGCGATCTGCACAGAGCTGCACGGGGCACGGAAAGAACACGCACACACAAGTCAACTGATTACCCAACGTGTGACTTGTTTGGATCAACAGAAGAACGAACAGGACGAGGATGCATTAATTAGCCCCAGGGAAAAAATTCACCTAATCTCTATTCACTCCTGACACACAAGCCCCTGGCTATTCCCTCACTGCCCTGGGCTTCCCCTCTCCCCACAGCTCCACCGACGCTCCTCAATCCCAATCTGATCCCCCTGCTATCACGGCTCTGGGCTCCATCCCTCTCCCCCAGCTCTGCCGATCACCATCAGTCTCCTCCTGCAGCCCCTGCCCCATCCAAGCCCTCACTTCTCCCCACTCCCCACAGGTCCTGAGCCACAGCCCCTTGATTTCCCAGCTGTGGGCTTCCCCCCTCCACAGCTCTGCCAGTTCTCCGCAATCCCACCCAGCAGAAACTCCCCTGCTCTCTTGCTGCCCCAGATATCTATGCTAAATCTCCTTAGCGATATTAGGCTTGGAAAGATTACAATACATCGGTACACGTCATAATACATCGCTTTCACTGCGCACACACAATCTGATGGAAAAATATTTCCATTGATAATCAATGAAATGTACAGATACTCAAAATAAGGAAAATCCCGCTTGAAAATGTATTGAAGTTCAACTTTCCCAGACCTGGGGATAGAACCCAGGAGCCCTGGCTCCCAGAGCCCAACACTCTAGCCCACTAGACCCCACTCCCTTCCCAAAGCTGAGGATAAATCCCAGGAGTCCTCAATCCCAGCCTCCCTCCCAACTTGAACCACTAGATCCCAGTCCTCTCCCAGAATGGGAATCAGGATTGATGCAGAGCAGGGAATACAGCAGGGAGCCAGAGCATGGGTGGAAAGGACCAGGGGGTTCTATTTGCTAAAGCGGATCCATGCTGATGTAGGGAGCATCCTCCTGCTATCTGGATTTAGGTGGCTGGGACTGGAGGGGACCCAGCACCCTGTAGAGGGGAGAGGCCACGTATCTCATTCCCTATAACTCCCTCTGGGAGGGGGTTTCCCTTCTAGCTGCCGCGATGCTGGGACTCCTCCTCGCTTTCCCCTACCTGCTGCTCCTCTCCCTCTTGGGCCCCAGCTCTGGCTCCGATGACGATGGCACCGTGGTGCTCACCACCAGTGGCCCCATCCGGAGCAAGCTCCTCCAGGTCGGCTCCAGCACAGTGACGGCCTTCCTGGGCATCCCCTACGCCGAGCCCCCCATGGGAGCCTTGCGCTTTCAGAAGCCAATACCCCACCAGCCCTGGGGCCAGATCCTGGAGGCCACCAGCTTCGGCAATGACTGCCTGCAGTCTCCACTTACTGGTTACCCTGAGGCAGAAACATGGACACCCAAAATGCCACAGTCCGAGGACTGCCTCTTCCTAAACATCTGGGTGCCCCATCCCCGGCCCAATGATATGTTCCCCATGATTGTCTGGATCCATGGCGGGGGGTTCTTCTCAGGTGCAGCCTCCCTCGACGTCTATGACGGGCGCTTGTTAGCCGCCACCGGGAACATGATCGTGGCCTCCATGAACTACCAGCTGGGGGGCACTGGGCTTCCTGTCCCTGCCCCCGGCCGTCCCGGGGAACACCGGCCTGTGGGACCAGCGACTGGCGATGTGCTGGCTGTGTAAGAACGCAGCTGCCTTCAGTGGAGACCCAGCCAGCTTCCTCCTTTTCGGCCTGGGCGCTGGGGCTGCGTCACTTAGCTTCCACCACCTCTCCCCAGGAAGCCGGCCCCTCTTCACCCACGCAGCGCTGCAGAGCAGAGCCCCAAATGCACCATGGGCTTGGATTTCACTCAAAGAGGCCCAAGAGAGAGGCCAGAGGCTGGGCCATCTGCTGGGCTGCGCTGAGACACGGCCCCTGGTGGGCTGCCTGCAGGGGAAGGAAGCAAGGGAGTTCCCCAAACACCAGTTCTCTGTGTTGCTCCACAAGGACCTGCTGGCGTTCCCCTTTGTGCCGACACCAGACTGGGATTTCCTCCCTGATACACCACCAAGACTCCTGCAGGCCAGGCACAACCAGCCTATGCCCATCGTGGCCGGTTTCACCACCAATGAAGGCTCCTACATGCTTATCTATGGTGCTCCCAACCTCAACCTGGAGAACGCCAGCAATGTTGGCTGGGAGGAGCTGCTGCAAGTGGTGAGGCTGATGGTGCCAGAAGCCCCAGAATTGGCCATCCGAGCCGTGGCAGAGCGGTACTGCAAGGAAGGGGAGGGGCAGGGCGAGGCACGATACCGATGGGCCATGGATCAAATTGCTGGCGACTACCCTTTTGTGTGCCCGGTAGCCGAGATGGCTAGGCGAGAGGCAGAGGCCCGAAGTCCTGTGTATGCCTACTACTTCACCCACCGCACGAGCGGCTTATCTACACCTGAGTGGACGGGGGTGCCATACGGCTCTGAGCTGCCCTACCTGTTCGGGACCCTGGCGTCCGTGGGAGAAGCCAACCACACACACACGGAGGCCGAGGCAACGATGAGCCAAACGATGATGCAGTACTGCGGGAAGTTTGCCGGGAGCAAGTAAGGGAATCTTCTTGTGCCCCTGAGGCAGCCCGGGAAAACAGCTAGCCTGTAACTCTTTGGCCAAGTGTCCGCAACATACAGGAAGACCCGACTCAGAGCCATGGCAAAGAAGGGGTCCCTTTGAAACATAGCTAATCTGTTTGGTTGAAGCCCTTGATCGAGAGCTGAACTTACTTCAGGGAGGTAAAATCTGACCCCCTGATTCCAGGGTAGGGCTAATTCCCTTCTTCCCTCACCAGGATGTCCGTGATCCCATGAACACAACCATCCTCGTTCAAGGAAACAAGGTTTTTAGCTAGGAGCTAGTACTCTCAAAGCTCTGCCTGCTCTTTCCCAGCCCTGCCACACAAACTCAGGGGATGTCTCTGCTACGGAGACTATACGGGCATGGCTACACCAACTATCAAATAGATGCAGCCTGCACCAGCCAAAAGGGTTTTTCCAGCAGTGGAGCAGCAGTCATATTTGTGGGTTTTCTCACATCTCTGACTGAGTTAAGAGTGGCAACTTAACTTTTAAGCGTACACCAGGGCATAGATACAAAGATACACTCCCTTATGTCGAAAATAAGCAAGCAAAACTCCAAAAAAAAAATCTCTTCAACATTCCCCATTCTAGTCCTATCCACGCATCTTGGGTCCGTTGTTTCCTAGATTAGGGAAGGGAAGGCAGCTATACAAAAAAATAACAATAATAACAATATACCACACATGGAAGAAATGAAAATTTGATAGCAATGAATATAAATCAGACATTAGCAATTTAGCAACTAAAAACTGAGGATGGAGGATGGAGTGGAGGTCAAGGATAATCTAGGCATGGCCCAATATCTAAACAAATACTTTGCCTCAGTCTTTAATAAGACTAAAGAGGATCTTAGGGATAATGGTAGCATGATAAATGGGAATGAGGATATGGAAGTAGACATCACCATATCTGAGGTAGAAGCGAAACTCAAACAGCTTAATGGGACTAAATCGGGGGGCCCAGATAATCTTCATCCAAGAATATTAAAAGAATTGGCACAAGAAATTGCAAGCCCATTAGCAAGAATTTTTAATGAATCTGTAAACTCAGGGGTTGTACCGTATGATTGGAGGATTGCTAACGTAGTTCCTATTTTTAAGAAAGGGAAAAAAAGTGATCCAAGTAATTATAGGCCTGTTAGTTTGACATCTGTAGTATGCAAGGTCTTGGAAAAAATTTTGAAGGAGAAGGTAGTTAAGGACATTGAAGTCAATGGTAAATGGGACAAAATACAACATGGTTTTACAAAAGGTAGATCGTGCCAAACCAACCTGATCTCCTTCTTTGAGAAAGTAACAGATTTTTTAGATAAAGGAAACGCAGTGGATCTAATTTACTTAGATTTTAGTAAGGCGTTTGATACGGTGCCACATGGGGAATTATTAGTTAAATTGGATAAGATGGGCATCAATAGGAATATTGAAAGGTGGATAGGGAATTGGTTAAAGGGGAGACTACAACGGGTCCTACTGAAAGGTGAACTGTCAAGTTGGAGGGAGGTTACCAGTGGAGTTCCTCAGGGATCGGTTTTGGGACCAATCTTATTTAATCTTTTTATTACTGACCTGGGCACAAAAAGTGGGAGTGTGCTACTAAAGTTTGCAGATGATACAAAGCTGGGAGGTATTGCTAATTTAGAGAAGGACAGGGATACCCTACAGGAGGATCTGGATGACCTTGTAAACTGGAGTAATAGGAATAGGATGAAATTTAATAGTGAGAAGTGTAAGGTCATGCATTTAGGGATTAATAACAAGAATTTTAGTTATAAGCTAGGGACGCATCAACTAGAAGTAACAGAGGAGGAAAAGGACCTTGGAGTATTGGTTGATCATAGGATGACTATGAGCTGCCAATGTGATATGGCTGTGAAAAAAGCTAATGTCGTCTTGGGATGCATCAGGAGAGGTATTTCCAGTAGGGATAAGGAGGTTTTAGTACCGTTATATAAGGCACTGGTGAGACCTCACCTGGAGTACTGTGTGCAGTTCTGGTCTCCCATGTTTAAGAAGGATGAATTCAAACTGGAACAGGTACAGAGAAGGGCTACTAGGATGATCCGAGGAATGGAAAACTTGTCTTATGAAAGGAGACTCAGGGAGCTTGGCTTGTTTAGCCTAACTAAAAGAAGGCTGAGGGGAGATATGATTGCTCTCTATAAATATATCAGAGGGATAAATACCAGAGAGGGAGAGGAATTATTTAAACTCAGTACCAATGTGGACACAAGAACAAATGGATATAAACTGGCCACTAGGAAATTTAGATTAGAAATTAGACGAAGGTTTCTAACCATCAGAGGAGTGAAGTTTTGGAATAGCCTTCCGAGGGAAGTAGTGGGGGCAAAAGATCTATCTTGCTTTAAGATTAAACTCGATAAGTTTATGGAGGAGATGGTATGATGGGATAACATGGTTTTGGTAATTAAATAATCATGGTAAATAGGCCCAATGGCCTGTGATGGGTTTTAGATGGGGTAAGATCCAAGTTACCTGGGAAAGAATTTTCTGGGAAAGAATTTTCTGTAGTATCTGGCTGATGAATCTTGCCCATATGCTCAGGGTTTAGCTGATCGCCATATTTGGGGTCGGGAAGGAATTTTCCTCCAGGGCAGATTGGAAGAGGCCCTGGAGGTTTTTCGCCTTCCTCTGTAGCATGGGGCACGGGTCACTTGCTGGAGGATTCTCTGCTCCTTGAGGTCTTTAAACTACAATTTGAGGACTTCAATAGCACAGATATAGGTGTGAGGTTTTTTTTGTAGGAGTGGTGGGTGAAATTCTGTGGCCTGCGTTGTGCAGGAGGTCAGACTAGATGATCATAATGGTCCCTTCTGACCTAAATATCTATGAATCTATGAATCTATGAATTGTAGAAAATTGAGGAGGGAATCAAAGAGTCACAAGGAGAAATCTATGACCAGTGGAGTTAAGGACAATAAGGATTTTTTAAAATGATAGTAAGAACAAAAAGAATCCTGATAATGGGATTAGTCCATTACTAGGTGGAAATGGCAGAATTATCAATAGTAATGCAGAAACGGTGGAAGTCTACAATAAATAATTCTGTTCTGTATTTGGGGGAAAAAACAGATGATATAGTCTCATCATATGGGGATGACAACACTCTTTCCATTACACTAGTATCTCTGGAGGATGTTAAACAGAAGCTACCAAAATTAGACATTTTTAAATCAGCAGGTCCAGATAATTTGAATCCAAGAGTTTTAAAAGAGCTGACTAAGGAGCTCTCTGGCTCATTAATGTTGATTTTCAAAATATTTTGGAGCACAGGGGAAGTTCCAGAAGATGGGAAGAAAGATAATGTCATTCCAATTTATAAAAGAGGTAAATGAGATCACCTGGGCAATTATAGGGTGTTGATAGATTGGAGAGGGTCCAGAGAAGAGCCATAAGAATGACAAAAGGATTAGAAAACCTGTTTTATAGTGACAGAATCCAGGATCTCAATCTATGTAGCTTTACTGAGAGAAGGTGAAGGGGTCTATAAATACCTACCTAGGAACCAAATATTTAGTAATGGGCTTTTCAGTCTAGCAGAGTAAGGTCTGACATGATCTAAAGGTGGGAAGTCAAAGCAAGATAAATTCAGACTTCAAATAAGATATACAGAGGAATTAATGATTGGAACAATTTTCTAAGGGTCATGGTAGATTCTCCATCACTGATTATTTTTAAATTAAGATTGCATCTTTTTCTAAAAGATTTGCTCTAGGAATTGTTTGGGGAAACTCCCAGCCTGTGTTATAGAGGAGGTCAGATGAGATGATCACTATGGTCCCTTCTGGGCTTGGAATCTATGAATCTAGGAAGGGCCATTGTCTACCCTTTATCCATGTGTTCTCACACCTGCCACCCTGTTCCCATCCCTGCAGTAACACAGCCAATGTGACACATATTGTGAGGTCTACACATGGGAAAATCCCCAACTGTGCAGCATTGGGCACTGCATGGAGTGCCTGGGACATCTGCAAATTACACCTACTAGCAGAATGGTGCCCCTTCTACTTCCCCATCTACCCCACAGGGGGAGCGGGGGAGCTGCATATGCAGATTAGTCCTGGAAGCTGGCCTCTGTTCCCCTACTTTGCCTCCAGAGGGAGCCAGAGAGCTGCTATTCCCACAGGCCACCTCCACCATCTTTCCTCCAGGCCACGTCCCTGCTACTTGCAGGCCTTCAAGCAGAGGGAAACCTTCTAAACTTAGGGCAGCCTGTGGCTATTGGCTCCTTTAAGAACAATGGCAGGTGGTGGCCATCTTTCCTAGGGACACCCTGGCTGCCACGTGAAAGGGCTGTAGGCAAAAGGCAGCTGACTCAGGACAGCTTGTGGCTTCAATCTCATTGACCACATTGGGAGATGGTGGCCATTTTTGGTTAGGGTAGCATGTGACCTCATCCTAGTTGGACGGACAACTGAGAGGCGCCATCTTAAGTGAGGACAAATGGTGGCTTCAGATTTCCTTCCAGTTCAGATTCTCCTATCTATGCCCCTATGTTCCCTGACATCCCAGTGTAATTCCCTGTCTCCCCCCCCACACACACACATACGCATGTTACTCTGCTCCCCACACTGTCCCTTCCTATGTCTATGAGCACAAAGGATGCCCATCTTCCCTGGGGGAAGCCTGGCTTCAGTCCCATTAGAAACAATGGGGAACAGTGGTCATCTTTCCTAGGGTCAGTCTCACTTTACAAAGAGCCGTAGCCCAATGGCAGCCATCATAAATCAGGGCAGCCTGTGACTTCCATGTCATCAAGATCAATGGGGACATTACTCAGCTTTATAATGGGCAACCTGTAGAGTCACCCCATATAAAGAAAGTACAAGGCAGCAGCCATCTTAACTCAGGGCAGCCTCTGGCTTCACTCTTATTGGGAATAAGGGATGGCAGCCATTTTGGAAAGTGGCCAAATTGGCTCCTAATGACCCCTGCAACTGGGATGTCAGACTCAAGTCAGAGCATGTTCCCATCCCTGCCCAGGCCTAGTACTAATCTCTGCAGAGTGTGTTGAATTTCCCCGCAGGATCCTCAAAGAGATAGGGGTCAGTGGGAGGCAATGGCACCCCTACAACCCCACAAAGCAGAACTTCTTTCGCATCGGACTGGAGCCGCCCCAAGTCAAGGAGACAGCCCCTGCGCACCGCTGCACGTTCTTGGCAACACTGCTCACATAGAAGCCGAGCCCTACGGGTGAGTATCAGAGGGCTGAAAGGACAGCGGCCCTAGAGGGGAAAGTCCTCATGTCTCCCCACCCCTCTGACCCAGCCAGTCCTAGAGGAGAAAGACTCTGAATCATATTCACATTTCCATGGGATCTTCTGGCCTGCTAGAGATGCCCCTTTTTCCTGCCTGGGGTAGATCTCTTGTCCCCTGGGAACTCCAGAATCCATCTACTGTGGGGCAGCCCCAGGTTCGGCCCCATCTTCACTTGCTCAACCCCTCTGAGCAGGACAATAACACCCGTGTTTCCTGTACCAGCCAAACTCCATACACACCCCTTTCCAGTGGAGGAGGCATGAGCTAAGACAGGGTGATGCCTAACAGGGGTGGGTGAGGATGGAGGAATGGATCCAAGGACAGAGGGGGCTAGGGGCAGGTGGCCCATAATGGCACTGAAGAGAAAAGAGGCAGTGAAAAAATAACACCCAGCTGGCTCTGGGGAGGGGCATGGCCATTGTGTAACTGTGCAGCACAGGAAGTGAAGGAGAATGCAAAAGAGGCTAGGAATCTTTTATGCCAGAGGTGGAGGGGCCCTTATGGGAGGTAGAGCAGAATGTTGCACATTGGACAGTGGGGATCACAGATGCTGGGAAACACAGGACCTCCACCAGCACAGCATCCCCTACTGCTAAAATATAGCAGTGGGGGAGCACTGTCTGTGCGGGGACAGCCCTCTGATGATCCCCCCATGCTGCTCTTTGCAGCAAAGCGCCCGCTAGTGCACAGGGATTTGCACCGACTGCAAGGGGTGAGTATCCCATACTGAGCCCGTGCAGCACCTGGTTTCCCCTACAGGTCTCCCCTCCCATCTGCAACTAGACCAAACCCTGCATAGTCTGAGCTCATCCCCACTGCTGTTAACCCCACTCGCTCTGTGTCCTGCAGGAGCAGACCCAAGAAGACATGTCCGGTTCAGGGGGCTGTGAATGAAGAGCTGAGCACTTACAATCCCCTGACAGGCGGAACCCTCCCTGCAGACAAGAGCATCCAGTGCCTGTTAGTATCTGTTGATTCATTAACGAGGCTCCTGCTAATAAACTCCCTTGGAATCCATGGATTGACCCTCCTTCTGCAACTCTTCCATATACAGTGCATTAAAGATATTCAGTCTAGAGACAAAACCCTGGTGTGTGATGTTGATTAGCTAATCCTGAGCAGGGGAGAGAGAGTGAGTGTGTTTGTGTATGTGTGTGTTTGTGTGTGTGTGTTTTGGGGTTAAATGTTGAAATAATGAGCTCCACAGATTACATTGGTGGAGAGGGTGAGGAGGTTAAATGATACTCTAGGTTTTCACAAGGCAAATGACAAAGCCCAGAGATCACACTGTGCATTCAGAGCTAGAAATGAATCCCAAGAGTCCTGACTCCCAGCCTCCGCTGGTCTAACCAACTAGACCCCGATCCCCTCCCAGAGCTGAAATAGAACCCAGGCATCTTGGCTTCCAGCTCACACTTGTCTAATCCACCAAATCCCACTCTCGTCCCCAAGCTGAAGATAATTACTCTTTGGGGAGTTCTGTGCCAAAAAATTAAAAATTCTGTGCACATTATTTTAAAATTCTGCAAAATTCTGCATATTTTATTTGTCAAAGTAACACAATATAATCAGACGTGTTTCAATTATTTTGGTAATTTATCTCAAAATACCTGTCAGCAAGTATGTCTGTAACAATACCGACAACAAAAAAGATTCAGGAAATGTTTTTTGACAAATCATTTCCTTACTAAGCATATTAATGCAGAACTTTGAGTAATAATTCATTTAAACTACAACGCAGAAACAAATTTCCCGCCCACCCCCAGAAGCAGTTGAAAGGCTTGGGGGAGTCAGGGGTAACAGAAGAGCTAAGGGAGAGTGAAGTAATTGCTGGAAAGGAGCCTGTAAAGGACTTGTAAAGGATTGTTGGGAGTGGGTGGGAGAAATATTGGACAAGTGTTTTGGGGGGCAGGGAGGGATTGTTAGGGAGTTGGGGAGCCTCCCCCATGCAGAGCCTGGCTGACCCCTTGGCTCTCTCATGTAGTCAGGCACATCTGCCCCTGTCCCCATATGTCCCTGCACCCCATCCCCCCATCCCCACGTGTCCTTCTATCTCCATTCAGCCACTGTCCTCCACCCATGTGTTCCTACACCCTCTCCCCCTGTTCCCATTTGGCCCTGTGCCCCCATTCAGCCATCCCCTCCCCCATGTTTCCCTGTACACCCTCCCCCCTGTCCCCATGAGGCCCTGTGCCCCCTCTCAGCCACCTCCTTCCTCCATGTGGCCCTGCACACCCTCCCCATCCCAATGTATCCTTCAACACCCTCCCCGCATCCCCTTGTGGCCTTGCACCCCTACTCCAATTCAGCCCCCGCTCCAGTTTGTCCCCCCTTCCAGCTGTTATGAACCCCTGTCTGTGCCCCCCCCCAAGAAGTTCCATGTGCCCCTCGCTGTCTGTCCCCACATATACCATGCCTCCTGACCTGGCCCCACTGGCAGGGCATTGTGAGGAAGGAAGCCTCTTCTCTTCCCTCTCCCCACCTGGGGCTGGCCAATGAGTGGATGCTTTCTGTTCTGGCACCACAGCGGATCCTAGTGGGCAAAATGCACAACTGCAGCAGAAGGCATTTTCTGTTGCGGGGATGGGGGTGGATTCTGCGTGGCACATGAATTCTGCGCATGTGCAGTAACACAGAATTCCTCCAGGAGTAGATAATACCCCGGAGTCCTAACTCCCAGCACCCCCTCTGCTCTAACCACTCCCCTCCCATTTCTTTGGATAGAACCCAGAAGTCCTCTCTCCCAGCCTTCATGATCTAACCCACTGAACCCCTTCCCCTCCTTGCTGGTAATCAGTGGATAGTGAGGAAGAGCCATACACACCAGCAACTCTCAGCAAATCAGTGGTTTATTTATAACACTTGTGGGCCATTATATAATACAAGCCACAGAGACAGGTTCTTGCTCAGCCCTTAGCCTCCCTGCTCAGGGGCTTGTGGGGTTTGGCACAGGGGCACCTGCCCACCTGAGGGCTGAGCCTCCACAACTCATTGTGGGAATGATCAACTCCGGAACCAGAGTCCCCACTCCCCCGCGGGCAAAGACCCCATGTCCCTTTCCCCATCCTCCTGAGGCAGATGGTTCCCCTTTGGGGGGCAGGGAGAGGGGCTCAGACACCCCCTAGTGGGATAGGGGACAGACTGTCAGAGGCAAAGAGAGCAGGGAAAGAGGCTCAGACCACCTTAGAAGGGCAAGCCCTCCAGATCCCCACTTCTAGAATGCCCTATGGCTCAGTTCTCTCAGATCTCCTCGGATCTCAGTTGAAGCAGCATCAAACCACCATTTCTCTCATCATTCACTGCTGCCTTTATTATTATTTCTCTGGCTTTGAAAGGGCAAGTGGGGTGAATCAGATGGGCTGTGCTGGGATGGGTTTACAGTGTGGATAGGCAAGGAAGGAAGTAGGGTGGGATTGGAGCTGGCTCCGACCTAAAATTTGGGGTCTAAAGCCAGCTTTAGTTGAGAGGGGGTTGAGAAGAACTGGCAGGCGGGGTGTCTCGGGGTAGATTTAAGGGTTAAAAGTTTAAGAGTTAGAGTCAGGTGGTCAAATGTTGGGACCAGAGTTATAATTAGGGTGTTAGGGTCGGTTTTTGGAGCTTGGCGGATCCGATTCCAGTTGGATGTTAGGGTTAAGTGGTGGGGTGGCTGGAACTGTTACGTTCAGGGTTAGGGTGATGCAGATAAGGTTACAGGAGAGGCAACAGGCTTGTAAAGTAGGACAGGGCGTGGGGTTGAATGGTGGGGTTCTTGGTTAGCATTAGTGGGGATGGGGTAGACTGCAGAGGTGGGGACAGGATGAGAGGGCTGGGAGGCTGGGTTAGGTGGCAGGGTGGTAGGGTTGTGGGATAAGAGAAGCATAATAGGGTTACAATTAGGGTGTAGAACAGGGGTCTCAAACTCAAAGGACCACGAGGGCCACATGAGGACTAGTTCATTGGCCCAAGGGCCGCATCACTGACCCCACCCTGCCCCGCTGACCCGGCCCTGACCCCACTCCACCCCTTCCATGAGGCCCTGCCCCTGCCCCACCTCTTCCCACCCCTTCCCTGCCCCCATTCCAACCCCTTTCCTGAAATCCCCATCCCAACTTCACCCCCTCCCTGCCCCCAGGGTGTGCAGGAGGAGTGCAGGGTGCAGCAGGGGGCTCAGGGCAGGGAGTTGGGGTGCAGGAGGGGTGTGGGGTACGGCAAGGGGCTCAGGGCAGGGGGTCCGAGTGCGGGGTGCAGCAGGGGACTCAGGGCAGGTGGTCGGGGTGCAGGACGGGTGTGGGGTGTGGCAGGGGGTTCGGCTGCAGGAGGGGTTCTGGGGGCAGGCTCCAGCCCATGCACCGGGAGCAGGGCAGGCTCCCCACCTGCCTGCCCTGCCCCTGCGCCGCTCTGGGAAGCAGCCAGAACCTGGTGGGAGGGCCGGGGGGACATAGGGGTCTGTGTGTTGCCCTGGCCGCGCCTCCAGGCACCACCCCCCGCAGCTCCCATTGGCTGGGAAGGGGGAACCGCAGCCAATGGGAGCTTCGGGGGAGGTACCTGGAGGCGCATCCAGGGCAACACACAGACCCCTATGTCCTGTCCCCCTCCCATCCTCCTCCTCCCCCCCCAGGTCCCGGCCGCTTTCCAGAGCGGCAAGGGGGCAGGGCAGGCAGGCAGGGAGCCTGCCCTGCCCCCAGTGCGGGCTGGGCCAGGCCGGAGCCTCTGTAGGTAAACGCCAGGGGAGTTGGCGGGCCGCAGAAAATAACCCCGCGGGCCGCGTGTTTGAGACCCCTGGTGCAGAATAAGGGTTGGTCGGCAGGATTAAGGGATTGGCTTTGGGCACTAGCAATTGGGCGGGTTAGGTTTGGGGTGTCAGTGTTAGGGTTAGGGCTATGGATATGGGGTTAAGGCAAGAGTGTTAGCATTAGGGCTATTGGTATGCGGTTAAGAAATGAGCGTTAGGGTTTGGGTTTCACTGTTAAGGTTTCAGAGTAGCAGCCGTGTTAGTCTGTATTCGCAAAAAGAAAAGGAGGACTTGTGGCACCTTAGAGACTAACCAATTTATTTGAGCATGAGCTTTCGTAAGCTACAGCTCGCTCCATCGGATGCATACTGTGGAAAGTACAGAAGATCTTTTTATACAGACAAACCACGAAAAAATGGGTGTTTACCACTTCGAAAGGTTTTCTCTTCCCCCACCCCACTCTCCTGCTGGTAATAGCAGGAAAGTGGGGTGGGGGGAGAGAAAACCTTTTGTAGTGGTAAACACCCATTTTTTCATTCTTTGTGTATATAAAAAGATCTTCTGTACTTTCCACAGTATGCATCCGATGAAGTGAGCTGTAGCTCACGAAAGCTCATGCTCAAATAAATTGGTTAGTCTCTAAGGTGCCACAAGTCCTCCTTTACTGTTAAAGTTAGGGCTATGGGCATAGGTGGAAGGGGTTAGGGTTAGGGCTCTGGGTATAGGATTAAAGTGTCACTGTTAGGGTTAGGATTATGTGCATAAGGGTAAGACATTCGAGTTAGGGCGATGGGCATATGGTTACGGTGTCAGTGTTGGGATATCTGCCAAGGCATCGGGGCTCCTGTACGGAGAAGGCATGTTTCTGCGGAAATCCTTCTGGCTGCAGCAGGTGTGGCTGTAGATGGTGTCGGAGCCGTGGCTCTGCATCGCCATGTTGCGCTCCATCACTCCCTGAAACATGCTGTAGGGCATGCAGCTGGCAGGGGAAGTGGCAAGGACAAACTCGGTCCTAGGCATTAAGGGCATTTCCTAGCTGGCCCAGCCCGGAACCGGCCACTTCCCGTATCACCAGCTCACCAGCGTATCACCCTAGTCCTAACCTATCCCTCAACCTCCATCTACAAAGTGGTCCAAAGTGCTCTGGGTGAGCTATTTAGGGCACTTGCCATTCTGAGACCCAGGGATAGAGGCAACCCCCCACCCTCCAAGCTAAACACTGTGATACTGCAGGGGTGGAGGGGGGAATTGATGCATGAGTTCAGTGTAATTCCCCGGCTAGAGACTGGAATGGGCATTGCACACACACATACACCCATATATCCTCTAGTGGCTGGAATGTGCATTGCACACTCACACACACATCCCCCCAAGAGACTGTCCCCCATCAGACAACAGCCCTACTATTGCTGCCAGCGAACAGAGCTCTCTCTTCAGTCCATGTGACAGCTCTCTGCTGCAGCACTGAAGGTCCTGGATTCTCTCCCGGCTGATGACCATGGGGGGTCGTGTGTAAATGAAGGCCCATTGGGTGATAGGATGGGGTGTCTCAGACTCACGCTGGATGACTGTGATGACACTGCAGAACTGGCCTGGCTCAGGGGTGCAGGTGTCCCCATTCAGCATGCAACCAACCTGGGGGATCGCAATGGTGCACTCCCGGCACTGCAGGCCCCCCGTAGTGGGGGTACAAATGGGCACAGAGAGAGCGTCAGAGAGATGGACAGAATGGGAGAAAATAGAGAGATGGAGAATGGAGAGAGGTGCTTGCCTATCTGCACACAGAGCCCTATCTGCAGTGAGCTTATCCCTGGGGGTACACGCTGCAGAAGAATCCCCCAGCTGGCCCTAGGAGCCAAGCCAGCCAAAGCTGTCCCCGAGTCTCTGCACAGGCCGAGCCAAGCCACCCCTCCCCCAGACTTACCCCCCAGCACAAGGAACAGCAGGGCAGTGGCTGTGAGGAGCAAAGCCCAGGCCATGCTGGGCTACTCCAGGTCACTGGCAGACGCTGGGGCCGGGGAGAGATGATACCCCGACAGTATTCCTGATTCCTGAGAGAGAGCAGATCTGGTTCTAAGGCATGGGAACCGCCAGTGCAGGAATTTCCCAGAGGGGGAACTATACAGGAAAAGGAACTGTCCCTTTTTGGATCAAAAGGAGAATAAACAGGATGCAGGATACATTAAATTAGCCCCAGGAAAACTCTTTGCTGACACCTATTTACTCCTGATTCATAGCCCCCAGCTATCCCCTCACAGCCCTTGGCTTCCCACAGCTCCGCTGATGCTCCTCAATCCCAACCCCCAGCCCTCTGCTATCCCACCCCCTAGGCATCCCCCACAGCTCTGCTGATACCCCTCAATGCAGATCCACAGCCCCCTGGTATCCCAGCTCTGAGAACCCACCCCCCAAAGCTCTGCCAATGACCCTCAATCCCAACCCACAGACTCCTGCTAACCCCTCCCTCAGCTCCCCCAGACCTCATGGCTCATCCAATGCCTGTCAGTCCTGAGTCCTGCCCTCCAGCCCTCTGCTATCCCGGTTCTGGGCTCCCCACACAGCTCTATCGGTGCCCCTCAACCCCAACCCGCAGACCCTGCTGTCCCAGCCCTGGGCTCCCCCATTCCTGCAGCTGTTAGTGTCCCTCAGTCTCACGCAGCACAGCTCCCCCTCTCCAGCTGCCACACCACAAATCTGGGCTAAACCTTTTCGCCTAATATGCACTCAGAGTCCCGCTCTGACTTACCCAACTTAGCTCAGTTGTGACCAACTTGTGACCGATGATGGCAACTAGAAAAAACAAAACCCCTATTGGCGAGTGACTATGAGAAGCAACCCAGGGACCTCAGGGCAATTTCAGACCCACCCACCCCCAGGAGGAACAAACAGGCCCAGAGCCGTTAATAATGTTCATGCCTCACTCGACATCTATGATGGGCGCTTCTTAGCTGCCACTGGGAAAGTGATTGTTGCCTCCATGAACTACCGGCTGGGGGCGCTGGGCTTCCTGTCTCTGCCCCCAGCCGCCCCGGGGAACGCCGGCTTGTGGGACCAGCGACTGGCAATGCGCTGGCTGCGGGACAACGCGGCTGCCTTCGGTGGGGACCCGGCCCATTTCATACTCTTTGGCCAGGATGCTGGGGCTGCGTCAGTCAGCTTCCACCTTCTTTCCCCAGGGAGCCGGCCCCTCTTCACCAGGGCCGCACTGCAGAGCGGAGCCCCGAATGCACCATGGGCTTGGATTTTGCTTGAGGAGGCCAAGGCGAGAGGCCAGAGGCTGGGCCAGCTGCTGGGCTGCTCCGATGGTAACAACACGGCCCTGGTGGGCTGCCTGCAGGGGAAAGGAACCCGGAGAGTTCCCCAAACACGAGTTCTCCATTTTGAACCACAGGAAGTAGCTGGGGCTGCCCTTTATGCCACCACCAGATGGGGATTTTCTCCCTGATGCACCACCAAGACTCCTGCAGGCCAGGCACGACCAGCCTATGACAATCGGATTTGGTTCCTCCTCAGACGAAGGCTCCTACATACTAATTTTTGCTACCCCCAGCTTCAACCTGGAGAATGCCAGCTCCATCGGCTGGGAGGAGCTGCTGTAGGTGGTGAGGCTGATAGTGCCAGAGGCACCAGAAGAGAAGGTGCTGCATTATGTTGCGGCGTTCACCAGAAGCAGGTGAGGGAATCCCCCAGAATCCCCTTGCCCCCATGAGCCAGACCCTGAGCGCAGCTGTATCTTTATGGCCAGGTGTCCACATCTTCCAGGAAGACCCGGGTCAATGCCATGTTGAAGAAGGGATCCCTCTGAAAAATACGTAATCTATTTGGGTGAAGCCCCTGACCTAGAGCTCATCTTACTTGAAGAAGGTAAAATCTGAGCCCCCTAGTTACAAGTTAGGGATAATTCCCTTCTTCCCGCATCAGGATGTCGGTGATCCCACGAACACACCCATCCTCATTCAAGGAAACAAGGCTTTTAGCCAGTAGCCAGTGATCTCAAAGCTCTGCCTGCCCTTTCCCAGCCCTGCCACACAAACTCCGGGGCTGTCATAGAATCATAGAATCATAGAATATCAGGGTTGGAAGGGACCCCAGAAGGTCATCTAGTCCAACCCCCTGCTCGAAGCAGGACCAATTCCCAGTTAAATCATCCCAGCCAGGGCTTTGTCAAGCCTGACCTTAAAAACCTCTAAGGAAGGAGATTCTACCACCTCCCTACGTAACGCATTCCAGTGTTTCACCACCCTCTTAGTGAAAAAGTTTTTCCTAATATCCAACCTAAACCTCCCCCACTGCAACTTGAGACCATTACTCCTCGTTCTGTCATCTGCTACCATTGAGAACAGTCTAGAGCCATCCTCTTTGGAACCCCCTTTCAGGTAGTTGAAAGCAGCTATCAAATCCCCCCTCATTCTTCTCTTCTGCAGGCTAAACAATCCCAGCTCCCTCAGCCTCTCCTCATAAGTCATGTGTTCTAGACCCCTAATCATTTTTGTTGCCCTTCGCTGGACTCTCTCCAATTTATCCACATCCTTCTTGTAGTGTGGGGCCCAAAACTGGACACAGTACTCCAGATGAGGCCTCACCAATGTCGAATAGAGGGGAACGATCACATCCCTCGATCTGCTCGCTATGCCCCTACTTATACATCCCAAAATGCCATTGGCCTTCTTGGCAACAAGGGCACACTGCTGACTCATATCCAGCTTCTCGTCCACTGTCACCCCTAGGTCCTTTTCCGCAGAACTGCTGCCTAGCCATTCGGTCCCTAGTCTGTAGCGGTGCATTGGATTCTTCCATCCTAAGTGCAGGACCCTGCACTTATCCTTGTTGAACCTCATCAGATTTCTTTTGGCCCAATCCTCCAATTTGTCTAGGTCCTTCTGTATCCTATCCCTCCCCTCCAGCGTATCTACCACTCCTCCCAGTTTAGTATCATCCGCAAATTTGCTGAGAGTGCAATCCACACCATCCTCCAGATCATTTATGAAGATATTGAACAAAACCGGCCCCAGGACCGACCCTTGGGGCACTCCACTTGATACTGGCTGCCAACTAGACATGGAGCCATTGATCACTACCCGTTGAGCCCGACAATCTAGCCAGCTTTCTACCCACCTTATAGTCATCCAGCCCATACTTCCTTAACTTGCTGACAAGAATACTGTGGGAGACCGTGTCAAAAGCTTTGCTAAAGTCAAGAAACAATACATCCACTGCTTTCCCTTCATCCACAGAACCAGTAATCTCATCATAAAAGGCGATTAGATTAGTCAGGCATGACCTTCCCTTGGTGAATCCATGCTGGCTGTTCCTGATCACTTTCCTCTCATGCAAGTGCATTTGTCCATGCGACAAATACTATACAGGCATCACTATAGCACCCATCATGTCAATACAGCCTGCAGCAGCCAAAGGGGTTGCTCCAGCGGTGGAGGAAATCACCTGCCCAAAAACCAGGAGCCACATCGACAAAAGCAGCTTTCCAACAACATAACTACAGCTGCTCCAGGGGCTAAGTCAGCACAGCTTTGGCAGTCTGGGTATGGTTTTTTCACATCTCTGACTGAGATAACTGTGGCAACTTAACTTTTAAGCGTTCATCCGGGCATACGTAGACTGGCATGCTCCCTTGCAGAAAAAATAAACAAGTGTAAGCAAGGTCTGGATGAGCTCTTCCCTGACATCGAGTGATGAGCTGGAGAAGAGGATTTCAGGTGCTGATCTCGTTTGCATGGGCACAAGCCCCCTGCCTAGGGGCTCAGCATGATGGCATTTCTTTGCCCAAATGATCACTTTTGGCTGGTGTTGGATCCCCAGACTCTTTGTTATTGGGACAGGGATAATAAAGGGTTGTTATCTTTGTTGTGTGAATCAAGGGCAGCAGAACTGCTTGTACCCTGATTGAGGGACTCACCCTCAACTAAACGGCACTCGCTAGGCAGGGGACATGGGTGCCAAAGCTCCGTGAGTTATGAAAAGGTGGGGATAAGCACTTGTGCCTGGTGGTGTGGGCTTTGCTTAAGTACCCTGGACATTCTTTAATCCTTTTTCTCTTTAGTGTGTGATAACCAAGTTGATTGAGAGTCTTATTACACACCACAAAGCTAAAATCACTGATAACCAGCTCTAAGTATTAGATCTGCTTTGGGACAGTGTCTCTGATGCAAGAGACTGCCCAGTATGTATTAGTAAGCTCGTGCACTGACAGCTAAAATCACTGAGACCTGTGTTAAGTGGTGGGACCTGAAAACGTCATGGCAAGTGGGCTGGCAGGGTGGCCAGCAGAGAGGAGCAGTGAACAAGTGCCCAGACAGTGGAGCGAGCAAGGTACCTTCTTCCCCGCCACTCCACCCGGGGGAGAAGTGAACTCTGCAGATGCACCTCTGAACTCTGGGCCTGCACTAACCAAGGACAACAACTGTGAGTGGGGTGCAGAGAATGGGACGGGCATGTCAAAGGGACATTTGGTTGCTGGACTTAAGAACCTGAGGGAAAAGGAACTGCCCAACTTACTCGGGAGTGGGTCTTTTGCTCATGCCTAATGTTTATGAACTCTTTTTGGGGCGTTTTCCCAAATTAATGATGGGTTACTTCCCTCCTGTCATGAAAAGTTTCTTTCCTACACTCAGATTCCAGACTTCCGAGAGGGGAAGTACATAAGAACATAAGAATTGCCATATTGGGTCAGTGGAAGAAGGTGACCGTTTTTATTAGGGCAGCATGTCACATCATCCTAGTTGAAAGGACAAGTGAGAGAGGCCATCTTAAATGAGGGCAAATGGTGGCTTCAGACTCCCTTCCCAATTCAGATCTTCCTATGTTCCCTGACATCCCAGTGTCATTCCCTGTCCTTCCCCATCCACCCCCCCCACCCGCTGCATGTTGCTCTGTCCCCCACGCTGCCCTTTCCTGTGTCTGTGAGCACAAAGGATGCCCATCTGCCTGGCTTCAGTACCATTGCAAACAATGGAAAACAGTGGCCATCTTCCCTAGGGAAAGTCTCACTTTACAAGGGGCTCTAGGCCAATGGCAGCCATTATAACTCAGGGCTGCCTGTGGCTTCAATCTCATAGAGATAATTGGAAGACAGTGGCCATGTTTATACAGGGAAACCTGTAGCATCACCCCATATGTAAAGACCGGGTGGCAGCAGCCATCTTAACTGAGAACATCCTATGGCTTTACTCTAATTTGAAACAACACAAGATGGCAGCCATTTTGGAAAGGGGCCAAACGTTTCAAGTTGGCTCATCATCACCCCTGCATCTGGGATGCCAGCTGGTATCCTCCCTGTTCCTGTCCCTGCCAATCCCTGATACTAACCTCAGTGGAGCATGTTCATTTTCCACAAAGGAAACCCATGGTGGGGAAAGGTAGTGCGAAGCAGTGGCCCCACTATGACCTCACAAAGCAGAACTTTGAGCGCATCAGCTTTAAGCCACCCCAAGTTGAGAAGGCATCTCCCACCTTGCACTGTGAATTCTTGGCATCACAGCTGTCAGAGAAACCAAGAGTCCCAGATGAGCATCAGTAGGATGGGAGGATGGCAGCCCTAGAGGGGAAAGGTCCCATGTCTCCCCACCCCTCTGAGTCCCCCAGTTCCCCAAACGTGGGACTGGATTGGAGATGGCTCCCCTCTAGAAGAGAAAGATCCCAGCTCACATTCTTATTTCCATGGGATCTTCTGGCCTCCTAAAGAGGCCCCATTCTCCTGCCTGGGGTAGAAATCGCATCCCCTGGGAACTCCAGAACTCATCTACTGTAGGGAAGACACAGGTTCTACCCCTTCTTCTATTGCTTGGCTGGGTAGGAAGGTGACAACCACGTTTCCTCTCCAAGGTTCCCCCATATACCCTCCATTCCAATGAAGCAGGAATGAGCTCAGACACATGGATTCCTAGCAGGGTGGATGGGGATGGATCCAAGGACACTGGGCGATGGGGGCAGGTGGCCGGTAATGGTACAGAAGAGAAAGGAGGCAGTGAAAGAATGACATGCAGCTGAGTCTCGGGAGGGGCACAGCCATAGTGTAATTGTGTACAACAGGGACTGAATGAGAATCCAGTGGCTGCTGGGAATCCTGAATGCCAGGGTCCCTCTTAGGTGAGGCAGAACAGAACCTTGCACACTGGACCCCGGGGTTCACAGATGCTGGGAAACATGGGAACTCCAGCAGCAGAGCATCCCCTACTGCAACAATGTAGCACTAGGAGACAGCCCTGACCGTGCAGGGACTGCCCCCTGCTGAACCCCCCATGCCACTATCTGCAGCAAAGCGCCCCCTAGTGCATGGGGAATAGCACTGACTGTAGGGGGCGAGTGTCCGATACCGAGCCCACGCAGCGCCTGGTTTCCCCTGCAGGTCTCCCCTCCCATTTGCAAGTAGACCTAACCCTGCATAGTCTGAGCTCATCCCCACTGCTGTTAACCCCACTCGCTCTGTGTCCTGCAGGAGCAGACCCAAGTTGTGCCCAGCCTGGGCGGCTGGGGATGAAGAGCTGAGCACTTACAATCCCCTGATGGGAGGAACCCTCCATGCAGACAAGAGCATCCAGTTCCTATTAGCGCCTGCCGATTCATTAACGAGAATCCTGCTCATAAACCTGCTGGGAATCCATTAACTGACCCTCCCTCTGTATCTCCTCCACCCCAGTGCATTAAAGTATATTCAGTCTGGAGACAGAGCCCTGGTGTGTGGGTTGATTAGAAGCTCCTGAGCAGGGGGGACAGTGTGTGTGTGTGTGTGTGTGAGAGAGAGAGAGAGAGAGAGAGAGAGAGAGAGAGTTGTGGGTGGGGTTGGGAGTTAAGTGGTGAGATAATGAGGGACACAGATTACATAAGGGTTTGAAGAGGCAAATGACAAAGCCCAGAGATCACACTGTGCACCCAGAGCCAGATATGGAACCCAGGAGTTCTGACTTCCAGCCTCCCCTGGTCTAACCAACTAGACCCCAATTGCCTCATGGAACTGGGATAGAACCCAGGCATCTTGGCTTCCAGCTCACATTTGTCTACTCCACTAAACCCTACTCTCATCTCCAAGCTGGAGATAACACCCAGGAGTCCTAACTCCCAGCCCTCCTCTGCTCTAACCACTAGATCCCACTCCCCTCCCAGTTCTTGGGAGAGAACCGAGGAGTTCTGACTCCCATCCTCCATGCTCTCACCCACTAGAACCAAACCCTCCCCTTGCTGGTGCTCAGTGGACAGTGAGAAAGAACCGTACACACCAGGGAGTCTCAGTAAATGGGTAGTTTATTGATGACACTTGTGGGCCATTATATGATACAAGCCACAGACACAGGTACTTTCCCAGTGAGCTGGCAGAGTGCGGAGGAGAAGGCTAAGTGGGTGGGGGGGGGGGAAGAAGGCTTTGTCTATCTGTGTGATGCCTTTGCCAGGGACAGATCAAGAAAGCAAGCAATCCAACTCCTATAGAGTTAGTAAGTAATCTGGCTAGAAAATGCATTCAATTTTCTTTTGTTTTTGGCTTGTGAAATTCGCTGTGCTGGAGGGATTGTGTATTCCTGGGGGGTTTGTTTGTTGGTTTGTTTGTTTTCTTCTTTCTGTAATTTAAGGTTCTGCCTAGAGGGTTTCTCTATGTTTTGAATCTGACTGCCTGTGAGATTATCTTCCATTCTAATCTTACAGAGTTGTTCTTTTATCTTTGTTTTGTTCTTCTAATAAAGTTCTGTTTTTTAAGAATCTGATTGGGTTTTTAGGGTTCTAAAAACCCAAGGCTGGTCTTTGCTCATCTTGTTTATTCTCAAGCCTCCCCGGGAAAGGGGGTGTAAGGTTTGGGGGGATATTTTGGGGGAATAGGAACTTCAAGTGGTCCTTTCCCTAATTCTTTGTTAAATCACTTGGTGGTGGCCGTGTACCCTCCAAGCACAAAGAGTTTGTGCCTTGGGGAAGTTTTACCCTAAACTGGTAGAAATAAGCTGAGGGGGTCTTTCATGCGGGTCCTCACACCTGTACCCTAGAGTTCAGAGTGGGGAGGGAACCTTGATACCTCATATACAGGATCAGGCACAGAGGGCATGGAAAGAGGCTCAGACTCTCTTAGAAGGGCAAGCCGCCCAGATCCTGACTTCCAGCATGCCCCACAGCTCAGTTCTGTCAGATGTCAGCTGAAGAAGCATCAAACCACTATTTCTCTCATCATTTTCTGCTACTTTTATTATTATTTCTCCAGCTCAGACAGGGCAAGTGGGACTCAGCTGATGGGCCTTGTCATGATGGGTTTACATCCTGGTTAGGCAAGGAAGGCAGCGGAGTTGGGATTGGGGCTGGTTCAAACCTAAATTTTGGGAGTTTGAAGCTGGCGAAAGCTGGGAAGGGCTTGAGGAGAGCTGAGGGGCAGGGTGGCTAAGGTTAGTCTTAATGTTAAAGGTTTATGA
Source organism: Eretmochelys imbricata (assembly GCF_965152235.1). Lineage (NCBI taxonomy): Eukaryota > Metazoa > Chordata > Testudines > Cheloniidae > Eretmochelys > Eretmochelys imbricata. The sequence continues at coordinate 51,727,230 of NC_135585.1, forward strand.
GTTAGGGTCAGATTTGGGGAGCAGAATTATAAGTAGGGTGTTAGGGCTGGGAACTGGGATTTATGGGTTCCGGTTCCAGCTGAGGGTTAGGGTTAAGTGGCAGGATCATGGGGCATAGTTGGAACTGTTCAGTTCAGAGTTACGGGGTGACTGTTAGGATTGTAGAAGATGCAACAGGCTTATAGGGTAGGGCTGGGTGTGGGGGTAAATGGTGGGGTTCTTGGTTAGCATTAGTGGGGATGGGGTAGAGTGTAAAGGGGAGAGAGCGAGAGGGCTGGGGGGGCTGGGCGAGGTGACAGGATTATAGGGCTATGGGATACAAGGAGCATAATAGGGTTTGAATTAGGGGGTAGAATAAGGGTTGGGAGACAGGATTAAGGGATAGCATTTGGGCATTAGCAATGGTGTGGGTTAGGTTTGAGGTGTCAGGGTTAGGGTTAGGGCTATGGGCACACAGTTAAGGTAACAGTGTGAGGGATTTGGCTATGGTGTGGGGTTAAGAAATGAGTGTTAGGGTTGGGGTGTCACTGTGCAGGTTAGGGTGCTGGGAATAGGGTTAAGATATTAGGGTTATGGGCATAGGATTAAAATGTCAGTGTTAGGGTTAGGGCTATAGGCATAGGGTTAAGGTAGAATCATAGAATCATAGAATATCAGGGTTGGAAGGGACCTCAGGAGGTCATCTAGCCCAACCCCCTGCTCAAAGCAGGACCGATCCCCAATTAAATCATCCCAGCCAGGGCTTTGTCAAGCCTGACCTTCAAAACTTCTAAGGAAGGAGATTCCACCACCTCCCTAGGTAACGCATTCCAGTGTTTCACCACCCTCCTAGTGAAAAAGTTTTTCCTAATATCCAACCTAAACCTCCCCCACTGCAACTTGAGACCATTACTCCTTGTCCTGTCATCCGCTACCACTGAGAATAGTCTAGATCCATCCCCTTTGGAACCACTTTTCAGGTAGTTGAAAGCAGCTATCAAATCCCCCCTCATTCTTCTCTTCCGTAGACTAAACAATCCCAGTTCCCTCAGCCTCTCCTCATAACTCATGTGTTCCAGTCCCCTAATCATTTTTGTTGCCCTCCGCTGGACGTTTTCCAATTTTTCCACATCCTTCTTGCCGTGTGGGGCCCAAAACTGGACACAGTACTCCAGATGAGGCCTCACCAATGTCGAATAGAGGGGGTTAGGGTTATGGGGATAGGGTTAAGATGTCAGGGTTAGCACTATGGGCATAGGGTCATGGTGTCAGTATGAGAGTTAGGTCTACGTCCATATAGCGTTACCGTGTCAGTGTTGAGGCATCTGCTGAGGCATCAGGGGATGTTGCAGAAAACCTTGTGGCTGCAGCATCGCCATGCTGAGCTCTATCACTGCTGGGTGCAAACGGACACCAAGAGGGAGTCCGAGAAACGGACGGGGTGGGGGGAGATAGAGAGATGTGGGACGGGAGAGAGGGGGGTGTCCATCTGAGCACAGCCCCCTGTAGCCAGCTCACTCTGTGGGGTACTTGCGGCACCAGCTCATCCTTACTGCTGTCCCTAGGGGCCAAGCCAGCCAAAGCTGTCCCTGAGTCTCTGCACCAAATGAGCTGTGCCATCCTCCCCCAGACCTACCCCCCCCCGCCCCCCCAGCATGAGGCACAGCAGAGCAGCAGCTGTGAGGAGCAGAGTCCGGGCCATGCTGGGCTTCTCCAGGTTACTGGCAGATGCTGGGCCATGGAAAGATGATTCCCCAGCACAGAGAGACGACAGGTTCCCCGCTGCCCCGGAGGCAGCAGATCTGGTTCTGAGGCCTGGGAAACGTCCAGGCAGGAATTTCCCAGCGGGGGATCACTCAGGGAAAGGGACAGTGCCTTTTTGGATCAACAGGAGAACAAACAGGATGGGGGATACATTAAATTAGCCCCAGGAAAAAACTTTGCTGACACCAACTCATTCGTAACCCCCACCCCCACTCCCCACAGCCATGCTACTGCTCCTCAATCCCAACCCCCAGCCCTCTGTATCCCACCCCTAGGCATCCACCCACAGCTCTGCTGATACCTCTCAAAGCTGATCCATAGCCCCCTGGTATCCCAGCTCTGGGATCCCGTGCCCCCCACAGCTCTGCCGATGGCCCTCAGTCACAACCCACAGCCTCCTGCTAACCCATCTCTCAGCTCCCCCCACACCCTGCAGCTCATCCAATGCCCTTCAGTCCTGAACCCCAGCCCCCTGCTATCCCAGCCCTGGGTTCCCCCACTCCCACAACACTGTCGATGCCCCTCAATCCCACGCGTCAGCAATTCCCTTCCTCTGCTGCCACAACAGATATCTAGGCTACATTTTTTGGCATAATGTGCACTCAGGGTCCCACTGTGACTCACCCAACTTCAGACAAATGGTGACAACTAGAAATAACAAAACCCTACTGCCAAGTGACTATGAGAAGCAACGCAGGGACCTCAGGGCAATTTCAGACCCACCCCACAGGAGAAACAAACATGCCCAAAGCTGTCAATAATGTTCATGACCCAACCACATGTTGTCAGAACCAGGATCTCCCCTGGAGGCGCTCTCACAAGCTAAGAGGGTGGCAGCAGTGGGGTCCTGCAGGGATCAGTTCTGGATCAGTTCTGCGTCCGGTTCTGTTCAATATCTTCATCAATGATTTAGATAATGACATAGAGAGTATACTGATAAAGTTTGCAGACAATACCGAGCTGGGAGGGGTTGCAAGTGCTTTGGAGGATAGGGTTAAAATTCAAAATGAACTGAACACACAGGAGAAATCGTCTGAAGTAAATAGGATGAAATTCAGTCAGGACAAACGCAAAGTACTTCATTTAGGAAGGAACAATCAGTTGCACACATACATAATGGGAAATGACTGCCAGATAGAAGTACTGCAGAAAGGGATTTTGGGGTCATAGTTAAGGCTACGTGTTAGTCATATTTTTAGTAAAAGTCACGGACAGGTCAGAGGCAGTCAACAAAAATTCACGGCCTGTGACCTGTCCATGACTTTTACTATACATAGTACTATACTATATATGTGTAAGCAGAGTCAGGATGAGCTCCACCCTGACATCTGGTGGTGAGGTGTGGCAAGTTGTGGAGAAGAACTTCAGGGGCTGAACTCATTTGCATAGGCACACCCACCCCACCTAGAATGAGGCCATAGCTGCCCAAATGGTCACTTTGGCTGCTGTGAGATCCCCAGTGTCTCTGTTATTGGGGCAGGAAGAATAAATTGTTATTACCTTGATTATGGGAATCAAGGACAGTGGAACTGTACTTGGCTTTTTGTTATGATGGAGGGACTCACCATCAACTAAGCAGCACTCGCTAGGCAAGGGTCATCGGTTCCAAAACCCACTGAATGGAGAGAGGCTGGGGGTAGGTATTAATACTTGGTGGCATAGGTTCCCCTGGTGAGGGCCTTACATGGTAATTTCACTTTCTCCTCTCTCCACTGTAGAATATCAGAGCTAGTTTTGATTCTATTAGGAGTCTAGTTACAGGCTGCTGAACTGAATTCACTTTGGGCTAATGGTGTACTAGCAGTAAGGCTCCCTTACTACAAGCTGAAATCACAAAAGAGCTAAAACTGACTAAGAGCTGAAACCACTGAGTGTTGTGTTAAGTAGGGGGGGAGCCTGAAGATATATTGTGGAAGAGTTTGCGGGACGGCAAGAGCTGCTTGTGGGACGCGGAGCGGAGCAGTTCATGGACCGGCTGGTGGAGCGGAGCAAAGCCCTATGGAGCTTTGAGGCAGTCAGCTTCAGATCATGTAAGGTGCCCCTTACCTCTTCCCCACCCCCATCTCCACCCAGGTTGGGAGGTAAAACTCTGCAGATAAACTTTTGAACTCTGGGGCTGCCCTGACCAGGGACAGAGATTTTTGGGTTATTGGACTTTTGGGACTTTGGGTGATTTCAGGTTGCTGGACTCAAGAACCAAAGGGAAAGGACATGCCCCAATTTGCTTGGGGTGGGTTTTTTGCTCATGGGTTGTGTTATGAATCCTGTTGGTGGTGTTTCCCCAACATAATGCCACATTGTTTCTCTCTGTTATTAAAAGGCTTTTTGCTACACTCAGACTCTGTGCTTGCGAGAGGGGAAGTATTGCCTCTTGGAGGCGCCCAGCGGGGGTGGTATATATTTGTCCCAGGTTACTGGGTGGGGGCTCGAGAGGGTTTTGCATTGTGTTATTGGAATGGAACCCCTAGATACTGAACCCGGCCCTTGTTGCTGCCAACTCTGATGGGCAGAAGGGTTACATATGTATATTTTACTTTTATATAAGTAAAACCTGGGCCAGGGGGCCGCAGCTGCTGGGGGAGGGCGGACCGGGGGCACTGCGAGTGCTGGGGACCTCTGCTGGTGCTGGGTGTGAGGCAGACAGCAGCACACGGTACAGGACCCCCACTGGTGCTGGGTGGGGAGGGTTGATGGGACTCGCTGGCTCTATACCCAGCTTCGCATGTCCCTGCAGACAGAGGGGCAGACAGAGGGGCTTCATGTGTCCTAGGCAGAGGGGCAGCCAGGGGGGCTCTGTGTGATGCTCCCACCACAAGTGCCAACTCCGCAGCCCCCATTGGCTGGGACCTGCAGCCAATGGGAGTTTGGGGGCAGCGGCTGCAGATGAGGGCAGCGCATGGAACCCCCTAGCTCCTCTCCCTAGGAGCTGCAGGGACATTCCAGAGGGAGCTGGGCTCCACCCCCCCGCCACCCAGCCACCAGCTAAGTGCCGCCCCGCATCCCAACCTTCTGCCCCAGCCTTGAGGCCCCTTCCCAAACTGCTGCTGCTAGTACCGGCCGCTACAGAAGTCACGGAAAGTCACAAAATCCGTGACCTCCGTGACAGATACTCAGCCTTAGTCATAGTGGATCAAAATGTAAATATGAGTCAACAGTGTAACACTGTTGCAAAAAAAGCAAACATCATTCTGGGTTGTATTAGCAGGAGTGTTGTAAGCAAGACACAAGAAGTCATTCTTCCACTCTACTCCAAGCGGATTAGGCCTCAACTGGAATATTGTGCCCAGTTCTGGGCACCACATTTCAGGAAAGATGTGGACAAATTGGAGACAGTCCAGAGAAGAGCAAAAAAAAATGAATAAAGGTCTAGAAAATGTGACCTATGAGGCAAGATTGAAAACACTGGGTTTGTTTAGTCTGGAGAAGAGAAGACTGAGAGGGGACATGATAACAGTTTTCAAGAATATGAATGGTTGTTACAAGGAGGAGGAGAAAAATTATTCTCCTTAGCCTCTGAGGATAGGACGAGGAGCAGTGGGCTTAAATTGCAACAAGGGAGGTTTAGGTTGGACATTAGGGAAACTTTGTAACTGTCAGGGGGGTTAAGCACTGGAATAAATTGCCCGGGCAGGTTGTGGAATCTCCATCATTGGAGATTTTTAAGAGCGGGCTAGACAAACACCTGTCAGGGATGGTCTAGATAATACTTAGTCCTGCCATGAGTGCAGGGGACTGGACTAGATGAACTCTCAAGGTCCCTTCCAGTCCTAGGATTCTATGATCTCCTATCAATTTCTCTCAGTGGTGCAGTATGAACCCTAGTCTCCTGTCTATATGCCCCCTTCAGTTATTCCTTTCTGACCCCTCCCCTAAAATCTACATGTGCTTTATTTGAACACACAATTCCTTATGAACTTCCGAGTACCCAGCGGAACGACCCCCATCCTCCGAGGTGGCTGCAATTCAGGGATCATGGCCCATCTATCCCTAGAACTCTCACGCTGTTTACCCAGCTGAGTCTGTTTGCAAAGCCCTTGGCTCTTCCCCAACAGCCCCATCCTCCAGCTCAGATCCTCCTCCCGCTTTGTGTGCACAGGCCAACGAGGACACAGATTTGAGGATAAATAAGCCCCAGTGGCTGCTCCCTGGCTGTTATTCTCAGCATTGGAGGCTTCCCATTTGCTCCAGCATCCCCCCGTTCACCTCCGTCCTGAGCTGTGAGACACAGAGAGAGCCACAACACTGCGATTGCGCCAACGAGAAGGGTAGGAGAGTCTGTGCCACTGGGTGCGAGATAGGGACAGGGGGTCAAGGGAGAGAAGGAAATGGAAGAAGTGGGAATTGGGATCACTGTTGGTAACTGCCCAGCTAATACCCTTTCCATGGACCCCATTCTCAAACATGGGGCTAGAACCCAGGAGTCCTGACTCCCAGCCTCCCCTGCTCTAACCCACTAGACCCCACTCCCATCCCAAACCTGGGGATAGAACTGAGGAGACCCGGCTCCCCGCCCCCCACTACTCGAAACCCACTGTTAGGGGGCTTATTCCTTCACCCACTTACTTCCCTGGTCCTTCTCGCATGAACAGAGAGCAACAATACCCGAAGTCCAAAGGTGCAAACAATTCGATGTTTATTGGGGTGAACTTCCAGCAAGCATGATTCCAGTTTCCTTCCTTAGTATCCTCCTTCCCAGCTCTGACACCACAGAGCCTTACGCCTGTGTCCCTGTTCCCATTCCTACCCTTAGCCAAACATGATTCCAACTTCCTTACTCCCATTCCCTTCTCCCATTTCCCCCTTTAGCAAAACATGATTCCAAATTTCTTACCCCCATTCCCTGTTCCCATCTCCCTCCCACCCACTCACTTCCTCATTGACTACAGATTATATAGTAAAACTTGAGTTCTGCTTAGCTATACCTTAACCAATCATTTTTCTGAAATTTAACTAACCAATCCTAACATATTGTAACATGATTATGTAACCAATTATATCCCACCACCTTAATTAGTTTACACCCAGCAAAATTAATTATACAGCAGACAGGAACAATCACAGAACCAGAGAGACTATACAGACAAACAATAGCAAAGTGGGAACTATAATGACAAGACAATACAGAAGTGAGGATTTCACATCCCAGCTATTGGTAAGTGAGTTCTTGCCAGACAGGATGCTATCAAACTAAGTTTCCTTTTACATTTTCTAGGCACTTCCCTTTCTCTGGAGGTGATAGGAATACAATCCTGTCCTGATAGTGCCTAACGGCCCAATAGCACCTGATTTCAATGTGACTAGTTTGGAATGTGAGGATGTGACCGGTCGCTTCCCAGCTTATGGCTGCCTCTGCTGCTTAGCCAAAGGCCTTAGCCTAAGAACAGGGCCTCAGACTGTCACAGTAAGAGAAGGCCCTTACACCGGCAGACAGTGATTTCTTTCTTTTATACCTCTAGAACTAGCCAAGCGATAAGAATACACCTAAATTCTTAGAGTATAGGCCTTTACAGACAGGCCTGAATATCTTTATCCGAACACCCACTAGACCCCAATATCCTCCCAGAGATGGGGATGAAACACAGGAGTCCTGGCTCTCAGTCCCCTTTCCCCACATTATAACCCACTAGACCTCATTCCTCTTCCAGAGCTAGACTCAGTGCTGACGCACATCTGGAGCTCAGCAGTGAGCTGGAGCATAGACAGAAAAGACATGGGGTTTGGGTTGTATTTTCTAAAGGGGATCCAGGCTGATATAGGGAGTTCTGACCTGCTGTCTGGATTTAGGTGGCTGGGTCTGGATGGGAGCCAGCACCCCTTAGAGGGGAAAGGCTCCAGATCCATTCCCTATAACTCCCTCTTGGGGGGTTTCCCTTACAGCTGCTGCTATGCTGGGACTTCTTCCCGCGGTCCCCTGCCTCCTCCCCCTGTCCCTGCCGGGCCCCAGCTCTGGCTTGGAGGATGATGGCACCGTGGTGCTCACCACCAGCGGCCCCATCCGGGGCAAGCGCCTCCAGGCTGGCTCCGGCACAGTGACGGCCTTTCTGGGCATCCCCTATGCTGAGCCCCCCGTGGGGGCCTTGCGCTTCCAGAAACCACTTCCCCACCAGCCCTGGAGCCAAGTCCTGGAGGCCACCAGCTTCGGCAACACCTGCCCCCAGCCTCAACTTACTGATTACCCTGAGACCGAAACATGGACACCCAAAACGCCACAGTCCGAGGACTGCCTCTTCCTCAACGTCTGGGTGCCCCATCCCCGGCCCCTCACATCGGCCCCCATCCTCGTCTGGATCCATGGTGGGGGGTTCTTCTCAGGTGCAGCCTCACTCGACGTCTATGATGGCCGCTTCTTAGCTGCCACCGAGAACCTGATCATGGCTTCCATGAACTACCGGCTGGGGGCGCTGGGTTTCCTGTCCCTGCCCCTGGCCGCCCCGGGGAACGTCGGCCTATGGGACCAGCGACTGGTGATGCGCTGGCTGCAGGACAATGCAGCCGCCTTCGGAGTGGATCTGGCCCATTTCCTGCTCTTCGGCCAGGGCACTGGGGCTGCGTCAGTCGGCTTCCACCTCCTCTCTCCACGGAGCCAGCCCCTCTTCACCCGCGCCATTCTGCTGAGTGGAGCCCCGAATGCACCATGGGCTTTGGATTTCGCTTGAGGAGGCCAAGAAGAGAGGCCGGAGGCTGGGCCAGCTGCTTGGCTGCACTGATAACGATGACATGGCCCTGGTGGGCTGCCTGCAGGAGAAGGAACCCGGGGAGTTCCCCAAACACGAGTTCTCCGTCTTGCACCGCAAGGAGCTGCTGGGGCTGCCCTTTGTGCCGACACCAGATGGGGATTTCCTCCCTGATACACCACCAAGACTTATGCAGGCTCAGCAGAGCCACCCTATACCAATCGGGGCTGGCTTCACTGCCAACGAAGGCTCCTATATATTAATATTTGGTGCTCCCGGACTCAACCTGGAGAACGCCAGCTCCATCGGCTGGGAGGAGCTGCTGCAGGTGGTGAGGCTGATGGTTCCAGGAGCCCCGGAAGAGGCTGTCCGGGCTGTGGCACTGTGGTACAGCCAGGAGGGGAAGGGGCAGGGCGAGGCACGCTACCGATGGGCCATGGATCAAATTACTGGTGACTACCTATTTGTGTGCCCGGTAGCCGAGCTGGCTAGTCGGGAAGCAGAGCCTGGCAATCCTGTGTACGCCTACTACTTCACCCACCGCACCAGCAGCTTGTCTACACCTGAATGGAGGGGGGTGCCACACGGCTCTGCGTTTCCCTACGTGTTCGGGACCCTGGCATCTGTAGGAGGAGCCAACCACACGCACACGGAGGCTGAGGTGGCGCTGAGCCACATGGGAATGCGGCACTTTGCAGAGTTTGCCAGCAGCGGGTAAGGGAATCCCCCACAATCCATCTGTAACTCTTTGGCCAGGTATCCACAACATCCAGGAAGACCCGCTCAATGCCATGTCAAAGAAGGGGTCCCTTAGAACAATAGTAAATCTATTTGGTTGAAGCCCCTGACCTAGAGCTGAACTTACTTCAATGAAATAAAAGCTAAATCCCCTGGTTCCAGGTTAGGGTTAATTCCCTTCTTCCCTCATCCAAATGTCAGCAATCCTACGAATTCTCATTCAAAGACACAAGGTTTTTTACCTAGTAGTCAGTGCTTTCAAAACTCTGCCTGTCCTTTCCCAGCCCTGCCACACAAACTCAGGGGATGTCTCTGCTATGGAGACTGTACAGGCATATGTACCTCCACCCGTCACGTAGATACAGCCTGCAGCAGCAAAAGGGGTTGCTCCAGAACTGGAGGAACATCGCTTGCCCAAAATCAGGAGCTACCTTAACAAAAGCATCTTTCCTTCAACATAACTGCAGCTAACCTAGGGGTAGGTCAGCACAGCTGTGGCAGTCAGGGGGGTGGTTTTGTCACCTCTCTGACGGAGACAAATGTGGCCATTTAAGATTTAAGCGTATACCTGGGCTTAGATACAAAGACTTGTGCCCTTGCACCGGAAATAAGCCAGCAAGACTCCAATACAAATATCTTCAGCCTTCTGCCTGTTGGTTCGCACCACCCAGCTTGGGCCCAGTAATTCCCAGACTAGGGGAGTGAAGGCAGCTGTGAAAATTAAAAAAAAAAAATAAAAAAAAATCCAACATATGGAAGACAGGGAAAGTTGATAGTAATGAATATAAATCAGACTTTAGGAACTGAAGAGAACTGATAACACAATGCTCCCTTCTGGCCTTGGAGTCTATGAATCTAGGGAAGGCCACTTGCTAACCCCGCCCCCATGCATTCTCACACTTGCCACCTTCTTCCCCTTCCCGCAGCCAACGTGACACAGACCGTGAGTGTCAAACATGAAGAAATCCCTGGCGGGCGCTGCATGGAGCACCTGGGACGTCTATGCAAATTACACCTGCGGGCTGGCGGGAGCCTCATCCCACTTCCCCATGTACCCACAGGGGGAGCCGGGAAGCTGCGTATGCATTTAGCCCATCAGCAGACAGAAAGGCCGACTCTGGTCCCTCTCTTCACCTCCAGAGGGAGCCAAAGAGCCGCTCTTCCCACAGGCTGCCACTGCCATCTTTGTTACAGGCAACGTCCCTGCTACTTCCCAGGCTTCAGACAGAGGGAGGCCATCTTAACTCAGGGCAGCCTCTCGCTTCTGGCTCCTTAAGAACAATGGCAGGTGGTGGCCATCTTTCCTAGGGACAGCCTAGATGGCACATGCAAGGACTGTATGAAAATGGCAGCCAACTCAGGGCAATCATATTGTAACTTCAGTCTCATCCAGCACAGTGGGAGATGGTGGCCATTTTTGATTAGGGCAGTTCAGTTTGGAAGGACGAGTCAATCTAAAGAAAGGACATATGGTGATTTTGGACCATCTTCCAGTGCAGATCCTCCTATCTGTGCCCCCTTGTTCCCTAACACCCCTGTGACTTTCCCTGTCCCCTCATGTTACTCCACTCCCCACATTGCCTCTTCCTACATCTGTGAGCACAAAGGATGCCCATCTTCCCTGGGGGAAGCCTGGCTTCAGTCCCTTTGGAAACAATGGGGAACAGTGGCCATCTTTCCTAGGGGCAATCTCACTTTGCAAAGGGCTGTAGGCCAATGGCAGCCATCATGACTCATGGCAGACTGTGGCTTCAATGTCATCAAGATCAATGGGAGACAGTGGCCATCTTTAGCCTGTAGCCTCACCCCATATGAGACAAACAAGAGGAAGTGACCATCTTAACTAAGGGCAGCCTGTGGCTTCATGCTCATTGGGAACAAAAGCGGATGGGAGCTATTTAGGAAAGGGGTCAAATTTTTCAAGTTGGCTGCTAATCACCCCTGCACCTGGGATGTCAAGCTCCAGTTGGAGTTTGTTACCCTCTCTGCCAAGTCCAGGTACAAACCTCTGTGTGGCATGTTGAATTTTCCCCCAGGACTCCTTTGGGGTTGAGGGACAGAGGGAAGCAGTGGCCCCGCTACGACCCCACAAAGCAGAACTTTGAGCACATCAGCATGGAGCCACCCAAGGTCGAGAAGATATCGCCCGCCCGGCGCTGCGGTTTCTTGGAATCAATGCTCGCAGATGAGCATCAGTGGAGTCAGAGGATGGCAGCCCTAGAGGAGAAAGGCCTTATGTTCCCATCCCCCTGAGTCAGTCACTCCCCACACCTTCGACCTGGATTGGAGATGGCACCCCCTAAAGGGGAGATACCCATTTCCATGGGATCTTCTGGCCTCCTAGAGTTGCCCCATTCTCCTGCCTGGGGTAGATCTCAATTATCCTAGGGACACCAGAACCCATCTGCTATAGGGAGCCTCAGGTTCTACCCCATCTTCACTTGCTCAGCCACTCTGGGAAGGAGGATGGCACCCGTGTTTCCTGTACCCCCACTTCCAGTGGAGGAGGCTTGAACTCAGAAGGGGATCCCCATCACGGTGAATGGGGATGGAGGGAGGGATCCAAGGATAGTGGGGGCAAGGGGCAGGTGGCCCAAAATGGGAAAAGGGGCAATGACAGAAAGAAACACAGCCGGCTCTGGGGAGAGGCGTGACTGCTGTGTAACTGTGTAGCACAGGAAGTGAAGGAGAATCCCATATCCACTGGGAATCTTTTGTGCCAGGGGAGCTCTTAGGGGTGGCAAAACAGAGCCTTGCACATTGGACACCGGAGTTCACAGATGCTGGGAAACATGGAAAATCGAGCAGCACAGCATCCCCTACTGCTAAAATGTAGCACTGGGAGGAGCACTGACTGTGGAAGGACAGCCAACTCCAGAACCCCCCATGTCGCTCTTTGCAGCATAGCGCCCCCTAGCGCAAGGGGAATAGCACTGACTGTAGGGGGCGAGCGTCCCATACTGAGCCCATCCAGCACCTGGTTTCCCCTGCAGGTCTCCCCTCCCGTTTACAAGTAGACCAAACGCTACATAGTCTGAGCTCATCCCCACTGCTGTTAACCTCACTCGCTGTGTGTCCTGCAGGAGCAGACCCAGGACGTGCCCAGCACAGGGAGCAGTGAATGAAGACTTGAGCAATTACAATCCCCTCACAGAGGGAACATTCCCTGCAGACAAGAGCATCCAGTTCCTGTTAGCACCTGCTAATTCACTGATGAGGATCCTCCTAATAAACCTCCTTGGGCCATGGATTGGCCCTCCCTCTGCAATCCCTCCACCCCCAGTGCATTAAAGCATATTCAGTCTGGAGACATGTTATCTGTCTGATGATTAGCTGCTCCTGAGCAGGGGGGATAGTGTGTGTGTTGGGGGTTGGGTTGGGAGTTAAGTGTTGTGATAATGAGGGACACCGATTACATTGGTGGTGGGGCTAAATGATCCTCTGGGGTTTGAACAGGCAAATGATGAAACCCAGAGATCACACTGTGCATCCAGAGCCAGATATGGAACCCAAAAGTCCGGACACCCAGCCTCCCCTGGTCTAGCCAACTAGACCCCAATCCCCTCACGGAACTGGGATCGAACCCAGGCATCTTGGCTTCCAGCTCACATTTGTCTAATCCACTAAACCCTACTCTCATCTCTAACCTGGGGATAACACCCAGGAGTCCTAACTCTCAGCCCCCCTCTGCTCTAACCACTAGAACCCACTCCCCTCCCAGTCCTTAGGAGAGAACCCAGGAGTCATGAATTCCATCCTCTGTGCTCTAACCCACTAGACCCCAGTCCCCTCCGTGATGGTGCTCAGTGTACAGTGAGAAAGAACCATACATACCAGGGAATCTAAGGAAATCAGTGGTTTATTGATGACACTTGTGGGCCATTATACAAGCCACAGAGACAGGTTCTTGCCCAATCAGCTGGAAGTGTACAGAAAGGAGATTAAGTGGGTTTAGGGACAGAAAGAGCTCCACAGACATACACAGCCCCCCTCGCCATGACCACTTCCCTGCACAGATCCCCTCTGGGAGCAGGGACTCTGTGGTACAATCAGCCCCCAGCCTCCCTGCTCAGGAGCTGGAGGGGTTTGAGACAGGGGGGCTGGACTGAGCCTCCACAACTCGCTATGCACCGACGGGAATGATCAACACTGGAACCAGAGCCACCCAAAGACCCCATGTCCCTTTCCCCATTCCCATGAGCCAGACAGTTCCCTGCAGTCTGTGGGGCTGGATGGCAGCCAGCAGCCCCTAGAGGGGAAAGGCTCATATCCCATCACCTACTCAGTCTCCTAGTAGCTAGAGCTGGTGGTGCAGACCCCCAGAGCATATGCTTTCCAGAGTGCAGGGAAAGAGGCTCAAACACTCCCGAGAGGGACGGGGGACCCCCGTATACTGACGTGTACAGAGGGCAGGGAAAGAGGCTCAGACCCTCTGAGAAGGGCAAGCCCCCCAGATCCCGACTTCCAGCATGCCCCATGGCTCAGCTCTGCTCAGCTCCCAGTTGAGGAAGCATCACACCATTTCTGTCATCATCTGCTGGTGCCTTTAGGATTATTTCTCCAGCTCTGACAGGGTGAGTGGGGCTCTGCAGACAGGTGGTGAGGTCATAGGGTTACCACCTGCATAGGCAAGGAAGGAAGCAGAATTGGGGCTGGCTCAGGCCTAAGTTTAGGGGTCTGAAGTTGGCTAAGGTTGGTAGGGGCTTGAGGAGAGGGTTAGCATGGGCCCCTTCCCCTCCACAGCCCAAAGCTGTTCTCATGCGAGGGTGAAAGGAGCTCGGCAGCTCAGGACAGCCCTGCCCTCTCCTTCCCCCGCCCCTCCAGTGAGCAATGGGGTCATGTCTGCTCCTGCCCCCTGCCCCCTGCCTGGGAAGGGGCACTGGGGGATGAAGAGCCCCTGGAGCTGCCCCCTCCCGGGCTGCAAGCGGGGGTCCCTGATGCAGCCCCCCCCCAGCCCTGGGGGTGGGGGTTGAAGAATCCCAGGAGCAGCAGAGCTGAGGCTGGGGGACAGGACGGATGGGATCAGGGGCTGGGTGGGGATGGAACTGATGGGGGCACTGGAGAGACAGGATGGGTGGGGAAGTTTGGGGGAGCAGCAGGAATAGCTGGGCAGGGTGGTGGGAAGAAACCAGGGGCCACAACCGCCTGACCCAATCGATTTGCGATCCTTGGCCAGACTGATTTTCGAACGCGCACACACGGGAGGGGTGGGGGGGGAGTTCAAAAATCAAAAGACAGACCAGGGAAAACCAGAAGATGAGCTGTTGCTTTTTTAAAATATTATTTTGGGGACGATCTCATGATTTACGGGGTGGGGGAGGGGTCTGACTTGAATTCCTACGTTTGGCAATGTGGACCCCTGCCCCACACACGTCCCGGAGCTGGAGGCTGAGAATCTGCCCCCTCCACACACACACGCCCATAGCTGCTCCACCCAACAACCCTTCTGCTCCCAGCCTCTGCCATAAGAGGCACCGCCCAGAATCACTTCCCCCACCCCAGCCAGCCTCTTGAAGTTACCCATCTCCCCATCTTCCCCCTGCCCATTTACATGGCATCACCTGCTTCTAAATGGTCTGGGTGAGACCACCTAAGGCAGACGCCATCCTGGGACCCAAGAACAGAGGCAGCCCCCCGTGTCCTGAGCTAAACACTGTGTGATAGTGCAGAAATGGGGGGGTGGGGGGGGCTGAATCATTAATTCAGTTTTCAGAGTAGCAGCCGTGTTAGTCTGTATTCGCAAAAAGAAAAGGAGGACTTGTGGCACCTTAGAGACTAACCAATGTATTTGAGCATAAGCTTTCGTGAGCGACAGCTCACTTCGTCGGATGCATTCAGTGGAAAATACAGTGGGGAGATTTATATACACACAGAACATGAAAGAATGGGTGTTACCATACACACTGTACGGAGAGTGATCACTTAAGATGAGCTATTACCAGCAGGAGAGTGTGGGGGGAGGTGAAGGGGGAAGAAAACCTTTTGTAGTGATAATCAAGGTGGGCCATTTCCAGCAGTTAACAAGAACGTCTGAGGAACGGGGGCGGGGGGGGGGGGAAATAGTTTTACTTTGTGTAATGACTCATCCACTCCCAGTCTCTATTCAAGCCTAAGTTAATTGTATCCAGTTTGCAAATTAATTCCAATTCAGCAGTCTCTCGCTGGAGTCTGTTTTTGAAGTCTTTTTGTTGTAATATTGTAACTTTTAGGTCAGAGATCGAGTCACACTAGTCCTCTGGCAGCTGTCCCCCAGCAGATAACAGCCCTACCACTGCTGCAAGCTAAGATAGCTCTCTTTTCAGTCCAAGTGACAGCTCTTTGCTGTGGCGCTGAAGGTCCTGGATTCTCTCCCAGCTGGTGATCATGGGGGTTTGTGTGTAAATGAAGGCACATAAGGGAGGGTGAATGGGGGTGTCTCAGACTCACATTCGATGACTGTGATGTCGCTGCAGAACTGGCCCAGCCCAGCGGTGCAGGCATCCCCCTTTGGCATGCGGCCAACCTGGGGGATCACAATGGCACACTCCCGGCACTGCAGGCCCCCCACAGCAGGGTGCAAATGGACACAGAGAAGGAGACAGAGAGATGGGCGGAGTAGGGGGAGATAGAGAGATGCAGGGAGAGAGAGAGGTGGTGCCCATCTGTGTGCAGTCCCCCTGCAGCCTGCACAGGCCTGTGGGGTATACACTGTACCAGAATCCCCCCTGCTGGCCATAGGGGCCAAGCCAGCCAAAGCTGTCCCCAAGTCTCTGCGCAGGCCGAGCCATGACATCCCCTCCTCCAGATCTACCCCCCGACATGAGACACAGCATGGCAGAGGCTGCATGGAGCAGAGCCTGGGCCACTCCGGGCTTCTCTGGGTCACTGTCTGGCAGATGTTGGGCCAGGGAGAGACAATTCCCCGGTGCAGAGAGACGACAGCTTCCTGGTGTAAATAGTGTTCAGGAGGCACACCGCCAGTTCTGAGGCCTGGGAACACCCCGGGCAGGAATTTCCCAGGGAGGAATGATGTAGGGAAAGGGCCAGTGGTTGGTTTGGATCAACTGGAGAACAAACAGGATGGAGATACATTAAATTAGCAACAGGAGAAAAACTAACGTGACACCTACTCATTCCTGACCCACAGCACCCGGCTATACGCTCACACTCCTGAGCTCCCCTATTCCCCGGAGCTCTGCCGATGTCCCTGAGTCCTGACCCATAGCATCCTGCTACCCCAGCTCTAGGCTCCTCCACCCCATACTCCACAACTCTGCGAATGCCCCTCAGGCCTGACCCACAGCATCCTGCTATTCCAGCTCTGCTGATGTGTTTCAATCTCAGCCTGCAGCCCCCTGCTATACCAGCCCTGGGCTGCCCCCCATCTCCTCCCATAGCTCTGCCATTTCCCCTCAGTCCCACCCCACAGCGCTGCCCCTCCTCTGCTACCACACCAGATATCCAAGTGACATTTTTTGATGTAACATGCACTCAGCTGTGACTCATCCAACTCAGGTCCACAGTGACCAACCTGTGACCAATGCTGGCAACTAGAAATAACAAAACTCCTATAGTGATTACTAAGAGAAGCAACCCAGGGAACTTAGGGCAATTTCAGACCCAGGAGGAACAAACATTTCCACAGCTCTCACTAATGATCGTGACGCAACCATGTGTTGTCAAAACCAGGATCTTGCCTGGAGCGGCTCTCACCAGCGAATGCAGAATGGGTAGGATTTCAAAGGAGCCCGACAGAAGTCAGCAGATATGACAGGGAGCACTGTAGGGGTGCTGTACCTGACAATCAGCACTGTCCCCAATGTCCCAGTGTGCCACTAGGGGGCGCGATGCTGCAGGACAGTCTGCCTTGCACATGAGAAATAACTACACTTGGAATGAACCGATTTTTAACGGTAAATGTCTGTCGACATCGCCTCCATGGTAAACAGGTGCAAAAAATATTTCCACCGATAATCGTGGAAATTTACAGGTAGGCCAAGTAAGAAGAAACATAGAAATGTGGGACTGGAAGGGGCCTTGAGAAGTCATCAAGTCCAGCCCCCTGTGCTGAGGTAGGACCAAATAAACCTAGACCGTCCCTGACAGGTCTTTGTCCAGTCTGTCCTTAAAAACCTCCAGTGAGAGATTTCATAACCTCAGCTGGAGGTCTGTTCCAGAGTTTAATTCCCCTGCTGCTTGAGCACACCGTAGATTTAAGGCTATTGACTTTGTATAGGTTGTCGTTTGACGTTGACCACTTGTGTTTCAACAGTTTAGAAGGCTTTACCTTTTTGAATCCCCGCATCCACTGTCATTAAATAATTACTGTTTGACACAACACCCTGTACCTTTGTGGAAAATTTTTAATGGATAGAAATAGAAAAACCTGGTTAAAGATAAAGATCGATATTCTCTGTCAACATTTTTTGTTTAAATCGAATTCAGCCAAAGTAATAAATAAGCAAATCACTGTCCCTGCTTTGTCTTTCAACATCCCCTAGCACTTTCACTCATTGGTAGGGTATGAACCCCGGTCTCCTGGCTAAATACCCCCTTTATATATTCCATTCTGCCTGCCCCTCTAAAATCCACTTCTGCTTTATTTGGACACAGGATTCCCCATTGGCTTCCTGGTACCCAGCTGCCCCACCCCAGAGGTGGCTGCCTCTCAGTGCTGGGCAATGGAATTGGAACAGTCTATTGTGCAGCTGTTATCGGCTGTCCCACCCCAGAGGTGGCTGCAATTCAGGGATCACAGCCCTTCCGTCCCTAGAAATCTCAGGCTTAAGGTTAAGATTTTGGCACAGGGATTTTTATTAAAATTCACGGGCAGTAGATGGGCAATAAACCATAAATCATGGAAGTCGAAGCCCTGTGCTGTGGGGACTGACTGCCGAACCCCCACTGGCCATGGGGGACTGACAGCCGGAGCCCCACTGGCTGCAGGGGGGGCTGAAGCATTGGCCCCACCTGCCACGATGGGTTGACAGAGCATCATTGGCTGGGGCTGAAGCGGAAGTCACGGAGCTCTGTTAAAGTCATGGAATCCATGACCTCCGTAACCAAATCATATCCTTACTCATGCTGTTTACCCGCCCTGGATCTCTGTTTCCAAAGCCCTTGGCTCCAGCCCAACAGTGCCATCCGGTTGGCCCAGATCCCCCTCCCACTGTGTTTGCAGAGCCGACCTGAGGATAAATATGCTCCGATGGCTGGTTGCCGTTCTCAGCATCTGTGAGGCATCCAGTCAGCTTCAGCACCAGCCAATACCCTTCGCACTCAGCACGAAACCCTGCAAGGGCCACGAAGCCGCGACTGCACCAAGGAGAGAAGCAAGTGAGTCTGAGCTGCCTGGGTCCCACCAGCTCCAACATGGGAGAGATAAGGTGCCCTGCCCGAGAGCCAGATCTCACCCCTAGGGCTATGATCATCTCACAGCATTCTTTATCAATGTCACTGCAGAGGTGCAGGGTGTGGGGGGGAATCTGATCAGTCACAGAAATGGAGGGAGCGGGTGGCCATGGGGATGGAGAGTCAGCTCACCCCCCTGCCCCCACACTCACCCCCCCACACACACACACGCCCTGCAGCAGCTGCTGGGTCCAGTTCCCCCACTCCGGGCGTTGGGACCTGGTACACAGGGTCACCGTAGATGGAGACAGAGGGGCAGGTGGACCAAACCTGAGCAGCACTGCAGCCCCCTGTGCCAGGTTGTGACACCACTCGATTTGGGGGAGTTTCATGGACTTTAGTCAAATTCATGGTTTCCATCCCCTCCGTAGCCTTGCTCGCAGCTGCTGGGCTCAGGGGTACAATTCCTGCAGACGTCATGCAAGGCAACCGGGCAGGACTCCTGGCTTCTATCCCCAGCTCTGGGAGGGGAGTGGGGATTAGTGGTTAGAGTAGGGGGATGGGATGGGAGGCAGGACTCCTGGGTTCTAGTCCCAGCTGTAGGAGGGGAGTTGGGTCTAGCTGTTGGAGCAGGGTGGGTTGAGAGTCAGGACTCCTGGGTTCTCTCCTTGGCACCAGGAGGGGAGTGGAGTCTAGTGGGTTAGAGCCAGGTGCGGGGCTGGGAGCCAGGACTCCTGGGTTCTATCCTCAGCTCAGGCAAGGAGTGTGTAGATGCCTGTCCCAGCCTGTTAAACTTTGTCCCTGGCAGGAAGGGGCCTCTTGACTGCAGTGGGAAACACAGCAAAGTGCACTGACACGGAGCTGGGGCCTCCGGAGTGCTGTGGCGGGGACAGACCAGAGGGTTGTAACAGGAGCTCCCTCCTACTGTCTGTATTTGGATGGCTGGCGATGGATGGGCGACAGAACCCCTATCCCGTTCCTTGTGGCAATGCTATTCCCGCCTGTGAATTATATTTACACACACAGCCAGATGAGGCAAGGAAAGTAAAGGCTCCACTCTTTTCAAACCTGCCCCTCTCGGCGACATTCGACTCTTCTTCCCCCTGGCTCTTCTTCACTTTTCTGCTCTCCTCCATCTACTTTCACTCCTCTGTACGGCACCAACTCAGTTGACCACAACACCTCGTTGGTTAACCTGTCTATCCTAACCCCCTGAGGCAGGCTGCACTCATTTCTTGAGCACCCCCTTGCTGCCCCAGCGTGGTACTGCCACTCTCTTTGGCTCCCCCCGCCCCCTGAGCAGGCTGCCAGCCTACTTCCATGGGTCTTCTGTGGCTCAGCCCTCTGGCCAGGCTACACAATCCAGAGCCTCCTTCTGGGGTGCAACGAATTCAGAATAGAGAAGTTTCTTGCCCTTCAGGGCCAGTTATGAACAAAATAGTTTCTTGCCCTTCTGTCACATTCCGGGGTGCGATCCAGACCAGTGGGGGGCTGTGTCACCACATCCCCTGCAACCTGGGGGGCCTTTTGCTGCTGTAGCTCCCAACCTGGGTCCCTCACAATTCGCCTGCCAGCATGCATGTCACACCCTGAGTGTCCATGTATAGCCACAGCCCTGGTCCAGCAATCCTGACCCCCGCAGCCTGTCCACAAACATCAGCCACACTCTGGGTTCCACCAGCCTGGGTTACTACTTGCAGAGTGACCCCAACACACTCCTAGTCCTGGATTTTCCCCAAAAAACATGTGTTCTGCACTGTCCAGCCCTCTCCTGTACAGTCCAGGTATATCAGATCCATTGCTCCTCTAAGGGGATCAACATATAACAGCCTGCTACCTTAAAGGGAGTTACCCAAATGATCCACAACACTGGGTGAGTTTCAATTAAAGAATCAAACAAGTTTATCTAACTACAAAGAGACAGATTTTAAGTGATGAGGCATGAAGTCAGGAATGGCTACAACAAAGATAAGACACTTTCTAAACGTAACAAACTAGACTCAGGTCAAGGTGAAGTCCCTTACCACATCTGTTCAGTACATTGCTGACCAGACTCTCAGGCCAGGATCTGTTCCCAAAGCCCGATGGCTGTTTCTTTTGTCTTCTTAGATGAAAAGAGAGAGATGGATAGGGAGAGATACCATTGGGGTGTTTTTGCCCCTCGCTTTTATAGTTCAGTCACCCTCTGAAATGCATTTTTCTGAGCAAAACCCCTAGAAAATTTCTTTCCAACTGAGAGCAAGGAGGCATGGAGTCTGGGAGTGGGGGAAGGAGGTTTCATGCTGTTGCTTGCTAAGATCAGGTCTGTTTGTTCTTGCCCCCCACCCCACTCCACTTCCTTACCAAAGAATGGCCAGTTGACAGGTGATGGCCCATCAGCTTTGATGACACCTGGCTGGGGTGTCACCTTGTCCTTTATCCTTGAGAAACAGGTTTACCCCCTCCCCAGACTTGTCTGAAAAACACCGGATTTCAGCTTATGTTCATAACTTTACACAGAATGTTGTTATACACATTTCACCATGACGTTATTGACCAGGGAGGTATTCATTTTCAAATGATACCTCACACGGCATATTTTGCACAAAGGTTATTGCAATAGCGTGAAGGGTGTGAATGCAGGGGTGTATTCCGTCACACCTTCTGGGTTAAATCCCCTCTCAGGGACTGAATCAGCGGGGCTCCTTCTGAACACCAGCCACTGATGGTGGCCCAGCCTGGGCTGCACTCAACTTGTGGGCTCACTCCACTAACTCCAACCAAGAACTGTCAAGCTAGCAGCCAGTAGGTCCTTTAATTTCAGCCTGCTGGGTCTTGATTGGCCCTTGCTAATCCCCAATCCTTCTAGCTGCTGGAGGACCGGGTGTCCAAAATGGCTGCCAGCTGGGAGGTCTAATATTCACTGCTCTTTTCCTCTCAGAAAGCTGTTTCCTGGGCCAGGGTGCAGCAGAGTAGCAGGGCCTCCAGCCTGGGCCACCCTCCACAGGCCCTTGTTAACAACCTTCTTGTGCGTAAATCACAATAAGTAACCTAAACCAATGCACTTTTACTTCTCCTGCTAATCTTGAATTACACCTAGCCCATCTCTGCCTTGCTCTTACACATCCACGCACCCGCCAGGTGTTCTGACCTTCCAACAGTTGTTATACTTCTTACTGCTCTGTTTCTGTGGTTTGCTTCTTCATGCCCAGCTGGCGTTAACAGCTCCCTCCTGACCCTCAGCTTCATCCTGCTATATTCACAGCCCAAGGATTTTACAGGTCAGACACACAAGCCAGTTATTGGATGTGCAAACGGTCGCAGCAAAGTCAAAAGTGCTGTATTATCAAAATCACATGCAAAAGCAAAAATTCCTGTATATTTTCTTATACTGTTATATATATAATATTCATGCCTCTTGCATTATTTAGTATATATTTGACTAACACAATTCATAACACAGTTCTCCAACACATCCCTTCCAGCTGCTGCTATGCTGGGACTCCTCCACGTGGTTCCCTCCCTGCTCCTTCTCTCCCTGCCGGGCCCCAGCTCTGGCTCCGATGACGACGGCACCGTGGTGCTCACCACCAGCGGCCCCATCCGGGGCAAGCGCCTCCCAGCCGGTTCTGGCACAGTGACAGCTTTCCTGGGCATCCCCTACGCCGAGCCCCCCGTGGGGGCCTTGCGCTTCCAGAAACCACTTCCCCACCAGCCCTGGAGCCACGTCCTGCAGGCCACCGGCTTCGGCAAGGCCTGCCACCAGCCTCCGCTTACTAGTTACCCCGATGCCGAAATTTTCTTCGTCAGTATGCCACAGTCCGAGGACTGCCTCTTCCTCAACGTCTGGGTGCCCCATCCCCGGCCTCCCGTGCCGGCCCCCGTCCTTATCTGGATCCACGGCGGGGGGTTTTATATGGGTGCAACCTCTGTAGAGCTCCACAGTGGCCGCTTCTTAGCCGCCACCGAGAACGTGATCGTGGCCTCCATGAACTACCGGCTGGGGGCGCTGGGCTTCCTGTCCCTGCCCCCGGCCGCCCCGGGGAACGCCGGCCTGTGGGACCAGCGACTGGCGATGCGCTGGCTGCGGGACAACGTGGCCGCCTTCGGTGGGGACCCAGCCCGCGTGATGCTCTTCGGCCAGAGCGCCGGGGCTGCGTCAGTCGGCTTCCACCTCCTCTCCGCGGGGAGCCGGCCCCTCTTCGCCCGTGTCGCGATGCAGAGCGGAGCCCCGACAGCACCGTGGGCTTGGATTTCCCCCGCGAAGGCCAAGCGGAGGGGCCGGAGGCTGGGCCAGCTGCTGGGCTGCACTGCTGGTGACGACACGGCCCTGGTGGGCTGCCTGCAGGGGAAGGAACCCGGGGAGTTCCCCAAACACCAGTTCTCCGTCTTGCAGTACCCGGATCTGATCGGGACGTCCTTTGGGCCAACACCAGATGGGGATTTCCTCCCTGATACACCACCAAGGCTACTCCAGGCCCAGCATGACCAGCCTATAATACCCATCCTGACTGGCATCACTGCCAACGAAGGCTCCTACTTGCTAAGGGACAGTGTCCACAGCTTCAACCTGGAGAATGCCAGCTCCATCGGGTGGCATGAGCTGCTGAAGCTGGTGAGGCTGATAGTGCCAGAGGCACCAGAAAAGGCCGTCCAGGACATGGCACAGCAGTACAGCCAGGAGGGGGAGGAGCAGGGAGAGGCACAGTACCGATGGGCCATGGAACAAATCTTTGGTGACTATTCCGTTGTGTGCCCGGTAGCCGAGGTGGCTGGGCGAGAGGCGGAGGCTGGCAATCCCGTGTATGCCTACTACTTCACCCACCGCAGCAGCGGTTTGTCTTCACCTGAGTGGACGGGGGTGCCACACAGCTCTGATCTGCTCTTTACGTTTGGGACCCTGGCGTCCGTGAGAGGAGCCAACTACACGCACGCGGAGGCTGAGGTGGGGCTGAGCCGCAGGGTGATGCAGTACTGGTCAGAATTCGCCAGGAGCGGGTAAGGGAATTCCCCAGAATCCTCTTGTGCCCCTGAGCCAGACCATGAGAGCCGCTGTAACCCTTTGGCCAGGTGAACACAACATCCAGGAAGACCCGGCTCAATGCCATGGCAAGAAGGCGTCTCTGTGAAAAACAGTTAATCTATTTGGTGGAAGCCCCTGACCTAGAGCTGAACTTACTTCGGGGACGTAAAATCTGAGCCCCCTGATTCCTGGTTAGGGATAATTGCCTTCTTCCCTTATCAGGAGGTCGGTGATCCCATGAAAACACCTGCTCTCATTAAAGGAAACATGTTTTTTAGCTAGTAGCCCATGATCTCAGAACTCTGCCTGCCCTTTCCCAGCCCTGCCACACAAACTCAGGGGATGTCTATGCTACGAAGACCATATAATCATGGCTCCGGCACTGTAGCTAGACCGGAGTCACCCCATAGTGTAGACACAGCCTACCTCAAGGGAAGGGGATTTTCCATCGGTGTAGGAACAGCGCCTCCCACAGCCACAACCACTGCATTCGCAGCACCATCCTTCTACCGACACTGGGAGTTGGGTCAGCACAGCTTCCTCAGTCAGCTATGGCAGACTAACTTTTAGGGCTTAGATAACGGAAAACAGTGGCCATCGTTCATGGGTGGCACGTGAACCGCTGGCTGGGGGAGGCTAGCCCCCCCAGCCCTGCCCCTTCAACCCAAGGCCGTGCCCCTTCTGCACCCCCCACTGGAGCCCACAGCTCCCCCAGCCTATGATACCCACCACCCATGCCGTCGTTCCGAGGAGCAGTCTCACTTTATACAATGGCTGTAGGCCAATGGCAGCCATCATAACCTAGGGCAGCCTGTGGCTTCAATCTTGAGAACAACTGGAGACAGCAGCCATCTTTATAAAGGGCAACCTGTGGCATCACCCCATATGAGGAGACGGGAGGTAGCCACCATCTTAACAGAGGGCAGCCTGCAGCTTCACTCTCCTTAAGAACAACAAAGGATGGTAGCCATTTTGGAAAAGGGCTAGACTTTGCAACTTTAATGACCCCTTGGTCTGGGATGTCAGATTCCAGCAGAAGCATGTTCCCATCCCTGCCCAGGCCTGGTACTAACCTTTGTGGGGCGTGTTTCCTCCCAGGAATCCCACAGGGGCAGGGAACAGCAGGGAGCAGTGGCCCCACTATGACCCCACGGAGCAGAACTTCTTCCGCATTGGCATGGAGCCGCCCCAGGTCAAGGGGCCATCGCCTGCCCGGCACTGCAAGTTCTTGGCGTGGCTGACCAGAATGCAGCCGAACACCAAAGGTGAGCAGCAGTGGGGTGAGAAGACAGCAGCTGTAGAGGGGAAAGGCCCTGTGACCCCCCCCCACCCCTCTGAGCCAGCCAGTCCCCCCTCCGCACTGGGCCTCGATCAGAGCCAGCGCCCCCAAAGGGGAAGGGCCTCATATCTGAGTCCCCTTACCCCATGGGGACATTGGATGTCACACCTCCACGGTGTGTCTTCCCAAGAGTCAAAACTTGCTTGCGCGCTAAAGAACTTTGGAAGACTACATAACAGCGCCACCTAGTGGTGCTTCCTCTTTGGCCTTTTTCTTCTCTTCCTATCCCCCCAAAAGCGTGATTTTGTCCCCGGAGTGAGGGTGCCCTCCCTTTCCCCGCCCCATGATTCATTCGCCGGTGTCTTGTCTCCTGAGTTAACTTCAAATCCTCATGCGGATGCCGTACATAAGTGAGGCTTCGGTTACTGGGGCACCGAGATAGACAGGTGAATAAGCCATCCTTTGTCCGGCAGAACTCTACTTTTCCCTTGGTCTCCAAAACATATTTTTAGTACTTAAACACAGCTCCTTAAACATCCCCCGTACATACCTCTCGCAATGATTACAGGGCTTGGGATCACAGAAGCTTCACATGGCAGAGTTTATGGACAAATACCGTGACAGCAGGGTGTTAGGTGTAGTGAGTTTCTCAGGCCTGTCAGAAGTGGCTGTCACAGACAGTAAAATATTTGCCAGCTGGGACCAGCTCTGTGTCAGCATGACAGGATGGATCCAAAAACAGAGGGGGCTGGGGGCCAGTAAGGGCGAGGAAGAGAAAGAAGGTGATGAAAGAATGAAATGCAGCTGGGTTCTGGGGAGGGGCCTGGCCGCTGTGTAACAAGGGAATGAAGGAGAAACCAATAGACACTGGGAATCCTGTGTGCCACTGGCCTCTTATGGGAGGCAGAACAGAACTTTCCATGTTGGACACTGGCGTTCACAGCTACTTGGAAACACGGGAACTCCAGCAGGACAGCATCCCCTACTGGTAGAATGTAGCATTGTGGTCTGAACGGACTGCGAGGGGACAGTGCCCCCTACTGAGTCCCCACCCTGCTCCCTGCAGCACAGCGCCCCCTAGGGCCACACCAGGGTCAGCACTGCCTGCGAGGGGACAGTGCCCCCTACTGAGCCCCCGCCCTGCTCCCTGCAGCACAGCGCCCCCTAGGGCCACACCAGGGTCAGCACTGCCTGCGGGGGGACAGCGCCCCCTACTGAGCCCCCGCCCTGCTCCCTGCAGCACAGCGCCCCCTAGGGCCACACCAGGGTCAGCACTGCCTGCGGGGGGACAGCGCCCCCTACTGAGCCCCCGCCCTGCTCCCTGCAGCACAGCGCCCCCTAGGGCCACACCAGGGTCAGCACTGCCTGCGAGGGGACAGTGCCCCCTACTGAGCCCCCGCCCTGCTCCCTGCAGCACAGCGCCCCCTAGGGCCACACCAGGGTCAGCACTGCCTGCGGGGGGACAGCGCCCCCTACTGAGCCCCTGCCCTGCTCCCTGCAGCACAGCGCCCCCTAGGGCCACACCAGGGTCAGCACTGCCTGCGAGGGGACAGTGCCCCCTACTGGGCCCCCTCCCTACTCCCTGCAGCACAGCGCCCCCTAGGGCCACACCAGGGTCAGCACTGCCTGCGGGGGGACAGCGCCCCCTACTGAGCCCCCGCCCTGCTCCCTGCAGCACAGCGCCCCCTAGGGCCACACCAGGGTCAGCACTGCCTGCGGGGGGACAGCGCCCCCTACTGAGCCCCCGCCCTGCTCCCTGCAGCACAGCGCCCCCTAGGGCCACACCAGGGTCAGCACTGCCTGCGAGGCGACAGTGCCCCCTACTGAGCCCCCGCCCTGCTCCCTGCAGCACAGCGCCCCCTCGGGCCACACCAGCGTCAGCACTGCCTGCGAGGGGACAGTGCCCCCTACTGAGCCCCCGCCCTGCTCCCTGCAGCACAGCCCCCCCTCGGGCCACACCAGGGTCAGCACTGCCTGCGAGGGGACAGTGCCCCCTACTGAGCCCCTCCTTCCAGCACCTAGGCTTCGGCTGCAGGTTTCCCATCCCGCTTTCAGCCAGACCAAACCCTGCTCAGGCTGAGTTTATCCCCACTGCTGTTAACCCCCCTCGCTGTGTATCCCACAGGTCAACGCTGAAGAAGTCGGGGGATCAGGAAGCAGCGCATGAGGAACTGAGCAATTACAATTCCCCTGCTGGGGGGACCCGACCTTCTTGCAGATGAGAGCTTCCACTTCCTGTTAGCACCTGCGGCAGCTGCTGATTTATTAATCCCACCACTGATAAACCCCTCGGGCATCGCCGGACTAAACCGACCCCTGCAGCCTCCCGGTGCATTAAAGCATATTCAGTCTACAGACACTGCCCTGATGGTTTTTCGCCTTCCTCTGTAGCATGGGGCACGGGTCACTTGCTGGAGGATTCTCTGCTCCTTGAGGTCTTTAAACTACAATTTGAGGACTTCAATAGCACAGATATAGGTGTGAGGTTTTTTTTGTAGGAGTGGTGGGTGAAATTCTGTGGCCTGCGTTGTGCAGGAGGTCAGACTAGATGATCATAATGGTCCCTTCTGACCTAAATATCTATGAATCTATGAATCTATGATGTGCGAGATTGGTTAGCTGCTCCTAAGCAGTGGGGAGGGAGAGCGAGAGAGCGTGTGTGTTGGGGGCTGGGAGGTCTGTGTCGAGATAACAGGGGGCACAGATTGCACGGGGAGGTGAATGATGCTCTGGGGTTTCGACAGACAGTTGATGAAGCCCAGAGATCACACTCCCAATCCAGAGCCAGAAATAGAACCCAGGAGTCCTGGCTCCCAGCCTGTCCTGCTCTAACCACTAGACCCCCACGCCCCTCCCAGAGCTGGGGATAGAACCCAGGAGTCCAGGGTCTCATCCCTCTGCTCTAACCCCTAGACCCCACTCCTGTCTATGCTGGTGCTCAGTGGACAGTGGGGAAGAGCTGGAGTCTCAAAAAATCAGTGTTTTATTGACGACAAGTTGCAGGCCATTATACAAGACAAGCCACAGGGACAGTTCCTGCCTGGCCAGTTGTCACCCCGCACATGCCAGGGATGTGGTGGAGGCTTCTTTGTATCCCAATATACAGAGACAGGGGCCGGAAGGGGAAAGGCCCCATGTCCCACTCCCCACCGCCCCGGGGCCTGGATTCTATATTTGCCATTGCTCCCAGGAGATGCATTTCCAAGCAGGGTTTGATGCGCCGAACCTGGCTCTCCAGTGCAGACGTCAGCTCACGCATGCACGAGTTACACGCAGCGTGGTTGAAACCTTTGAAGCCCTAACCCTCTCCCCGATCCTTCCCCCCAAGCTGCTGGAGCAGGGAGTCGATCCTTCACCCCAATTGCCACTGGGGCGGCCACTCTGCCATGTACTGCCTGGGGCAGACAACATATTCCCCAAGGTCTTTCCAATGAGGCCTGCCCCCCACCACTCCCCCCCAGCATCAATGAACCCCCGACGCTTCCCACCCCCCCACTAAGTCATGGGAGGTGAACTCAGCCTTCCCAGCTCCTATGCAAGTCCATGACTCCTAAACCATTACGTTACCTTCCTGTGTGCTCAATGGCTGCTGTGCCCCACCCCAGAGGCGGCTACATCTCGGTGCCGAGGGAGCAATGCCCGAGCAGCACTGCTGGGTGGATGTGATTCGTTGCCCCACCCCAGAGGTGGCTGCATTTCAGCCGGCGGAGCCTTTCCACTGTGCCTCGAAGCCTTCGGCCTTTGTCCTGGACTCGCTCCGGCTGGCCCATGCCCCCCTTCTCCCTGCATGAGCTGAGCTCAGCAAGGTCACTGCTCTCCGGATCAATAAACCACGGGGGCCGTAAGTCTCTGGGTTGGAGCCGTCCAGTCGGATCCATCATCCCCCATTCACTGAACCGTGAGCCGCAGCGAGAGCCACGAAGCGGCGACTGCACTGGGGGGACGGACAGGTGAGTCTGTGCTGCTGCTGGTCCCCCTAGCTCCAAGACGGGGAGAAAGGGTCAAGGGAGGGAATGATGCGGCATCGGGGGCTGGATCTGCGATCTGCCCTGAGAATTACCTGTCCAATACACCATTTCTCAGACCCCACACCAAGAGCTGGGGATAGAACCCAGGAGTCCTCTTTCCAGCCCCCCCTCCCCGCTCTAACCACTAGACCCCACTTCCCTCCCAGAGCCAGGGATAGAACCCAGAAGTCCTGACTCCCAGTCCCCCTCTCCCCCCCGCTCTAACCGCTAGACCCCACTTCCCTCCCAGAGCCAGGGATAGAACCCAGGAGTCCTGACTCCCAGCCCCCACTGCTCCGAGATCCCACTCCCCTCTTTGCTCGTGCTCAATGGACATCAAGGAAAAGCCGTATTCTCCGGGGTGCCCATGAAAATCAGTGGTTTCTTGATGACAGTTGCAGGTCCTTATACAATACAAGCCGCAGGGACAGGTTCCTTCCCCGGCCAGATGGCAGTGCACATGACAGTCACCCCACACACACAGGTGGATGAGTCTTCTTTCTACCCCAATATACGGAGACAGGGGCAGGGGGATCTGGGCCGGGATCAGAGCCAGCATCCCCTGGAGGGGAAAGGCCCCATGTCTCATTCCCTGCCCCCGAACCCAGCCAGTCCCCGACCTTGGGTCTGGATTCTATATTTCCCGTTGCTCCCAGGAGATGCATTTCCAAGGAGGGTTTGATGCTCCGAACCTGCCTCTTCAGTTCTGACTCCCAGCCCCCATTGTCTAACCCACTAGGCCCCACTCCCCTGCCAGAGTTCGGGCTAGAACCCAGGAAGGCCGACCCCCCAACCCACTAGATCCTGTGCCCATCCACACAGACGCTGCAGCTTCCTCCCCAGGTCTGGACCACCTATTTGTGTTAAGGAAAAGTTAGCACATGTGACTCCATTTTGGTTTGGGGCCCACCATTGTTTAAATGCCAGCACATCATACACCAGGAGGAGTAATCCTTAGATATTGAATCCCTGTGAAAATCCTCCTCCTTGTCTCCAGCCTGCCTTGACTCCCAGTATCTGGTTTTTGTCAGTCTCTAACTCCCTGTCTCTTGGCCTTGATGTGAGGCCTCCCATCCTGATAATAAAAGTTACTGATGCATGGCTTTAGGACCATGCTGTGTAATTAACATACTGGTATAGCACAAGGAATGCACCAAGCAGGGATAGGTGGTAGATAAGACAAGGGTTTGTTTATTGGCTAAGGTTTCCGATGCACGAGGGCAACATGCTTTGCTAAAAGGTATATAACCTTTGTATAATCTGCATTCAGGGTCCCCTCCTGGCTAGCAGGGGGGCACCACGCTCGAGCGTAATAAACTTAGTGTCTTTTGGGAACTCTGCAGTTGTGGACTTTGTTTCTGTGCCTCAGCCTAGATTCGAACTGTGCGTGTCCTATCAGGTATAATTCGCAGCACTGGTGTGCGTGACCTATCAGGTATAATTCGCAGCATTTGTGTGCATGTCCTACCAGGTGTAATTCGTAACATTTGTCACTGTCCCCCCATTCCCTCTGCCCTGTCTTGTTCTTCTGTTCTCTGCTGCCTTGGTCAGTGTCTCGGGTCTCACAGCTCAGGGGTACAATTTGTGTAGCCACTGTGTGAGATGACCATGAGCCGGACTCCTGGGTTCTATCCCCACCTCTGGCAAGGGAGTGGGGTCTCGTGGGTTAGAGCAGTGGGGGCTGGGAGTCAGGACTCCTGGGTTCTATCCCCAGCTCTGGGAGGGGAGTGGAGTCTAGGGGGTTAGAGATGGGCAAGATGGGGTCTACCGGTAGGGGAGTGTGATGGTCGCCCTCCTGTCCAGACGTGTTCTCCCAGGGCAGGAAGGGCGCTCTCACCTGCAGTGAGGTGAAGGACATACCATAGTGAGCTCAGCAAAAGACTCAGTGTGCCAGGGTGACTGACCGGCAGGGCTGTATTTGCTCAAGGGGCTCAAGGACAGCAAAGGAAACTTCCTGCCCCCATCTATTGGTGGAGGGCTTGGATCAGATGAGGACTGGCAATGGCTGAAGGGGAAAGGCCCTATGGCTCTTCCCCTGTAACTCCCTCTGGTGGGGTGTTTCCCTTCCAGCTGCCGCAATGCTGGGACTCCTCCCCTGCCTGCTCCTTCTCTCCCTGCCGGGCCCCAGCTCTGGCTCCGATGACGACGGCACCGTGGTGCTCACCACCAGCGGCCCCATCCGGGGCAAGCGCCTCCCAGCCGGCTCCAGCTCAGTAACAGCCTTCCTGGGCATCCCCTACGCCGAGCCCCCCGTGGGGGCCTTGCGCTTCCAGAAACCACTTCCCCACCAGCCCTGGAGCCACGTCCAGGAAGCCACCGACTTCGGCAATGCCTGCCACCAGCCTCTGTTTACTGGTATCCCTGAGGCTGAGGTCTGGTCACCCAAAACACCGCTGTCTGAGGACTGCCTCTTCCTCAACGTCTGGGTGCCCCATCCCCGGCCCAACGGGACAGCCCCTGTCCTCGTCTGGATCCACGGTGGGGGGTACATTTCTGGCTCTGCCTCTCTCAGCGTCTATGATGGGCGCTTCTTAGCCGCTACCGAGAAGGTGATCGTGGCCTCCATGAACTACCGGCTGGGGGCGCTGGGCTTCCTGTCCCTGCCCCCGGCCGCCCCGGGGAACGCCGGCCTGTGGGACCAGCGACTGGCGATGCGCTGGCTGCGGGACAACGCGGCCGCCTTCGGTGGGGACCCGGCCCGCGTGATGCTCTTCGGCGTGAGCGCCGGTGGTTCCTCAGTCGGCTTCCACCTCCTCTCCGCGGGGAGCCGGCCCCTCTTCGCCCGTGCTGTGCTACAGAGCGGAGCAGCCACCGCACCGTGGGCTTGGATTTCACTTAAGGGGGCCAGGGAGAGGGGCCGGAGGCTG
The DNA here is from genome assembly GCF_965152235.1 of Eretmochelys imbricata. Classification (NCBI taxonomy): domain Eukaryota; kingdom Metazoa; phylum Chordata; order Testudines; family Cheloniidae; genus Eretmochelys; species Eretmochelys imbricata. The sequence continues at coordinate 51,758,870 of NC_135585.1, forward strand.
GGCCAGCTGCTGGGCTGCACCGATGGTGACGACACCGCCCTGGTGGGCTGCCTGCTGGAGAAGGAACCCGGGGAGTTCCCCAAACACGATAACTCCATCTTGCGCAGCAAGGAGATGCTGGTGATGGTCTTTGTGCCAACACCAGATGGGGATTTCCTCCCTGATACACCATCAAGGCTGCTGAGGGCTGGGCAGAGCCAGCCTATGCCCATCCTGACCGGGTTCACCGCCAATGAAGGCAGCTACATGTTAAAATTCAGTCCTCTTGACTTCAGCCTGGAGAACATCAGCCACATCGGCTGGGAGGAGCTGCTGCAGGTGGTGAGGCTGACAGTGCCAGGGGCCCCAGAAGAGGCCATCCAGATCGTGGCACGGCGGTACATCCAGGAGAGGCAAGATGAGGCACGATACTTATGGGCCATGGATCAATCCACCGGTGACCACCTCTTTGTGTGCCCGGTAGCTGAGGTGGCTGAGCAAGAGGCGGAGGCCGGCAGTCCTGTGTACACCTACTACTTCACTCACCGCAGTCCCAGCTTGTCTTTACCAGAGTGGATGGGGGTGCCGCACAGCTCCGAGGTGCCCTACCTCTTCGGGACCCTGACGGCCATGTGGGGCGCCAACTACACTCTCACGGAGGCCGAGACCGGGCTGAGCCGCAGGGTGATGCGGTACTGGGCGGAGTTTGCCAGGAGCGGGTAAGGGAATCCCCCAGAATCCTCTCATGCCCCCTGAATCCTAACAGCCCAAAAAGCAGCCCCAGTGATCAAACCAGAACAGTGAGTGGCCCCCTTGAGCCAGTTGTCCACAACGTGGTCTGACAGCCAAGTCTAGGAAGAGTTCCTTTTTAAATATAGAAAACCAGTTCAACTTCCACCCCCGGCTAGAGGAAGAACTAAATTTTTATGAGGGAGACAAAATTTTAAACATGATGATTCACAGTTAGTAACAGCCCCTTTCCTTTTTCACATAGGAATTTTGAAAACACAACAACACAATTGCATTCCTGCAGGAAAATTAGCAGCTTAGAAAACAGTTTCTCTTCCCTTGCCTAACCCCAACAATAGCAAAACTACAAACCGCAACACCCAAAAACCACCACCACCGCAAATGTTTTTGTTCTTGGCTCCTGACTACCCAAAGTGAGTCCACTGACTCCCAGATTAGGGCTAGCCACTTTCCCCATTATCAAACCACCACGAGTTCTCACACTTGCCACCCCATTCGCATCTCTCCAGCCACCTGGCCAAGGTGACACAGATTGTGAGCATCAAATACAGGGAACCCCCCAACTGTGCAGCTTTGGGCATTGCATGGCACTCCTTAGACATCTATGCAAATTATACCTGGAGCCCCTCCCTCTTCTCTATTTACTCAAAGTGGGAGCCAGGAAGCTGCATATGCAAATCAGCTCAGCAGCAGGTAGAAAGGCGGCCTCCATTACCCCACTTCACCTCCAGAGGGAGCCAAAGAGCTGCTGTTACTACAGGCCAGCCGAGCCGTCTTCGCTACAGGCAATCTCACTGCTACTTGCCTAGGAGGCAGGCAGAAGGAGGCCATCTTAACTGTGGGCAGCCTCTGGCTTCTCTCACTCTAGGAACAATAAGAGGTGATTGCCATCTTTTCTATAATCAGCCCGCCCTGCAAGTCCTGTAGGCGAATGGCAGCCATCATAACTCAGGACAGCCAGTGGCTTCAATCCCATTGAGAACATTAGAAGGAACTGGCCATCTTTAGTTAGGGAAGCACATGGCTTTCTCCTCTTTGGAAGGACAAGAGACAGCAGACATCTTAACTGAGGGCAAACTGTGGCTTCAGCCTCCTTCCCAGCCCAGATCTGTGCCCCCATGTTTCCCCACCACTGCAGTGTCCTTCCCTCTGCCTCTATGTTGCTCTGCTCCCCACACTGCCTACCCTATGTCTGAGAGCACAAAAGGAAAGCCATCTTCACTGAGGGCAGCATGTGGCTTCAGTCTCATAGAGAACAATGGCACCATGAGTATTAGTCCATTTGAGAAGAACAGGAGGCTGCAGCCATCTTCACTGAGGGTGGCCATTTTGGAAAGGGGCCAGACTTTGCGGGTTGACTCCCAATGACTCCTGCATCTGGGATGTCAGACTCCAGCTGGAGCACATTCCCATCCCCACCCAGGTCCAGTATTAACTTCCACGGGACGTGTTGAATTTTCCCCCAGGAACCCTACAGGGTCAGAGGGCAGCGAGGAGCAGTGGCCCCTCTACAACTCCAAGGAGCAGAACTTCGTCCGCATCAGCACAGAGCCGCTCCAGGTCAAGGGAACATCGCCCACCCGGCACTGCGGCTTCTTAGCATCGGTGCTCAAAGAGAAGCCAAGCCCCACAGGTGAGCATCAGTAGAGTAAGAGGATTGCAGTGTTACAGGGGAAAGGCCTCATGTCACATTCCCCATCCCCCTGAAGCAGCCAGTGCCCCCATCCTGGGGCCAGATTGGAGCTGGCACGCCTTATAGGGAAAATTCCCTGTGTGCCATTCCCTGCCCTCCCAAGCCAGCCAATCCCCTAGATCTGAGGATGGATTACAGCTGACGTCCCCTAGAGGGGAAAAGCCTTGTGTCCCATTTGCTGCTTTTTATGTGAACATGGGATGATCCTCTGGCCTTCTAGAGGGTCAGACACCTGTGGGGAGTTCTCTCATCCCCTGAAGTCACCAGAACCCACGTGCTGTGGGGCAGCCCCAAACTCAAGCACAGTTTGTGGTTGTTTGGGCCTTTTCAGTGGGAGAATGACATCTGCATTTCCTCCCCCAGCTGAGACCCACAGAACTGCTGAACCCGCAAGGAAGAGGGAACACGAGGAAGAGAAGGAGAACTGAGCCCCATGAGGAAGCCAGGACCTGCAGCATCAAATCCCAGATGCCTACCACCAGCTGAGCAAAGGGAGTAATTTGCTCAGCTGGAAGTCAGTAGACGGCTGCTGTAGTAATTCATCTGGCCACTAGATGGAGATACGAAAAGGAGTACTTTTAGCACCTTAGAGACTAACAAATTTATTTGAGCATAAGTTTTCATGAGCTACAGCTCACTTCATCGGTTGCATCCGATGCTCAAATAAATTTATTAGTCTCTAAGGTGCCACAAGTCCTTTTCTTTCTCCAGCCATGTTTCCTTGCAGTATGTCATTCTGCCATTAGATGTCGCTGTGTTCAGCATATCGCTCCAGCCAATGTGGTGTCCCTGATGAACAAGGGAGACAACTGTGGACTGAGAGCTGTGTAGAGGCCTGTTTGGGTCAGTACCTGCTTTCTTTAATAAATGCCTTCTGTTATTATTATTTATTATGTGCATCACCAAGTGAGACAGAAGAACCCAGGAGTCCTGATTGCTAGCCCCCTCCAGCCCAGTAGGCCCCACTCCTCTCCCGAAGCCATGGATAGAACCCAGGAGTCCTGACTTCCAGCCCCCCGCCACACACACACACTCCAGTCATTGTACATTGCGGAGTGACACCACTTTTGCCCTCCTGAGGTTCTGTCAGTTTGGCTGGGTTACCCCAGACGTCTCTGTGGCCGAGCAGAGATCTGGTGGGTTGCTGACCCGAGACGTGCCAGGGAAGTGGCTTATGCATGACTGAGAGGACCCAGGGCTGTGATTCATCCTCTTTCAGTGGCACTGTGGGGGTTGTTCAGTCTGGGTTGACTCAAGGTCCTGGTGGAAAAGCTGCCTGTGTTGAGCACGTAACCCCTGGCATGGCAGGCAGAGACCGGCGATCCCCATCCACACCTCTGAGTCCTCCAAGGAGAGCTTCCCCACCTCCAGGGATACTAATTGACAGGGCAGTTTCCAGGGCAGCTGCATGCATGCATTTGAGTCAACTCATTAGATGGAAACCGACGCCACACCAAGGGGCTGATTTCAGCATCTTCAACACTCATTTGTCCACCCCAGAGGAAAGGGGGCTGGGAGCTGGGTCCTATCGTTGGCTCTCAAAGGGGAGTGGAGGAGCTGGGAGTCAGGACTCCTGGGTTCTTTTCCCAGCTCTGGAAGGGGAGTGGGATCTAGGGGGTTAGAGCCAGGGGGGAGGGGCTGGGAGTCAGGACTGCTGGGATCTATCCCAGCTCTGGGAGGGGAGTGGGGTCTTGTGGTAAGAGCAGGGAGTGTCCGGAAGCCAGGACTTCTGGGTTCCATTCCAGGTCTGAGAGGGGTGTGGGGTCTAGTGGATTAGTGCAGGGGGGGCTGGGAGCCAGGACTCTTGGTTTCTATCCCTGGCTCTGGGAAGAGAGTGGGTTCTAGTGGGTTAGAATGGGGCATGGGTGGGGGCTGGGAGTCAGGACTCCTGGGTTCTATCCCTGGCTCTGTGTAGGGAGTTGAGTCTAGTGGGTTCGGCGGGAGCTAGGAGTCAGGACTCCTGGGTTCTATCCCCAGCTCTGAGAGAGGAGTGGGGTCTAGTGGTAAGAGCAGGGGGCTGGCAGTCAAACCCTAGGCATGCTGGGCTTCTCTGAGCCAGGACAGGTGCTGGGTGCAGGGAGTACAGAGGGCTTAGATGGGAAAGACACACACTCCTGACTGATCACAGGGGGGCTGGGAATTGGCATTTTCCTTCTGTGCTGACGTGGCCAGCCATGCAGGGAGCATCACCCGGCGGGGGTGCTGGCTGGAGGGACAGAGCAAAGCCATTTCATAGTAGCTGCCTACGCAAAGAACAGTCACTGCTGGGCACGGATCAGTCTCCACAGCTAGATTCAGTGGAGGGCTGGAAACCCAGACTCCTGGGTTCTCTCCCTGGCTCTGGAAGGGGAGTGAGTCTAGCAGATAGAACCAGGGATGGAACTGGTGTATTCAGGGTCTTTATTTTATATTTTATCTCCAGGCATCAGGGTCAGCACTCACTGCGAAGGGAGAGTGCCCCCTACTGAGCCCCCACCCCAATCCCTGCAGCACAGTGCCCCCTAGCACCACAGAGGGGTTGCCACTGAGTCAATAGCAGGTAAATATGAGGGGGGCTGTGTCCTAATTCCCTCATGAACAGATCAAGCCGAACCCATTAACTGTGAGAACAAAGTGTTTGTCCTTATTTATGCCAGTTCAACAGGATCCATTCCACCTCCGCACAGGATATTTATAGCTTCGTAGATTCATATATTCCAAGGCCAGAAAGAGCCATTGAGATCATCCAGTCTGACCCACTGTGTGACACAGGGCAGAGAACTGCCCCCCACAATAATTCCTACAGCAGATCGCAGATGGTGAGGTTACATATCGTCCTGCTTTGAGCAGGGGGTGGGACTAGATGACCTCCTGAGGTCCCTTCCAACCCTGATATTCTATGATTATCTATGATTAAATATATTTCTTGGCTGATGCCATTTTGTTTACAAATGAGGATAAAAGTCTTGCCAAAAACCAATGGTAGGCCTAGGACAAGAACCCAGAATCCTCGTTTCCCCTGCTCTAACCACTATGTCCCACTCCACACCCAAAGCCAGGGATGGAACCCAGGAGTCCTGGCTCCCAGCTCTAACCACTAGACTCCCCTCCCCTCCCAGAACTGGGGATTGAACCCAGGAGTCCTGACTCCCAGCTCCCCCACCTCTAACCACTAGAGTCCACTCCCCTCCCAAAGCTGGGGTCGGAACCCAAGAGTCCTGGCTCCCAACCTCCCCTACCCCAGCTTACTAGACCCCACTCCACTCTCACTGTCAGGGAGAAAATCCAGGAGTCCTGACTCCCAGTCTTCTGCTGGTATCCCTGGTGGGGGTAGGGTGGGTGTTGCTTCTAGGCAGCGGCTGTTCTCTGTGTGGGAGTCCACCTGGCAATCTCCTTGGACATCAGCCACAGTCTAGCGCGTCCCGTCTCATTGTCCTCCACCCCCACCCCCGTGAGTGATCTGCGGGGGTTGGCCCTCAGGGGATTGTGGGAGGATAAAGCCAGCTCTGAGCCCACCTGCAATCAGCCAGGAGTCTGCATCTCCACCAGGTGAGAACTCTCCACTCCCCTGACCCAGCACTTGCCTTGATCCAGAGGAGCCCAGCATGGCCCGGACTCTGCTCCTCGCAGTCTCTGCCCTGCTCTGCCTCATGCTAGGCGGTAAGCGCCACCTCGGGCTGTGGGGGGTTCGGGGGGGGGGGGAATTCCACTACAGTGTGACATATACAGACCCTGAGCTGCTTCTGCTGTGGGGGACCCCTCTCTCCTCCTATGGCTGGAGATAGAACCCAGGAATCCTGACACCCAGCCCTCCTGCTCTAACCCACTAGACCTCATCTCCCCTCTAGGGCTGGGGATAGAACCCAGGAGTCCTGGCTCCCAGCTCCCCCGATGTAACTACTAGATCCCACTCCCCTCCCAGAGCCAAGCCCCAGAGGTTGCAGTAGGGGAGGCCAGTGGTGGGCCCTGCTGGGGAGCACTCCTCTGGGGGGGACGTCTGGGTGACGGTTGGGCGGCCACAGCCTGATGGGTGCTCATCTCTCGTGTCCCTCCGCAGCTGACGCCCTGCGCTGCCGGCTCTGCAGCTCCTTGCAGCCAGGGATGCCCTGCATGCCCCAAAAAATGACCTGCAACTCCCACCCTCCCAAGGAAGCCTGCCTCTCCGTCACCATCTCCTACGGTAAGGACCCAGGCATTCGGCTGCCATTGTCTCCTTCCTCCAATAGTGGCTCTGCTGGCACCCATCCAGAGGCAAGAGCCTCCCCCAGCTCACTTCTGTCTAAAACTCTTACTCCCTCCACCCCGCTTCACACCCCTCACCTTATCCCCCACCCACATCTGAGCGGAGGTGGTTAGCTCCGCCCACAGTGTTGGCCACACCCACTCAAAACCAATAAACCACACCCCTTTCCTCCTTGGGCTATTATTGGCCTCTCACCTTCCACTGCTGGCCCATCAGTGTCTGAGCTGGCCCTGCCCCCTCTGTTCGCCGCACCCACCTAGAGGCCGTAGGCCTGCCACCCCCATCCTTCCAAGACATGGCTGGCGTTATCTGGACCACAGCCCATGGCATAACTTTAAACTGCATCCCATCCCCCCACCCTCCCTGGTCCTTCCTTATAGGACCCCCGTGGCTCCACCTCCTTTGCCCCCAGCCAATCAGCACCTCCACCTTTCCATGCCCCCTAGGTGGCACTGTGATCTTTCTCTCCCCCTCCAATAACCTTCCTTCCTCCTGCACATACTAGGACACCTTGATCCCACACCTTGATCCCACCTTGATCTGCACGTGATGGGATCCAACCCCTGAACCCCACATGCTGCTAAGCCTCCTACTCCTGATCATTGTTTCCCACTCCAGCTCTCTCAGGCACACTCCCAGGTGCACCCCATCTCCTACACCCATGCTGGCAGTGGGGACCCTGCAGGTCGTCTGCCAAGGCCCCGAAACCAGTGTCTCTGCCCTACCCAGCCTCTCAGTTACTCAGACACATTCTCTCCAAGTCCACCTCAATGGCAGAGCTATGGTTTCTCTAACACACACACACACACTTATTTTCATCTAGGCTGACTTCTGTATAACTAAGCTTGGCAGACTTCAATTTTTATTTTTTTATAATTTTGACACCTAATATCAGTGTTTATTTTTAAGCATTTTTATATCTATTTAAATTTTCACAGTTGTGCAAAATTTGGGGGTTTCAACATTTTTTTTCCAATTTTTTTGTTTTAAATTTTCACAATTGCAGGTAATCGGGGCGGGGGGGCAGTGTCAGACAATAAGAGGGGAGTTGGACAATAATTATTTCCTGACAGTAGATGTTGAGATTTGAAAAACTAAAGCTTTTATAACCCATAAAACACAAATTATCAACATCACATATCATAGAATCATAGAATCATAGAATATCAGGGTTGGAAGGGACCCCAGAAGGTCATCTAGTCCAACCCCCTGCTCGAAGCAGGACCAATTCCCAGTTAAATCATCCCAGCCAGGGCTTTGTCAAGCCTGACCTTAAAAACTTCCAAGGAAGGAGATTCCACCACCTCCCTAGGTAACGCATTCCAGTGTTTCACCACCCTCTTAGTGAAAAAGTTTTTCCTAATATCCAATCTAAACCTCCCCCACTGCAACTTGAGGCCATTACTCCTCGTTCTGTCATCTGCTACCATTGAGAACAGTCTAGAGCCATCCTCTTTGGAACCCCCTTTCAGGTAGTTGAAAGCAGCTATCAAATCCCCCCTCATTCTTCTCTTCTGCAGGCTAAACAATCCCAGCTCCCTCAGCCTCTCCTCATAAGTCATGTGTTCTAGACCCCTAATCATTTTTGTTGCCCTTCGCTGGACTCTCTCCAATTTATCCACATCCTTCTTGTAGTGTGGGGCCCAAAACTGGACACAGTACTCCAGATGAGGCCTCACCAATGTCGAATAGAGGGGGACGATCACGTCCCTCGATCTGCTCGCTATGCCCCTACTTATACATCCCAAAATGCCATTGGCCTTCTTGGCAACAAGGGCACACTGCTGACTCATATCCAGCTTCTCGTCCACTGTCACCCCTAGGTCCTTTTCCGCAGAACTGCTGCCTAGCCATTCGGTCCCTAGTCTGTAGCGGTGCATTGGATTCTTCCATCCTAAGTGCAGGACCCTGCACTTATCCTTATTGAACCTCATCAGATTTCTTTTGGCCCAATCCTCCAATTTGTCTAGGTCCTTCTGTATCCTATCCCTCCCCTCCAGCGTATCTACCACTCCTCCCAGTTTAGTATCGTCCGCAAATTTGCTGAGAGTGCAATCCACACCATCCTCCAGATCATTTATGAAGATATTGAACAAAACCGGCCCCAGGACAGACCCCTGGGGCACTCCACTTGACACCGGCTGCCAACTAGACATGGAGCCATTGATCACTACCCGTTGAGCCCGACAATCTAGCCAGCTTTCTACCCACCCTATAGTGCATTCATCCAGCCCATACTTCCTTAACTTGCTGACAAGAATACTGTGGGAGACCGTGTCAAAAGCTTTGCTAAAGTCAAGAAACAATACATCCACTGCTTTCCCTTCATCCACAGAACCAGTAATCTCATGATAAAAGGCGATTAGATTAGTCAGGCATGACCTTCCCTTGGTGAATCCATGCTGGCTGTTCCTGATCACTTTCCTATCATGCAAGTACTTCAAGATTGATTCTTTGAGGACCTGCTCCATGATTTTTCCAGGGACTGAGGTGAGGCTGACTGGCCTGTAGTTCCCAGGATCCTCCTTCTTCCCTTTTTTAAAGATTGGCACTACATTAGCCTTTTTCCAGTCATCCGGGACTTCCCCGGTTCGCCACAAGTTTTCAAAGATAATGGCCAATGGCTCTGCAATCACAGCCGCCAATTCCTTCAGCACTCTCGGATGCAACTCGTCCGGCCCCATGGACTTGTGCACGTCCAGCTTTTCTAAATAGTCCCTAACCACCTCTATCTCCACAGAGGGCTGGCCATCTCTTCCTCATTTTGTGATGCCCAGCGTAGCAGTCTGGGAGCTGACCTTGTTAGTGAAAACAGAGGCAAAAAAAGCATTGAGTACATTAGCTTTTTCCACATCCTCTGTCACTAGGTTGCCTCCCTCATTCAGTAAGGGGCCCACACTTTCCTTGGCTTTCTTCTTGTTGCCAACATACCTGAAGAAACCCTTCTTGTTATATAAAAACGTATAATGGAAATAGCCTTAAAGCAAACTCTGATAAGCAGCATTGGAAATGTATTTTGTCGGTTTATGTGTGTGTGGTGAAATGGACATTTACTGATAAAAATAGAGTCTTTCCAAACCTACACATAACACAGCCTGTGTTGTTCACGCCATGCTCTGAACCTCCGATGGCTAAAAGCTGGGACTGGATGACCGGAGATGGATCACTTGATAATCGCCCTGTTCCGGTCATTGCCTCTGAAGAATCTGCTGCCAGACACTATAGGAAAACAGAAGACTGGGATAGATGGACCATTGGGCTGACCCAATATTGCCGTTCTTATGTTCTTATGGTCATACACTGGGTGACCCTTAACCTCTGACTGCCAGGAGCTGGGAGTGGACGACAGGGGCTGGATCACTCGATAATTGCCCTGTTCTGTTCATTCCCTCTGAAGCCCCTGGCATTGGCCACTGTCGGAAGACAGGATGCTGGGCTGGGTGGACCATTGGTCTGACTCAGTGCTCAGGGTTTAGTTGATCGCCATATTTGGGGTTGGGAAGGAATTTTCCTCCAGGGCAGATTGGAAGAGGCCCTGGAGGTTTTTCGCCTTCCTCTGTAGCATGGGGCACAGGACACTTGCTGGAGGATTCTCTGCATCTGGAAGTCTTTAAACCATGATCTGAGGACTTCAATAGCTCAGACATAGGTGAGAGGTTTTTCGCAGGAGTGGCTGGGTGAGATTCTGTGGCCTGCGTTGTGCAGGAGGTCAGACGAGATGATCATAATCGTCGCTTCTGACCTTAATATCTATGAATCTATGAGTGTGGCCGTTCTTATGTGATCACTCAGTGCTTACGCAAGCGCTCTGCTTTCTTCAGGGCCCAGCTCCAACTGGCTGCACAATGCCAAGAGCTTCGCAGGCAGCGTCCCGCCGGGCCTGTCTGGGAAGCTCAGCCCTCAGAGGCACGGTCCCCCACCCGACCCGGGCCATTCTGTGTCACCCCTCCTGCCCCCCAAACCCACTGCGGGTGGGGCTGTGTCCCTTTCATCCCACCGGGGGAAGCTAAAGCGACTCAACTCGCTGGTGTAGGCGAGTGGGAGCCGCTGGCTCACCCCTGCTCTCTCTGCCTCCCCCCTTGCAGGCGGCCAGGTGGAGCAGAAGATGCTGGGCTGCATCCAGGCGGATAACAAGAAGTGCGGCCTGACGTGGGACGACCCGCAGACCGGGCGCCACGCCGAGTACAAGTGCTGCTCCGACAGGGACCACTGCAACGAATAGCGGCCCCAGCTCCGGCCTGCGGCGCCCCCCCGGGTGGGGGCGAGGGGTGACGGTGCAAACTGGGCACTCGCGCCCCCCAGCTGGCGCTTCCCCCCCAGCTGGCGCTTCCAGCTCCGCAGCAGAGTCAATTACAAGCCGAGTCCAGAGCCCCGGTGTCCGTGCGGTTCATTTCAATCGGGGGCGTCGTGAGCTCTGAAAAACACCCCACAGCCACGTGGGAGGGGACACAGGGTGGTGGGAGGGAGCTCAGCTTGGTATGCTCCACATGGGGGGTGGGGGGGATATGCATTTGGTACATTCCGCAAAGGGGGTGTGCATTTGGTACATTCCACAGAGGGGCGGGCATGAAATTGGTACATTCCACACAGGGACGTTTGATATGTTCCACAAAGGGGGGGAAGGTGTGAATTTGGTACCGCCTACAAAGAGGTGGCTATGAAGTTTGGGATGCTCCACAAACGGGGAGGGGAAGCTATGAATTTGGTACATGCCACAAAGGAGCGGCTATGAAATTGGTATGTTTCACACAGGGGGAATGAATTTGGTACATTCCACACAGGGGGAATGAATTTGGTACGCTCCATATGGAAGGTGACGAGAGAAGGCGTGGCCGTTTCTGGTCGGGGCAGACCCCTTTCCTGCCTGCGACTGTCAGCTTATGGAAGCCGCTGGCTGGCGTCACTTCCGGTGAGGGCGCCGAGCCCCGGGAAAGGTCGGCGCAGGGACTTCCGCTCTGTGGCCGGAAACCCGACACCCCTCCTCCCTCACTACCGCACAGTTTCCGCTGGGGGGCGGGCGGCCTTAGCCTCCGTGTCGTCACTTCCGCCCTGGGCCCAGACCGGGGCAGCCCTGGGCTCCTGTGTCCCCACCGGGAGGAGGAGGCGGGCGGAGGTGAGTGCGGGGGGGTTTCTGTGTGACCCACCGTAATTACCCCTCCCCCCCCAGCCGCGGGGGGAGAGACACCCCCCTGTCACGGGGGACCCGCCCCGCCCCCACACACAGACAGCCCGTCCCCTCCCCGTGTTCCAGGAGAGAGAGATCCCCTCCCCCCATCCCAGGAGAGACCCCTCCCACTGCCTCACATTCATGGGAGATACACCCCCCCCCCCCCGCCAACAATCAGGGCAGAGACTCTCCTATTGCCTCCCCCAGCCCCCCACCCATCTCCCCCTCGCAGAGCAGCAGGCGTCATCCAGCAGTATTCACTGCTTCCAAAGAAATGGTACCACCCCCCCCCATCCCTAGCATACCAGTTCCACCTCAGCTCTTTCACTCAGCCCCAGAGATCAGCTGCAATAATTCACCCCCCCACCTCCCTGCCCTTCCCACACACACACACACACACACTCACTAATTGCAATGCAGAGATACAGCATCCCCTAGGGCGGTGGCTCTCAACATTGCCAGGCGAGTGTGCCCCTTTCAGGAGTCTGATTTCTCGTGCGTGCCCCCAAGTTTCACCTCACTTAAAAAAAGGCCTGCTCACAAAATCAGACATGAAAATACAAAAGTGTCACAGCCCCTAGTACTGAAAAATTGTTGATTTGCTCATTTTTACCAGATAATTATAAAATAAATCCATGGGACTATCAATATTGTACTTACATTTCAGTGTATAGTCTATAGAGCAGTATAAACAAGTCATGGTCTGTATGAAATTTTAGTTTGTACTGGCTTTGCTGGTGCTTTTTATGTAGCCTGTTGCAAAACAAGGCAAATATCTAGATGAGCTGATGGAAGATCTCTGTGTACCCCTGATCGAGAACCACTGTCCTAGGTATTCCTGTTTCTTCTTCCCAGTATAGTGAGTCCGCCTTGCTAGTTCTTTCCCAGCAACTGCAAAATACCCCCAGTCTCCACCACGAGTGCCCTTCACTCAATTAAACAGAAATCACTTTAAAAAAAAAAAAATCTGTTCTGGTAACATCCTCTTAACTCAAATGCCCAGTCAGCAGGTGGGAGGGAAGTTCTGTGTTAAAGATTTGTCGCTTGATGTAAACCTTTCTGCCATTAATAGTCTTTTGTGAGGAAAAAAATGGGGTAAATAAGATCAGGATTTCTAAATAAAATTATTTTATTTTACCCCGCTAACTCCCTTTGCAGGCTGCCTTCCTCATAAAGAAGCAGTTTTAAGAATGAGCAGAAACCCAGTTAATTTTGTCCTTCCCTAGTGGCTTCAAAATCTATGCTATGGAGGTAGAAAAGCATATCATGAATTACACCTTGGATAGGAAGTATAGTCCAATGGGTAGAGCATTGGACTGGGAATCAGAACTCCAATCTCCTGCTCCTGGCTCTGCCACTGACTTTGGACAAGTCAAATTATCTGGCTGTGCCTTCATTTCCACCTCCCGTCCTGTCTAGTTAGACTGTAAACTCTTCAGGTCAGGGACTGGCTCTTATGGTCTCTTTGTACCGGAGTCTCTGATCTCTAGGTGTTAGCATAATAAATAACAACAAACTTCCTCCTAAGGCCTTAATGTAAGTGGGAAATTGTGAGCAGCCTGGGGTAGGGCCTTCTTGTGTTGTGTTTGTCTGTACAAGCCGCCTTTAGTCTTAATAGGCTATCTCACAGGGAAATAATAAGGTTAGTGAGACTCGTATAAGTGTAGGGCTGGAAGGGACCTCAAAAAGTCATCAAGTCCAGCCCCCTGTGCTGAGGCAGGACCAAGTAAACGTAGGCCATCCCTGACAGGGGTTTATCCAACCTGGCCTTAGAAACTTCCAGTCATGGGGACTCCACAACCTCCTTTGGATGCCTATTCCAAAACTTAACTGTCCTACTTCACAAAAAGAAAAGGAGTACTTGGGGCACCTTAGAGACTAACAAAATTATTTGAGCATAAACTTTCGTGAGCTACAGCTCGCTTCATCGGATGCATTCAGTGGAACATACGGTCTGGAGATTTATATACATAGAGAACATGAAACAGTGGGTGTTACCATACACACTGTAACGAGAGTGATCACTTAAGGTGAGATATTACCAGCCGGGGGGGGAAGGACCTTTTGTACTGATAATCAAGGTGGGCCATTTCCAGCAGTTGACAAGAACATCTGAGGAACCGTGGGGGGTAGAATAAACATGGGGAAATAGTTTTACTTTGTGTAATGACCCATCCACTCCCAGTCTCTATTCAAGCCTAAGTTAATTGTATCCAGTTTGCAAATTAATTCCAATTCAGCAGTCTCTCGTTGGAGTCCGTTTTTGAAGTTTCTTTGTTGAAGAATTGCAACTTTTAGGTCTGTAATCGAATGACCAAAGAGACTGAAGTGTTCTACGGCTGGTTTTTGAATGTTATAATTCTTGACATCTGATTTGTGTCCATGTAGTCTTTTACGTAGAGACTGTCCAGTTTGACCAATGTCCATGGCAGAGGGGCATTGCTGGCACATGATGGCATATATCATATTGGTAGATGTGCTGGTGAACGAGCCTCTGATAGCGTGGCTGATGTGATTAGGCCCTATGATGGTGTCCCCTAAATAGATATGTGGACACAGTTGGCAACGGGCTTTGTTGCAAGGATAGGTTCCTGGGTTAGTGTTTTTGTTGTGTGGTTGCTGGTGAGTATTTGCTTCAGGTTGGGGGGCTGTCTGTAAGCAAGGACTGGTCTGTCTCCCAAGATCTGTGAGAATGATGGGTCGTCCTTCAGGATAGGTTGTAGATCCTTGATAATGTGTTGGAGAGGTTTTAGTTGGGGGCTGAAGGTGATAGCTAGTGGCGTTCTGTTATTTTCTTTGTTGGGCCTGTCCTATAGTAGGTGACTTCTGGGTACTCTTCTGGCTCTGTCAATCTGTTTCTTCACTTCAGCAGGTGGGTATTGTAGTTGTAAGAATGCTTGATAGAGATCTTGTAGGTGTTTGTCTCTGTCTGAGGGGTTGGAGCAAATGCGGTTGTATCGTAGAGCTTGGCTGTAGACAATGGATCGTGTAGTGTGGTCTGGATGAAAGCTGGAGGCATGTAGGTAGGAATAGCGGTTCAGTAGGTTTCTGGTATAGGGTGGTGTTTATGTGACCATCGCTTATTAGCACTGTAATGTCCAGGAAGTGGATCTCTTGTGTGGACTGGTCCAGGCTGAGGTTGATGGTGGGATGGAAATTGTTGAAATCATGGTGGAATACCTCAAGGGCTTCTTTTCCATGGGTCCAGATGATGAAGATGTCATCAAAGTAGCGCAAGTAGCATAGGGGCATTAGGGGACGAGAGCTGAGGAAGCATTGTTCTAAGTCAGCCATAAAAATGTTGGCATACTGTGGGGCCACGCGGGTACACATAGCAGTGCCGCTGATCTGAAGGTATACATTGTCCCCAAATGTGAAGTAGTTATGGGTGAGGACAAAGTCACAAAGTTCAGCCACCACGTTTGCCGTGACATTATCGGGGATAGTGTTCTTGATGGCTTTTAGTCCATCTTTGTGTGGAATGTTGGTGTAGAGGGCTTCTACATCCACAGTGGCCAGGATGCTGTTTTCAGGAAGATCACCGATGGATTGTAGTTTCCTCAGAAAGGCAGTGGTGTCTCGAAGATAGCTGGGAGTGCTGGTAGCATAGGGCCTGAGGAGGGAGTCTACATAGCCAGACAATCCTGCTGTCAGGGTGCCAATGCCTGAGATGATGGGGCGTCCAGGATTTCCAGGTTTATGGATCTTGGGTAGCAGATAGAATACCCCAGGTCGGGGTTCCAGGGGTGTGTCTGTGCGGATTTGTTCTTGTGTTTTTTCAGGGAGTTTCTTGAGCAAATGGTGTAGTTTCTTTTGGTAACCCTCAGTGGGATCAGAGAGTAATGCATTCTTACAACTACAATACCCACCTGTTGAAATGAAGAAACAGATTGACAGAGCCAGAAGAGTACCCAGAAGTCACCTACTATAGGACAGGCCCAACAAAGAAAATAACAGAACGCCACTAGCTATCACCTTCAGCCCCCAACTAAAACCTCTCCAACGCATTATCAAGGATCTACAACCTATCCTGAAGGACGACCCATCACTCTCACAGATCCTGGGAGACAGACCAGTCCTTGCTTACAGACAGCCCCCCAACCTGAAGCAAATACTCACCAGCAACCACACAACAAAAACACTAACCCAGGAACCTATCCTTGCAACAAAGCCCGTTGCCAACTGTGTCCACATATCTATTTAGGGGACACCATCATAAGGCCTAATCACATCAGCCACGCTATCAGAGGCTCGTTCACCAGCACATCTACCAATATGATATATGCCATCATGTGCCAGCAATGCCCCTCTGCCATGGACATTGGTCAAACTGGACAGTCTCTACGTAAAAGACTACATGGACACAAATCAGACGTCAAGAATTATAACATTCAAAAACCAGCCGTAGAACACTTCAGTCTCTTTGGTCATTCGATTACAGACCTAAAAGTTGCAATTCTTCAACAAAGAAACTTCAAAAACGGACTCCAACGAGAGACTGCTGAATTGGAATTAATTTGCAAACTGGATACAATTAACTTAGGCTTGAATAGAGACTGGGAGTGGATGGGTCATTACACAAAGTAAAACTATTTCCCCATGTTTATTCTACCCCCCACGGTTCCTCAGATGTTCTTGTCAACTGCTGGAAATGGCCCACCTTGATTATCAGTACAAAAGGTCCTTCCCCCCCCCGGCTGGTAATATCTCACCTTAAGTGATCACTCTCGTTACAGTGTGTATGGTAACACCCATTGTTTCATGTTCTCTATGTATATAAATCTCCCGACCGTATGTTCCACTGAATGCATCCGATGAAGCGAGCTGTAGCTCACGAAAGTTTATGCTCAAATAATTTTGTTAGTCTCTAAGGTGCCCCAAGTACTCCTTTTCTTTTTGTGAAGTAGGACAGTTAAGTTTTGGAATAGGCATCCAAAGGAGGTTGTGGAGTCCCCATGACTGGAAGTTTCTAAGGCCAGGTTGGATAAACCCCTGTCAGGGATGGCCTACGTTTACTTGGTCCTGCCTCAGCACAGGGGGCTGGACTTGATGACTTTTTGAGATCCCTTCCAGCCCTACACTTATACGAGTCTCACTAACCTTATTGTTTCCCTGTGAGATAGCCTATTAAGACTAAAGGCGGCTTGTACAGACAAACACAACACAAGAGGGCCCTACCCCAGGCTGCTCACAATTTCCCACTTACATTAAGGCCTTAGGAGGAAGTTTGTTGTTATTTATTATGCTAACACCTAGAGATCAGGGACCCTGGTACAAAGAGACCATAAGAGCCAGTCCCTGACCTGAAGAGTTTACAGTCTAACTAGACAGGACGGGAGGTGGAAATGAAGGCACAGCCAGAGAATCAGACTAACACGGCTGCTACTCAGAAACCTGTCCTACTTCAGTTTTCTAGTTTCTAACCTAAATCTCCCTTGAAGCAGACTAAGCCCATTACTTCTTGTCCTTTCTTCAGTGAACATGGTGAACAATTGATCACATTCATCTTTATAACAGCCCTTAACATTTGAAAACTATTAGCAGGCCCCACTTCCGTTTTCTCTTCTGAAGACTAAACAGGCTGAGCTTTTTTTAACCTTTCCTCATAGGCCAGGTTTTCTGAGCCCTCCTCTGAACTCTCTTCCAACTTCTCCACCTTTTTTCCAAAGTGTGCCCAGAATTATACACAATACTCCAGCTGAGGCCTCACCAGTGCTGAGTCGAGCAGGACCGTCACCTTCCTTGTCTTACATATGACACTCATGTTAATGCAACCCAAGAAGCAATCTCTTGGGCTCTGGGCATTTGGGGATAGCTGTTCCAAGATTCCCCCGGTGCACTAGTCAATGTATGGACAAAGAGGTTGATTTCTCTTCAGTGCCTTTGGGTGGTAATTGAGATCTAGTTCTTGTTGTCAGTAGTTGGCTGCGCGTGTGTTCTCTCTGTCTGCTGTACTGGCTCTGGCCAGGTAGATGGCAGAGCAGACCTCGATTGAACTGCCCGAAAGACCACAAACTCTGGTGCTTGGCCAGCTTTATTGCCGACAGCATGGTACTAGCACCCCATAGACTCTACAGGAATACTATTATATGTATGCCCATGACAAAGGACCAGCTCAGTCAGTGGTGGGACTTACCACTGCCACCTAGCCTGGACTAAGGGTTACGGCGAGGTACCTCAACATTTATAGACTGAAACAAACAATCGGGGATAAGCAACTTGTGTGTCACTTTACGTGTTTCATGACATGTTTGCTGTCTCCCCTTGTACCTTTATCGTGATGCTTCAGACAAAACGTCCCTATTAACCACCCGTCTTTGTGCTTTACTCCTGATGTTCTAGATCAAACACCCCCATTCATCGCTTCTGTCAAACCATCTTGTGCCACGCTGGGGTGTCCCTGTGCTGGCCTGCTGGAATGTGTTTACATATTCAGTGTGTTTTAGCAATGCCATCCATACTTGTGCCAAGTTTATGTACCGGACAGTGAACTTGCTGGCAAGCATCTGCTTTTTGACAGGGCCTGACTTTTGCTCATAGCATAACTTTTGCTGACTTTGGTTCAGGCCTTAAGTCTTTCACCAGGCCCATGCTTCAGGCTCTGTCTTCCTACTATATTCCCCCTCCTTATGGCTTTTTCCAGGGAGGATGTTTACTCATCATCCCTGGGAAAACCATAATGCATGAACTTCGGATGATCCAGAGGGCTAAACACTGTTACATGGCCACCTTACATTACCATTCACACATTCATTCCCTGTCTGTCCTTTGGCCTGAACATTCACTCAATTAGATTTTCATTTGCAGTGCTCCTAGTCCCATATAGTGGTCCTGGGAATGTTAGGTCCGGGACTTTGGTTAAGGGATATAGTTTTAGAGTTGTTCTGAAATACTGCAGGAGATATTATTACAACGTGTCCCACAGTGCTATGTGTATGAGGAATAAACCAAAAATTTGGAGTAGTGACATCACAAATGAGATCTTCATATATACATTTTCTCTGTAATCGGTTACTATACAGTTTTGCCCATCCACGTTATACGTTTCCCTTACCCAGTGGTGACATCCAGCAGTAATTTTCACTGGGCAGGAAACAGGAGCGGCTCACTTATCTGTACCATTCATTTGGCCTGAATTATTGTGACCATGCACTGGAGTTGTGATGTCAACAACGTTCCTGGCATAACAAGCCACCGTGCGATGCTCTTTAGGTTTGCCTTGCTGCATGGTACACCAGTAGTTGACGTAGATACAGTTGTTTCTTTTAAACGCTGTCTACCAGATAAATTGATTACTGTCCATTAAGTAGGTATCAAGTATTGCTGTGTCAGGGATTTAATATTGGAACAAGATTGTATTAAATAGCACATGCCTCAGTTAGGATGCACTGTCATTGACCTCAAATTATGACTGGTGCTAACAGGGAATTTGTCCATATGACCTGACATTGTCAGTTCACCACTGTTTTTGTTATACTCTGAGCGCAAAGCTAGTTAGCTGTGAATCACTAATAAGGTTAGGCAATTTTCTCTGGCTTTTTTTAATGTTCTCTAATGAGTTGGTTATGGAAGTTACTATGTAACTCATAAGCAATATAAATAATTTCTTTACCAATTTGGGGTTTTTTTTCTTGCCTTCATATTGTTTGCTGCCATTAGTTTGTTAATTTTTATTTGTGTTTGCTTAAACAGTTTAGCAATGTCGTGCACATTGTAAATGGTGCACTGTTTCTTCGGTAATTAGGCCCTTAAGAACATGAATTACAGGTTCAGAAACAGTTTCCACTGCCTGGTGGTCAAAATAGTTAATGTTTTGTTATATAAATGTTCATATTGTCCCTGTTCCAAATTGGTCCCCTGAGTCAAACAATCTCGAAATGCAACCCATAATTCCCTCTAGATTTTGAAGTCACCTATTTTAAGAGATCCCAGACTGCTGAATAGTCTCTTACCCAGCCCTTAAGTCTTGTGCACATTCCTGATAAGAAGCTAGTATATCAATTAACAAAGTGTATGGCAATAACACAGTTGTTTTTACACAATAAAACCACAGGCATATGAATTCACTTTGCTCAGTAAGATACAATTTAAATGGCAGTTAAACCTGGTCCAACTAGTGGATTCTAGCTGATTGCCTACTTAATTGTCCATAATATGGTAGTCTGAGGTGTACTTGACCAGTCTGTTGTTTATAAAGCACTTCATTTTTCTTTCTTGATGCCAGGGGGTTTCTTCACTGTGCATTGATATCTTCTGGAATCTTTGGTCTGTGGGATGCACCCTTAAACAGCTTAAGTTGGTTAACATAGTAAAGGTTTGGCTTGTTTGCTTGTACATTTCTCTTGTTTTCAATAACCCAAATTTAGTACACAGATTAACTTAGTTTGTTTACACTTTAATAGGAACCAAGTCTTTTATAACACAAGGGATGCTTTTGTTATGATTTTCCCAATTCTTTAGCACAAATAGACCTGTTTTAGATACGTTTGCTTTTGTTGCATAGACATTCCTTTTTAGTAAATGTATGCATTACCAATTTTTTCATAATATAATGCTCAACTGCTAAAATGGGTGCTCACAGTCTTCTGTGAGAAGGTATATGGCTCTATCACGGTTCCTTGCCCACTCTGAACTCTAGGGTACAGATGTGGGGACCTGCATGAAAACCCCCGAAGCTTATTTATACCAGCTTAGGTTAAAACTTCCCCAAGGTACAAACTATTTTACCTTTTGCCCTTGGACTTTATTGCTGCCACCACCAAGCGTCTAACAGATATATAACCGGGAAAGAGCCCACTTGGAAACGTCTTTCCCCCAAAAAATCCTCCTCAAGTCCTACATCCCCTTTCCTGGGGAAGGCTTAATAAAAATCCTCACCAATTTGCATAAGTGAACACAGACCCAAACCCTTGGATCTTAAGAACAATGAAAAAGCAATCAGGTTCTTAAAAGAAGAATTTTAATTGAAGAAAAAAAGTAAAAGAATCACCTCTGTAAAATCAGGATTGGTGTAAATACCTTACAGGGTGGTCAGATTCAAAACATAGAGAATCCCTCTAGGCAAAACCTTAAGTTACAAAAAGACACAAAAACAGGAATATACATTCCATTCAGCACAGCTTATTTTATCAGCCATTTCAACAAAACAGAATCTAACACATATCTAGCTAGATTACTTACTAAGTTCTAAGACTCCATTCCTGTTCTGTTCCCGGCAAAAGCATCGCACACACAGAGAGAGCCTTTGTTTCTCCCCCCATTCCAGCTTTGAAAGTATCTTGTCTCCTCATTGGTTATTTTGGTCAGGTGCCAGCGAGGTTATCCTAGCTTCTTAACCCTTTACAGGTGAAAGGGTTTTTCCTCTGGCCAGGAGGGATTTTAAAGGTGTTTACCCTTTATATTTATGACAGGCTCTCCCCGACTGAGCACTGTGTTTTAGGAAAAGTTAGTAACAGAATTTTTACCAAGCTTTTTAGAGTTAATTTGCTTGTGATCCCAATTCCACGTTTGTTAACTGTTTGAAAGCACAAACTTTACTAACCACTACTTCCCTTTAGCATAATATGAAAGAAGAGTATAAAAATTAAACCAAAATGAATTTCAAATGCAGGTCTATGGAAGGTATAAAACTTTCATGATGCTTGGTTGTATTTGGGAGACAAAGGTGGAAACCTGGTGAAATTGTTTGGTTAGCTTTAACATTTTGCAGCATAACCGGGCATGGTATATATGGTTATATTTTTTATATTTTTTCTATGGCATTCTTATAACTATATTTCAATATTTAATAACGGTGAAAACAAGTTTATAAAAACCCAAATAATGTTGAAATTGACATTGTGTTAATACCTTTACATTAATGTTGAGGTTTCCCCTTGCGTTTTTTCCTGTGATTAATAAAAGATCATTCTTTTTGTTTGCAATTGCATTATTTGTTGGGCAAAAATATGTGTACATATATTTATAACTGAGGCCTTTTTGAGCGTTGCAAAAAAAATTGGTATTATGATGGTTGTCCCACCACGATATTAAAATAGCATGGTACCACTTATAATAAAAAAAAAAGGATTACATTGACTTTTTTTGCAACAAAATTAAAACAAAACACACAACATCCAGCACAGGACAGCATACGTGACACACAGGACAACCTTACAATTAAAGGTGAATGGTGCCGGAATTGTTTTCATAACTAGACAAGATAAGGTGTTAAGAACTTAGTTATTAAAGCCATGCATTTTAGAAAACAAACAGGTAAACAGAAGTTAAATATCTAAATAAGCCAGTTATATTTTTTTAAATTTTAATAAGAATGGATAAAAATGTATATTAAGTTATTTGCCCACTTTGTTATATTAATTTAGTAAGTTAGGCATTTTCCATTACTTTATATTTTATTTTTAAAACTCTGCTGTATGGAAATAAGGAAAACCCATGTTTCAAATATTAGTCAGTGGTTAGGATTAGAAGCAGAGTCTGCATTTCTGGTGCTTGGCAGCCCTGTCTTTAAGAAAGTTAGGTAAGTAATTCCAGCTGTTGCATTCCTGAAGGGTTAAAATAATTAATTCGCTGGACTTGTTTAGAATACAGTTTTTTGTTTTCTCGGTTTTGTTTTCAGTTGCTTCCTCTCTTTCTGTAATAACTACAACTTTTAAAACAAAGAGAGGGCAGAAGTGAAGAGAGGTCGGGGGCGGGGGGAAGTAACCTAGGAAGGGAGGCGCCCAAATAAATTTGTTAGTCTCTAAGGTGCCACAAGGACTCATCTTTATTTTTGCTGCTACAGACTAACACGGCTACCACTCTGAAACTAGGAAGGGAGGGACACCTGAGCCAAGAGAGATCGATTAACTCTGTACGGTCATTTTAAAGTACAGGCAGGAGCGGCAAGTTTAGCAGACAGAGGATATAAAGGAAAACTAAGGGGTATGTACAAATATTTGAGAGAGAAGATTACATCATTAGCTGTGAGCGAGGAGTGGGGCTCAGTGGGTTGAAGCAATTGGGAACTCACACCCCTGGTTTTTATCCTGGCTCTGAGGGGAGAATGGGGGGGTCTTTATCTGCTCTTACAAAACCTGATTTTGTTCCCCCAGTGTCTGTTGTTTCTGTCTGCCTGCCAAATGGATTGCAGGAGCGTGTTTCTCTGCTGCAGTGAACCATTTCTGGGCAACTCCATGCGTTAATTCTTCGATTCCTCATCCTCTCGGTTTTTCACTTTGAAATTCTTTTGTATCCACTCCCCTGCGATCATGTCTCTTAAGGCAATGGTTTTCAAACTTTTTTTCTGGGGACCCAGTTGAAGAAAATTGTTGATGCCCACGACCCAGTGGAGCTGGGGATGAGGGGTTTTGGGCTGTGCAAGGGGCTGGGGCACATGGGTTGGGGTGTGGGGGGGAAATGAGGTGTTCAGGGTGTGGGAGGGGGCTCTGGGCTGTGGCAGGGGATTTGGGTGCAGAAGGGGGTCAGGGCTCTGGGCTGGGGCCAGAGATGAGGGGTTTGGGTTGCAGGAGGGGCTCTGGGTTTGGGGGTCTCAGGACTGGGGCAGGGGATTGGGGCGCAGGGTTGGGGTGCAGACTTACCTCTGGCAGCTCCCGGTCAGCGGTGCAGCTGGGGTGCAGAGGCAGGCTTCCTGCCTGTCCTGGCACCGCGAACCGCGCTGCGCCCCAGAAACAGCCAGCAGCAGGCCTGGTTCCCAGGCAGAGGCGTGCAAGCGCCCTTCCCCCCATCCCCCCAGTTCCCATTGGCTGAAAACCAGCCAATGGGAGTGCGGAGCCGGTGCTTGGGGTGGGGGCAGCGCGTGGAGTCCCGTGGCCCCCTGGCCTAGGAGCCAGACCCATTGCTGGCCGCTTCCGGGGCCAGCGCTATGTCGGAAAAGGTAGGCACTAGCCTCTCTTAGCTCGGCAGCACCATCCTGGGAGCTTTTAATGTCCCAGTCAGCGGTGCTGATCAGAGCTGCCGCAACCCAGCACCTTACGTGCCGCGACCCACAGTTTGAAAAGCACTGTCTTAAGGTGCTCTGTTTACCCTACCGTTTTCTCCTGATTTACCGATGCAGTGAGAGTATTGTTTGCTACCTTTTCCTCCTGTGCACTTACTTGGTCATTCCCAATGTCTCCACTGCAGCACCCATTCCAGTCTTTCCATGTTCCATCTTTTAATTTTGCTCGGACCACCTGTTTCCTATTTCTATCCCGTTCTTCAAGCATTATCTAAATACCTGAAGCCCGGTGTTGCCCAACAAGGTTTATTACGAGGGGATGGCACTTTTCTTTTTTGCAGTTTTTCTACAGCTGTTTCCAATTTTCTGTTCTGTTCCTGTGCTTTCCAGTGTGCTCTGTTGCATTTGTAGCTTCTTTTAACTCTTTTTTGGTTTCTGCTATTTGCCCCGCCAGTCCTGGGGCATGTTGTCTGAACCATTTAACAGCCGTGGTCATATTTGTTATTTTTTAAAGCCTTGGTCTCTGCCATCGTTTTACATATTCCAGTCCACATTTCCGCACTGTCTTTTTTGAACGCATGTGAACCTCCTTTGCTGGCTACCCACCGCATCCATACTTCATCAGACTCTGGAGATTGGAAGGGAGGGTGTAGCAAGGCAGAGCATTCACTGGCGTGGCACCTCCTGCTGGTTGGTCTGGGAATTAGCTCTTCAAGCTTTGCAGCGCCTCCTGCTGGCCAGTGTCTCCCTTGATGCTACCTGCTTCTCCCTTTTTTCCACCACACTTTAGTTCAGGCCCCACGTCCCTCCCAGCCCGCGGTGCCCCTTTGCTCGGGCATTGCCCCCTGACAGGACCCCACACTCAGGGGTCCTCCTCTCCCTGGGGAACCCCAATCCCCCTGTAACGATGCTGCCCTTGGGAGCAGCCGAGGTCACTCAATTAGGGTGAACTGTAAACAAAACGGGGCAGACAAAACCCCAAAAGCTGGTGGATATTCCAATACTTAGATTTACCAAGCCAGCACAAAACAGCTCGTGTATTACTTCACTGGTTACTCAGAAGTCCAAACAGCACAGTTCCCTTAAAGTGCCCAGCCTCCAGCCTCCATCCAGACACACACGTCAGATACGGTGATGTTTACTGAAAATCTTATCGTATAAAAGAAAAGGTTCTTCCAATCCCAAAGGATCGGCCACACATCCAGGTCCAATTATAACTTAGATTTTATCCAAAATACACGCTTATAGTCAATTCTCGTTAACTAAAATTTATTAAAAAAGAAGAGAGAGAGTGTTGGTTAAGAGATCAATATACCTACAGACTTGAATTCAATTCTTGCGGTTCAGATACAGAGCAGAGATGAGCTTGTAGTTGCCAGAAGTCCTTTTGGAAATAGTCTATAGGTTATAGTCTAGTGTCCATATTCAGGGTGACTCCAGTCAGTGACTGGGGATCTCAATCCTTATGGTTTAAGGTTTCCCCTTCTTGAAACCCAAAGCAGATCTGAGATGAAGAAGGATCCTGTCCCAGGGTTTTTATACATTTCCAGCAGCCTCTTGGCCTGAGAAAACAGTAGGCTTAACTTCCCTTCTCCTAAACATCATGGTAATTAGCACAGGATAATTCATCCATTAAACAGTTCAGATACAGGTTACCACAACCTTCAAAGAGACAAATAGACAATAATACTATTGCCCTCCAGTGTCTTCCTAAATGTTAATATTCCTCTTTTGATCTTTGAATCAAAGCTATAGCCATAGACAAGACTTGGTTGCTTACATCACAAGACCTGAACAAACATCTACCCTTTTATCTCTAACAATGCAGACTTGCATTTCCAAGCTCTATTCATTTACATATCTTCCTAACCAGTCTTTAAAGTTCAGCCATGAGTCAGGTCAGTTTGTGAGTTAATTAACTCTTTCTGGGCCTGTCACCTTTCAGTGAGATATTCTATTACACTCATAACGTCACACCCCCTAAGCCCACCTTGCCTCAGAGACCGACTGCCAGTCTTCATCTAGCTCCTTTTCTCAGGGGCAAATTGTAGGCTGAAATGGCCACTCATCATGGGCAAGGGGGTTTGGACCTGCTACCTTTTCCTGGCCTGGCTGCACCACTGCAGCCTCAGTACCCCCACAGGCCTTGGGGCCTCGACTGGCCAGTGTTCCCCAGCTCTGCCTGTCCTTCTCCAGCAAGGCTCTGTTTGAGATACACTTCTCTAGCTAGTAGCCAGGTCCTTCCCACTCCACCACTGGAGTGAGACTCCCTCTACGCGGCTCCCAGCCCTTTTATCTGGGCCAGCTGGACCCTAATCGGCTGTGGCCACACCTGCGGCTGCCAACCCAAACAGCCTCCTGCCAACCCAATCAGCCTCCCTCACTGCTTTCAGCCCCAGCACCCTCTGAGAGCTGGCTTTTAACCCTTTCCGAGCCGGAGCGGGGTGACCACCCTGCTACGCTGGGGATAAGGGGATTCCCTAACTCGGGGTTTTCTGCCATGTTAGACCGCAATTCCTATAGTGGGAAGCTCGCCTACTTACCAAATCAGCAGTCGGGGTCACCAACGTTGTCAGTTGTTGGCTGCGTGTGTGTTCTCTGTGTGTGCTAGGTACCGGCTCTGGCCAGGTAGAAGGCACAGCAGACCTCCAGCGAACTGCCCAGAAAGACCACAGACTTGATTTATTGGTGAAGGCGCTTGGCCAGGTTTATTGCCAACAACGCAGGGTGCTAGCTCTCCACACGCTCTAGAGGAACATTAGTCCATGTATGCCCGTGACAATGGACCAGCTTATCAGTGGCAGGGCTTTCCACCGCCAAAGGGTTACGGCAAGGTACCTCAGTGTTTATAGATTGAGACAGACAATCTGGGATAAACAACTTGGGTGTCACCTTACCTGTTTCATGACATGTTTGTTACCTCCCCTTGTACCTTTCTCCTCCTGCTTCAGACAAAACATCCCTCTTCACCACCCGTCTTTGTACTTTATTCCTCATGTTCCAGACAATACGCCCCCATTCATCACTTCTGTCAAACCATCTCGCGCCAGGCTGGGGTGTCCCTGTGCTGGCCTGCTGGAATGCGTTTACGTATTCAGAGTGTTTTAGCAACGCCATCCATACTTGTGCCAAGTTTATGTACCAGACAGTGAACTTGCCGGCAAGCACCTGTTTTTTGACAGACTTTTGCTCATAGCAAACCTTTTCCTGACTTTGGTTCAGGCTACAGGTCTTCCCCCATGCTCAAGCTTCAGGCTCTGTCTTCCTACTACCGTTCTGATACCTCACAACACGCCAGCCTTCAAATGCTTTTACCAATCCAGTCTGGCAATTCCTAGGCCTCCAGCGCTCTGATTGATCTGTTGATGTGAAGGGAGCCTAAGAAAATTCATTCCACCCTAGGTGATTGTTGGAGAGCAAAGCAATCAAATCCTTCCCTGACAGCCCCTGCTAATTGAGTGCGCCATCCTAGAGGGAACAATCCCACAGGTGCCCAGAGGTGGAGGCCAGGTCGGATCAGCTGCTGGAGCCCCCCAGAGGGAGGCAGGATTTTAGAATGACGTTCACACAATAATTTTAGTTTGGGAAGAGGGGAGCTGTCGAGGGACTGGACTGAGGGCTTTAAAATCGCGAATGCGAGGACGTTCACATTGATGGTCTGGTGGATCTCCGTCAAATGCTTGGGGTTTCCAGAGGAGCGTAAGGGAGTGAAATTCAATAGTATTTGGCTACCACCTCACTTACGCTGTCTTGGAAACCCCAGCCTCAATACTGAGCTGGTTGGTGGACTCGAAGAATCTGTGGAGGTGTCACTGTGGCAGGGATGTCAACGTGGTGAGGGGGACTGGCTGGCTCACAGGATACAGGCCCTTTTGCCTCTCGGGACGCCAGCTCTGGTCTGGCCCCACAATGGAAGGACTGGAGGACTGTTGGCCGATGGAGAATGAGACCTTTCCCCTCTAGGGGTTACTGGCTACAATCTAGGCCAGTAGTGACTGAAAGGCCTTCCTGTTTGAGGGCCGTTCTGCATTCATGAGACTAGTTGGTGGGTATCAGTCAGACCTGTGTCAGGGCATTGGAAAACAGCAGCCCCTTTGCTACTCTCTAGCTCCCCTGTTGGGAAACTTAGCAAAGGGTCAAGGAGTGAATGGGCCACAGAGGTTGCACATCCTTCTTACACACAGGAGCCATGATCCCAGTCCTGCCGGCACTAACCACTAGACCCTTCTTTCCTCCCAGAGCCAGGGATAGAACCCAGTCCCTGCTCTGACCACTGGACTCCACTCCTTTCAGTTTGGTGTCATACATTTTTATAATCCCCTTTTATTTCAGTGTGGAGCAGCCCCAAACATGTTTAATTTGCAGAAGCTGTTCCCAAAACCCATTTCAGTGATCACTGATTTTTTTCTAACTCCCTTTCTCAAAGGCTAGCGGGGTGGCTGAACAAAATTGAAAGTAATACATTGAAAATGATCTGTCTTAGGTATTACAGCAATAGAGGCCTGAGCGTCTCACAATCTTCTATGTATTTGTTTTCACAGTGCCCCTATAAGGCAGGGCAGTGCTGTTTTCCCATTATATAAATGGGGAAACTGAGGCACAGAGACTAAGCAGCTTGCCATGGTCACACAGGGACTCTGTGGCAGAGCCAGTAACTGAACCCAGAACTCCCTGACCCTAGGCCAGCACCTTAACCCCCTGGGCCATGATAAAACGGACAGAAGGAAATACAATAACTCCTCTCTTAACGTTGTAGTTAAAAGTGAAACGATGTTAAGTGAATCCTATTTCCCCATAAGAATGAATGTAAATGGGGGGGTTAGGTTCCGGGAAATTTTTTTTTTGCCATACAGTTCAGTATAAATAGTTGGGAGGTGCCCCTGTCTTACCCCACACAGGCACAGCCCGTGGCACTGGGGACAGTGAGGCAGGCAAGGAAGCTGAAGGTGCTGTAGGCTAGGAGAAGCACGTTGCGCACAGCAGCAGCAGCTTCCCCTACTCTGCAAGCACCTGGAGCAGGGGGCTCAACCCTCAGCCCGCACACTCCACCCCTTCCCCCAAGCCCCCACCCTTAACCCTCCTCTTCTTCCCCCCCTTCCCCCTTTACTCCTCAGGCTGCGTCCTCGCTCCTCTCCCCTGCCTCCTGCCCACGGCAATCAGCTGGTTTGTGGTGTTCAAGAGGCAGGGGAGGGAGGGGGAGCCTGCGCGCCATGTCCTCCCTCTTCCCCCCATCCCTCCTGAACGCCACAAGCCAGCTGATTGCCGCGGGCAAGAGGCAGGGGGAGGAGCGGGAGGGTGCTGATCTGGGAGGGCGGATCTGCCGGCAGGCGGGAGGCGCTGTGCGGGGGGGAGCGTGTAGGGGAGCTGGTGGGGGCCGCCAGCTGTGGACAAAGCAGGCAGCCAAATGATGTTATAGCAAAGCATTGCACAACTTTAAATGGAGCATGTTCTGTAATTGAGCAGGGACGTAAGATTGAAACAGTGTTAAGCGAGAGGACGTTAAGTGGGGAGTTACTGTACTATATTTTGCACAGTTAGGCTGTGGAACTTATTGCCTTAGGACAGGGGTCTCCAAACTGCGGGCCGGATGCGGCCCGGGATTTCCATTTGTCCGGCCCTCCAACCAACAGGGGAGAAGCAAACAGCTGAGTAGGCACGGCCAGCAGGCAGGGGGAGGGGCCACTGGCAGCAGCTCACGGGGGGGTGGGGGGGTAGCTCAGCTGAGCTGTGCGGAGGGGTGAGTGCCCCCGGGAGTCAGGGTCCTCCCAAAAGGGGAGCCAACTTAGAGTAAAAATACAAGCCAGATGCTTAATTACGATCTCCAATAAATGGAGTAAAGAAGATAGAAATTAACAATTTCATAATGGTTAAATTTTAGCTACAGAACTAATAGAACCAAACAGTCCCAACCAACAATGGGAACATGGAGCTTCTCTTACCAAAGTACAGCCAAACCTTCAATCCTTTGTCATTTGCTTCAGCAGAGCAGGCACGTGTAGCAGGCACAGGGAGAAGGGAGCTCGCACGGGTCAGAGCAGACCCAAAAAGGGGAGCCTGATTTCGAATTTAATGCAAAACTGACACAATAGCGTAGTGTTGTTTTTTTAACAATTTTTCATATATTTTGCATATATTTAATTTCTTTCACAGTCGCTTCGGCCCACGAAGCCCCTTCAGAAATCTAATATGGCCCTCGTCTCATAAAGTTGGGAGACCCCTGCCTTAGGATATCGCTGAGGTGAAGAGCTAGTGGAAGTCTAAATAGCTTTGGACATTTAGGTGGGTAATAAAAATATCTGGAGTTGGAAAACTGCGACCCCTTTTTGACCTGAGCTGTTAGCTAGTGTTCCAACTCTGCAGGTTGTTACCATTAGGAGGAGAAATTGGTGATGGAGTCAGGTGTTTCTTTGATGCAGTCCCTGTTTATTTACAAAGTCCTGTTTCCCTGAACACAGGAGGAATCGAACAGGAAACAGTCTCAAGCCCTTTTCCCATCAGCACTCTGCCCAAAAGCACTCTCTCTGCTTTTTCTTAGAGTCACAGCCCCGCTGCTTTTTCTGGCTGGCCTGAGCTTTCTTAGAAACTTAGTAATGTGGGGCTGGAAGGGACGTCGAGAAAGTCATCTAGTCCACCCCACCTCCCCACACTGAGACAAGATGGAGCATAGCTTATTCTTGCTGTCTTTTCTGTCAGCTTCTCTGCTCTTTCTGCTGCTTCTGTCACAGACACACGCAGCTCCAACATCCTCTCCACCACTTAACTCACCAGCAGTGTGTTCCTTTTTGGGGGGCCATGACCCGTGCCTGTGTTTTGGGTGGTGGCTTCCATTGTTTCAACTATCTGGTTCCGTAAAAGAGCTTAATTGTTTTCTTAAATTTATCCAGAATGGAAGGAGACTGGTTCACCCGTTTGCTTCAGTTAAGTTTAACCCAACCCATAATAATAATAATAAATTAATATGTATTTTAAACTAGTTTTGGCTGAGCTAAAAACCCTCCTGGTGCATGAACCGACTTCTGACTACTGGGGGCTGAGGTAGATTTTCCTAGGAACATGTTATCCCATCGTTGGCCACTGGGGGGTGTCTCTTGTGTCTTCCTCTGAAGCATCTCATGCTCGGGCCAGTTGGAGATAGGATATTGAGATAAAAGACCCCCAGTCCTCTTTCCTATGTCCATAAGTAGGTGTCAACAGAACCCCCAAGATGTTTCTAAAGCAGTCTGGGTATAAATCTCTCTTTTCAGTGGATCAAGTTTGACCTGCTTTGTATCTGTGATAAAATCCGACCAGTTCTCCAGTCTTCCACTGAGACTTCCAGGATAGACGGGACTTGAATTTCTAATTGTGGGATGGGAGGCGAGGGGAAGAAATTAGTTTAGCCCTTTCAGGCCATCACTGTGTATCACAAAGAAGCAACAGTACCCAGCTTGATCTCCTCCTCAACTGGGGGAGGGGGCGTCAGCTGCAGCCACTTTCGGGGGTGGTGCCTCAGAGCCGATCACGTGTATAACACAGGAGTGCTCCGGTGACTCTTGACGATCATGTGATGTTTGGGCTCCTTGTAATGGAATTGTTTCCCATACAACATCCACGTTTCCGCACTCTGTGCCTTCAGCTTACCGCTGCCCAGATTGTGGGAGAGGGCACCACTTGCCCAGAGCCACTGAGAGATCCACGGAGCGTGTTGGGGATCGGCTGCTGGCTCGTCGCTGCAGCCTGCTGCGAATGCTCAACCCATTCTTGTGGAGTGAAACCAAAAAGTGAGTGGGATCTTCTCTCTCCTCCCGACTGTTTGATGAAAGGCCCCATGTCCCATTCCACACACACCCTGAGCCAGCCAGTCCCTCTGCCCTGGGGCTGGATCTGAGCCAGCGCCCCCTAGAGGGGAAAGGCCCCATTCCACACAACCCCAAGCCCGTCAGTCCCTCCGTGCGGGGGCCAGATCAGAGCTGGCTCTCCCTGGAGGGGAAAGGCCCCCATTCCCACACAGCTATTTCCCCCTTGTCTTGCAGGTACCATGGCTACCACCAACCCCCTGGAGAACCTGCAGGTGGAGGCTAGCTGCTCCGTCTGCCTGGAGTACCTGAAGGACCCGGTCATCATCGACTGTGGCCACAACTTCTGCCGGGTCTGCATCACCCGCTGGTGGGAGGAACTGAACCGGGACTTCCCCTGTCCCGTCTGCCGCAAGACCTTCCGCCACCGCACCCTCAAGCCCAACCGGCAACTGGGCAACATGGTGGAGATAGCCAAGCAGCTGCAGGCCACCAAGCGCAAGGTGCGGGACGAGAGCTTGTGCGGGAAGCACAACGAGGTGCTCAACCTCTTCTGCAAGGAGGACCAGGAGGCCGTCTGCCTGGTGTGCGAGATCTCCCACGACCACCGCTCCCACACCGTGGTGCCCCTGGACGACGCCTCCCTGGAGTACAAGGTGGGAGGCTGCCCAAGAGGTGACACCCGGCCCTTTCCCCAGGGCCGGTGCTTTACAGTCCATGAGCTGGAGAAGGTTTCCCAGGGTCCCTCTAGCATCTGTCTTCACTGTAGAGCTAGCCCAAGTTCTAACCCACCCCCCTCATCCATACGTAGCCCTCGGATGCCGCTTTCACTCACCCTCATCCAGTGAGGATGCAGGCTAAACCTCTCCAGAGCTGGTTGTCCTCCAGTGCCTTCCCACAATGCCACCTGTGTCCCCGGAAGGACAGACAAGTTTTCCCACAATTCACTGGGAAGGAATCAGCTCTGATTACCGCAGTGCTGAGATCCAGGGGATATGCCCCCAGAAGTCCTAATGATACACACAGGGGAGCGCAGCACCAGTGGAGTCTAGCGGGTGAGAGCAGTGGGGGCTGGGAGCCAGGACTTCTGGGCTCTGTCCCCAGCTCTGTGAGTGGTTAGATGAGGGTGGACTGAGACTGGACTGTCCATAGGGGACTGGGTTCTTCTCTGGCCTTGACTGTGCCTCCCAACAGCTGTAAGCCCTTTTCCTTACCATAGCGTCACCCATGGCCCATCTAAATGCTAGGGAACTGACCATCTGGTTACTGCTGATTTGAGCCTGAATCTTGTGGCTGGATCCAGCTTGTTAAATGTTCTGTGTCCTCCCAGGAGAAGCTGCAGCAGTGTCTGGAGCCTCTGGAGCGGAAGCTGCAGGACATTGCCCACTGCAAATCCCAGGAGGAGAAGAAACCCGGAGAGCTGAAGGCAGGTGGCAGGGGCTCAGGGGTTTGCTCTGTCACCTGTGGCTGGGTCATCCGTCAGATGTGCTGATCCAGCCATGAGTTGCGGAGCTGGGTTGGGCAGGGTCCCAGCTTGGATAGGAGACCTGCGGGAGGCCTTAGTAGGGGGCACTCTCCCCTCACAGTCAGTGCTGGCTCCCAATGCCCCAGTCTAATGCTAGGGGGCACTGTGCTTCTGGAAGTGCCATCTTTGAGACATGTCAGAAACCCTGCTTGTGTGAGATGAGTGAAGATCTCCTGTTGCTTATCTCAGGAGTCACAGCACTGCCCCTGGGGTCCAAATCCCAACTCAGGTGGCTCCGTTCTGCCTCCATGAGCCCCCTGCAGTCTGGTTTCAGGTGGATACGGGGCTCCCCTTTGCATCCTCCCCCACGCTATTCTGCGGCTTTGCCTCGCGGTATCACAGCCGCCGCGCTCTGCCCCAGAGGTGGCTGCATTTTGACAGCCGGTGGAGCAATCTACATGTACGCTCTGCAAAGAGAATAACCATCTCTGCCCACCTATAGAGAGGTCCCAGCCGGGTTCCCACTGCACTCAGCTCCTCAGCTCCTCTCTGTTCAGCTCTGTGGAGACATCCCGCACAAATGCACCTGGGATAATCCCTCTAGTTGGACCTGGGGCAACACCACCACCACCATCACCTGGGACCCCCAGGTCTGGGGAACGCCCCCCATCCTGAAACCCCCTGCTCCCTTCCTCTTTAGCCAGATCTGGGGAGACCCCCTGTTCTGCTGCTCTGTGGCCAGATCTGGGGGAGACCCGGGCTCATCCCTTGCCTTTCCCCATGCCTGACTCCAGCTTGGTCCTCCCCTCTCCCCGCCACTGCAGAGAAAGGTGGAGAGCCGTCGGCAGCTGATTGTGAGTGAGTTTGAAGAGCTGCACCAGTTCCTGGAGGAGGAGCAGCAGGTGCTGCTGCGACGACTGGAGGAGGAGGAGAAGGAGATCCTGCAGAAGCTAAAGGACAACGTGGCCCAGCTGTCAGACCACCGCCTCTCCCTCAACCAGCTCATCACTGAGATTGAGGAGAAGTGCCTGCAGTCGGGCATCGAGATGCTCAAGGTGAGGAGCCCTGAGGGGCATCCTCTTTTCCTGGCCCTTAGGTTGGTACCCAGCAGGACGTGGCTGAATCCCTGGGCAAGCACGCGGATTTCCATCCTACCCACAGAGATTTCTCCAGAGAGGCTCAAAATGGCACCCCTGTCTGGAGTTTCCAGAGTGGGGGAGTTGAGGGACCTCTGTCCTCCAGAGCTTCCTCCCAAGCCACTTCCAGCTCTTAAGGCTGGAGGAAGCAGCCAGAATTCCCATCCGATCCCTGGAGCTCCCACCCCAGGAGTCTCCTGAGCCCACGGAGGGGCACTGTTGGACATCTCCATACGGATATGGATGGAGCTCCGTCTCCATCTAAGGAGGCACCCAGTATTTCCATCCTGTCACAAGAGTTTCTTCTGGGGCCTATTCTGAGCTTGCTCCTCAGATACCTGGCTGGCTTTGGAGGAAGACTTCCTGGAGAATCCATAACAAGGACATTTAACCAGAGGTGCCTTGGAGCTTCCTGGCAAGGGACCGGACACCTCCTTCGGCCTTGTCTGCCTCTAGCACAGAGATCATTCTACTGGCCTGCAAGTGCTTGCACCAGGGTAGCTCATTCCGCTTTGCCAAAGTGAAATAAGTTAGACTGGTTCCAGTCTCCACCTTGTCCCAGCATAAGTCTGTCAGTAAAGTCTCACATACCCCCAACCAGCATAGCTATTCTACAGGCGTAGACCAGGCTTTGGCCATCAGGAGGTCCCACTTGGATGGGTCAGCATGATTTTGTTGGGAGGAGGGAGGTTTAGGGACCTCTCTCTCTCTCAAGAGCTACTTCCTGACTCCTTGGTCTGCTCTGCTCCTTAGAGGTGCCCCACTGAGGATCTTAGAAGGGCTCCGACTGGAGCTCTGGCCGGACCCAGAGAAGGCCCTTGTATCTCCCAGGTGTCCTCAACGTGGTGGGGGAAACCTGGCCCCTGAGATGTCATCGCATGCAGATGTGCAAAGAGCCGAGACCTTCCGAGGCCGAGCCACGTGCTCTGTGGTTGAGCCACTGCCCATCAAGGAGGCTGTCGTGCCGGGGGAAGGTCTGGGAGGTCCGTTGCTTTGCTGGAGACGTCTCAAACCAGGATGGGCCAGAACGCTGGGGACCTAGATATAGGGAGCCAAGCCTGGTTGCCTTTTGGGACTGGGCGAGATGGGCCCTGTTTGGGGCATCTTCAGCTCTGATAGGCAAAGCATTAGGGGATAGGATGTAGGAGACGATCCTGTCATAGGTGGTGGACGGGCCTTGATGGGGAATCTCTCTGGGGAGCATGCGGTGGGAGACCTGTCCCACCCTGGGGTTTGGGCAGCTTGGATACTGCCTGACCAAGTCCTGGAACCTCCCTTGATCCACTTCTTTTCTCTTCCTGTAGGACATAAAGAGCACCCTGGAAAGGTAAGGCCTCC
Source organism: Eretmochelys imbricata (assembly GCF_965152235.1). Classification (NCBI taxonomy): domain Eukaryota; kingdom Metazoa; phylum Chordata; order Testudines; family Cheloniidae; genus Eretmochelys; species Eretmochelys imbricata. The sequence goes on from NC_135585.1 coordinate 51,794,333, forward strand.
ATTTCCCAGCCCTCACCCTGGGAGGTGAAGACAGCACCGTCCAACCCCCTGCTCTCAAAGGGGAAAGGATCTGATCAGGGCTGGGGCCTAGTGGGTGGGTCAGAGCTGCAGGAATGGACAAACAACTGAGCCAGCCCATGTCTTGGACCAAAATATCAGAGTGGGGTCTGGTGGCTTAGGGTGGGGGCGCTGGGAGTCAGGACTCCTGGGTTCTATCCCCAGCTCTGGGAGGGCAGTGCGGTCCACTGGTTAGAGTGGGGGGGTGCTGTGAGTCAGGACTCCTGGGTTCTGTGCCCAGCTCTGGAAAGGGAATAAGGTCTAATGGGTTACAGCAGTGGGGGCTGGGAGCCAGAATTCCTGAACTCTGGGAAGGGAGTGAAGTCTATTGGTTAGAGCAGGGGAAGGGGGACTCGGAGTCAGGACTCCTAGATTCTGTTGCTGGCTTGGCTCGTTGTTTGGCTTCTCCGTGCCTCAGTTTCCCCCTCCTAGCCCTGTGTCTCAGGTGCAGGCAGGGTTTGTGAGGCAGGATAAGTGTCTCTGAAATGCTCCGTGTTAACAGTCCTGCCCTTCCTCTCAGAGTGCCTGGAGGAGAACTATGTTACAGGCCATGCGGCGCTCAGATCCGACAGTGACTGTGGCAGACAGGTACCTTGGATAGGGTAGGCCAGGGCTCTGGCCCTGTGGGCCCCTGTGCTGGGAGCTCAGACCCAGCTGATGTGCTGCTAGCTGTGTGTCGCCCCCTTCAGGTGTGAGACGGTGCAGACCATGGAACTGGCCTCGGTCCCCATCAAGCTGGAGAAGAATTTCTGCAGCTTCCCGCGGCAGTACTTCGTCCTGCGCAAGATCATCAAGAGGTTGATCGGTGAGTGGGGCTGCTGAGGGCTCTGCCCTGGGTGGGGTCCCTTCCTTCCCTGGTCGTGGGGGGCTGGTCCCTCTCCCACCCTGTTCGCCAGAGAACATACAGGGCCTGGGAACCCTGCTGGCTCTGAAGGCGTCGATGCCTTGGTTAGCGAGAACCGGGAGGGGTAGAATGAGCAGGACCCTCCTCCCAGTGCATTTGGGGGCCATTGGGGGGGGAGGGGGAAGAGAAGTGAAAAGGGTGCTGTGGGAAGGTTTGTGGGGGAGGGGGGCCATGGAGGTGGGTTGGGGGGGGCATGAGGCTGAGAGACTGGGGGCACTGGTTTGGAGGAGGTCAGTGGGGGGCTGGTTTGGAGGAGGTGGGGGGGATCAGTTGGGTCTGTTTGGAGGCGGAGGGGACTGGCACGGAGGGGATTTGGGAAGGGTTGGCGGGGACGTCAGGTGGGATGAATGGGGAGGTCAGTTGGGAAGGGGTGGGGGGAGGTGAGGTTAGTCAGGGGGTCAGTTGGGAGAGGGTGTGGGCCTGGCACGGGGGGATTCGGGAAGGGGGCGGCAGTGGGGTTGGGTGAGGGGTGAGTGGGGGTTTGGTTTGGAGGGGGTGATTTGAGAAAGGAGTGGCAGTGGGGTTGATGGTTGGGTGTGGGGCGACCCCAAGGGCAATATGGGGTGGGGCAAAGGACTGACTGCCCGGCCCCTCTTCCCCTCCAGGAGACGTGACCCTGGACCCTGAGACGGCCCATCCCAACCTGGTGCTCTCCGAGGACCGCAAGAGCGTGAAGTTCGTGGACACGCGTCTGCGGGACCTGCCTGACACCCCACGTCGCTTCACCATCTACCCCTGCGTCCTGGCGACCGAGGGCTTCACCTCGGGCCGCCACTACTGGGAGGTGGAGGTGGGCGACAAGACGCACTGGGCCCTGGGTGTCTGCAAGGACTCGGTGAGCCGCAAAGGCGAACTGATGGCCCTGCCCGAGACGGGTTACTGGCGAGTGCGGCTGTGGAACGGCGACAAGTACGCGGCCACCACCACCCCCTTCACCCCGCTGCACCTCCTTGTGAAGCCCAAGCGGGTGGGCGTCTTCCTGGACTATGAGGCCGGGCGGGTGTCCTTCTACAACGTGACCGACCGCTCCCACATCTACACCTTCACGGACACCTTCACCGAGAAGATCTGGCCCCTCTTCTACCCGGGCATCCGCGCCGGACGCAAGAACGCCGCCCCCCTCGTCATCCGCACCCCCACGGACTGGGAGTGACGGGGCTGGAGGCTGCTCGCGCCAGCCTCCTTGCAGACTGGGGCTAGGCAGGAGGCATGGATCTGGTTTCTGCTGTGCACCCGCATGCCCTGACTGTGATGAGCACCATGGCTCTTACTGCCTTCCTGGAGACCCTGCTTGTGGACCGGGAGAGCCGGGGCGGGGCCAGAAGTGGATTACTGAAGGCCCCACCCCTCCCCGCAGACTGCGGGGGCCACCTCGCTGGCCATGCCCTGATTTAGTCCAACCCTAGTGGGTTGGGCTTTGCAGCCCCCTGCCATGCACGCTGGAATCAGCCATGAAGGAACTCCTCCGTTCCATTTTCCCCCCGCCTTCCAGCCAGCCAGCCTTCCTGGACAGGGAGTGATGGAGGCTGCTAGATCCCACTTCTGCCCCCAGCATGGACTGGGGCGGGGGGATCTCACAGCTCTCTGACGCCTCTGCCTTTCCAGGCTGCGGCGGACAACCCCCATCGCCCTCATCTCTCCCCCTAATGGGGGCCAGCACGGACATCAGACTCCAGTGCAGTCCCGAAGGACAAGACCCTGGGTTCCCTCTATGGGCGGGAGCTACCACCCCCTCCAGCAGTGGGGGGACCCTGCCGTTGAGGGGGATCTGGACCCAGGGACTAGTAAATCCCCCACCACCATGACCCCCCAGGTTAAAGCCATGGGTATCTCTCTTGGGTGTGTAGATGCTAATAAGTCACCATGGACTGCAACAGGAGGGGTGGGGGTTCTGATTAGAATTGGGGGAGACAGGCTGCGAAGGACTATGGGGATGTCGGCAGCTCATTCTGAGGGGCGTTGGATAAACAGGGATCCAACAGATTTACGAGGTGGCCCCGCCCTCCAAATCACTCTGTTCCCTCCATGACGTGGCCCGATCTCTCCCTCCAGAATGGACTCAAGGGGGTGGATCCTTGCTTGTCTGGCTGAGTTCGCAGTCCCTGAGTCACTTTGATCCTGGGCTCCTCTTGCACTTGTCTCCTGGTTTTTTTGGTGGGGGGGAGGAGGGGGGGGAACTGTGTTGTTTCCACCTGGCTCCCATGAAAACGCATCCCATTTGGACTGTCCAAGGTGAGTCCTTGGGAAAGGCAGCGGACTTGAGCGTGCTGCAGGAGAGAATCCTTGGCCTTGTACGACCCAAGTTTATTCCCCTTCTGGAGCAGAGCAGGCAGGGTGGGGTCCAGTCGATTAGGTCCGGGGAGTCAGGACTCCTGGTTTCGTTCCCAGCTCTGGGAGGGGAGTGATGTGTCTAGTAGAGCGGGGGGGCTGGGTGCCCAGACTCCTGGGTTCTGTGCCCAGCTCTAGGAGGGCAAACTGGTACTACACTAGCTGGACCGTCAGCCTGATCTGGTGCCGGCAGAGAGGCAGGGGTAGCGGTCTAGATGATAAATTGGTACCCAGAAAAGGGAGCATATTGAGCCTTGTCACTCAGTGTTCCAGGTTGTTTGAGGGGGCACAACCCCTCGGTCTCCTGATGGTGGTGTATCTTCTTGGGAAATCACCTGTCACGCTTGTCTAGGCCAGAGGAAATGTTTAGGACTGACCAACTCCTTTGGGCTGAGTCTTCCCCCTTGCTCTGGGGTGAACTCTCTGGGGAAGGCCTGTTTTGGGATTTGTTTGTGGCAGGGGTGGAAGTTACTGGACCCACTCGATCATCTGTTCTAACCTGTGTTAAACAGGAGACGCCTATGAGTGAATAGGCTAGAGACTGAACTCCCCTCTGCTCCCTCCATGAGAGGGCGAAGTTTACCTGGTAGCCTCCACTCTGGCAGTATCAGGAAAACCTTGCACGGTTCCCAACCCCTTCCATTCCACCCCACTGCAGCAGCTTTGAAAATGCACCTCCATGCTTTCTTTGCCCTCTGCCACTCGATCTTTAATAACCCATCAGGTGCATCCATATCCATGCTGCTCTGCACCCTGATCTCTCTTGAACATGAAATAATTGAGTACATGTCTTTTGAAGAAAAGAAAAAGTGAGGAAATAACTTCTGGGCAATGAAGAACTCCGTTAAAGCAAGGAAGTAGGCTGGGGTGCCCAAAAACCTGTCACAGCGCAGTTACGGTTGGAAATCGACTGTGTCAAAACTGGCTCCGTCTCTTCTCCCTGAGTTGTATCTGCGGAACATGCAAGGTTTTCATTCTCCAACGAGCTGGTTTCCTCCCTGACTCATGTACCGTGTTCAGATGTCAGCTGTGGGGTTAGAAGAGCCAATTGTTCAGCCCTGATTGGCTCAAGAAGTGGCCGTGAGGGGAATTAAATAGGACTTTCCACCAGGGGTTGTTTGGATGAGGAGAACGCAGACCTCGTGTTCCCTGCCGTTGCAGAGTGGTGGCACGTTGGTCTTGCCTTGCGACACTTAACATTAAGTCCCCTAAGGATTTAAATGTTTTAGTCTAAAGTCTTTGGACTCAATACAAGGGTAACTGGGTGTGTTGGCGTTGCCCATGTTTACAGGTCGGAAATCTCCATCGCCGTTCCAGAGCTAACTGCACCTCTCGCTCCTTTTCTGAGCTGAGTGCACCCCCACTGGCCGTCGAGCTCTTCCTTTTCCTGGGGTGGGATTCCCACATTTTCCCACTCTGAGCCCCCTTCCCGGGCTCCGGCACCCCAAGTATCAGCTGTGCTTCTCTAGCAGGACCTATGGAAGTTGGCCCCCATGTTGGGTACCTTGACCCGAAACCAAAGGATTGATTGTCGTTAACAGTAGGAATGGAGCACAACAAGAGAGAAACGGATTTTGGAACAGCAACCGGCCTGCAGGCGAAACTCCCAGTGGTAGGGGCTTATGTGCAGACAGTAAACATTACATCCTGGTTACCGCATGTTGAGCTACTTAAATTATCGCAGGCTGCTCCAGATCTGTCCCCCTTTGAGTTTGGGTTCAGCCCTTCCGAGCCCCCTCAACATAAATGCCCACCCAGGTGAAGGTTTCTGCCACCCAAGGGCTTTTCAGTCCAGCCATCGGCAGCCACGTGGGAGCCGACAGCCGGGAGTTGAAGCGAGACAAATTGCGAGTGGAGGCAAGGTGCAGATTTTCCACAGAACGGGCGACTAACCCGTGTGGCTGCTTCCCAAGGGAGGGCATCTCTCACTGGGAGTCTTTAGCAAGACTAGGTTCGTGTTTTGAGAACATACGGCCACGCCTGATCACTGTGCGGGAGAATACTCCTTGCCGGGGTTACGCAGGAGCTGATGATTATTTGTATTTCAGTAGTAGCTAGTTCCCAGCTGAGATAGGACCACACTGGGCTGTGCGCTGTGTGCCCGCGTGTAGTCAGAGATACTCCTTGCCTCAAAGAGCTTCCAATCTAAACAGTCTGGCTCAGGTGAGACTTGGTGAAATGCAGCCACCTCTGGGTAACAGCTGACCAGAAAATCAGCAAAGGATGTGCTCACCCAGCACTGAGATGCAGCCACCTCTGGGGTGGGGCAGGGCAGCTCTTTAGGAGTGGAGATTTTGCAGGAGCTGGGACGGAGGGCTCAGATTCTGACTCGCAGCGGATGGGGAAGTATCAAGGATTCATTCATGCCCAGGAGGGGTCAGAGCCTCATTGGGGAGATGCTTTTCTGCCCCAGGCAGAGAAGGGCAGTGTGACACCTCGAAAGGCTCCATATTCGAGTAGCTGTGTGTGAAGGAGGGGAGAGAGGGGCACCGCTTGTAATGCATTAACTAGCTGTGTGTGTAACTAGTGGCCCAGGACAGGGACTGGCTGGCTTAAGGCAGAGCAGGATGGGATGCAGAGCCTTTCCCCATTAGTTTGGATGGGCAGCTGGCTCAGTGTGTGGGGGATTGGTACACGGGACCTTCCCCTCTAGGGGCGCCTGTTTCAATCTGGCCCCATCTCCGCGCAGGGCAGAAGTGCATTCCACTTGGTGCACCCATGGGTGTAATGAGCTGGTGGGTGTCAGCAGAGAAGGTGCCTTGATCCCCACCTGTCCTGACACACCCCAGTGCTAGTCACCTCAGCAGGGAGGCCAAAGGTTGAATGGGCCCCAGCTCCCCCCTGCCCCCCAGAGGGGTCCCTGCAGGGGTGGGGCTGTGACTCGTCAGCAGGGGGTGTTCTGTGGTTGGGGGGCACAGTCCCTGCTCCTGTCCCCATTGGGGGGTGGGTACAAAGAAGGCACCTCCGCTCCCCTGGAATGTGGAGGCAATTGTGTGCGCTGTGGTCTGTCCCAGCTGGCCGGGCAAGAACCTGTCTCTGTGGCTTGTATCGTATAATGGCCTGCGACTTGTCATCAATAAACCACCGATTTTCTTAGACTCCCTGGTGTGTACGGCTCTTCCTCACTGTGCACTGAGCACCAGCAAGGAGGGGAGGCTGGGGGTCAGGACTCCTGGGTTCTATCCCAGGCTCTGGGAGGGCAGTGGGGTCTAGTGCTATGTTCCCTGTAAGCTGCACGGCTGGGTGGCCACCCAGCAGGCTATCAAGTGCTGCACAGTTCAGGTGTCCCTACCCCCCACTGTCATGTGCTGCTCGTGCCCTCTGCCTTGGAGCTGCTCCCAGGAGGCTCCTGCTTGCTGTGTAGAGCGGGGAAGGGGAGAGGGGTGCTGATGTTAGGGTGTTCCCCTGCCCCGTACCCCATCTCCACAGAGTGGGGGGAGGGGACGGAGGGAGCTTGCTGGCAGCCGCTGCTGTGTCTGAACTTGCTGATCTACTTAAAAGGGCAGCGTACTTAAAGGGGCAACACACGTCTCTGTCACACACACACACACACACCCTGTCTTTTACACTGACCTCCCAACACATACTTGTGGTGTTGTTACTTCTTGATACTTCTTTCAAAGTGTGTTATTTTAGTTTTTTGACTGGTCTGTGCATTTTATAATTTTTATTTCTCACTTACGCTTAAATTTTGTTCTTTGAGTAGTGAGTACAAAATGCCTAACCTGTCCTGGCTGGATTAATTATCCCTATGGTAACTTTTTAAAAATATATATTGTATCTTGGTTTTTGGTTTCTACTGGTGGCGCACATCCACACATTACCTCAATATTGTGCACATAACAAAATTCATTACGCACATGGATGGAAAAAATTAGAGGGAACATTGGTCTAGCGGTTAAAGCTAGGGGGTAGTGGGAATCAGGATTAATGCTGTTTGGTGAACAGCTTGAAGTCCTAGAGAGAAGACAGCTTGCTCTTGACATTTGTTTGTGAATGGAAGGGTAGCCCAAAACTACTTGAGAACCCCAGATGGGCCGGGCCTCTGTAACAGAGGGCACTCTCTGCTGCCACCTGTTGGTGAGCAAAGGGAAATGGCTGGTATGGAGCAAGCCTCATTTGCATTTCAACTATGCAACAGTTTGGGTCATTTGGGTTAAAATCAGTTACGTTGTGAGTGTGGGGGCAATAAGATGCCATTGTCCCTGGTAGGAGGTTGAGGGAGAAGAGAGGGACACTGGTTGTGTAGAGGGTGAAGGGGTCACCCTGACTGGTAGCGTTATCAGGCACAGTTAGTTAAGAGCCTGGACAAAATTACAGAAGGGTCTGTTCTCTGGGGTGAGTCCATTTCTGATAGAATAGGCTGTTAAGGGTATGTCCACACTGCAATTAAAAGCCTGTGGCTGGCCTGTGTTAGCTGACTCAGGCTTGTTGGGCTGAATCGGGCTAAGGAGCTGTTTAATTGCCATGTAGATGTTTGAGCTCATGCTGGAGCCTGAACCCTGGGACTTTACCCTACCCTCTCATGGGATCCCTGAACTGGAACATCTACATGGCAATTAAACCACCCCTTAGACTGAGCTCCATGAACCTGAGTCAGCTGACAGGGGTTTTAATTGCAGTGTAGATGCTTCCGAGGGGGTTCTGCATCCCACAGAGCTCCGCAAAGAGTTGAGTAGAGGAAGCTTGGAGGCAACAGACAGCATGGAGCTGAAATGGCTTGGGCTGAAGCAGCAGGGAGAATAGCAGCTGCCAGCCTCCCAGTCAGATTTAGGGGAGGGACTGTGTACGCAGCAACCAACACTGAATTCACAGCCCCAGGAGCAGCCCAGAAGTTGGAATAACTGTTAAGACTTTTCCCCAGGTGTCTTTAGTGAATGGTAACTTATTACCTGCTGGCTTTTCTCAAATTCATTCTGTTGTCTCTCCCCCATTCATAAAATTCTTTTTGTTTTAAACCCTTGCAAGGGGGGGAAGGATCGGTGCCTAGCGAGGGCACCCAGGATGGTACATATAGTTTACCCGCTTTTTGGGTGAGGGTATGAACTGGGTTACTTAAGTCCTCAGACTGATTTCCCCTAGACAGCTGAACCCAGCCCTTTTTGCTGCTGCTGTCCACTGGCTGAATCATTTAAAAAATCCGTTTCCCAAAACGTGGAGCTTTTGACACTTGTTTTCCTTCCACATCAAAATTAAGCCGGTTGAAATTGAAGTGAAAGGTCCATTTCCATGAAGCTTTCGGGGGTGGGAAGATGATTCAGATTTGCTGTGGAATACATGCTTGGAACCAGACACGAAGAGCCAACCCAACGCCAAGAGAACCAAGTGGTTTGAGTCTGCATAAGTTTTGATACCATCCTCATCGCTGTAGTATCTGAGCATCTCCCAATAGCGCGTAAAGCCAGGTGTCTACGCATCCCTCGTGTGGGGTTTGTCCTCTTGTCCTCTCCCCAGAGGAGGAGGGGTGCTGTGGAGCGTCTTGTTTCAGTAGCAACTTCAGATCTACCTGCTGCTGTGTGTGTGTTCGAGAAGGCCTGGCTGAAGAACTCGACCTTGCCCATGGAGAGGAACGGGGGGAGGTTTGGGATGGGCCTCGGTTCTTGGGGAAGTTCAGTAGGCACATGGCTGCGACGTGGATGACCCAGTTTAAAATCTTTGCTCTCAGTCAGGTGTGCAGGTGTCTCTCTCTTGTCTCTCTCTCAGAAACCCCTTCCGGGGCCTGAGCTACCTTCCTGACTGAAGTGTTAACAAAACAGGAGAGTTCTGGGGAAAGTGTCTCTTTTGCTTGCTGATGGAAAAAGGTTGAGATGAGAAATTCCAGTCAGCTGGAGCCAGGACTCCTGGGTTCTAGTCCCAGGCTTATGACTGATTTGTGTAAATCTTATCCCCATTGCATCGACTGTGAAATGTGTTTCCGACACACAACCTCACAATGTGAACTGTAACTACCCTGTGCGGAGGTGGGATGGATCCTGCTGAACCTGCGCTAATAAGGGCAAACACTTTGATCTCACAATTAATGGGTTCGGCTTGATCTGTGCAGGAGGCCGTTTGCGAATATGGGGGAGGCAGTTCAACCAGTGCTGACCCCAGTGCGGCACCAGGTGGCGCTGTGCTGCAGGGAGCTGGGTGGGGGCTCAGAAGGGAGCGCCCTCCCCCCTCACAGTCAGTGCTGACCCCAGTGTGACACTAGGGGGGCTGTGCTGTAGGGAGCAGGGTGGGGGCTCAGTAGGGGCCATTCTCCCCACACAGTCAGTGTTGACCCCAATACCCCAGTGTGGTGTAGGGGCCCACTGCGCTGAAGATGAAATGTAAAATACAGACCTAGACCCTGGCCCATCCAAAGCTCTAACCCACTAGACCTCACCCCCTCTAGGAGCTGCGGATAGAACCCAGGAGTCCTGGCACCCAGTCCCCTCCCCCTGCCCATGCCCTGCAGAATCTATTTCTGGAGACTTGTCGCCTCCCTGCAGGGACTGTTCTCGGTGTGGATGGTTACTTCGAAACAGGTCTGCTCTGTCCCTCTAGCCACCTCGGGCAATGCTCCCTGCACGGCTGGTCACTGGCACAGAAGAATAAAACCAGTCCCCGAGTCAGGAGTCTGCGTCGGTCCCAGCTCAGATCTCTGTGCTCCCCCAACGCAATGCCTGCCCGCCCCAGAGGAGCCCAGCATGGCCCAGGCTCTGCTCCTCGCAGCCTCTGTCCTGTTCTGCCTCGCACTGGGGGGGTAAGTGCCATCAGGGAGCTCGGGGGAACTCCACTCTAGGGTGACAGGCCTGAGCGGCTCCTTGAGGCAGCGGACGCCTGTCTTCCCGAGTGCCTAGAATAGATTTCAATAGCCCTGACACCCAGCCTCCCCCACTCTAACCACTAGACCCTACTCCCCTCCCAGAGCCAACGATAGAACCCAGGAGTCCTGCCTCCCAGCCCCCTTCCTCTGGACAAATGAGTGTTGCAGATGCTGAAATCAGCCCCTTGGTGTGGTGTCCATGTCCCACTAATAAGCCAACTCAGATGCATGTGTCCAGCTGCCCTGGAAATGGCCATGTCAGTTAGTATCCCTGGAGGCGGGGAGCTCTCCTTGGAGGACTCAGAGGTGTGGATGGGGATTGCTGGTCTCTGCCTGCCATGCCAGGGGTTTCGTGCTCAGTGCAGGCAGCTTTTACCAGGGGCTTGTCAACTTGGGGTGAGCAACCCCCACAGTGCCACTGAAAGAGGATGAATCACAGCCCTTGGTCCTCTGAGTCATGCACAGGCCACTTCCCTGGCACGTCTCGGGTCAGCAACCCACCAGATCTCTGCTCAGCCATGGAGACGTCTGGGGTAACCCAGCCAAACTGACAGAACTTCAGGAGGGGAAAAGTGGTGTCACTCCGCAATGTACAATGATTGGAGTGTGGGGGGCTGGAAGCCAGGACTTCTGGGTTCTATCCATGTCTTGGGGAGGGAAGTGAGGTCTCGTGGGTTAAAGCAGGGGATGCTGAGAGTCAGGACTCCTGGGTTCTATCCCTGGCTTGGGGAGGGGAGTGGGGTCTAGTGGTTAGGGTGGGCTGGTTGGGGGGTGTTTGTGCCCATCTCTCACTGCATCTCCCCTTGCTCGCCCCCTGCAGCCAGCAATCTGCGTTGCAGACAATGCGCCCTGGACAAACCTACATCAGTTGCCTCCCTGGAGCCACTGAGTGCACCCCTAAGGCTGGGCATCCATGCATGACTGTCAACATCAGCTCTACTGAGTGGAGGGGAGGGCTACACTGGGTTTTCTCTGTCCCAAATGCCCCCACCAGTACTGATCCTTACTCCTTTCTGGGCAAGTTGCTGCTTGGCTCTGGCCTGACTCCTTGTGGTCAGGCTCAGAACTGCAATGTGGGATCTCCGCTCCCTCCCAACCCCCGCCAAGCACTAACCCACCAGACCCCACTCCCTTCCCAAAGCTGGGGATAGAACCCAGGAATCCTGATACCCATTCCCCACCTGCTCTAACCATTTGACCCCCACTTCCCTCCTAGACCTGGGGAAAGAACCCAGGAGTCCTGGCTGTATCAACATCCTATGAGCCAGGGGAGCTTTCAGCCAGTGACGGAGCCACTAAGCGGCCTTGGGTCGGGGTGGCCTGGTTTCTGATCCCCAACCGTGCTCTGGGCTTTGGGGTGGTGTGTTCGAGTGGCGTGGTTCTGAGCTCTGCCTCTCTGTCTCCCCCTGCAGGAAGTGAGGTGCAGTTCCCCATCCAGGGCTGCATCGTGAATCCCAGCCGCTGCGGGCTGGTGAAGGAGTTGTTGGACCCCGAGTACCAGATCAACATCACCTGCTGCTCCCACGCCTCCTTCTGCAACGACTTGGGTCCTGCTGCCCCTAGCAAGGGAGGGCGCTGAGTCCGGCCTGCCGCCTGCCACCCTCCTCCATCCCTGCCTGCCCTCCGTCCCAGTCCCCATCCCTCCTTCCACTTCTGCAGTTCTCCAGCCATCCTCTTCACTGTTCACCCATCCCTCTCTCCCCATCCTCCCTCCTCCCTCCACCTCCTTCCCTTCCATCTTGCTCTCTCCCTTCTTCCCACCTGTCCTCCTTCTCTTCATTCATCCCTCTCTCCTCTTCTCTTCCTTCATCTGTCCTTCCTCCCTTCTTTTCCTCTCCCTTCTTCCCTTCCTCTTCCTCCTCCTCCTGATCTTCCCCCCATCCACTCTTCTTCCACGGACGCTCCGGGTGTGAAACCTGCCCGTGTTCCCTGATTCGCTGTGATTAATGAACCTCTTACGGGGTTGTACAGTTCTAGCTAACTGTAGAGCCTGGGGACAATATAGCCAGATAGAGAGGGAGTGGGGCTGGGAGTCAGGACTCCTGGGTTCTATGCTTGCCGCTAGGAGGGGAGTGTGGTCTAGTGCAGTGGTCCCCAAACTGTGGGGCATGCCCCCATGCAGGGCATGGAGGAATGTGCAGGCGGTACAGTGGGCCCAAACCAGCCCCCAGGGGAGGCAGGGAGGGAGCGCCACCTAGCCCCGCTCCGGCCCTGCCCCCATCTGCAGATGCAGCCCTGGCCACAGCTCCAGTCCCAGCTGTGCTCCCCCCCCCGCCCCAGCTCCTTGCCCCAGCCCTGGCTCCTGGCCTAGACCGTGGCCCCAGCTGAACTGCTGGCTCCAGCCCTGACTGCAGACCTGGTTCCAGCCACGGCTCCTGGCCCCAGCCACTGCTCTGGCCCTGCTCCCAGCCCTGGCTCTCAACCATGGCTCCCAGGGGGCACGCAACTGAAAAAGTTTAGGGATCACTGGTCTAGGTCTGAGAATCAGGACTCCTGGGCTCTAATCTTGGCTCTAGGAAGAGAGCAGAGTCTAAATGGGAGTGAGAGCCTTGCGGGTTGGGAGCCAGGACTCCTGGGTGCTATCCCTGGCTCTGGGAGGGGAGTGAGGTCTCATGCAGGAGGGCTGGGAGCTAGGATTCCTGGGGTCTATCCCTGGCTCTGGGAAAGAAATGGGGTCTAGTGGGTGTCAGCCAGGGGGAGCCGAGACTCCTGGGTTCTAATCCCCTCTCCACTCCTGAGTGGCCATGCCTCAGTTTCCTCCCCCTGTAAAACGGCAGGATACTGGCCCCCACTGTGTACATGCTATATAAGTGCAGGTTATTGTCTCACTCCATAAATCCTCCTTATTTCTGGGTTTTTCATGGGTTCCCTGCCTCTGTCCAAACCCCCTTTGTTTGTGGGTTCCCTGTGCAATCCCCTGGACAAATCTCTCTGCTAGCTGGGATGGGACTGCGGTTCTCTATTTGCTCTGGCGGTGCCAGTGTTTGAGTTGCTCTGTATCTGCTTTGTCTGCCTCACAGCCTGTGGCTGGCTGGCACCCGAAAGCCCTTCCAGTAAAGCTTCCCCTTCTCCTCACCCTCTGTAGCATGTCTCCCTGCTGGGCGAAACACTGGGGCAGCTGCCCAAACCCATCCTACCAAATCAGAACCCTGTCCAGATGCCACAAAGGTTTGACGCAGCTATTACCGGGGGTACGACCCAGCTGAGACAGCAGCCGAGCATGTCCTAGTGCTAATGAAGCAGAGGATCGCAGAGTTGGAGGCCAAAAGGACCATTAGATCACCTAGTCTGATCTTCTGTACAGAACATGCCATTATATTTCACCAGTCAAAGCTCAATAACTTGGGTCTGAGTACAGCAAATCTTCCAGAATGCGGATCTGAAGCCAAACAAGACCCAGGAGACCTGGCTCAGTTCCCAGTTCTGCCACAGCCTCCCAGTGTAACCTTGGGCAAGTCACTTCACCTTTCTGTGCCTCGGTTTTCCCTCCCCCCATACAGTAGGGATAATAATCCTTCCTTTGTCTATTTCAATGGGAAGCTCGTGGGGGCAGGGCATGTCTTTCACTGCAGCTGTACGCAGCCTAGCAAGTGGGTAATGCATCTCGCTTGGTGACGCACATAATAAATAATAATAACAGAAGGCGTTTATTAAAGAAAGCAGCTGCTGACCCAAACAGGCCTCTACAAAGCTCACGTTCCAGCATGGTCTCCCTTGTTTACCAGGGACACTACATTGGCTAGGTTTCAGAGTAACAGCCGTGTTAGTCTGTATTCGCAAAAAGAAAAGGAGTACTTGTGGCACCTTAGAGACTAACCAATTTATTTGAGCATGAGCTTTCGTGAGCTACAGCTCACTTAGCTCACGAAAGCTCATGCTCAAATAAATTGGTTAGTCTCTAAGGTGCCACAAGTCCTCCTTTTCTTTTTACATTGGCTAGAGTGATATGCTGCACACAGCGACATCTAATGGCTGAATGACATATTGCAAGGAAACATGTCTGGAGAGGTAGCCAATGCGAAGTGAATAGGATCATGTCTCCATCTAGTGGCCAGATGGAATTACTACAGCAGCTGCCTAACGACTCCCAGCTGGAGGAATTACTTTGCTCAGCTGGTAGAAGGCATCTGGGATTTGATGCTACACGTCCTGGCTTCCTCATGGGGCTCAGTTCTCCTCTTCCTCATGTTCCGTCCTGCTTGAGGGTTCAGCGGTTCTGTGGGGCTCGGCTGGGGGAGGAAACGCGGGTGTCATTGTCCCACTGAAAAGGCCCAAACAACCACAAACTGGGCTTGAATCTGGGGCTGCCCCCACAGCATGTGGGTTCTGGGGACCTCAGGGGATGGGAGAGCTCCCCAAAGGTGTCTGCCCCTTAAGGAGGCCAGACGATTCCATGGTCACTTGAAAAGGGGGGAATGGGACATGAGGCCTTTCCCCTTTAAGGGGCACTAGCTCTGATCCAGCCCCAAAGGGAGAGGACTGGCTGGCTCAGAGGGGTGGGGGGACATGAGGCCTTTCCCCTTTAGGGCTGCCGTCTTCGCACCTCATTGATGCTCACTGAGGAGGCCCGGCTTCTCGCTGAGCAGCAATGCCAAGAAGCCACAGCACCAGGCAGGCAACATCCCCTCCACCTGGGGTGGCCCTGTGCTGATGCAGAAGAAGGTCTGCTCCATGGGGTTGTTGCAGGGGCCACTGCTTCATGCTCTCCTCCCTATCCCCATGGGGCTCTTGGGGAGAAATTCAACACACTCCACAGAGTTTCATACAGAGCAGGGGCAGGAACATGCTCCAGCTGCACACAGGGATCGTTAGGAGCTAACTCGCAAAGTTTGACGCCTTTCCAAAATGGCTGCCATCCACTGTTGTTCCCAATGACAGTGAAGCCACAGGCTGCCCACGGTTAAGATGGCTGCTGTGTCCAGTTCACCTCATATGGGATGCAACCCCATGATCTGGGTGCCCCTAAACCTCTGACTGCCAGATGGTGGGACTGGCCAACAGGGGATGGATCACTCAATAATTGCCCTGTTCTGTCATTCCTTTGGAAACATCTGGCGCCAGCCACTGTCCGAAGAGAGGATACTGGGCTAGCTGGACCATTGGGCTGACCCCTTAAGTTATGCTTGGATTTGTTTTGAATAAAATCTGTAATGAGCTTCACTTGCGAAAAAGAAAATTAGCTGAGTGTTGTGAGCTAATGCCGTTAATGCACTGGTAAAGCAGCAATGAGTTACCACTGTTGTAGTCAAATTTATTACACTGACAAAGGAAGGCTCTGAGCCAGCTAACTTTGGCTATTACCTGGATGCACTGGCAAGCAGGGATTTGAAAATGCAGTCGCAACCCTCCTTTAGCCCCACTGTTGACCAGGGGACCGCTCCCCCTCCACAGTGACATCTGGTGGCCTGTTTATATACTGCACACAAAGGTGTCACTGTAGAGACGCTAGGAAGAGGGATGAGTGTGCCGGATCTTGTCTCCATCTAGTGGCTGCCCAGCATTACTTCAACAAAAATGTTACGGACACCCAGCTGCGAGAGTTAGGCCAAGCTCCTCAAAGCTATTTAGGCAGCGAACTCCCATTCGGCACCTAAATGCCCAAGAGAATCTGGGCCTAACTCCCATAGCTGAGATGGAGGAGGGGGTCTGGGCTTTTCCTGCTGCAGATCCTGTGTTTCTCCATGGTGCTCAGTCCTCCGGAGGTTCCCTCTCCCCTGCTGGTTCAGAGGGTCCTTTGGGCTGGGCTAAGAGAGAGGCATGGGGGGTTACTGTCCCATCACTAAAAAGTCAGGCCTAGAGTCAGGCGGCAGCCCATGGCATGTGAATTCTAGAGGCCCTGGGATGGGAGGGCTCCCCCCAGGTTTTGCCTGGAGGCCAGAATATCCCCCATATCTATGGAAAGTGGGAACTGGCTTATGGGAGCATATTATAGGATCCTTTTCCCTCTGGGGGGCACCAGCGCCAATCCATCCCCAGGCTGGGGAGACTGGCTGGCTCAGGCGCTCAGGGTTACAGGGTGAACAGCCCCTCACTGCTCCGGATTGTGCCCCAAATTGTGACACGCACCCTTGAGCTGCTGAAAATCTGGGACCAGTGGTGTCAAGAAGCCACAGAGACGGACAAGCGACATCCCCTCCACCTGGGGTGGCTCCATTCCGATATAGAAAAAATTCTTCTCCATGGCATTGTAAAGAGGCCACTGCTCCCTGCTGCCTCCTGTCCCTATGGGGTTCCTGGGGGAAAATGCATCAATTGATCGGCATGGGGGGAAAGGGAATGAATTCCAGCGACAAGGAGGCAGACAGGAGGATGCCCCGACCAGGGGTCCTTCACTCCAGCAGGCGGCAGCAGAGAGGGACAGGGACATACCCAACTACCCACAGTCTCCAGCCAGGTCTCACTGACCTTCCCACAAACTAGGAAGGATCAAGAGCCAAACAATCCAGTTTTGCCCTCTTCCAAAATGGCCACCTCTCCACATGTTTCTTCACCGGGCTGAAGTCGCAGGCTGCCCTCTGGTGGTGAAGTGGGGAAATGGCACTCTCATGCCAGCTGCCAGGCTGATCTGAAATACAGTTCTCTGGCGCGGATGGGGAAGTGGGAGGGGCTCAGGACCAGCTGGCGGGTGTAATTTGCATAGACATCCCAAGCACCATGCAGTACCTCCCAGCTGCACAACTGGGGATTTCCCCAGCTTCCATGCTCACAATCTGTCTTGCACTGGCTGTGTGAGCGCAGGGACATGAATAGGGCGGAAAGGCTGAGAACCAGTGGATGTTAGAGAGTGGGGAGCATGGCTCACCCTAACCTGGCAAGTTAGGACCAAGGCAATGTCCGATTTCAGAGGGGAGCTTTGTTGTTTTATTTTGAGTGCTAGCTGTAGGGGGTTGGGGAAAAAGCAATAGCCTAAACAGGGGTGTCATGATCTAGTAATAACTGACTCTATTGCTGGTAGGACTGGATTCCACCTGCCCTGGGGACACCAAATTTGAACATGGGTTTGCTGGAGGATTCTCTGCTCCTTGAAGTCTTTAAACCATGATCTGAGGACTTCAATAGCTCAGACATAGGTGAGAGGTTTATCGCAGGAGTGGGCAGGTGAGATTCTGTGGCCTGCCTTGTGCAGGTCAGACTAGATGTTCATAATGGTCCCTTCTGACCTTAATATCTATGAATCTATGAGAGAACCTGAAAGTGCAAGGAGATCCAAGCTGGCTGGCACTCAGGGTTGCAACTTCTTAGGGGTTCCCTTACCCGGTCCTGGCAAACTCTGCCCAGTATGCAACCAACGAAGTGGGTATTCACCCACGAACGCTCATGCTCCATTACGTCTGTTAGTCTATAAGGTGCCACAGGACTCTTTGCCGCTCTGCTCAGCGCCACCTCGGCCTCCGTGTGCGTGTGGTTGGCTCCCTCCATGGACGCCAGCATCCCGAACAGGTAGGGCACCTCAGAGCCATGTGGCACCCCCATCCATTTGGGGGAAGACAAGCCTCTGGGGTGGCGGGTGAAGCTGTAGACGTACACGGGACCGCCGGCCTCCGCCATCTGCCTAGCCGGCTTGGCTATGGGGCACACCACATGATAGTCACTGACAACGTGAGCCATGGTGCGGTGGTACCATGCCGGGCCCTGCCTCTCCTGGCCGTACCCCTGTGCCACCGCCTGGACGGCCTCCCATGGCAGCCCCAGCATTGTCACCCTCAGCACCTCCGCCCAGCTCATGTGGCTGGCGTTCACCCTGGTGAAGTTACGGGCACCAATGATTATGTAGGAGCCTTCGTTAGCCGTGACGCCGGCCAGGAGGGGTGTAGGCTGGCTGTGCCCAGCCTCCAAGAGTCTCGGTGGCTCATCGGGAAGGAAATCCCCGTCGACGGTCGGCACAGACCCAGGCATGGACATAATGTGTTTCCCAAAGTCTCCCAGCTTCTTCCTCTGCAGGCAGCCCACCAGGGTGGTGTCTTTGAAATCGGGGCAGCCTAGTTCACGGCTCAGTGCCTGGCCTATCTTCTTGGCCGCTTCTGGGCTAATCCAGGCCCAGGGAAAGGCATGGGCACCACTCTGCAGCCCGGCATGGGCAAAAAGGGGCTGGCTCCCCGGCGAGAGGAGATGGAAGCTGACCGAGGAGGCCCCGGCGCTCTGGCCGAAGAGTATCAAACAGGCCGGGTTCCCACCGAAGGTGGCCCCATTGTCCCACAGCCAGCGCAGCACCAGGCACTGGTCCCACAGGCCGGCGTTCCCCGGGGCAGCTGGGGGCAGGGACAGGAAGCCCAGTGCCCCAGCCGGGTAGTTCATGGAGGCCACGATCACGTTCTCGGTGGCAGCGAAGAAGCAGCAGTCTTGGAGCTCCACGGAGGCTGCACCTATGAAGAACCCCCTGCTGTGGATCCAGACGAGGACGGGGGCCGGCGCAGGGGGCCGGGGATGGGGCACCCAGATGTTGAGGAAGAAGCAGTCCTCAGACTGCAGCATTTTGGGCGTCCACGTATAGGCATCAGGGTAACCAGTAAGCAGAGGCTGGGAGCAGGTGTTGCTGAAGCCGGTGGCCTCCAGGATGTGGCTCCAGGGTTGGTGGGGAAACAGTGTCTGGAAGTGCAAGGCCCCCATGTTGGGGCTCAGCATAGGGGATGCCCAGGAAGGCCGTCACTGTGCCGGAGCCGGCCAGGAGGCACTTGCCCCGGATGGGGCTGCTGGTGGTGAGCACCACGGTGCCGTCGTCATTGGGGCCTGGCAGGGAGAGGAGGAGCAGGCAGGGGAACGCGGGGAGGAGTCCCAGCATCGCGGCAGCTAGAAGGGAGACGGCCCCAGAGGGAGTTACAAGGAACGGGATCTGGGACCTTTCCCCTCTAGGGGGGTGCTGGTTCCAATCCAAGCCCAGGTCAGGGGGGAATGGCTGGCTCAGGGAGTGGGAAATGGGATATGGGGCCTCGCCCCTGCTGGGGGAGTTTCTGTGCTGCAGCCCTAACTATTTAAACCCTCATGCGAGCAGGAAGCCTGGCTCCCCTTTGGTAAACACCGTCTCCGGTCAGCCACCCCCTCAACACCAGCCTGCCCCGGGCTCCAGCTCTCTGCTGAGCTCCCAGATCTGTATCACTTTGCCTTCTGCCCCATTTCCCTCTGCAGGCAACTAGAGGTCCCTTTATGCCAGGGGAAAATGCCAAAAGGCTAGGACAAAAATCCACATGCCCCCTCCTGGAGCTGAAGAGAGAATCCAGGAGTCCAGGCTCCCAGCCCCCTCTGTTCTAACCCACTAGACCCCATTTCCCTCCCAGAGCTGGGGAGAGAACCCTGATTGATAGGACTCCTGGGTTCTAGCCCCAGCTCGGGGAGGGGAGTGGGGTCTAATGGGTTAGAACAGACAGGGCTGGGAGTCAGGACTCCTGGGTTCTCTCCCTAGCATGGTGAGGACAGTGGGGTCTAGGAGTTAGAGCAGGGGGGACAGGGCTGGGAGTCAGGACTCCTGGGTTCTCTCCCAGCTCAGGGAGGGGAGTGGGGTCTGGGAGGTAAGAGCCAAGTGGGGCTGGGTGTCAGGACTCCTGGGTTCCATCCCCAGCTCTCAGGGTGGGGTCTGTGGAAGGGGTATTAGCTGGGAAGCAACCAGTCGAGTTCTCAATTCCAGCTCCCCTTACACCAGTCACCCCTTGACCACTCTGTGCCCATCGCAGAGCCCGAGGGACACTCCTCACCCCTGGCTACGCAGACTCACCTGACCGGCTCGCTGCTGCAGGCATGGCTCTGCGGCTCCCAACTCAGCACGAGGAGCGGGGGATCTGCCGATGCGGGAGCCGAACGGTTCTCGTCTCCGGCGCTGAGAGCACCAGCCAGGGAGCAGCCACCCGAGTTTATTCACCCTGGCAGCAGCAAGCTCACTGGGCTGTGCACGCATAGGGCCCAGGTTCAAGGTGGCTGGAGGGATCCTGGGGCAGGGTCCATGGGCTCAGAGACCCAGTTCAGCACCTCTGGGGTACGGTAGCAGGGTCACAGGACCGCTGCCTGGGGCTTGCTTGCCGCTCCTGAGATGCAGATGACTCTGGGGTGGCACAGAGGGGTAACAGGAGGTGAAGGGGAAATCCCATGGCCAGTTCAACCCACAGCAGGATTTTGGTGGAGCCAGAAGGGAAGCCCCTTTGCGGGGAAGAGACAGGACATTTTATATGCGAGGGATCAGGGTTCCAGCTGCAGGGTTCCCCCACCCCACTGCCTGCTGTATTGACAGGGGTTAGCAAACTCCTTTGCGGGCAGGACAGAGGATGAGTGCCAAACAGACCAGGCAGCCTGCCATGGATCTGCCGCTTGCATGGAAATGAGACGTGTCATCCCCAGGGGGGCACAGGGCAGGATCAAGGGGGCCAGACCAAGAGGGCCAGCACACTGCTCTGAACCACCCTGAATTAGGTGGGGGCTAGTGGGTTAGAATGGGGGTGCTGAGCGCTAGGACTCCTGGGTTCTATCCCCAGCTCTGGGAGGGGAGTGGGGGCTAGTGGGTTAGAGCAGGGGGTATTGAGGGCCAGGACTCCTGGGTTCTCTTCCTCACTCCAGGAGGAGGGCGGAGTTTGGGACAACATGCTGCATATCCTTGGGAGACCTTCTTGAATTAAGTTTAAGTATCTTTGGGGTCTGTTATGATCACTGGACCTAAAAAATGTCCCCCATTTGTAAGTTTAATTGTGAGAAGTGTGGGAAAGTTTATCAGAGGTCACACTAACCTAGGACCGTTTGCTTGGCAGAGAATTAACCATGAAATAGAAGTCTAGCTGTTTTTCAATAAACACACCACGTTAGGAACAGGTGCAAGAAAAACCAGACAAAAATTGAATCAGTCCAGACAGCAGGGGCCCTGCTCATGCAAACCACTGAGTGTGGTGAGGTCATACTTAACAAACAAGTAAATGTGGGAACAAAGTTACCAATGCCGAATGTGGCCTTCCGGAAATGGATTTAATTGGTGGCCAAAATAATGAGGAGAAACTCTCCCCCTTTTTGTACTCCTTTTTGGGGGGCTGCTTAAAAAGAGACACTGAAAAAACCAAAAGAATCATTCTCGTCCCTCAACTCATATATCCCCCCAACCTGGACGTCGCCCCTTATCTCAGCTTCCAGGACCCCGGCAGCAAACCAGATTAAGGGATGTTCATCCCCAGAGGGAGCCCGGCCGCCTTGCTCCTGATGTTCACCTCCGCGTGTTAGGGTTCCTAAGGCATCCAGCACCACAAAGCCACGGAGGATCCTGTATGGTTTTTCCTTCCCTTGTCCTGTTGCTTTCTGCCCCCCGCCCCCACCCTCCATCCTGTCTCTCATTCTTTCTGCTTTCCACCTGCACGGCAGGAGCCCCACCACATGAGAGGACCCCAGCCCTGCCTAAGGAGAAAAGCCCCTGGAAGGATAAGGCCTTTGTCTGCAGCCATATTGCAAGGCCTAAAGCTTTCGTCTGCAGCCAGATTAAAAGAGCAGCGGGGAAGCAGGAAGTCACATCTTCACATTCCACCTAACTTACATTAAAACCATGTAATATCCAGCTGTTAAGAAGGACACCCCGTCCTCATGGCCCCCACTATCACCAGATAAAGAAACAGATCTTAAGATGGTTAAAGAAAACTTAGCTTGATAGCATTCTGTCTGGCAAGAAATCACTTATCAATAGTTGTGGTTAGGAAATCCTCCTTTCTTTACTGTTTTGTCATTATGGTTGGTCCCCACTTCCCTATTGTTTGTCTGGATGAGCTCTGCCTGGTTCTTTGGTTATTTCTGTCTGTTGTATAATTAATTTTGCTAGGTGTAAATTAATTAAGGTGGTGGGGTAGGATTGGTTAGAGAATTTTGTCAGGATTGGTTAGTAACATTTTAGTATATTGATTGGTTAAGGTCGAGCTAAGCAGGGCTCGAGTTTCACTTTATAAACTGGGTCCAACAGAAAGTTCTTGGGGAACTAAGTCCAGGACACAGCCCCAAGATCAGAGCTGCCAGACCTCAACACCCTGCCAATGACACCGTGCAGAAACTAGGGTCCCCCAGATGGACCTGATCCCGACTGGCCATCAAGAAAAGTTCACCTGTCTTATTGGGAGTGGTGTGCATTGCAGGCGTAGCACGTGCAGTCTGCTTTTTGGTGATTGTTAATAAATAGAGGTTACGTAGGATATTACTGTGCAGGGCTCTTTCATTGGTAAAAGACCCCGTAAACCTGCAAAAAATTAAGCCCGGAGTCCACAGGGAAAGGGTGTTTGCTTTGAGTCCGCAGGAAAAGGGCGTCAGCCCAGAGTCCATGGAGGAGTAGAGCCTGGAGCCCACGGAAGGGTAAAATTTGGTGCTTTTCATCTGGAGCCCTAGGAACTGGGAAAGGGGGGGGGCAATGTTCCCTCTAATTTTTGACAGGCCGTGTGCGCAAAAAGTTTCTTCTGTGCAAACTGTTGTGCTTCTGTGCAAATTTCTGTGCGCGGAGTGTTTCACCGTGTGCGGGGGGTTTAGGATCTGTTGCGTGCACACACGCGCCCAGCTTAGAGGGAACAGTGGGTGTGGGCGCCTAAATTAAGAGGCTTACACCTTGAGCCCTAGAAATTGGGTAAAGGTGGGTGCCCTAGAGTGTGTAACAGAGAATTTTGGGCGGGTAACACCCCAACCAGCTGATGGCCCAAACCGGGAAGTGAACCAGGGGCCAAGCAAGAAGAGCCGCAGCCGACCAGCCAGGGGAGCAAACGCTTCCCATGGGACATCCCAGTCCCTAGTATTCCCACTGGTAACTGTAAAGGGTTTCTCCCATCAGCCCCCCATCAAGTCTAGCCAGGACCATATAGTCCCTCCGTCCTTGAACCACACCCCAGGAGTCCCCTCCACTTCCCCTACACGTAATCCTAGAGGGGTTCCATCCCACCAGCTTGTTTTAAGCCCATAAAAGATCCTGCGGCAGGAAACGTGCTTCTAAAAATACACACAGAGATGCAATTTGTTTTTGTTTATAAATAGACAAGATCCCCAAAAAACCCCCACTGAATCAGAACCGACGCCCCCTAGACGGGGAAGGCCCCATGTCTCATTCCCCACCCCCTGAGCTAGCCAGTCCCCCGCCCTGGGGCCAGATGGGAGTTGGTGCCCCACAGAGGGGAAAGATCCCGTACCCCATTCCCCACCCCCTGAGCCAGCCAGTGCCCCAGGAGTGGATAGTTTTGCGGGGGTCGTTTCTCTTCTTCCCCCTTTTCAAATCAGTCTTGGCACCTCTCTCACGAACGGAGTCTCCTAAAACCTGCTCCAGGCGTGTCCTTACCAGCCCCCAGCTGGGATCAGGCCCTAAGCCACTGGCCCCTGCTCACGGGGTTATCTCCTGCTTGGGCCCCCTTTCCCCACCCGGGTCCCGGCCTCTGCGGTCCTCTGCGGAGTGGGGTGGCTCTCGAGACCGAAGGCCACACAGGGAGTTTTAGCCTTCTGTGCTGAGGGCTCCTTTGGGGGGTCCTGGGGGGCTGCAGGTTTCTGGTCTGGAGGGGAAGAGACGAGATGGAGATGCAGGAAATTCTCACTGCTCCCCTGTCCCCAAATTCTCCCCTCCCCCTCTTGAACCTGATATCCCCTCTCCATGGCTATCCTGCCCCACAGGCCAACCCCAGCTCCTCCCCCACCCCCAGATCCCCTCCCCAAAGTCCCCCCACCCGGTCCAATCCCAGCCCCTTCCCCCACACCAATCCCAGCTCTGACCAACCCCCCCAGCTTCTCCTCCCTCCAATCCCCACCCCCCACTGATGCGAGCTTCACCCCCCAGACCAATCCCGGCTCTTCCCCCACCCCAATCCATACCCCTCTGTGACTAATCCCTCCCGATCCCCCCCAGATCAATCCAGCCCCCTCCCCACACAGTGACAAAACAATCCAGGGCCCAGCAACCCCCCCACCCAATCCTCCCTGCTGAGCCTTGCCTCCAGATGCCCCACTCCTCCCCTCAGGGGCTCTAGCCCCACACTGCCCCCATTAACCCTTGGGATGCTGTCCCCTCTCACCGGCTTGGGGCTGGTTCTCCAGCAGGGCCTCAGGCTGCTCCGCCCACAGCTTGTACCCTGGGTTGCTTGGGAAGCGCTTGGTCTGGCCACAGCAGAGACACCGTACAACTGACCAACGCCGGCCGCGGTGCCCTGGTTGTGGGGTGGCGGGGAAGGGGGGGAAGAGAAGGGCAGGGAGTCAGGGACCAGGAACAGACAGGCATGCATGGGGAAAGGCTTTGCCACCTGAGCCCACCGCCCTCTCAGGGTCCCGACTCCCAGCTCCCCGCCCCCGCTCTAACCACTATGCCCCACTCCCCTCCCAGAGCTGGGGATAGAACCCAGGAGTCCAGGCTCCCAACCACCCACAGCAGTACTGATCCCTCCCCACTAGGGGGCGGCACTCACTTCTCTGGCGCACAGTGGAGCTGACGCCAGGGACCAGGAGGGAGGAGCAGGATTTGCAGATGGTTCTCTTCACCGATGGGTCCCTGAGGGGGAAAACACAAACAGGGGCTGGGCCTGGGGAGATGGGCCCCTAGAGGGGAAAGGCCCCATGGCCCAGTGCCCGCCCCCTAGGGCCCGATGGGAGCTGGCGCGCCCTAGAGGGGAAAGGCCCCGTATCCCGACACTCACTGTCTCAGGACGAGCCTGCGGCTGATGCTGCGCTGGGCATGGCAGTAGAATCGCACCAGCACCTGGTTCTCGGGGTTCTGGGCGAGGACACAGTGAGCCGCCTGAGGAGTGGGCAGGGGGGAAAAAAAGAGATGCAGAGTGAGGGAAACAGCCCCACATCTCCCCCTGCTCCATGTCGCCCCCAAACCCTCCCTCCCCCAGCCCCCTGTCACTCTCCCCTCCCCATTGATCTCCCGCCAGCCCCACGTCACCCCCCCATTACCCCCTCGCCCATGTCATCCTACCGATCTCCCCTCCCCCTGGCCCCATGTCGCTACCCCCAGCCCCACCAATCCTCCTCCCCCAGTCCCACTGATCCCCCAACCCCATTACCCCCTCGCCCATGTCATCCTACCGATCTCCCCTCCCCCTGGCCCCATGTCGCTACCCCCAGCCCCACCAATCCTCCTCCCCCAGTCCCACTGATCCCCCAACCCCATCTCCCCCCACCAGTCGCCCCTCCCACCGATTCCCCTCTCTCCCAGCCTCATCTCCATCCAACCTCCCCTCGCCCAGTCCCATATCACTCCCCACCCCCCGCATCTTCCCCGGCTCCACGTGACCCCTTTGCCCTACCAATCCCCCCTCCCTCCCAGTTGCCCCAATTCCATCTTCCTCCAATCCCCCCCAACCCCCATCCCACATGCAGATACTCCAATCCTCTTTGCCCCATGCTCTATTCAGGAATCCTGGAGGGAGCCCCAGAAATCTCCCCCCCACGGCCCTGGGGCTAGGGGGAATTGCTCCCAGGGTCTCTCTTAGGGGTGTAACCCCCATCCCCGCTGGGATCCCAGCACTAGGGGGTGCCAACCTCACCTGGTAGAGGAAGCTGAGCCTCTGGAAAGCCTCTTTATCCTTCACCTGGGCTGACATCGTGGTGGGGGGTGGGTCTGGAATGGGAGAAGATACTTGAGGGAGGGGCAGCCAGTCCCCTAAGGGGCTGTTAGCTGCCCCTGCCCCAGCCGGCTCCATGCTGCCTCCAGCAATTACCCCAGATGAGGGCGCTTTCACAATCCACCCCATTTCTAGTGACTCCCCACACACGGAGCCGGGATCTGTCCCCCAAAAACAGGGGGCTTCTGGGCTTTATTATTCTTCCAGGAGGGGCAGCAGGGCCCCATTCTGGTATCGTGGGGGGAGGGGTCTGCTGCCCTCTTGCTCCCCCCACCCTTATAAGGCTAGACCTGCTCCCCCCAGATCACCCCAACAGAACATCCCCCACCTCCTCGTTAAACCCCCATCCCTTCCAAAATCCTCCTTCATCTCCAGCCCTTATATACCCCTCCCCGCCCCCTCCGCCAGACTCCTATCTCTTCCCCTGCCACCCGTTCCCCAGATCCCCTCCCCGCCAGTCCCCTCCTCCAGACCGATTCTCCCCTCCCCTGCCAGCCCCATCCCCAGATCCCCGTCTTCTGCCAGTCCCCTCCTCTGGATCTATTCTCCCCTCCCCTGCCAGCCCCCTCCCCAGATCCCCTCCCCGCCAGTCCCCTCCTCCAGATCGATTCTCCCCTCCCCTGCCAGCCCCATCCCCAGATCCCCGTCTTCTGCCAGTCCCCTCCTCTGGATCTATTCTCCCCTCCCCTGCCAGCCCCCTCCCCAGATCCCCTCCCCGCCAGTCCCCTCCTCCAGACCTATTCTCCCCTCCCCTGCCAGCCCCATCCCCAGATCCCCTCCCCGCCAGTCCCCTCCTCCAGACCTATTCTCCCCTCTCCTGGCAGCCCCCTCCCCAGATCCCCTCCCCCGGCAGGCCCCTCCTCCAGACCTATTCTCCCCTCCCCTGCCAGCCCCATCCCCAGATCCCCTCCCCGCCAGTCCCCTCCTCCAGACCTATTCTCCCCTCCCCTGCCAGCCCCATCCCCAGATCCCCTCCCCGCCAGTCCCCTCCTCCAGACCTATTCTCCCCTCTCCTGGCAGCCCCCTCCCCAGATCCCCTCCCCCGGCAGGCCCCTCCTCCAGACCTATTCTCCCCTCCCCTGGCAGCCCCCTCCCCAGCTCCCCTCTCCTCCCCTGGCAGCCCCTTCCCCCAAACCCCTATCGCTTCCCCTGCCAGCCCCCTCCCCAGATCCCCCCTGCCCTCCTACCAGCCCCCTCTCGCAGATCCCTCTCCCCTCACAGCCCCCTTCCTCCAGTCCCCTCCAGCCCCCCTTATTTACCCTCTAGATCCCCTTCCTGGCTGTACCCTGCCAGCCCCTTTTATTTCCCCCGGACCTCAGTCACATGGAGACACCAACAGCTGCAGCCTCTTCCTGCCCAGCCCAGCCCCCAGCTGACGTAGCTGCTGCAGCAGCAAAGGCCTCTGGGAAATGTAGTTTCCCAGCTTTCCTGGCTCTGCGGCACACCATGGGGCGGGGGGTGACACCCCTTCCTCCTGCACCTGCCCCCTCGGTTTCCCCCAGCTCTCCCGCCCCTAGGCGGGACTCAGCACAGCCCTGACCCTCTGCTGGTCATTCCCCCTCCCTCCAGCAGGGGGCGCTCTGCCCTGGCAGTCAGTACTGACCCCAATGCCCCAGTGCAGCGCTAGGCGGGGGCTCTGCTGCAGGGAGTGGGGTGGAGGCTCAGTTGGGGGCATTTTTACTTTGCCTAATTTCAGATAATATGTGGCTGGTTCCTTTTTTTGCAAGGCTGGATTGGCTGCATTGTATTGGCTCGATCCCAGCTGAGGCAATTATGTATCGCCGTCCCTGGAATTCATCCTGTGGTTTTCATTGGATTTAGGAGGATTCCCCCATCCCTTCTTGTCCTAAATTGTCAGCGTTTAGTGGTAGGTAAATAGCTGCTGCCTTCCACCCCAAAAGTGGCTGCATCTGGGTGCTGGATGAGTGATCCCTGCGCAGTGTTGCTATGCAACTGTCCTCCAGCTGCTCCACCCCAGAAGTGGCTGCATCTCCGCCCTGGATGAGCAGTATCTCTGGGCAGCGTCACTGTGTGTTTGTTACCCAGCTCCCAACTTGCACGTCAGGGCTGGATGAATGATGCCCATGCAACATCATCCTGCAACTGTTTCCCCAGCTGCCCCACCCCAGAAGTTGCTGCATCTCCGCCCTGGATGAGCAGTATCTCTGGGCAGCGTCACTGTGTGTTTGTTACCCAGCTCCCAACTTGCACGTCAGGGCTGGATGAATGATGCCCATGCAACATCATCCTGCAACTGTTTCCCCAGCTGCCCCACCCCAGAAGTTGCTGCATCTCAGCACTGGATGAGCAGTATCTCTGTGCAGTGTCATGGTGTGGCTGTTACCCAGCTCCCAACTTGCATCTCAGGGCTGGATGAATGATGCCTGTGCAACGTCATCCTGCAACTGTTGGGGATTGGTCCTGCTTTGAGCAGGGGGTTGGACTACATGACCTCCTGAGGTCCCTTTCAACCCTGATATTCTATGATAACTGTTTCCCCAGCTGCCCCACCCCAGAAGTGGCTGCATCTCAGAACCATTATGAGAAGAAACATAGTTCAAAACATTTGGCTGCCCCTCCACTCCCTCGACCCACACATTCCTAGATTCAAGACCAGAAAGGATCACTGACCATCTCATCCAACTTCCTGTACAGCACCGGCCAAAGAAACTCCCCAAAATAATTCCTAGAGCAGAGCTTTTAGAAAAACACCCAGGCTTGATTTAAAAATTTCAACTCCCAGCCATTGGCTCGTGTTAGGCCTATCTCTGCTGGACTGACAAGCCCATTATTAAAATAGTTGTTCCCCATGCAGAGACTTAAGAGACTGTGACCAAGCTCCCCCATAACCATCTCTTTTTTAAGCTACACAGACTGAGCTCCTTGGATCGATCACTACAAGGCCTGTTCTAATGACATGCAACTCAAGGACCAGAGGTAATTCGTGGGAGGCATTGAAGGCTGCCTTCTCTCCATAGGTTAATGGTGAGGACAAAGCTAACAGACGAAGGTGCGATTCCTCTTCGGCTAGCGGGGACGACACAAACTCCTCTGCAAATTGCGGGCATCGGCGTTGATTTGCTGATTTAAAAAAAAAAGCTGTTGCAAATTTATGAGTGCTTTGGATGCGGCCTTTGGGCCAGGGGTGACAGGAGATCCCTAAAAGAAGGGGGCCCGTGGGCACCTGAACCATGGCCCCACTCCCTCGTACCATCCCTTCCCCTCTGAGGCCCCGCCCTGACTCTGCCCCTTCTCCCTGAGGCACCCCCCCATCACTCGCACTTAGGGCCAGTAAAAAGTGGAGGGGTCACTGCCCCCCGTTCTGGTGTCCCTGCTTTGGGCTGCTGCCAGGGCAGCCATGTGCCCAAAGCTCGGGCACTCCCAACGGAGCATTTTGAACAAGGGGCGGGGGGGTCAGTCCCAGGTGACCAGTTTGCCCGAGGAGGGGAAAAGGGTTACAATGCTGCCCAAACAGAGCCCCAGCGATTGGTCCTCGCTTCCACCTCTGGAGCAGATATTTCAGCAAAGCCAGCACTTGCTTGAACTTGGGAGTGGCTCTCTGCTTCGTGGTGCATGAGCAGTATGGGCGAGAATATTGTGGCAGGGAGTTCCACAGGAAAACGGGGAGCAGGATGCTTCTGCAGCAAACCAAGGTTTGAAGACTAAAAGGAACTAGCCTTTTTTATAAACAGAAATGATCCAAAATGAACAGGCCCGAGCAGAGACCATTGCTCTGAGCCAGGGCAGGAAGGACCAGGCTGGGATATTGAGCTACATGGACCCATGGATCTGATCAGGGAAGGCAGGATACCAAGGCTAGGTGGGCCCATGGGTCTTATCTGAAGAGGCAGGATATTAGGCTAGATGAGCCCATTGGTGTGATGCAGGAGGGAGGTGGAGATCCTGGGATAGATGGAGCAATGGTTGGGGAGGGAGACCAGTGTCCCGGCCAATGACGGAAGCGGGTCTGGAAATAAACATCACCTTTATTCATATACAGAGACTATAGAGCATGGGAATGAACATGGAGAATGGGGGGGTGGAGCTCAGCCAAGGCAGGGGGCGGAGCCTGTAGCCAGGTGCTCCTCCCCCCCTTTCTCAATCTGTCCAGCAGGGGGAGCCACTAACATTCGTCCTCCCCCAGCAAAGCAAACAAGTTCCGGCTTGAGAGTTTCCCCTTCAGCACCCTCCTGGGTGGGGCCTGGGCTGGGGTGCTGCTACCTCCCACATTGGAGGCAGCTGGCTCTTCCTCCTCCTCCTCCTCTTCCTCATCAGCATCACGGTCCTTCTCCTCATCCTCCTCCTCCCCAGAGCTGGAGATCTCCTCTTCCTCCTCCTCCTCCTCCTCCGAACTGCGCCGGCTGTGCTTGCGGTGAGCCTCCTGCAGGGCGGCGATCTCTGCTGTCTCGGGATGGTGCTCCCACATGGCTGCGGGGACAGACGGATGGTCAGGGGTGAGCTGTGAGGGTACACCACCATGTGCTAACCACTAGACCCCACTCCCCTCCCGGAGCCAGGACTAGAACCCGGGAGTCCAGGCTCCTAGCCCTCCGGCTCTAACCACTAGACCTTACTCCCTGCCCAGAGCCAGGCCTAGAATCCAGGAGTCCTGACTCCCAGCCCCCCCTGCTCTAATCTATGAGACACCCCCCCACACACACCCCTACACACCCCTCTCTCATAGCTGGGGATAGAACCCAGGAGTCCTGGCACCCAGAACCCCCGCTCTAACCACTAGACCCCACAACCCATCTTCAAAAATTTTTTGATTTTTTTCAACCTGATTCAAATTAACAAAAAAAAGGCAAAATATCAGAATTTCCTGCATAATGGTAATTCTGATTTTCACTCATCTCTTAGATTTTCTATGTGCACACACACACACGCATCGTAACACACGAGTACGTGAACTGTAACATATTTATACAGCACACTTCTGTGGTGAGAACGAAGAAAGCAGTCCGTCCGCAAGACTGTTAACTACCACTGATTATTACAGGTAGAGTTAATTTAAAAGAGCAGAGACTTGTTAGCAGTGAGTAAAAATCATTGCTCGCTAATTTCATTAACGAATTCTCAGGCCAACATCCTCTCGCCTGACCACCTGCATAACACAGGCCCTGGTTTAATCTGTGTGAACCAGAGCAGCCCTTTTAAAAAAAAAAAAACATCCAACGTTGATTTAAAAGCTGCCCGTGACCCACCACAGCCCTTGGTAAATTGCCCCAATGGCCAATGCCCCTCACTGTTCAAAACGTACGTCTTTCCACCCTGAATCTGTCTGGCGTCAACTTCCAGCCGTTGGATCTTGCTCTAAAATAGCAACAGCGTCAATAATCGCTGAGGTGTAGAGGGAAGGATTTTAGAATTACTAGTAGGTTGGATATCGGGCTAAATGAGCCTTAAAAACTCATCAACCTTTCGCTCAGGGGCTGAGATTAAAATTCTGTCATAGAAAGGGTCACTGCCGAGTCACTGGGGTGAATTCCCAGCCATTCCTGGCCTTTCCCTGAGGAGGGCAACCAAAGGTAGAAAAATCACTAGCCTAACACGACTTGTCATTGGCTACTCCCCTTCCCGTGGCCATTACAGGCAACCTTCCATTGGATCCGCAGGATCTGGTCCTCCTGCCCAGACTCCCAGAGGGATGCTGGGTAAATACCCACAATGCCCTGGGAGGGCTGTCCCCTCCCCAGCCCAGTACCTTTCTGAGTGGAGTAGCCGGGGGGCCGCAGACAGAGACAGAGGCGCCCGTCCACCGCCAGCCGCAGGATGCTGTTGGCAGCTCGGTACACGTCGTTACGAGCTGCTTTGGCCGTCTTGTAACCGCGTTTCTCGGCCCAGGCTGGAGAAAGAGGGTGAGATGGGGTCAGCATGGACTGTGAGGGGAGAGCGCCCCCTACTGAGCCCCCGCCCGATTCCCTGCAGCAAACAGCCCCCTACCGCCAGCACTGACTGCCAGGGGAGAGCACCCCTCATTGAGCCGCTGTCCTGCTCCCTGCAGCATGGCGCCCCCTAGTGCTCAGACCCCATTCACCTTCACAGATGTCCCAGGCGCACCACCGGGTCTCGGGCTTGCCCTCCTCGGTATTGGGGTGGCGCAGCTTGAGCAGGGCTTGGATGGGGATGCGGCTGGCCAGGTACCCCACGGCGTTGTAGGGCTCCTGGATCTGGGAGATGGGGTAGATGCCAGACAGGATCTGCGAGGACCGACAGAAAGCAGCGCTCAGGGAGGGCAGGGAGACTGGGTGTAATGCCAGCATCCGCCAGCAGGGGGAAGATGTCTCACTGCCGCCATGATCAGGGATTTGGCATAAGTTATCCCAGTATTACATAGGGGGGAAGCTGATGTACGGGGAGGGGAAGAGAATAGAACCCAGGAGTCCTGGCTCCCAGCCCCCTCCTCCCCGGGCTCTAACCACTACACTCTTCCCCCCAAAGCTGTGGCGATGGGGAGGTACCTGTAGTTCCCTGTGCACCAGGGAGGGGAATATGAGGCCGGGGCAGTCGCAGAGGCGCACGGTGGGGGTCAGGAAGTAGGTCTGGAAGTACTTGGTGTGGCCGGGCGTCCGGGACACGCTCACCACCTTGTGCCCCACCAGCCCGTTCATCAGCGACGATTTGCCCACGTTGGGGAACCCTGGGGGAGGGGGCGGGGTCACAACGTGGACGGAGCCCCCCAAGGCCCCGCCCCCACCCAGAAAAAGCCACTCCCCACCAAGGTCCTCCCCAATTCCGATCCAGCTCCCCAACCCCCCAGCCAGATTTTGTCCCCAAACCACCAGCCATCCCCCCTGCATGCCCCCTTCTCTCCACCCGCCCGCAAGACATCCTGTGTCTCCCCTTCATGCACTGCCCCCCAACCCGCACCACCCCTTTCCTCAAACCCTCTTCCACAGCAGCCACCCCCCCATTTTCCCAACTGCCTGGACACCGTCCGCCCTCAGATGCCCCCTCAAAACCCCATGGCAATCCCTTGTCCTCCACCCAGACACCCCTTCCCCTGCACCCATTATCCAGCCCCTCCAGCTACTGCCCCGCAATCCTCAGCAGCCCGAAGGGGCCCCAAGCAGCAGATCAGGAGTATGACCCCCTTCCCCCCCTCCGGTGGGGGGTGCTCTCACCCACACAGCCCACAGTCAGAACACCGTCCTTGTAGAGCTCCTGGGAAGGAACCCCAACATCCATGGCCACATCAGTCTGGTGTTCCACCAGCACGGCCGCCCCTTCGTCGTCGTCCTCCTCCTCATCCGAGACCTCAGCGGGCAGGTGGGCGCTGGCCGCGTCTCGCTCGATCTTCTCCTTCCAGCTGCTCAGGTCCACTGGGGAGGGCAAAAGGGTCAAAAAGAGGCCAACCAATGACCTGTAACACACGCCCTAGGGCTGGGAAAGTGTGCGGGAAGCCAAGCAGGGTCTGCTGCTCAAGGTGTGGACGGGAGACGGCCCCGGGGGTGCTGTGCTGCAGGGGGCAGGCTCTCCCCTTGCAGTCAGTGCTGACCCCCAGGTGGCACCAGGAAGAGCTGTGGAGCAGGGTAGGGGATAAGACAGTGATGACCCTAAGGGGGTGTTATAAATGGTCCAACCAATTCCAGGACTCATGGAGAGAACGCTGGTGTGCTGGCCAAATTCCAAGTCAACCCATCCCTTTTCTGCCTGCCTAAAATACCCCATGCAGTCCCCACCACACGGGGGGGGGCGGTGGGGGGGGGGTGGTCGCCATCCCTTTCCAAACAGCCAAGCTCCAGTGCTGTGCGGCTGGTCCCCAGCTGCCCCACCCCAGAGGAAGCTGCATCTCAGCACCGGGTTAGCAATCCTTACAACCCAGAAAGAGCTTCGGGACCCCATGCGGGCACACGGCACCCCATATCAGAGCAATGGACTGGGGACCCCCCCCCCCCAGGCTGAATGGGAAGCTGCGGGGTCCTCACCTTTCCCAGCAGTGATGGTCTCGCAAGCGTGGAGCAGCTGCTCTGGTCCCATGGCCGTGCTCCTGCCCTTCCTCCGCTTCCGCCGCTTCTTAAACACTGACGCACGAACAGGGAGAAGCCAGAGGTTTGACTAGGGGCCAGGACTCCTGGGTTCCATCCCTGGCTCGGGGAGGGGAATGGGGCTTAGTGGGGCAGAGAAATGGGGGGTGGAAGCCAGAACTCCTGGGTTCTATCCCCGGCTCAGGGAGGGGAATGGGGCTTAGTGGGGTAGAGAAATGGGGGGTGGAAGCCAGAACTCCTGGGTTCTATCCCCCATTCCCAGCTCAGTACTAAAAAGTTTTCCAGTGTCACATCCCAATACCCAGACACTAACTCATCCGCAGCCAGATTGAAGCCAGCACCCCCTACAGGGGGAAGCCCAGAGTCTCATTCCCCAAACCCTTAGCCAGCCAGTCCCGTGCCCTGGGGCTGGATCAGACCTGGCGCCCCCTAGCGAGGAAAGGCCCCAGGTCCCATTTCCTGAGGCAGCCGCGCCCCTAAGCAGATGCATTACCTGTGCTGGGATCCTGGCTTTGCTGGGGGTAGGAGGTGAAGCAGACGATGTGCACCTGGGGGAAGCGGGTCTGGAAGTAGTGCTTCCAGGCCACCACCAGTCCTGGCGGCGCCAGGTCGATCTTGTTCAGCACCAGGATCAGATTCTTTCTCATCTCTTTGGTCACAAAGTCGTACAGCGCAGGGGAGAAGTTAATGACCTGGTGGGGGGCAGACAGGGATGGCTGAGCCAAGGGAGTCGGCTTCAGTGGGTTAGAATGGGAGGGCTGGGAACCAGGACTCCTGGGTTCTATGCCCTGCTCTGGGAGGGGGGTGGGGCCTAGTGGGGGGCGGGACTGGGACTCCTGAGTTCTGTGCCCAGCTCTGGGAGGGCTGGGGGGTTGTAGAGGTCAGCAATGGTCACCGCCCCATCCATGCTGCCCCCTTCAATCCGATCACTTTCAGAAGCAGGGGTGGCAGCAGCTTCGGGCCGGGACGGCACCCGTTGAGGGAGGGAAGCAGAGATCACGCAGGGGCTTTACAGACATGGGAAGGGGAGCAGTATCCTGGTTTGATACCCTGGAACGCTGGGACGCAAGAAGGGACCCAATGACCCACAGGGTCATGTCCAGATGCCAAGAGAGGAGGGAGACCTCAGGTTCCCCCCACAATTTGTAAGGGACCCCCAAAAGCCCCCGGGGTAATTGCTCCAATCTCTTGTGTCCTGTGGGGGGCCGCCTTGGGACAGGGCTCCTGAACTACCCCCACAGCAGGACCCCAAGAATCCTGGTGGCTGGGAATGAGGCTCTTCCACAAGCTGTCCCCGCCCCACTGCCCTGGGATCCCAGGCAGAGAAGGGGTCCTTACCGGATGACGGACGTCTGTGATGAGCAGGATGATGTCTGACATCTCCAACACCCGCCACAGCTGACGCCAGGTCTGCAAGGCGAGCGGAGAGGGGAAAGCCCCTGAGTCAGCCAGTCTCTTCATCCTGGGGCTGGATCAGACCCAGTGACCCACAGAGGGGAAAGGCCCCATGTCCCCTGCTCACCTCCAGGTTATGCTCGAAGTAGCTGAGCTGGCTGGGCTGGTAGGTGCTGTAGATTCCCTCCAGATAGTCCCGGAAACACTTCTCCTCCCGCAGCAGCAGCTGCTCCTTGCTCATCTGGTAGCTCCAGGGGGGGCGTTTGGGGAAATCCAGCACTGTTGGGGGGAGGGGGGGGAACAGACACACCGGGGGGTAGTGGGGAGGTCAGTACGGAGGGATCCCAATCTTGAGAAGCTGTGAAAGGGACATCCAGCAACCCCAACGGATGGGAGCCGGCCCCCGGGATTCCATCCCCATACACGGTCCTCAGCCATTATTCCCCACCCCCGCCGCAACCCGCTGTGCCCACACGTCAGCCAGATCCAAGTTCCTCACAAAGCAAGGCGTCAGCAGGAGGAGGGCAGCCTGGGGAACTCCCCGCCACAGGACGTTTGCACAGACAGAGCCGGGAGAAGAATTCAGGAGGATCCTGGCCGCTCCAGGGGACGTCCCCTCCCCACTGCAGCCCCTTGCTCACCAGACCCGGATCTGTAGACATCCTGTATGTCCAGCTCCTTCTCGCTTTCTGGGACGGGCTCCAGGATCTTCTCCTGAGCCATCTTCTTGCGCCGCTCCAGCTCCTCCCGGCTCTCACGCTCAAAGTGAAGCCGATACCTGGCAGCAGGGGGAAGTTGCAGAGCATCAGGCAAGCTGGGAGACCCGGGGGCAGAGATCCTAATTGTCCCGATTCTCCTCCCCAACGGGGGCTGCCCACTGGGTCTCCCACCCGCATCCAGACCCAAGCCGACCCTGCTTAGCTTCAGATCTGATGAGAGGTGTCTCAGCCAGTTGGTCACACTGGCTTGATCTAACGCTAGCCAGGGGAGACTGGCTGGGTCGTGGGATGGAGAATGGCACATGGGGCCTTTCCTCTCTAGGGGGCGCTGGCTCCCATCCCATCCCAGTGTAGGGGGACTGGTCGGCTCGGGGGGCAGAATGGGACATGGGGCACTGGCGCCTGATTTGATCATTCCTGTCTGGGTGTAACGCGCTGTGGGGGTCTGAGCCCAGCCCCTCACAGGGCAGGCGCCCTGTCCCCACCCCACACCCCAGCACCAACCAGCCCCCACGCTGGCAGCCTCATCAGGGAAACTGAGGGCTGAACTGGCCACGGAGCCCCAGCTCCCCCCTGTCCCCTAGAGGCAGATCCCTGCAGAGGCAGGGCTGAGGCGGACGAGCAGGGGCACTGTGTGTGCTGGGGGGAGATCTCTCCGACCAAGCAGGAAGACCCCCCCCACTCCCCCCCGACCCAGCCCCCTCTCCCCAGCGGATCTACCACGGCTGGACTCATCGCATAGGGCCTCAAAGGCCATAGGGCCCTGGGTGGGCCATGGAGGCTGAGCCCCCTTCGGTACAGCAGGATCCGGGCCTTGAACACCAGGTAAGCAGAAAGGCTGAGGTAAACTGCTCTCCCCCTCCACGAGAACCCCCCGTCCAGCAGCAAGGCTAGACCTGCCCAGGAGGGGGCAGACCTCAGAGCCAACCCGAGAGCAGCAGATTGGCCCAAATTCATCCCACTGCAGCTATCAACAAGGGTAATAGAGCAAGCGGGGGGGGGGGGGGGGGGGGGAAGAGTCAGGACTCCTGGGTTCTATCCCCAGCTCTGGGAGGGGAATGGGGTCTAAGGGTTAGACGCTGTGTGTGTCAGAGTGCGGCTGGGAGCCAGGACTCCTGGCTATCTCTAGCTCTGAGAGAGGAGTGGGGTCTAGTGGGTTGGAGCAGGGTGGGCTGGGAGCCACGACACCTGGGTTCTATCCCTCTGAAAAGGGAGCAGGATCTAGTGGTTAGAGCAAAGGAGCTGGGAATCAAGACCCTTGGGTTCTACACCTGATTCTGCCACAAGCTCTGTGTGTGACCCGGCTCTGTGCCTCAGTTTCCCTCGATCACTGCCCCTCGTTACCTGTTGGGGTCATAGCTGCGCTCCCCCAGCCTGCGGACTGCTGGCTGCTGGTTGAGTTTCCGGACGTGCAGAGACAGAGACTCGCTGTCTGAGGTGTCTGTCTGGTCCTCTCGCCGCTCATGGCTGCCACTCCGGCTGTTGGAGCTCGACCTCACGCCATCAGGCAGACCTGGGGCACAGAGAGGGAAGAGTCAGGGACCTTTCCCCACTAGGAGGCGCTGGCTGTGAGCCTGCCCATGGCAGCGTCGTCCACAGATCAAGGCCCCAAGGTCAGACCCAAGCTCTGCAATGCAGCCCTGCAGGGCCCGTGATGCTGCGTCAGGGCTGCTCAGAGCCAGGGACGCTTGCAGCGTGTCGCATGTCTGCGGCAACAGAGGTGGGGGCTGGATCCAGTCTCCTTCCCACGAGAGACTCCATCCCCCTCAGAGACTGCAGAGGGGATGGCATCATTCCTCATGAAATGGGGAGTGGGGGGGAAGGATCTAGTGGGTTGGGGAGCAGGGGGGCTGGGAGCCAGGATTCCTGGGTTCTCGCCCCAGCTCTGCGAGGGGAGTGCGGGGGACGGGACTGGGAGCCAGGACGCCTGGGTCCTATCCTTGTCTCTACCACACTGTGACTCTGGACTGGAGTTGAGTGAAGGATCGCCACAGGCAGGAATTTCTGAGGTGCCCCAAGAGGATGTCAGCGGCAGAGCTGAGGGTCAGCCAGCGGCTGAACGAAGGTGTGTGGGGGAGGGAGATTAGTGTGGCCAGGGTGGGGCCTCTTATCAGCTGCTCCCAGCCTGTTTGTGGGGCAGGGCCGAGGAATGCTGACTCGCAGCCTGCCTCAGCATCAACAGTCAGGACTCCCGAGTGCAGGGCTCCACCATCCACCCAGCCCTAGGTCAGAGGCATGCCATTAACACAACCACACGGCATGGGGAGCCCCGTACCACGCCCTGCAGCACAGTGCCCCCTAGTGCCATATTGGGGGTCACACTGATTGCAAAGGGAGAGCGCCCCCACTGAGCCCCCATCCCGCTCCCTGCAGCGCAGCGCCCCCTAGCACTGTGCCCGACACTCAAGCAGCAACAGCAGTTGGAAATACCTTAGGCAACCACAGCTGCCCTTCTGAACAGATGCCCTGGTCACACTGATCCATGCCCCCACTTGTGAAGACCTCGGAAGGTGCCAGGCCTGGCTAGGGGCAAGCTCCTTGGCAAGGCACAGACGAGAGAGTCCTGCACATTGGTGCTCTCGACCGGCTGCCACCTGAATTCTGGGTAACAGGGCTTTAACACAGCTCATTTTCCAAGCCTCACAAAGCTTTTTGCCTGGGAATTGCCTTGGCTTATTGTCTAGGTGCCCAAAGTCCAATGGTACATCTCAGGTTGGGGATATAGGGCCTTTCCCCACTAGGGGGCAACAGCTCCGATCCAGCCCCAGGGTAGGGGACTGGCTGGCTCAGGGGGGCAGGGAATGGGACATGGGGCCTTTCCCCTCTAGGGGCCGCTGGCTCTGATCCAGCCCCAGCTGATACCACTTTAACGTAGCTTATTCTCTATTTTATAGCCCTCACTGAGTTTTTTGCCTAGCAATTTCCTTGTTTGCGGTCTTCAATGCTTTAAGAACAGGCACCAGGCTGCATGTGCTCTCTCTCCAGGGGCCTGAGCCCAGAGTCAGACTTACGCAGAGGGGCGGGTGAGACATGCCCAGGGCATGGCTTGCAGCTCTGGGACTGGCTACCCCCAGATGTCAAGCTGAGCTGGGGTCTTCCTAGACGGGGGCCTGCTTGTCACAGCGCAGCCCCAGGGGAGAGCACCCGATTGTTGTGCCCGGAGAGAGGGCCTTTGTGCCCAGTGAGGTTGTCTAAGTTTCTATAGGGCACTGGGACACGCCAAGGCCTCCCACCCGCCCAACTCCCCCCACGAAATCCCCCACCGCCGCCATGCTCCAGGGGCCCCTGGCAATTCCGAGTGCCGGGATTGGGTCAGCCCCCAGTTGTTGGGGTGGGGAGAGGGAAAGGTCAGTGCCCAGATGTTTGGGGGTGACAGTGGGGATCCCCGCATCTTGGGGTGGAGAGATGTATTTTTTGTAAGGATACATTTTTGTTGGGAACAGGAGAGGGTGGGGAGAATGGGTCAGTCTCCGAATATTGGGAAGGGGGTCGGTGCCCAGATGTTAGTGGGGGCAGGGGGAAGGGAGTCGGTGCCCAGGTGCTTGTGGAGGGAGGGGGAAGGTCAGTGCCCAGATGTTGGGGGAGGGCGGGGGGGGTCGGTGTCCAGATGTTGGCGGGGGGTAGAGGAGGGGTCGGTGCCCAGATGTTGGTGGCGGTGGCCCCCGCCCCCTCCTCACCCCGTTTCCGCTCCCTCTTGTCCTGCAGCTGCTTCTTCTTCTGCTTGGCGCTGAACGGCCTCTTGCGGGGCATGTCCCGGCCCGGCCGCCGTCCCGCAGCACCGGGAGGGAAGCGGGAAGAACCACTCTGCAGGCCCGAGGGGGAGGGGGGCGGAGCAAACCACTGTGACTGGAAGAAACCACTGAGAACCCAGGTGGGAGAAATCTGGGAGAAACCATGGCGGAAGGTGGGAATAAACCACTGAGAGCCGTGTGTGTGTGTGTGTGTCGGCAACTGGGAGAAACCATTGAGTGGGGGGAGAAGAAACCATAGAGAGAAATAGAGCGGGGAGGCAGAATAAACCATTAAAAGATGGGGGGAGGCAGAATGAGAAGGGGGAGGAACTATTAAGAATAGACTAGTCTGGGATAAACCATTTAGCGGGGGGGACACCCGAGTGGCGGGAGGCTGGGCTAAACCATTCAGGTCTGGGAGCAGTGAGATTGGGTTGTACCATTAGAGGGGAAACACTAGACTCTACCATTTTTGTTAAAGGTGTATTTACAGGGCAGAGATGTGGCTGAACCATTCTGTTGCTTGGGGTGGGTGTGTTAGGACTGGGTTGAACCATTTTGAAAGGGGGGGTATTAAACCATCCAATCCCTTCCCATTTAAGCTCAGGAGAAGGAAACATGGAGACAATGATAAATCTCTCAGTCTAGGTGCATGGGAGTGACTGAGCTGGACTACTCAAGCTAAGAGAACAGGAGGGAGAGTGGACTAGAGATGGAACCTAGGAGTCCTGACTCCTAGCCTTCTTGCTCTAACACACTAAACCTTACTGCCCTCCCAGAACTGGGACAGAACCCCGGAGTCCTGATTCCCAGCCCCTAGCCACCCCCTCCAAACCCACTGGACATGTCAAACTTTACATTATATATGACTTTTTTTCTTGATAATCGATAGATGATAACTATACTCTAAGTAGATTTGTCTACCCTGATTCTGAGGCAGCTGGATAGCACATTAGTTTCTTTCTGGCTCTGTGAACATTTAATCTCCAAATCAATGTCCAACAGAAATTGGTCCAATACAATATATTACTTTGTCTCATGTTTCAACCAGTTAGTTTTGTGAAGAGAGAGCAGGATACTTCACATGCTTGACCAGGACTTCTGGATTCTATTCCCAGGATTATCCCAGCCCCACCAGTATGATGGTGCATGCAAGGTCATGCCACTCTGGGTGTGGGGACGGTCCATTTTTACGAACATGCTGTCCCATTCCTGCTGGCATGACAGTGCTTGCGAGGTCACGCCACATGTGGAGAGCGTGGCATGCTCTTTAAGAGCCAGAGAGGGTGGAATCACATTCCCCCATCCAACACCAAACAAAACCACATCTGGTTTTGTCCCCATACTGGATGAGGGACGAACCTCTCAAAAAGAGGCCTGCCCAGGCATGTGGCCACCCTGGGTTGGAGTTCCTCTGGGCAGCGTCCACTGACTCTTTAAGGGGTGGCGGGCGTTGTCGGCGGTTCTCTGCTTGGCATCCCTCCTCCGGATCCCTGGTGTTCAACCTTTGGCCCTCACTCTGGTCCCTGTTGCCCCCCTAGGGCTTGCTCCCTTGCTGCGCTTTTGTGATTCCTCCCCTTAAACCGCCTGGCCCGGCCCAGCCCAGCCCAGCCCAGCCCCCACAGATAGCACAGCAAGGACAGAACCCAGGAGTCCTGGCTCCCAGTTCCCCCCTCCCCCCCCAGAGCTGGGGACAGAACCCAGGAGTCCAGGCTCCCAGTGGGGGGAACAGACAGGGGTAACACAGAGGCTTTTGCTTTGGTGCAACGGTCATGTGATGGGGCTTTGGGGTGCCACCTGCACTATGAGCTGCCCGCTGCCTTTGGGGGGGCAGGGAGTGACCCCCCCCCAAGCTGGGCCTGGCTTGGAGAGCAGGACTCCCTGCCCCGAATCAGTACCCCCACTTCTATGGAGGACTGAACCACGTCATTGGGGTGAAGGGGCTTGTCTAGCCACACGACAGGGCGTCTCTACTGCTCCGCGACTCTCTGGGCGCTCCATGGGTGCTGCGGAAGCCACTCTGGGCTGGGCGCTTCCGGCACTCGATGGTCAGGCTGGGCCTCCCCGCGCAGGCGCAGGGGTAAGGTTTCCCGGCTGCTGGCCGGGGCTGCATGTGAGCGCTGGGCGCGGTGACCGGCCATGCCGAAGGCGGGGAAGCAGCCGCCGCGGCCGCCGCAGGAAGAGTGGATCGGGGATGGGGAGCAGAAGGTCGGGGAGGCCACAGGTGAGCGGGCCGGACCGGACTGGACTGGACCGGACCGGACCGGACCGGAGGGGGGCGGTACACAGGGCCGGGTGGGATCGGGGTAGGGGGTGGTTGGACCTGGGGGGGGGCAGAGAACCAGGGGGGACTGGGCCTGGGGGGGAGACTGAGAACCGGGGGGGAATTGGGCTGGGGGGGCAGAGAAGGGGGGTACACAGACAGGGCTGGGTGGGATTTGGACAGAGGGTGGTTGGGCGGGGGAGCACAGAGAACTGGGGGGCCTGGGCCCGGGGGGGAGACTGAGAACCGGGGGGGAATTGGGCTGGGGGGGCAGAAAAGGGGGGTACACAGACAGGGCTGGGTGGGATTTGGACAGAGGGTGGTTGGGCTGGGGAGCACAGAGAACTGGGGGGGACTGGGCCCGGGGGGGGAGACTGAGAACCGGGGGGGGGATTGGGCTGGGGGGGCAGAGAAGGGGGGGTACACAGACAGGGCTGGGTGGGATTTGGACAGAGGGTGGTTGGGCGGGGGTGCACATAGAACTGGGGGGGACTGGGCCCGGGGGGGAGACTGAGAACCGGGGGGGGAATTGGGCTGGGGGGGCAGAGAAGGGGGGTACACAGACAGGGCTGGGTGGGATTTGGACAGGGGGTGGTTGGGCGGGGGAGCACAGAGAACTGGGGGGGACTGGGCCCGGGGGGGAGATTGAGAACCAGGGGGGAATTGGGCTGGGGGGGCAGAGAACAGGGGGGTACACAGACAGAGCTGGGTGGGATTTGGACAGAGGGTGGTTAGGCGGGGGTGCACATAGAACTGGGGGGGACTGGGCTGTGGGGGGGGACAACAGTACTGGATGGGACTGAAGCGTGTGGGGCGGGTTAGAACCTGGCCAGGGGGGGCTGGGCTGGAGCAGAATAAAAGATGAGGGACTGAATTGGGCCAAAGTGGGGGAGAAGGGGCTGGACCCTAAGCTGGCTGATGTGGGGGAAGCGGAAAGGAGGTTAATGGGGAAGAGATTGGTGGGAGGGGAAGGGGAGTCCTGGGGCTCAGCTAGATGGGGAGAAGCAGGGCTGGAACCGAAGCTGGATTATTTGCGGGGAGGGGGGTTGGATTGGGATGGAGTGTGGGGGGGTTGGGTCTGAGCCTGGTGTGACACTGGAGTGAACCAGGCTCAGAAGGAGGGAGCAATGGGATGAACCGGGCTCAGCCAGGGCTGATCTGGACTAAGGTAGGGGTGGAGGACAAATTGTGCCCATCCATCTGCCCACAAGAACTGCCCCAGGTGGGACCCAGCTGGGCCCGGGCAGTGGAGGGAGTGGCTGTGGATAGAGAGGTCTGGGAACCAGGACTCCTGGGTTCTATTCCCAGCTCAGGGATGGGAGTGGGGTCTAATGGATTAGAGCGGAGGAGCAGGTAACTAGGACTTCTGGGTTCTCTCCCACCTGCCTGGATTCATCTCTTGACTTGTTTCAGACAAAGTGGTGAAGAAAGGCAAGAAGGACAAAAAGACTAAGAAGTCGGTAAGAAGGGGGACTGAGCCGGGCCATGCTGGGGGAGGTGTGAGCTTTGGTACAGGGACCTAGTGGGAAGGGTATTGGGCTGTAACTCAGGAGACCTTGGTTTTACGCCTGCCCTGCTGTGTGACTTGAGTTAAATCGCTTCTCTCTACACCTTAATATTTTCTCCCACCATATATCTGGACTGTCTTTCAGTTCAGACTGGGCAGCGCCGGGCACGACAGGGCCCTGATCTTAGCTGGAGCAAGGACTGTCTCTCCCTGTGTGTCTGGGCAGCACCTGGTCATGATCTCAGCTGGGGTTTGTCAGTACTAAAAATGGGGGAAAGCAGCTCACTGCTAGGGGACATGCAAAGGAAGGTGGCTGGATTTCCTATAGCACAGTGCAATCTCCCATTGCGGGGGGGCGTGTGTGAAACAGGGAATGGTTGCCAGCTGGAGTGCCCTTCCCTCACCACGAGGGGCAGGGAGACTCCCGGGGGTGGGAAGCAGAGCTCTAAACTATCCCTTCTGCCCTCCCCAGTTCTTTGAGGAGCTGGCCGTGGAGGAAAAACAAGTCAGTGAGCAGCAGGCTGTCATTAAAGAGAAGGAGCAGCAGCAGCAACAGGTGAGCAGCTAA
The DNA here is from genome assembly GCF_965152235.1 of Eretmochelys imbricata. NCBI lineage: Eukaryota > Metazoa > Chordata > Testudines > Cheloniidae > Eretmochelys > Eretmochelys imbricata. The sequence goes on from NC_135585.1 coordinate 51,838,113, forward strand.
AAGAACTCCCCCGGGGAGCTGCTGGGGGTTGTTGTAGGACCTACAATAAGTATGCTGCTAGAAAGGGATGCCCTGCTTAACCAGGGCACCCCCACCCCTGGTTCTCACGGGCTGTGTGCATGGGAGATATGACCCCCCACACACACGCCTCGTCTGTCTCCCCCACCCCAGCTTCAACAACAGAAAAAGAAACGAGAGAAGAAGAAAGACAAGAAGAAGAAGGAGGTAGAGGAGGATGAGGAAGAGCACCAGCTGATTGAGAAGCTGAAGAAGCTGTCAGCTCCAGGCAGCGATGAGGATGAGGAAGGTAAGACAGGATGAGGCTGGGGGCCAGGATTCCTGGGTTCCATTCCCAGGTCTGGTAAGGGAGTGAGGGCTAACTTTTAGGGCAGGGGTGGGACCCGGAGGTCAGTATTCCTGGGTTTCATACCGCCTAAGTAACTAATCTGGACAGCTGGCAGGAGCTCAGCTTACCACAGTTCCACGCCCTGGAATATGGTGATCGTTTTTGGTGTGAGAGGGGGTGGGTAGTGCCTGGTGCGGGGGGGCAGTTAGACCGTGGCTGTTTTGCCATCTCCGGGGTATAAAAAGCGGTGACATCCCACCATCGAGCCCGGAGGGGGGTCCTCTCCAATCCCTCCTGAGATCTACCCCCTAGCGGGGGCAGGGTTGCAACACATGGGATGGGAAGCACGGGCCTCTGTTCTCCATGGCCTGCCTTTTCCTAGCCCCTGCCCCATTACACTAGCCCCTTCACTCCAGCCCCTACCCCTGCAGCAGGAGAGTCCAGCCCCACGTGCATCAGCAGGGAGCTAGAGGATGACAACCCACCAGGAAGCCCTCTCCCTCCCATCCCAGATCTCCCAAGGTGCTGGAGGACAGAGAGCTCTATGGGGCTAGCTCCCCATGCGGGGAGTGGTGGTGTCTCCATTCCATCGATCCCTAAAGTCCTTCTCTCGTTTCCTTTCCAGCGACCGTTCCCATCACCAAAGGTGGCAAGAAGAAGAAGGTGAGTGAAACTCAAGGCTGGAAGGAGCCATAGGGCTCAGGAGAGGTCTCTAGACTTGGGCCGCAAGGTGCCCTACACAAGGGAATGGGCTGTAACTGGGGGTGGGCTGGAAGGAGCCCTAGGGCTTGGGGTTGCTGTCTAGACTCGGACTGCGCAGGGTCCTGCGCTGGGGAATGGGTTGTTGGGGACAGTCCTGCCCCAGTTGAGGTGGGACCTGATGGGACATCTACTTGAGGAATAGGTTGTAGAGGGGTGATCCTGCCCTGGGTTTCGGGGGGGGGGGGGGCGCTCTGGTGGTGGGAGAGAGGAGATGGCCACTCTTTGCTAACGACCTTGGCTTTACCTTCCCCTAGGGAGGGAATGTGTTTGCCGCCCTGAGCCAGGAGCAGAGTGAGGAAGAAGAGGAGGAAGAAGAGACTCCAAGGCCTGCCAAACTCAACAAGAACAAGATCAACAAGGTTAGCTCGCTCTGACGAAATCTAGCACAAAGAGGGCGTGGGGTCATCTTCTAGTGCAGAGGTGGGCAAACTACGGCCCATGGGATTGTCCTGCCTGGCCCCTGAGCTCCTGGCTGGGGAGGCTACCCTCAGCCCCTCCCCTGTTGTCCCCCCTCCCCCACAGTCACACTGCCACACAGGCAGCGGGGCTGCGAGCTCCTGCCGCTCTGAGTGGCGTGGTAAGGGGGCAGCAGCAGTGCACGCACGCGGTGGCAAATAGGGGGTCCCAGGGGGCAGTCAGGGGGTGGTTGGGTGGGGCAGAGGTTCAGGGGTCGGGGACCAGACTCCTGGGTTCTATCCCCAGCTCTTGGGGGAGTGGGGCCTAGTAGTTAAGCAGGGACGCTGGAAGGCAGAACTCCTGGGTTCCCAGATCTATTGGAGAACAAGGAAATCCCAACAGCCTGGGGGATCATCCCCTCCCTCCCAAGGGAGGCTCCGGGAGCTCCCTGTGCTAGAGATGTTCCGTACCATGCCTGGCCGGAGTCCAGGGATTAGACTGTGGGGGTCGCTCCTGCCCTGGGGGTGGGTTAACTCTTCCAGTGCTGAGTTGTGGGGCTGACATGTTGCCCCCTGCAGGCCCCACCTGATGACGAAGAGGAGAAGCAGCCAGGGAAGAAGTTGACAAAGGACAACAAGCCAAAGGGAAAACAGGTCAGTCTCCCATTGCCCCTGTGTTGGGTGGTTCCCATTTGTCTTAACCGGGACGGTCATGGCTGGGTCTGGCATGGATTGGAGCCAAGACTCCTGGGTTCTATCCCCAGCTCCGGGAGGGGAGTGGGGAGCAGTGGGGGCTGGGAGCCAGGACTTCTGGGTTCTCTCCCCAGTCTGGGAGGGGAGTGCAGTCCAGTGGATTAAAGCGGCGTGGGGGGCTAGGAGTCCCATGTGGCAGAATAGCTTAGCCAACCAGCTGCATTATGAGTTTTGGCTCCGCTGGCCAGGGGTCTAATCGGGGCAGTGGGGCGGGGATGCTGGGCTGGGTCAGGTACAGTCAGAGACGCCGCGTCTCACCGGGGCAGGATTTGCTCTGTGCTCTCAGCAGGAAGAAGAGGACGATAAAAAGAGGAAGAGCAGGAAAAACGAGAAGACCAAAGGGAGGCAGCAGGTGCGAAGCAGGCGTTTCCAAGATTCAGCGGGATTGGCATGTGGAAACCAGTGCCCCAGGGCTGCACTAGGGGGCGCTGTGCTGCAGGGAGCAGGGTGGGGGCTCCGTAGGGGGTGCTGTCCCCTCGCAGCTAGTGCTGGCCCCAGTGCCCCATCGCTGCACTAGGGGGCATTATGCTGCACAAGGTGTATCTGGTGTTAGGAACTGAGGTTATTGACTTAATCCAACCCTGCTGTCTCTAAATGCTCTTGTTTCTCCCACGGCTCCCAGGGAGGGGGATCAGGCTTTGCTGTTCTGGCCCAGAGTGAGGAAGAGGAGGAGAGTGAAGAGGAATCCAAACCCAAAGGCAAAGCAAGCAAGGTGGGCAAGAGGAGTGCTGGTCGTGTGGCGTCTAGTGGGTCAGAGCAGGAGAGGCTGAGGGTCATGACGCCTGGGTTCCATCCCTGGTTCTGGGAGCAGAATGGGGGTCTAGTGGGTTAGAGCCGGGGGGACTGGGTTCTATTCCCAGCTCTGGGACGGGAGCGGGGCCTAGTGGTTAGAACAGCTGGGGTTGGGAATCAGGACTCCTGGTTTCTATCCCCATCAGGCAGAATGGCCCAACTAGCATTATGGGGGGTGGCTTCCAGTGAATACTCCAGAATTGGCTCCATCAGTCTGATGTGGCGCAGTGCAAGGGGAGGCCAGCATACCAGGCTGGATGGGCCCTTTCATCTGATCCGGGCAGAGAGGTGTGATACCAGGCAGTTTGAGCCTATTGGGGTGATCTGGGGTCCCGAAGAGAAAAGGGGCAGGATACGGGGTTAGCTGAGTGTCCTGAACTCGTTCGCACTCCTCCTTCCAGACTGTGAATAAACAGACAGGGTCTGGTGAAGCCGGGAAAAAAACAAAAGGAAAAAAGAATCAACCAGCCCACGTGAGTGTTTATGGGGGTCCCTGCTACTGGTGGACACTAGGGGGCGCTGTACTGCAGGGACCAGGGAGTGGGCTCAGGGAGCATTCTCCTCTCACTGCCAGTGCTGGCCCCAATGCCCCAGTGTGGCACTAGGGGGCGCTATGCTGTGCAAAGAGTCTCTGTGCAATACTGCTGTGTGGCTGGTACCCAGCTGCCCATCCCAGAGCTGCCTGCATTTTGGTGCTGGGAGAGCGGTCCCTGCTCATTGTGGTTGGATGAGCTGGCTTCTGTTCTGCTGCAGAATAAATTTGCTGCTTTGGAGTCCGAGGAGGAGGAGTTGGAGGAAGACGAGGAGCCAGAGAAGAGCAAGGAGAAGCCCAAGCGAGGCAGCGAGCCAGTAAGACAGTCCTCCTCTTGGCCGTGGGGGTGGGTTTGCTCTGTTCAAACCGAACCGTTTTCACTGCACTGCCTCAGGTGTGAGACAACTTGGTGGGTTCTCGGCTCATTTTCCAGCATCCAGCTGGCCCCCAATCCCGCACGGGCAACCTCAGCAGAGAGGCCCAGGGTGAACGGCCACAGAGCCAACCTCCCCTTAGCCCCCTGGAAGGGGATCCCTTCAGAAGCAGGGCTGAGGCATATCAGAAGGGGATGAAGCTGTGGGGCTTGGACCCAGGACTCCTGGGTTCTATCCCTGGCTCTAGGAGGGGAATGGGGTCTAGTGGTTGTGAGGATGCTGGGCACCTGGACTCTTGGGTTCTATCCTTGGCTGTGGGCGGAAGGTGTTATTGGTAACCTGCCTCCTATGGTCGATACAGCAGTCAGAGGAGGATGAGGAGGATGAGGGGGAGAAGAAGGACGACGACCCCTATGCTCATCTCAGCAAGAAAGAGAGAAAGAAGCTTAAGAAGCAGGTGAGCTCTGGGTGGGAGCTTCTGCCAAACAGGCTCCTCCTCCCCCTTGTGGGTGGTGAGCACCTGCCCTCCAGTGCGGCAGCTCCCAGCTGTCTATAGCCATACTTTTTGTTCACATGTCTGTGTTCCCAGAATCCTTTGCAGCCATCCAGTTGGTACTGAAGCATCATAGGAATTGCTTGCGGTGGGGAGGAGAGGCTGTTAACTCATGTGGATCCATTCTGTGGGATCCCACCCCCAGAGTGAGTCCTGGCATGATAGCTTCCCCACTGGGGCCTCAACCTAGCTGGGCATGATGGCCCCCAGGCAGGCTGGGTACTGGCGGGGAGGAGAAGAGAGGGTCCCTTGGCTGGAGCATCACCTCTGGCTCTCCCACAGCTGGAGTTTGAGCGGCAGGTGGCAACGCTGAAGGCAGCCAATGCGGCGGCGAACGACTTCTCGGTGTCACAGGCAGAGATGTCCTCGCGCCAGGCCATGCTGGAGAATGCCTCCGACATCAAGGTACCTCCCCCACCCCCGGATTTATTTGGAATGTCTTCTTTCCCTCCCCCCGCCCCCCAGCCCCACCCCGCATATGGTCAGCAGTTGGTGTTTCCCGCTGTACTGCCTTCCCTTTTCTTCCCTTCAGCAGCTGCGTGGGAGGGGTTAATGTCCCATAATTCCACCCCTTCTTTTCCCTCTCCTTCCCCGCCATGTTGATGGAGTTGGTATTTCCCACTACAAGGAGGACCAGCAGCAGTATGGAAAGGGTTAATCCCCTCCCTTCTTTCCATTGGTGGGTCTGGGTTGTGCCATGCTCAGGGGTTGGGTGGGAGACTGAGCTGAACCATGTGGTAAGAGGGGGATAGGAGTGGGTCACACCACCTGATGGGGGTGTGAGGAGTGTGCAGGGGGAGCAGGTTGTACCATGAGATGGTGGGGCCATTGGTGATGGTGGCGGCAGAGGACATCGAGTGGGTTGTACCATCTGACAAGGATATACAGTGGGTGGCACAGTTATATGGGAGAGGGAGTAGGTCATATTATCTGGGATTGCGGGGAGTGGGTTATGCCGTCTGAAGGGTGGGTTGCACAATTATATGGGAGAGGAAATGGGTTGTACCAAGAGATGGTTGTGAGGACCATTGGGTGGGGGGAGGATCATACCATGAGATGGCAGGGGTCTTCTTAGGGGGGGACCCCCCAGTGATGGGTCATACCATTTGGCACATCTGGCAGGGGGGAGGGTCGTACCATCTTGTCCTGATAGCTCTCTCGTGCGGTTGCAGCTGGAGAAATTCAGCATCTCCGCTCACGGCAAGGAGCTCTTTGTCAACGCGGACCTGTACATCGTGGCTGGGCGCCGGTACGGTCTGGTGGGACCCAATGGGTAGGTACATGGATGGATCCCTTGCGATCAGGGCTACCCCTGTGCCACACTAGGGGGGGCTGTGCTGCAGCCTCCCCTTTGTTTCATCCCTCCCCGCTTAAACCTTTCTTTCCCTCTTCCTTTGTAGGAAGGGCAAAACCACCTTGCTGAAGCACATCGCAAACCGGGCCCTGAGCATCCCCCCTAACATTGACGTGCTGCTGTGTGAGCAAGGTAAGGGGGTCCTGGGGGGAGCCAGGACGCCTGGGTTCTATCCCTAGCTCTGGGAGGGGAGCAATGCCTAGTGGTTAGGGCAAGGGTGCTGGGAGCCAGGACTCCTGGGTTCTATCCCTGGCTCTGGGAGGGGAGAGGGGCTAGTGGTTAGAGCGGGGAACCTTGCACTCACTGAGTGTGTGTGTGTGTGTGTGTGTGTGTGTGTTGTCATCCCACCCCTCAGAGGTGATAGCAGATGAGACCCCCGCAGTCCAGGCGGTGCTCAAGGCCGACACCAAGCGGCTGAAGCTGCTGGCGGAGGAGAAGCGGCTGCAGGCTCTGCTGGAGAAAGGGGACGACAGCGTGGCTGAGCAGCTGGAAAAGGTACTGGGGGGTGTGGGGAAGGTGGGGGAAGGGAGATAGCTGGGGGAGTGGGGGGGCTATGCCACTGTATACAGGTTTTTATACCATTGCAGCTGCTGGGGAGAGGGGAGCAGGGTGGGGGAGCACAGCGGATGAAGGAGGGTTGTAGTAGTGTCAGGGAGCAGAGAGTGGGCAAGGGGGTGAAGCATGGGGCAGTCGAGGGGTCTGGGGAGGGGAGAAATGGAGGAGGCGAAGGCTTCCTGGTGAACCCGCCTGTCTCCCCCTCTGCAGGTGTACGAGGAGCTCCGGGCCACGGGGGCGGCCGCGGCGGAGGCCAAAGCCCGGCGCATCCTGGCTGGTCTGGGCTTCAACCCCGAGATGCAGAACCGGCAGACCAAGAAGTTCTCGGGTGGCTGGCGCATGAGGGTGTCTCTGGCCAGGTGAGACAGCCGGGAGCCGGAGGGGGGCAGCGTAATGGGCCTGTGATCCCACATGTGCTGACCTGGGTGAGTCCATGCAGGAGATCGGTTGGCGGAGGGGGGGCGTCACACACCGCCCACACACACTGGGGCACCTGCCCTGCTGTGGGCTGGGCTGAGACCTGATAGCTCGTTACACCCAGATGGGAACGATCCAATCTAGAACCGGGGCCCCCTAGAGGGGAAAGGCCCCGTGTCCTGTTCCCTGCCCACCCTGATAGGGCCAGTCCCCCTCACCCTGGGGCAGTCCTGTAAGACTCCACTAGGGGGCACCGCTCACCCTCCCCCCCCACGTCTCCTTCAGGGCCTTGTTCATGGAGCCAACGCTGCTGATGCTGGACGAACCCACCAACCACCTGGATCTCAACGCCGTCATCTGGCTCAACAAGTGAGTGCCTAGCCCTGGAGAAACCCTTTCCATCGGTGCTAGGGGCCCCCCGGCTCGGATCAGCAGCTGCCACCTCTGGGGGTGGAGCCCATTCAGCGAGCAGCGACTGAACGGGGGTGGACCCCAGGAATGCCACACAACTGGGACTCAGGGTGGGGGGTTCTGCTCAGCCCCTCGTGGTGGGATGAGGGGTCTTGCTGGCTGTCAGATGTAGATGGGGGCAGGAGTTGGGTGAGGTATAAACTGTGTTGGGGGGAGGGATTTCCTATTGGGGCGGGGGATGATCAGGATTGGGGGATGGCAGGAAATTCCCCTCTTGGGGAGAGGGCAGGATTTGGATTGTGGGGGGCAGCATTTGGATTCTGGGGGTCAGGGCCGGGGTTTGAATAAGGGGCAGGGTTTGGGCTCTGGGGGTTTTCCCTATGGGGCAGGGGTCTCAGCAGGGGGCCAGGACTTGGACTGGCTGAGATTCCCCCCGGTGGGGCTACAGGGAGGGTGCATGGGGCCCAGTGTGTGTGTGTGTGTGTGGGCAGGGGAGTCAGAGGAGAGAACTCCCATTAGAAAATCTCTCCCCCCACCCCACCCCCACTGCTGGGCTGAGTGAGGCTGCCGTCCATCCCACCGTGGGGTGTACGTTGGGTGTTCTAGCTCTGTCCCCTCCCCCTTGGCTGGGTGCCCCTCCTAGCCACAGATCAGGGTCAGTCCTTCTGTCTAATTCTCCTCTGTCTGTCCCCCATTCACCTCCCCAGCTACCTGCAGATGTGGAAGAAAACTCTCCTCATCGTCTCCCACGACCAGGGCTTCCTGGACGACGTCTGCACCGACATCATCCACTTGGACATGCAAAAACTCTTCTACTACCGGGGCAACTACAGTGAGTTGGGGGGGCATCTAGGGCAAGTACAGTGAGGGGGAGGAAGAGGAGGAAGGGGGACAGGGGGAAGCAGATAGGGCAATTGCAGAGACTGATCTGCCAGGGGTGGGGGTTAAGGAGGGGGTTGGGTCACCCAGAGACTTCAGCCCAGCTGGAGGCTGGTTTGCCCCTAGGTCTCCCGCCACGGGTAGGTTTTGTGAGTTGAGGGTGCATCATGGGAGTTGTAGTTCAGTTGCCCCATGCCCCCATTCTTCCCTATGGACTGAGCTCCTTGGCCAAACTTTCCCATGATGCACCTCTTCCACTGAGCTGCCAAATTGCATAATTTTTGACCAGCCTGAATAGTGAGCTTCCTCCACAGGCCTCATCCTCTAGCTCTAGGAGTCGAGATCATTTTGTTAACATACAGAGGGTCCCAGGTTCGATTCCCCAGGCAGGAAGCGGGGCAGGGAAGGGAAAATGGCATTTCCCTGTCTCTGCACAGAGAGCTTTGGTGGCCGAGTGGGAAGTCAAACCCGGATTTTTCTGCCCTCTCCCCCGCTCCCTCCAAATCCCAGTACAGCGCCCTAACCACAATCCCTCACCCTCCTCTCTGCTGCAGTGACCTTCAAGAAGATGTACCAGCAGAAGCAGAAAGAGCTGCTCAAACAGTACGAGAAACAGGAGAAGAAACTGAAAGACCTCAAGGCTGGCGGGAAGTCGACGAAACAGGCGGTGAGTCCAGAGATCCAGCCCCAGGGCAGAAGGACTGGCTGGTTTAGGGGTTGGGGAACAGGATATGGGGCCTTTCCCCTCTAGGAGGCCACTGGCTTCAATCCAGCTCTTTCCTACCTTGAATTTGTCCCCACCCTGTTGACCCAGGGAACTCACTGTTGCAAGATTTTACTGAATTAAGAATCTCTTTCCCAACAACGAATTGGGTTAACGCTCACCCCTCACATTGAGCAGTGGCAGCTGAGCCCCAGCTGGGTGTCACATGAAAATGATCCCTTCCTTTTCATGGGACTGTACTGCCCCCTAAGGTACAGTGTGGAGGATTGTACTTCCTTGGAGTCTGGAGCTAGGGGGGTACCAAGCTAGATGGGCCTCCTGATCTGAGGAGCTGGATTAGATGGGCCCATGGGTCTGATCCTGGGGGGGGGGCATGATATGAGGCTAGATGGGCACATGGGTTTGATCCGGGGGGACAGGGAGGAGGCGGGATACTGGGCTAGATGGGCGCATGGGTTTGATCCGGGGCGGGGGGGGACGGGGGACGGACAGGGAGGAGGCGGGATACGGGGCGAGATGGGCTCATGGGTTTGATCGGGGCGGGGGGGACGGGGGACGGACAGGGAGGAGGCGGGATACGGGGCGAGATGGGCTCATTGATCTGTTGCTCTGTTCGTCTCCAGGAGAAGCAAACCAAAGAGGCCCTGACGCGAAAGCAGCAGAAATGCCGCAAGAAGAACCTGGATGAAGAGGCTAACGAGGCTCCTGAGCTGCTGAAGAGGCCCAGGGAGTACACGGTGAAATTCACCTTCCCCAACCCGCCGTCACTCAGCCCCCCGATTCTGGGCCTGCACGGTACGTCCCCACGCAGCGTGTAGGGGGGCCTCCGAAGGGGCACTCTCCCGTCGCAGTTAGTGCTGACCCCAATGCCCCAGCATGACGCCAGGGGGTGCTGTGGTGCTTATTAACACTCCCCTGCTGTCCTGGCCAAATCCACCCCCCAACCCATGTCCATTCTGCCTCCCAGACGTCTCCCACCCTGTGGCCACAATTGGACACCGGATTCCCCTTCGTTTCCTGCCCCAAACTGTTGGGTGACTTCGTGGTGCGGCTGTTCTCCAGCCGCCCCACCCCAGAGGTGGCTGCATTTCAGCGCCGGGTGAGCGATCCCTGTGCAGCGTCACTATGCGGCTCCCCAGCCGCCCCACCCCAGAGGTGGCTGCATTTCAGCGCTTGGTGAGTGCCCCCTTTTCATTCCCTGGGGATACAGGATGCTGAGGAGTTTTCTTTCCGACCCCGGTTTCCCATGGGCCCCAGAGCTGAATGGTGCATTGTGGGCAGGTCCCCCAGGAGCTGCTGTCCAGCAGTTGTGCGCCCACACCCCTCACCCTCCTCCCCGTCCCTTCTCCGCAGGTGTTGTGTTTGGCTACGAGGGACAGCAGCTGCTGTTCAAGAGTCTGGATTTTGGGATCGACATGGAGTCTAGAAGTAAGTTACCAGCTGGTGATTATGAGAGACCCTACAATAACAAACTTACATGTGCACAGCCCCAAAACTCCCTCTGCCTGCATCCCCAGAGACCCTACAAACCGGGATGTGCAGGCTGTACCTGTGGGCGAGACCCTATAATAAACTCATCCAGTAACTTGATCATGATGAACTAGTTGGTGCAGCCGCAGCGCTCCTGAGAGACCCTATAATAACAAACCCTCCCGCCCACAGCCCTACGACAATGAATTGGACTGTTTAGCCCCAGGAAAGACCCTACAGTAACAGCCTGCGCAACCCCCCAGCACCTCCGAGAGACCTTACAATAACAAACCAGCCTGCGCCACCCCCTAGCAACCTCAAGAGACCCTACAATAACATGCTAGCATGCCTGAATGACCTTACAATAACAAACCAGCTCACGCAGACCCTGTAGCATCCCTGAGAGATCTGACGTTAACGAAGCGGCCATCGTAGCACCCTCGAGAGACCCTACAATGACAACCCCCCCTAACACACACAGTCGTGCTAACCCATCGCTCTCCTGGCCTGGTTGAGTCACTGATGGCTGCTCTCTCTCTGCCCCTCAGTCTGCATCGTGGGGCCGAACGGCGTAGGGAAGAGCACACTGCTGCTGTTGCTGACGGGGAAGCTCACGCCGGTAAGGGGCCTCTCCCGGAACCCCCTAATCCAGACTCAACCCAAACTCATCCAGTTCTGTTCTGCCTCTGTGTGTCTTCAACTGGGGACAGGATTCCCCTTCCCTCCTGTCTTAAACTGCTGTACAGCTCTTCCCCGGCTGCCCCACCCCAGAGGTGGCTGCATCAGCACTGGGCGAGGGGTTTTTGTGTGCTGTTAACACACTAGAGGGCAGAGGAAAGTAGTAACCATGAATCCCTTTCTGTTCTCCTTTCAGACAAGAGGGGAGATGAGGAAAAACCACAGACTAGTAAGTAATGACGGGACCCAGATGCTGAGGTTTGTGGGGGTAGGGGAGCCCGTGGCTGGGATAGCAGAGGACTGCGAATCAGGACGGGGGGGGCACCTGCAGAGCTGGGGAGCAGCCCAGGGCTGGGCTAGCAGGGGGATTGGAGGCCAGGGCTGGGATAACAGGGGGGCTGCACATTAGGGGCACTGGCAAAGCTGGGGTGCACCCAGGACTTGGATAGCGGGGCGCTGCAGGTTGGTATCGGGGGGGGGCTCTGGCAGAGTTGGGCGGGGGGAGCCCAGGGCTGGGCTAGCAGGGGGATTGGAGGCCAGGGCTGGGATAACAGGGGGGCTGCACATTAGGGGCACTGGCAAAGCTGGGGTGCACCCAGGACTTGGATAGCGGGGCGCTGCAGGTTGGTATCGGGGGGGGGCTCTGGCAGAGTTGGGCGGGGGGAGCCCAGGGCTGGGCTAGCAGGGCGCTGCAGGATGCAATGGAGGGGCACCAGCAGAGCAGGGGGTGTGACGGGGAGGGGGAACGGGCAGCACGGGGGCGGTGCTTTGGGTGGTGACTCCGCCCCTTTCTCTCCTCCCCGTAGAAAATCGGCTTCTTTAACCAGCAATACGCCGACCAGCTGAACATGCAGGAGACGGCGACCGAGTACTTGCAGCGCAACTTCAACCTGCCCTACCAGGACGCCCGCAAGTGCCTGGGGCGCTTTGGCCTCGAGAGCCACGCCCACACCATCCAGATCTGCAAGCTCTCTGGTACTGGGGGCGGGGCCTCAGGGAGGGGGCGGAGCTGGGCTGGGGGTGGGGGGCGAGCTTCTGGGGAAGGCCTTGGAGGGGGGTCTAGGGAAGGCTTGGGGTTGAGTATACAGAGTAAGTGGCAGGGTCTGGAGAAGGGAGGGGGGCACCCAGGGGAGGTGGGGGTTGGGGGTGGGACTTACGTTGCGGGAGGGGAGAGGGCCGGGGGTCTGGGCAACCAGGAGAGGTGGGGGGCATGGGATGGGGGGAGGGCACCCGGCAGCTTAGGTTGGAGGTGGGAAGGGCTTGGCTGTCCGGGGTGGGGGATGATGCAGACAAGTGGGGAGGGGGCTCCCCTGTCTCATCCCTCACCCCACCCCACTCTCCCTTCTCCCCAGGAGGCCAGAAGGCTCGCGTGGTGTTTGCCGAGCTGGCCTGCAGGGAGCCCGACGTCCTCATTCTGGTGAGTGTCTCTGGGGCGAGGGGTGGGACAGGGCCCCGGAGAGCACCAGGCCCAGTGGATTAGCGTGGGGGGCGGGGCTGGCAGCCAGGACTCCTGGGTTCTATCCCCGGCTCTGGGAGGGGTGTGGGTTAGAACAGGGGGGTGCTGGTGGCCAGGACTCCTGGGTTCTATCCCCGGCAGGGGTGTGGGGTCCAGTGGGTTAGAGCAGGGGGCTAGAGCAGGGGGCTGCTGGGAGTCAGGACTCCTGGGTTCTATCCCCGGCTCTGGGAGGGGTGTGGGTTAGAACAGGGGGGTGCTGGTGGCCAGGACTCCTGGGTTCTATCCCCGGCAGGGGTGTGGGGTCCAGTGGGTTAGAGCAGGGGGCTGCTGGGAGTCAGGACTCCTGGGTTCTATCCCCGGCTCTGGGAGGGGTGTGGGGTCCAGTGGGTTAGAGCAGGGTGGAGCCAGGACTCTTGGGTTCTCTCTGGGATCTGCCCCTTCGCCGTCTCAGCCCATTGTCTCTTCCCCAGGACGAACCTACCAATAACCTGGACATCGAGTCCATCGACGCCCTGGCTGATGCCATCAATGAGTACAAAGGGGGTGAGTGACGCCAGCGGGCACTTGGACCAGGCTGGCTGGGCCCATTGGCCTGGTGGGGAGGGAATTCCAGCCTGGAACAGCCCATTAGTTTGGTCCAGGGGGAGGGCATTCTGGGTTGGAATGGTCCATTGGGCTGGTGGGGAGGGAATTCTGGGGCTGAAGGGCCCATTGGTGCTAGGTGGGGGAGGGAGAATTCCAGGCTGGAACGGCCCATTGGTCTGGCCCAAGGGTGGGTGCAGGGAATTCTGGGCCAGAAGGGTCTGGTGGTCTGGTCCAGGGCTGGGGTGGGGTGGGAAGGGCCCCACTGGTCTCTTCCAAGGGGAGGAGGTTGGTTATTTAGGGATAAATACCACTTCCTATAATGCCCCTCACCGAGTGACACCGCCCCACAAAAGGGCCTGCACAAACTACCCAGCATGCATTTCCTGGGCGATACCATCCCACAGACCGGGGGGGGGGGGGGCATATGTGTGAGGGTATCCCCCACCCCTTGGAATGGGGGATCCCCCTGCCCCTCTAACCTTCCCCCCACCCCGCCCTGCAGCCGTCATCATTGTGAGCCACGACGCCCGCCTGATCACAGAGACCAATTGCCAGCTGTGGGTGGTGGAGGAGCGGAGCGTTGAGCAGATTGACGGCGACTTCGACGACTACAAGCGCGAGGTGCTGGAGGCCCTGGGCGAGGTCATCATCAACCGGCCCCGCGAGTGAGGTGGGGGTGGGGCCTCCTGAAGCTCCTCCCCCCCCCATGATGGACTCTCCATTCACCCGCCTGCCCCTTTGCAGCAGGACTTTTATGCAGCTGGATAGCAGAGGAGGCGTGGCTACAATGATGGGGTGGGGCTCGGCTTTGGGGGTGGGGCTAAAGAGATGGAAGTGGGGCTAAACCTGTGAAGGTGGGAGTGTTTTTTTGCAACCCCCCTTCCTTTCTGGGAAGGGCCACTGGTTATTTATATGAAGGGTGGGGGTGGGGGGGGTTTGTATTGGAATGGTCTATTCTGGGCCAGGTGGGGAGGGGACTGTGCCGTTGCTGGACTCTTCTCACCCCCCCAGCTGCTCCGAGGATGCTTCGAGCCTTGTTCCGCTTCCGTTTGACAGGATTCAATTAAAACAGGAAGTCAGAAAGTGGCTGTTGGTGGCTTTGATCGTGCAGGGGGTGGGGATTCATCATGGCCAGAGAGGTTGGGGGTGGAGAGTGTCTGTCCAGCCCACTCATGCCTTCAAGGGGACAGAGGGGGGCTGGGGCCGCTTCTGCCCGCGTGGCTGGTGGGGTGGGTGGGGCGTTGGGGAGCAGAGTGCTTGCCCTGCTGGAGGCTGGGCTGAGCCCCCACAACTTATGACATATATGGGGCCAATGGTTGACCGTGGGATGGGCCCATCTGCCACGGAGCGGGAAAGGCTAAACTGTGTCGAATGGCGTGCAGGGTTTGACACTCACACCGTTAACCAGTCTTTTGACTAAACACACAGCGGAGGAGGAAAACAAAGCAAAACCTTGACTCTTTACACTTCCACTCATGCTGTCATGTGAACGGCCTCCCTTTCCCTTGAGCGGGAGAGAGCGGCTTCTCCGACGGGCCCCGAGATGGGAGCAAGGCTGGAGGAGTTTAGCTGAGCTCCCATCCCGTTTGCTGGGAGACAGGCCGAGCTGAACGCTCACCAGAGGGGAGAGGAAAGCACCCCACCGAGGGGCAAGGCAACTTCTCTCTCTCGCTTGCAGCCTTGGGTACTGGAGAAGCATGGACCCAGCCCAGGGGGGTGATCAGCTGCTCCATGACCCAGCAAAGTTGTGCCAGGAGTGGGCGGTTCAGGCCCCTGCTCTGGTCATAGGCTCCCAGCAGTGGTGATGAGGAAGGGGTGGGGGGAGGATAAAGTCATGTCCCAAGTAAGGGTTGGGATTTCGCTGCAGCAAGTGGGGGGGTATCTGAGTCCCTCTTCAACCCACCCTGCTAAGGTGAAGGTGGGCCTGGGGTCCCAGAAGCTGGTGGGGAAGGCTGCCAGACAGTAGCTAATTTCATTCCAGTAGCCAGTTTTTCTCCCTTGAGTCTCTTTAAGAACCCCCAAAAGGAATGGGGGGGCAGGCTAGCCCACTCCCCTCATTTCATATGCCCCTTGGGCCTAGTTTCTGACACACTGGTATTGGGTCACAGAACTCTGGCTTGATGCTCTTGTTCTTAACCAGGTCTGAGCTTAGCACAGGTCTCCTGCTTGAATTCCAGGTCTGTGTGTTTGGGCTAATTTGGGGGGGCTCTTGCCCTTTCAGACCTTTTCCAGTCCACAGGGTTGCTACAGTGTCTTCTAATGAACTTGCTGCTCACAGGGCGCTCAATTAGGGTAAAGTCATAGGCCTGGTTCTCACAACTGGTTAGAGCAGAGTCTAGCCCCCTTTGTCCTGCTCCCTAAATCAGGGGTTCTCTTCTTTCCAGGCTCCTGTACCCCTTGCAGGAGGCTGATTTGTCTTGTGAACCCCTAAGATTCATCTCTCTTAAAAATGACTTCCTCACAAAATCAGATGTGTCTCAGCCACCAGTACTGAAAAATTGCTTTCTCATTTTTACCCTAAAATTATAAAATAAATTGATTGGAATATAAATATTGTTCTTACATTTTGGTGTATAGAGCAGTATAAACAACTCGTATGAAATTTTAGTGTTCACTGCCTTGGCTAGTGCTTTTTTATGTAGCCTGCTGTAAAACTAGGCACATATCTAGATGGCTTGATGTACCCCATGGAAGACCTCTGTGTACCAGTGGTTGAGAACCACGGGGAGCTGAGCCCAGGCTGGGCCAAGTGTAGACACCACCTTTGTCCCACATCTGCTTCCCCCTGCCAGCACATTAGCCTGGTGCCCTCGGAGCCGCAGCCTGTGTTCAGTTCAGCCAGGCCTATTCAGCCCACCCTTGTTGCATCTGGCTGTTGTCCTGCATCTGTTGGGAATGTGTCCGTTCCTTCAGCCTCTCTCCTTTGGCACAGGCTGGGCAGTGTCCCTTTGGGGCTGTGGTGGGCACTTGATGTTAATACACCCCACTGAGATGATGCTGCATGGGGTGGTCTCAGCATTAGCTGATAAATGTTCCATGGATCAGCAAAGGCAGCAGGGGGTGGGGAAAAACAGAGCTGAAGGTGACTGCAGCAGGGCCTCTAGATGCTAGATAGGGCAAGGGTGGGTCAAGGCTGGAAGTGACCTTGTATTTGGGTCTGTTTTCCCCCGACCCCATCCAGGCTGTGTCAGTGAACGTGATTTGGTGCAAGGTAGTTAATGATAGCCAAGTCATCAGGTAGGTTTCAGACTCAACACCCCCTGACATGAACAAGATGAGGGGGCTGAGCTGTTCATCTCAGACCTGTTTATTACAGGCCCCTGCAGCCCATTAAGTCCCATTTACCAGTTGCACTGCCAACAGTAGGTTTCAGAGTTAACATCTGGCCAGTATAGTAGATTGGCTCAACTTGGACCACCTGTGAATGCCCAACAAAATCAGTAGGTTTCAGAGTTAACACATCACTGAGGTGATTGGAGAGGGGGACATCATAGCAGGAGTCTGTTGGCCCTTGTACAAGTTGTTGTGGCTCAAGGCACCTGTGGAAGCTTTGACAATCAGGTGCATTATTCCACCAGCATGGTGTGATGCCAGCCAACCCTGGCCTCTAGGCTGCTGGGGGGGGGGGGGGGGAGCAGCAACACAGAATCCTGCTGCCCACAAGGGAAGGGATTAAACCTCAGACTCTGACCGCCCCTTCTCCTCCCCAGCAATTTCTTACAGCAGGAGGTGCTCACCCCTCTTCCCCCCCCCCAGCAATGACTGCAGAGGGCCCCTTTTTTAAACAGCAAACTGAAAAAACCAATTCTATCCTGTGGCATCGTACTGACACCTAGCAAGGTTGCAGCCCTCTGCCACTTGAGCTACCGGCATAACTGATACCAGTAGAAGGTTGTCATCCTAGCACCAGAGGGCCAGGAGATGCTTTGCAGGTGGGTTTCTGAGCTAGTTGCGGATGGTATAGTGAGACTCAGGACCTTGGTTCTATTCCAGGCCTGGAGGGGAGTGTGTCCTAGTGGGCACAGACTCCTCTGCATAGTCTCACCCCCAGCAACCCCTCAGCATGTCACCTTCTGCCCCTTCTCCTTCTATTGTCCGTCTCCTCCCCTCACTCTAGTCTCCAGTCAGCATGCCCTCCACCCATGTCCCTTTCTCCCTCCCCCACACATAAGCACCCATTAGACCCATCTGCCCTCCTTCAGACTGGTTCTCAGTCCCAGTCTCTTCCCCCTGCAAAGTCCATCTCTATCCACAGGTCTGCCTCTTGTCCCCTCTGCATGGGAATCGGGCAGGTTCCTCCTCCACACTGCCTGGGCCCAGCAGAGGGGCACTGAGAGCGCAGGAGGGAGGCTGCCTGCTCTCTGCTCCCAGGCCGGAGCCCAGCACAGTCCGCCCAGAACTGCAGTCGCAGAGGAACACTTGATCAGCCCTAGGCCGGAGCCCACACACAGGATCTTTGGAGAACTTAGCAGCTAAAATCTAAACCATGTGCAGGCCACAATTTTTCAAAGGCTTATGATGTGGCCAAATTTAGGCAAAGTGTTCCCACGGATGGGTAAAAGCATATCAGCCTTGACACACAGGCTACGCCCTTGCCCAGTTTTGAGTCCCTGCTCTGAAACACGGGGAGACTAGAGCTTCTCAAGGAAAGGGGCACCAGACCGTTTTAGCTTGAGCAAAATAAGGCGCTTGCCCTTAGCCTCATTCTTGGAAACGGCTGAACCATTTTGGCTGAAATTGCTCCCAAATATTCAACCTAAGGAGGACATGCAGCGTGGAAAACTTCAGCCCAAATGGATGATGTGTGGCAATGTTATAAGCAACTGAACACAAGGGCTTGTAAAGGGACGTGTTGGACAACTGTACCAGTTCTGCGTGCATTGCATCCTGGGTAGGTATCCCAGGGTTCCAAGCACTGTACCAAGTCAGGGTGGATTGAGGGATTCTCGCTAGTGGGAATCGGAGTCCAACTCCCAGGACCCTGCTGCGTCTCAGCCATCAGCAGGACTGTAAGAACGAGGAAATGTCTCCCCTGTGCATCTGGCTCATTCCTATTTCAGTGGCGAAACGAAGTGGGCAGAGACAGAAGCTGCAGCAGGGCACCTCTCTCATTAGTGTGGCAGTGTTCATGGCTCCAGCTGCAGACCTTGAACCTGCTGTGCCAGGCGCTGTACAGATGCACAGAGATGGCCCCTTCCCCACACAGCCAGCACAGACACCAAGGTTAAATTAGATGATCTATTTTTTTAATCACCATGTTTATTACTAATGTACAAAATATACAAAACAAAAGGGGGAGGCTGCACCAGTGGGGTGGGGTGGGGGGAGGACAGTCCATGTCTCAGGGAGAGACCGTAAAAAAATAAAACAATGGAAAGGAAACAAACCAAGCCCCCAGATGCCAACAGCAATAAAGTCCGTCCGTTTTCACAGAAAACAGCTTCATGTCCCCCCCACTTCCAACGACTCGCTAGCACCAAGGGGAGTCACGTGTCTGCAGTCGTCAGTGGGATGGGGAAGGGTATTTACAGCAAGGGGAGAAGCTCTGATCTCACTTGTTCACACACATGGGGGGGATGACCCCATGGAGGGGGTGAAGTTAACAAGCACCCCCTTTGCTCAGTGGATGGGGGGCAGTGGTTAAGGGATCCCTCTCCTCCCCAACAGAAGGACTGGTATCCTGCTGCTGCCAGATGGAGGGAGAAGTCTCCTGGCCACGTGCCCTGGGAAGGCAGTATTTCTGGGGGAGCCAGATGGGGTGGCCGGCTGCTCCTCAGGGCCAAGGCTCCCCAGGCAAAATGTCTTCAGAGTAGGTCTGCAGCTGGCGAACCCGCGGACAGATCACAGCCCGGAGCCGGGTGGGGCAGCCGGGCAACGCCCTCTTTACACCTTTGCTGGTTCCACAGAGATACACACAGTGGTAACAACCCACTTTGCCCCCCCTCGCCCCCAGGTCCCAGAGCAGACAGCGGCTCTTGTGCTTGCAAAAAGTCACTGGGGGGCGCAGAGTCAGGTCCCATCAGCGCCTCCATCAGATTAAAACAACACAGGAGGGAGCGGAGTGGCGGGGGGAAATTCCCCCCCCCGCAGTGGTTCCTCAGTAGCAGCAGCCGTGGGGGGGGGTTGCTCCTCCCCCCGGGCGTTACAAGGCCTCACAGAAGCCATAAATGGTGGATTCAGAGCCCAAGTCCGACAGCGGGCACCCCAGAGTCCGTGAAGGGGGGGGCAGCTGTGTTGGGCGGTTTCACGGGGTGTCGGCGGGGTGGAGGGAGGGCCCCGGGCGCTACGGCAGGGGCGGCCCATTCACTCCGGGATGGTAGAAGGCACAGTTGTTCTCGTACCTGCAGCTGCCTTTCAACATGAAGTGGCGACACACGGGGCGGCTCGACATGTCTGCGTGAGAGAAAACGGGGCGCAGGTCAGCCACGGCAGCGGGGCACGGCCAGAGGGGTGGCAGAGCAGGGCAGAGGATGGGGGAGAGACTACAGCTCCCAGCATGCAACACTCCACCCTAACCCAGACTGCCAGGAGCAGACTACAGCTCCCAGCATGCAATGCTGCAGCTGAAACTGTCTTCCTTGTTCTCACAGGCCCATAGGGGGTCTCTGCCACTCTGGGCCCCGCCCCCAAGGAGCGGGGCCCACAGGATCGAATGGGTGCAATGCATGCTGGGTCTCCCCCATCGGCCCTCGCCACCGGCTGGATAAAAACGGGGGAGGGGAGGGGGCACTCACAGGCCCCTCCCACAAAGGGGCAGGGCCATTCCAAAGCCAAGGCCCTCTGCTCCCCGTAGAGGGCAAGCCAAGCCCCCTGCAATTACCTCCTCCGTGGCCTCCACCATGACCCCGGCCGTGATCCCCTGGGTGGCCTCTGCCGTGATCTCCTCCGTGGCCACCTCCATGACCGCCGCCTCCGTGGCCCCCACCATGGCCGCCGCCTCCGTGGCCCCCACCATGGCCGCCGTGGCCCCTGCCGTGGCCTCCACCATGGCCTCCGTGGCCTCCACCATGGCCGCCGCCGCCGTGGCCGCCTCCTCCACCCATGCCGTTGTTAGGGGGCCCGCCTCTGCCATTGGGGGGGCCGCCGCTGCGCCCGCCTCCTCCTCGTCCCCGGAAGGGGGGCTCCCCGCCTCGTCCCCGGTGGAAAGGGCCTGGTCCAGGCCCCGGGCCGGGGCCACCCCCTCGCATACCCCCGTGGGGGTTTCCCCGCATGCCGCCATCAGGGGGATCCCAGAACTCGCCTCGCTGGGGAGGTGGAGGACCCATCATCCTGGGCCCGCCAGGCATACCAGGACCTGGGGGCATGTTGGGACCCCCAGGGCCACCGTGGGGACCTAGGGGAGAGAGAGGCACAAAGGTTAGAGACCCCCCCGTCTGAGCACCCAGGGCAGAAAGACAGTTCCTGCTGAACCCCCACCCTGCTCCATGCCACACAGCACCCCTTACTGAGCCCCCCATTCTGCAGCACAGTGGTCCCTAGTACCACACTGGGGCATTGGCACCAGCACTGACTGCCAGGGCAGTGTCCCCTACTGAGCCTCTACCCCACTCCTTACAGCACAGCGCCCCTTAGCACCGCACTGGGGTCAGCACTCCCTACTGACTCAGGCACACTCCAGCTGAAGGTCTGACACTCGTGTCCTCCCACCCCCAGAAGATGGTAGCTCCCTCCTTACCAGGCATGGGTCCTGGCCCCCCGGGAGGGAAATGCTGCATGTTCTTTGGTCCAGGTGGGAATCCATTGGCGAGGGGCCCTGGGCCCAGCAGCCCGTGGGGCACTGGAAGACAAGAGAGCAGAGGGGTCAAATACAGCCAATGGGGTTACAATGGGAAGTGGAAAGGGGTGGGGGGGGTTCACTTCCCATCCCTTCACAGGCAACCTCCGATCCTAACCCAGGACATGTTTACAAGGCCACCTCTCCTGGAACCCCCAGAGCAAGGGAAATCACACAGACACGCACTCGCACCCCTACGATGTCATCGGGATGCTGGGTGCACCAGCTCTACCCTGGCACCAGCCATTTGAATCAACCAAGGTCAGGTCCTTCCGATTACCCGCCTGCCAGAGCCCCTAGAACTGTAGGAGTGGATGGTTTATAAGGCCCAGGTGCCCCGTCGAGACAGACAGAAGGCAGAGAAACAGAAGCCAGAAGGCGACCGGCAGAACAGAATTTTCTCCTAGAAGAAGAGGGACGTGGGAAGAAGGTCAGTGCCCCCCCCACAGGTCTCTTACCTCCTGAGGGCCCCGGGGGCTGTGTCTGGAGGTTGCCAAGCAAGTGTTTGATCTTGTCCGAGTAATCCGGCTGCTTCATTAGCTCCTCTGTCTTGTGGTTGTTGGGCCCGCCCTGTGCAGGGAAGGGAGAGAGGAGGAGCAGGGTTAGACAGAGTGTCTCTCCTCCCCCCCACACACACTACACCCCCTCAACTCTCTCTGACCTCTAACTCTAGGGCGCTGTGCTAGTCCATTAACCCTCTAGCTGGGGCCAGGGGCTGGCTTGAGCCAACTGCTTTGGGAGAAGGCGGTGACAGGAAAGAGTCCCACCCCCCCCATGCATCCCCCCACCCCAACTATTGCTCAGCTGGTGCATTTTCTGAGTTTCCCCCCCCCCCCCAAAACGCTGGAACTTCAACCAAGCTGGAGGCAGGGAGACCAGGCCAACGGTCCACTCCAGCAGTGGTGGGGCGGCAGGGGGGAAGCAATGGTCCGCTCTGGGGGTAGATGGGCCAGTGAGGCCCCACCCATAGAACGGCTCATTGTTTACCCTTTTGGTGCTGGACCCTCCCACTACGGGAAGCCTGTAGGGTCAGTCAAACTACACAGCAGCTCCAATTACCATGATGGAGGTGAGGATCTCCTGCACGTTCATGGAGGAGCTGGGGTTGGGGCCCTGAGGGCTCTTGCCGGCCCCCATGCTCCCCATCAGGTTGGCCAGCACTGGGGGCAGCTTGGAGGCCCCGGCTCCATCGGGAGACTGCGAGGCGGCGGCTGGGTCGAGTCCTTCCTGGTAGGCGGCCTCGTCCATGGTGCATTCCTGAGAGAGGGGACAGAGGAGACACTGGAGTCAGGACGGGCTGAGGGCAAGGAGGACGCCCCAGCCTTAGGGGCTGGGGGTCATGGCTGGGCGCTTGGGTTCCTGGGCCTTTGCCCTTCTCTAGCCCGTCCCTGTTTATACAGGGGAGATAGACACAGAGCGGGGGAGGGCCCCCAGTGAACTGGGAAATGAACC
Organism: Eretmochelys imbricata; assembly: GCF_965152235.1. Lineage (NCBI taxonomy): Eukaryota > Metazoa > Chordata > Testudines > Cheloniidae > Eretmochelys > Eretmochelys imbricata. Next base: position 51,860,375 of record NC_135585.1, read on the forward strand.
CCCTGCTCTAACCCCTAGACCCCTTCCACAGTGAGGAGCGAACCCAGGAGTCCTGACTACCAGTCCCCCTGCTCTAACCCAACAGGTCCCCTCCTTCTGTCCTCCAAAGCAGGATAGAGAACCCGGGGCCCTGGGCCAGACATACCTCGTCGAGCGGGATGAGTTTGGGCGGCAGGGGTTCATAGGACTCCGGGTCGGGTTCGTGGGGACTGTCTGGAACGCTGTGGAGAGGAGAGATGCCCATCAGATCTCAGCACCGAGACATGTGGTCGTAGCCCACCACTGATGGGGCTGTCAGCACAGCCTGATGCCCCTCCCCCTTAGCTCCAGCATGGCCTCACAGGCCAGGTCTACACCCACCCAGCATCCACCGGCCATGGGAAGCAAAGATAGCAGGGTCAGAGGGGGATCCTGATGCCCAGCAACCAAGAGAGGCCCCAGGTGAGGTCATCTGCGGGACCTCTGGAGCTGAAAGCAGGGTCTGTGCTCCCTGAGTCAAACAACCAAGTCGACAAGCTCAGAGGCAGCAGCTAGTTCACATGCCGCTAGAGAGGAACAGAGCCATGCTGAATTCAGGTGGGTGGCCCTAAATTTGATACACTGGCTGTTGCATGGTGCAGCCATTAGAGGGGGACAAAGAACCTACACTGCGCAAATGGAAAATGGTGCCCCGGCCTCGACCCCAGTATCCTTCCAATCCCTTGCACTGCCCCCCAGGACCACACCCACCTCTCCTTGGACAGGAAGATCTCCTGCAGGATGCCCTTTTCCCTCTCGGCCTGGGTGAACTTCTCGCGGCTGCCATTGCCTGGCTGCACCAGGGGGTTAGGCAGGTCGATGAGCTTGGGGTAAACCCAGGGCACCTTCTCTTCCATGGCGTCGTGGCTGAGCCGGCGTGCCGTCTCAAAGGCCTCCCGATCCTTCAGCATCTCCCGCTTGGCTGCCTCGCCAAAGTCCTTGATCTTGTTCACGTTGACTGCCAGGGGGAGGAGAAGAAATGGGGAGAGGTTTAGTCAGGGGACAGACAGGCCACTGCCGTACAGCCGATAGGAAGGGTGAGACACCCCACTCCATAATAGGAGTTCAAAGGCCTCGTATCCCTTCTCCCACCCGCAGAAGCCAGGTAGTCTCCTGGTGCCGGAGCAAAGCTGGCACCCCCTAGAGGGAAAGGCCCCATGTCCCATACCCCAAGCGCCGGATTGGAGCTGGCACCCCCTAGAGGGAAAGGCCCCATGTCCCATACCCCAAGTGCCGGATTGGAGCTGGTGCCCCCTAGAGGGAAAGGCCCCCTCCCCAGTATTCACCTCGCTCAGTCTCGTCCAGCTCAAAGTAGAAGTACTCCCGCAGCTTGCTCTCTTCAGGCCAGCTCACTGTCTTCTTCTTCTTGCCCTTCTTGGTAAGTTGAGTGGAGTCAGCTGCACTCTCGGGTGGCTTGGCGTCAGAGTTCTGCTCGGACGAGGCTGCAGGGACGGGACACAGAGCAATCAGACAAACACACCCACGGAGCCTGGATCTACCAGCTGGCGCCAATGCCTCCTGAGCCCAACCCAGGACCCCCAGTGAAGACAGTCCTGCCAGCCCCACAGTTGAGCTGACACAGGGGCTGCCCCCTCTGCCAAGGCAGCTGTACCCCAGCTGGCATGGCACACCTGGCCATGTGCATTATGGGGTTTTACGGCCTCCTGGGTGGAAACATCAGGTCTGATCCAACACAGCCAGGATGTTGGGCTGACACCTACCACCCACCCGGGGTTAGCACAACAGAACCTGTTGGCTCCAACGCTTTCCCCATCCTTACCTGTCTCCATCAGCTCTGGGACCTCTACTGCCGGCACAGGAGTGCCGGGCCGATCCACCTCCATCGGCTCGGATGCAGTAGCAGGTTCTGGCGAGGATGGTTTAGCAGTGCTCGCTTCTGGGGCTGGCTTCCCTTCAAACAGGCTCGACTGGGACACAGAGAGAAATGTGGGATCAGCGTAATGGGAAGTGAACCAGTGACTCCCAGCTCCTGCACCAGACCCCACGCCCTTCTCACTGCTGACGTCAGAACCCAGGGGTGCTGCCTCCCAGCCCCCTGCTCTAACCCACCAGACCTCCCGCCCCACCCCCAAGCTGGGGATGGAACCCAGGGGTCCTGCCTCTCAGCACCCCCCATTCTAACCAACTATCCCCCATTCCCCACCCAGAAGTGTTTGTACCTTGGCTGCAGTAGGAGACAAGACTTTCTTTTTCTTTTTGATCTTGATCCCTGGGATGGGGGCGGAATTAAGGGCATCCAGGAAGCCCAAGCCCTCCATTGCTGCAAGGGGGGGTGGGGGAGAATGAAACAGGTTACGAGGTTACGGAAACTGAACGCTCCAAGCACCAGCAACTTCACGTGTTATCCTGCCCCTCCCCTATGCTACACCCCACTCCCCTCCCCTCCCCGAGCCAAGGGATAGAACCCAGGAGTCCGGACTCTCAGCCCCACCTCTGCAACCCCGCTACTCCAGCTAGACCCCACTCCCCTCCTGATGATGATGACCGAACCCAGGCATCCTGACTACTGGGGACTCAGTGTACTCACGTTGCGCGGGGATGATCTTGACTTTGATTTCCTTGGTGCTGTTGGGGGTGGTGTTCAGAGGCTTGTATTTCTTCTCTACTGGTGGGTTGTCTCCAGAGGGGGCGGACGTGCTGTGAGAGGGAAAAGCAGACATGGTACTGAGGCCACAACCCAGGAAAGGGGTCAGATGCTGCCCCGAGCAAGGAGCGGGCAAGCCCAGATCATGTGGCAATCTGGTGTGAAGAAGAGCATAGGAAGCACAGCACAACCCTAGAGCTGCTTTGCAGGGGGCTGAAGGGGCTGCTTGGGGAAGGATACCAATGCTGGGCCTGTACCACACACAGGGTCTCGGGCAAATCCCCTCAGCACTCAGTCTTGCCTCCCAGACCCCTGCTCTAACCACTAGACCCCACTCCCCTCCCAAGAGCCAGGGAGGGAACCCAGGAGTCCTGCCTCCCAATTCTACACAGAGTGCTTCTCAGGACTGAGGAACAGAGTGGAAAGGTGAGGCAGACAAAGGAAGCCACAGGCGTAAAGTCTGGATGCTTTCCCTAGAGCAGGGCGGGACGCTCAGACCTACCTCTGTCTCTTTATTGGCATCGGCTTCAGGTTGTATTTTTCAGACACCACTACAGCGTTGGGGTTCTTCTTTAGAGGAACCAGTGAGGGAGTCTCCAATTCCAACCCTACGGCAAAGCAGAACTCAGGTTAGCAGAGTACAGCAACGGGATAAGCCCACATTTTCATAGTACCTCATCTGCAAGGATCCCAAAGGCTTTTTAAGCTGGGATCGGTCACCCAGTGGAGAAATGCAGCCACCTCTGGGGTGGGGCAAGTGGGGACCAGCTGCACAGTGACACTGCTCAGAGCCACCTCTAGGTGGGGCAACTGGGGAACAGCCATACAGAATCCCACTTGAGGCCTCTTAACTTGCTGCCCTCGATCAGGCCTACTCCCCCCAGGAGTTGAGAGATGCCCCTCCCAGTACCCACCAGTGGAGCGGAACTTGGCATGGCTGGGCGCTGTAGTGCGTAGCGATTTTGGCTTCTCTCTCTTCTTCTCCGGTGTCTCCTCAGCCTTGGCTTCTGCCTTGGCCTCCTGAGGCTTCTCCTGGACAGGTGCTTTGCTCTTACTCTCCTCCTTCCGCTTTTTCTTGTCTCGCTCTGCAGGGAAGGGGAGGGTTCAAGTCCCAAAGGCAGAGGCCACTGCAAGAGCTCCTCCACCCTCAGGCTCCAGGGAAAAGCCCACAGTCTGCCCACGTCGGGTAGGATGGACACGAGAAGCGTATTATGGGAGGAGCCACTGAGCAGTAGAGTGGCAGGGATCCCACGCTAGAGAAGACAGACCCAGGATGGTGCGGGGAGGGCACCCACTAGTGGGCTGAGGGGCCCGAGCTAAGACGGCTGGGGCCCCATCATTTCAAACAAGGTCTCTTATGCGTGTTTCAAGGGTGTGACTCACCTGCAGGCTGCGCGCTGCTCTGGGAGCGGATGACGCCCATCCAGTCGCTGACGAGGATGGAGGCCAGTCTGCGGAGCTCTGCAAGGGGAGAGAGGACAGAGATTAGAGCAGGGCAGCTCGCACCAAGCTCCTGCAGATAGGAGGAGGCATGGCGCGCACACACACAATAGGGCGGTCTCTTACCTTCGTCCTCGCTCGACTTGCTAAGCTGCTTCACCAGCTTTGCCGTGTTGTTCTGGAAAAGATCAGAGAGGGACAGAGGGTTATGGTCAGCATTGACGGCAAGGGACAGCGTCCCCACCTTGTTCCCTGCAGCACAGTGCCCCCTAGCACCGCACTGGGCCACCGTGGTCAGCACTGACTGTGAAGGGAGAGCGCCAGCAGCTTTACTCACTTGCTTCAGGTGATCCACAGTGAGGGGCAGGTGCTGTAGCGTGAGCAGGATCTGCTGCAGCAGGGGCACATTGCTGGATGCCTTGGAGCTGGTGAGCCAAGTGTTGAGAAGTTTGTAACCCCCAACCCGGATGAACCTGGGAAGAGAGTAGATCCAGGTCAGTGCTGGTGTCATACCCTTCCCACGCCATGGGCTACAGCCAAACTTTGAACGGTCTTTGCCTACTCCTTACAGCCTAGGATTGATCTCCAAGCACCTGCCAGAGATGGGTCACTAAAACCCCATAACCTCCCTGAGAACCACTTTGCACCTCAGAGGAAAAGACACCCAGCCACGGTCACAGTTAGCGGCAGAGCTGGGGAGGGAACCCAGGAGTCCTGACTCCCAGCTCCCCCTTCTCTAACTCACTAGACCCCACTCCCCTCCCAGAGCTAGGGATAATTCAACCCCCAGTCCCCACTCTCTGTAAGGAACCCTCCACGACTCTTACTTCGCTAGGATGTCTTGCGCCCGGGTCTGCAACAGGATGTTCAGGTAGATGCAGCGACTGACCATTTTCTGGGCGTCTTTCATGAAGCTGCAAGCAGGAAGGGAGAGAGGCAAGGAAGAAGCTGAGCTGATGCAGTACAGGGAGATCAGAGCACATGGCAACCAACTGCCACAAAATCAGACTCCGTAGGCTCGGGGGCCAAGAAGAAGGAGTAACAGGACTCATCTAGCAACAGCATATGGCTTCTTTCCCCTCTGTGGTGCACTGGCTCCAATCTGGCCCCAGGTTGGTGGGGGACAGCCTGGCTGAGGGGGGGATGGGAAGGAGGTTTTTCTGCTCCAGCAGGCACTGGCTCCAATCCAGCCCCAGTCGGGGCAATGGCTGGCTCGAAGTGGATGGGATTCCCATTAAATTCGGGAGCCTCACTAATTTACTCCGGTTGAGGATCTAGCCCAAGATTAAAATGTTCTGCAAACGTCACACGCATCCTTTTAATTGGAGAAGGGCTTCTGAGGGGATGGGGGGTTAAATATTTCATAGGGCAGTTACAGCTACTCAGTGCCTCATCCACACCCTGAAGAACAAGGCGGTTGTGGGAGAGCTTTGGGAACAAATGCTAGGCATGCTTGGAATACACTGAAGTGCCTTCAAGCAACCTACAGAAGGGACTTCCACTGAGATCCAGGATCAGATAACATTTAAGAAGAGAACTGGATGCATTTCTGAAACAAGAGGACGGAGTTACAAGAGAGGCAAGGCTGATGTTTCCAAAGCAGCCTAGGAGATTTGGATCACATCTTCCATTGAAGATGATGGAACCCAAGGCCAACTCCCCAACTGGTCCAAGTCAGCTGTGGTTCCACTGAAGTCAATGGGGCCAGATCCCCCAGGTGGTTTAAACCAGGGCAGCTCCATTGACTCCAATGGAGCTATTTTGATGCACACCAGCTGAGAATCTGGCCTCTGCATGACTAAAACCCCTACACTGTCTTAAAAAGCCCAACAACTTTAATGCCGACCACCATACAAGCAGATTAGCATCTAATAAATAAATAAGACTAGGAAGGGAAAAGACTTAAAACAATCAAACAGCTCTGCTCTGATGGGTCATTTTCACACCACACCAGCTGCTTACTTCTGCTCTGGGAAATTGAGATTTTGCTACATTATGTCTTGCCATGCTAAGAATTCTTCAAACCACACATTTAAACTGGGGACTTACTTGAAAATCTTGGTGACTCCTTCTGTATTTTTGACTTCTCCATCTCTCCCCAGGAAGCAATCTAATCCTTTTAGGAGCTCATGAGGATCAATTGGTCCAGAGCCCATGATGGACAGTTCTGAGGCAAAAAAAGGAAGGAAAAAAAAAAAAGGTTACTCTCAGCAAAGAGCGCACAGATATCATCGCACTGGTAAGTGGAACCCAAACCTGATCAGGAAGGGTACAGATACTATAAGTACAAAGTATTATCCTATCATTGCCACCAGTCAAGAGAACCCAGAGCATAACACACTTGGCAAACATCAGTTCCCAGCATTTGAAAACTAGAATTCTTTTCCCTAACCGCACGCTCGTAGTTACATATGCATGTGCACACACATATATACATATCTATCTCTTGGGCCTTAACCAGGATGGATCTGAACTCAGGGTTTACTTCTTTGCCAACCTGTCTTCAAGTATCCCCCATCCCCCAAGCCTTTAGGAAATAAACAGGACAAAGGGATAGGCAATTGGGGAAAACCCAGAGTAGGGAGGACTAAGGGATTTCTAGTCATGTTCCCACTCAATCAATCACCTTGAGGCTAACAAGTTTATGGCAAGATGCCATTTATTGAACTGTAAACAAACACACAATAGTGTTTTCAAGTTGATATTGTCTTTTTTAGACTAACCCCAGTGGAAAATGCTGATGTTTTTCTGAGACTAATTTTTAGTTGAGGAGTTATTGCACACTAAAGAATTTATACCCGAATAGACCATGATCAGAAGAGAGGTGTGGATCTAAACCTTGTAATATTCAGTGGTTTAGAGAGATAACCAAAGCTAATATTGACTTGAGATGCAATGTTGTTTATGAGAATGGGGCCTAAAAATACATCAGCAGCTGTAAGTTTCAATCAGTCTAAATTTGATTACCTACATAAAAAGAAAAAAGAGGTTCTACTTGACAGAGCAGTGGGTTGTGTTGGAATCTCATTTGTTAGAAAGAGTCATTGCAGAAGTAAATCTTCTAAACTGTTACTAAATAAATTTTCTTTTTAAAATAGAGGGGACTGGATTGGAAGAAGAAAAACCCAGACATAAAAATAATCAACAGTAAGTATTTTGGCCTATGCTATTAAAAAAGATTAACAGGTTGGGGTTTGTTTGTTTGTTTTTATTAATTTTCCCTCCATAATATTTCCAACATCCACAAGTTACAGATTGTAAATTACAAAGTTTATTTGGTTTTTAGGAAATGTAATGCACCAAGTTACAGGTACATGTTTAAACAGCAAAAATTCAACAGATCCACAAAAAAATGCAGAGGACACAAAAGCAAAGCAATGGGAAACACTCTGCCAATTTGTTCCTTCATGCAATTCTTCATAGCATCCCGAAATGGAAGGCACCCTGAAACAAGCCGATTAGATTTCACCTAGCATGCTCTGTTGAAACTAATCTGTCTGGCTTTATTGTTCAACTGGTTTTAGCTTTACTAGAATAAAAACGTGTATCTATTAAGGGGAGGGGGTTAGGTTGAGACAGAGCTCCCTTCTCTGTATGGAACACCAGATCTTTCAGGGTGGATGCTGGGAAAACAATGTTCTTCAAAGGGAACTGGCAAATGGCCGATATGAAGTTATAACTCTCCCCCAAAATCAGGATGATGCAAAGTCAGTCATGCATGGATAAATTATCCTGTTTGCCAGGACATTGAGCATGAATGTTACACATTACCACACTACCGTTTCTGTTAGGTCCTTCAGACCCAACAAGACCAACGATGGTATGAATCCCTAGCATGTAAAGGGGTTATTGTAGATACCCTAACAGTAAACAGTGTGTCTTAAATGCGTGAGTTGGTGCTGGCAAAAAATTCAGTTCAATTAGTGGGAGATTCAGATACGACTCTGAGAGGAGTTAAAGGGCCATTGGCAAGGCTTTCTCACCCAAAATTTGATTTAAAAAATTGTCCCATTTAAGTGTTTTCATAAATTTTGTTAATTTCATTGGAAAGAGAGACCTTCACCACTGGATATACACACACAACTCTCCTATGTGGCGCATGCCTGGCCTAGAACTGAGAAATGAAAGACTGGGAAAGTGAAATTGCCCAGGCTAGTTAAATTGTCTCAGACCCTAGGGAAAGAACAGCCACACCCTGGGAGTAAGGTAGAAGTGTCAGTCTGAGGAGACTAACTGGAGAAATTGTCTTGGCCACGGCCCTTTAAAGTGATTTGCAAGCAAGGCAGACTGTCCTCCCAGCCCCAGAGGGAGGATCAGAGCCCAGTCTCAGGCACTGTGGTATTTCTGTCACAGGCTCCTACACTACAGAAGAGTAAATGGGATTGGAGGACTGCAGAGACCAGGAATCATTGGCTTAGTCAGGCTATTTGGTGTCAGTCAACCTGGGCAAGGGGGGGTGGAGGGGGAAAAGTGAATACACTATTGCTGTCCCTCTTAAAAGTGGAGCATGCATAAGCAACAAATGACTAATTGAGCAGTGGCTTAAGAGCACGGAGACTACTTCCCCTTAGTACCGGCTTTCTTTAGATCTGGTGCAGACAGGAAGCGCAGTTTACAGGTGACTGGATGCAGCAGCCCAGCTTCCCATTAACACTCAACCCAGGGAACACGAGCAGGGTTCCCATTAGGAGACACTGCACTCAGCCCTTGGAATGAAAACCGCTTGCAGTACAGAGCAGTGGGTAGGCAGTAGCATGAGGTCACATTAACCTATCTGGGAAGCTTGTAACACAAGACAGGTTAAACTACAACCAAAGTGGACAAGCAGGACCATGGCTGGGGCGTTGCTTAGAGACACACTGGCTGGGTCTGCTTCAGCAACACAGAACAGATCTGCCTTTGTATGTTACCCTTATTCAGAGGGTGGGGTGAAGGTATAGTGTAGCTGCCTAGCGTAAATAGTCCCCGTCTTGTACAGCGAGGAATGATTAGTGTCGATGGTAGCTAGTGACACAAAGGCAACGTACTCCCCGTTGGTAAGTTACACACGTGCTGCATGAGGCATAGACTCCGAGACGCAGCACTGAAACAAACGGGGCTGTGTGTAAGGCTGCCAATGCAGCTTTGCTTGGGGGAGCAGAGGGGTTGGCGCGAGGAGGGGGAATTTACACACACACACAGATGGGCAGCATGGCTGAGTTCCAGAACTTTGTTGGCTGTGGCAGGCTGATCGAGACTGGATTCAACAAGGAAGGAAGAGATCCCCTCGTCGCTGCCTTTTCAGCAAAGTCCTTTCTCCGAGCAGGAGGGGAAAAATATCCAACCACAGCCAGCTCTTCCAAGGTCTGGTGTGAACTCCTCCCCAATAAAGTCTCTCTCCAAGTTAACTGCAGAGATCCACCATCACTTACTGGGCAGAGGAGTTTAGTGGAACAAAACTAGACAGTTGGGAGCGATGGAAAGTTGTTACCAGCTGACGGTTGTTCAGTAGCTTGGAGGGGGAATCAGTTTGGGGGTACGGGGCGTCAGTCCACTTGCAAGGCTTCCATGCCGAAAAATCTCTGTGCCTGCAGCCCCCAGTGGAAAGGCAGAGGGTGGGACAGGCCATGGAGACTGAATTCCCCTCTCACCCCCCAGAGGTGGTATCCTCCACACGCAAGGTGAATGCGCTTCGGCGGGAAAAAAAGCTCGCAGTGCTGCTGCCAGGCTCAGACGTGCTTTGCTGGTGAAGAGAGGACTTCAGTCTCCAGGGCTGCCAATCCAACACCTGTCACCGTCCACACAAGAGATCAAACATACAGTTACGTACACAGGAGAACTTAACCATGGCTACTTCATCCCAGTAGGGAAATCCCGCAAGATGCCCTGATTGTACTCCATGCTGGAAGACCGGGTACTAGATTACGAGAGTAGGAGATACTGGATCATACAGACCTAAGACAGTTGCAAGTCTAGACAGATCTACAAATAAGAGATCCCTTCGCTTCATTGGCAGTATAAGGGTGAATACACAGAATTGACCAAGGTAACAAATAAGGATTCCACTTTGTTGCCTTGAGGCTACGGGAAGGTCTGCAAGCACGTGAATTCCCCCAGGCGCTACAGGGCATATTAAAGAAGAGTGGGAGCTTCCACTGTTCAGGGTTCCCAGCAAAGATTTTAAGTTCTATTAATAAAGACTACACATGCACCAGATTTATATGCACAGACGACAGGCTGCAAGAGCTGTCTATTAGCACACGCAACTATTCTGATCAGTGCAATACTGGACTAAAGGACACCAGAGGAAAGAATAAGGCAGCCATATCCTCGGCAACTGTGAGCAAATATTAGATCACCGGTTTCTAGACAATTTAAAATAAATTTCCTGTATTACCAACCCCTCCCCTGCCTGACCAAGACTAAAATCAAAAGACTGTTAAAAGAAAAAGCTAGAACTTTTTTTCTTTACTGTTTATGCTATTTACTTCCAATATTTCTCAGCTCAAGCAGTAAGATGTGTTTCTATTCAATTTCACTTTTTGGCACACTGCTAAAGCTTGACACATTTGAGGTTGCCTATGCTACAGATAGAGATGCTTGCTCTTACTGGAATTTATAGCACTCATGGAAACTTACTAAAAGCTTTTTAAAAAGATTAATGGCAAGTTTAGCTCAAGTTTCTTTAAAGATAACTTGAAGATCTGTTTAAAAGGCAAACTGCAAAGGTTTTGCTAAGAGCTAACTGGCTTGTTAAAAATGTAAACGTAAATCTCATACTTTGACAAAATACCCCCCCCCCCAAGTGCCAGAGAAATCCAAACTGCAGATTTCCTGGCAATCCACCTAGACAGAGGTGTAAATAAGCAAGTGGAGTGAAGCCAGTAGTTAGAAATATGAAGTCAGATGGAACGCTCCTACTTCAGGATTGGTCCCTACAGCTTACATTTGAATTAATGTTCAATATGTACTCGTACCACAGTGATAGACAAGGTATTAACGCTTGAATAGAAAGTCTAAACCTGTTTATAGTACTTATGTCTCTTCATCCAGCAGGGAAGCCTGAAGTTTCGGCATTTTAAGAACTAGATACACTTTTCTCCCTCACTTTAAGTATCTTTAGGGAACCAAATTAATATTCCCATTTTATAGGCAAAAATATAAAGAGGGAGGTTATATGATCTACCCAAGATCACACAGGAAGTCTGTAGTCAAGCCAGGAATAGAACCCAGGAGTCCTGACTCCCAGGCTCCCTGCTCAAGAGATGAATCTAGAGCCCAGGAGTCCTGTGCCTCAAACCTGATGGCACCTCTGTTCCGAAGCACAGCTAAAAGTTATTTCCCCTTTATCTAACAGCTCTGTAGGTCTCCTAAAAAGACTGACCCCCTATCCTAAACTCAAGCCTTCATCAGCAGCGGTTCTTAAAACTTTTGTACTGGTGACCCCTTTCACACAGCAGGCCTGAGTGTGAGCCCAATTCTAAATTAAGAACACACTTTTTTTTTTTTTTACATTTAACACTATTATAAATGCTGGAGGTGAAGCAGGGGGTGGAGGCTGACAGCTTGTGACCCGCACGTAATAACCTCATGACCTCCTGAGAGGTCACCACCCCCAGTTTGAAAACCTCTGAGCAAGACCTCTGCAGTTCACCTCTGAAACATCAGAAAGCATATTTAAGGTTTCAGTTACACATTTAAGCCTAATTTAGACTGAAGTCCACTTTTAGCCAACTACACGTCTAGTTTGATCCCACTCTCTGGGCCAATAGCTTGACCCACAGTCAACTGGAAGGGGCTTGAAGCAGCATGACCAAGTTACAAACCCTGAACATGGACTACTGTAGTGTCAGACAGCTCAGCTAAAAAGAAAATAGTGTTCCACTCTGAAAAGCTGCTATGAAATGGCATTGTGTGTGTCCATGATCCCAAATCAAGCGTGTCAGGTTACACATGTAGGAAGGTTTTTTCTACCTGGCTCCTTACAAACCCAACCCAGGATCAGATCAGCAGCTTTTTTTACTGCTTGTGCATCTCCACTAGAGAGATTCTGCTGGTCTGATTCGGTCCTCAGTGTCAAGAGCTCAACAAATCTGGCTCTGCAATCAGACATCTTAATATGGGATCATGGGTGCAGTGCTAGAGCACTATAACTTATGGTTCCCAATTCTGTGCAATTCCCCACTTCACAAGATTTCCTGTGTGACCTTAGGCCTCACGCTCCCCATGTGTAAAACGGGGATACCAGCACTGCTCTATCTCCCAGAAGTGTTGAGAGACTATGAAGGTTGTGAAGCGCTTTGAGATCTACTGATGAAAAGCGCTAGATGAGAAAGGCATTATCTGTGACTTGCCAAGATGTCATTTTAGAAACATGCTTCAGAGGAGAAACACTTTAAAGAACAGTTTTAAGTTGCATTTATAGGAAAACAGCTTTTCTATTGTTAACTTGAGGAAACTGCAGTCTAAGGTCAACAGTTTTAGCAGGAACTCTTGGCAAAGCTTTAGAAAAACAGATATAATGTTCATGACTTTGCCCAGAGTTTCTGTTTTGCATGCACCCTAGAAGTTCACATCACAAGCAGCATGTCTCCATCCATTTCTCCCCAAAAAGGGCATTTGATTTCAGTGTCAGTGGCTGAAGAGAAACCAAAACCTGTGCTAGAGTGCTGGTCAACATACCCCTGCTTCATGGAGAAGCTATGCCTCATGTGAAATTTACATAATTGAAAATGGTAAATAGGCAACCATTTTCCTCCTAGCTCCCCAATCAGATCCTATGGTGTTAGTCATACGCTGGCATTAGTGTTTTATTTTTAAAGGAACATTAATCACTGCATTTGAATGCTCAGATCTGCACATGTTCTGGGCACTGAGCTATAGATTAGGCTTTCTGCAATTAAGGAATTTTTGGTTAGAAAATTTGGCCTGCTGTTGGCCATGGAAATAACCAAGCTTGACTTTAGACTCCACTGCCAGACACAGGAAGGAGCAGGCTTAAGACAAACATTGCTCTCAGACAGCAAGCTACCCAGAAAAACAAGCTACAGCTTGGTCACTTCACTCCAGCTCCTGAAATGCAGTCACCTCTGGTGTGGAGCACTGCAGCTGTTTATGGCACACAATGCTAATCAAAGGTAAGCACAATATAACTGAACAGGAAAGAATTTAGCTATGTCGTCTGTTCACTTCCACTGAAAGGAATGGGTGATCTAGTCTAAAACGCCTTAAGCCATAGCTCTGCTCTTTAAAGTGACTAAAGGCATCTTCTCTGGTTCCTGTGCGTATTAGAGTCAGATCTGCTAACTTTAACAATAGCACATTTGATCCCTGTTAGCCCCACAGAACCAAAAAGGCTTTAAAGGAGCATGCCACATTCTATTTTAGGCTCACCCATGAGCTGCAGTGTGACTGCAGTCACATCTGGGTAAGCTTACTGAAATCAGGTTAAATGAAGGCAGAACTTAATTTGGACAATCTATTCCTGATGAAAACAAGACTGAACCCAGCTTGACAACTGAATCCCAGCCTGAATTTGCAGGGCTGGCAGAAAGCCATCTTTATTTCCCAGTTGATTAAACAGGATCTAGAGTTCAGGGACAAACAAAGCCACACAATGCCTTTTACAGAGTTGCTTCTCTGAGTAGAGCTGCACTTTGAATTTAACCAAAAAAAAGCAGTGATTCAACTGTGAGTGGCTTAAGTCTCCCAAGCATTAATTCTGATCCTGATTAAACAATAAAGCATTGACAACGTTTGCTGAACTAGTCCTGAAGCAGGACAGAAACCAATTTGTGGTATTTGCAGAACAGAGTGCATGACAAATATCAGCTTCCATCTCCAAATCCTAATATGGATGGATGTTCAGAAATCCTGACCATCTGGGATCCCAAATGAAGTCAGAGTCTGAACATCAGGCCTACAGTTTATATGGTGCAAGAAACGCTTCTAGTGATGTGAACTTTTAAGCAATATTCTTACATATTTCTACCCAACATTAAAGGCAGTTTCTGTAAATACACAAATATCATGACCATTTACAAGGTACAGTCAATGTATGAGAGTCAACAGATTACTTCCTTCTGACAAAAATCAGAACAGGTCAAGCTGGTAAGGGGAAGAGCTGCATTAGGTACACACTTGTTAGTCAAAAAAGTTATCCTAGGACATGAATCATTGAACTGGTTCACTATCACTTAAAAGGATACAAGAACAAAGACATTTTTTAAGCAGACTAAAATTTACAAGATTAACAAGTTCAGCAAAATTCAACAACCACCAATTTGCAACCCAAACATTGCAGCTTTAAGGGCAGAGAACCAGAAGTGAAATTGAATAGAAACAAAATATGAACTAGCTCCCTCCTTTGTGAGAAATAGAGGAAGTAACAAACTTTTTCCCCAGGACAGATTTCAAAACATCCTTTGGGTTTGAGCTGAAGTTAAACACAGGTAAAGGCATTTTTAGATGTTACGATTTCAGCCTTGTATTTTAAACTCCATCTCTTGGGAGCCTAGAGTGAAAAAGATGGAAAAGTTTTTAGTCCAGTTAGATTTGAATTGTGGTTCACCCCTTTGTAAGGGATCTAGTTATTTTCTCCCAGTGCTAACGAGAGCGCCTATGGGCAATAATAAGCCAAGGAGGACACAGGGAGCTGATTTTAAGCAGTGGGTCATACAACAGGGACTCTCTTCAGAGCAACCTATATTTATCCACTGCCACAATCTAGCCAGTCAGTATTGACGTAAAGAGCATCAAAACTACAATGGCTGTGCCATTTTAAGAGAAAGACAGCTGCGGCTCCCGCCCCCAAAGACAAAGGAATCCTGCAGAGACTGGGTCAATTGCTGAATGCTATGGGTGATGGGATTTACTGAAGCAAGCATATCCAGAGGGGCTACAAGCAGCTATGGACATGGCACATAGAGAGCCTTGAGGGTCTGGATGGGATAGAAAGATACAGAGGACATATCACAAGCAAAGCACAGCTACTGATCTATTAGGATTTAAACCCCTCCACAAGTAGTGTTCCAGTACAGCTGAGAAGTTGATCCCATATGACTGGAGACCACAGGGAGAGTTGTTTTGTACTTACAGTTTAGAGATAGAAATCAGGATTTTATTCCAATGAAGACAGACATCTTCATATCCTATTAATATATATCAAAGGATTTTTAAGACTTGGTATTCTAATCCCTAACCCTGGGGAATGACTGAGCACTGCCAGTTACTGTAACATTACAAAAACAGCTGTTCATTAAATCATGATTAAAACCATCCCGATGGAGTAACTCTTCTGTAACACCTTCTAGCCGAGGCTCTCAACGCCCTCGAGTAACAAAGTAAGCCTCACAGCCTTTTCCCACTTCAGTCCCCAGCAGGAATGGGGAAGGGGAAAATGAGCCTGTGGCTTTTTCTTTATCTGCTCATGTCTCCATTTCAGTGCCAGCGGGTTAGAATCCAGGAGTCTAGACTCCCAGACACCCCCACCCCTTTTCCTAACTACCACACTCTCATCAAAAGACACACAACCCATGAGCCCCAAGAACAAATCCTCTGGGACTATCTACACTCTTTCCAAATCTAGGCACAGACCAGGAGTCCTGACTCCCAGCATTGTGCTCTAACAGGACAATCCTCCCCTTCCTATGGCAAGGAAATGAGGATTAGTTTGGATCTAGAAAACACAAGTACTCCCCTTCCCTTTGAAAGGAAGGACAAAGTAGTCACTGAAGTGACTTACAGAAGAGTTAAAACAAGACTAAATTCAGCCAGATCTTTACATTTAAAGATCTGGACCCGCCTATGTATTCAGAGACCTGCTAATTTCCTCAACACTCAATTATTTTCCCTGGGGTCTAAATGCTAAACTGAGTTTCACCAAGAGGCCAAGCTACCTCAAATCAGAAGTGATCTTTACAATACGTTGTCCACATATGCTCTCAGCATAACTGAGGTGTCAAATGTGACAGAGAACCTGCCGGTGACTGTCAAGGTCACCAGGCTACAGCAAAGGGTTCAGCTTCTGGCACGGTATCTTTGTCCCTTTAGCATCTCAGTGTCTTACTTCTCCAACCCCCTCTCATATCTTCACCCACATGAGTGAGACGATGAGATTACAACTTCAGGAAGGTGAGGGAAGACAGACAGCAGGAGCAGATGACTTCTAGAACATAAATCCTATTAACCGAATTGTTAAACAGAAGCGGCACTCCTTTTTCAGTAAACATCAGGTGCTCTTAACGCCTGCCAAGATCTACTAAGGTACAGAAACTTCATGTATTGGGATTTTTTTTTTTTTAGAAGTGTGGTATTAAAATACTTTTAAAAGCCATCTTTAGCCAGACCCCTATTGATCTATCTTTAAAAGATCACTGGCTGTATAGAATAAACTCAGCTAGTTTGGCAATCATTTAGGCTTCTGGCAAGAGAAAGTTTTATCAGGCCTATTACCTGACTGACAGTCCCCACTGTGTGTTCACCCCACGTTTAGCCTCACTTCATTGATTTTTTAACCCCATCTTCAAATCTCCCAAACTGAGGATCTCATTTTCTTCTAGAATGAAGTCTACAGATGCTTTTAAGAAAAAGCTTTTACAGACACAGATCCCAGTTTCAAAAGTTTGCCTGACAAATCTCAGCTTATCAAGCGTGTGGTTTATTTAAATGTCTGAATGGATTTCCTAGAGTTTGCTTTAAAATAAAAAAGAAAAGCTTTCCTCTAGTTGAATGTTTTTCTCAAAAACATTAAATAGATTTTCTATTCCTATTAAGAGGCTGCAAGAGCCATTGCTGCTTTCATCAATCTCTCTGGCTGGATCTTTTGTTATTTTCCTTATTTAGCGTATTTCACCTCCATTAATCTTCTGTGCGCTTCGAAATTTAGAAGTGCACACAACTGCCACACAGCAAATGGTCCCAGTCTTAAGTGGACCCACCTGTCAGCACAATCTCTACAAGGCCTTTGCTAAGTTTGCTGCTTACATACAACTTACCTCATCCTACCTGCACTATACATGCAGCGACTAAGGCCCAATCCCAAGAGAGAAACTCAGCACCCAGAACTCTTAATGACTTCAATGGGATTGCAGCTCAATGCTTCAGGATTAGGCCATTACAGGCTGTATAC
The DNA here is from genome assembly GCF_965152235.1 of Eretmochelys imbricata. NCBI lineage: Eukaryota > Metazoa > Chordata > Testudines > Cheloniidae > Eretmochelys > Eretmochelys imbricata. Next base: position 51,877,546 of record NC_135585.1, read on the forward strand.
CGTTCAGTCCTCATGAGACTAAAATGCTGAATTGCTTTACATTGCATGAAATGCTACCACTGGACACTGCAGCAAGTATTTAACCTGCTGGGTTTGAAAAATCTGCCTTGTGAAGTCCCATTTCATGTTGGAAACAGTCCAGAAAAAAAATCCAGCAGTTAAAAAAAAAGAAGATCTCAGTCACAAAAGCAGCTTCTCCTTCGTTACAAGCTATCTGACGTTCATGCAGATCCAATCGGTTGGCTCTGGTAACAGAAACCAGATCTCTCTAATACAAAGTCTCAAAAAATTAAATTTGTAGTTGTCTTAACAGATTGGCAAGCTCTTAAATCAAGACTCAAAATATCCTTACAGCCTCTGCATGCATCAGTCGATGTCACTGCGCGGAGTTGACAATGGAAGAATAATCAAAAAGAAATAAGCAAAGTGGTCTGGAACAGAAATGAAGGTTGTGAAATGTAATTAATACCAGAAAGGTTTGCTTACCCGTGAATTGTGGCTGTTCCCCTCCCTTTGATGAGGGCTTCCCTTTTTTTCCTAATGATCACTTCTTTTCCTAGTACATTGTACAGGAACTATGGCACTGTGGAATGTGGCAAATTAATTGAATACAAGACTTTTTACCTTTCCCCTGCCCAACAAGACACTTGGGGTGTGTGAGGCTGGAGAAAATGCACGCACCCCTCCCACCTCCAGAATATCCTTGACAACAGATTTGTGGGTTATGTACAGCACCTTTGGAGTCCAGTGATAGCATTTCACATCTGTTATAACAAATCAGATTACATTAACTGATCAAGAGGAATGCTCCCCCACTTCCCTTCGGAAAGTCTAAAAAAAGGTACCAGTGAAATCCCAAAGTAGAAGGGAGACAAAGCAGACCATCTGCTTTACTGAGCATGGAAGCTGGATAGAAACCAATGTAAGTTATGAATACAGCCAGATAAGACAGACAAGTAAGAGAGCGGAGGTCCAAACTCATGGGTTATGTTGAAACCTATAAAAAGAAAGAAACCTGGTGGACTTAGGATCATACTTTGTACTCAATATATTAACTTGTACCTAGAGAATTCCTGTAGATGAAACAGCCAGGAGCGGAATTTGGTTAGAACAGTTTAGAAAGAGGAAAGGGGGGGACGCGCTGGGTGCATTCCCCTCCTCCTTCCCCCCACCCGCATCTCATTCCCTCCATCCCCTGCCTCCAAACGCAAGTCAGTCAGTGGGAGGAGTTTGCTCAGAGCTGGTTACATCACCTCCCTGCCCATGGGTTCTCGCTTTTGTATAGGAAGAGACAAAATGAGGCAGACGCCATTTTAGAAGCACAAGGGAGAGGGGAGGGAAAAAAAACACAAACAAAAAGGCTTCAGTATCTATTAAGAGGGAATTCATAACACAATAAAGCCCCCACCATAGATATAGATATATATACACACACACACCCCCCTTTGTATCCTATAATCTCAATCCTACAAAGCTACACCTATTAAAAATACAAGGGGAGGAATCCAATTCTTATTAGCGTGAGCCGAAGATTCACTACAGAATCTCCCCATCACAATGGGGGGGGCTAATTTGTCCCCGTCCGAAGTATGGGAGGGGCAAAAAAGAAAAGGGGGGGGGGGGTAAAAAATGGGATCAACCTGAAAAGGAAAAAAAAAAGCTGCTTGCCAGAAACAAAGACAAGGAGACAGAACAGCTTCGCCATCTTTGAGTAGGGAAGGGAAAATAGAAAGCGAGAATCACATTTTTAAAAGCACATTATATTTCGTTATAACTGGAGTCTAAATGTTATCAAATTTCATTCTGATCTTTTAAGATACAAGTTACTGAGTTTTAACAAATTTTGTAAGTCTTTTTAAAAAAAAAATCTCTTGCAATCTTTATTTTTAGATTGCCACCCAATTCTTAAAATTGCCCCTTTTCCCCAGCTACTACATATATATGCAAATACATTATTAAAGTGGTATTCCGGGTTTTAAAAAAATAAAAATCACACAAAAAACCTAACAATTACATTGAATTTAAAAATATAGAAATGGATTTGACATATCACTGTAAGGTTAACTATTTTTTAAACCAACCCATCATTGGCTAATGCCATAGATCTTTCTTGCGCCCCTCACCACTTACAGCCTTACCCTGCAATCTTTATGTACAGATTGCTCATTTTCCTCGTCTCCCACACAAAGAAGCGATACTTTATGGCTCAGTCACCGCCATCTTTTGTGTGGGAGCTCATTAACCCTTCATATTCGTGGAGACGATGGATTTGTATAAGAGACCGTCGTACTCCTTATAAATATGCATTCATATTTTGCAAAATGCCTGACTTTTAAGGGTTAACCATTTTGAAACAAAGCCTACTTTCCTCTCAATTATATACACATTTTTGGTTTCTTCCTGGCGTTAATTCTTTTTGGTACAGAGGAGGAATTTTTTTTTTTGGTCAGTTGGTTGAAAATTCGACACTTACTATCCAATAATTTTTCTCGTCGACAGCGCTTCAAGGTTTGTTATTTTTTGTTTGATTAAAGTGGTGTATTTTAAGGAAAAAAAATAATTGATTTGTTTTTGGTCATGGCTTTAAAAAAATACAGCAACTTTTTGGGGATTTTTGGTGGTTTGTCGAGATAAAGAGATGCAAAAAGTTGCTTGATTTAAAAAAAGGATCAGGACAGGTTGTTGCTAATTATTTTTTGTTTGGTCTTTTGGTATGTTTAAGTGGCAGTTTCCTTCAGGTCACAAAGAATTTGAACGGCTTCCCAAGGACGGTCGAAAATATGGTGGCTGCTTTTTTATGTCTTCCAAGGACCAAGTGGGGGGGGATTTTTCTCTTTCTCGTAGCAAATTCGACGCCAGTCTCAAGACCAAACCAACCTGGAGTAGAAAAGAAGGGAAAAAACACCACAATGAGCATTTTGATACAAAAGGCACCCCTCCCCCCAAAATTTTTACCACAAAACCACAAAATTTGGCATAAACGTATTTTTCAGGGTTTTTTTTTTTAAATCGCTGGGACCTGGGCTGTTGTAAATTTTTGCAAATCGGGGGGGGGTGGGTGTCTGACAATGAAAATAGGGATTTTAGGGGAACCACCCTTCGGGGGGGAGGCTTGGAATTTCATGGTTCAGATGAAACCCAGTTTCAATCAAAAGCCCCAGTTCCCTGCCTCAGACCCAGGAGGTTAATTAGCAGAAATGATCAATCACCAAGGTCATTCAAAAGGGCTAAGAGCAGCTCCCACCACCACCCCTCCCCGCGCGCCCCCACCCTGTACCCCAGCCTGGCGCTCTTAAGAGCTAAGTACTCACCTCTAACCAGACCCCAGAATGGCCGAACACCGCGCGGGTGGCGCCTTTTATAGGCGGCCCCACCCCCCCCTACAGCCCCACCCCCCTACAGCTCGCGCTGCGGCGCGAGAACAAAGGCTTCCGTCCTCTGCAGTCCCCCTCCTCCCTCTTACCCAACGGCCGGCTCCTTGAGAACCGATTTAAAACCGCTAGCGAAACACAGCACTAGGGTCCCCTCTCGATGGGCGAGAGGGATCCGAGCTCGAAAATCAATTTTAAAATCGGCGACGGTTGTGACGCAGTTAGGAAGGGGCCCCAGCGCGCGTGCGCGAAGGGGAAAGGCGGGTGACTGGGCTCGGCCGGCGGGCAACACCCTTGCGGAGGTGTCACGAGACTCTCTATACCGCGCATGCGCGGGGGTGGGGCCGGCTGAGTCTCCTGAGCTGTCGTCCTACAGGTTGTACGCATGCGCGGCCAACGCCCAGTATTGTCTTGATCTTGTGGCGCAGTTTTTATTCCACTCCTATCTGTGCGCAGGCGCACCAACAAAATGTGTGAGCGCATGCGCTATGATCATCTTGCCCTTTGGTCACGTGCAAGAAGATGGCTGCTATCAAGGCCGTTTTGATTTGTTAGTCACCACGCATGCGCACAGATCACCATAGCGCACGATGGCGGCTTCCAGGGGCACCATGTTACTGCGAAGGGTTGCGAGTAGCCTGCCTGGGCTGGCTCTGCTCCCGAGGCTCTTCTGGGCTCAGGTGAGGAGCGGGGATAAGGGGGCCGGCCGGGGCCATGTGCTGTGATGTCATTGCATGTATCACTTTGTTGGGGTGGCGTCATTCTGCTGTACCGGAAATGTCCTCAGTGATGTCATTGTGCCATGGTGGACGAAGTGTGATGTCAGAGTTGCCCTGCATCAAAATCACTTGCTATGATGTCATCATGCCATGAGGGGGCACTGTGGCATCATGATTGTCATGCCATGAGGTTATCACAGCCTAGGAGTAGGGGGAGTGTGACATAATGCCTGCCGTGCTGTGAGGTCATCACTCCACAGAGTGGCAGCATGACATGGCTGCTGTGCTATGAGGTCATCATGCCAGGAGTAAGGCAGTGTGACATCATGGCTGCCGTGCTGTAGGGTTATCTTGCCACGAGGTGGCAGCGTGATATCATGGCTGCCGTGCCGTGAGGTCATCATGCTAAGGCGTGGCAATATGATATCATGGGTGTCATGCTGTTATGGTGCTGTGTGGCATTGTCCTGTTGTGACTCCACAAGGGTGGGTCAGGCCACCCGGGTGAGACGAGGTGACATTATTGCTGTTCCCAAAGTCCCCCTGCCATGACATCGCCCTGCAGTGCTGTGGTTATGCACTTCAGCATAACACAACACAGTTATCCAGGGCCGAGCCAGACTGTCAACTTGATTGCTGGGCAACACCAGATCAGGATTGCAGCAGGATATGATGTTCCCCTGGCATGGTGTTATTCCATTGCGTGCCATCACTGTGTCACATGGGATCTCAGCGCCCTGTTGTTGTGGGATCCTGCAGGCTATCTTGCCTTTGAGGCATGAGCCCACTGGGCCACCCACCTTAGACACAGTTTCCTGCTGCTGTTTCCATGCAGTGTCCAGCAACTCTGGACAGGGCAGATGCAGACAGCAGATCCATTTGTCCTTACTCTGTGGTTTTGTTTTCTTTCTTAAAACTAGCTGGGAAATTAAATGTAAAAAATATTGTTAAAGTTGCTTGCTGAAAAGATCATGCTAGCATTTTCCAATCCCAAGGATAAAATCTTTCATATTCACTAGCCCTGCTGTTTTATCACAGAGTGGCATTGGGCTCTGCTGAAATGCAGCCTCCTTTGGGTGAAGCACAGCAGTTAACCACTGCAGAGCGGAGGGAAGAATTCAGCCAAGAGCACTGGGACAAATCGTTGTGCCTGCAAAGCCCGGTCGGTGCAATTTTCAGTGATGGGTGAGTGATTCTCCCCTCCGCTATGCAGTGTTGCTGTGTGGCTATTCCCCAACTGCCCCACCCCAGAGGTGGCCGCATTTCTGTGATGGGTGAGTTAACCCCATTTCCCCCCGTGCCATGTTGCTGTTCCCTAGCTGTCCCACACCAGAGGTGGCTGCATTTCATTGATCCTTATTTAATATCCTAGATGCAGTAGGGACAGCTGCTCATTGAGGTGGTCTGATCCTTTCTCTCCTTTCCTGACTCGGCCTTTCTTAGGCTGCTCCTGCTGCTTCGCTCCTACGGCTCCAGCGCCCCCTGCTCCGGGTGTTTAGCACAGAGATGGACCCAACCACGTCAGCAGAGCCAGTCACCTTTGACACTGAATCACGCTTTAAGGAGAAACCCTGGGAGTATCTAGAGACAGAAGGTATCCAGCCAGGAGCTGCGGAGGGGTTGGTGCTGGGCTTTGGACCTGCTGCTTCACAGGCTGGCAGCACCAAGGGCAACCTTGTAAGGGGCTCAGGATTCCTGGAAGTGGTCTAAGAGTTAGAGTGGGGTGGGAAGCAGACCTGGGATCCAGGATTCTTGGGTTCTATCCTGTGCCCTGGGAGGGGAGGAGAGTCTAGTGGATTAGAGCAGGGGGCTGGGAGTTCGGACACCTGGGTTTCCATCTCTGGACCCAGACTCTCAGTATGATCATTGGCCATCCTCCTCCCACTGTGACTCCGTTTCCCCATCTTCCCCATGATGCAACAGAGGCAGCACTCCCTCATGTTCTCTAGGATCCTCGGTGTGAACCCCACTTGGGAATGGCTAACTCTCTCCCCCCCCCCCCCCCCCCCGCAGAGTACATCGAGAGATACGGCGACAAGCCCATCTGGTTCGGCTATCGGCGTAACCACAAGGGACCCATCCCCCCACAGAAGACCCGCAAGACCTGCATAGTGAGTACAGCCCCACACCTTCCCTTGCCCCTCAGCTTGGGCAGGGCTTGGGGCCAATGACTGGCACACCTGTCGGCTGCCCAGGCTCCAGGAGACACATGGGGGAGCCAGTGGACACCCAGACTCCACCCTATGGCATGAGCTGTCCTCATCAAGGCTGGTCGGAGAGATGCCAGCAAAGAAAGAGGTCCTGAGTCTAGTGGTTAGAGCAGGGGGCTGGGAGCCAGGACTCCTGAGTTCTATCCCCTGCTCTGGGAGGGGAGGGGGTTTAATGATTAGAGCAAGGGGGTTGGGAGTTGACTCCTGGGTTTTGTCTGCAATCCAGGAAGTAAGTGTGGCTCTAGTGCAGTGGCCTTCAAACTGTGGGGTGCACCCTCTGGGGGGGCACGGAGGAACCTTCGGGAGGGGAGGGGTGAGGTCAGCCCCCATAGTGCGGGGAAGGGTGGAGAGAGAGCACCATCCAGCTCCACTCTGCCCCCAGCTCCGCTCCAGCCCCACACCTAGCTGCAGCTTGGGCTCCACTCCCAGCAGCAGCCCCACAGTTGTTCCCTTGTGGGGAGTGCAGCGGACAGGTTCCATTACAGGTAAGGCGGGGGGGTGACAGAAAAAGTTTGGGGATCACTGATCTAGTGGTTAGAGCAGGGGGCCTGGAAGTCAGGACTACTGGTGCTGGGAGGGAAGTAGGGTCTCTAGTGGTTAGAGCAGGGTGCGGGGGCGTATAGAAGTGGGAGCAGAGTGAAAAGCGGATCAGAAAGGTGCGGTTTGATGAGAGGGCGGGAAGGTAAATTGGCAGGTGACACCAAACAAGGAGGAGTTTGAAGGTCAGCAGGACCCAGAGAACTTAATCCTTTAGCAGCTGGTCCACAGGGGTCGGAATCGTCTCCAGCGAGTGTTGGAAAGGGACCAGGATGGGGGAGGCTGGAGAAGAGTCTAGTAGGATTTGAGGGCACAGCTGGCGAGGATACCCGGCCACTGGAGCGGGGCTGCTGTGCCCACCTCTGCTGGGTGACCATAGGCAAGTCGCTGTCCTTTTCTGCCTCAGTTTCCCCATGTGTAAAATGGGGTTAAAGACAGCAAAGTGCTTCGCGATCTCCAGATGTAAAGCCCTCGGGAAGAGTTTGGGATTATTATAATAGCAGGGGACAGATGCTTCAGGGCATGAGGAAGGACAGGAAGGCCATTCTATGGAGGCAGGCTATTCCATACCTGACCACTAGGGGTTGCTTGCACCTTCTCCTTTGGCTAACCACTGCCAGAGAAAGGATACCGGGCTAGATGGGCCCATGGGTCTGGCCCACCATGAGTGTTGCTTTGTGGTATATGGGGACCACCGCTGGCTGGGATGTGAGCAGGGTGGAGAGGCGGCTCAGCTCTGACAGTCTCGTTTGGTTCCCCAGAGAGGAAAGAAGATTGTGGGGAACCCCTGCCCCATCTGCCGAGACCAAAAACTCCACGTGGACTACAGGGTAAGGGGCCGAGTCCGACTCAGGTCCTTCCAGCCCCTCCCCACCCCCAGGCAGGGCCTGTGACCCCCATCCCTCGACCTGGGGAGAAAACATGCGTGGTCTGAGTTCCTTGGGCACAGCTCTATGATCCTCCACCCCTGCTCTGTAACCCTCTTCCTAAGACCTGCCCTGTCTGTATGATACTCTCCCCTTTGCCCCTGCCCTGGCTGTATGATCCCCTCTTTCCCCTCTGCCCCGACTCTGTGATCCCCACTTCTTTCCTCAGGCTGGCCCTTCCTGTATGGTCCCTTCCTTCCCCGGCTCTTTGGGAAACCTGGTGTCCCCCAGCAGCCCGGTGTCCTCTCTGCGGCACCAGCCTCTTTCCGCCTGGCCCTGCGCCTGCTGCTCACAGCTCCACTTCTGCCTCTCTCCCCCCCGCAGAATGTGAAGCTCCTAGAGCAGTTCATCTGCTCCCACACCGGCATCACCTTCCATCCCACACGCACAGGTACATTGTTCCTCCTCTGCCCAGGGGGGCTTGGAGTCTGCCACAGGGAACCACTTTCTCAGTCAGACCAAAGGGGTGGACGGGGAGCCATCTGCCTGGTTCAGGGCGGGACCCAAGAGAGAGGAAGCAGGGGCAGTGTTGAGGGCTGGGGTAGTGCAGAGTTGGAGGAGAATAGCCCAAGAGGCCAGGGGATAGTCTGTGGGGGGGGGGGGGTACCAAGAGGTGGGTGGGATGGGGATCCTTGAGGGCAGGGGGAGAGAAGGATGAAACTGACAAAGGAGGTGACATTTCCCATTTGGTCCCATCCCTCCATGGGGAAGCATTGCCCACTACAGCCTGTTCCCCAGGGAGATGGAGATGCCCCATCCAGCCCAGCCCCCACCTGAGGAACCCTCTTTGTCCCTTGGGGCCCTGTCTGTCCCTTTTAGAAATGGAAAAGGAGCCTCTGGATCAATTTGCCCCCGAATTGGCTCCCCAAACCCCATGGTCTCTTTGTTCTCTGAGACACGCTACCCTCTCCTTCCGCTGCAGGCGTCTGCATGAAGCAGCATAAACGCTTGACCCAGGCAATCGACCAAGCTCGTGACCATGGTGAGTAGAGAGCTGGATATGACCAAGTGGGAATAGCAGGGGGCTGCGGGTTAGAATTGAGGGGCACCGGCAGCACTGGCGGGGAGCCCAGGGCTGTGTGTGGGGAGCGGGGCTGTGGATGGGGATTGACCCATCTTGCTTACCAGCTGCTTTTCGTCCCCACAAGGGCTCCTGAGCTTCCGCATCCCCTTGGTGACGCTGCAGGGCGAGGACTACACCAACCAGCACCAGGCAGTGGCCAAGACGCCCCCCGCCCTCTCCCTGCAGAGCCAGACACCCTGGTACCCCTGGTATGAGTGGCAGCAGCCGCCCGAAAAGGACATTGCCAGGATCCGCAGGATCTACAAGGACTATCTGAAGGAGGAGACCGGCCTGGCATGAGGGCCCAGGGAAGGACTGGAGGGAGTGTCCTGGGGCGTGGGGAATGGGCCACTTCTGGGGAAGCTAGGGCCTTCGGCCTCACCTGACAAGCTGGCCCTAGTCCCAACCCCTCCAGGGATAGCGCTGGAGCTGCCCAGCTCCCGGCCGTGACTTGTCCAAGCCTTCAGTGGAGAATAAACTGGAAGCTGTCAGCAGTGACTCCCTGTGTTTATTCACCCTGTGCTGGAATGGGATATGGGGTCTTTCTCATTTAGTGGGCACAAGCTCCCATCCACCCCCAGAGCAGAGGAACTGGTTGGCTATGGGAGTGGGGAATGGGCCATGAGGCCTTTCCCCCTTAGGGGATGTCAGCTCTGATCCACCCCTAGGGCAGATGAATTGGCTGGCTATGCAGGTGGGGAATGGGACACTGGGCCTTTCACCTCTAGGGGGTGCCAGCTCCAATCTGGCCCCAGCTTAAACGTATTTTCACACATCTCTGGGATGTATGGTCAGGCTCTTCCAGGAGAGCCAGCTGGGGCCCATGCCTGCCAGGGGCCTCTCTGATCATGTGCTCTCACCATCTCTTCCCCAGATGCCCCATGGTAGCAGCAGGAAGTTGGAACAGGTCTGGCAGATGAAGGTCCTGTGTGGGGAAGGGAAGCAGAGCAGTGTCAGGCCCCATAGCGGAAACCTGAGCTCAGCTGATGGCATAGCACATAGCATGTCTACTCCCTGACCGACCTACCATGCAGCCCACCCAGTCCCAGGCACACACCAGAACAACCACACTTGGGCAATTGCAGACATGCAACTCACTCACAATGGACCCACTCGATCAGACGCACAACACACCTGCCTGCCTGTTCACAGACATGTAGCCTGCCTACAGGGCACCTATCCACAGTTGCCTCAACTGAGATCAGGGCCCCGTTGTGCCGGGTGCTGCACAGACACACAGCGAGAGACAGTCCCTGTCCCAGCTGAGATCAGGGCCCCAGTGTGCTGGGTGCTGCACAGACACACAGTGAGAGACAGTCGCTGCCTGAAAGCTCTTGCAGGCTGAACAGAAGAGGTGGAGGAAGGCTCATCCCCATTTTACAGATAGGGAACCTGAGGCTGCTAAAGGTACAAGGGCTTGCCCAGGGAGTCTGTCAGAGTTGGGAATTGAACCCCAATCTCGAATCCCCAGCCTGCAGCTCCCCTCTGCTGTCATAGTGCTGCCTGTCCTAACCCCCTCAGTGGGCTAGGGAACCCCTTCTATCAGGGTTCTCCCTTTCCATGCCAGATGCTCCCATAAATCCTAGGCAGCTGGGATCCCAGATACCACAGTGATGGCCATCGTATAAAATAGGAGATGGGTCAGAAAAGTCTTTTGGGGGGGTGGCCTATAGAGACTCCCATTCTGTGGTACTGAGCTCCCTCTTGCAGCCTGATCTGGGGGGTATGCTCTCTTTAGGGATGGGGACGCTGGTGTTGCCATGATATTCCCCCTGCCCTGGCCACTGCAGCCTATCCTGAAGTGGGGGAATCTATCTGTGGGTGGGAGGGGAGGTCCCCACAATTGCCTCTTCCCCAACCACCATGGTTGACAGGAGGTGCCCTCTTCTTTAATTGTGAGGGGTGGAATGGCTGGCCCTTTACAATATTCCTCCCTCATCCTGGTGACCAGCCCGGAGGTGATGGTGTCCCCCAGGATTGGATGGGTCACCTCTATAATACACCCTTGGATGAAACAGACCAAGGTTGGGAGTGGGAGGTCTGTTACTGAGGGACCAGTGTTATTATGGGGGAGACAGACTGAGGGGGCCCTTCCACTGGGAGATCCAGACTAAGAGTGTCTCATCATTTGAGGGGATGTCAGACTGTTATAAGTGGCTCTCCAATATTGGGGGACTAGACTGTAAGGGGGTTCTTACGGGGGGTGGCAGGTTGGGGGAGGTGCTTATGGTAGCGGATAGTCCTTGGGGTTCCCTGTGATGGGAGAGCCATTGTTTTGGGGGTCTTGTATAATGGCAGGACCAGATGGGGGGGTTCCTATGGAATGAGGGGGAAGGCAGAATGAGGGGGGCAGTCCAGGGGGTCCCTATCATAGGTTAGGCAGCTTCAGGGAGCAGAAGGACTTGTTTATTGGGAGGATCCCTATGATGAAGACCAGATTAGGGTGTCCTGTCCATTGGAGGAGGCAGAGGTAGTTCCTTATCTGAGCCAGATTAAATGGGTCCTCTCATTAGAAGGGTGAGCCTTTGGAGTTGGGGGAGTCCCCTCAATTGCTGATCATAAATTGGTGGGCCCCTCTATTTGGAGGGCAGCCTATGGGAAGCCCCCTTTAATGGGAGGCAGATTAGGTGGATCCCCTAGTTTGAGGGTGATGAGGCTTTGGGTGCTCCCGGATATTGGGTGGACTTGGATTTGGGGGACAGCTATTGGGATCTTATGATGCCCTGGGGCAAAAATGATGAGCACCCCTTACCCATCAGGGTCTGGGGCAGGGGTGATGGGCACTTATTACTCATCATGCTCTGGGACAAGGATCAGAAATTACCCGTCGTGCCTTCGGGCAGGAGTGAGAGGCGCCCATGGCCCTTTTTTGGGGGAGGGAGCAGAGTGAGAGAGGGGGCGGAGCAAGCTCAAGCCCGTGGTTGCTAGGGAGGCCCGGTTGCTAGGGGCGGGACCAGGCCACGGAAGCGGGGCGTCGCTAGGGGGCGGTGCGCGCGTTGCTAGACGGGCGCCGCGCGCCGGAGGACGGGGCGGGGGGCGAGCAGCAGGACCCGGATGCCGGCGGGCGATGGAGTTCCCTTTCGATGTGGACGCGCTGCTTGGGGAGCGGGTCACGGCGGTGGACCAGCACCTCCAGCCGCCGGGCCGCCGGGGGCCCGGCTACACCGCGGCCCACAGGTAACCATGGCAACGGCCTGGCACCCCGCCCGGCGCGGGGCCGCTCAGGGGTCATGACAGCTGGCACGGGGGGGGGGGGCCCTAGGGCACGATGGGTAACGGGTGCCCATCACCCCTGCCCCAGGGCACGATGGGTAAGGGCGGGACCCTGCCCCAGAGCACCTTGGGTAACGGGTGCCCATTACCCCTGCCCCAGAGCACCTTGGGTAACGGGTGCCCATTACCCCTGCCCCAGGGCACGATGGGTAAGGATGGGACCCTGCCCCAGGGCACCATGGGTAACAGGAGGTGTCTCCTGCCTCAGGACATGATAGGTACCGGGAGGATCCCATAGGTAATGGGTGCCCATCACCCCACCCCAGGGTATGAGAGGTGCTCCTTCCCCAGTGTGTGGTGGGAAGGGGATGCCTGTCACCACTGCCCCAAAACTGCAGCCAGGACGTGGTGTTGTCACTTATCCCGACTAATGGCACTGGAGTAGGGGTGTAGATGGGGGTCCTGCACCAGGCAGCAGGTGAGGGTTTGCCATAGCGCTCTCCCCATGCACAGTTGGGGTCAGTCCTTAGCTTCCCCCTGGTCAGCCTGTGTCCAGGCTTTGCCAGGCTGGCTTTCGCTGGATTTAGAGCACCCCAGAGTGTCCAACTGAGGGCGGCACCAGGGTGGAGTTGTTTTGGAGAGCCTGGGTCCGTTAGGATCATTGGCATTTCCCCCCCATTTGGTTCCTCTGGAGCCTTCCACAATGGTGTTTTGGGGATATAGGAGGCAAAGACTCCAGGGATGATGGGTAATAGCTATTCTCTGCCCTGGGGTGTGATGGGTAATAGCTATCCCTCATTGTTGCCCCCAGATATGATGGGTATTAGGCACCCTTGTCCTGGGGAATGATGGGTAATAGCTGTTCATGTGATTGGACTTTGGTGCAGCTGGGTAAAAGGGGCATGCTGGGTAAATTGCACCACCTGTGCTGGGTATAATCTGCCACCCCTTGCCTGTGGAGCATGCTGGGTAATTGCCACCACTTCGTCACGAAGTCACTTCTTTAAATGGCCTCTGGAGTGTTTTGCTGACTTTTGAACTATGGGGCGGAGGTAGAGGAAGGGCCAGAACCCCACATATTGTAAACTACAACCCACAGTTCCACTAGTGAGCTATGGGCCTTGCATCTCCAGGTGGCCACGTATCTGCACAGCAGTGCCATGTATCTGTGCCACAGTGTACCTGGAGTGATGTAACCCTGGCTATGGAAGAGTGTGGTCCCTCCCAGTGAAGGACTGAGAAACATAGGCTGGGGATTGGGGTGTGTGGGGCACTCCTGGGTTCCATTCCCAGCTCAAGAAGGGGAGTGGGCTCTAGTGGGTTAGAGTGAGGGGGAGGGGGGGCTGGGAGTCAGGACTCCTGGGTTCTAGCTCCAGCTCATGGTGGGTTGGGGGCGGAGTGGGGTCTAGTGGTTAGAGCAGGGGGATCAGGACTGCTGGGTTCAGGACTGCTGGGTTCTATCCCTGGCTCTGGGTGGGGAGTGAAGTCTAGTGGTTAGAGCGGGGGGCTGGAGGTCAGGATTCCTGGGTTCTGTCCCTGACTCTGGGAGGGGAGTGGGTCTAGTGGGCTAGAACTAGGGTGACCAGATGTCCCGATTTTATAGGGACAGTCACAATTTTGGGGTCTTTTTCTTATATAGGCTCCTATTACTCCCTACCTCCTGTCCCTATTTTTCACACTTGCTGTTTAGTCACCTTAGCTAGAACAGATCTTGGTGTTTAGTTGTAAATGGCGGGGGAAGGAGTAACAGAATTCAGCAGAAGGCAAAACTCCGTTGGATTCCATCAACTCCAGCCCCAGACGGGCTGGGCAGCATTGATCCCTACATTCTATTTCTCCAGGCCTTTGTCCAGACCGAGGTCAAAATATCTCCAGTGCTCACACTCTGCCCTCCTCCCTTGGAGAGACACTTGCATAGGCTCAAAGATCTGCCCAGCGCTAGGGGGATGGGCCCTGATACCCAGTTGGAGAGGCCCTCCCCATCCCTCTTAGCTCCCCCCTCTATCCTCTAAAGAATCCTCCTCCCTTCAGACACTCACTGGTAGACAGTTTTTGCACTGGGAGCTGGGGAGAGGCTGTCAGCAACATACAGCCGATTAAATCTTTCCTCTCTGCTGCTGCTGCTTCATGTCTGCATTGCCTAATGGACTGCACCAGAGTGCAGTGGGTTGTGAGAGTCCCTCACGATCCCCTGAGGCCCTTCCATTGTGGCTTACATGGGGTTTTTATGTTAAAGGACTGAGGGGGTGGGCTGGTGGGGAGAGCAGGTGGCCAGGGCATTACGGCCACCCTTCCAGGGGTTCTACCCCCAGCTGGGAGGGGGGTGGGGTCCAGTGGGTTCATGAGGGGGCTGGGAGCCAGGGCTCCTGGGTTCTGTTCCAGCTCTGGGAGGGGAGTGGGGGTAGTCTTAAGCAGAGGAGGCTGGGAGCTGGAGAACAATAAGGTATGGTCTTGTTGATGTTTTTCCATGTGAATGCGTCTCAGACACAGCCTGAGCTCCTGCGGCCCTCCCACCCCCTATGGCATTTAGGGGCTCAGACCCCTTTCCCTCAGCAAAGGTTGGGCACAGTCCCTCCTTCTGTGGGTGGCTCAGACTCCAGCGAGTCCTAACTCCTTTGCTCTCCTCTGCTCAGGGTGGATCTGCAGCAGCAGCTCATGACCATCATAGACGAGATGGGCAAGGCCTCGGCCAAGGTAAGGCAGAGTTTGGAAACCGAGGAGTTAATGGCACGTGGGATGGGATTAGGCTCTGGGGTGGGGGGAAATAGGGGTACCAGGGTCAGCCAGATGTGAGCTCTTCCACCCTTGTTTACCCCGCCCTGTTATTTGAAGATGAAGGCTCATCAGTGAGCTAGAAAATGGGTGAGCTCAGGAGAGTGGCGAATGGGACAGGGCGGGGGCTTTACCCTCTAGGGGGGCACTGACTTCGACGTGGCCCCAGGGCAGGGTACAGGCTGGCTTAGAGGGCCAGGAGGCACTGGGTCCGATCCAGGGCTGAGCTGTGGTAGTTCTCCTCCCCAGCACAGCTTTGCCCTCTGCTCCAGCTCTCCCCAAATCTGTTTCTAGGCCCAGAACCTGCCGGCCCCAATTACCAGTGCCTCGCGGATGCAGACAAACCACCACGTTCTCTACATCCTGAAGGACAATGAAGTGAAGACGTGAGTCCCTTTGCGACCCGGGTTTGGTTCCCGAGCCATCCCTGTGGAGAAGGGCACGTCATTCTGCATCAGACCAGTGGGCTTTTCTGGTTTATTAGCTGGCCTCCCCAGATCAGACCCATGGGCCCATCTAGCCTGGTATCCTGCCTTCCCAGATCAAACCATTGGCACAGTCTAGCCCAGTATCCCACCTCCGTTGATCAGACTGATGAGCCCATCTAGCATGGTATCCTGCCTCCTTGCATGAGACCCATGGGCCCATCTAGCCCGATATCCTGCCTCTCTGCATCAGACTCATGGGCTCATCTACCCCAGTATCCTGATCAGCGCAATGAACACTTTGGTTCTGCCCCTCACAGCAACCAGTGCTGGGTACTTCTGAGAAAGTTATAAACTTCCCCCAATGCACCCCACTGGGCAGTACCCTCAGATGATGAGAGATTCCTTCTTGGCCCCCATCCCCTTCCTCAGGTGGGCATCAACTCCTGTCCTGAAGCCTGAGGATTGGATGTGTCTACACCTGTCTGCTCCCCTACATGCCTCATTCCATAAGCGCCGACTCCGTGGGTGCTCCAGGGCAGGAGCACCCACAGGGAAAAATTGGTGGGTGTTCTGCACCCACCGGCAGCTCCCCGCCCCCCTGCCCTCCTCCATCACCCCCATCACCTCCGCCTCCTCCCCTGAGCACGCCGCGTGCCCGCTGTAATGATGCTGGTTCTGGTGGGATCCAACTGAGAGTGCCAATTCAGGACAAATTGCTTAAAGCAAGGCAGTTACAGCCCAAGGCTGGGGTTTTTCCACCTCTAAGGCAAACCAAACCAGCCAGACAGAGAGGACTTTGGTTTTACCCCACTGGCTAACCACAAGTCACACAAGCAATTCCCTTGGACGCTCCAGTTTCCTAGTATCGCCACCAGTGCCACTCGTTAGGGAGATAAATGATTATGGAAACCAATACCCCAGTAAAAGAAAAAAGGTTCTCTCGATCCCAAAGGACCAAGCCCCAGACCTAGGTCAATATACAAATCAGATCTTACCCACAAATCACGCTGTTGCCAATCCTTTTAGAATCTAAAGGTTTATTCATAAAAGGAAAAAGATATAGATGAGAGCTAGAATTGGTTAAATGGAATCAATGACACACAGTCATGGCAAAGTCCTTCGTTCAGGCTTGCAGCAGTGGTAGAATAAACTGCAGGTTCAGATCAAGTCTCTGGAGTACATCCACAGCTGGGATGGGTCTTTCAGTCCTTGGTTCAAAGCTTCAGTGTAGCAAAGTTCCTCCAGAGGTATGAAGCAGGCCTGAAGACAAGATGGAGGAGCTGCAGCTGCTTTTTATATTCTCTTGCCATGTGGTCTTTCTTTCTTTGTCCTAAAGACAAGCTGTCCATCACATGGCCTGGAAAAACCTCAGAGTTCTGTCCATAGGCATGTCCCTGCAAACCTTGCTAAGTCACCGAGGTGTGTCTGCCTTCTCTCAAAGGGTCAGTTGTATAGCTGATGGTCTTTAATGGGCCATCAAGCAGGCTAGGCAGAGCTGACACCAACTTGTCTGGGGTGTCACCCAGAAGAATAGCATAAGTTTGAAATATAGACAGTATAGAGCCAATATTCATAACTTTAACTACAAAAATGATACACACATATAGACAGCATAATCATAACCAGCAAACCATAACCTTGTCTGAGACACCTTATTTGACCCCCTTTATACAAGCTTTGGTGCCACTACAGGACCCTGGTTGCAACAATGATCTATACAGTCCCAGTTCATGTCAATAACGTCACACCTGCCTTTTCCCCCTAGCTCCCAGCACTTGCGCCGCAAAACAGGTGTTCCGCGCAGCTGGGAGGGAGGGGGGAGGAGGGGGAATGTGGCATGCTTGGGGAAGAGGCGGAGCTGGGGTGGGGATTTGGGGAAGGGATCCAATAGGGGCAGGGAGGGGGCGGAGTTGGGGCGGGGACTTTGGGGAAAGGATTGGAGTGAGGGCGTGGGAGGGCGAGCACCCACCGGCGCCAGGGAAAGTTGGCGCCTATGCCTCATTCAGCTCTTTGACAGGGTAATGTCCTGCAGCAGTGAGTTTCACAGGTTCTCATTCCCTCCCCCTCTACATTCACCATACCATAGATTTTGGAGGATTAGATGGGACCTTCGCTCACCTGTCCATGGCTCCTCTGACCCTATGAAGCTGGTACCATAGAGACTAGAGGAACTTCATGCACAGAGAGGACAATCTTGGCTTCCCATCAGTGTGTGTCTCCTCTGTCTCCTCTCTCCCAACTTGATGCCTTCGCTAATGTCCCCTCTTTTCCTCCCCCATTGCAGAGCAGGGAAAGGGGCCATAATCGGCTTCCTCAAGGTCGGCTACAAGAAGCTCTTCCTGCTGGTGAGTTGCTGTAATGCAGCTCTGAACTGGAGACCCAATAGGAGATGCGCTCCCCTCTCAGTCAGCGCTGACCCAATGCTCCAGTGCGGCACTAGGGGGTGCTGTGCTGCACGAAGCAGAGTGGATGGCTCAGTAGGGGGCACTGTCCCCTCACAGTCTGTGCTAACCTCAGTGGTGTGCTGTCTAACTGGCCTTTTGTGTTCCATTCACATTGCGATCCTTGTTACTTGGATCAATTTCAGCATCAGGGGAAAAACCTCTGTTGGAAAAGTTTCACCCAGCTTTAATCAGGACTCCTGGGTTCTATCCCTGGCTCTGGGAAGAGAGTGGGTTCTAGTGGGTTAGAATGGGGCCGTGGGTGGGGGCTGGGAGTCAGGACTCCTGGGTTCTATCCCTGGCTCTGTGGAGGGAGTTGGGGTCTAGTGGGTTTGGCGGGAGCTAGGAGTCAGGACTCCTGGGTTCTAACCCTGGCTCTGGGAGGGGAGTGGGTTCTAGTGGGTTAGAACGGGGGAGGGGGGGGGGGGGCCTGGGAGTCAGGACTCCTGGGTTCTGTCCCTGGCTCTGGGAGGAGAGTGGGGTCTAGTGGGTTAGAGCAGGGGTGTCCATGAGCCAGGACTCCCAGGTTCCCTGACTTTTCAGGGCAGGTCACCTATTCTGGGGGCCCCCTGGTTATTCAGCACTGCCTGCATATTCCCTCCCTCTTCCTGCCCCCCCTTCCCAGGATCGCCATGGGGCTCACAACGAGGTGGAGCCGCTGTGCGTGCTGGACTTCTATATCCATGAGTCGCTGCAGAGGCATGGCTATGGCAAGGAGCTCTTCCAGTGCATGCTGCAGGTGAGAGCAGGGGCCCAAGGGAATTGCTCTGTCTGGGAGGGTCCCTCTCACCCCTTTCCTGCCTCCCTGCCATGCCGGGTGGGAGGGTTTGGGGATCACCCAGGCCAGTGAGGGGGTCTGGCACCACCTGCCTTGTAAATTTGGGTGCCATCATGCCCATACGGCTCAGGGCTCTGATTCCAGGCATAAAGGTCTCACTCTGGCTTCCACCAACCTAGTTACTCCTTGCAGGGTGGCCCCACTAGCCCAAGTCGTCATGTCGTCCCCCCCCAAAAAAACCCTGTCTCTCTGAATTACCCCACATTTGGACCTTTCCCTTCTGGTTCCCTCCTTTCCCCCCCCCACCCCCAAAGGGGTGAAATCTGCCCCCAGTTATCAGTTCCCTTTGTCGCGCAGGCTGCATCCTAGAGCCCGGCTTGGAGGAGAAATAAGGGGAAAAGTTGATTGAATAGAGAAATCGCAGTGCCAAAGGGGAAATAGTGAGGGAAAGCCAACACGGATGAGCTCCGCGGAAAATAAAGACGCTGTCTCAGGCTTCACGCTTCTCTGTTAGCCAAATTCCCTTTCCTGATGCCAGTTACCTGAACGGTTTCCCAGCACGCCCTCTGTTCTAGTGGGCCACAGACAGCACCCTGCTTAGATGCCAGCCCTGGACAGCCTTCACTTCCTCAAGCCTTCTTCCCTTTGGACAGGCTTTATGGGTTTCATGTTCCCCCCGCCCAGACTGTGGGAATTTACAGAGTGCGGGAAACTCCCTCCTCACCTAGTTTTCCAAGACTGGGGTTTTCTTGTCAGTTTCAGTGTTTTTCCATTAACTCCAGTAATCCCCCAGGAGCTTTCCCTGGGCAGGTCAATGCTTGGTGCCCCTGCCTGCCTGGTTGCTTCACACCCCTGTCGGGAGGTGATGCTGTAGTTGAATCCTGGTTACAGTTACAATGTTCTGAACAAAGAAAAGGAGTACTTGTGGCACCTTAGAGACTAACCAATTTATTTGAGCATGAGCTTTCGTGAGTGAGCTGTAGCTCACGAAAGCTCATGCTCAAATAAATTGGTTAGTCTCTAAGGTGCCACAAGTACTCCTTTTCTTTTTGCGAATACAGACTAACACGGCTGCTACTCTGAAAAATGTTCTGAACATACGTGCATATGGTCATCACCAGAGCCTGTACACAGATTTCCTCATGGCCACAAAGTTCAGGTCACTACAAGCTTTCATTAAAGACCACCCTTGACATATATTGATACACAGTAATATTGTCCACAACCAATTGATTCAGTCACTTATTCTGGCGGGTTCAAACCCCCTGTTCTCCCCTTGGGGTGTCTGGATCCTGACTGTCACAATGCGTGACCCCATTGATTCATCTGGACCTGTATTCCCACATCTTTGGGGGACCCCATTGGTCCATCTGAGCCTGGATTCCAGACCCCTGGTCGGTCTGGTATCCGGAGTCTGTGACCAGGCCTGAGGCTGCTGGGAAGTGGCCAGTTAGAGGTGGTGGTTGTGACCAGGAACTGGGTTCGGGCTTACCAACTGCTTTCACATGTGGGCCAACAGATGGGAACAACCTTAAGCAGCTACTGACCTGGAGCTGGAATGGAATTGGTGCCCCCTAGAGGCGAAAGGCCCTGTGTCCCATTCCCTGCCCCCCTGACCCAGCCAGTCTCCCAACCAGGGACCAGATTGGAGCTGTGAATTTGGTAGGGCCCTACCCATTCCCCACCCCCTGCGCCGGCCAGTCCCTTAGCTGAAGATGTTGCTTGTACCGTGGGTGTGTTTAATCTTGACCCTGTGACCTTGACTAGTCCCCGATTGTGTCTCCTCTCCGGCTGTCAGCGTGAGCAAGTGCAGCCCCACCAGCTGGCCGTGGATCGCCCCTCAGAGAAACTCCTCTGCTTCCTCCACAAGCACTACAACCTCCAGGGGACCATCCCCCAGGTGAGTCGCACCCTCTGGCTCCTCCCATCATCCTCCGGGGGTGAGGGACGGATACACCCCATTGTGCCGTTGGGGCGGCGGAGGGCATGTACTGAGTGATTCAGCAGGAGCAGCTACTTTCTCGGCTGCCAGCCATGCCAGGGAGCTGCAGAGGAGAAGGCTCTTGGCACGTTGGAGGGCCAGAGGGGCTGATTCTCAGCTCCCCCGCTCCTGGGCTTGGATGTGGCTTCAGGCCACCTTTGTCCTCCTGGAGCAGCAGGGGCCTGAGCATGACTGGGCAGGGCAAAGAGGAGGCTGGCGAGGGGCAGGCATATGAGGGTATCGGGGGGGGAGGGGGGGCTGGCTGGTGCTAGGGGAATGGGGGTGGGGGAGGCTGGCACTGGGGAGTAAAGGAAGGGAGGAGGGGGGACTGGTGCTGGGGCACAATGGGGTTGGCGGGGAGTTAGGGGAGGAGCTGTCTCTGGGGCGGAATGGGGGCAGCGGGGGTGGGGAAGGCGGCTGGTACTGGGGTGTTGGGGGCTGGCGCCAGGCGGGGGAGTGGGAGTGGGGGCAGGAGGCGTCAGAGGCAGGAGTTTCTCATTGTCCGTGGCCTTCGCTTCTCCCAGGTGAACAACTTTGTGATCTTCGAGGGCTTCTTTGCTGACCAGCACGGTGAGTGGCCTGGCCGTGGGTGGCCCTCCCTCTCCGTCAGCAGGGGGCGCTCCCCTAACATGTAGCCCGTACCCTGCCCAGGGACATCCCTGAGTCACAGCCGCCAGCTGGGGGCTGCTTTGATGGCAGCTGCAAAGCCCAGCCTGCCCCCTAGGGGTCAGCGTCAGTCCTGCTACCCCATTGCATAGGCAGGGCTACCCCAGAGGCCTGGGGTTTAGACCAGGGGCTAAGACAACAAATCTGGAGGGCAAGTGGCAGCCCCGAGGGGGTAGCAAACACCCCCAATCGGAGCGATAACAGCACCACTCAGTCCTGCTTTCTGCCTGGTGGGTCCTGTCTTTCCACTGCCTTGTGGGGTTTCAGGCCTGAAGCGAAAAGGGGAGGTGGTCTTCACCCCTTCCCGGCCAGCTGGGCCAGCTAGCCTGGGTGGGGAGCAAACAGGAAACAAAAATTGGGGTTTGGCCCCTTTAAGGCCAGGTGCATTCTGGGAGTTGTAGTCCCCCAAGAAGGAGCTACAGCTAGACTTGCGGGGAAGGAACAGGACCTCTGCTGTATCCTGCTTCTCACCCGGACAAAGGGCAGAATGGGAAACTGAGGCACCGAGCAGTGAAGTGACTCACCCAGCAAGCCAGGTGGCAGTGCAGGGAATAGAATCCGGGTGTCCTGTGTCCCGGCCCACTGCTCTAACCCTTAGGCAACCCTGCCTGTGTTTGAATCCTGTTAAGCTCCAGGCCTCAGGACTCTCCCGTGTCCGTGAGTTCCACAGGCTCATGCTGACTTCATTCATATCAGTGGGATTTAACCCTTTGTGCTGCCTTCGTCTCCTCCTCCCGCTGCTGATCGTCCCAGAGCTGCGGTGGAGGGGTGGGGGGCAGTGTTACCGAATGCCTCTGGAACTTAACCTCACCCTTTTTTCCCCCTCATGCTCGGGCCCATCTCATATAGAGAGCTGGTGCATTCTTAGCATGCCTAGATCCTCCCTGCCTGAGGTTCCTGGCCCCCATGCTGCCATGCCTCCCGTTGCCCTGGGGGTGGCATTCTCTCTAAGCAGCATCAGTGCAGTAAGGAACTCGTACCTCTCCCTGAGTGTCTCCTCCCCTGCATCTCGCCCTGAACCCCACACAGAAGCCCCCTCTTCTCCTCTGTCCTGTGATGACCCCCCGAACCTCGGCTGATCTGACCCCATCTTGTCAGCTTCCCTACCGCCGCTTCGGCACCTCCATGTGCAGAGCAAGTGGCACATTACAGCTTGTTGCTGTCTACATGGCACGTTCATCTCTGTGCAGATTGACAGGCTGTTACCTCATGCAAGCATTATTTCAACCACAGCTGTAACGCAGCCACCTCTGGGGTGGGCCGCGGCAGCTTCTTAACAGCCAGGCAGCAAGATTTCACAGAGATCCTCAGCCTAGTACTGAAATGCAGCCACTTCTGGGTGGGGCAGCTGATGAACAGCCATGCAACAGCACCACCCAGAGATGGCTTAACCAGCGCTGAAATGCTGCCACCTCTGGGGTGGGGCAATTGGATAACAGCCATGCAGCAACACAGGGATTGCTCACCTACCACTGACCCGTGTTGGGGGTGGGGCATAGCAGCTGTTTAATACTCATACCAGAGCATAAGGCCAGATATGATGAATACAGTGACTAGCAGCTGTTTGGGACAGGAAGTGAAGAAGAATTTTTCTTCAGTTACTCCATTAAAAGTGTAGGGAAGCTCGTGGAAGTGGGACTAGGAGGAGAAGAATGAAGAATGAGTGCCTGATTGAATGCGAGTGATCGGCACCTTGAAAGGACACTGCCCCCTATGGGTCAGCACTTACTGAGGGGAGTGCGCCTCCTACTGAGCCCCCACCCTGCTCCCTGCAGCACAGCACCCCCTAGTGCTGCTCTGGGGCATTGGGGTCAGCACAGCACTCCCTACTGAGCCCCCACCCTGCTCCCTACAGCACAGCACCCTCTAGTGCCACACCAGGGCATGGGGGTTGAGTCTTCCACTCTCCCATCATTCATCCAGTACCATGCTCTGAGCGCCAACCTATAGCAGCATCAGGAGCAGGCTGGCCAGTGCAGCAGCGCTCTGTCACCCTCTTGAGGCAATTCAACCACACCACGCCCTGCTGCCCTAATCCATTCTGTGCCAGGGTTGAAAGCCGTCACTGAAAGGCAGCATGCGGGATCGAGCTCTGCAATTTGCCCTGCTTTGCGGGGAGGGGACGCTACGTTCCAAGCCGGGGACTTGCAGAGACCGATTGAATCAGCGTCCCTATCTAGACGCCTTTATCCCTGTCACACGATTTCCATTCCCTTTTGTTTTCAAAAGCCTGCCCAGCTGGAACAAAGAGAGTCCTTTGTCTCCCACATGCATCGAGCGGGGAGCTCGGGACAGCTGCCATCTCCTACTGGTTACACCCCCAGGCCATCATATCAAATGGCCTCTGATTTCCAGCCCCTTGGTCGTGGGCTGCCTGACTCCAGACACCTCCAGCCTGGCTCTCAGAGGTGCTGATCACGCACAATGCCACTCATAGACAGTGGGAAATGTGGATCCTTGGGCAAATCACTTTAGCTGAGCACAGAGAAGGTGAAGGGGTGACTTGATCCTAGGTTGACCAGATGGCAAGCGTGAAAAATCGGGACACTTCTTTTTCAGGGGGCGACGGATAGAGTTGCCTATTTAAGACAGAGCCCCTAATCTTGGGACATCTGGTCAGCCTACTTGATCACTGTCTAGCAGTACCTGCATGGGGAAGAGAAATCTGATAGTAGGGGGTTCTTCAGTCTAGCACAGGGGTTCTCAAACTTTTTGTGCTGGGCCCCCCTTTGAAAATATTTCAGGCTGTGCCAACCCATCTCACTCTTGGTACCAGACATAGCTTTCGCAACATGAGTGCAGATCCCTACAAAGCTAAGTAACCGTACTATGCCCCCCCTTACTTCTGTGCTGCTGCTGATGGCGGCGCTGCCTTTAGAGCTGGGTGCCTGGCCAGCTGCAGTCACTTTCTGGCCGCTCAGCATGGTACGGTATTGCCACCCTTACTTCTGTGCTGCTGCTGATGGCAGTGCTGCCTTCAGAACTGTGTGGCCGGAGAGCGACAGCGGCTGGCCGGGCACCCAGCTCTGAAGACAAGGAAAAATGACGAGCAAGAGAAAATTACGGACATTTGTTTGTATTTCAAAAATCCACCCAGACGGAGCTTGGAGGACCAAAAAGAAGGTCATATCTGGGAAAACTCAGACGTTTGGTCACCCTATAATTTGTGTGATCTCGCGACTGCCCTACAATAGTCTTGAGATCCCCTTTTGTGTTGGGACCCCCAGTTTGAGAAACGCTGGTCTAGCAGACAGAGGTCTAACGAGATTCAACGGCTGGAAGATTGAGACTGGTATATTTTTAGCAGTGAAGGGTATTAATGGTTGGCCCAGCTGTGCTGTGCTGGATTCTCCATCACTGGAGATTTTAAAATCAAGAACGGGTCTTTTTTTTTTCCCCATAAAAGATCTGCTCTGGTTCAACCAGGGATCAATCCAGAGCCGTTCTGTGGTCTGGCTTATCCTGGAGCTCAGATTACAAGTGTCCCATCTGCCCTTAAAATCTAGAAAGCGGATCCTAGGCGACAGGGGCCCAAACATGCAAGGGAGACTACAGTCAGAGGCTGCTCTTGGATAGGTTGGCCCAAGCGTCTCTGAAAACAGGGAGCATCTCTCTGTTCTGGGTTTGGACGGCTGCTGAGCAGTGACTGGGTGGTAGGGGAATGCAGATATAATAGCGACGAATGTTGCTTCTGCTCCAACAGGACCCTTCCTGGCAGAAATGCTAATGCCTCATGGGGCCGCATCCCATTCAGTGATGGGTTGGTGCCCTACACGCTGCTTTGTAGGGCTTTGCCGAGTCTAGCAATCAGTGTTTCAAGCACTAGGGTACCTGCCCCTTTCTTCCATGGTGGGGCAGCTGGGGAACAGCTGCATATTAGCGCTGCACAGGGATTGCTCGTCAGACACTGAGATGCAACCGCCTCTGGGGTGGGGCAGGAAGGGAACAGCTGCACAGTGATGCTGCACAAAGATTGCTCATCCAGGGATGAAATGCAGCCATCTCTGGGGTGCGGTAGTTGGAGAACAGATGCACAGCAACTTGGCACAGGGATCAATCAGCCAGTGCTGAGATGCAACCACCTCTGGGGTGGGGTGCAGCATCCATTTAATGGCGAACAGCAACAGTGCATGTTTTGGAAAGGAAAGGAAACCTACGGGGTGTGGTGCTTAGAGAGGCAGTACAATGCAATCAGCCATGGTGAGATTTGGCCAGGACCCTGGGGTGCGTTTGCTGCAGTAGCGCCTACTAGCCCAGGCACAGCCCAGGACCCCGTTGTGCTAGGCGCTGTACAGACCCAGACCAAAGTGACCGGCCCTGCCCCGAAGAGCTGGCAATCAAAGTTAGGCCAGGAGTGATCATGGCCTGGTTTGGAGTGCTCCAGTGAGCCCAGGACGGGTTTGAAACCTCCAGCTCTGGGATGTGGTAGTTACGATCTGGGCCAACCCCTTCTGGCCTCTGCCTTTCTGGGACTGACCTTTCTCACCCTCTCCCTGCAGCTCCGGTGAGGAAGTTGCCTCCAAAACGTGCTGAGGAGGAGATAAAACCCTACTCTCTGACAGACCGAGAGTGTAAGAGACCTGTTGTGCCGGCCCAGGGTGGGGGGCAGGGACTGGGACATGGGGCCTTTCCCCTCTAGGGGGCGCTGGCTCTGATCCAGCCTGTGGATGGGGGACTGGCTGGCTGGGGAATGAGACACAGGGCCTTTCCCCTATAGGGGGTGCTGACTCTGATCCAGCCCGGGGGGAGGGGCGGAGCAGTCTGGTTGGCTCAGGGGGTGGGGAATGGGATGGGGGCGCTGGCTGTGATCCAGCCTGTGGATGGGGGACTGGCTGGCTCAGGAGTATCCCCACCTAGGATGTGCCCCTCTGTCCCCAAACAATCCCAGGAGGTTTGGTGGCGCCCCAGTGGCTGAGAAGAGGCAGCACTTGGCTGTAATGAACATCAAAGGGGGGTTGAGGCTGCTGGACCCTGTGGGCCCTTAACCTGACTAACCCAGCCTGCACTGCCTAGTGTCACCACACAGGGACGCCTGGACTCAGCAGGGCTGTGACAGGGGGTCCCCTGAAATGAGGCTGCTGGCACGTGTGGTTTTCAGTATGTCCCCCCGTTTGCTTTGACTGGAATGGGGGCTAGAATGATTCCCCTTTCCCTTCTGCCCCCAGCCCAGCTGCTGCACTGCCCACTCCCCTTCTGCTTCCTTCTTTGCTTCCCTCACCCAGCGCACCCCCCGAGGGTTCTTTACTGCCCTGCACAATGATCGCACTGCACCCACCAATCAGCCGTCAACCACACTGCCCTCTCCAGGAGCCGCTCCCACAGCTGTTGCGGGGGAAGCCACCTCCCCTCTGATGGGGGAGGGCAGATCCCCACCCCCCACTTTGCAGAGAGGACAGAATGGACCCCCCCCACACACACACACACACACTGCTAGCTGGAGGGGTTCATCCCATTGCTACCGCCACACAGCATAGGCAGATGGACTGGACTGTCCGTATTATGTTCTATCAATCTTATCTAGCCTCCATCATCATAGGATCTGAGCACCTCACAGTAGCCCTGGGAAGCAGGGCCCTGCTATTAGCTGCCTTCTGCAAATGGGGAAACTGAGGCACATGGAGGCTAAGTGACTTTCCCAAGGTCATTCAGGGAGTTTGGGGCAGAACCGGGAATAGATCCTGGGTTTGCCGAGGCCCAGACAAGCACCCTTACCACTGGGCCATCCCTAGACAAGAGAGGCTGAGAGCTGGAAAACAACCTGGGCCCGTCTTTCTTAACGTGCCCCTTTGTCACACATCTTGGACCTCTCTAGCAACAGGAGGCCCCAGAACTCTATGACTTTGCAAGGTTCACTCCCTTCCCCTTTGTTAATCCAGGATCCCAAGGGCCCCCAGGCTGTACCTGGGTTAGGAAGGGGGGTGGGGGGCACGGAGCAGGGCCAGAGGGCCTGATCCTGGGCATCTCCCTTCAGTCCTGAAGGAGGAGGTGGAGCCACCCTGGCCCTTCAACCAGTCGCACTCGCTGACCCGCTCCAGCAGCCTGGGGAACTCGCCGGTTCGCACCTGCCTCAAGCCCTTCCTCAACGAGCAGGAGCTGCTGCGGAACCTGCGCCTCTGCCCCCCGCATGCGGCCGCCCACCACCTGCTCAACGGCGAGCTGGGCGGGCCGGCCGCCCAGAGGCGAAGAACCAGGTACGGGACGGGGGACGTTGCCACTCTAACCCTGATGGATCCAGCCAGCATTGCGCCTAGGAGCCTGGGCCCTTTTATGGAGGGCATCCTGCTGGGTAGTGCCCGGTCACAGGGATCTGGGCGGCATCCGATTACAGGTGGTTTCCATTAGCGGGGATCTTGGCTGCTGGGCAGCACCTGCTCCTGGGGATTTGGGATCTGAGCTGCCAGGCGGTGTGCGGTTCTGGAGATCTGGGTCGCAGGGCTGTTGGATGGCATCCAATCCCATGAGATCTTGAGGATCTAGAACACAGGCTGGCCTCTGATCCTACAGATCTTGGATCTGGGCTGCTGGTTGACGTCTGGTCCTGGCAATCTGGGGGATGTGGGTGCAGGGTGGTATCTTCTCACTCAGCCAAGAACCAGAGGAGAGAGCAGGTAAGGGGCAGCATGACCCTCTTCCTCATTCTCCTGGTCCTATGTTTTGAACTGCATTAATGCACAGCTGCTCAGCTCTGTCCCCCCCCGCAGTTACCCGGAGAGGGCAGCTGCAGACTGGATGTGGGGCCTCCCTGCTCTGGGCCAGACTCAGTGGGGCTGTGAATGAGGGGGAGTTGCTCAGCACCGGGGAGGTGGAAGCAGCTGTTGCGTCGTTTGGCGAGCCCTGGCTGGACCACCTGCATTGCACGCTTATCCTGATCATCCACGTCTTGCACGTCCACCCCAAGTGCTGCCTTGGGGGGGAGTTGGCCTTATTTTGCACAAACTGCCAGCCCTCGGTTTGTGCGCCCATGCCAAACTTTTCCCCTTCTCCGGGCTGCACACGCTGCCGCTGAGGCCCAGATCCCCACCCACTAGCGTCGCATATTCGCTCTAGTAGCAAGTCAGTGCAGATTGTCCTCGATTTGCACTGGCCAGGTGTCAAACTGGTGCTGTTTCCCCTGCTTCCGCACGTCCGCATTGAGTGCTAGATTGGTGCCTCCCGTTCGCAGCGAGTCCCAGATCGGTGCAAGGTGCACTAGTTTTGTGGGTGAGTGCCGGATCCATGCAAGGAGACCACCTTTTGTATGTTCCCACCGAGCGCTGCACTGGCCCATGTTATACTCATGTTGCACACTGTGGTGTGGGATCTGTGCAAACCACGCTGATTTTGCATGCCAGGTTGGAGCCATGTGATTTTGCACACTTATGTTGCACACCACCATGTTGCATCCATGCAAATTGCTCTGATTTTGCTTGCTCACCCTTTGCAGGTCAGGTGTTGGATTTGTGTGAGCTGCACTGTTTTTACATGCTCACTGTTTGCACACACACATGTTGGATCTCTGCATACCTCACTGATTTTGCATGCTCACTTGTTGCACATTCAGATGCTGGATGTGTGCGAGATGCATTGATTTTGCACACTCAGAGGTTGGATTTGTGTGAGCCAGTCTGAATTTGCACACTCAACCTTTGCAAGCTCAGATGTTGGACTAGCCAACTAGTTTTGCACACCCACCCTTTGCACACCAGCATGTTGGACCTGTGTGAGCCATACCACTTTTCCATACTTGTGCTTTGCACACCAGGTTGGATCCACATCAGCTATGCTGCTTTTGCATGCTTGTGTTGCACACGATAGTGTTGGGTCCATGCAAAGTTTTCTGATTTTGCACACTCACACTTTGCCTGCTCAGCGTGTTGGATCCATGGGGGGTGCACTGATTTTGCAGGTTCACCATTTACATGGCCGGGGCCAGCTCAGTGCAACCCCCACTGGTTTTGTACGCTCATGATTTGCACCCACAGCTGGATCCATGCAAGCTGCACTAACTTTTGCACACTCATGCTTTGCATACCCAGGTCTGGATCAGTGCAAGCCACGCTCTGAGCTGCTCTCACTTGACACCACTGCCAGCCAGTTCAGCTCTGGGCTAGTCACCCAGCTTTGTCCCTTGCCTCCTGCTTTCCAGCCAGTTGGGGGTGGGGGAGGGGGGGGTCATTCCCACTTTTTCCTGCGCCGCTGAATTTGGCCCAGCAGAACCAACACCTGGTGCCTTTAGCCATTCCCACTGCGCCCCCAGAACCACACAGTAGCTCAGGAGACCAGGCGGGATAAGAACCAGAAGTCACCAGCCATCTCTTTTTGGGTGAGGGGGAGAAAGGGATCTTGCTTGGTCACATTTCCCCCAGCCTGCCTGGGATCTAACCTGTCTTCTCTCTGTCTTTCTCTCTGCCCCCTCCTCCCCATCCCAGCTCCCTCACCCGCTCGGAAAAAAACAGCTATTGACGTCGCCGCTGTGTCCCCCACCCCGGCCCCGGCTTGGTCGTCCATTTGTGTCTTGAGATCTCAGGCGGCGAGAGGGGGGGTTTCAGCCCCATCGTTCCTCCACAGCCCTTTTTTATAGGCTTCGGTGGGGCTGGCGCAGATGCTGGGTTATTTCCGGGGCTCAGTGGGTGTTTTTCCTGGGCTGCTTGTTTTTCTATGGAATGATCCTAAAACTCCCTCCGAAGAGGGATCCGGTCCCATTAGCACGGTAGTCCCCCCCACCCCCTTTTTTTAAATATGCATATGTTGTACTTTGGATCCAAAGCTCTCAGAGGTTTACAGTGGGAAATCTGGTTCTGATCGTCCCTCCCGTGCCGGATCTTGAAATGGGATCTGCTGCTTGGTGCCAGATCAGATCCTCCCCTTGTGTTTGTCTGTAGGTGGATTTAAAGAAAAGGATCCACTGCAAATTGGCAACTGCAGACTCAGAAATAGGACCCCCTTGTTTGTCTTGGGATCTAACTGGGATCCACTATAGATTGCCAATGGACTTAAACTAGATCTCGTCAATCCACTCTAGAACCAGGTCCCCTTGCGTGTCATCGTTGCTGGGTCTACTTGCAGATCACCAGTGGCTGACTTAAGGATAGAATCCATGTGTATTCCTTAGTAGGTGGATCTAAAAGCAATCCACTAATTTGCTGACTTAAAGGGATTCCTTTATTTTTCTCAGTGGCTGGATCTAAAAAGGATCATAAAATACTAATCTCATCATCAGAAATAGGATCCCCTTATGTTTCTCGGTAGATCTAAGTGGGATCCAGTGTGGGTGGAGTCTAGAGCAAGGTGCCCCTTGTGGTTCATGCTTGCTGGGTTTAAAGGATCTACTGCTGATCACCAATTACTGGTTATGTTTCTTAATTGGTGGATCTAAAAGGGATCAGCTGCAGGTCACCAATTCCTGGTTTTAAAATGAGATCCCATGTGATTTGCAGTCGGTAGATTTAAAAAGATCCACTCTCGCCCACTAACAGAAGACTCTGAAATAAAGTCCCTTTGTCTTGTGTGGTTGCTGGATCTAAAAGGGATTTGCTGCCGATTACCAGTTGCTGGCCTCAAAATATGACCCGTTCCTTGTTTCCCAGTGGCTGGATCTAAAAGAGATCCAGTGCAGATCACCAGTACTGACTCCAGAATAAGATCTGCTTCTCTATTCTCTTGAGTAGGTTAGAAAGGGATCTGCTTCATGCTGCCAACCACTGAAACCAAACTAAGATTGAGTTGCATTCTTTGACTGGTGCATCTGAAAAGGGGCCTGCCTTAGCAACACCCAAAACCGACAGGCTACTGGGTCCTCCAAAGGTGATCCACTACATGTTGCCAATTGCTAAATCCAACAAATAGAGTCCGCCCCCAGCTTCCTGATTGCCTGGGTTGCCACATGGCTCCATTACAAATGCCTCCTAAAAAGGTTGTCTACAAATTGCCAATGGCTAGAGCCTCAGGAAGGATCCACTGTTGACTGCCAGATCCCTCCGAGGGGTCCCTTCAGCTGACAGATCCATGGTAGAGATCTACAGAGGATGTGGCCAGTACCCAGATGCCCCCAAAGGGAACCACTGTTAATGACTTCTCAGTTGCTTTTGCTCCCGTTCCCCTGAAGGCGTCACAGCTGTTCATGGGCAGAGGAGTCTAATGGGTTAGAGCAGCGGGGCCTGGGAGCCAGGACTCCTGGGTTCTATCCCCAGTTCTGAGAGCTGAGGAGGGGCCTAGCAGGTTACAACAGGGGAGCTGGGAGTAAGGAATCTTGGATTCTATCCCCAGCTCTGGGATGGCAGTTGGGCCAAGTGGGTTAAAGTAGGACGGCTGGGCGTAGAGATCCCTGAGTCTCTTCACAAACTCGCTATGTGAAACTGGGCAAGTCCTTTCACCACTTGGTGCCTCAGTTTCCCCATCTGTAAAAAAGTATAAAATTAGGGCCCCATCTCCCAGGGATGTCATGAGGCTTAATGAAAGTGTTAATTAGTTAATAATTATTAACACTGGAAAACTTTGGTTCAAAACCTCCCTGACCTGAATCTGGTGCAGTTATTTTTAAATTATATTAAAACCTGAAGGCCCAGCTGAGATCAGGGCCCTGTTGTGCCGGGCACTGCACAGACACACAGGGAGAGACAGTCCCTGCCCTAGCTGAGATCAGGGCCCCGTTGTGCCCTGCCCCAAAGAACTGACAATCAGACCAGGCATATAAGGGAAGGATTGTTCTCTCCATTTTACAGATGGGGAAACTGAGGCCAGAGAAATTCATGCCTAGATCCTCAAAGGTATTTGTAGATACCTGTGATGAAGTGGGAATGTTCTATAGTAGTTATATGAGACGTCTGTATGCCTCAGTTTCCCCATACTCCGTGCTTCCCGTCAATACTGTGACAGTGGCAGCCTTTTTGAAACAAGGTAACCATTGGTTAGTCACCCTGCACACGGCAGCTGGCGGTTCTTAGGTCAGCGTGGAGGAAAGAAGGTTCAAGCACAGCAAACTCCATGATCAGGCTCTGTCTCTCAGGCCGACCTCCTTCCTCCGCTCCCAGCTTCCCCCCAGAAGCCGGAACTCCTCCCACACCTGTCACTCGTTTGTTCTGGGCTTTTTGCTCAGCTTCCTGGCAGAGTGGCAGGGAAATCCGTGAGGCCCTGGAGCTCGGTCACTGGCCCCCTTATTATTCTGGGTCAGTTCCTTCAGGGCTCTCGGCTCCACCCAGGCAGGGAGGGGACCCCCACCTATGTCTCTTAGCCTGCTCTGAGTGCAAACTTAAATCAGTGTTCCTCCTCTGGGTACCCGTGCCACATGCAGGGGAAACTGAGGCACACACAGGCCTCCATACAAATACGACAGAAAGTCCCC
This sequence comes from Eretmochelys imbricata, assembly GCF_965152235.1. Lineage (NCBI taxonomy): Eukaryota > Metazoa > Chordata > Testudines > Cheloniidae > Eretmochelys > Eretmochelys imbricata. The sequence continues at coordinate 51,909,970 of NC_135585.1, forward strand.
TCTCCGTCACAATGCCCACTGAACTCACTGTTACGCACCTAGATACCTGGGAGGATCTGCATCTCCAGGACTTGCCGAAGGTCACACCCGCTCAGTGGTAGAGCTGGAAACTGAGCCCAGAGCTCCTGGTTCCCAGCCCAGGGTCTTGTCCACCAGCCTTCGAGCGCACAGCTAGCTCACTGGGTTGACAGTGTCTTTCTTTGATCTCTGCCCCTGTTTGTCCCCTCCCAGCTGCCCAGGGCTCTGAGCTGCCTTCGGTCGTTAGCGTTCAATGCGGGAACGTGAGCTTTTGTTTACATTTCAATAAAGTTTGGAGATTTTTTTTATTATTATTCAAAACGTTCCATGGAAGCTTTTGTCGTTTATTGTTGCACCACAGGGGCCGAGGGCAGCTGCACTGCTCTGCCCGTCTCAGCTCTGGAACCATCTTATGGAGCTGTGCCATCAGGAGGAGAGTGGGGTCTAGTGGTTAGGGTAGGGAGGGCTGGGAGCCAGGTCACCTGGGTTCTATCCCCATCTCTGGGAGAGGAGTGGGGTCTAGTGGTTAGAACTGGGTGGGGGTCAGAGTCAGGACTTCTGGGTTCTATCCGTGGCTCTGGGAGGGGAGTTGGGTTTAGTGGTTAGAGCAGGGGGGGCTGAGAGCCAAGACTCCTGGGTTCTATGCCCAGCTCTGGGAAGGGAGTTGGGTCTTGCGGATTGAATCTCATCGATCCCTGCAGGTATGCAGCACATTGCCGAGGGTGGGTCTGTCTGGGGGTACAGAACCACTAGTGGTTGCCTAGCCAGCCCCTTTCACCAGCTACTGGGTACCCTGAATAATAAGCTAAGCGCAGCAGTTTGATTGAACCCCTCCTGAAGGTCTGCGCAGAACCAGCCAGGGTCCCTTGGTGCTGCCTGGCTCTGGAGTATAAACCAGGATGGGTTTGCCAGGCGCTGTCCTCGCTGCTTTGTATCAGCTGGGATCCTCTCAGGCCAGTAGACTGATCACTTACATGGCTACCATTTTGCACCTCCAAGGATCCCAGAGTGATTTCCACCTCTACTGAAATGCAGCCACCTCTGGGGTGGGGCAGCTGGAGAACAGCCGCAGAGGGACTCTGCAGCCATTTAGGACAGGAAGTGAAGTGGGTCAGTGGATCCTGTAGGGGGAAAGGGCAGGGAGGTGAAATGCAGGTGTCAGAGTTGGGATTTGGACAGGGTCCTGTGCAAAGCAGGCCTTTCAAGATCACGAGGGTTGTCAGGAACAAGGGCATCGAGATCAGCACTGAGTGCAAGGGGGAGTGCCCCAGGCCGAGCTGCCATCCTGTTCCCTTCAGCACGGTGCGGGCCAGGGTGTCAGCACCACCTGTGAGGGGAGAGTGCCCCCTGCTGAACCCCCCACCTTAATTCCATTCCATCACGTTGTCTGTGCTCCTGTCCCATGAGACTCCATGCCATGTCTGCCCTCCCAGCTTGGCATCCCCCCCACCCCTCACCTTCCACCTCCTCCTCATCACGCCCCCCCCCGTCTCCTCCCCTCTTTCCCCCAGGGGGAGCGCTGTGGGGCAGGACGGCCTTGTGGCTCAGCGGAGTTCCTACAGCCGCTACGGGAACCCTGCCCCATTGCCTGACGGGGTGGCCGGCGGCGCTGAGAGGAGAGCGGGTGAGTGGGGTGGGCGCAGGGCCCCACCCCGAGCTGGACTGGGGTTTCCACCTCTCACTGTGGGCGGGGTTGGGTGTGTCTGGGCTGGGATCGGTTCTTGGCATCCTGGCAGGTGGACATCTTGCTGCTCTCTCCCATTGCCTCGAAGCCCAGCACTCAGGCTGCAGCTGCCCCCAGAGTCTGGCAGTTCAGGGGGTCCTGTCCTAGCCCCCTGGAGCCAGCTGGAGTCCTGCCACATCTTCGCTGGTCTCCTCTTGCTGATCCTCTATCCCTCACCCTGCTGCACTGGGCATTGGGGTCAGCACTGACTGCCAGGTGCACTGAGCCCCCCACTTCCTCCCTGCTCCCTGCAGTCCCGAGGTGGCGAGGGTTGGGGGGACTGGGAGCGACTATCAGGGAAGTTACAAGAATTGCTGCTCACTCCCCATTTTGCTCCTTGACCCAGAGAGCAGCCGAGAGCCACTAAGGAGACTCCAGGACTCAGAAGGCCGGTAAGATTCGTGCTTCCGCTGCCCGCCTCTGGGACCCCTCCAGGACACCCCCTACCTCCACAACCTGCTCTCCCCCCACTTCTAGGACCCCATCATGACCCCCCTCCAACCCACATTCCCTACACCACCTGCCTCCCCTCTGCTGGGATCCCTCCCCGGGCACCCCATGCCACCAGCACCCCAACTTCTAGGACTCCTCTGTGATCCTTCCTCCTCTGGCTTTTGTTCCTCACATGGCCCACCTCCCTCGTTGCTGGGAGCCCTCCCCTCCCCCGATCCTTGGCTTGTGCTCCCCACGTCTACCCCCCACCACACTCTAGCAGTATTCGAGGGGACACCCCCCCCGGCTCTGACTGGTGCCTCCCTCTCTCTATGTCAGGTTGGACAGCACAATGATCACCAGCCAGGACACATCACATCCAGCTCCCCTACCCCAGCCAAGTGGGATGGTCCGTTACTCTGAGGGCACCTCCCTTCCCACTGAGCTGGCCCTGACAGACAGGACTAAGGACCCAGGCGTCCGGGCGGCCCCGGAGTCAAAGCCCTCTGGCCTAGGAGATCCTGTGGACTGCCTCCCTCCACGGCCCGGCAGCAGGTGGTACGACCCAGCCGGGGTGCCATGGGGGAAGCAGCCATCTTGGACGGTAGCGGGAGTGTCACGGGATGCCCAATGGATCCGCTACAAGCAGGAGTATCGCAACACCAGGCCCTGGTGAGCAGGGGGGCAGCTAGCACTAAGCCAGCATGGCTGCAGAACCCCAGGCCTACGGGCCCATCTAGCCCGGTATCCTGGCTCCTCCCTGCTGGGACCAATGGGCCCATGTCGCTTGATATCCCAGTATAAGCTTGATCTTCTACTGGCTGGCATGATTCCCCTGAAATTCTACCTGGTCCATCCCAGCCCTTGGTGGCTTTGGTCTGGAAAGTTTATGAAGGGGTGTCACATGAGGTTTTGGAGAGAGAAAAGGAGGCCCCATGCCCAGGCACCAGCCTCCTTCCCCTCTCCCCCGTGGTGTTTTCACAGGGGTGGTTGGCAAGGAGAGAGGAGCCAGGGAGGGGGTCACTGCATGGAGGGCTCAGAGCTGGAGACATCAGGGAGCTGGGCAGTGGGAAATGTTCTCTCTAAACTCATGTTTGGATGGGAAATTGGGTTTTCGAGGAGATGGAATTGTTCCGTGAAAAGTGACTGCACCTTGTGGGGAATTTCCATTCCCTCCCCCCAACACCTCAAAAAACCCTGAAAATATTTCAATTCTGCAAGGCTGCCGCAGTACCTCATGGGTGTTGTAGTTCAGTTTACTTCTGTCCCCATTGTTGACTATGGACCAGGCTCCCTGGCTGGACTATGCCTCCGATGATGCATCTGCCTCTCTCCCCAAGAGACTGTGGTGAATCATGGAAGATGTAGTCCTATTAGGAAGCCCAACCTAGGGAAGAACCTTTGGGCATGAGACACCTGAACTACGATTCCCATTATGCAGCATGACCAGGGACTCCCATGATGCAACCGCCTTCCCTCTCGAAGAGCTCACGGTTAAGGCTGCATGTCTGTCATGGTCACGGAGGTCATGGAAGTCACAGTGTCTTTTGCAGTGGCCTGTGTTGCTGGCTCAGGGGCTGCCCTGGGCCAGCAGCAGTTTGGGTGTGGGAGAGGGCTCAGGGCTGGGTCAGGGGGTTGGGTTGCGGCACTTATCTCGGGTGGGGGGACTCCCCAAAAGCAGCCAGGATGTTCCTCCAGCTCCTAGGCAGAGGGGCCAGGGGGCTCTGCACGCTGCCCCTGCTTGCAGGCACCACCTCTGCAGCTCCCACTGGCTGCAGTTCCCGGCCAATGGGAGCTGCAGAGCCAGAGCTTGCGGCAGGTGCAGCACACGGAGCCCCCTGCCCTTCCTTCCCCCTTGCAGCTGCAGGGACATGCAGGCTACTTCGGGGGAGCTGCGCGGAGCCAGGTAGGGAGCCTGCCAGCCCTTCCAACCCGCGGGGCACCAGCAGGGATCCCATGCTGTGCGCTGTCACCCACCCACCCCAGCACCCATGTGGGTCCCAAGCCACGCCACCAGCACCTCCAGTGCCCCTGGATCGCCCCCCCGCAAAGAAACTGCAGAGCCCCGGCCCAGATTTTAGTTAGGGGTATATATAGGTCATGGACAGGTCACGGGCCATGTATTTTTATTTACTATCCGTGACCTGTCCATGGCTTTTACTAAAAATACCCATGTCCAAAAGCTAGCCGTATTCATGGTACGTCATGGGAGATGTGTACACTGGCGGCCTCGCCTACAGCAGAATAACCCCTCTGAATGGCAACTCCCATGATGCATCTCCCTGAGAGACTGGTGCATCATAGGAGATGTAGTCCAACCAGGTAGCTGGGCCTAAAGACACCCGAACTACAACTCCCATGAGCACTGTAACAGCTTGTCCAAATCAAAATATTTCACTTTTCAGACTAAATGTTTCCTATTTGAACTTTTGCTGAAAGATTGAATGTTTTCACAGGGAACTGCCTCTCTCCCCCACCCCCTCATTTTCCAACTAATTCTGGGTCAAATGCTGCCATGGGTCATAGCAGGGAACCCAACTGCCCTGCCCAAGATACATTCCTATGGGGGTGGGACATCTATGGGGAGGAGATCCCCCTGCCTTCCTGCTCTCTGTCTTTCATCCCTCATCTAGACACCATCATTCATCTCTTTCTCCGTCTCTCTCCTCCAAGCCTCTCAATGCCCCCCCCCAGCCCGCTCCCAGACCCCCCACTCCCTGGCTGCTCCTTGTGGGGCATTAGAGTCAACATTAATGGAGAGGGGTGGGGCTAGAGATGGAAGGGGCGGGGCCAATGGAAGGTTCTCAGGATAGGGGCTATGACCCTGACCAGACAGCAGGGAGCCACTGCCTCTTTCCATGGTGCTGCGGATTCCAGGCAGAGAGGAGTGGGATCCCAGTACAGAAAAGGCCAAGCCCCAGTAGGTTGTTTGCATATCCTGGTTATTTAGTGCCATGGGGGTTTTACATTTCCCATCCCGCCGGTTCTGGCCTCTGCACCTGTACGATGGTTTTAACAGCGGCAGGGTGTCGGGCCTTTTAAAGAGAATGAAGTAAACAAACCCGTGAACAGATGGATCTGCAACCGTCCCCCATGATGAGCGAGAGATCTTATTAACCTGAAGCACAAGCACCCACTAACTTCATTAAGCATGTGCTCGCTTGCTTCTTGCTTGCAGCATCATAACGGTTTGATTAAAGCAATTACGGGCAGGATCCTGAGAATGGGATCAGGCAAAAACCCTGGCAGAGTCTTCAAGAGTGGCTTTGAACAGGCACTTGACACAGGATTTGAATTAGAAGATGGTATTGATGGATTTCTTCAGAGCAGGAGTTGAGTGGCATTGTGTGCCAAGGAGCACTTTTTTAGAGGACTGGGATTTTGTGCAGTTTTAGGTTTCTCGCTAACTATTTTGGTCATTTGCAGGTATTTGCTATTTTAATAGATACCTGTATTATCGGATGAAGCCATGATTTATGGGCAAGCATGCCATTAAAAAAAGAATTTCAGGTCAGAAATCAGCTCTTTTTAAAAAAATTAAACGGTGTCACGGACTCACAGGACTCGTGCTTTCTCTCGGCTCTGTACAGTTCCTGGGAGGAACCCCCTACAGTGTGACAGCCCTTCTTGGGGGTCCACTCTCTCTCGGGGGTTAAGCCGTAGGCCCCTCCACCTCCTGGAAGCACACCTCTCTGAGCCTTCAGCATGCCTGTCTCTCACCGTGGGCCCCCTCAAGGAGTCCACTCACTCTGGACACCTGGGGCCTCCCCACCCAGAAGGAATAATGGATGCATAAGGATGCATCCCTGATCTCCAGCCTGCAGTGACTCTCAGCCAGCATAAAACAGGAGGGTTTACTGAGCGTCTGAACACAGCATAGGAAACTCTCAGGGCCTCCATCAGCACAGTTCATCTCGGTCTCTTCTGCATCCTGGTGGCTCTGGCTGCTCTCTCCCCAGTCCAGAAGCCCCCTCCTTCCAGCCGACCATCCTATATCATCTCCCCCAACAGCTCCTCCCCTATCCTTTGTCTTCGGTCCCAGACAAACAGGTTGCCTGGGCCTCCTCTCTTCTGACCTTTGTTCCCCACTGGCTGGAACCAGTGGAGTCAGGCACTGGGGTCCTCTCTCCTTAGCCCTTTGTCCTCCCACTGGCCAGAACTGGCTGACTGCCAAGCTGGGGTGGTCCTCCTGGTCACCAGTCGCTAGGATCTCCCATCTCCAGGCAGTTGTATGGGGTCTCAACTGCTAGGCAAGGTCACACCTGGTCCTCTGTAACAACAACCCCCCCTCTCCCACCACTTTGTTAAGCACACAGGGAAACTGAGACCCACACAGTATTCATGCAAAACTCTTAAGAAAATCCCCCACTTCGTCACACAGATGTGGTGTGTGTGTCTGTGTGTCCCTGATGCTCCATGCTGGAGGGACTGAGACCTGCTCTCTCTCTCTCTCTCTCTGTGTGTGCGTCCACACGTGCACCAACTGCAGTGTTATTATTGTTTATTAATTGTATTGTGGTGTCACCCCATCGGGCCAGGTTGCACACGCACATGATGGAAAGACAGCCCCTGCCCCGAAGAGGTCACCACCCAAGTCTGTGATGCAACAGCCAACCCGGGGGGCTGGGACGGGCAGTGCAAGATGATAGTGAAAAGACGGTGATCAGTCTGATACAGGCAGCTGTCACAACACAGAAGGCACTTGGCTGTTCCCATGGCTCTGCAGGGAGTTGAGGGGGAGGATGGCAGGGTGGAGGGGTAGGAGCGTGAGCTGTGGTGCTGGGGGTTCTGTCTGTGGTCTGCGGACAGAGAGAAGCTACTGTTAGGGCCGCATCCTGCAATTATTTTAATCCTCCTCCTTGGTGGGGGTTTAAGGCCATGTGTTTGTACAGCGCCTGGCACAGGCAAGTCATGGGTTATGAAAGGAAACCCAGGATGCTGCCACAATATATGAAGACTACATTAATTAATATAATGATGAGTGGGAGTCTCGTTCCCAGAGGGAGCCCGGTCACGGAGTGTGGGGGAGTCAGGGCCCTGCACCCACCACTTCCTGGCTTACTTCTCAGCCAGCTAATAAAACAGAAGGTTTATTAGATGATAGGAACACAGTCAAAACAGAGCTTGTAGGTACAGAAAACAGGCCCCCTCAGTCAGGTCCATCTTCGGGGGTAGGGAGGCCAGACCCAAGTTCTGGGCCTCCCCCTGTCTCCCCAGCCAGCTCCAAACTGAAACTCCCTCCAGCAGTCTCACGCCCCGGCTCCTCCTCCAGCCTTTGTCCAGTTTCCTGGGCAGAAGGTATCACCTGGCCCCAACCCCCTCCTGAGCTCTGGGCTGGCCCTCCAGTATGATCCCTCAGTGAAGTCACACCCTTATCTCCCATCACCATCTAGTATTAATGCAGATGGTAAACTAGTAAAACTCCCGTGCAACATTATCAGGATAATACTCCCTATGCTGCCACAGGCCCCTCCTCAGGGAGGGGGACCACACATGGGTGGGATTCAACTCCCAGGCCACCCATAGGGAGACCTGGGGGAAGGATGGAATGAGATCTACAGCAGCAGCCAGTTGAGGCTCCTCTGTCCCCCTCCAATGAAGTCCCGCCCACCATGAGTTAAGCTCCACCCCATGGGCTAAGCCCCTCCCTCCAATGAGGCCCCACCTCTGAGTGGTCCTGCCCCAACTAAGCCCCTCCCCCTTTGGGAGGTAAGCCCCGCCCTCTAATGTGGCCCCTCCCTTTGTGTGTTTTAAGCCCCTCACTCCAATGAGGCTCCACCTCTGAGCGGCCCATGCCCTGCCCCAAATGAGCCCCTCCCCCTTTGGGAGGTAAGACCGCCCGCCGATGTGGCCCCGCCCACTGAGCCAGTTAAGCCCCTCCCACCAATATGTCCCCTCCCCTATTATGGCTAATCTTCGCCCCTGCGTGGATTAAATCCCTCCTCCTAGCTGAGACGCCCCGCGGTGAACACTGTCTCTAATGCGCATGCGTACAAGCCCGCACTTTCCTCCCCTTTTCCGCCTGGGAGGTGTCAGTGCGGACGCGCAAATCTTTTGGATGCCCAGCTTCCTTCGTGCGCATGTGCTGATCTGCACATGCGCAGGCGCCAGCAGGACAGCCAACCGGTTTTGTTTTTTTAATCAGCCCCCCCCTCCGTGCGCATGCGCTATCTGGTCGCTGGACGGTCACCTTCCCGGCGCGAGGACGAACCGCTCTCCTGCCCCGGCGCGTGCGTAGTGCGGAGAGACCGCTGCGTGGGAGGGGCGGCGCGTGCGCATGGCGCCTTTCCGGACGCTCGGGCTTTTCTGTGCGCCTGTGCGCCGCGCCCGTTGGTGGCGGCGGCGCGTGCGCAGTGGTCTCGCCGGCTGAGCGGAGCGAGGGAGCAGCCGGGGCCGCCCCGCGTGTCCGTCATGTACCAGCGGAGCCGAGCCGTGGCCGGGCGCCTGGGCCCCGCCGCCCGCTGCTGGGGGCCGGGCTGCCGCTGGGGCGGGGCCCGGTGGGGACAGGGCGAGTCCCCGCGCTGCGGCTACCGGGCGCGGCAGCAAGTGAGTGACGGGCGGGGCGGGGCCAAAGACAGAGGGGCGGGGCTAGGGACGGCCTGAGGTCAGGGGGCGGGGCTGCGATGCTGGGGTGAGGAGGGGGCACAGGGCAGGGCTGGGGTGGCCTAGGCTGGGGCGACGGAGGGTACATGGGCTGGGGGCTGGGTCTATATAGGACGCATTGGCTGGGCGCTGTGTCTGTGGAGGATGATTGGGCGGAGGGATGCATGGGCTGGGGGCTGGGTCTACGGAGGGTGCGTGGGCTGTGGGATACAGGATGCATAACTGGGAACTGGGAGTGCATAGGCTGGGGAGGGCAGGGGACAGCAGAGTGCAGAAGTTGGGGGCTGGGGGGGGGGTGCCAAGGCTGGGGCCTGGGGGTTTGGAGGAAGCTTGGTCTGGGGGGTTGCATGGGCTTGGAGAGGTGGAGGGTCTGGGGTTTGTGCATGGGCTGAGGGATGCAGAGGTTGAGGACTGCAGCGGACTGCAGAGTGCAGAAGCTGGGACCTGGGTGGGGGGCAGGGTGCAGAGGCTGAGGTTAGTCATTGCATGTGGTGAGGGATGCAGAATGCATGGTTGGGGCCTGGGGGAGCAGAGAACTGCAGACTTTAGGGGATGCAGGGCTGTGGTGGGTGCAGGGGCTGGGACTATAGGGTGATGAGGAGGGGCATAAGACCTGGGGGTTGGGGTGGGGGCCAGAGGAGTGGAGGGGCAGTGGTGGTGACTTTGAGTGTTGAGGATACAAGGGTAAGGTCTGTGGTTTGGCTGCGAATGTGGAAAGCAGGGTTGTGAAATCCATTCCTCTGTAGATTAGAGCTAGAGCTCTAGAGAGAGCTAAAGGTATAAATCTTTTCACTCTTTCCCCCCTGGTTATGTGTCAACCCCACCCCAGGATTTTGGGGAGGGTTTGGGGGTGCACGTGAGATTGTTCAGTAGGGGATCACACTGGAAGAGAGGGAGATTGTCTATCTTGGGGGTAGGGAAAGGGGATGTGGAGCCTTTTCCCTCTTGGAAGCGCTGGATCCAATCTGCCCCCAGGTCGGGGGCACTGGGAGATGGGGTCCTTACAAGGGAAAGGTCCCAACAGAATCTCTGAGTGGTGTCAGTCCCTCTAATCCCTTCTCCCTTCCAGGACCTGGTCTCCTGCTGTGAGAAGGCCCCCCAGGCGCTGGGCCCACCCATGGCCCTGAAGTTCCACTTGACACTGGTGGAGCAGCAGGTGGAAGCTGCCAGGACTTTGCTGTTGCCCCCGCCAGGGGCCGACCTGGTGGGTGGTACTTTCCCGAGTGCATCGGAGCAGAAGCTGAGCCTGCACGAGCTGCTGCAGGGTCTGGAGCAGGGGCTCCCCTGCCGGCCTGCTGCCCTCTCCCCTCTGGAGGGCATGGAGGCCTCTGTCACCACAGTGGATGGGCAGCGGGAGGACGATATCACTGTGCGGGAGGGCACTGGATTGGACAGCGCCTCCCTGGACTCTCTGTACAGCCTGTTTTACGGCAAGCCCTGCTGGATGCCCTGCCAGGCCCTCGCCCCCTTCCAGGCCACTGCTGGCACAGCCAACAGTGCCACCTCTGGCTCACCCGGGAACCATGACCCCAGCATGGAGGAGCACCTGGCTGTCATGTATGAGAAGCTGCAGCATGAGGTACGCCATGGCCTGGATGCCTGTCCCCTGCCTTTCCGGTGGGTGGGCTGCCTGGATCCTCCACCCCTCATTCCCTGTTCTCCCCTGCCTGCGTGCCTGGCTTCTCCGTCCCTCGTTTCCCCTGCCTGCTGCCCGGATGCCTGGGTTTTCTTCCCATCTCTGGTGGACACTTTTCCTGCTAGCATTTGCCAGCCCCAGGCCTGTAGGGCGGCTCCTATTTCTGTTCCTCCTTACACAGCTGAACCTTCCAGCCATCTGGGCTCTCCATAGCAGCACCATGTGACCTGCCGGCTGCTTTGAGGGGTCACACAGCTGCAAGGGTCCTCTGAGCTCAGCCTGAATGAGGAACTGGCAGGAGCCTTGCACTCCAGGCTAGGGAGACCCCTTCCCTCCTGGGGGCAAAGGGAATCCATTGTTGGGGCAGAGAGGGCATTCCTGGCAGGGCAACCCCTCCCCATTCAGCACCCCCTGCCAATCTGCTTCAGCCCTGCACGTCAACATGTGCCCTTTAGGGGGCAGAGGAGAGCGCACATCAGTCCCTGGCCTGTCTGCTGAGGCTGCTAGAGGGGGTCGGCTAGGGCGGCTTTCCTATACACAGGCCCCATGTGCCACTGTGGGATCTTAACTCTGTCAGAGCAGCCCCTGAACCAGCCAGTAGGGGGCATCCTGCCAGGGTAGGAGTATGGCATGATCACTTGTATTACAGTAACACCTAGAAGGCCCACCTGATCAGGGCCCCGGCGCACCGGGCACTGCACAGACACACAGGGAGAGACAGGCCCTGCCCCAGGTGAGATCAGGGCCCCGTTGTGCTAGGCGCTGCACAGAGGCACAGGCCCTGCTCTGAAGAGCTCACACTGTACATAGACAAAGGGAGGATTATTCTCCCCATGGTCCGGGGAACCGATGCCCAGAGATTCGTGTCTTGCCCAACAGCACAATGAGTCAGTGGTTGAGCTGGGACTTGAACCTGGCTCTCCTAGCTCCCCGACTGGTGCCTTCCCGTGGCCCACCTTCACTCTCCCCCTCGTCCTCCCGCAGCTGCCGAATTTCTTCCTGAAGGTACCTGACTACGGGATCTACTCCCAGGACGTGGAGTTTGTCAACGAGATCCTGCACTTGAGAACTCGGTCAGTGCCAAGTTGGGGGTGGGCAGTGGACCAAGCCTCTCGTCTTGGGGGTTGGGTGGTAGGTGGGATCAGCCCATTTTTCCCATGGGGGGGGAGTGGAGGTTAGGGGCTGTGCTACTACCCTTGCTGTGGGGGAGTGGTGGGACCGTCCCACTTTCCCTTGGGAGGGAGGATTGACTCAGTTCCTCCCACGGAGGAAGGATGTTGGGGTGGCAGGGAGATGAGACTATGGCCCTCTGAGAAGGGTTAGGCCTGTCCCACTCTTGTCCTGGGGGCGGATGGGACCGGCCCATTCTTCCCACGGGCTGGGAGGGCTTGGACTGGCCCATGCTTCACTTGGCCCAGGGGTGGGTGCCACATTGGGATCCCCTCAATCCGGAGGCCCCAGCCTTAGCCTGACGGCTCTCCCCCTCCCCCCCGACCAGGGGCCGAGCCATGTACCAGCTGGCACTGACCCTGTGCCGCCTCGTGGCCTGGAACTACTTCGCCAACATGCGCCTGGAGGTGCTGAAGCTGACGCAGCACCCCGAGAACTGGAGCATCCAGGCCCGCTGGCGCATCACGGGGCTCCCCTTCCACGTCCTCATGCTGCGCTTCTACAAGAGGGACAAGAGAGAGCTGTACAGGTGAAAGCCCGGCTTGGGACCCTGCCCCCAGCCTCCCTCAGTGGGTGTGGTGGGCATGGCTTGGCTGGGGGGGCTGTTGTACAGTGTGCCCTGCTCCTCTCTGTTCTCATGAGCTGTGCAGCCACTCCTGGGAACTGCCCTTTCTCCTTCCCTGCTGGGCTTTGCAGGGCCATGACCTCCCTGAGCCAGGGCTAGGGCCAGTTTAACCTCAGCACAAAGCAATGCCCCTGCTGACCTCAGAGATGGGGGAACTTCCCAACCCCAAGGACTGCTCCCCTGGCTAATGAGGTCTTCCCCGGCTGCTCCCAGTGTGGGGGGGGTATTCTCTCTGCCTCCCAGAGCCACTGCCTCTGAGCTGCTTGAAGCCCTAGGATTTGGTATTCCCCTGGACTAAGTCCCAGCATCCTCCTCCTCCCCCCCATCCCCATGGCCCTTAGAGCAGAGGTTCTCAAACCGGAGGGCAGGCCCTTTTGGGGGGGGAGTTATAGGTGGGGAAAAAGGCCTTACTGCACATGTTTTACCCACAGCAGTGAGTAACTAGCAAAGCTGATTCAGTGGTTCTCAAGTTGTGGCCCACTTGCGGCTCACGTGACATCCTTAGGGCCATAGGGGTAGTACTGGATGCGGCCCACACTGGTAAATAGGTTGAGAACCGCTGCTCCAGACATATCAGGCCCTCAGCTGGCACTGTGCATTGTGACAGATTTCTGTTCAGCTTGCAGAGCGTTCTACAAAGTCGCTGCCATCTGTATGTTAACTCGTTTGCTATGAAGTGGCATGCACGTTTAATTGTCAGCATGGGCCACAATCGCAAGTTTGCATTTGCTCTTATTACAATGGATCGTTGGCTCATTTGTGCAACAGATACAAAAACCTCAAGTGACAAGGCGTGATCACAAAAGTTTTGAGAACAGCTGCCTTAGAGATGCAGTGCCCCCCACCCAACCAGGCCCAGAACCTCCCCCGTAAGCCTTGCACTAGAGCTGACTGTCCTTTATTATACTTCACTTCCAGGACCTATGACGCCTATTCCACTTTCTTCTTGGACTCCAGAGGGCTGATCCGCTGTCACCGGATAGACAAGGTGAGTGCCGGGGCAGGTGGCTTTGCTGTCTCTGGGAGCAGAGCCAGGGCACTACTGCGCAGGGTCCTGGCAGATGACCCACAAAAACAGCTGCCCCAGCGTTTAATGCCTGCCCGTCTCCCCTCCATGCAGCTGATGCCATCCCAGCCGCCTGTGGCCAAGGTGAAGAAGCTGCTGGTGGCCGCCCTGGTTGGCTTGGGCCTGTTGGAGCACAGACCTTCCCTGCAGCTGCTCTTATCTGCCCTGGCTGGCAAACAGCAGGGGGGCACCAGCGGGCTACAGGGACAGCTGAGCCAGCCCCAGAGGAAGCCAGGCTCAGCCTGGATGTTGTGACTCTTGTGAGCTGATGTTGCCTCGAGGCACAAAGCCCAGCCCACTGCATGGTCTGTGCCCTGCTCCCTCCCTGCCAAGCACTGTAAAGAACCACTTGTAACTTAAACTGTACATAATAAAGCCCTGTGGAGAGATGGCTGGGCTGGGGCCAGCTGGGGGGCGTCTAGGCCTGGAGAGAGCAGGTGCTGTGGAGTCATAGGGAAGCTGTGGGACACCAGCATCTCGGTGGTGAATGGGGGAGCAGGAATTCAACACATAGGGAGGGCTTATGGCTGAGGAAGCACCTGGGGGTGAGAATGGGGCCTGTTTAATCCCAATACAAAGCAATGCTCCCTGCTGACCCCAGAGACAAGGCAACTTCCTTGCCCCTAGGGCTACCCCTCCCCTGGTGGGATCTCCCTTGCTCCCAGCCATACATGGATGGGAGAAAAGGGTTGACTGCTGAGAGCACATGGCAACCCCCTGCTGGGTGCCTCTTACAGTAGCCCCAACACAGCTGTAAACTCCTTGACCCCACTCCCCTCAGGGCCCAGGAGTCCTGATTCCCACCCCCCACTGGGAAATTACAAACAAGCTCAAACCTCTGCAGAGAGCAACCCCCCCCGCCAACGATAGAGCCTGGGGGGCTGACAACAGCTGCCCTCAGGTGAATTCCAGGGCCATGGGGAGAGAGAACCCACCAGTGGGGCAACGAGGCAGCAGGAAACTCACTCAAGCAAGCACAGGGCTCAGCTGTCACTTGTGAGGGGCAGCCTGGGTAGGGTGTCCATTAAAAGCTGGAAGTCCTCTTGCCCTTAAACTTACACCTGCACCAGGGAGCCAGATGATCTCCCAAGGGTGGCCCAGCTCTGAGCCTGAGGAGGGGAGACGACCAGGTCTGGCTTAATTAAAAAATCGTTTTGTTTCTGCTGCCCTCCTTGAGCAGAAAATGCTATACAGCTGTACAGAGTCCATAGAAAGGGGATAGCTTCCCCCCAAATAACCCAGTCCTGGGGGGCCAGCTTTGGCCTCCAGGGCCTCTAGCCCAGCTCCTCCCGCGTCTTGCCCATTTTCTTGGGCAGCTTCTTAGCGGAGGCATCCTCCAACTCCTTCGCCTTATAGTAATGAGGGGCCACCTCCAGCAGCCATGTGCTGTCAATCTCTATGACCTGCAGGAGGGAGACAAGGGGTCAGCAAGTGCCCCCTTTGGTGCAGTGCCCCCTAGTGGACGAGGGTACAACCAGAGGGAGCTGGGCAGTAGTCCAAAATGCCAGGACTAGCCCTTTAAATAAATCTGAGACTTCATTAGCGTAAAAGGAGGTGGAGCTTTTAGCCCAACTCTGCCCTCAGCAGGAAGTGGAAGGGGCTAACGCTGATCAGAGGTCCCACAGCAGGGGCTACCCCTCTTCAGTGTGTCCCTCCCCAGAGGACAGAACAGGAAGGGGACCCTCTGGTGGCTGGAGGGTACGGTGCAGCAATACTAAGTACAGGGCTGGCTTCCCCAGCCATCGTGTATGGCCCCAGCTGGAGTAAGCTCTACCCAAGCCCTGCTGCCCATGGTCTCTCCTTGGCACCATCATACCAGGGCTATAAGCCCCTCCCCTCTAGGTCCAGGCTGGGGGCGTGGGGAAGCATCCCACAATGTTTTGGGCTACCCCACTCCAGGCTCCTGCCCCGGAGACGGGAGGCCCAGCATGTCCCACTGCGGCCGGCAGGTGTACCTGTCTCATGAACTCTTTGGTGGTGAAGACCAGCTCGTGGTAGATTAGCCAGCGGGGCTGCTCCTCGAAGAGGCAGCTGTTGGGGTGGACGAAGACCGTCTGCTGGTGCTTGACCGTCTTGTAGCCGGTGCGGGTCAGGCGGGCCGTGTGGTAGAAGAAGCCAGCGGTGATGGCCTGGGAAGGAGAGCAGGGAGGGTCAGCGAGGGTCAGGGAAGGTGAGGGTGGGGCAGGGAAGGTGAGGGTGGGGGCTACCTTGCGGATGGGAACATAGTCTCCCTCGCTGGAGGTGAGGTCCACCTCGATGCGCTCCATCAGCCCCTCCAGCTGCTCCCGCACGTCCCGCGCCCGCCTCATGGAGCGGAACTGGATGAAGTTCTCGTAGCACCACTGCATGGAGAAAGCGCTCTCCACCCACTGGGGGTGGGGTGGGGGTCAGAGGCAGCTGTGAGCCTGGGCTCCCTGCAGGGTGTACCCCGCTGGCTAGGGCAGCTCAGAGACCCTGTACCGTAACCCAGTCCCCAGGACACGGACTGGATTGGATCCAGTGCCCCCACAGGGAGAGGGGGCCCATATCACATTCCCCTCCAGCCTGGGGCTGGATTGGAGCCAGCACACCCAGTGAATGGGTGGAGGAGGAGAAGGCCCTGTGTCGCATTCCCTACCCCTGTGCCAGCCAGTCCCCTGGACCACAAGGGGAGCCAGTGCCCCCTACGGGGGAGGGGGGAAGACCCATTCCCCATCCCCGGGCCAGCCAGTCTCCCACCCTGGGGCTGGATTGGAGTTGGTACCACCTAGGGGGAAACGGGTCTGTCCCCCAGTCCCCCCACCCGCAGAGGGGAAGGCCCCGTGTCCATTCCCTGCCCCCTCACCTGGGTGTAGACGTTAAGCAACACCAGGTGGTCCCCGCCAGGCAGGAAGAAGTTCATGCGGGCGTTGTCAGCATGCACCACCTTGTCCTTGGGCCGGTAGAAGATGGAGTTGTTGACAGACAGCATGGCCGCGATGGAGAGGATCTGCTCTGAGCACTTGTACCTACAGAGCCCCGTGGGGGAGGCAGCGTTAGAGAGCAGGGTGGCCCTACCCCCAGAGAGCTGACCAGAATGGGGCTTGGGAAACGTGGCCCTTCAGGGTCCTAAGGCAGCTGGTGAGCCTGGGGCAGGCTGCGGCCCAGCACCTGAGCCTGGGTTGAGGTGAGTGAGGAGCTGGGGATGGGGGACACTAGAGATTTTGGAGAAGAGGAAAGGGGGACTCACTGCTCCGAGGCCAGGATCATCTTGGACAGCATGGGGTCCACGGGCAGCTCTGCCATCTTCCGGCCCAGCTGGGAGAGAGACGGCCATTAGAGACTGGTTCCCCCACCCGCTATCCCATCTGCTGGCCACCCTGGATCAGACCCAGGGACCCATCTAGCTCTGCCTTTCTCTCCCCAAGACAGCCAAGACGTCCCCATGCTGCGGCTCACTGGTCAGCATTATCCCAGAGGGATGGGTGTGTGTGATTATTCCTTCCTGACCCCCAGGCATGAGGCTCAGATCCTGCCCTGGAGCATGGGGGTGTCTTAGGTCCCAACATGCAAAGGTGCCCCAGCCGCGGGAGGATCCCCCCACCCCCCCTTACCTTGGTGAGCTCCCCGAGGTGGTTGAGCGCGCCCAGGGCATACAGCTGCTCCAGAGCCAGCACCAGGGTCTCATGGGGTGGCGGGTCCATGAAGTCAAAGTGGATGAGGTCATTGATGCCTGTGGGAGGAGAGGGGGCAGGCAGGTGGGCTGGATTTAAATCAGCAAGCAGGAAACCTCAATTGAAATCACCGCTCTGCCTCTTGTTTTGCATTGGTACTTTGTAGTTATTTGCCTAAAGCCAGGCTGATCCTCACTGGTTGAGAACTGTTAGAACATACCGGTTTGCATCCCCAGGTGGCCCTCACAGTAAGGGGGCGCTTCTTTTTGCAAGCCAGGACACACTAGATTGATACACCTTTATCTAAGCAATTAGAAGCTTCACTTCCATTAGGATTCTTCATTTTTACATTATTTATGATGTTAGAAAATGGCAAAGGACGCATCTCCAGTTGATGAACTGTTTACCTGTGATGTGTGTCAAGCAGCATTTTGGGATGGAAATTGGAATTGAATTTTGGTATAAAAACCAGCATTGTAAAGCTGTCTGAAATGTGCTGGAGCCGTAAGAAATAAATGTTTATTTAAATGTTATTTGCACTTAGAACTAACCGCTTTGTTAACTAAAAGGAAGTACTGTGTTAGTGAATTGAACTGATTGTTTCCGGTGCCCGTAGGCATCACGACTTTAGAACTAATAGATCTCATCCTCACACACCTGGATTTTAATCCATGGATGGGAAGAGGAAAACACCACCTCACCCAGAGGCCACCAAACTGTGGGGCATGCCCCGCTAGGGGGATGTGAAGGAACATTGGCCGGGTGCAGCGGGGCCCAGGCTAGCCCCCACAGGGCATGGGGAGGGAGCACCACCCAGCCCCTCCCCTCCCCCAGCTCTTCTCTGGTCCCACCTCCAGCTGTGTCTCTGGCCTCATTCCTAGCCTCAGCACAGCTCTGCTCCTGGCACCGGGCCAGGCTGCCAGCTCCCACTGCAGCCCGGCTACGGCTCAGCTCTGCTCCTGCCCCCAACCTCAGCCTTGGCCCGTCTGCAGCCCCACTCCTAGCCCCAGCCCCCTTTTCCCTGTCCGCGTCCCAGCTCCTTGGGGGATTGGGGGGTGCACGACCCGCAAAAGTTTGGGGTCTGCTGACCTAAATATTTGACTTGGAACGGCCTAGTCATTAGACTGAATCCCATGAACAAGGTGAAATGACGACAATATTCTCTCTGCCCCTGCAAAAGATGCTAGAGCCGGCTTAGCACGTCAGCGCTCTCAGGTGCTCAGTCAGAGACGGCCACGAATGCAGCGGTATAACTGCTTTTAAAAATTCAGCCAGTGTGCGCTGCTTGGCTGTTAACATAATTTACGCTCAGCAAAGCAGCAGATAAGATGAAGCTGAGGCCTTAACCCAGGCTGTCAACCCTGCAGATTTAATGTTAAATAGGTGATTTCTGAAAATCAACCAGCATTTCATTTAAATGAAATGGAACAGATTCAAACAAAAACAAACATGATTTTTATCCTTCTTGGGGCAAGCTCCACCCCTCTGGGACCTACTCACCCCTGGCAGGCCCCACCTCCCTGGGACCTTCCCGCCCCCCCCCCAACAGGTCCTCTCCTTACCCAGACTCTTAAGCAGCAGCACCACGTTGCCCAGGTTGGTCCTCTGGATCTCAGGCACCGTGGTCTCCTCCATCTCGTTCTTGTAGGCCCAGGCAGTGTAGAGGCGGAAGCATTTCCCGGCAGCCACGCGCCCGGCCCGCCCAGCTCGCTGGTTGGCGGAGGCCTGGGGAGGGGGAGACAGGTGTGAGATGAGAGCATGTGCGGGAAGATTCAGGACCCTCTGACCCCATGTGAAACCCTGTAACCTGGGGCTCAGCCAGGCCCTATCATCATAACATGGGAAATGGGGAGGAGAGAGGGATGGCCTGTATCTGGAGCAGGTGTTGGGGCTGTGGAGAAGTCCCCATACCCGGGAGCAGGGCATGACTATCAAGGACTCCAGGCTGGGGTTGGCGCTGTACCCCGAGGGGAGCGGTTAGCAGGACAGGGGGGTCCCATACCCGGAAGCAGGGTGTGACTATCAGGGACTCCAGGCTGGGGTTGGCGCTGTACCCCAAGGGGGATGGTTAGCGGGGCGGGGGGGTCCCATACCCGGGAGCAGGGCGTGACGATCAGGGACTCCAGGCTGGGGCGGGCGCTGTACCCCAAGGGGGATGGTTAGCGGGGCAGGGGGGTCCCATACCCGGGAGCAGGGCATGACGATCAGGGACTCCAGGCTGGGGTTGGCGCTGTACCCCGAGGGGGGCGGTTAGCAGGACGGGGGGGTCCCATACCCGGGAGCAGGGCGTGACGATCAGGGACTCCATGCCGGTGCGGGCATTGTAGCTCTTTTGTTTGCAGAACCCTGGGTCGATGACGTAGATGATCCCGTCAATAGTCAACGAGGTCTCTGCGATGTTAGTTGCCACGACGACCTTTGAGGGGTGGGGAGACACCTCATCAGCTGGGGCGGGTGGGAGAAGGGGTCAGGCAGGCCAGGCCTGCAGGAGACACCCTAGGGTCCCCCCGTGCAGCGGGCTGGACAGGCTGGGCCCCTGGGCCTGTCAGTCAGTCACAGCTGCTGAGCAGCGATTGTGGGGGAGGAGTGTATGCACCCAAGCACCGCCCCCTCCAGAACTCCTCCTCTTTATAGTCCTGCCCTTTCAAAAACTCCTCCCTAAACTACTAAGCTCCTCCCTTGCTGCCCCAACCCTTCCCCTCCCCAGCCACCAACCCCTGAAGCCACATCTCCAGAGCTGTAAGCCCCACCCACTCAGCCATCTACCCCATGTAGCCATGCCCACGAAGCACTAAGCCCCTCCTATAAACCCAGCTTCCCTTGAAGTCACGCCCCCAAAGAGCTAAATCCCATCCCCTAAGCAATCTACCCACGAAACCACACCCCCAGGCCTCTAAGCTCCTCCCACAAGCTCATCTGCTCCGAAAGCCATGCTCCCAGACCACTAAATCAGCTACTCCTGAAGCCATGCCCCAGAGCTCATAGCCCCTCCCTATAGGCCACGCCCAAGCCCATCTGTCCCCCTGAAGCCCTGCCCCAGGGGTGTAAGCACCTCCCCTGCATCCCTACACTCCCAAGCCCCAACCCTAGAGCTCCAAGCCCCCCCCCCACCTCACCTTCCGGGCCCCGGGCGGGGTGGGCTCGAAGATCTTGGCCTGCATGTCGGAGGGCAGGTTGGCGTAGATGGGCAGCACCAGCAGCTCGGAGATCTTGGACCCCAGGCGGCGGCAGCGTTCCTGCAGCATCTCGCAGCAGGCCTCGATCTCCTCCTGCGGGGGGCGGAGCCAAAGTTGGGGGTTCAGACACTGCAGGGGTCGGGCCAGGCCCTGTACGGGGGCGGGGTGAGGCACTTACCTGGCCGGTGAGGAAGACCAGGATGTCACCGGGGGCCTGGGTGACATGGATCTGCAGCACCGACACCACGCAGGCCTCCAGGTAATCAGCCTCGGGGGCCTAGAGAGGGGTCAGACTGGGGTCAGAGCTCAGCTCCTGCCACTTCCTGCCCCACGGCGTGACTGGAGCCTTCCTCACTCCACTCCCTCAACATTTGGACACTGCTCCCCAGGCCCCACCCTCCAGCCGGCACCTGGAGCCCTCCTCTCTGGGTCTGATTGGCCCCCTGGCTGCCTGCCTGCCTGCCTCATGTATGCCCCACATCCAGATCTCTCCGTACCGCCCCCTGCAGACCATGCCGCCATGCTCCTGACCCACCTCCTCCTGGCCATGCTGCCCCCTCCTAGCCACACCTTCCACCCCCAGCATCCCCTTAACAGTCCCCCCCATGCCTTCCCTTGGGTCACACCTCCCCTCCTCCTCCTCCCAAAAAAATACTCTCCCACACCACCCCTCCTCCCAGCCTCACCTCCAGGGTCCCACTCCCCATCGCCCTCTCCTGGCCACGCCTCCCCGCTAGGTCATGCTTCCCCTCCCCACAATACTCCCCCCAACCTTCCCGCTCCTGGCCACAATCTTCTCTATTCTTCCCCAGAACCCCTCCACCCACAACGATCCCGCCAAAACACCCCCATTCCTTAGGGCCTTCGCACGGCCAGCGATCGCGCCATGCTGCCCCCGAGGGGTCCCCCCCATCCTCCCCCACACCCAGACCTTGGTGTAGAAGATGTCCACGGGGAAACGGCGCCCGGGGATGCGGAAGATGGGCGCGTCGTCGAAGAAGGTGGAGAAGCGCTCGGTGTCCAGGGTGGCGCTGGCGATCAGCACCTTGAGCGCCGGGCGGAACCGTGCGATGTCCTTGATCAGGCCGAACAGGATGTCGGTGTGGAGGGTACGCTCGTGGGCCTCGTCTATGATGATCACGCTGCGGGAGAAGGAGAGGGGGGTGTGAGTGCGTGAGAAACGGCCCTGCTCCCTGTAGCACAGCGCCCCCTAGCGCCGCACTGCAGCCAGTACTGACTGCCGGAGGAGAGCGTCCCAGCCCTGCCCCCCGTCGCCCCCCAGCAAGGCTCACCTGTAGCTGGAGAGGTCGGGCTCAGTCAGGAACTCCCGCAGCAGCATGCCATCCGTCATGTACTTGAGCAGCGTGCGCTCCGACGTGCAGTCCTCAAAGCGGATGCTGTAGCCCACCTGCCAGGCGGGAGGGATTAGCCCGAGCTACCGCAAAACCACTGGCCAACACCAACGCAGGGTGGCTGGCACCTGTCGGCCAGTGAGAGCGCTCCATGGTCCCGCTCGGGGCACTGTTTTACAGTGAGCTTCTTCTGCCTGCAGTCAGCTCCAAGGGAGGCCCGGCTTTGACCGCATGGAGAACCGAAGAGAAACAAGGAGACCGCCCGCATCTTGGGGGTGTGTGTGCATGCATGTGTGGGGCTCCCTGCTGGTCTGGTGTGGGAGGGGTCAGAGCAATGGACTCAGTTAATTGTAGTCGCAAGGAAAGGGACAAGGGCCTTTCCCCTCCATGGGGCATCAGCTCCCAGCTGGTCCAAGGGCACGGGGACTGGCTGGCTCAGGGGAGTGAGAAATGGGACACAGGACCTTTCGCCTCTAGGGGCACTGGCTCTGATCCAGCCCCAGGGCAAGGGGACTGGCTGGCTGGCCAAGGTTGTGGGGAAAAGGACATGGGGCCTGTCCTCTCTAAGGGGGCTGCCTCCGGCTCAGGCAGGCGGGGAAGGGGATAACGAACCCACCAGTCACATACCTCGTTACCAAGCTTAACTCCCATTTCCTGGGACACTCTGGCCGCGACGCTCATGGCCGCCACTCGTCTGGGTTGAGTGCAGCCAATCTTCATCCCCTTCTCCGTATAGCCCTGACAAAGGAAACGAGAAGGTCCAGGGACTGGATGGAAATTCCCTGGGAGCAGCTGCCGCAGCAGAAATGCAGCTGCTTCTGGGGTGGGGCAGACGGATAACAGCCTCACCGTCACGCTGCACAGGGATTGCTCACCTGGTGTGGAGATGCAGCCACCTCTGGGGAGGGGTGCAGCTGGGGTCAGCACTGACTGTGAGGGGAGAACATCCCCTGCTGAACCTCCCATCCCCCTCCCTGTGGCACAGCGCCACCTAGTGCCTCCCCACTGCACTGCGGTCAGCACTGATCATGGGAAAACAGCGCCCCCTACTGAACCTCCCAGCCTGCTCCCTGCAGCACAGCGCCCCCTAGCACTGGGGTTAGCACTAACTAGGAGAGGAGAGCTCCCCCCCACTCCCAGCTCCCGTCCTGCCACACGGTTACCTCCTCGTACAGATACTGGGGGATCTGTGTGGTCTTTCCGGAGCCCGTCTCCCCCTCGATGATGAGGATCTGGTGCTCGGCGATGGCCGCCAGCAGGTCCTGGCGGTAGGGGTAGACGGGCAGGCTGCGCCGCACCTCCTGCATGGACAGCTTCCGCCGCGCCGCCTCCGACAGCTCCGACTTCTCCTCCTGAGCAAGGGGCCGGGACACCGTCAGCTCAGTCATCCGTCCCTCCACCCGGGCTGGGGGACAGCTGCTGGATCTCCAGATGGGAGACAAACCCATAGAGTTCTCGGTCCTCCCGGTGCCAGAGAGGACCAGGAGACACCCTCTTGGGGGCAGAAGGGAGCTAAGCACCGTGCCATGTTCAGCTCTCAGCCTCCCTTGTTCAGACAGTGGGTGGAGGGAAGGGGTTTGGGATGGGGATGCCTGCCCTGCTGCGGGGCTGGGCTGAGACCTGGTGACTTGTTACATCTAGATGGGAATGATCCTTCTATGCCTCACCCCCAAGCCAGCCAATCCCCCCAGCTGGGGCTGGATTGGAGGGGACGCCCCCTAGATGGGAAGGGCCCCATGTCCCATTCCAAGGCCCCCAGCGTGGGGCTGGATCAGAGCCAGCAACCCCTAGAGGGGAAATGCCCCGTGTCCAATTCCCCCCCCCCCGAGCCAGCCAGTCCCCTGCCCTAGGGCTGGATCAGAGTTGGCGCCCCCTATAGGGGAAGGCCCAGCCCCCATCTCTCACCTTGCCCTGGGCCGTGCCCTGCATGTGCACAGCGCTGACGAAGTGGATCATCTCGTCCTCCTCCAGCACAAACTCGTAGTCCTTGCAGGGGTGGCGCTGGCCGGCGTCACGGGCCCCGAAGCGCAGGGCAGCCGCCCCGATGTGATCCTCCTCCCAGCGCCGCTGCTCGTCCCGCGGTGTGGCGCGCTCGTCTGCCACCGGCTCCTCGTAGCGGTCGGGGATCTTCTGCCGGGGGAGGGGTGGGCGGGAGAGGCAGGGGTTGAGTCATGGCACAGGGGACAACTGCGGGGGCAGGGCCAGGGAGAGCCCATCTCTGGGGAAAGTCTGACATCCGTGCGTGGTCTGGGGGTCAGCATTCAAGGGTCACCCCGAGACTGGAGCAGGGCAGACGGCAGGGCAGGAGGGGTCACAGCCCAAGCTGCAGGGGGTCCAGATTTGAATCCCCACCACAATCCTTCCCCTTGCAACAGCCTGAAACTGGCCCTTCCTTGGGGAACCCCCCCCCACCAGTTCAGTACAACCAGCCCCAAGGGGGAGATGTTTCCCACCCTAGCATGATGCTGGCCCAGCCAGCCATGCTGCTAAGGCCAACCCTCCCTCCTCCCAACAAGGGGACCACCCCAGAGAATGCCCACAGGGCACGGACCCCTCACCCTGCCAGGTCCTAACCCCCTTCCTTCACCCCCAGGGGACGTTCTCAAGTGGGTCGCGCTCCCATGTCCTGCTGCAGGGGCTGCCATGCGCCCGCTATCCCCCTCCTTCCATCTCCCCAGCCTCTGGGCAAGGACACCTGCCCCTCTCCCTCCCTCCTCCGCCATCTTTCTACGGGGCTACCCCCTGCAGATCACATGCCTCACTGGCCCCTATGCAGGGTACTACCAGGAAGACCCCTCTCTGGTAGCATGGCCAACCACCCCCAACCACCAATTCCCCAGCCCCATGACAGGTACTTTGCTGCTGCTCCCCTCACCCCAAGATGGGCACCTTGTGCTGGCTCCCCCCCACACTAGGTACCTTGCCACAGCTCCCCCAGAGTGCTCCCCTGCCATGCTCTCCCTCAGAGAGTGCCCCCCGCGTTGGGTACCTTCCCACAGCTCCTCCTCACTCCCCGCAGTGGGTACCTTGCCGCGGCTTTCCTCAGGCATGTAGTAGCGGCTGCTCTTCTCCAGCTTCTCCTGCTCGCCTGCCCGCTTGTAGTCCTTGGCCAGGTCGCGCACCCGCCGTTTGTACTCCAGCTCTCGCCGCTCGGCCGCCGTCAGCTCCAGCTCCGAGAACAGGTGCTCCTCATCCACAATCTCCGCCTCCAGGTCCTCCAGCTTGTCCCGCTCCCGCTTGGCCAGGTACTCCCAGCGCGACTTCTTCCGCAGCTCTGGGATCTGGGGGCGATGGAGAGGGGCTAAGGGCACCAGCTGGGAAGCCAGCACCCCTGGGTTCCAGCCCCAGCTCTGGGAAGGGACTGGGGTCTAATGGGTAAAGCAGGGGGGGCTGGAAGCCAGGGCTCCTGGGTTCTATCCCCAGCTCTGGGAGAAGATGAGGGTCAAGTGGGTCAGAGCAGGGTGGCTGGGAGCCAGGACTCTCAGGTTCTATCCCCAGCAGGGAGTAAGGGCCTGGATACTGGGCCAGATGGGCCCCACTGATCTGATCTGGCTGGCGTGGCAAGTACAGAGGAATGCTGAGCTAGATGAGTCTGTACAGCTCCTCAGTGGTTTGAGCATTGGCCTGCTAAACCCAGGGTTGTGAGTTCAATCCTTAAGGGGGCCATTTAGGGATCTGTGGCAAAAAATTGGGGATTGGTCCTGCTTTGAGCAGGGGGTTAGACTAGATGACCTCCTGAGGTCCCTTCTAACCCTGATATTCTATGATTCTATGATTGAGACGAGACAGAGATACAGTAGGAGAAATACAAAGCCCCTCACCATGGTTTTCTTGTCCTCTTCCGCCATCTTCAGTCGCTTCTGCGCCTCTTCGTAGGCCTGCGCCCAGCATCAGGAGTGGGGAGAGACACTGATCAGGTTGTGTGGACAGTCTTTCCCCTCCCCCACAGCTGGCCCCTCTCTGGAGCAGGCCAGGCTACAGACAGACTCCCTAGCGGGAAGGGCCCAGGAATTTCCAGGAGGGGCTCCCCAGCTTGCTGATAAACTTGGAATCTTCTCCTCCTCCCCACAAATCCCTGCCCTCCGGCTCTGCTCCCTCCAGCGCTTGTGGGGTTCACCATCACCCCTTCAGGGAAGAAATCTAGCCGTCAGAGCACAACACGGGAGAGGCAGGTGGCATCGGGGACTCAGGAAAGGATCCTAGCAATGGGGGGGGGGGGTGTGAAATCCTGGGATAGGATCCTGGAAGTGGGTGGGGTGGGTCAGAAGTGGGATCCTAAGACTGTGGCAATGCAGGGGGAGCTTCAGAGCAGAGAGGAATCCCGGCAGCGGGTGGGGACGCATCCTGGCAGAGGGAGGTAGGGGGCTAGAGAGGGATCCCAGTTGTAGGACACATGGGGTGGGCTCAGGAAGGGACCCAGCTGCAGGGGAGGGGTGGGGGACAGATGCTGGCCGCAGAGACAGGCTCTGACCTTCTTGTCCGAACGCTCCAGGATGTTCCTGGTCTTCTCCTTGTCCTTGCGCTTGACCCGTTCGGCGAAGGCGTCGCGCTCCTCCAGGTCCTGCAGACGCTCTCGTTCACTGCGGTCCCATTCGTCCTCTGAGTCCTTCCCCTCCAGGGATGGCTCCCTGCATCCGGGGAAGGGTAAGACACCACAGTCAGGGCATTAGCCAGCTCCAGGGCCCCCCACCGCAGGGGACTGTCCCCCCGCTCCACCCCCTGGGATCCCCTGTGGAGGCTACACTCACGGCTCCCGCTCTGCTTCGTTCTCCTCCTCCGACGCCTCCTCCTGCTTCCGGCGTAGGTGTTTGCGTCGCTTCTTGTGCTTCCTCTGCTCGGGCCGGCGCTTGGAGCCCGGGGCAGCCCCCCCATCCCCCTCCTCCTCCTCGCTGTCCTCCAGCAGCTGGTACGAGCGGTTCTTCTGCTGCATGGCCAGGGCCTCTCGCTCGGCCACCCGGGCCGGACGCTCCTGGGGGGCCGAACGTGGGATCTGAGAGTGAGAGGAGAGATGGGGATTAGAAACACTGAACAGTCAGAGCACCCTCTCCGGCCCTGAGCCTTCTCCATAAGCTCCTCCCTTTAGGGCACAGGTCCCGCCCCTGCAACTAGCTCCTCCCCCTTCACAAAGGCTCCTCCCACTTTCACCCCTTCCCTGCTAATCCTTCCCCTTCCCACATGGTCCCCACTCCAGTAACCCCTCCTTACATCCTCCTCTTCCTCCCTCCACCTCCACACAGAGGCCTCACTCCTACAGCTAACCCCACCCCATCTTTCCACAAGCTCCATCCACTCCTCCATAGGCCCCACACACTAAACTCACAGGACGCTCCCCTTGGCTTCTCCCCCATCCCCTCTGCTCCTGCTCCCTTTGTTCACAGGCCCTTTGCCTGCAGCCCCACTAACCCCACTCCCTCCCCTAGGCAGCCTCCATGTGTCCCTCCTCTCCCCACTACCTTTAGCCCCTCGCCTGAGGCCCCCTTCCCGGCCCTTCCCCCTCCAGTTTGGCCCCATCCCCTCAGCCCCACTGGCCCCGCCCCCTCCAAGTTTGGCTCCCCCCCCCCATTGTGGACCCTCCCCACTCAGCCCCACTGGCTCCTGCCCTCCAGTTTGGCCCCTGTCGCTCAACCCCTCCCCAATCAGTGTGTCCCCCCCCCCCTCAGCCCCATTAGCCCCGCCCCCTCCATTGTGGTCCCTCCCCCTCGGTTCACCAGCCCCGCCCACTCCGGTTGGACCCGCCCCCTCCTCCCCCCCAGCCCCGCCCACCTGTTCCCACAGGCGCTGGGCGAAGGCGCGCACGGCCGGCTCGCTCACGCGCAGGGTCTCGGTCTCCTCCAGGCGGTTCAGCAGCTCGTCGGGGCTGCGGCTGCGCCGGGCCAGGCCGAGCAGGAACCCGACCACGTGCCGCTCGCTCAGCCCCAGCAGCGCGTGCAGCTCCCCCGACACCCAGCGCTCCAGCCCCGCCATCCTCCTCCTCCGCCTGCCTACCCAGCCGGGCCGCCGTACCCCCCGCCGGCCGCTTCCGGGCCACGTGACCAAACACTTCCGGGGCGAAGGGGCCGATACAGTGCGCCGGCGCCGAGCCGGAATGAGGCACCTGCGCTCCGCCCTTTACCGTAATGACCAATATACGGACGGTTGACAGCTATACCCAAGCCCTGGCGGCTACCGTAATGAACAGAATAGCAACCGCAAGAAAAGAGTTCTGGTCGTAATTACAGGAACATGAGCCTCCCCTTTTGCGGCCGACACCTTACCGTAATGACGAAAATATAAGCCTCTCCTTCTTAGGGCGGGCTCCTTACCGTAATTACAGGAATACCAATTGCTCATTCTCTAGCTGGTTTCGCTACTGTAATTACATGAATAGGAGCCGAGGAAGTGAGCTGTAGCTCACGAAAGCTTATTCTTAAATAAATTGGTTAGTCTCTAAGGTGCCACAAGTCCTCCTGTTCTTTGTGCGGATACAGACTAACACGGCTGTTACTCTGAAACCGGGCACCCTAGTAATCGCACCATGTGAGAGGCACCCCGCCACCTGTCTGTTTACAGTAATTACAGGAGCTTGCGTCCCACCCCCGTTTTCAACTTGCACTGTCATTGTGGATATACGCACCCCACCCCAGGGTTGGGCATTTTACCATAATTACCATCATACCAGCTGCAGCCATGAGCACAGCCCAATTTGGGTCCTCATAGTAATTTGGCAGGGAGGCACTGCACAGAGAATCCAGGTCTTTACCATAAGTGCAGGTATATGAGTCACAAACCCAAGCTAGGAAGGTACTATAATTAGCAATCTATGATCCACAGGTGCAATTTTGGTCTTCACTGTAATTACTGTAATATAAGCTGCAGCACCAATTCAAGTCTGTACCATAAGTAACAATGTATGGGCTCTAGCATGGATCTGTACCATAATTAACAAAGAACAGATTACATCCAGAATGGGGTTTGCACCAGGGTCCATGCAACAGCACCAAGGGCTTTGAGTCAATCCTCTACCATAATTACTGGTTTATGAGCCTCAGCTCCTATTGGGACCGGTACCATAATTTTGGTGTAGGCTGCACCCTCACCTTGGCTCTTCACTATAACCGCCAGCTTATGAGCCACAACTCCAGTGTATGGTCTGCACCATATAACCTGTACAAGAGCAGCAGCCCTGGTTCTGTTTTCCTTCTTAATTGTTTTATGAGCTGCAGCTGTACTCAGGCCCTCACTGTAATTATAGCTACAGACGTGCCACCTCTCATTAAGCTCTTTACCCCAACCAACCGCCCTTGCACAAGCCAACATTATTACAATTATGAGCTGCTGCCCTATTTTGGTTCCTTACTATAACTAGATGTGTATCCACCACATCCATGATTCGGCTCTTTAACATAATTAACTGCATATGAGTCAGTTTCCTGCTTCCCTCCTTACTGTTACCGCAGTTACAAACCTATGAGCTGGCTCCTCAGCTGATATTGTACTGTATTTACTAGCATATGAATCAACTTCCTGACTAGGCTTTTTACCAGATATACAGACAAATCAGCTCCCTATCTGATTCTTTATCTTATTTCCGGCCATGAGTCAACCCTATTTCTAGGCCTGTTAGTCACATTCTTTAGTAGGCACTTTACCATGTTTCCAGGCATACAACCTGTCTCCCTAACTGGCTCTGTACCCTATTTAACAGTGTGTGAGTTGCCTTCCAAAGTAGGATCTTCACAGTTTTTACAGACCTGGCTCATATCTGTATTTCCAGGCGTATGAGTTAACTTCCCACCTGTTATTTCATTGTCTCCAGCTTAACCCCGGCGGCCAGCGAACATTCATTCTCACCATAAGCCCGTCTCAGTGCTGTTCTTTGATGGGTCGCTGTAGAGAGGGTGGAAGGGTTGACTGGCCTTGGAGGATTTGATCTTTGCAACACTAGCAGGGATTTCAGCCCTGGGGCTGCAGCACTGCAGTGCAGAGCTCTGACAGCTGGGAGTCAGGGAGACATGGAATGGGAGGCAGAGCAACACCCACATCACTGGGCGTGTGGGGGATACATCGTCTTCCATAGTTCAGAGCTCTGACCGCTGAGGGTGAGCAGGCGAGACAAGAGCGGGGGCTCCTGCATCCTCAATGCCTCACCACTAGGGGGAGCAAGATGGGGAATGGGAGTTAGGGCGCCCACAGGGCAGCTGCCACCACCAGGGGGCACACAGGACCTGACAGTGCCAACCCTCATCCCCAAGGGGTGCATGGGAGGTCCTGGCAGCGCCCACACCTCATTCCCAGGGGGTGCGTGGGAGCCAGGTCCTGGCAGCACCCACCCATCCCAGACTGCGTGGGCCATAGACGACAGGAGGGCGGCTTCACGTGCAACATCTGTTTTATTATTATAATATATATAAAAAAACACTATTGGAACTGGCCGGATGCAGCCTCCCTCCCCCTGCCAGAGCTCAGACGCAGCATCAGTGCCTCCTGCTCAGAGCAGGGTGGGAGTTAAATGGGCGTGTGGGGGGGGGGGGCTGATGCCTCATTTAACCCCACTCCCCTGTGACCACACGTCTGCCCCTGCTCCCTGGGCAGGGGGAGGAGCCTGCCGCACTTGTTCATTCACTCGCACCCTTGTTCCCGGGTGAGGATGCGGCTGCTCCCCCCAGTGCAAAGGAAAATGAATTAATAATAACGAGAACGAACTAAACTCACAGAGGAGGAGCTCATCCATCCATCCGTGCCCCACCCTCCGCACTCATCCCATTCCTCGTTCCCTCCATCCTCATTCTTGTCCCCACACATCCAATTCCACTGTCCCTCCATTCCCACACCTGCCCATCAGAGGCGCTGAATGGCACGACCCCCCTCCCCCACCCATAAAAGATGGTGAAATTGCTCCACCTACACAGGAAGTGGGATGGCTAAAACAGGAAGTCACACCGTTGACCCGCCCTCCACTTCAGTCACCTCCTCCCCCCATCTCCAGTCACAGCTGGTCCCTCCCCAATTCCTGATTGGCTCCACCTCCCACCTCCCACCCCCAAACTGCCTACTGCCCCACTCCCCACCAAACACAACTAGTCCTGCCTGAAGTACATAAAAATGGTCCCATCTGTAACTAGCTCCAGAACACTTGCAAATGGCCCACCCACCCCTGCAAAGTAGCAATTTGCCCCACTCTCCAAATACTGACTGGCTTCACCCCATTCTCAACTGGCTCCACCCCAGTCACAGATTGCCCCGCCCTCCGATAGTGATCCGCTCCTCTGCAATTATGACTGGACCCTATCAAGTAACAAAGTGACCCCTCCCCTCCCTTCCCCAATAAACCCCACCCCCACCCCCTCCTAAACTACAATCCCCTTAACTCTGACCACCCTGGCAGCATTATTAGGAAGTAAAAATTGGAAAACAAAAGTTCTCCCTTCTTGATGATGCCCCCTAGAAAAAGGATTCAAGAGTTACAAAAAATGCATGTGTGTATGGTGGGGGGTTGGTTTTCTTTGCCACCTCCCACCCATAATTATCCCATCCATACCCATCTTCGGGAGGGGATGTGACCTTTAACCTTTGGCTGAAGGTAGACCAGGTGACCTCTTGGTGGCAATAAAGTCCACGGGGTTTAGAGCGCCCCTCGCTGGCTGCAGTGGGAATGGGCTCTCCCAGCACAGTCCACATGGTTCAGAGAGACCCCCCGCTGGCTGCGGTGAGAATGGGCTCTCCCAGCAAAGTCCACCTGGTGCAGAGCGCCCCCAGTGGAAATGGGCTCTCCCAGCAAAGTCCAGGTGGTGCAGAGCATCCCCTGCTGGCTGCAGTGGGAATGGGCTCTCCCAGCACAGTCCAGGTGGTGCAGAGCGCCCCCTGCTGGCTGCAGTGGGTTTGTTCCTGAAGGCTCTCTGGACCTTAGGGGAGCAGTCAAATGGGAGGGTGGCTGCTCTAGCCTAGGCACAGCCAGGGAAACTGGAGCCGAGCTCCCTCCAGTCCTTGTTCTTGCTGGGATTTTACTGGAAGACGAAACAGAAGGGGCCAGTCGGGACCCAGTCATGGCAGGGCACCTTCTGCACCCGCCCCGTCTCCCCACCATGAGTGGGGGTTCTGCGGGGTTACCGCCTGCAGGATTCATCTGCCAGAAGAAAGAGAAGGGGAAAATGAGTAGGGAACGGGAGAGGGGGAAACCCAGCAGGGACAGACAGGGGAACAGAACCCAGCAGTCCTGGCTCCCAGGCCCCCTGCTCTAACCCACTAGACCCCCCCAACCCCGACCCCCCGAGCTGGGTGTTGTAAGCATAGCAGCAGTGCCTGATGGATGTTGGAGGAGGGGGAAGGGCATGTGCCTGGCCTTCCTGCGGGGGCGGGGGGGACAGTGGGGGCCGGGGTAGGGAGCAATTGGCAAGAGCCGTCTCAATTGGAAAGGGCAGGATGCATCTGTGCCAGGGCTTGCTGGAGGCCAGTGGGCCGACACCCTTGAGCTTCCCCCATCTGGCCACTAGATGGAGCCCCAATGCCCATGGCTGGCAAAGCAAGAGGTTTTCCCAGGGGTGGGGACCTGGCAGCAGCTGTTTCATAATCACTTTCCCAGAATGTTTCATCATCACCCAAGCCGCTCCCTGCAGCATAGCGCCCCCTAGTGCTGCACCGGGGCACTGGGGCCAGCACTGACTGCCAGGGGAGAGCACCCCCTGCTGAACCTCGAACTCTGCTCCCTGCAGCACAGCGCCCCCTAGTGCTGCACCGGGGCACTGGGGCCAGCACTGACTGCCAGGGGAGAGCACCCCCTGCTGAACCTCGAACTCTGCTCCCTGCAGCACAGCGCCCCCTAGTGCTGCACCGGGGCACTGGGGCCAGCACTGACTGCCAGGGGAGAGCACCCCCTGCTGACCCTCCAACTCTGCTCCCTGCAGCACAGCGCCCTCTAGTGCTGCAGTGGGGTATTGGGGCCAGTGCTGACTGCCAGGGGAGCGCACCCTCTACTGAGACCCACACCCCGCTTCCTGAAGCACAGCGCCCCCTACTGCTCGCCGAGACTCACCCACGATGAGGGATTTGGTCCTGAGCACACCCGGCAGGCCGCGATGGAGAAGCAGCAGCTCCTCCTCTTCCTCGTCATCCTCCCCGTGGGGGCTGGCAGAGGCCAGCACGTCCGACTCCTCAGGGGGCCCAAACTCCTCCAGCAGGGACCCCTCGGATGGGTACTGGAAGGTGCGCTCCAGCTGGCTCTCACTGAACGAGATCTTCAGCTGCAGGGGAAGGGGCAGAAGGATCAGACCAATGGGCCCATCTAGCCCTGTATCCCGCCTCCGCCCCCTGCCACACTGGATTAGCTTTACGTCCCCGCCCCCCATTTAAGCGTGACTCTACAATAACTTATCAGTGCCCAGGGTCTTAGATCCTGCACCAGTGGATGAGTCCACAGCACAAAGAGACCCTACAATAACAAACCAGTGGATGGCTCCCCAGAGCACATGAGAGACCCTAAAATCATGATTAGTGTGCTGGGTCCCAGCGCCCACTCAAAAACTCTTCAGTAACCCCTGTGCCTATCCCCAGGGCTGAAAGACCCTACAGTAAGAAACCGTGGCACACAGCCCTACAGCTGAGACTCTGCAATGTCAAACCACTGTCTGCATCCCCAGTGCTGACCTGAGACCCTACAATAACAAAACAGTATGTGCATCTTCCATACCAAAAGAACCTATAATAACAACCAGCGACACACAGCCTGAACCCTGACGAGAGACCCCGTAACAACACCGCCTGCCGATTCCCACTGCTGACTCGATGCCTTACGATAACAAATCTGTGTTCATATCCCCAGTGCTAAAAGACCTTGCAATAATAAACCTCCACACACAGTCTTAGCAACTACAAGAGACTCTACAATAATAAACCACTGCGTGCACCCCCACTACTTACTAGAGGCCCTAAAATAACAAACCAACGTGCACATATCCCCACTGCCAAGAGACCCTACAATAACAAACCACAGCATGCAGTCCAAGTAACGCCAAGAGACCCTACAATAACAAACCACAGCATGCAGTCCAGGCAGGTAACGCCAAGAGACCCTACAATAACAAACCACAGCACGCAGTCCAAATAATGCCAAGAGACCCTACAATAACAAACCACAGCACGCAGCCCAGGCAGGTAATGCCAAGAAGCTCTACAATAACATACCACAGCACGCAGTCCAAATAATGCCAAGAGACCCTACAATAACAAACCACAGCACGCAGCCCAGGCAGGTAATGCCAAGAAGCTCTACAATAACAAACCACAGCACGCAGTCCAAATAATGCCAAGAGACCCTACAATAACAAACCACAGCACGCAGCCCAGGCAGGTAATGCCAAGAAGCTCTACAATAACATACCACAGCATGCAGTCCAAATAATGCCAAGAGACCCTACAATAACAAAGCACAGCACGCAGCCCAGGCAGGTAATGCCAAGAAGCTCTACAATAACATAACTCAGCCCGCAGTCCAAATAATGCCAAGAGACCCTACAATAACAAACCACAGCATGCAGCCCAGGCAGGTAATGCCAAGAAGCTCTACAATAACATACCACAGCACGCAGTCCAAATAATGCCAAGAGACCCTACAATAACAAACCACAGCATGCAGCCCAGGCAGGTAATGCCAAGAAGCTCTACAATAACAAACCACAGCACGCAGTCCAAATAATGCCAAGAGACCCTACAATAACAAACCACAGCATGCAGCCCAGGCAGGTAATGCCAAGAAGCCCTACAATAACAAACCACAGCACGCAGTCCAAATAATGCCAAGAGACCCTACAATAACAAACCACAGCTCGCAGCCCAGGCAGGTAATGCCAAGAAGCTCTACAATAACATACCACAGCACGCAGTCCAAATAATGCCAAGAGACCCTACAATAACAAACCACAGCACGCAGCCCAGGCAGGTAATGCCAAGAAGCTCTACAATAACATACCACAGCACGCAGTCCAAATAATGCCAAGAGACCCTATAATAACAACAGTCCTCCCAGGCAGAAGCTCTCTGGGGACCCTCTGAGGACAGTGTGGCCATGACAGTCCCGCTTTGGCTAAGCCTCTGGTGGAGGGCAGCCAGGAATCTGCCCCCGCCCGCACCCCAGCTGGGCACAGAGCAGAAGCCCTGGCAGGAGATAAACCCTGCAGGAAATGAGATTAGATATCCCTCCTGCAGAGAAAGATGATTCCCCAAGGGCAAGAGCATCTACCTTGACCTGCAGCTAGGCTGGGCCACAAATAGCGCAGAGGAAGGAGCAGGGGCCAGGCAGAGATGGGAGGGGGAGCCCTGCGTACAACAGTGGGATGCAGCCACCTCTGGGGTGGGGCAGCAGGGGAACAGCTAGACAGCGGCATAGAGTGGGAGGCAAAGGGGAATCCTGCGTCCAGTTGTAACCACGGGGCAGGGGATTTCAGGAAGGCAGACTGGACATGGGTTGTGGGGGGATCTGGCCAGGACACTGGGGTTCACGCCCCAACTCGGGAGGAAAGTGCCAGGGGAGATTTAATGACTGGGCCTGATCAGGGCTGCCATGTTCTATGCAATCCAGAAGTGGCACAGCGCCCCCTAGTGCCGCCCTCGGGTATTGGGGTGAGCACCAGCAACAGTGCCACCTAATGAGCCCTCATCCTGCTCCCCGCAGGACAGCGCCCCCTAGGGCCGCACTGGGGTATTGGGGGCAGCACCGACAGCCCCATCCCAACTTCCAGCGGTGTCCCAGTCCAGCCCAGCCCCAACCCCTCCTGCTTAGCATGATTCTAGTTTTAGCCCCTCCCCCACTCCGTTTGGTGACATGGGGGGGGTGTATCTTTGATCTTATCTGTTCCCGAATTGGTTCCCATGGGAATTAATCCCCCGCTAATCGCAATTAACTGAAGTCTATTAACGAGCTGGGGGGGAGGGGGAAGAGGGGTCACGAGGCCGGTCTGGGGAAATTGAGGGTGAGGATCAGGGCCATAATAGCTTCATGGATGCTCACTGGAGGTAGTGAGGGATGGAAGAAGGGCCAGAGGAGAGGTAGACAGGCAAGTGGAAGGCCAGGGCCAGGCTGAGAGGGGAAACACCAGCATGGAAAAGAAGGCAATGTGAGAGGGAAGATGAAAGATTGCATGGGAAAGACAGGAACCTGGAAATCCAGGAAGGGAGTGACAGTGGCATGGGAGGAAAAGAGGGAGTGAGACCATGGCGGAGGGGAGGAGAGGAAAGTCCTGACAGAGAAGAAGAACAGAAGGAGAAAACTGGGGAGTGAAAGAGAGAGAAGCAGAGGAGGGGGAGAGAGGGAATGTGTGACTAAAGGGGGTGGAAGGGCAAAGAAAAGAGAAGGAGGAAGTCAGGGAGGGAGGTAGAGAAAGGAAGAGGGGAATGAGACAGGAGGAAAAGAGGAATGAAGGACAGAACAGGCAGGATCCAAGAAAAGAACAGAAGGAGAAAATCTGTGAGAGGAAGGAACAGGGGAATGAAACAGGAAAAAGGAGAGAGGAAACAGGGGTGAGGAGTGGATGAACGGGACAGGTCCAAGAAAGAACAGAATGAGAGAATAGAGGAGGGAGGGGAACATGCCAGAGTCCTACAGAGACTGACAAGATGGAAGAGGTCGAGGAGGAGGAGGAGAAATGAAGGGAAAGAGAGGGGAGAGACTGGGCGATGGAATGAAAAAGACAGTCAGCGAGAGAAAGAGAGGAGGAAGAAGGGAGTGAGAAAAAGGAGAAATGAAATATGTCTCTCTGCATCTTTCTGCGGCTCCTCCCTTGTGACTCTCACATCCCGCCCTTTCCCTCCCCACTCTCTGGCTTCATCTCTCCTCCTCAGTCTCTCTCACGCTCCCCCATTCTCTCTCCCTGCCCCACCCCCCACAGCTGCCGGGCCCCACCCCTCCCGTCCCCCCCCAGCTCTGGAATGTGCCTGAGTCACTCGCTCCGCTGCCTGGCTCCTAAATAAGGAGTGAACAGGCCTGGTTTGGCCAGGAGGGGGAGGGGAGGCCGGGAATCCAGCTGCCGTCCAACTCTGCACAGCTGTGCCAAGAGCCTCCCAACTCCGCTCCGGCGTCCAGCACTACCTCCATCAGCGTGCCTGCTCTCCCCCCCGCCCCCAGAGCCCTGAAGGGGGGAGCAGAAACCGAACCCCATATCTACAGACCCCCCCCCAAGGCCACGGCCCTCCAGGCTGAGCTATGACCCTCCAGAAATGGCCTCAAATCTCCACACCGGGCTCACAACCTTTCAGACTGGGCCCACGGCCCTCCAGAAATGGCCATGAATCTCCAGAAAGGACCCAAGACCCTTTGGACATGGCCCCTGTCCCTGCTGACTGGATCCCACAGCCTTCCAGAAAGAGCCATGATCCTCCAGACTGGGTCCACGGCCCTCCAGAAACAGCCATGAATCTCCAGACATGACCCAAGACCCTCTAGACTTGGCCCACGTCCCTCCAGACTGGATCACACAGCCCTCCAGAAATGGCAATCTATCTCCAGCCTGGGCCAACAACCTTCCAGAAATGGCCATGAATATCCAGATATGGCCCACCGACCCTCCAGGCCACCAACGCTCTAGATCCAGTGGCATCTCCAATGCTTTCTCCAGATCACTTGTCTGGAGGAACCTTCACCCCTGGCTGCCCCCATCCCCCACCATCCAGACCTCCCTGTTGCTTTCCTCACAGCCCTTTCTTTCTGCCTGAGAGCTGAGGAAGGATAGATGGATAGGCTGGACACTTGGTGGCCCCTTGGAGCTGTAGCCTGAAGCCCAGGGCACTATCCCACGGGCTCTCCTGAGCTCCGGACCCTGAGAAGTGCAGTGTTGGAGAAGGTCCGGTATCCTTTCCCTGACCAGATCCCTCAATGTCTCTGTGGAGCACAGACGACAGCCCAGGGACTGCCTTGCCAGAGAG
Organism: Eretmochelys imbricata; assembly: GCF_965152235.1. Classification (NCBI taxonomy): domain Eukaryota; kingdom Metazoa; phylum Chordata; order Testudines; family Cheloniidae; genus Eretmochelys; species Eretmochelys imbricata. The sequence continues at coordinate 51,947,291 of NC_135585.1, forward strand.
AGACTGCCTGGCCTGCTGGGGAGAATAGATGGCAAAACACACCAGCTAGATGCCTGGCCACACTATCTATATCCAAGCGTCCCTCTATGCATCCATAGTTCTGTCCATCCTTCCATCATTAGCTCTATCCATCTATCCATTGTCAGATCATCTTCGGCTTTATCCATCCATCCATGGCAAGCTCTTTCTATCTCTCCATCCTCAGCTGCATATACATATCCATCCCTTCATCACCAGATCTACCTGTGCATCCATCCTCAGATCTATCTATCTATTCTCAGCTCAACCCATCCACTCATCTATCCATTCTCATATCTCTCTCTATTTCCCTATCCTTGGCTCCATCCACCCATCACGAGATCTATCTATAGATCTCTCTATCTATCCATCCCCAGCTGTACCCAAGACACAGAGAAACGAAGGACTAGCTGAGTGCAACCCGCCAGGCCAGTGGCCAAGCGAGGAATAGAAACCAGGGGCCCCAAGTCCCACTTCAGGGCTCTATCCACTAGAAACAGAACTCCCCCCACCCGCCCCGGCCAGAGCCCCAGTCGAGCCTGCAGACCTGTCCCGCTCAGAGACCTGCAGTAAACGAAGGGCTAAGCAACCCCAGCCTGCCTTAGGTGGCGCTGGAGTGATTGTGGGTAGGGATCCCTGACTGGATTCCCACCCCCTGTTATTCCCACGTGGGGGAGCCATATTTACCCCTTCATCATCCGTTCCAATCACCCCCACCCCAATCTCTATTGAGTGGGTGGGGTGTGTAGGAGTCCCTCTTGTCTCCCTTGGTAATAGTCCCCTAAATCCAGGAGTCCTCAAGCCATTCTCCGCTTCTCTGCTGACAGCTCCCAACCCGCTAAGGGGAGCTGGCCCTGATTTGGGGCATCTGGCTGGCTCAGGGGCATGGGGAACAGGCAATGGGGCCTTCCCCCTCTAGGGGGCACCGGTTCCAATTGGAGAGGCAGGCTGGGCGCTGTTTCTGTCCCTCAATAGCCCAGGCAGGACCTTTGGGCCCTGGCCAGATCGGAATTAGCTCAGATAAGAGAGGGGCTATTTGGGGAATCGCCTCTAAAGCTCTTACACCAAATGGCATTAACGCAGGCTGGGCTCACGGCACTGTGGGGCGGCCTGAAGGGCTGGATTTGCGGCTCCACAGTTCTTTGCTTATCCCATAATATCCACCGAGTGCCCTTTATCCTGTTCTGGCCTGGTTCATAAGGTGTCAAAGTGGGTGGGAAAGGGTTAATCACATGTGTTTGGTGGGTGGGGAGGTGGGACGACTCAGGCACAAGAAAGGGTTGATGGCAAAGCTGGGGATGGGACCCAGGAGTCCTGACTCCCAGCTCCCCGCCCCCGCACCGAGCTCTAACCACTAGACCCCACTCTCCTCCCAAAACTGGGGATGGGACCCAGGAGTCCTGACTCCAACCCAGCCCTGCCCCCACCAGCTGCTGCTTTCGCTCTGCACAGCACTAACCACTTCCTGAGCGGGTGCAAGCTGCCCGAGGCTTTGGCTGACACAGGCCTCAATCTCCCCGCCCTTTTCCGTCCCACACGTTCCCACACGTTCCCCACTTCCTGTTTTCGACAAGGCTGCAGCACTGCGGGAAGACGGGGCAGGACTGGCAGCCCCAGAGGCCTCTGGGTAATGCCCACAGCGAGTACGGGGCAGCCCAGTTAAGCTCCCACCATGCAAACACACCTTGTTCCCTGCCCATGGGCCGCAGCCCTGCCCCTGCAGGGATCCCCTCTAGGGGGCAGAGGGGAGTTGGGGCTCTGGGGCCCGTTCAGCCCTCGGTTTCCCAGCTGAGGCTGCCAGCACTGGGGAGGGGCAGGTTGGGATGGGGGCGCATGCCCTGCTGGGGGTTGGGCTGAGATCGAAATATTTGCTGCATCCAGACAGGAATGATCAACTCCAGAACCAGCGCCCCCTAGAGGGGAAAGGCCCCCTGGGTCAGTCCCCGCCCCCTGGGGCCAGATGGGAGCCGGCGCCCCCTAGAGGGGAAAGGCCCCGTGCCTCAGTCCCTGGAGCCAGATTTCAGAGTAACAGCCGTGTTAGTCTGTCTTTGCAAAAAGAAAAGGAGGACTTGTGGCACCTTAGAGACTAACCAATTTATTTGATGCATCCGATGAAGTGAGCTGCAGCTCACGAAAGCTTATGCTCAAATAAATTGGTTAGTCTCTAAGGTGCCACAAGTACTCCTTTTCTTTTTCCCTGGAGCCAGACGTCCAGGATTACGAGGGCGAAATGAAGCCAAGATCCACGCAGGGCGTGTGGCTCTGGGCCAGGAGCTGAGGCTAGGGGTGTGAGGGCACCAGCAGCCGCTCCTGGGAAGCCTTGGGGTGGGATTATAGGCGCATCAGCTCTGGGGGAGATGAAGGGTTAAAGTGCCCCCCCACATCTACAGTGACCATGGCAACCTCGTCAACGCTGACCTCAGTGCTTTTAATGACTTCCTCTGGAAAAACCTGCCGGGTGGCTTCTGCCAATGGGAGCCGGCCCCCTCCCCCATCACACCCTGCTTGCCCCTTTCACCCCTCCCCCACCACACCCTGCCTGCCCCCTTTCACCCCACCCCATTACACCCCTTCCTTCCCCACGCCATCCCTTGCCCATTCATACTCCTTCCTTCTCCCACTTTTACCCCTCCACACCCATTCCTTTCCCTAACCCGCCACCCGTGATCCAGCGTCCTGGAGGCTGCAGGGGTTGCTCTGGCTTGGGTGAGCCTAGGGCTGTAGGGCTGGCCTGAGACCCAGCACAGACCTGCTCCCTGGGTCCTTCTGCACCGACAGCGGCTTCCCCTTTCCCCCAAACACACAGATAGTCTGTCTGCGGCTGTCTCTCTCACGTGCACAGCCTCTGGGGGCCTACGTCTTCCTCTCAGGCTCCCGCTCGCTTTTTCTTTCTCTCTCTCTTTGTGTCTTGCACTCCTCTCCCAGAGCCGGGGCTAGAACCCAGGAGTCCTGACTCCCAGCCCCCCCTGCTCTAACCCACTCAACTCCTATTCCCCTCCCAGAGCCAGGGATCAAACCCAGGAGTTCCTGACATCCCAGATCCTAGTGTTCTAACCCTCTAGACCCCACTCCCCTCCCAGGGCTGGGGATAGAACCCAGGAGTCCTGCTTGCCATCCTCCCCCTGCTTTAACTGCTCGGGAAGCGTCCCTCCCTCACCAGAGGCAGCTGCATTTCAGCAGGCAGAAGAGGCTGTAGGAGGGCAGGGAGATGATGCCCAAATGAGAATGTGCCCCGGAGCCCTGTCTGAGTGACTCTCCAGTTCTGAGCTCAGTAGGGAGGGATCCCAGCCCTGGCATCCCCTGCACACTCACCCCATGCCCCTGCTCCCGGCTCTCGGCAGTTTGCAGGAGCACGCCGGGGAAGGACAAAGGGATTCGGAGAGGCAGGCAAGGCCCTGGGGCCTAGACAAGAGCCACCCCAGACTCCCCAGCGTGGGGCGAGGAACAAGGCTCATGTCACCAGGCCTGAGCCCAGTCATTGACCAGTGGACCACCAGGGCTATGGGCCTCCATGAGAATGGGGAACAGGGGGTGGCAGGAGCTATGGTCCTGAATGAGCTATTGGGGATGGGGGAGGTGCAGTCCAGGGAAGAAAGAGAGCACAGATAGCAAGCACAGTTGGATGGAGAGAGGAATATTGTGGGAGAGAAGGGGTTGGATAGATAGATAAACAGATAGATTATTGTCTGATTTATATACAATGAATTGAAATCTCTTACTGTCCTTCAGTTCAGCTCCACCCACTAGACCCCACTCCCCTCCCACAGCCAGAAACAGAACCCAGGAGTCCTGGCTCCCAGCCCCACCCCACCTCAATACACTAGACACCCCCCCTCCCCTCTCAGAACTGGGGTCAGAACCCAGGAGTCCTGGCTCCCAGCCCCTGCTGCTGTAACCCACTAGACCCCATTGCTCTCCCAGAGCTGCAGACAGAACCCAGGAGTCCTGGCTCCCAGCCCCACCCCACCTCAATACACTAGACACCCCCCTCCCCTCTCAGAACTGGGGTCAGAACCCAGGAGTCCTGGCTCCCAGCCCCTGCTGCTGTAACCCACTAGACCCCATTGCTCTCCCAGAGCTGCAGACAGAACCCAGGAGTCCTGGCTCACAGCCCCACCCCACCTCAATACACTAGACACCCCCCTCCCCTCTCAGAACTGGGGTCAGAACCCAGGAGTCCTGGCTCCCAGCCCCTGCTGCTGTAACCCACTAGACCCCATTGCTCTCCCAGAGCTGCAGACAGAACCCAGGAGTCCTGGCTCCCAGCCCCACCCCACCTCAATACACTAGACACCCCCCTCCCCTCTCAGAACTGGGGTCAGAACCCAGGAGTCCTGGCTCCCAGCCCCTGCTGCTGTAACCCACTAGACCCCATTGCTCTCCCAGAGCTGCAGACAGAACCCAGGAGTCCTGGCTCCCAGCCCCACCCACCTCAATCCACTAGACCCACCCCTCCCTTCTCAGGACTGGGGACAGAACCCAGGAGTCCTGGCTCCCAGCCCCCCATGCTGTAACCCACTAGACCCCATGCCCCTCTCAGAGCTGGGGATACCCCCCAATCCTCCCCATCACAACCCTCTAAGCCTGCCCTCTCCCCCATCAGAGATGTATCACCACATCCCCCCGTTAGCCTAGCTGAGCTGGTTGGACTTAGTCTTTCTCTCTCGCGGCTCGAGGGAGCCCCATGGCCAGACTCTGAGCTGCTAGCCCTAGTGGTCACCCTGCCCCCACCCCAGGTCTCCACAGGTCAGGGTGAAGGGAGGCAGAAGCTGAGTGCATGGCCCTCAGCAGCTGACGTCAGCAGGGCTTCCTCTGCTGGGTGGAGTGAGGGCTCAGCCCCAGGGTAGAGCGTGAAGGAGGGAGGGACAAAGCAAGCACGCAAGCTGGCCCCATCTCTCCGGGCAGAAGGGCCGCTGCCTGCGTGGGAGGGATAAGCCGGGCGGAGATCCCAGCCACCCGGCTGCTCCAGACCCTCTGGAAGATAAAGAGCTGTTTGTGGTGAAAGGTCCGTTTGTGATGAAAAACCGGAGCAGGAATCTGCCCTCGAGGGGGTCACGAAAGGACCGCGCAGAAGGACGGCGCCGGGCCTGAGGCAGAGGGTGCTTGTCCTGGGGAAGGCGAACTGACCCGACTCGGTACAGATGTTGGAAGGTCCTAGAGCAACAGGCGCCCCTGCTGCGTTCTAGAGTGGCAGGGCCCCCGCAGCCCCATGTTCTGGAGCTGCAACTAACCCCCTTTGCTGCATGCTAGAGCCACAGGCCTCTCCACAACCCCATGTTCTAGAGCTTCAGCTCACACCCCCACCTCTGCGTTCTAGAGCGACAGCCCCCCCGGGCCCCGTGTTCTAGATCTTCAGCTCACCTCCCTCCACACCCTTTCAGAGGCCTCTCCACTGTCTCCGAGTTCTAATGCCTGTGTTCTAGACTGCCATCCCCAACCTCATCTTCCAGAGCTTCAACACCTCCCTTTCACTGCCTGTCAGAGCAACAAGCCTTCTCACTGCACTCCCGTGTGCCAGGTCCTGTAACCCAGAGAGACAAACCCCCCCCACATGTTGTAGAGCTTCAGCTCACCTCCCTTCTCTGCATTTTAGAGCAACAGGCCCCACAACCCCCTGTTCCAGAGCTTCAACTCTCTGCCCAGACACCGCATGGCAGAGAAATAGTGCCCTCCACTATATTCCAGAGCAACAGCCCGCCCCTCTCATGCAGGCTGCCATCCTTCCCGTGTGTTGTACAGGGCCAGACACCTCCAAAGCTTTCTAGAGCAACAGCCACTACGTTATAGAGCCCTCTCCACATCTTTCCACGGTGACATCAGTGGCATTCTAGAGAGGCAGCCTGACCCCACCACATGCTCTGAAGATGCAACTTGCTGTCTGTTCAATGCATTCTAGAGCAACCCCCTCCTCCGCTGCACGCCAGGCTGACACGTAGTGCGTTCTCGAGTGCTCAGCTGCCTTGTCCCATGTTCTAGAGCTTCCACTCTGATTTAGAGCAACAGGCCCCCCTATGCATTCCAGTGCAACAGGCCCTGCATTCTAGACCAACAATTACCGCCAATGCATTCTAGAGCGGCACGTGCAGCTGTCTTCTAGAACATCACAGCTTGTGTTCAAGAACAGTCATTACTGCTGGAGTAGCGATCATCGCTGTGTTCCAGCCCTGTTTTGTTGAGTAATTAGCCACTGGGTATTCTGGAGCGTCAGTCACCACACACTTCTAGAGTAATATTAAGCACCAGAGTGTTCTAGAACAACTGTCGCCAGAGTATTCTAGAGCTACAGATAAGGCCCTGGTGCTGCAAGTGCCAGCACTGGGCTCCATTGCAGGGTCATGGCTGATCACAATAGTCTGGAGTGAAAACCACGACAGCATTCTAGAGTAACACTCCCCACTTGTATTCTGGAGTAACAGTCCCTGCTGCAGCACGACAGGATGCTGGAGCCATAAACAATGAGGCCCAGCCCCTGTAAATGGAGGTCGCTCTGTCGAAGTCAGCATAGGAAATGGAGCCCAGGATTCTAGAGCAGACCAGCATCAGGGGGCGCTAGATTAGAGCATTAAAGGGCCAAGGCAAATGGTGGCATGGGAGTGGGCAGGTAGGAGGGGGTTATCTTGGCTTGGTCACCATGGGGGCACTAGAGCATGTAGGTTTGTGCAATGAGTCTTTGCCATTGCTCCTAAAAGGGGAAAGATCGGGAGTTAGATAAAGAAACAAACACATATGGGATGAGGTAGAGAGATGGGTGACACGGGGATTGGATGGGCGGGGGGGGATGTATAGGGACTGGATGGATGGAGGGGGATTTATGGGGATTGGATGATGCCCATTGGGGATGGATGGATGCATTAGAGAGATGGATAGACAGATGCATATGGTGATTAGATGGATAGACAGTTGTGTATGTGGATTCAAGAGAGAGAAAGACAGAGAGAGTGAGAGACATGAGCACAGGCAGATGGATGATATACAGACTGACTAGCTAAAATAGGATCCTATTTTTAAAAAGTATATTGACTACTTTAGAGCAAAGCTGTATTTATCTGGCAAGCATTACCACAGAGAGTACTGTAGTAGTTTAATACTACTGTGATCTGATACTGTAGACTACACTAAAATTGGTCTCAGTATTTATGAGTACTTACCATACAACACTGTAGTATTTTAACAGTATTGAGATCCATTACTTTCCCACCCTTTCAGTACTTCAAAGTATTTTTTAAAGTAATTGCTATGCAACACTGAAAAAATGTAACAGTATTTTGATCTATTCACTGGGACACCATAAAATTCGAAATCACTTACTATAGAATACTGCAGTATTTTAACAGTATCTTGACATAGCCCTGTAGGATATGCTAGCTCTTTGCAGTAATTTGGGACATTACTGCAGTAATTTAACTGTCTGTTAATCTAGAATACCCTGGTGCTTTACAGAGGTAAGGTGGGGGAGGTAATATATTTTATTGGACCAACTTCTGTTGGTGAGAGAGACAAATTAGTCCAATACCAGATATTACCTCATCCACCTTGTCCCTCTAATATCCTGGGACTGACCTGGCTACAATGACACTGTTGCTTTTACAAGTGATTTAATGCAATGCTATAGTAATTTAACAGTACCATTATTACTCTAGTATTTTACTGTATTTACTATGGAACACCAAAGTAATTTAGCGGTATTGTCATCTGTTACTCTGGAATACGCTAGTACTTTGCAGTAATGTTGAGTAACTCCACAGCAATTTAACAACACTGTGATGTTACTCTAGCACTCTGTAGTAATTTGAGCAATACTGCAGCCATTGAAGAGTCATACAGCTTATCACTGTAGAATACTCTTGCCCTTTATTGTATTTACTATATAATATGGTGATTTAGCAACCTGTTACTCCAAAGTACTCCAGTGTTTTTGAAGTAATTTTGAGCAATGCTGCAGCAATTTAAGAGTAGTGTGATGTTATTATTCTCGAGCAGTCTAGTAGTTTGCAGTGTCTTTGCGCAATGGTGCATCTAATGTTATTATAGCCCCTTGCTTTGGTATTTAACGTATTCACTATAGAATACCAGAGTAATGTAATCGTATTTTGATCCGTTACTCTCGAGTACTCTAATAGTCTGCAGTATGTTTGAGCTGCTAATCCAACAGTGCTATAGCCTCTTACTCTAAAATGTTACCATATTTACTATATAATACTAGAGCAATTTAAAAGTAGTTCCCTGTTACGCTCAAGTACACTATAGTCTGTAGTAATTTTGAGCAGTCTAACGGTATTATGGCCCATTACTCTAGTATTTTTACTGTATGATACTATTACACTAGACCCCATATTACTCACATACTATATTTATTTACTATATAATACCAGTTCAAGATGGTATTGTGATCGGTTCCTCTCAAATACTCTAGTACTTCAAAGCAGTTACTCCAGGATCCTCAAGTTTTTTTCTTTAATGAACATTACACGGTAGAAAGATTTTTCCAGCTGCCTCCTTGGGCTCTGTAGCCAGTGCTAGTGGGTCTGCCCCCCGGGCACACATTCATATCACCAGGGGGCATTTTTAGTGCCAGGAGGCTGGGCAGAGAGACTCTGGCTGCATGCTGTTGACGTTCAGCCACAAAGTTTAGCCAGGGATGCCTCTTGCCTAGCGACTGTCCCTGCTAAATGATCCCCTTATGAGGCAAAGAACAGACCAGCCACTGTGTGCATCTGGCCAGGGGCAACCCCAGACCCCGGCACGGGTCACATGTGTGAAAAGGCTTTTGTGGATCACCCCATTCCCTCCCGGTGCCCCCTCCCCAGCCTGGCACTGGCAGGGATCCCCGGTGAGAGGGAAAGAGGGGGCTTCGAGGCCCATCCAGCCCTCAGCCTCTCTACTGAGGCTGCCAGAGACTTTGGGCCAACAGGGAAGTGGCCTGGGGCCGAACAAACTCATTTCACATTGGGGCTGTGGAATGGGAGTGACAGAGTGGGGCTGGATCGGCGTCTCTAGAGGGGAGAGGCCCTGTGAGCCATTCCCCATACCCCTGAGCCAGCCAATCCCCCGCTGAGGCCAGATCAGAGCCAGTGCCCCACGAGATGGGAAGGGCCCCATATCCCATTACACTCCCTCCCCAAGCCAGCCAGTGCCCCTGCCCTGGGGCCAGATTGAAGCTGGCATCCCCTATAGGGAAACGGTCCCATATCCTGCCCCTCCACCCCCCATAAACCAGCTACAAACTCAAGCCAGGTTACGCCAAAAGGAACTGGCTGGCTCAGAGGGGTGGGGAATGGGATATGGGGCCTTTCCCCTCTAGGGGGCGCCGGCTCCCAGCCAAACCTGGAGGAATTGGAATCAACCACCCTATTTCCACAGTCCGTCCCCCGCCTTTCCTGCTCTAGCACCATGAGAACAGGGTGGGGACGTTCCTGGACCACATCCTTGTGGCTCCCATGACAACCCCGGCCTCCACCACGTGCCCTATATCCCTGGCCCACGAGGGCCAGAGACGCTGCCCAATGGGAGCTGGGCCCGGGCGGGAGGGCAGAGGTCAACCATGGCTAACAGCCCCACGGCTGGGGTTGGCGTCCCCACGTTGAGCCCTGTGTTAGGCACCTGAAGGAGGAGGAGAAGGAATGAGGGGAGGAGAGAAGGAGGGATGAAAAGAGGGAGGGAAAAGCGGGAGAGAAGCAAAAGGAAGAGAGAATGTGGAAAAGGGTGAAGGACTGAGCAGAGGAGGGAGAAAGAAAGAGGAGGAATGAAGGAGAGCAAAACAAAGAAAGAGTAAAAGGGGAAAGAGTGAGAGTCGCTGAGGCCGGGAAAGAATGAAACAGCCGAGAGCGGGAGCGAACGAAAGGGAGGGAAGGAAAGAAAGAGCGAAAGAACGGATAAAAACGGTGAGAGGCGGGAGAGTGAAAAGCGAGAGCACGAAGCAGAGAAAACAAAAGAGAGCGGGGGAAAGGAGGAACGCCAGAGAGCGAGCGAAGGAGGGAGTGAGGAGTGCGCTGGTACCTTTTTGCGGTGGGGGTCGTTCTTGGCCAGGCAGGATTTCGACAGGGACAGGTAGCCCCCGATCACCTGGATCTCCTCCGCCGTCGGGTAGCGCTTCTTCAGTGGTGCGCCAGCCGCCTTCTCGGGCGCCGCGGGGCCCCCCTCGCCCTCCACGCCGTTCTCCACGGCCGGCGCCGGCGCCTTGCGGGGATTGATGGTGATGGTGTTGCCGCTCCGGCGCTGCACGGCCGGGTGGGGCAGGGCAGAGGGGCCCCCCAGCTCCCGGGGCCCCCGGCCCCCGCGCCTCATGGCCTCCCCCTCGGCCGGCTCCTCGGTGCTGGCCGGGAGGGGAAGCTGCTCGCGGCTAGGGGAGGAGGAGGAGGAAGTGGAGGCCGGAGCAGCGGCAGCCTTTGGAGGAGAAGTGCTGGTTTCCTGCCGAGCCTCACCGGGGTCTGGGGGAGGGGAGGCGGCCGCCCGGCGCGGCACCACCACGAAGGAGTTGCGCGAGTGCAGACGCAGGCTGGCCACGGCTTTGGCCTGGGCCTCGGCATCCAAGATGGTGTCGGCAGGCGGGCCTGAGGATGAGGCGTCTCCGTTGTCTGCCCTACCCCCACTGTCTGGAGAGGCGACCTCTCTGCCCGGTGGGCCCGGTATCACCGCACCCGAGCCGTCGCCAGCACCGTCACGCCTCTCCGGTGAGGCGGCTTCTCTGGCTTGTAGGCCCAGCCCCACCGCCAACGCACCGCCACCAGGCCTGGCTCCCCTCTCCGGTGAGGCGGCTTCTCTGGCTTGTAGGCCCGATCCCACCGCCAACGCACCGCCGCCAAGCCTGGCTCCCCTCTCCAGTGAGGCGGCTTCTCTGGCTTGTAGGCCCAGCCCCACCGCCAACGCACCGCCGCCAAGCCTGGCTCCCCTCTCCGGTGAGGCGGCTTCTCTGGCTTGTAGGCCCGATCCCACGGCCAATGCACTGCCGCCAGGCCTGGCTCCCCTCTCCGGTGAGGCGGCTTCTCTGCCTCGCGGTCCTGGTGCCATGGCATTGCCATCACCCCTAGTTCCCCTTTCTGGTGAGGCGGCCTCCGTGCCTTGAGGCCCTGGCACCACGGCCAATGTGTTTCCACAGTGCCAGGCTCCCCTGTCCGGTGAATTGGCCTCCCTGCTCCGAGGGCCCGGCACCACCAGGCCAGGGCTGCCACCATCAAGCCTGGCTCCCCTCTCTGGTGAGGCGGCCTCCCTGCCCCACGCTTTGCCAGTGGGGGAGCGCCTCGGAGGGCTCTCTGGCCAGGCCTCGGACCTGGCTTCAAATTGGCTGCGGTAGGAAGCCACGGTGAAGGGAGGTGGCGAGGGGGCCAGGCCCGGCAGGTCGCGGGGAGGGCTGGGTGTGCCACTACGGCGCTGGGCCGAGCCGGGTGGTTTCCTTGCCACCAGGGGGCGTTCGTAGGAGCCATCGGCGAGGTTCTCGGTGCTGAGGGACCTGAGTGGGTGCGGGGGGGGGGTCCTCCTGGCCGAAGCGGCTTAGCAACTTGCTGACACGCCCGCGGCGTTGCTCCGGGAGCCCCAGCTGGCAATCGGCCTCGCCGTGGCTTTGGCCGAAGGAGTTGAGGTCTTCCACGCTGCGGCTGAGGGCCGATTTGACAATGAAGACTTCGCCGGCCCGGATCTCGGTCACGCTCCCGCCGCGCCGGGCCAGCAGCTCATTCAGGGACTCCACGCTGCCGGATTTGGCCTCGGCCCGCCGCTCAGCCCCCAGCGGCGCCGCTCCCGGCACCGACTCAATGATGATGACGTTGTCGGCCCGTAGGGTCCTCACCCCGGGGCGCTGGCTGTACAGCTCCATCAACTGCTTGGCCTTGGCACCAGCCGGCTCGGCCTCCGGCGCCGCCGTCTCCTTGCGCCGCTTCTCCAGCTGGATGAAGGGATTCTGGTGCACCGGGCCAATCTTCTCCTGCAGCACGGCGCTCTCCTCCTGGCCCATCCCGGAGCTGGGCAGCCCCACCACAGCTGAGGGGGGCCCTGCTCCGCCGCCACCGCCCTCCGGGTCCGAGAAAGAGGCGCCGGAGCCCTGCTTGGCGCGGCGGCGTTCGATGATCTCCCGCTTCCAGGCTGGCATCTTGGCCATGCGGTCCTGCTGCTCCCGCTCTCTACGTCGCGCCTCTTCCTCTTCCTTCCGCTTCCTCTCCAGCAGCTGCAGCTTCCACTCCGGCAGGGCCGGTGCCTGAGCCGACGCCATCCTCGCCCCGGGGCTGTGGGGGGCAGGGAGGGAAGTGGGGATGGGGGGAAGGGAGAGAGAGGGGGGCAGGCAAGGAGAGATGGAGGGAGAGGTGGAATAGATGATAGTTTGAGAGGATGAAAGGGAGGGATAGAGAAAGTGTCAGGGAAGGAGGGATGGAAGAAGAGGGGGAATGGAGGGAGAGTTTAAGAGGATGAAAGGGAGGGATAGAGAAAGTGTCAGGGAAGGAGGGATGGAAGAAGAGGGGGAATGGAAGGAGAGTTTAAGAGGATGAAAGGGAGGGATAGAGTGAAGGTCAGGGAAGGAGGGATGGAAGAAGAGGGGGAATGGAGGGAGAGTTTAAGAGGATGAAAGGGAAGGATAGAGAGAGTGTCAGGGAAGGAAGGAGAGTTTAAGAGGAGGAGGAGAGAGAAAAAGAGGCAGAAATGAAGGAATAGTTTACGAGGAGGAAGGTAAGGCCGGAGGAAGGGAGGGATAGAGAGTCAGGGAACGAGGACTAGTGGGAAGCAAGGATAGAGAAAGAATGGAAGAAGGATAGAGGGGTCTGAGGAAAGAAGAAACGAGGAAGTGGGAGAAAGGAGGGATAGAGAGAGAGCTGGGGAGGCGGGAGAGGCAGGGAAGGAGGGATAGCGGAGCCGGCAAGGGAATCAAGGGGCTCCCTGCTCTCCCCCGCCCCTGCTCTGGAGGAAGAGAAAGAAAGAAAAAAAAAAAGGAAAAGATGAAAAAAATCCCCAAAGTTCCGCCTGTGTCAGCCTGGCGATTTCCGGAGGGGGCGGGCACTGCTCGCCCCACCCGCCGGGCTGACAGCCCCGCACGCGGCTGGGAATCCTGGACCCCCATGGAACCCAGGAGTCCGGGGAGGGGGAAGGGACAACCTGGGTGGGCAATGGAACCCAGGCGTCCGGGTGTGGGGGAGGGAACCCAGGAGTCCAGGGGATGGGGGGCGGTGGGGGGATGGCTCAAACCGGGTGGAGGGTGGAACCCAGGAGTCCGGGGGGAAACCCAGGAGTCCGGGAGGATGGCTTAGGTTTGGTGGACAATGGAACCCAGGGGTCCGAGCAACGGAGTGTAAATCTTGGAGGGAAGAGATATATATTACCCCAGAGAGAGCTCAAATCTTGATGGCTCAGAGGAACCCAGGTGTCCGGGCACAGACGGGTGTGTCGGGGGAGGGGGGAACTTTTGGGTGGGGGTGGGTGGAAATTACCCTGGACTCCAAACCTCGATGGCTCAGGCAAGCTGGGCAATGGGACCCAGGCGTCCGGATGGGGGAGGGGGCTGGAATGAAGCCTGTCAATCAGCATGGAGAGGGAGAGAGAGAAGGGGTAGAATAATTACCCCGGAGGAAAGTAGCGGAACCCAGGCGTCCGGGCGGCGAAAAGGCGGCTCCTTTCGGCGCCGGAGGGTTCTAATTCTCTGCGGGCTCCTCAGAACCCAGGCGTCCGGGCGAGGCGTGCGGGGGAGGGGAAGGTTCCAAACCTCCTTTTGTCAGCGACGATCCAGCGCAGTGGGGACCCAGGCGTCCGGGCAAAGAGATCTCAGACTCCTATTGTCAGCGTCAGATTGCGGGGGATGGGGGTAGAAATCTCGGTAGGACCCAGGCGTCCAGGCAAGGAGCTCGCAGGCTCCTATTGTCAGCGTATTGGAGGGGTGGGGGGGATCAGTGGGACCCCGGCATTCGGGCAAGGATCACAATGTGTGTGTGGGGGGGTGTATGAGATCGACACCTCGGAGGGACCCAGGCGTCCGGGGGAATTTCCCGGCTCTCAGCGGCGGCTTCTCACGGCCCCATGCGGCTCCCCTCCCCCAGTCCGGTGGCGCCCTCCTCCGAGCCTTCCCTTGGGGGGTGGGGGGCCGATCCGCAGCCCCGCTTGGGGGGCCGGGGCGGGGGAAGCGCTGGCAGGAGGCAGCGGGGCCCTAGGGAGAAATCGCTGCTGGCCCAGCCGCTGAGCCGCCCGCAGAGCCGTAATCCCCGCCTGGCTCATCCCCCCAAAGCCTGGGAGAGGAGCGAGATGCGGCGGGGGGGTGGAGGAGGGGCAGGGGGGGAAGCTGTGGGGGGTGTCTTTGTGTATAAACAGAAGGGGACGAGGACACAATGCGAGGGGAGGGGCTTTGGTAGCAGAGTTGGGGGGGTTGGAGTGTGTGTGTTGGGGGGAGGGTCGGATCTGGACAGATGGGGGAAGGGGGAGGTTATGGGGTTGGGGGCGGGCTCTCAGGAGAGGGGGGCATGGAGGGAGTCTGGGGGAAGGGGTGGGGTCAATGAGGAGGGGGCTTTCGGGGAGGGGAGGGTGTGTGGAGTGGGGGGGAACAGGGGGTGGGTCTGGGATGGGGAAGGGTGTGTGCGATGGAGGGGTCAGGGATGGGGAGGGTCTGTGAGGTGGGGGGATCAGGGGGTGGGGCTGGGGGAGGGTGTGTGGGTGGAGGATCGGGGGTGGGGCTGGGATAGGAGAGGGTGTGTGAGGCGGGGGGATCAGGGAGTGGGTCTGGGGTGGGGAGGTTGTGTGGATTGGGGGGATCAGGGGGTGGGGCTGGGATGGGGAGGTTGTGTGGATTGGGGAGATCAGGGGGTGGGGCTGGGATGGGGGTGTTCTTTGTGAGGAGCTCCTAGGCTCTCTAGAGGCACAGGGGGCAGTTTTTGATCTGGGGATGTCCCCCTATTTGCATGGGGCTATCGGGGGGGGGGGGGGACACAATGATTTGAGGATTTTGGCTTGATCCCCAGAACCTCCAAGCACCCAGGGGATTTCAAGCAATTTCTCTGTGGATCTAGGGGTACAGATTAGAATAATAGAATCATAGAATATCAGGGTTGGAAGGGACCTCAGGAGGTCATCTAGTCCAACCCCCTGCTCAGAGCAGGCCAATCCCCCATAGTTGCCCCAGATCCCTAAATGACCCCCTCAAGGATTGAACTCACAACCCTGGATTTAGCAGGCCAATGCTCAAACCACTGAGCTATCCCTCCCCACCAGATAGGGGCTTTTGGGGGGCAGAATTTGGGTTGTCAGGGCTTGGGGGGTGCAGGATTGCAGAAGATTGGGGGTGCATCCTTGTTCAGGTCAAGATGCTGGCTCCAGTCTGGGCTCCCCCCCGACACTCCCAGCCCTGACCCACCCAGCACCACTTAATCCCTCTCCAATCCCCCTCCAGAACTAGGCTCTCCCAACCTGAGTTCCCAGGGGGTTATTATTGTAGGGTCTCCTCCCCTCTGGGGCTGGGTGGGCCAGTTTGTTATTGCAGGGCAGCTGGCGAGCACTGGGACAACACACAGCAGTGTGCGATTGTGGAGCCCCTTGCATTCACAAGGGCAGTGCAGGAAGGTTGGTTATTGTAGGGTTTCCTGTGGGTGTTTGCTGATTTGTTGTTGTAGGGTAACTAACAAACACGGGTGCTGCTGTGCCGACCAGTTTGTTATTGTAGGGTCTCTCAGGCGTACTGGGGGTTGCTCATTATTCTAGGCTCACCCAGTAGCCCTGGGAAGGACACTAGTTTGTTTTGGTAGGGTCTCTCATCACCTGGACAGGTTTCAGAGTAGCAGCCGTGTTAGTCTGTATCCCCAAAAAGAAAAGGAGGACTTGTGGCACCTTAGAGACTAACCAATTTATTTGAGCATGCTTCCGATGGAGTGAGCTGCAGCTCACGAAAGCTTATGCTCAAATAAATTGGTTAGTCTTTAAAGTGCCACAAGTTCTCCTGTTCTTTCCACACCTGGAGTGATTTTTAATACACCACCACCCCCTGGTGGTCTGTTCGAGAGACTGCACCTTCTGGTTCCCTTCCCTGGGTTCCTACAGAGACAGCCCCAAGGTCTCGTCGGCTTAACTGGGACAAGAGGCAGGAGCCAACCTCTCTAGGTGAGGCGAAGGGCGCCTCTTTCAAGAGAACCCACCAAAAGCAAGTCAGTTCTGTAAACCTAGCTGCAGGGTAAAATAAATAACCCCAAGCCCTTCCGCTGGGATGCAGCCACCTCTGGGGAGGGGCAGCTGGGGAACAGCCTCGCAGCGACATTGCATGGGGCTCACTCCCCCAGCCCTGAGATGCAGCCACCTCTGGGGAGGGGCAGCTGGGGAACAGCACCCAGCGGAGCTGTACAACACTTTAGGAGGGGACTTCTGTGGCCAGTTAAAGTTGCAAAGCGCGGCGGGGTTTAGGCCTAGGGACTAGAATAAGATGCATGGGAATTAGGCCAGGACAACGGGGTTACCACCCCACCTCTTGGGAAAAGGGATCAAGGGACGTTTACCAACTTCCTCCAGCACAACGCCCCCTAGTGCTGCACTAGGGCATTGGTATCAGTGGTGAGTGCCAGGGGACAGTGCCCCTTTTCAAGACCCCCCCCCCCCCGGCTCCCTGCAGCACCTTGTTCCAGTGCTAACCCCGCCTGACCCTTCAGATCAGACAAGAGCCTTAGCTGAGGCTGCCCCCCCCCCCCGCCCCCAGCTGTCTGCTCCGTCTAATCCAGCAGGAATGCATGACGCACACATGCCGGTAGATCTATGTCATAGCCACAGCCCCCTGCATCGGCCCTTGGAACAGGGCCTGGATTCTCCCCAGCCAGCCCAGCATTCAGCCCCCTGCCTGTCTCGCTAAGAGCAACCTTGGGGTGCAGATGTCAAACCCCACCTCGCTCCTGGGAGGGGGGGGGGAACGGAGGCATTGCCATAGAGCAGTGGATTTCAACTTTTTTTTTTCATTTGCGACCCCCCTAAAAAATTTCAGATGGCAGTGTGGACCCTCCCCGGAAATCTTAAACATAGTCTGCAGAACCCCAGGGGTCCGCTGAAAACCCCTGTTATATAGCAACTCTGCGTCTCTAATGCAGAGATGCAATACAATGGCCCTTGCGCCTGCACCAACACCACCCCCTGGTGGTGAGACAGTGAAATGCTATGGCTCGTGTGTCTGCACCAACGCTGCCCCCTAGTGGAGAGAGAGTGAAATGCTATGGCCCGCGTGCTTGTACCAACACGGCTCCCTACTGGAGAGATGTGGTATAATGCAATGACGAGGGTGCACCCAGCACACTGCCCCCTGCTGGGGAAATGTAATGCAATGCCATGGCAAGGGCGCATGTACCAACATCACTCCCTAGCAGGGAGCATCATAACTGCTTGCTTGTCTGTCAGAGGCTGTTGTCCATCTGCAGAGCAGCGATTATTTTCCCTTAGCTGCAGGATGGTGTTTCTGGAGTGGGCGGAGCAGTTCTCTTCCCAGCACTGCCGAGCTCCCAACAGCCAAGACGAGAAGCATGCATAGGGCACCCCAGACTTGTTACAGCACCATCTGTTTCACAGCTAGGGACACAGCGGCAAAGACAAGTGACTCGCCGTGTCAAGTGGAGAGTGGCTGAACTGGGGATAGAACCCGGGAGCCCCGGCTCCCAGCCCACTCCTTGCTCTAACCACTAGACCCCATTCCCCTCCCAGAGCTGGGGGTAGAACCCGGGAGGCAGACAAGTGTGTAAAAGAAGCAACAACTTGTATTTAAAAAAAATTTGTTTTCTCAGATCGCACAAAAATCAAAGATACAAAAATACTTTATCAGCTTCGGGTTAAGACCAACACATTAAAAAAACCCAGCACTTAAAAATAAAGGTTCCTGGTTAAGGCATTGGTGTAAGGCTGGGGTCCCCTCCCAGAGCCAGGAATAGAACCCAGGAGTCCTGACTCCCAGTTTCATGCCCAGCCCAGAGCAGTCGCAGCCTCCTGCATCAGAACAGAGAAACCATAAAACACGAGACTTGGAGACCAAGTGTCTCAGGTCTGATCCAAAGCCCAGCCAGATCTTCCCATTGACTCCCATGGGCTTTAGATCCAGCTCTAAGTCCAGTTAAAATCTCCACCTGCTGAGACACAAAGACTGGGGTTCTGGGGACAGAAGAAGCTGCTCCCTCAGCCCCCATCCCTAATGTGCCTCAATTCAGACCTCTGATAATTACTGAGGCCGCCAGCAAGGGGGCGCAGAGGTGCCTAAAGTGAATGGTTGGGGCCAGGATCCCCATCAGTTTCATTCATAGGGCGCAGGTAGATGGGAATGGCTTTTGGTTACTAGCGAATGGAACCGGAACTGGCGTCCCAAGAGGAGAAAGGCCCGGTATCCCATGCCTCAATCCCCTGAGCCAGCCAGTTTCCCTGCCCTGGCTGGATTGGAGCTGGCGCCCCCTAGAGGGGAAAGGCCCCATGTCCTATTTACCGCACCCCTGAACTGGCCGCTCCCCGATAAAGCATCTGTCCCAGTGTGTTACTAAATTAAGCACAGATTTATCATCATTTTGTTTAAAAAAAAAACAAAACATTTTCAGAGAATCTTTTTGCAGCCACAACTGCGGATTGAAACAAAACACACTGGGTAAAGCAGCCGGGTAAAAGCCAGGGGTCCTGACTCCAAGCCCCAACCCAGCCCTCTGACCATGAGACTCCCCTTCCCTCTCAGAGCTAGGGACAGAACCTAGGAGTCCTGACTCCCAGCTTCCCCTGTTCTAACCCACTAGATCACATGCCCCTCCCAGAGCTGGGGCTCGAACCCAGGAGTCCTGACTCTCAGCTCCCACCCTGCTGTAACCACTAGACCCCACTCCCATCCCAGAACTGGGAATAGAACTTAAAACCCTAGGAGAGGAGACTGGGCTCTAATGGTTAGAGCAGGGAGCCAGGACTCCTGGGCTCTACCCCCTGTCTCTGGGAGGGAGTAGAGCCTCGTGGTTAGAGGAGGGACTGGGTTGGTTTGCAAGCGGCTGCGGATGTTAGGCACTCAGAAGTGATAATCCTACAGTAACTAATGCAGGGTTTTTGACCTAAGGGCATCAGTGCATGGCAGAGACCCAGGCCCTGGCCCCTCAGCTCTCCTTGCCAGCCGCAGGGCCATTGTGGGCCAGCAGGTCCCCATAGGCCGCCTCCTCGCGGGAGAAGACCAGGAATTTCTTGTCGAGCTGGGCACGCAGGTAGAGGTAGTCCTGCTGGTCCAGGCTGTGCCCACAGCTCAGGTAGGTGGTGAAGAGGCCAGCCAGCAGGAGGCGATCCAGAGACAGGCAGGGCACGGCCCAAAGCACCAGCAAGAACTCCAGGTAGACAGGGTGGCGAAGGTGGGAATAGAGCCGCACGGCCCGCACGGACTTCAGCGCCAACGGGTCCCCCATGCCCAGGCAGTGGTAATAAACCTGGGGGGCAGGAGGAGAGGTTAAGGGCAGAGTTGAGACACCCCCCAGATCTGAGGCTGGATTGGAGCCGGCGCCCCCTAGAGGGAAAAGGTCCCGTGTCCCATTCCCCATCCCCCTGAGCCAGCCAGTCCCCCAGCCTGGGGCTGGATCAGAGCTGGTGCCCCCTAGACGGGAAAGGCCCCTGTCCCATTCCTCATCCCCCGAGCCAGGCAATCCCCCTGCCCGGGTTGCAAGGAGACCGAGGTACCTGTTTGACTCCCATGAGCTCAGCATAGTCGAAGATGAGGGTGACGCTGAAGATAACCAACCAGGCAATGAAGTGCAGGATGAAGCAGATGAGCGGGACCCAGGTGTCCCAGGGCTCCGCGCAGGCGTTCCAGAGCAGGGGGCCATGCCGGACGGGTTGCCAGTACCGCATCAGCAGCTGTGGGGGTGTCCCATTAGAAATACTTCTGAAAAAGGCCCCCCCCCCCAGCCCCGACCTGCAGCCCCCTGCTATCCCAGCCCTGGGCTACCCCCAGCCCCCTGCTATCTCAGCCGTGGGCTCCCCCACAGCTGTGCCGGTGCCTCTCACTCCCGACCCGCAGCCCCTTGTGGTACCTGGAGGGCCAGGGCGGTGCAGAAGACGTAGAAGGATCTCTGCAGCACCCCGAAGCAGCTGGTGGTCCAGCGCTTGACCAGCGCGGTAGCCATGAGGCTATGCTGCAGCACGAAGAGTGCCACCAGGCCCAGGTCCATGGCCAGGGGCCACAGCACCCTGGGGTCCCGCAGGGCAGCCCCCCACTCCACGCTGGGGGTGGCCTCTGCAAAGGGGAAGATGGGGATTAATGGGGGGCAGAACGTACCGAGCGAGGAGTCACCCATTTGGCTCCAGCATAGGGCACTGCTCCCTCTCCCACACCCAGTTCCCTCTTTGCTCCCCAGCTCCCAACCTTGGCCTGATCCCCAGCAGGGCCCCTGTCCCACCCTGACCGCCCTCCCCTCATAGCTCCCCCCAATCCCGTCTTGTCACCATTCTCCACTTACCCACCCCAAACTCACTCCCCCTCCCACTGGGCCCCTCCCAACCCCCTGATTGGGATGGATTTCCCCCAGGATCCACCCCACCTTGAGGGGCTTCCCTCTGGGTGTCCTCTGTTTATCCACTCCCACCCCGGGTCTCCCCTCCTAACCCTCTCCCGCCCTGGGTCGTCTCTAGGGATCCGCCTCCTCCCAGTCTCTCCTACCGACCCCCCAGTCTCCCTCTAGGTCTCTCCTACCAACCCCTTCTGCCCCAAGGCCTCCTCTAGGGCTCCCCCTCCCTTCTGAACCCCCTCCCGCCCTGGGTCTTCTCTAGGGCTCCCCCTCCCTTTCCAACCCCCTCCCGCCCTGGGTCTTCTCTAGGGATCCGCCTCCCCCCAGTCTCTCCTACCAACCCCCTCTGCCCCAGGGCCTCCTCTAGGGCTCCCGCTCCCTTCCCAACCCCCTCCGGTCTCCCCCTAGGTTTCTCTTACCAACCCCCTCCACCCCAAGGCCTCCTCTAGGGCTCCCCCTTCTTCCCAACCTCCTCCCGCCCTGGGTCTCCTCTGGATTCCCCCTCCCCTGCCAACCTCCGGGGTCCCCGCTAGGTCTGGTCTCCCCCCACCCAACCCCCTACCCCCAAGTTTCTCCCTAGGTCTCTCCTCTCAACCCCCCCCCCCCTCCGCCATCTCTCCCCCCAGCTCCATCCCCCGGCACCTCCCTCCTCCTCCTCCTCCTCCTCCTCTCCCCTTCCCTTCTGCCCCGGGTCCCCCCCCCGGCCCCAGCCCCGGCCGGCCCCGGCCCCACGCACCCGGCCGCCCCCCGCCGGGCAGCACGGCGCGCAGCGAGGCGAAGCGGATCAGCTCCACGCCGGTGCCGAAGGTGAAGAGGAAGCTGCCCAGGGCCGGGACCAGCAGCAGCAGCGAGGCCGCCATGGCAAGCAGGGAGCCGGGGCGGGGCCTCCGCTTCTCCCGCCGCCCGGAGAGTCCCGCCCCGGCCCGGGGAGGGGCTTCCCCCGGGGACCTCCCCAGGGACCCGCCAGGCAGCGGAGGGGCTTCCCCGGGATTCCCCTCCCCAATGACCCGCCCCGGCCGGGGGAGGGGTTTCCCCTGGGATCCCCGCCCCAGTGACCCGCCCCGGCGGGGGGAGGGGTTTCCCCTGGGATCCCCGCCCCGGCCGGGGAGGGGTTTCCCCTGGGATCCCCTCCCCAGTGACCCGCCCCGGCCGGGGGAGGGGTTTCCCCTGGGATCCCCGCCCCGGCCGGGGAGGGGTTTCCCCTGGGATCCCCTCCCCAGTGACCCGCCCCGGCTCGGGGTGGGGGGTTTCCCCAGGGATCCGCCTCCCCAGTGACCCTCCTCTAGGGGGAAGGGGCTTCCTGGGATTTCCCCCATCCCACCTCCAGTGAGTCAGTGACCTGCCCTCAGGGAAGGGCTTCCCCCGGGAATCCCTGTTCCCTAGGCTTCCCAAGGCTGAAAGGGAATCTCCCTCCTCTTGGGAATTTGCCTCTTTCTGAGCTCCCCCACCCCGAGTAGGCAGGTTTCCCTTTTGATCCCTCCAAAAAAGCCCCTCCCCCATGACATTCTCCATCCTTCCCTCTCCTTTAGGGGGAGCCAGGTGTCTCTCCCCAGGCCCCACCTACTGCCCCTCTCTGGGATTCTTATGGGGCCCCCTCTTCCCAGAGATCTCCCTGCACTGGGGACCCCCTCCAGAGATTCCCCATCAACCCCCCCCCCGCCTGCTCATCCCTCCAGAGCACTACCCCCAAGTCCCCCACTACTTGGGACTCCCTTAAAGATTCCCCACCCTCTCCTGACCCATGGGGATATATCAGGGATACCCCAGATCAATGCACCCCCAGATCAACCCACACAGCCCTGTCCAAGGAAGGGCTGCCTTCCCATCCATCCCCATATCATCCCAGCCCCGCTGCATCCCTGGGCTCCCCCTCATCACCCCCAGGCCCTGCTGCATCCCCTCCCCATGGCCCCAAGCTCCCTTCCACCCCTCGCATGCCAGGCCAAGTCTCAAGAATCCCCACTTTGAAGCTATTTAAACCTTCCCATTGCAGTTTGATTCGGGCTAATGGCACCGTGATTTTAACCAGGTCTTAAGCTAACAGGCTCACCTCTTCTCCAGGGAGGCGCTGCTCTCCTGAATCACAGCTCTTCTGCCTAGGGAGATCCGAGAGCACAGATGTCTAGCCCATTTTTATTAAACTCTCTGTCTCCCTCCCGGAGGTCAGAGCTGGCAAGATTAGCCACAGCTCCCTCTGCTGCCCCTAAAGTCTTTGAATCCAGGGTAGTTACATTAACCTAGGCGGGCTGAGGATTGAACGTGGGAGCCTCATACTCTGCCTTTTTCATGTGATCAAGGGGACCACATGAGTAATGCTTTCCGGGGTCCACTCTTGGGCTGGGGTCCTGGGATGAGGTGTTCACCCCACATTAGCCCTGAAGGGGTTAAGGTGGCTCAGACAGGGCCTATTAACCATATAGGCCACATTCGGGGGGGGGGGGCGGAGGGGAGTGGGGAGAGCCAGGGCCTGATACAAGCTTATGGATGGTGAAGTAGACTGAGCTTGTATAAAGCCAGGAAGTTTGCAACAGAAGGGGGCAGCAGGGACAGTCTACAATCACTCTCCAGGTACGGAGAGGTAGGTAGGAGGAAAAGTCCTTGGCTCCCAGCCTGTGGGAAGGGTTCACCCAGAGGCATTGCCAGCAAGAAAGTCTGTGGAAGGAAGGCAGAGTAGAACGAAGCCCAGGGAAAGAGCAGTATGGGGATGCCAGACTAGGCAAAAGCTACTCCCCAGATCTAGCTGCAGGGAGGTCCCCCAGTGGCGAGGGTACCCCATTACAGGCCTGATAATTAGGGTTTACTGGGGAGGTGTGGACTGTTCTCCCCCACTCTGTTCCTTATTTCCAGGCACAAAGACCGGGGACCCGGTCCTACTCCAGGTTTTTGCCCTTCTCTTTCTGGCTTGCACTCCCTGCATAGCGTGGCTTGCACGTACAAGTCAGCAATCTGCAGCGGTTTCAGGAGCCTTCTCCCACACAGCGGCTCACACTTCTTCGATGCAGACATCAAAGGATTCGAGGAGGTATCGTCCCCAGTGTAATGTGAAACCTCTTTAACAGGGAATTTAAAAACATCCTATTACAGTTTCACTTACAGCCATGTCATTACACCCCTGTAACGCTTTAGTCACCAGCTGGGAGAGCAAAACAGCCAGGCTCCATCCCTCAGGGATGTTCTGTATGCTGCAGATCCTTTCAAAGGTGGTCAAATTGTTGTCAGCGCCATCACTTGCTCTGTAACTAGGTCACGGTTTGTCCCCACCATATGGTCCTAACCATGAGAGGAGTGAAGTTCTGGAACAGCCTTCCAAGGGCAGCAGTGGAGGCAAAAGACCTATCTGGCTTCAAGACTAAGCTTGATAAGTTTGTGGAGGGGATGGTATGATGAGATAGCCTAATTTTGGCAATGAATTGATCTTTGACTATTAGCGGTAAATAGGCCCAATGACCTGTGATGGGATGTTAGATGGGGTGGGATCTGAGTTTCTATAGAGAATTCTTTCCTGGGTTTCTGGCTGGTGAGTCTTGCCCATGTGCTCAGGGTTCAGCTGATCGCCATATTTGGGGTCGGGAAGGAAATTTCCTCCAGGGCAGATTGGCAGAGGGGCTGGGGGTTTTTTGCCTTCCTCTGCAGCGTGAGACATGGGTCACTTGCTGGAGGATTCTCTGCACCTTGAAGTCTTTAAACCACGAGTTGAGGACTTCAGTAGCTCAGACATAGGTTAGGGGTTTGTCACAGGAGTGGGTGGGTGAGATTCCATGGCCTGCGTTGTGCAGGAGGTCAGACTAGACGATCATAATGGTCCCTTCTGACCTTAAAGTCTATGAGTCCTGGCATAGGCGGAGTACTCGGCTCTCCGACGCGTTGCTTTTACTGCCACCTGTTTCTGCTTCTCAGCTTCCAACTTTTGCGTCCCAGCCTCCAGGGCTCTCTGGTGTGTGGCTTCTAGGGCTGCCCACTTCCTGCCCTCTGGCTCGATTTCCTTTTCCTTCTCTGCTATCTCCAGCCTTTTGGACCAGCCCGCCTGTACCTTATCGTGCTTCACGACCAAAAAGTCTCATTTCCTCAGTCATGGGTGGTGGGTACAATAGGCCAGGGGAGGCTAAGCCTCCCCAGGTGCAGCGACCACCTCCCACTGCTGGACGCCTGGGCCGTGGTGGCCCTGCTCATAGGTGCTGACCCTGGGGGTGTTCTGGGGCTGGAGCACCCACGGAAAAGAAATAGTTATCTCCTCCCCCGTCTCTCCAGTGCCTCCCGCCCGCTGGCGGCCCTGTCAATCAGCTCCTCCCCCTCCCCCCCACCGCCTCCCGCCTGCCACTGATCAGCTGAAGAGGCGGAGTGAAGGTGGGGTGCGCTCGGGGGAGAGGCAGAGCAGGGGTGGAGTGAGGGTGGGCCCTTGGAGGAAGGGCTGGAGGGGGGGTGAGGCCTGGGGCAGAGCGGGGGTGGAGCACCCCTGGGGAAATCAGAAAGTCGGTGCCAGTGGCCCCCACCTGCGTTCTGCCTCTTCCCCTCCCTGCTGTGCCCCTTCCCCGAGGTCCCCTCGCCCGCCGCTGCCTGGTGAGTCCCTCCCTCCTCTCCTCTCCTCTCCTCCACTCCACCCCCTCCTTGCTGGAGGTCTCCATCATGGACCGCATCCCTCCACCCCTCTCCCCCATGAGACTCCCCTGCTGGGCCTGGGAGCAGGGCCACAGTTCGGGGGGGGGGGCACGGACAGGGGTAAGGGGGCAGAGGCTGGGGCTGGGAACGAAGCTGCAATCAGAGGCCAAGGCTGGGGGCAAGGCCGGGGGTGGTGTTGGGAGTGGAACTGAGCTAGAGCAGAGCTGGGGATGGAGTGGGGCTGGGTGGTGCTCCCATCTCGCCCTTCATGGGGACTGGCCCGGGCCCCGCTGCGCCCTCCCCTCCTCCCCCCGAATGTTCCTCCATGCGCCCTTAAGGGGGCATGCCCCACCCTTTGGGGACCTGGTCTAGAGATACTGGAGAGGATGCGTGGGCCTATTGGAAACAAATGGTTGCCTCTCAAACAATATCATACCATGCTTTCTAGAGACGAAACCCTGCCAGGTTGCTTTGTTGATGCAGAGTTTAAAAACATATGTTCAGTGTATTCATACCTAACTCCTTTCATGGTTCCTGTATGTGCATTTCCCACTGATAACCATGACAAGGGTGACCCCGGCTTTCACTGAAGACCTCACATGATACTCTTTGGTGATCCAGAATGGACATATCAGAATTGGGTTATTCCTGTAACCCCCTGGCCAGCTGGCCTGAATGGGTTCTGGGGGTCACACCTCTGTGATGCTAAGAATTTCCCAAGGCCGGAGGGCAAGGAGCTTCCTGGTATCTAGCAGTGGATTTCAGCTGGCTTGGTCAGTGTACCCCAACTCATTGGCATCACCCGCTTGCCTCCCCCACCCATTGCTCCTGGCTTCTGCTGCCTCCCTGGACTCCCCACCCCATCCCCAGCACCCCGGGGCCCTGCTGCCACCCCCACATTGTCCCGACTGACTCCCTGAGTGCCCTTCTGCGCACCCCAGGCAGGCTAGTTCAGACTCGTACCTGAGCTGGTAACGGGGAGGAAGGGACGGATTCAGCCGGCTTCCCAGTGCTGCCAGCCTGGTCTCGCTTCCCTGCTCTAGGTGTCACCTAGTGGGGCTCAGGGGGAGTGTTTCCCAGGTGCGTTCCCCTCACCTCACTCCCACCCTAGTAGAAATATGGGGGTGGGTGGGCATGTGATCCCTGCGTCCCCTCTGTGAGGAGTGACAGATGTTTTAAAGTCTGCATTTGAACCAACAGGTCTGTCCAGGTCTTGAATACAAATGAAGCCGTGACAATGGAATTGCAACGTACATACGTGGCAAACAAGCATCAAAGCTCACAAGCGATAGCTGGGGACTCACCTTGTCCAGATCACCAGGAATGGTGTATTTGCTTGTCTGACCAGCCTGGTCACCAGGCAGAGACAACAGATCAGCGAAACCATCAGGAGAGCGCGTGGGGAAAGGTGACCACTTAACGATCTCGACTGGGGATGGAGTCTGGCACCCGCCTCTTGAAACAGGAGCAATAAACTTTGAGAGAGATGCTTTATAGAGGAGTACAATGGGAGAGGCAGAGAACCCCAAAGTTATCCATCCCTAGATGGAGGTCAGAGCTCTTGCAAACTGTTGGGTCCTTCAGCCAAGGGGTGTGTGTGTGAAGTTTCTGGGAACAAAAGAGTCGTAAGAAATCTACCTTGAACCAAGCCTGTAGCTTGTTAAGTTACGCCTTAGCCATTAGAAAGTGTATTTTATTTTTGTTTGTTTGTGACTGTGACACAGGGCCAGAAAGGGTTACACAACTAGAAAGCTTATGCTCAAATAAATTGGTTAGTCTCTAAGGTGCCACAAGTCCTCCTTTTCTTTTTGGGGATACAGACTAACACGGCTGTTACTCTGAAACAACTAGCAGGCTAATTGACACAGATTCAACCTCACTAGAGACCGTTAACAGATAATGTTCGTGTTTTTGTGTGGTTTCATATATATTGTTAGAGATTAACAGTCTAACCAGATGGTTCCTGTCTATCACTGTATTCTGTTCATTCAGAGATCAAAAGGGGATGTTAACGTTTAGAACTGTGAACGTAGTTGTATTCGCAAAAAGAAAAGGAGGACTTGTGGCACCTTAGAGACTAATAAATTTATTTGAGCATGAGCTTTCGTGAGCTACAGCTCACTTCATCAGATGCATAAAGTGAAAAATGAAGTGATAGCATTGTCTTGATTTCTCTTTGAAGTATATAGCAAATCGCCTGCAAATGATGGGAGATAGGCGATTGCCTTATGTTAATCCATGGAGCTAAATACCGATGATGTTTAGGAAATAGGAGGGTACTTCAGAGACACTGTTGTTCACCCAAGGACTGCATGTGGTCAAGAAAATGTATAAAGGGCTTTTGGGACCTGATCCTGTATGTTCTGGGGTTGTGCCCTTCCACTATCAGCAGACACAGGTCGTCTCTGGAGTGGTTCTCAATCAGGGGTACGTGTCCCCTGGGGGTACGCAGCGGTCTTCCATTGGGTACATCAACTCATCTAGATATTTGCCTAATTTTACAACAGGCTACATAAAAAGCATTAGCACGGTCAGTACAAACTAAAATTTCATCCAGACACTGGCTTGTTTATACCACTCTATGCGCTATACGCGGAAATGGAAGTACAAGCTTTATATTCCCAATGATTTCTTTTATAATCCTATGGTAAAAATGAGAAAGTCACCAATTTTCAGTAATAGTGGCTGTGACACTTTTGTTGAGAGCCGCTGGCCTGGAGAGCGTCATTTCCAGCATGTACACACAAGTCCTCACCTGTTCTCCATACGTACGTCTCCACGGTGGTTCGGATGGCCAGTGTGACACAGGCTTTCGTTAGAGAATTACGTGATATTCTCAAGTGGAACGGACGGGTCACTCCTATGCACCTCTATGCCTGCTGCCAGTTGGCATCTGGAAGTCCTTGGGTCACACCTCCCACCACCCCTCCCCACAGCATGAGGGGCACCCCTGATGTTCCCTCCCCTGCCCCCAGGAGGGCTGGTTTGTCCCCTCTCCATGCTAATCTACCACACTGTGAATTCCCCCTCCTGGAGATGGGGCCCTGTCATTGCTCAGCATTAGGTGTTCAGTGCCTAGGACAGTGGGGTCCTCATTCCTGACTGGGTGTCCTTAAGCTTAAACCAATGGGCTAGGACTCAGGAGATCTGGGTTCAATTCCCAGCTGTGCTACTGACTCCCGGGTCTGACCTAGAGCAAGTCACTGCATCTTTCTGAGCCTCAGTTTTCTACCTGTAATAATGATCCTTCTCTTGAATACGTAGACTGAAGGGTCTTTGTGACAGGGACTGTGCGTCTGCCACAATGGGGCTCTGATCTCAGCCGGGGCAGGGACTGTCTCTCGCTGTGTGTCTGGGCAGTGCCCCGCACAACAGGGCCCTGATCTCAGCTGGGGCAGGGACTGTCTCTCCCTGTGTGTCTGGGCAGCGCCCGGCACAACGGGGCCCTGATCTCAGCTGGGGCAGGGACTGTCTCTCCCAGTGTGTCTGTGAAGTGCCCGGCACCGTGGGGCCCTGATATAACAGGACTGATATTATTTTGCCGTTGCTACTTATTAAGGAGCAACGCCACTATTAAACAATGATGCTGAAGGGACTTTGCGGTATAAAGGGCAGCCAGGGGATCTGGTACGTTTCACCCTGCCTCAGCCCCATCTCCCCTGGAGTTTCTATCCCATCCTCCACTCAGAATGTGGCTCCACGGGCTTTAAGGGGTTAACTCCACAGTGCTCCCCACTCCAAGCTCCCCCATCCCCTCATGTAAGCCCCAGATGGCTCCCAGCTCCTGATCTCCTCAGTTCCGCCTCCATGCTCCCCATGTCACCCCCACTACCAAAATCCTCTGATCCCCCCATTCCACGGCACCCACCCGTTTCCACTCCTCGTTCCCCAAACAGCCCCTGCCACCCATCTGCCCCCCTACCAGAATCCCTCCGTGATCCCTTCCTTCCCAGCCTGTGTTCCCCACCCTGCCTGTCCCTCCACTGCAGGGACCCCTGCCCTGACCCCCTCCCAGCCTGTAACCCCCTCCATGTCACCCGCCTCCCCTACTGCTGAGACCCCTCCCAGCTTCCCCTTCCCCATGCCACCCTCCTCCTCAGTGGCCCGGATCCCTTCCTGACCCCTGCCACACAACACCTGGTTCCCAACTCCGGGCACCCCGTAGCTGGCTGGTTTCCCAAGGGTTAACAAAATTGCAGTGACGACACTGGGCGAGCATCCTGTCTGGGAGCTCTGGGATGACCCTGCCCGGCCCCAGTCCCAGGTGAGAGGCGGGGTTTGGGAGCAGGCGGTATAAATCCCACAGCTTGGAGCCGGGACGGTGCAGCTCGCTTTACCCCAGCCAGCAGAGACGAGGTCAGCCACTGCTGCCCCCAAAGGCCTCCAGGATGGTTTTCGGCGGCGGCGGACAGTCGCCCCTTGGCGTGACTCCCATGATTCTCCTGGTTCTGTGTCTCCATCTCCCAGGTAGGTCCTGGCCCTCCCTGGGGGTTAAAGGTCGTCCGCTGCGCCTTTGGCTTTCATGGCTCGGAGGGGCTGCCACTGGTTGTGATGTCAGTGACGGCTGCGATGGGGTGGTGGGGTGGTGTCGGCTGGGGAGAACAAGCCGGGTGGGAGGTTGCAATGGGGGTGGTGCAGAGAATGCAGAGGGAGAGGCGGGCAGTGTGGGGGGTGCAGGCTGGGGGCGAATCGGGTAGGGAACCCAGAAAGAGCGGAGGTGGGTGGCATCGGGAACACGGGCTGGAGAGGGTTTTTTTTTGAAGAGGTATCCCAGTAGAGGGGGAGATGGATGGGGTGGGGAGAGTAGGCCAGGATGGCAGATGCAGGAGGCATCCCAGCAGAGGGGGAGGTGGATGGGGTGGGGAGCTCTTATGGGACTCAGGGAAGGATCCTGGAAGCAGAGGGGATAGATCAGCCCTGGACCTGAGCAGAAATTCCTGGTGGAGTCAGCCTGTCCTCATTAGCTTGTTTATAAAGTGTGGGAGTGAGTCAGAGAGAAGCAGGTGGGGCGGCTGGGGGTTATTAATTCCAGGTTGACTAGTTTTTATGATTGTTTTGATCTTCAGCCTAATAATCATGAAACTCCTCAACACGCAGTGACTTCAAAAGCTCTCTGTCACACACACACCCAGTATGTGACTGGTAATTTCGCTTGCTGCCAGGCTCTCCTAATGAGCAAGGATACAGAAACTAGCCCAGGAATCCTGACTCCCAGCTCCCCCCCCCCCACTGTAACCACTAGACTTTACTTCCCTCCCAGAGCTGGGACTAGAACCCAGGAGTTCTCACTCCCAGCCCTCCTGCTCTAACTGCTAGACCCTACTCCTCTTCCATGAAAGGTGCAGTGCTGTCACAGGGTGCCCAGGTGGGGACACACAATAGGGATTACCTTTGCACTAAGGGCATGGAGTCTGTTGAAGTCAATGGAAAGACATCCTCTTCCTCATTGACTTCAGTGGACTGGGAAGTCACCTATTACATTGCCCCTAGTGGTAGCCCCCTATCCCCTGCACCAATTAATAGGAGATGGACAATATTATAGCAGAGCACCAACCCTGCTCTAATTAAGGTTGAGATCAACTTTCCCTTTAAAGGCAGACTCTTCTAAAACCTGCAGGGTTATGTGGATTGCCTTGCAATTCGGTGGGTCTTCTCTGGTGAACACTCACTGTCATACCAGGTCCTCTGCCCTCAAGGGAAGCTGACGTGATTCAACTCCTGGCATAATACCACGGCACTGAGATACATTTATAGTGATGACAGCAATAATTTTATTATCGAAGGTACAAGTGATAGCGGGGAAAGACAATGGAAACAAAACAGGGTGCATATAAAACATAACCCGCTTTCTAGAGACTAGCCTTCACTTAGCCGGCTAACTTTGAAAGCGATCTCACCCCAGACAACGCAGCCTGTCACCCAAAGTTGGCTGCGATCCCGTTTTCATGAATGTAACCGCACTGCCTGCTGATTTCTTAGGTGCCAGATAAAGGGGGGTCTTCCTTGCCTTCTGTCAAAGTCAGATTCAGGACTCACATAATTTGTCAGACCACTCTGTTTATTAGCAAAGCGCTTCGCTAATGCACCCAGATGTGAGCCCCTCTCTGAGGCTCAAGATAACTTATTTATACAGCTAAGCCAAAGCCAATTTAACATAAGAGACAAAAGAAAGCAGAAACTGACAAATATACATACATATCTCATTTGCATACTAACGTTTACCAATCTCCTAGCTCAGTAGGAGCTCTAAGTTAATCAGTTTGAGGACCCATTGTCTCACACTCCTTAATGTTTCTCTTCCTGACAACTATATTTCAACAAACCCTTCAAGTAGCATTTCTTTAATGAATTATAATTTCAATATAATTCATTATACTTTCACACTTCCCTTTATAGCCCCTAAAGTTTGTCATCTGTCCCTAGAGTCAGGAACACCCTCCCTGTAGCTTATTCTACGGTGTGCTACCTGCCTGTTGATTTCACATCCCCTCAGCTGAGTTGATACGTAAATGAGGCTTCTACTGGGTTGGCTTACAATGCTTCGTTTACATGCCAACCCAGAGAAATTTGTCCGGCAGAAAACCTCTTTGTCATCCCTGCCTCGATACAGATGGTCGGAACAGATTTTCAGTACACAGATGTAATTCCTCGCATAGGAGCTGTACAGACATTTCACAACGATATTAATCACCAGCATGATCCCAGCTGTCACTTACGATCTCAGGTGGTGTTCTTTGGTGGACCAGAATGTATGTGTCGAGATCAGGCTATTTGTGTAACCCAGTTGGCATTGGGGGTTTGTTAAGGCCACACCTGCTGCTGACACAATACTACCCAATGCCGTGCTGACTTGAAGGGGGCTGGTGCACCTCTTCCTTTGCTCACACACCAGAGTCAGGGAAAGGGGCTCACGGCAGCCCCCGCCACCGATCTCCTCGTTTCACAATCACAACTCTGCCGAGCTGCTCCATCAAATCCCTCCACCATTCAATAACCAGAATGCAGAGGCTCTTGCCACCTCCAGGGGGGCAGAGTTAAGGTTGTGGGGGGTATTTATCTTAACTCTGTATTTCCTGATTTTAAGAAGCGTTAGTGTGGCTGAACTTGCCTTTGTGGAAGGGCACCCAGGCAGACTGAGTGCTGTGTTAATCAAGGGTTGTGCCAGTGAATAACCTCTCCGCCTCTCTCGTAGGCTCGGCGTCCAAGTGCATCCCACGGCTGGAGGAGCCAGTGCTGGAACCGCTGCCAGCTGGCGTGGACCCCTACATGCAGCCAGCGGGGATCCTGAAGCCCCAGGTCCGCCCACAGGGGCAGGGGGTTGGTAACGAGCCTGGGGTATATGGAGGAACTGATTCTGGATCGTATGGAGGACCTGGGCCCGGATCGTATGGGATAGATGGGCCCGGGGCCTATGGAGGAGCCGGGACTGGATCCTACGGAGGAACCGGGACTGGATCACATGAAGGACCTGGGCCCGGATCGTATGGGATAGATGGGCCCGGGGCCTATGGAGGAGCCGGGACTGGATCCTACGGAGGAACCGGGACTGGATCACATGAAGGACCTGGGCCCGGATCGTATGGGATAGATGGGCCCGGGGCCTATGGAGGAGCCGGGACTGGATCCTACGGAGGAACCGGGACTGGATCACATGAAGGACCTGGGCCTGGATCGTATGGGATAGATGGGCCCGGGGCCTATGGAGGAACCGGGACTGGATCCTATGGAGGAACCGGATGTGCACCGTACGAAGCAGCCGGAACTGGGTCACAGGAACAACCTGGGCCCGGATCATATGGAATAAATGGCCCCGGAACCTATGAAGGAGCCAGGCCGGCTATATCAGTGGGGTGCTCCCCAACACAGTATGGGATGCCGGGTGCTGGCTATGCGGTTGGCTCAGGCAGGCCATCTGGGCACGTCCGGCCAGTCTATAAGGACCCCAGCATCCCCTATGTGCCGAGACTCTCGGAGCTGCCCAACCACGCAGGACGCGTGATGTCGTCCATGCCCAGGGTCTCTGCTGACAATGGTGTTGGAGGGGGAGCAGGAACAGGAGATGTGTCAATGCCGGGCTCTTCCAATCCCATGCTGCCCAACGGCCCTTAATCCACAGGGCGTGAGGAGCGAGCTGGTGAGGTTTAGCAGCTAAGGCAGGAGGAGGGCAGGACGCCTGGGTTCTGTCCCCAGCTCTGGGGGGTATGGTTTAGGAGTGAGAGCAAGGGAATGGGTCTCAGGACACCTGGGTTCTATCTCCAGCTGTAGGAGAAGAGTGGGGTGTAGGGGTTAGAGTTGGGGCGGGCCAGGACTCCTGGGTTCTATCCCCAGCTCTTGGTGGGGAGTGGGGTCTAGCCATTAGAGCAAGAGAATGGGGGCTTCTATCCCAGCTCTGGGGGGAATGGGGTCTAGTGGTTAGAGCAGGGTGGGAATGGGGATGATGACTCCTGGGTTCTGTCCCGGCTCTGTGAGTAGGGTCTAGTGGTTAGAGTGGGAGGGGGAATGCGGGCCAGGCCTCCTGGGTACTAGCCGAGCTCTGTGAAGGGAGTGGAGTCTAGTGGTTTGGGGTGGGGGGTGGCTGGGAGTCTGTACTCATGGGGTCTATCCCCCACTCTCCTGTCATGCCCCTGACTGGGCCACTCCATTGTTGTGTGCTTCAGTTTCTCCCATTGTGTTCCAAGACCTTTCGCTCAATGCTTAGTTGTGGACGGGAGTAAGCGCTTATTGCCCTCCCTGTGTAAATTCCCCACCCCCATCCCCTCATCCACCATTTCCCTGATCTCTCCCCACCCAACCTGGATCACTTCACCCCTCCACCCCCCAACCACGTCTCCTTCCCATATGGTCAGTGATCTCAAGGCCTTTGTATTGCTGGGATGCCTGGGTGGGGGTGAAGAGGATGGTTGCGTCTCTCTCTGCTCCTCGTTTCTGATGCTCTAAATGCTTCCAATAAAATCCTTGCTCTGCTAGGTCATTTGGCTTATTTCCTCCCTGCGGAGCGAGTTCGGGGCAGGAGCCAGGCAGCGCTGGGAGCTCAGAGCAGGGACGGGATGGCCAGCAGCGGCGCACACTCCCCCCGACCTCGCTTCCCGGCATTGCCTGCTGGGGACAGAGGGGAGCTCGGTCACTGGAGCCCATCCACGACGCTCGACGGACACTGCCAGCAGGTTCCTTCTGATGTGAGCGTCTGCAAAGAACAGTGCTGAGAACCCGCCCACTTGTTTCACCCATGGGGGTGAAAACCAGATTGGAACTGGCGCCCCCTAGAGGGGAAAGGCTCCGTGTCCCATTCCCTGCCCCTTGAACCATCCAGTCCCCCACCCTGGGGCCCAGTTGGAGCTGGGACCCCCTAGGGGGAAAGGCTCCCTGTCCCATTCCTCGCCCCCTTGAGCCAGCCAGTTCCTCTGCCTTAGGGCTGGATCAGAGCTGGGACCCCCTAGGGAGAAAGGCTCTGTGTCCCATTCCCCGTCCCCCTGAACCATCCAGTCCCCCACCCTGGGGCCCAACTGGAGCTGGGACCCCCTAGGGAGAAAGGCTCTGTGTCCCATTACCCGCCCCCCAGAGCCAGACAGTCCTCCAGCTTTGGGGCTGGATCAGAGCTGGGACCCCCTAGGGGGAAAGGCCCCGTGTCCCAGTCCCATGAGCCAGCTGCTCCCTCCACCCTGGGGATGGACTGGAGACTCTGCCCCCCCTCCTCTCCAGGCGAGACCATGGGCAGCGTTGGCATCAAGATGTAACACGGTTGCAAAAAAAGCGAACATCGCTCTGGGATGTATGAGCAGGCGTGCAGTAAGCAGGACACGAGATGTAATTCTTCCGCTCCACTCCGCGCTGATACGGCCTCAACCGGAGTGTTGTGTCCAGTTCTGGGCGCCACATTTCCGGAAAGATGTGGCCAAACTGGAGAAAATCCGGAGAAGGGCAACAAAAATGATGAAAGGTTTAGAAAACACGACCTATGAGGGAAGATTGAAAACACTGGGTTTATTTAGTCTGGAGAAGAGCAGACTGAGAGGGGACATGATACCCGCTTTCAAGTACATAAAAGGTTGTTACAAGGAGGAGGGAGGTAAATCGTTCTCCTTAACCTCTGAGGACAGGACAAGACGCAATGGGCTTAATTTGCAGCAAGGGAGGTTTAGGTTGGACATTAGTGGGGAGGGATAGCTCAGTGGTTTGAGCATTGGCCTGCTAAACCCAACATTGTGAGTTCAATCCTTGAGGGGGCCATTTAGGGATCTGGGGCAAAAATTGGGGCTTGGTCCTGCT
Organism: Eretmochelys imbricata; assembly: GCF_965152235.1. NCBI lineage: Eukaryota > Metazoa > Chordata > Testudines > Cheloniidae > Eretmochelys > Eretmochelys imbricata. The sequence continues at coordinate 51,982,603 of NC_135585.1, forward strand.
TTGAGCAGGGGGTTGGACTAGATGACCTCCTGAGGTTCCTTCCAACCCTGATATTCTATGATTAGGGAAAACTTCCTAACTGTCAGGGTGGTTAAGCACTGGAATAAATTGCCTAGGGAAGGGAATCTCCATCATTGGAGATTTTAAAGAGCAGGTTGGACAAATCTGCCAGGGGTGGTCTAGATAATACTTAGTCCTGCCATGAGTGCCAGGGACTGGACGAGATGACCTCTCGAGGTCCCTTCCAGTCCTATGATGCTATAATTCTAAGATGGGCTGGGCCGGCGGGCAGAACAATCACCTCATCTGACACTCCAGTGTCAGATAGACCAGGGCGTCCCCCCCGAGATTCCTCCTGGCTCACGTCCGCACCCACCCCAGGCCCCACGTCTCTTGTGGAAGACAGAAACATCTGAGTCTCCAACGTCTAACCAGGGCTGAGCTCACCCCATGTGAAAGGGGACGCAAGCTGTCTGACGGCTGCCTATGTCGCGGGGGCTTGATTTGGAAGGGGGGTGGGGTGGGAGGAGGGAGGTGGGATGGCTGCAGTGGGGAGTAGGCCATCAGGAGTTTGGGGACACTGGCCTGGGGTGGCAGGCGGGGGAGGGGGAAGGACGGCAGGGGACAGGGCTACCTAGACGAGCGACCCGATCCACTGAGCCCAAACAGCGCGGGGAGCCCCCTGCTCAGCAGCTAACAGGGTTGGGTTGGGGGAAGAGGTTTCCTGGAGCCACGGCTGGAGAAGAGAGCGTCCCCCACCCCCGGAGCCTAGCCCGGAGAGAGGGGCTTTGTACTGGCCTCGAGACGGGGAGTTCAAAGCCTAGCCCCAGAGCAGGGCCGGCCTCTGGAAAAACCGCACCCTGGGCGAACTTGTATTTTAACGCCCCTGCCCCCCGCTGCCTCCAGGGGCCAGGGGCGGCAGAGGCTTCCAAAAAGTAGGGGGGCCAGGGACTCCGCCCCCTTCATGGCCCCGCCCATGCCCCTCCTCTGACCCCCGGGGCCACGCCCCCGGCCAAGACAGAAGCCAGAGCCAGGCTGGGGAGCCTGGGCCCCTCCACCTGCCGAGGCTGGGGGGAGCCTGAGAGTAGCCCCCAGCCCATGTCCCCACCCGCCAGGCCCTTCCCCCAGGGCAGGGGGAGGGTCCACGGCTCCCCACAGCTGCCTGGGCTCCTCGGCAGGGCTCTGCCGGCAGGGCCAGGGGGCGGGGCCTCGGGGAAGAGGCGAGGTGGGGGTGGGGCCAGTGGTGAAATGTGGACGGGCTATGGCCCCCTGGTTCCCCCTGTTCCGGCACCCCTGCCCTGGGCTCCCCACCCGCCCCATCACCCCTGCCATCTCCCCAGGCTCCCCACCCATCCCCCCATTGCCCTGGCCCCTGCTGCCTTCTCTGCCCCACCCCACATCCCCCCAGCCCCTGCTGCCTCCTTGGGCCCCACTGCCTCCCGCCCTCATTGCCCTGAGCTCCCTTCTGCAGCCTTGCACCCCAGCCTTGCCCCGCTCCTTGTCTCTTGACCACGGCGCCCTCGGCCGTCACCCACCCCTGCCCCAGAGACATCAATGGGGCACGTCATCCTGCCGTGGTGCGGCTGGGGATTTCCGCTCCGCCCGCTCCCAGTGACTCCAGCAGGGGAAGACGCTTAGAGCACCACAGCAAACGCACGGGGGACACTGGTCGTCCTCCGACCCACCCACGCTTCTGTTCGGGTTACAGGCTGCCATGCACCACACTGCCCCGGGGGGGATGGGGGGGGGCGCTTATTAGGGTTAGAGGCTGCCCTGCACCAGGTGGCCACAAGGCCTAGGGCCTGGGGTGCGCAGTCAAGTCTCTATTCCTGCAAATAAGCACTTACGGGTTTCCCAGCCAGGTTTCGTTAGTGGCTCTCCTTGGACGCCCCATACTGGTTCCCTGCCCAGCCGCTGCTGCTCCCCTACAAACCCCATGCAGACTGGCACCAGTTGTGATCTCTGGGGGCGGCCTGTTTCATGGGCGGCTCTGCCCACGCTTCCTGGGGCTCCCACCCCACAATAGAGCCTGGCCGTCCCCTGGCTCAGGACCTTTCCTCTTACAGGGGCAGGGGAAAGGGAGCATGCAGTAGGGAGGGGCTGATGGGAGATGTAGTCACTCGCTTGGCAGGTCCATCACCCTGGGAAGCGAGAATGGGGAAATGGGATTTCAGAGCCATGGAGTGGGTTTGTGGGGAGGTGAGGAGACTCGGGAGAGAGAGAGATGTTCAGCTGGCAAGGGTCAATGGAGGTGACCCCCAGCCCCCCTGCTCTAACCCACTAGACCCCACTCCCCTCCCAGAGCTGGGGATAGAACCCAGGACTCCCAGTCTCCCCTGGTCTAACCACTAGCCCCACTCCCCTCCCAGAGCTGGGGATAGAACCCAGGAGTCCTGGTTCCCAGCCCCCCTTCTCTAACCACTAGCCCCCACTCCCCTCCCAGAGCTGGGGACAGAACCCAGGAGTCCTGACTCCCAGTCTCCCCTGGTCTAACCACTAGCCCCCACTCCCCTCCCAGAGCTGGGGACAGAACCCAGGAGTCCTGACTCCCAGTCTCCCCTGGTCTAACCACTAGCCCCCACTCCCCTCCCAGAGCTGGGGACAGAACCCAGGAGTCCTGACTCCCAGTCTCCCCTGGTCTAACCACTAGCCCCCACTCCCCTCCCAGAGCTGGGGACAGAACCCAGGAGTCCTGACTCCCAGTCTCCCCTGGTCTAACCACTAGCCCCCACTCCCCTCCCAGAGCTGGGGACAGAACCCAGGAGTCCTGACTCCCAGTCTCCCCTGGTCTAACCACTAGCCCCCACTCCCCTCCCAGAGCTGGGGACAGAACCCAGGAGTCCTGAATCCCAGTCTCCCCTGGTCTAACCACTAGCCCCCACTCCCCTCCCAGAGCTGGGGACAGAACCCAGGAGTCCTGACTCCCAGTCTCCCCTGGTCTAACCACTAGCCCCCACTCCCCTCCCAGAGCTGGGGACAGAACCCAGGAGTCCTGACTCCCAGTCTCCCCTGGTCTAACCACTAGCCCCCACTCCCCTCCCAGAGCTGGGGACAGAACCCAGGAGTCCTGACTCCCAGTCTCCCCTGGTCTAACCACTAGCCCCAACTCCCCTCCCAGAGCTGGGGATAGAACCCAGGAGTCCTGGCTCCCAGCCCCCCTGCTCTAACCACTAGCCCCCACTCCCCTCCCAGAGCTGGGGACAGAACCCAGGAGTCCTGACTCTTCCGTCTGCTACCACTAGATTGTGCTGCCTCCCAAGAGATGTGAGTGCCCGAGCGTGCTCCTAAATCACAGGAAAGACGCAGGTTCAATGACACCGGTGTGGCTGATCCGTGACCCTAATGCAGGGATCCATTAATTCAGTCCGTCACCTGCACAGAGCAGGTCTGATTCCCTCACGCAAGGGCCAGACCACACACACGACTGGCTGACCTGCCTCTGCGCAGAACTATTTGTCTCGCCCCCGTCCCCGATTCGCAACGAAATATCCGCCCTGCTCTGAGCCTGAGCGACCGGTCCCTCTGCTCCTTCCACCCCCACGGTCCCGAATCGCTGTGGCCCGGCGAGGTGCAAACCCGGATTGGCTGGGGTCATGCGGCTGCAGTCGGGCGACCCGGGCGGAGCCACCCAGCCCAGCGGGTTTCCGGCTGGATCGCGAGGCCTCGCACCAGGGAGCAGCCGTTGTAGTAACTGTACCCAGGGGCTGGAGCCGTTCCCCTGCTGCAGCCGGTGACAGCAGAGGTTTGCAGAGATGCAGAGCTGGCACCTGCCAAACAAAGCAGGATTTATTCCCCCCCCAGGGGTACGAAGCACTCAGGCGGGTGGGTTAAGGGGGGGGGGGGCTGGGAGGAAACGTCCAAGCCCAACTTTTTTGCGCTGAAAAATGCCGCTTTGGGTGTGAGGCGGGCGTGGGTCCGATTTTTAAGCCTGGCTACTAGCGACGGGGGGGTGGGGGGGGGCAGGGAACCGGTGACTGAGTCACTCCCAAGTCAGGGCGGGGGGGGGGGGGTCGGGAGATGGACACTGCGGCTGTCGTGGGATTTTGAGACGGGGTAGAGAAATCCCCCCCCGTGAGGTCCACCTAGTCTGGTCTCTGACAGTGACTGACAGGGGCACAGACACACAGAGAGACAGTCCCTGCCCCGGCTGAGATCAGGGCCCCGTTGTGCCGGGCGCTGCCCAGACACACAGGGAGAGACAGTCCCTGCCCCGGCTGAGATCAGGGCCCCGTTGTGCCGGGCGCTGCCCAGACACACAGGGAGAGACAGTCCCTGCCCCGGCTGAGATCAGGGCCCCGTGGTGCCAGGCGCTGTCCAGACACACAGGGAGAGACAGTCCCTGCCCCGGCTGAGATCAGGGCCCCGTTGTGCCGGGCGCTGCCCAGACACACAGGGAGAGACAGGCCGTGCTCCGGCTGAGATCAGGGCCCCGTTGTGCCGGGCGCTGCCCAGACACACAGGGAGAGACAGTCCCTGCCCCGGCTGAGATCAGGGCCCCGTTGTGCCAGGCGCTGTCCAGACACACAGGGAGAGACAGTCCCTGCCCCGGCTGAGATCAGGGCCCCGTGGTGCCGGGCGCTGCCCAGACACACAGGGAGAGACAGTCCCTGCCCCGGCTGAGATCAGGGCCCCGTGGTGCCGGGCGCTGCCCAGACACACAGGAAGAGACAGTCCCTGCCCCGGCTGAGATCAGGGCCCCGTGGTGCCGGGCGCTGCCCAGACACACAGGGAGAGACAGTCCCTGCCCCAGCTGAGATCAGGGCCCCGTGGTGCCGGGCGCTGCCCAGACACACAGGGAGAGACAGGCCCTGCCCCGGCTGAGATCAGGGCCCCGTTGTGCCGGGCGCTGCCCAGACACACAGGGAGAGACAGTCCCAGTCAGGGCCGTCCTTAGGCACACGTAGCATACGTGTACGTGTAGGGAATCCGAAAGTTTGGGGCACCACTGGGACCATAGGCGCCAGCTTCTCATCTTGCCGGGGGATGCTCAACCTCCTGCTCTGCTCCAGGCCCCCACTTCACCCCTTCCCCTAAGCTCTCCCCCCACCTCTTTCTGCTCCTGCTCCACCTCTTTCCTGCCTCCTCCCCCAAGCAGGCCCCGTCCCCTCTCCTCCCCCTCCCTCCCGGAGCTTGAATGCGCGAATCAGCTGTTCGTGGTGCTCCAGAAGCGCTGGGAGGGAGTGGGAGGAGTTGGTAAGTGCGGGGGGGCAGGCGAGTGTGCGTAGGGCCCCATAAATCCTAAGGACAGCCCTGGTCCCAGTCCAAAAAAGCTCATGGTCTAAGCAGTGAGGCATAGTGGCCTCAGCACTGGATGGTGACTCTGGACACCTGCATTCTGTTGCTGGCCTGGCCTTGGGCCTGCTTGAGGACCTTCCCCAAGTCACTCCTCCTCTCTGTGCCTTAACTTCCCCATCTTTGACAAGAGGGGGAGGCTATTTACCTCCTTTGTGAGTCCGTGAGTCCCCGTGCTTTTCGAGAGCTGGCTATCATTACAAATGAAGGGTTATGATTGCCTTTTCACAGATGGCGAAACCGAGGCACGGAGCGAGAGACACAGTGACTTGCCCAAGGTCACACAGCGAGTCTGAAACTGATCTGGAAACTGCCCCTGGATCTCCTCAGTCCCAGCCCAGTGCACGAACTAGAAGAGTTACATTCCAGTGTGAGTGTTCACCGCTTTCGGTAAACCTGCCCCTGAGAATTGCGCCATCTCCTTAGGCTGTGCAACTTTCATTCTGCAGGAAACATCCAGTGAGCTTTACCTTAATCATTAACCCACTTCTGGAATGGAGAAACTGAGTCACAGACTGAGGAAGTGCCATATCCAGGAGAAGGGGATTAGAACCCAGGTCTTTGATTATGGAAGATAACCGAAGCTATGTAGGAACACGAGAGTAGAGGAGGCTGTTATAGATGCTTTTAGGCCAGCTCTGTATTCCCTCTCCCCCCTTTGTTATTATGTGTTATTTATTTATCAGCTCTCTAGTGGGGTCCTACAGGGGTCAGTCCTCGGTCTTGTACTAGTCAATATTTTCATTAATGACTTGCATAAGGGAGTGGAGTGAATGTCTTATAAAATTCGCCAAGCTGGGAGGGGTGGCAAGCACTTTGGTGATCAGGATTAGAACGGAAGATGACCATGCTCAATTGGAGAATTGTTCTGAAATCAACTAGATGAAATTCAATAAAGACAAGTGCAAAGGGAAAAACCAAAGGCTCAAGAACAAGGCGGGGCATAACGGACTGTCCACCTCACAGTGTCCATCGGCAGTACGGCCGAAAAGGATCTGGGGGTTCGAGTGGACCAAAAACTGAACACGAGTCCGTGTGATGCCGCTGTGAAAAAGGCTAATATCTTTCTGGGGTGTATTAACAGAAATGTTGTATGGGAGACCTGGGAGGATATTGTCCCATTCTGTTTGGCACGGGTGAGGCCCCAGCTGGAGTACTGTGTCCAGCTTTGGGCACCATACTTCAAGAAAGCTGTGGACAAGCTGGAGAGAGTCCAGAGGAGAGCAACAAAAAGGACAAAAGGTTTAGAAAACCTGCCCTATGAGGAAAAGTGAAAAACCTGGGTGTGTTTTGACTTGAGAAAAGAAGAACGAGCGAATATCTGAAGGGCTGTTACAAAGAGGACGGTGATCAATTGTTCCCCGTGTCCACCGAGGGCAGGAAAAGACGTAACAGGCCTAATCTGCAGCAAGGGAAGATTTAGGTTCGATATTAGGGAAAACTCTCTAACTCTCAGGGGAATTAAGCACAGGAACAAGTTATCAAGGGAGGATGTGGAAGCCCCGTCATCTGTGGTTTTTTCAAACAGGTTGGACAAACACCTCTCAGGGATGATCTAGGTTTACTTGGTCCTGCCTCAGTGCAGAGGCTAGATGAGAGGACCTCTTGCAGTCCCTTCCAGCCCTGTATTTCTATGATTCTTTATTGGGAACCTTACTGAAATCAGGGCCCCGCGGTGTCAGGCGCTGTACAGACACACAGCGAGAGACAGTCCCTGCCCCAGCTGAGATCAGGGCCCCGTGGTGCCGGGCGCTGCCCAGACACACAGCAAGAGACAGTCCCTGCCCCAGCTGAGATCAGGGCCCCGTGGTGCCGGGCGCTGCCCAGACACACAGCAAGAGACAGTCCCTGCCCCAGCTGAGATCAGGGCCCCGTGGTGCCGGGCGCTGCCCAGACACACAGCGAGAGACAGTCCCTGCCCCAGCTGAGATCAGGGCCCCGTGGTGCCGGGCGCTGCCCAGACACACAGCGAGAGACAGTCCCTGCTCCAAAGTGCTCACAGCCAAAACAGACAAAAGAGAGAGGTAATATAATCTTGCTTTTACACATGGGGAATTTAGGCACAAAGAGATTAAGGGTACATCTGCTCTACCCATATCACAGCTGTGCCCGCACGGCCCCATGTGGGCAGACGCCTACAGAAGGGGTTTTTCTGCTGGTGTAGGAGCCCCAGCACCCCAGACGAAGTAATCTGTGGATGGGAGCCCTCTTCCGTTGTCATAGCTGTGTCTGCACTGGGGTCACATTGGCATACCTACGTCAGCCAGGGGTGTGTTTGTTTCACAGCCCCGACAAACACAGCGTTGCTGCTATAACTTTGTACTGTAGTCCACGCTCCTCCCAGAGCCTCCTGCACACCATGGAACAGCTGATCCACAGTGGGCTGGAGGGGTGGGTGGGGGAGCTTGGCTTCCATGGGTGCTCCAGCCCACAGAGTCGGCGCCTAGGTATGAAACACAGGACCAAGATCAGCGGGGGTGGTGGTGGTTTAAATCAGGAAACACACATGGCTGGGAAGCACCAGACAGGAGAGAAGCCAAACCAAGGAAGAAGACTCCAGGATGGAGAAGCACCCCAGGATGTAGAAGCCTGAATGAGCCAGGAGACCCTTCCTGAGCCCATATGGTCCCCAGAGGTTCCCAAGGGATGGGGGAGCTAGGGAAGGGCTCTGGGGTCAGGACGGTCGTTGTGTTCTGTGTGATCTGTCCTGGCTTGTGTTTTACGTGACTAAGTATCAAAGATCAGCAGTGTTAGGCTCTGTGCAACGTGCCCCTGTGTGTGTTATCTGCTTCACAGGTGCCATGTGCCACTGATGAGTGCTAAAGGGTAACCCAGAAGGCCCATGGATGGAGTCCCAGGAGAAGGTGTGTTTCCGCGATGGTGCGGTGGGGGGAGTCTGAAGGGCCAGCACTCAGCCCAGAGGCTAGGCAGCTGGACAGCAGGTTCCAGATCTCAGGAGGGAGAGCTAGACAAAGAGTTTGTGTCAAGACTGGGACAGTGGCTGCACCCTTCAAATACCTGGGGACCCAGCGGCTGGGTCCTTTCACAGCAGTCTGGTGGGTGGCTGGCAGGGGATACCTTGTTGGATCTGTGACACCCATTCCCCTCCCAAGGCTGTGAGGCACCTCGCTACCTGAGTGAGAGGAAATCTTGTTTGTGCCTTGCTGGGGGTCAGCTCCCCAGCTCCACCTGCAATGAGCGACACAAGAACTCTCTTCCAGGCCTTGCCATCGCTCTGCCAGTTAGCGACTGCCACTGCAGCTTAGTGTCCTCTGGGAGTGTCTGGCCGCCGGGCACACGTGGTATTCACAGATTCGCCATTTCCAAAGAAGCGGCACGCACATCCCAGCTGATCTGTTCCACCTCCGCTCACCGCTCCACTTCACGCACAGTGCTGAGACGTGTTTGTGATGTTACACTCCATTATGTTTTATGGAAATACGATGTAAATGGAATATGCTTTATGCAAAAGGTCTCTTGTAAGGGATCATTACAAAGGTTATAACCCACTGAATATATTCCTCCTATTTTTATGCATGTATCATTTTTGTATCTGAAGCTAGAAATGAGAAGTATAACTCTGAGGTCCTATTGTAATTATGCAAAGAGTGGGCCATTAATGGTGGTTTAGAATCTTGATGGCTCCCATTGACTAGGACAATTGGTTGTAAATGGCTCTGTTTACTTGAAACGTTGCTGTGTACGTGTGGGCCAGCCTGTGGGTAATGAAGAATGAGGTCTCACAGGACATGTGACCAGGTCATATGATACTGGAATACACCTTAAATCTGATACTTTTCCATTTAGAAGGAGGGGTGGGGACCCAGAGAGATAAAAGATTCCCGCCTTGTCCCAAAAGAGGGTGGAGCAGGACAAAGCGGGTCCAAGTCATGAGAAAGCCCCTGCTTACCACCTAAGATGCCTGCTGGAACTGCCAAGAACTGTATTGGGGAAAGGATTGGGCCCAGACTAGGAAGGAGTCTAGTCTGTGAAAGAAGCTTATTGGAACATCTCTGAGAGTGAGATTTACCTGTAATCAGTTTCTTAATGTATTAGACTTGGACTTGTTTCAGAGTGGTAGCCGTGTTAGTCTATATCAGCAAAAAGAACGAGGAGTACTTGTGGCACCTTAGAGACTAACAAATTTATTAGGGCACAAGTTTTCGAAAGCTTATCCCCTAATAAATTTGTTAGGCTTAGACTTTTGTTTTTTGGTTTATTTTGCTTGGTAAATTACTTTGTTCTGTCTGTTATTACTTGGAACCACTTAAATCCTACTTTTTATACTTAATAAAATCACTTTTCTTTATTAATATACTGAGAGTAAGTGATTAATACCTGGGGGAGCAAACAGCTGGGCATATCTCCCTATCAGTGTTATAGAGGGCGGACAATTTATGAGTTTACCCTGTAGAAGCTTTATACAGAGTAAAACGGATTTATTTGGGGTTGGATCCCATTGGGAGCTGGGTGTCTGGGTGCTGGAGACAGGTGACCTGCTGAGCAGTTTTTGGTTAAAGTCTGCAGCGTTGCGGGCGTGGCCCAGACCTGGTTGTGTGTTGCAGCAGGCTGGCACATCTGGCTCAACAAGGCAGGGTTCTGGAGTCCCAAGCTCGTAGGGAAAACGGGCTCAGAGGTAATTTCAGCACATCAGGTGACAGTTCCAAGGGGATCTCTGTGACCGAACCCGTCACAGTGTTGATAGTGGAATCCCCCATAAGTTTGCTTAACAAATCCAGAGATTCAAGGAGTAGCAAGTAGAAGTTGCGGGAACAAATGGTTCCATAGAAAATGAAATCAAAACATGCATTCTACAGCCTAGGCTGAATTAACTAGATACTCTCCTGTCTGGTAGAGTAACGCTGACCCCAAATCCCTGCAGCTGGCTGCGACCGCCCCTTCATGAGACATGCATGCTCTCAGCTTGCGTCCTTGCTGAAGGACCCTGGGGGTTTCCTTGCACCCCAAGATACACCAGATGAACCCTTTGTCTGTCTTCAGAAACAGGATACTGCCCTGCTGTTTGTTTCATCCTGTAAGTTTCCTCTCTTGTATATTTCACAAGCTTTCATTCTGCCCCTGACTCAGTATGCAACCAGACATACATTATAGAATCAGGATACACATGCGGTCAGCCAGGGAATGAGGTGTCTCTAATTTCCTGCCTGGAAGGAACACTTCCAAGGAATGTCACTTTCCGGTAACCTTTTTGAACCCCATGACCGTAAGAACATAATTTTCAGTCTTGATACATAACTCCTTCAATATGATCCATACGGATATCTCACAAGGATTATGATAACCAGGGGGCTTCTGGCTCTTGGGTCGATCTCATGTGCCATCTGTCAGTGAAGTGTTATACATATATCTAATGCAGGAGGTCCCTGTACAACCCGATGTGCCCCTCGTGTCGTCTGCGAGTTGGTAGTACCGGGGCCCTGGGCACAAGTATCTGTAACCATTAAACCATCTTTTCCCCGGAAGAAAAAATAAACAGAGCTCTCCTCTGCAAGACTCGCATCCACAACCAATGTTACTAGCAGCCTGGAGTCAATGGGGCCAGAGCCCCAGCTGGTGTGAATGGGGCTTAGCTCCACTGAAGTCAATGAATCCATATTCCCAGCTGGTGTGAATTGGCCATAGCTCCATAGGGGTCAATGAATCCCTATCCCCAGCTAGTGTCAATTTACTTCAGTGGAGCTATGCAACTTACAGGAACTAAGGATCCATGGCTGTAATTTCCTTCTACTCAAACAATGCCATCAATTGTGTGTGTTGGTAGGATATGTCATGCTCCAGATGCCAAGACCTGTTAGGAAACAGGGTTTAGTCCCTTTATATAGTCAATTCCCTTGCAGCAGTAGGTACAACATTAGGGTGAGATTTTCATCTCAGTGACCCCAGTGTAAATCTGGAGTGACCCCATTGACACCAACATAAGAACATTACAATGGCCCTAGTGGGTTAGACCAAAGGTCCATCCAGCCCACAATCCTGTCTTCCGACAGTGGCCAGTGCCAGGTGCCCCGAGGGAATGAACAGAACCGGTAATCATCAAGTGATGCATCCCCTGTCACCCATTCCCAGCTTCTGGCAAACAGAGGCTAGGGACACCGTCCCTGCCCATCCTGGCTAATAACCATTGATGGACCTGTCCTCCATGAATTTATCTAGTTCTCTTTTGAACCCCGTTATAGTCTTGGCCTTCATAACATCCTCTGGCAAAGAGTTCCACAGGTTGACGGTGTGTTATGTGAAGAAAATACTTCTGTTTGTTTGTTTTAAACCTGCTGCCTATTCATTTCATTTGGTGACCCCTAGTTCTTGTGTTATGAGAAGGAGTAAATGACACTTCCTTATTTACTTTCTCCACACCAGTCATGATTTTTTAGACCTCTATCATATCTCCCCTTAGTTGTCTCTTTTCCAAGCTGAAAAGTCCCAGTTTTATTAATCTCTCCTTATACGGAAGCCGTTCCGTACCCCTAATCATTTTTGTTGTCCTTTTCTGAACCTTTTCCAATTTCAATATATCTTTTTGGAGATGGGGCGACCACATCTGTACCCGATATTCCAGATGTGGGAGTACCATGGATTTATATAGAGGCAACATGATATTTTCTGTCATATTATCTATCCCTTTTCTAATGATTCCCAACGGAATTAGATTCTGATCTTAGTGATCATGGTGTAAATCTGGAGTTACCCCACTGACACCAATGGAATTCGATTCTGATCTTAAGTGACCCTGGTGTGGATAATTTGGAGTGATGCCAGAGGCAGATGCATCTTGGATGGTCAGAATGGGCCAAGAATATGGGTTAGCAGAGGCCAGCCGGAGCTGACCCAAGATAAGTCCATAGTGTGAATGAATGAAAGTAGAACACAGAGTCCATGGATGGGGGCTAGCTACAATTCTCCCACCAGGGAAGTGAGGAAGACCAGGGCTGGCACCTTTATGGGATGTGACCAGGGTGGGTCCAGCTGGGTACGTGGATCAGCAGATGGGTTGAGAGCTAGGGAAAGCGAATGGGAGGATGGCAAAGTAGCTGAGAAGCAGCCAGACCTTCAACAAGGGGTCTTAGCTGGTGGGAATGGAGAGGAGCAGGTGGACTCTGGAGAGCACGTGGTGGAGAGCCTGCTCCTTGGCCAAGTGGAGCTCTTGTCTGTCCTTGGCTGTAACTGCCTTGCCGAACTGCCCAAGCCTGTAGACATGCCGGGACTCATCCCAATCCACGCTCACCTTAGCCTTATTATGTAGCTCGCATAGGACAGCAGGGATGGGAATGTGGGCGGTTGCCTGGGGCCCTCTCATCTCACTCCCATCTTCCACTGCAGATCCAGAAAGCTGTGGGAGTGGCTCATGGGACAACACCCGGGTGATGTGTGGGAGATGCCACAGGGCTATTGGCTCATGACTAGGAGCCAGGACTCCTGGCTTCTACTGATGAGTCTGGGAGGGGAGCGGGGTCTAGTGGGTTAGCACTGCAGGGGCTGAGAGGCACAACGCCTGGGTTCTCTTCCTGGGCTCACTGGATGACATGGGACCAGGCACTTCCCTTTGTTGGACTTCCTTTCCCTATGTGTGTTAGGTAAGGCCGATGATGCCTAGCTAACGCCCATAACAGTTATTATTAATGGGTATGAACAATAATAACTCTCACGTGTGACACACTGTAAACAGATCCTGCCCTGTAGAGACAGAGATGGGGACACTTGGAGTCCTTTAGCTTGACTCTTCCCTTGTGTCCTTTTTGCCTTGTCTATTCCCCGTGTCAGAAAGAGAACCCAGGCGTCCTGCCTCTCACTCTTCCTGGGCTAATGACTAGAATTCACTCCCTTCACTGAGCTGGAGACAGAGTTTTGATCCTCAGGCCCCCTTGTGACAATTAAGCTTCCCTCCCCTCCCCCAGCCGGAACCCAGGAGTCCTGACTCCCAGCTCTTCTCTGCTCTAACCACTGGACCCCACTCCCCTCCCAGAGCTGCAAACTGAACCCAGGAGTCCTGACACCCAGCCCTTCGCTGTAACCACTAGACCCCACTCCCCATTCCTGTCCACCCCTCCCTAAACAGTGCCCCCATTTAGAGTCAATCATAGTGCTTACAGTAGATGGTTGGATGTTGGCAGACCAAAGTGCTGGGTTCTATCCCTGCTCTGAAAGGGGAGGGGAGGCTAGTGGTTAGAGCAGCGGGGGCTGAGAGCCAGGACTCCTGGGTTCCATCCCCAGGTCTGGGAGGGAAGAGGGGTGTACTGGTTAGAGCAGGAGGGGCTGGGAGCCAGGACACCTGGGTTCCATTCCCAGCTCTGGGAGGGGAGTGGGGTCAAGTAATTAGAGCGGGGGGGGGGGAAGGGGGCTGGGAGCCAGGACTCCTGGGTTTCATGCCCAGCTCTGGGAGGGAAGCAGGGTGTAGTGGTTACAACTCAGGGGCCCTGTTTTCTGTGGTGGTTTCATCACCCCATCCCCGCTTGACACATTGCCTGCCTGTAGGAGGCAGCTCCCCAAATATCCTGTCCGGCTCTGTCGAAACAGGGAGAGACTCTCCCAGCAACCAGCTTCCTACACGCCCCAACCTGGGAACCCATGGCCCTGCCCCGTGCAGCTGGGGATAAAAGCCATCCCCTTGAGCAAGGCTGCAGCCACCTCTGGCCCGTGGTGCGCAGCAACCCGGGGATAGCTACAGCTACCTGGCTCCCCGCGAGATACCTGGCGAGATGCAGCTGCAGCAGGGATGGGTCCCACTCGGGCTGAAATTAACCATCCTACTGGCACTGTGCCTGCATCTGCCAGGTAGGTACCTGCCCGTGGGAAAGGCAGATCTGGGGGGATCCCTGGGCAAACAGCTGCACAGTTATTTGGGGGGCACTGCTGATTAGGCAGGTGGCTGAACAGAGAGGGATATTTTGGGGTGTCATTGGGAGGAGATTGGTTAAAGCAGCGGGGGCTGGGAGTCAGGACTCCTGGGTTCTATCCCCTGCTCTGGGTGGGGAGTGGGGTCTAATGGTTAGAGCCGGGGGGTGGGAGTGGGAGTCAGGACACCTGGGTTCCATCCCCAGCTCTGGGAGGGAAGAGGGGTGTAGTGGTTAGAGCAGGGGGAGTCAGGCCACCTGGGTTCCATCCCCAGCTCTGGAAGGGAAGAGGGGTGTAGTGGTTAGGGCGGGGCGGGGAACCAGGACACCTGGGTTCCATTCCCAGCTCTGGGAGGGAAGCAGGGTGTAGTGGTTAGAGCAGGGGAGGCTGGGAACCAGGATTCCTGAGTTCTATCCACTGCTCTGGGTGGGGAGTAGGGTCTAGTGGTTAGAGTCAGAGGGACTGCAAATCAGGGGTCCTCTATTCTAACAGGTTGGGACATTCTGGTGTGCCGGACACTGATCAGGGAGCTGGTTAGCACTGAATGATGTTTTGGGTTGCCAGCGGGGTCGAAAAACTGGGTCAGCAGCTTTGTGTGTTTGTGTGTGTGGGGGTGAGGAGCTTGAGATATTTTGGGGTGTCACTAGCCTGCTAGCACTTGATAAATAGCTACAGTGAATCATAGATGGGGTGCATATCTGGGGGTGTCTCCTGGGTTCAGATATTAGCAAGGGAGCTGAGTGTAGGAGAGGCTGACCCGGGAGAAATAGTGTGGGGCGTCAAGGAGACAAATAGTAGTTGAGCAACTGGGCGGGGTGTATTCTGAGGTGACGCACCGCAGGGAGGGATATTTTAGGAGGCAGGTTCGTGTGCTGGGAGGTACCTAGCCGGCCGGCACATCTGGGATGTCAGTAGGGTACAAATATTAGGGAGAGGGTATGGACTCTGGGGAGCGGGCGGTGGGGTGGCGAAGGGGGGGGTGAGATAATCTTGGGGTGTCTGAGGAGCAGGATTTAAGGATTTTAGCAGGGCTCGTTCCCATTGGCAGAGACAGTGCCATGTTGCTGGAGGGAATGTCTCCAACAGCCGGTGTTGTAGCAAGGTACATCTGAGGGCTGGCAGCAGGCGTTTGATATCTCCTTCCCTGATCCGGATGCAGGAAGGAAGGCAAATAGCCATGCCAATGTGACAGGACTGGGAGGAGATGCTAATACCAGCAAGGGAAAATAACCCGAAGGATTTCAGCAAGGGGGGGAATCACTGAAGGGGATTTGAGGCAGCTAATACAGCTAGGGGAATAATTCCACTGGCGGCAGAAACCTTGGCAAGCAGGAGCGGCCGGGAGAGAACAAGTGTAGCAAGGAAAGTAAGGCATGGCGGGCCTGGAATGTTATTATTAACACACACATTTATTAGGTAGAGCTTACGGCCCAGCCAAGTTTGTACATTCATAGATTCCCAGGCTGGAAGGGACCATTATAATAATATAGCCTGACCGCCTGGGTAACCGAGGCTAGAGAAACTGCCCTCAAATAATTCCTCGAACAGATCTGTTAGAAAAAACATCTATAATTCTCCAGAGCAGGGGAAGCATCCCTATGCCTTACCTAGCAAATACCTGCACCTGTAGGCTACGCCTCTTGAGATACAGACTGTCAGTGATGGGACAAGGTTCTCATGGTTAATTACTCGCACCGTTAAAAATGTACACCGTATTCCCCATCTGATTTTGTCTAGCTTCAACATCCAGCCATCGGATGGTGTTAGACCTTTCTCTGCTAGGCTGAAGAGCCCATGGATTAAATATTTGTTCCCCACAGACTGCGATTAACTCACCCCTTTGCCTTCTCTTGGTTAAGCTAAATAGATGGAGCTCTTTCCCTGCAAGGCAGGTTTTCTAAACCTTTAATCATTCTCGTGGCTCTTCTCTGACCCCACCCCAATTTACCAACATCCTTCTTGGACTGTGGCCACTAGAACTGGGCACAGGATTCCAGCCGCAGTCGCCCCAGTGCCAAATATAGAGGTAAAATAACCTCTCAGATTCTATGCGAGATTCCCTTGTTTATGCATCCCAGGGTTGCATTAGCTGTTTGGGCCACAATGTCACACTGAGAGCCGGGCCCATCGTGCCAGGAGCTGTACAAACACAGAATCATAGCTAGAACCTGCCCCAAACATGACGTTAATAACCTAAGTACCTTTGAAGAGTTGGGCCCTCCAATCTTATCGGACAACCTTGTCTCCCCCTTGTGGTCTCTCTAGGTGTGACACCCAGGAGCTTTCAGCTTCCCGAAGGAGGAAACCTGGGTCGGTCCCGGCGACAGGCCGACGACGATCCAGAGCCTAGTTCCTCGGAGGAGGAGGTGATGGAATTCTTTGAGCCCCTGCTCCGGGTCTTACAAGGAATCCCAATTCCTACGCTGTCCTCCTCGACTGACATATGGTCCTGGCTCCCTGCCCTGCAGAATCTGCTAGACCCAAAAAATCGGACCTCCATTCCTGGGCCAACAGCACAGCCAGAGAAGCCCATGGCTGACTCAACATCAGCACCTAAGACATCTGCTTCTCCCAGGGCAGCAGCACTGAAGCTGCCTGTCTCCATCCAGCCCGTGGTACCTAAAATCCCCTTCACTGCCCAGCCGCCTCGTCTGGAGCTCCCCGTCTCCATCCAGCCCCGGGCATCAGAGCTGGCTAGCTCTGCCCAGCCAGCCACAGATGAGCTGGTTTCATCTCCCGATGAAGAGAGCTGCTAATGGGGCAGGGAGTCAAGACTCCTGCGTTCTATCCCCAGCTTTGGGAGTCGAATGGGGTCTAGCGGGTTACGGTGGTGGAAACTGGGAGCCAGGACTCCTGAGTTCTATCCCCAGCTCTGGGAGAGGCCTTGGGGGGGAGCGTCTAGTGGATTAGAGTGGGGGCAAGGGTGGGAGTCATAGAATCATAGAATCATAGAATATCAGGGTTGGAAGGGACCTCAGGAGGTCATCTAGTCCAACCCCCTGCTCAAAAGCAGGACCCATACCCAATTAAATCAGGATGCTTGGGTTCTTTCCCTACCTCTGATAGGGGATTGAGAGCTAGTTATTAGCCCCTGGTTCGGGTCTTACAAGAAATCTCAGCTCCTACAGTGCCCTCCCCAGAAGCCATATCGTCCTGGCTCCCTGCCCCACAGAATCTGCTAAAGCCAAGACTTCTGGGTTCCATCCCTAGCTTTGCCACTCCCGCCCCAGCCCATGCTCCGTGCCTCAGTTTCCCCCTTTAGTGACTCCCCGGTGCCTCTGAGTGCCCGGCCAGGATTTGCTGTGAGGCTGCTGTAGAACTAGTGCCGGTGCCTGAGGGTTTCCTGGGTACCAGCTCCTGAAATGTGCTCTCAATAAAAGACCTGAACCATAGACATGGCTCCTGTTGTTGCTATGGGTGAATCTGGGGCCAAACCAGCCTCCCCAGGAACCCAGCCTCTGGGGGTGGGGGTGGGGGTGGGGGGGCACCTGTCCCAGGGAGCTCTACCCGATGCCTGTTGTGCTGTAGCCTTACACCTGCAGGAACCCACTCTTGTGGGGTAGATGGGAGCTTCATCCGCCATTCACTCCTTGGCTCATCCGGAAGCTGCGATGGGGAGACCCCTCCCTCTAGGAAGGGAGAAGCCACCCGCTCCTTTAATACAAGCCAAGGACCCACGCTCGCTTACTGCTGAGCTGGGCCGGGCCCACACTGGAGCTGGCGCCCCCTAGAGGGGCAAGGGCCCCTATTCCGTTCCCCAGCCCCCTACACCAGCCAGCCCCCCCTGCCTTGTTGCCAGATTGCACCTGCCGTCCCCCTAGAGATGTGAAGTGCCCCATATCCTATTACACAATCCCTTGAGCCAGCCAGTCCCTCCAACCTGGTTCTGGATCAGGGCTGGCGTCCCCTAGAGATGGGTGTCCCCATTCTGCCACCCAGCCTGGCAAGTATCACTATTTCATAGGTTGCAGGTCTAAAATGAATAGGCAGCAGGTTTAAAACAAACAAAAGGAAGTATTTCTTCACACAATGCACGGTTAACCTGTGGAACTCATTGCCAGGGGATGTTGTGAAGGCCAAGACTATAAAAGGTTCAAAAATCAACTAGATAAGTTCCTGGAGGACAGGAATATCAATGGCTATTAGCAAAGATGGTTGGGGATGTAAGCCCATGCATTGGGCATCCCTAGTCTCTGCTTGCCAGAACCTGGGAATGGATGACAGGACGGATCACTCCACAAATACCTGTTCTGTTCATATCACTTGGAGCATCTGGCATTGGCCACTGTTGAAAGACAGGCCATTGGGTTAGACTGACCATTAGTCTGACCCAGTATGTCCATTCTTATATTTGTATGGCCTATCCCTCATCTATGCATTTTGAGATAGGGTGAGATAGCTGTCCATAGCAGGCACCATTCTCCAATAAAATGTATTAACCCCAGCTGACTCCCCGCTTTGCCCCATCCATCAAACCCAGTATCCCCTCCACTCATTGGCAGGCCAAGAGGATAGGCTTGAAACAGACCAGAGGATACTACCATGACCCCTGCCATTTAACAGAGCTGTTGGGTACTGACCGGTGACCAGCATCTGCTGCCAGAGCTGCCGGAGTGATTCTACCAGCACAGAATCATGTTGCAGCTGTTCTGTACTTAAGCTGCCCCTGACAAAGAGGTGACCACACGGGCTTAGCCAGGGTGTGCACGTTTGACACCAACAGTGAGAGTATTAGAGCCCCGCTGGGCCTGGGATCTGCAAACTGTGGTTTGGGGAAGGGATGACCTTGAACTGTGCAGTTATTTCGGAATGAAACTCTGTGTACACACAGACACACACAGATACAAGGAGTCTAGGTGTTACTGCCATACACACACATTGGACTGTTCCCTTCAGCGGGAGAAAGAAACTCTTTCCACCCCCTACAAGTGAGAGGGGGAAGAGCTAGGTGTGCTGGGATTGGTTTGCATAAATTATAATTTTGCCCCGGTGCATTTCTGCACAGCTATTTAACCTGTGTGGTTGTGGTTCGTATGTGCTCTGCGTTCTGGAGCAATGTTAAATGGTTCACATAACTGTATTTTTCAAAGGGAAAATGGGTTAGGAAAGAGATATCCTTCGGACAGAGGGTCTCCCTTAGCAGTTAATGAGAGGCTTGGCATTGGGTAGTGACCCCCACCCTAGCACTGCAAAAATAAAGTATTTAGTTAATAGGAAAGATCATGTAGCATTGTGCAGCACTGATATCAGCAGGTTGTCGGGCTTAGGCACTGGAGGGGTACTGGGTGTGGGCTCTCCCTGAGTATCAGGGACCTAACAGGGGTTGTACATGATGAAACCTCCTTTTGTGGGGGTGTCTGGAGAATCCGAGAAGAGTTACCCAGATGTACCTCAAAGCAGCTGGGACGTCACTGTGGCCAGGAAGGCTCGTAGCAGGCAGCGCCAGCTGACAATGCCCCCAGAGTTTATCTGCATAGCCCAGGGGTGGCCAACCTGTGGCTCTTCGGAAGTTAATATGCGGCTCCTTGTATAAGCCCCAACTCCGGGACTGGAGCTACCGGCGCCAACTTTCCAATGTGCTGGGGGGTGCTCGCTGCTCAACCCCTGGATCAGCTACAGGCCCTGCACTCCCCCCCGGCGAGCCTCCTATGCCCTCACTCCTCCCCTGCCCGCTCTCCCCCACCCCGAGCCTCCTGCATGCCACAAAACAGCTGACTGGGAGGTGCAGGAAGGGATGGGGAGGTGCTGATCGGCAGGGCTGCTAGTGGGCGGGAGGTGCTGGGAGCGGGGTGGGTGAGCTGATGGGGGCTGCTGATGTGTTACTGTGGCTCTTTGGCAATGTACATTGGTAAATTCTGGCTCCTTCTCAGGCTCACGTTGGCCACCCCTGGCATAGACAGTCACCCTCCCCAGAGCCATCCACTTTTGCCCAGATCTATCTATCTATCTATACAAGATGGGAGTAGGTTACAGGTGGAGTGAAAACCTCCCTGAGATTGATGGGTGTGAATGCACCCTTCAGTTAACATAACTGTAAGGAGAAGCCCCCACCGAGGACAAAAGGTATGTGTGAACTGCCCCCACCCCAAGAGTTTTTGCTAAGTATTATTTTTTGTGTGTGTGGGTGTGTTAGAGAGAGAGAGAGAGAGAGAGAGAGAGAGAGAAAGTGTGTGTGTTATGAGGTGGATTACAGGTTGAGTGAAAACCTCACTGAGATTGATGGGTGTGAATGCACCCTTCAATTAACATAACTGTAAGGAGAGAGTGTGTGTTTATGCGAGAGAGAGAGTGAGAGAGAGAGTTTGTGTTATAATGTCACAATATCACTCCCCCACGTACCCATGGGACCCCTGGGTAAGCAGTTTAGCCTTGCATGTTGCTAGCACATGTATGTGTAGTGATGTGTATTGTGGGAAGGGTTAAGGTGTGAGTGTGGAGTGAAAGGTTCCTTTGCAGGTTGTGAGAGGCCGTAGAGGGAGGAAGAGAGAAGGGAATGGGTTAACTCGATGCTCCAGCTAGGTCTGAAGATAAGACGCTGACTCCAGCCCAAGGTCACGGCACACAACTGACTCTCGGCCACCTGCCAAGGAAGACGGGGGCCTGGATTCCAACCTTGACCAGCCGTGGGAACAAAGCAGTAAACTGAACAAGACTGCAGGAGAGTGCGAAAAGCTAGTGAGACAGTGAAGGCCAGCGAGGGGGAAAACAACCGTTTCACGTCCCTGAAGCCGGTGTGGTTTGGGAAAGCTGAGGAAGCCACGGAAGGCCTCTTTGGACTGGTACAAAGAGCACGGGGGACAGAGGTCCCTGAACGAAATGCCCCCAAAAGACCCCAGGACTTAAAAACCGCCTGAGAGCTGAAGCAAGGCGGAGATCAACAGCAGACCCTGGGCACAGGACAGAACTCTCGTCCACCCTTCCTCCTCTTCTTCTTACGTTACACCCAGGCTTGGCCAGCCTTAGGTTGTGCGTGTGTGAGTATGAAAGTGGGTTAGGGAGTGGGCACTAATGCTTTCTTCCTTCCTCTGAGTGACATGGGGCGCACCCCTCACTCACCGCTGTTATTTTTATTAATAAAATTTAGTCACTTGGTGTGCTCCTTCATCTCCTCCCCTAACGATCCTGCAGCCTCAGCCTGATCACCTGATGCCTCAGGAAGATTGGCAACATAAATTTGTCACATTTTTGGTGGAGAATTGCTGGGGGGGGGGGCCCTGCAGAGCGCACCAACTTGTCTGCCCTTGTATTTCATGGTTGCTCTGCCCGGCACGGTTGGTATTTCATGTTGAGGATTTTATGCTTAAAGGTGTGCCCCACCCTCAGTCGTAGCATGACTGAGAACTGGAGGGAAGTTTAGCATTCCTCTCTCCACCCCGGTCAGCGGGGGAAGGGTGCAGGTGGGTCTACCCCCGGCCATGGAAGTGCCAGGCAATAGGAGGAGGACTTAGGGATCCTCGCTCCAAGCGAAAGGAAAAATCCTCGGTGCATACACCCTCAGCTGTAGCATGCCTGAGTATAAGAGGAGAACTTAGGGTTTCTCGCTCTGCTCGGGAGGGGCTTTGTATTTGTTGTATGGACCCTTGGTGGTATTAGACCGAGAAATACGGAGGGAGGCTTAGCGTCCCTCCTTCCGGCCCAGGGGGGTGAACATTGTAAGCCCCGGTGCCGGCGTGGTCAGCGGAGGGCCCCAGAATAGCTAGGGACAGCTCTGTCAGAGACACAGGACTTTGTATATAAGCAAACCTGCATCAAAGAAATGCCTGGCTACCACCAATTTCCCCTCCCAGCTGGAACATTCAGAGGCCCCCAAACTTTGACTAGTTGTCCCGGCCAAAAGGCGAACAGGAATAGATATATTAGAGCATAGATGGACACATGGGAGCATAGATAGGTCAATGCTCCAGCATCTATCCATTCATCTTCCTGTGCTCCACTCGCTCTATGCCCAGATCTATTGCTGTCCATCTGTGTTCACCTTTATATATTTATCCATCTGTCTATGCTCTGCTGTATCTACGCCCAGCTCTATCTATCTAGGCTCCTTTTGTAGTAGTAGGATTTTATGTTTCTATTTCATATAGTTGAGAATGAAGGCTAAGGAATAATAACGTAGCATGTATTAAATGGATTGGTGTATGATTTGATCATATCCCGCCCGCCGCCCTTTTTGAACGGCAGAAAGGAATGGCCTAATGGGCCATTGGTAGAGATGCCAGAATTTGTGTCGGGGCTGATTTCAAGGCCGTGACAGACCTTTGAGGGTCACCACTTTGTAGGTTTAGCATTTTAAAATAAGTAAATGAAGGCCATGATTGTTTTCTTTTGCATCGCGACTTGATGTTCCTGTTCATAATGTTCTGCGTGAATTAATTTTGTTTTGGGTGTGAATGAGGAATGTGAGTGTTAAGAGATAAGTGTGAAGGCCATCGCTGAACCCGATGGTCTAGGGAGGAACCAAAGACAGACGCAAGGGCGCCAGGAGGCTGCAACTCACCCCAATGGAAATGTCAGAGGAGGGCAGATTGACGACACTAAAGATGAGACAGGCATCTATCAATGGGGACAAGATAGCTGTGATCAAAACCAGCATGGGGTAACTCCCTGAGGAACTTGAGGAAAGAACAAGAAAAAGGATGAGAAGGAGAATTTAAGAAAACAAGCACTCGTCAAACAACAATTGATTACAGCATGACCGTGCAAAACTCATTGGTCCCAGTGAAGGAAAATCACTATATAAACAGGGTGCCTTGCAATGAAACTTTGGGTTCGTCCTGCCAAGACTTCCCCGCAGCATCGTGTCGCGACCAACAGAACCCGGCTCTTCCCTACCCGTAATCAACCTAGCTGGCTACTAGGTTGATCCGGACTCTGGACTGGTAATTATAACATCGACTGGCGGGACAGTGTGTGTGCGTGAGTGTGACTGAATGCATATGCTAATGGTTGTATCTTCAGTAAACACGGCGTATTTTGCCTTTTCCCCTGAAAAAGATCCCATGTCCTTATAAGCATAAAACTCTCTGCACATCCGTCTGTCTACACCCAGCTCTGTCCAACCACCTACGCTCTCTCTGCTTCGCCTGTGCTAGAACAAGCTCTTCCGGGCGGGGCTGATAAAGCACCAAAGAGCTTAGCACCCCTATTAATTGGCTGATGTTCCCGAGGGAACTCAGCAAGATCAGCCCTTTTGTAAGGGGAGACTCGGCTTAGGTCGCTTCTCCCAGGTGAAACAGTGTCAGTGGGAATAGAGCCCAAGAGTCCTCAGCCCCAGTCCTGCTCTAACTACTAGACCCCACTCCCCTGCCACAGAATCCAGGAGTCCTAGGGCCCAGTGCTTTCACTACTAGCCCCCAGTCCTCTCCCAGAGGTGGGGAGAGAACCCAGGAGTCCTGGTTCCCAGCCTGCATTGCTCTATCTACCAGACCCTGCTTTGCTCCCAGACCACCTCTTCCTAGCTAGGCGACATCGATGTACCTGGCAAACGAGAGTCAATGGGACCCACTCCAGTGGGGCGGGGGCAGCCCCGTCTCTGAGGCAGGGACCCTGGCAGGCTGTCAAACCTCTCAGGGAGCCACCTGGGTGGGAAGTGGCGGAACCGGAGAGGCTGGTGCTTCCTGGCCTCGTGCCCGTTCCCACCTGCTGCACAAGGATTGGCCAGTTGCCGGGGTCCTGAGCCGAGCCCCAGGGGCAGTGGTCAGCACAGCCAGAAGGGAGAGAGCACCAAAGGCTGAGTGAGAGGCAGCTAGCAGGGACCAAGGCAGGGGAAAAGCAGCTAAACCTTCCATGTGCATCTGGGAGGAGGGGAGAGTCAGCAGCCCTGGTGGGAGGGGAGAAGTGCATAGTGGTTAGAGCAGAGGGGGCTGGGAGTCAGGGCTCCTGGGTCCGTTTCCTGTTCTAGGAGGGGAATGGGGTCTAGAGCAAGGAGGGGACTGGGAGTCAGGACTCCTGGGTTCTCTTGCTACCTTGTGGGGTTGGGGTCCAGTGCTTAGAGCCAGGGAATCAGAACTCCTGGGTTCACAGTTCCACCAGTGCTTTCTGGGTCTCCTGATGTACCTAGGTCTAGCTTCAGAAGTACTGAGGCTCCTAACTTCCACTGAACCCTGTGGGAGTTAGGAAACCTGTCTGGAGTGGTCCACAACTGTGAGTGCCAACCTACGGGCAGACTGTCCAATACAGGGCAGACACCCCACACTAGTGGTACGGCCTATGATTAGATTTCACCAACCCAGTAATAAATGAAACACTATAACAGATTTACCACGGAGTCCCAGACAGTCCCCTTGGGGTCTCCAGTCTATCTTGCCACCCAGGCAAGCTGGACTGAGTGCTAATTGGTTGCTGTACACCAAAGATCACAAAAGATTCAGGTTGCTCCCAGTCCCCAGAGGCCCGTCACTTACCCCAGGTCAATCTGGGCCTCAGATCTCACACCAAAGACAACGCTTGTAGCCAGTCCGACAGTAAACTAACTAAGGATTTATTAACCAAGAAACAAAATGAACAAGTTACTACAAGGTGACAGCAAGCAAACCTCCATACACCAAATGAGTTACAGTCTGTGCATGGCTCTAAAAGGTGACTGAGTTGTAGTAATCTGTCAGCTCTTAGAGCCATTGTGGATCGTTCTCTGGAAACACCCACTCCATGTGCAGCGGCCATGAAAAAAGTGAACAGAATGTCAGGAATCATGGGGAAAAGGATGGAGAACAAGACAGAAAATATCATGTTGTCTCTATATAAATCCATGGTACGCCCACATCTTGAATACTGCGTGCAGATCTGGCCGCCCCATCTCCAAAAAGATATATTGGAATTGGAAAAGGTTCAGAGAAGGGCAACAAAAATGATTAGGGGTATGGAACAGCTTCCATGTGAGGAGAGATTAATAAGACTGGGACTTTTCAGCTTGGAAAAGAGACGACTAACGGGGGATATGATAGAGGTCTATAAAATTGTGACTAGCGTGGAGAAAGTAAATCAGGAAGTGTTATTACTCCGTTTCATAACACAAGAACTAGGGGTCACCCAGAAAAAGTAATAGGCAGCAGGTTTAAGACAAACAAAAGGAAGTATTTCTTCACATAACGCTCAGTCAGCCTATGGAACTCCTTGCCAGAGGATGTTGTGAAGGCCAAGACTATAACAGGGTTCAAAAAAGAACTAGATAAGTTCATGGAGGACAGGTCCATCAATGACTATTAGCCAGGATGGTCAGTGACACAAAACCAAAACCAAGCTCTGAATGTCTTTTAGGACTGAACCATGTTGACCTTCGGGATCTCTGCTTCTGTTCTGAAGTTCCGACCTTCTGAGAATCCAAACAGCAAAAGAGATGCAAATTTCTCTTGTTCACGATCTTTATTTCCTCCTTCCAGAATTCAAGCTGATGGGATGAGCCCTTTTGCACAAGGCCTCTTTATGGGTGCGAAGGCGCAATTAACAAAGCCTTTGTACTGTGATCATAGAATCATAGAATATCAGGGTTGGAAGGGACCTCGGGACGTCATCTAGTCCAACCCCCTGCTCAAAGCAGGACCAATCCCCAACTAAATCATCCCAGCCAGGGCTGATGTCCCACAGTAGCCCATTTTAGCTTTGATAGACTTCTTAATGAACAGCAGCCAATCCCTTCTGGAAGAGCAACAGTTTCAGGGCATTTTTTTTTTTTACCAATATGAAGCAAAAACTTAAATATTACCTCATAGCATGGGATAAAGCTGTTACAAGTGAGATTAGTGCAGGCAGCAACATGCAAGCATTTCATAACGTCTAAACACTAAACCCATTGTCATAAGTTCAATACCCATGGCAGCCAGACTAACACAAAGGTGAAACAGGCCGGTTTCCAGCAAAGAATTTGTCAGGGCTCAGCTGTGGCAAAAGCTGGCACCTGGTTTGCCAGCATCACCAGTCTAGAGCCCCGGCACGGAGAGCAGGGTCTTGTGTGGAATTTCCTAGCTCCTCATTTCTTTGCTGAGTCAAGGTAAAATCGGCCAGAACTCCAGGCGTTTCATCCCAAGAAGCACATGCTAGTTCAGCAGGCTCTGCCCTCGTCCCAGCTGGTGCAAACAGCCCGCAGAGCTGATACTCATGCAACCCTCGTTTGCAAACAGACTTACGGCGCCGCTGACGTGAGCTGAGTTGGCTCCTTCCAGGAGATGGACCGTCAGCGGGGCTCTTCCCACTGGAATCCATTTCACCGGAACAACTCCTAACCTGCAAAGGCACTCACTTGCAATGCCTCCTCCTGCAGCCAGGAGGCGGCGGATCCCTCCCCATCTCTTTCACCTATCAGCAGCACCTTGGCCAGGAAGGAGCTGTGTTTGCAAAGCACAGTTCCCATCCCAGCTCCGAGGATTTAAGAGAGAGGGACGTACCACTCCGGAGCCCCCACTCCCTTTGCGACAGACCATTTGTGCTTTCTGGCTCCCTGCCCCCAGCCTTAATGCTTGTACCTGGAGGTCGTTATTTTTAAGGCCAGAGCGACTTTTAACTAACCTAGTCTGACCTCCTCTATACCCCAGGCTGGAGAATTCCACCTAGTTATCTGAATGGAGCCCAATAATTTGGGTTTGACGTCTGTTGTCTGCCTTGTGCATTTCTACCCACCGAGCAGCCCTCTGGCGCCCCGTAGCTGTGCGATTTTTAGTGTATTTCTTAGCGCACCGGATCCTGGTTCCTTGCAAGAAGAAGTCAGTTTCTGGCCCACGTGGTTGCAGAGAACAGCCTGGAAATGTGAGACCAGTGCAGGTTAACGGCTCACAAAGCAGAAGGCAATGAAAAAGAGCCCAATTAAAAACAAAATCTTGTGTTTTTTTAAGCCAATCTCCTGGTTTTTAGGGGCCTGGTTCATGATTTTTGAATGCTTGAGGTTGGCACCTACACCATAACCTCAGCTGGACAAATTCCACAGCGGGGGGTCACGTCCCAGCTGGAATGTGACACTCATCCCACCGCTCACACCAGTGTAATTATTACCGCGGCTCAGCGCTGGGGTACACCAGATTTCTGTGGTGCTCAGCAGTGGATCAGGTATGCAAGCTGTGGCAGAGCTCTTCCTGCTGGACACTCACTAGGCTATTCACTGGGTCCCACCACACTGAACCCATGTGCTGTAAGCTTCCTTTTGTCTGAGTTGGATGCTGCATTCTCTCTCTCCTTGGGCTCTCTGGAACATTTAGTGGACAAAGTCTCTATCTGTTACCTCTTCATGGACATGGGACGCTGTGACCCGGCTGCCCTAGGTCCCCAGTACCTCTCCTGACTCCCCCAGACTGCTTAATACGTTAAGCATATCCTTTCTCCCAGAGCTCCAACCTTCTGGGTGCTCTGCGTTTACAGCTCTCCTTTTCGGGGACACCTGACAGTGAAAGCAAACAGGCACACAGGACTGGCAAAGGTTTCTAAACACAGTTTACTTTACATTACACAGGAGATATGCAGATCCAGACCAAAAAACCCACATGGTCATCTACAGGTGTTTCCCTGCCTCAGTTTACTCACCCCTTTGGTGCATGCTGTGGGCTTGGGTGGGAGTCCTCTGGTATATCCAGGGACCTTCTCCTGCAGTTCCTGGACTCTCTCCTCCAATCCCCTTTGCCAGATGATCCCCTATATCAGCCTCACCAGGTGCTCAAAGTCAAATTCATGCAGATTCCCCAAATGTCATAGAGGCACTGAAGGCTCATAACCACTCAGGCATATGACTAAAGCGAGGGGGTATTTCACTACAGCTGCTGGAAGGTCACCAATACAAGTTATTAGGCTCCATGCAGGAATAACTGGGTCCAATTCTCTGGCCTGGGTCATGTAGGGGGTCAGAAATAGGGCTGTCCAACCCTTTCAGTGATGTGGGCCACAAGCCCAGTTGTGGCCCCAGACAGAAACAAAATGGCGTCCTCCATAGATGTGGTGTGACCTACATATGAGGTCATGCCACGAGGACGCCATTTTGTAGAGCAAGTCTGCGGTGGGATGGAGGCATTCAGGGGCCAGATAGAATCATCTATCAGGCCAGATCCAGCCCACTGGCCAGCAGCTATAGAGAAGCCCTCCCAACTGACAGACGAAAATAACCGCACCTTTTCCGGTGCCCGATTGGCTCGTAGGGTGACCAGATGTCCTGGTTTTATAGTGATAGTTCCAATATTAGGGGCTTTCTCTTCTATCGGCACCTATTACCCCCCACTCCCATCTCAATTTTTCACACATGCTATCAGGTCACTCTGCCTATGTGTGACTCAAAGACCATGGAAGCTGTAGCAGTTAAACCAACTAGAAATGACTTGTGGTGAGACCCAGAAAACTGACAGTCAAATGGGACAAACTGCCTGTCACCGCAGGAAATCCAGAACAGCTAGATTTCTCCCCAATCTCTAACTTGTCTGCCTTGTGAATCAGACCTACAGCTCCCCATATGAGCATAGTTTGTCTTGTTTCACTAATGGAATGACTAATATCTAGCCTTGGCCGAACTTGTTTTTTATTTATATTTTTTATAATTTCAAGCGATAATCTAGATGTTTAAGCATTTTTTTAGATTTTTATTGATTTACACTTTCACAGTTGTGGGAAATTATGGGAGGCCAGTCAGATGATAATTCCTTAATGACAGTAGACATTGGGGTTCAAAGACGTTAAAGATTTACAACCATTAAGACAGTCTTGCAATTGTCACCATCACACATCAAAATATACCCAGTGAATTTCCCTCCATCAAACTCTCATATGTTCTCAAGCAGGATTTTTTCTTATTTTGCCTAATTTCGATCATTATGGATGGAAACTGGTTTGTGCCTGTGGGGTGAAGTCAATGTTTACCAGTAAAAGTCTTCCCCTTCAAGCCTCCTCATATCCCATGATAAGCCCTGAAAGGGGAAGGTATTAGATATAAAAGCAGAGACTGTGAGAACTAAGAACTATAAAGGAATGTTTGTTTCTTTGTCTAAATGATGGCTGCCCTATAGAAGTGCTATGAATTGTATGGCACCAGAAGGAAAAGGAATCTGACATCGGGAACTCCTGGGTCATCATGAAAGATAGTACAGTAGCACCGAACCAGGTCTGACTCTGGAATATTAAGAGCAATTTCTTAAAGGGCAGAGAGGAGACCCAATTAAGACTAAAAGTGAAATATACAATCCATACTAAAAGCACCAAACCTATCTGTTATACATGGGCACCATCTGGTGGATACTGGCAGAAGCAGCAGAAAAACGAGAGTTGAAATCTGAGCACTGGCTGGCCAGTAAAAGATGACTGCTTCACCAAGGGACCTGAAGCAGGGCATATAAACTTAGGGGACCTCAGGTTTGCTGCACCCCTATGACCCAGCCTCTCCGCATCTCCAGGGTTACAGGACTGGGAAGAGCTGATGGAATTAATGAAGAAGCTGCAGAATGCAGATGTGCTAATGGATCAGAACAGTTTGGTGAACTGGTCCCTCCTCCAGGGTTACAGGACTAAGAAGAAGTGGCGAGATTTCATTTCAGAGACTGTATTCTTTCAGTTCTTGTACAAGTAATCTCGTTGAGTCTACACTTTTTAGCAAGATCTCAAGTAACGACACCTCGGATTTTAACTAACTGATGGCATATACACGCTCTCCTTTCTATGCCCAGGCAAGCTGTCTTAAGAGAGATTTAAAATAATAACTTTAATCAATTGCTTTTGATATTTTAAATGTCTCCCTTCCATACCAAACTGTTCAAATATCAGAACCCACACTCTGAGAGGTGCCTCTAGCCTTATTCCTTGGAGTAATCCCAGAAGTGTGATAAATACGTTAGAAGTACAGGAGGGAACCTAAGAGTTACCACACCAGAGTTATGAACTGACCCGTCAACCACACACCTCACTTGGAACCAGAAGTACGCAATCAGGCAGCAGCAGAAAGACAAAATAAAATAAAATAAAATAAAATAAAATAAAATAAAAGCAAATACAGGACACCTGCTGTCCTGATTTGAGACTGTCCAAAGTAAAACGGGACCTGCAAAGAACCTAGCGTTGTATTAGTAAGCAAATGCTCCCTGGACTCAGTCACAAAGGGCTTATCCGATTAGATGCCATTCCAATATTGGCCATAATACGTAACAAAGTGGCAAATCTAGTTTGTTAGAACGCAGCTTTAAAATCGAGCTGGCACCTCAGAAAATTCATAAAATGAACTTACAACGTAGCCCGTGCCCTGGGACGGATGCCCACCATGGGGAGGGGCGAGGGGAATGGTGGATTGAAGCTGGGATTTACCAGGTCCCAGTCCACGGAGCCGGGAAACTTTTCCTTACCATACACGTGCAGCAAATCAGACTCCACCCAGGAGGGGGCAGTGTGACACCGACTCCATTCAGCTTGGCACGTAACAATTCTCAGCTCTTATACAGCTCATGGTGAGATGACTGCAAGGCACTCAGGAGTCTGTGGGAAGGTGAAACACACAAATCCACTTTATTTGGGAAAACCAGACAAACAGCTACTTGCATAATAACCTGAAATTAGCCAAAAAACCCTGCGGTGCAGGTGGGGTTTGGCCAGCCCCATGATCTCTTAATTGCCTGCCTAGGTGACGGCATGATCCCCACATGCCTGCCCTTACTTCTGAACCCCGATGGGCTTGGAGGGGGAGGCTCCTCTGCCCATGCTGCCCACTGCAGTCCACACCACAAGCCCAGTCTAAGCTGCAGCTGCTCCCCATGGCAGGTCTGGTTGGAGGAATCCATTGAGGGAAGCGTGCAGAAGCTGGTGGAGACTCAGACAGAGCCGAAGACGCTGAGATGTGAGGATGCCGTTGGACCGGACAGCGTCCCAGTTGAGACATTTCAAGCGTGAGGCCACTAGGGAGTGGTGGTGATGATGAAAACTTCTTTAACTTAATCCTCTAAACTGGAAAAAACGCCCGACGACTACAGGAAGGGAACACGGGTCTCCATCTTCAAGCCTAAAGGGGATGTGCGAGAAGGTAGTAATTACTGACCCATCACGTTAACGAGTCACACAATGAAAAGGCTGCAAAGAATGACAGAAAAAAGACTTTGTGAGGAGCTAGATCCGCAAGCGAGTGATGACAACCTGTTTGGGATTGGGCCACTAAATCCAATAATAGCTGCAGCGTTTGCAGGCCGAATGTTGCAGGAGAAGTACAG
Source organism: Eretmochelys imbricata (assembly GCF_965152235.1). NCBI lineage: Eukaryota > Metazoa > Chordata > Testudines > Cheloniidae > Eretmochelys > Eretmochelys imbricata. The sequence goes on from NC_135585.1 coordinate 52,013,889, forward strand.
GGAGAAGCGCGTGGAATTGCATTTTCGTGCGGGCCCCTAGAGAAGACTTCTGCCTGAGGTCCTACAGCATGGATAAGGTGGGGTCCTGCAGTTGCGAAATCTGCCGGAGACACGTGTTCAGAGGGTCCTGGATGCGTCTGAGGTTAGCACAACCGCTGTGAGAACCATCGTGCATCAAGGATCAGTCTTGAGCCGGGATAGACCAAGGCTCATGGCTCTTTCACGTGTCTCCTGCGGCTCTTACACATCTGGGGGCTCTTTTGGGTAATGTTGATTGCTACTTTGCATGGGCGGCGTGTGACTCACGCATTTGGGGAGGCTAGCCCCCGGCCCCGCCCCTCCTGCCATAGGCCCCACCCCTTCCCTACCCTCCTTCGGCCCCCTGCCCCGCAGGAGCCCCGAGTCCTTCACCGCAGCCTCTGCCCCCCCGACCCTAGCCCCAGGCCACCCCTAGTTCTGGAGCGCCGAGATCCCAGCGCCCCAGGTCTAGAGTTCTGGGCAGCCGGAGCACTGGCCCCAGCCGTCTTGAGTCCCAGGCTGCAGGCAGTCCTGCCCTAGCCCGGGCCACGGGGTAAGAGCAGGAAGCAGGAGGGGGCCTTGGGGCGGAGCCCGTCCGGGGCCACACCTGGCTGTTTGGAGAAGCTCAGCCTCCCTTGGCCTGTGACACCCGCCACCCGTGCTAATTTGGCTCCTGAACCACTGAGCTCTGAGTGGTTTTAATGGACCCCTTGATGCAGGGGAATGCGGGCAGGCTCCATGCAGGATGCTTTTTGCCGACGTGCTGCGAAGATAAATCCGGACTGGAAATGGGTCTAGCACGATGGAAGGCTGCAGTGGAAGCAAACGAATCCGCTGATCAGCAAAGCCGCGAGTTATATGGGCCTGTGGTTCCCGTGCTCCCCGCAGTGTTCAGGAACGTGTGCCCGGCTCTACCAATGTTATATTTTCAGAGCCATCCCGTCCATAGGACGGACTGGGGCGACCGCCCCGGGCCCTGCGCTTTGGGGGGCCCCGTGCTTCAGGGGGACGTGGGGTCCAAGGTGGTCCGGGGGTTAGCGGGGGGCTCAGCGCTGGCAACAGCTCCGCCCTGCCTCTTCCGCCCCCTGCTTCGTCCCCACCCCTCCCCCACTCCGCCCCTTCCCCCAAGGCCCCGCCCTGCCTCTTTCCAGTTTCTGCACCCTCCCCCGAGAAACACCGGGAGCTGGTGGGGTGGGCCGGAGCAGAGCAGGGCGGGTTGGGGCCGAGTCACTCACTCCTGTCGGTGCCAGGACCCCTGCTAAATCCCCAGGCCGTCCTGGACCCCGCATCTCCCTGGAGCGCGGGGCCCCCCAAAGCGTGGGGACCGGGGCGGTTGCCCCAGTCCGTTCTATGGATGGGACGGCTCTGCTTGGACCCATTCTGGGCACCACCAAAAATTATACAAGCCTGGTGCCCATGCCGGTGAGAGGGACCACGAGCAGCCAGAAAAACTGGCTGGGGCAGAGCTGAAGTCTGCGTGACCAGTCGAGCCCCTCGGTTCAGCGTCGAGCTGTGTTGGGAAGGTGGGTGCGGATGTCAGGAGTTGCCTGGAGGGCGCATGGTGCCAATGAAAGGAGCTGGCGGGAGTTCTCTGCAAGGGGAACGTGTCGAGAACACGGAAGAGCAAAGTGGGATCATTCCAACGTCATGACGAAGGAGGGAAGAGAAGACCAATGACTTCATGCTGCTGAAATGAGGAGGGTGGACAAGACCTGGCAGGCGACGCATGACACAAGCCATGATGCAGGCAGCCTCCAGCACGAAAAAGCGTAGGGAGTACAGACTGCGGCGGCTGGTCACGTGAGACAACAAGACAAGGGACATGGTGGCTGGATAGTACAAGATCTAGTAGTCGCAGCAGGACAAAGACCACGGGGGAAACCCAGGAAAAGGTGGGTCCAGATGCTGAAGGAGGACATGGAGAAAGCGGGTGTCAGCTAGGAACAGGCATTTGACAGGAATGCTTGGAGATGAAGAACAAAAGCTGTCAACTCTGATTAAAATGGCAGCATGCAGAGGGAACAAGGAGCTTCTTGCAAATTGATTCCTTTGAGCTTTGAAAGTGACAACAGGTCTCCTTATTATGTGTATTACAATAGCACACAGTCTCACTGAGATCAGGGCCCCTGTTGTGCCGGGCGCTGCCCAGACACACAGCGAGAGACAGTCCCTGCCCCAGCTGAGATCAGGGCCCCGTTGTGCCGGGCGCTGCCCAGACACACAGGGAGAGACAGTCCCTGCCCCAGCTGAGATCAGGGCCCCGTTGTGCCGGGCGCTGCCCAGACACACAGGGAGAGACAGTCCCTGCCCCAAAGAGCCTAAAGAAGAGAAAGGGTGGGAAGGGCTACGGAGGCACAGAGCGAATAATGCACTTGCCCAAGCAGGTCTGTGGGAGAGCGGAGAACAGACACCTGGTGGAAGAGTCACCTGGCAGGCTGGGGCAGATGTGATAGCATGGGATGGTAACCCCACAGAGTGCCTACTGCAGCCGGCAGGGGACCTCAGCACGGCCAGGCCAGCACTGAAGCATCACCACAACAGAGGCAGAAGAATTTAGCCTTTTATTTTATGTAAAGGGATTTAAATAAGGTACAAAGTCAAATGTCAGATTGGGGTAGGGTTAGATGTTAGTTAAGCAGAACATCGCACAATAAATGAACACGGAACTAAAATTATTGATGACAAGAAGTGATTTAAAAGCAACCCCCCACAGAGACAGCAAGCGCGGGAGCTAGTCTGGGCCAGGGATCACAGGAGGAAGAGCCATTTGAGTGTTAAAGTTGGGAACCGAAGAACAGGGGGGCCAATCAGGTGGAAGAGGTGCTCTCTGAACTAGCCCCTGTCCTGGGGGGCTGGGAATAGTTTCCTCCTACACTATAATGGGCTAAAACCCTCCCCAGATCCTGACTCAGCTGGAGATGTGACCAGCATGGACTGGAGCGATGGTGGCGAGAACTCCGTTTCGGCAAAGGGACGGATCCACTGGGCGTCACCCTACCCTCCAGACCCTGCCCCACAGAGCGGGGGTGAACCTATAAGGGAGGCAGACGAGCCATTTTGGCGTTCCCCTAGTCTGGGCTGGGACTAGGGTGACCAGCTGTCCCGATTTTATAGGGACAGTCCCGCTATTTGGGGCTTTGTCTTATACAGGCGCCTATTACCCCCCACCCCACGTCCCAACTTTTCACACTTGCTGTCCGGTCACCCTAGCTGGAACGCACTGCATGACAAGCAATGCACACAGAACCCAGAGCCAAGGGGGAAACTGAGCACGCGCTGCCCCCTGCTGGCCCCAGGAAGTCACCGCCCCAGGAAGTCACTTACATCTTTTAAAAATAACGGCGGAGAGTCTCAGGTTTTTTACCCTGATTCCAGGAGCTGGCGCTTTAAGAAACACACTAAAAATTGTACAGGTAACGAGGTGCCAGAGGCCTGCTTGGTGGGTAGAAATGAACAGATCTGAGACCTGAAGATATGCTCACGTTATTGGGCTCCATGCAGAAATAAGGAAGTCAGAAGTCAGAATGGTCTGTCCCAAAGGGAGCGAGGGATCCCGAGTTCTCCCTCTCTTAATTCCTCAGGGCCGGGGGGAGCTGCAGTTTGCAACCTCAGCCCCTTCCATGCCCCTGTGCCGCTGAGAGGTGGTGGGGCGGGGGCGAGCGGTGCTGCCCCCTGGCTACAGGAGGAGGCATTGCAACTGAGGCTTTTGCATTGATCCTTCCCAGATTGGGGGAGGATGTGGTTAAACCTACTGCTGCTGGAGGAACCCTGTGGTCTGTCCTGGCTTATGTCTCCAGCATTGCGAGTCGGTTTTCAACCAGGGGTTTCGCAAGCATAGGCTTTACCGGCTGCTTGAGACAGCTGGGGTGGGGTCAGCTCTGCCTGAACGGGTGCGGGTTTCCTGGGATGAGACGGCTCGAGTTTGGGATGGCTCTGCTTTAACTCTGCGAAGAAATGAGGAACCCGGAGATCAGAAATCCCACAAAAGATCCTGCTGTCAGCGCCAGGCCCAGAATGCACTGGTGGAACTGTTAATTCTTGGATCTAAGCCCTGGACCCCAACCCCCACGCATCAGGAAGAGAACCCAGGAGTCCTGATTCCCAGCCACGGCCTGCTCTATTCACTACACCCCCACTCCCCTCCCAGAGCTGGGAATACACCCAGGAGTTCCTATCCCCCCTCAACCGGTATCTGTTCCCCTTTCCTTTGTTCCTGGACTTTTCCTCTTGCCCTACCCCACGGAGCCCAAAGGGACATTAGGTGACAGAACAAAAGCTCCTCCATCCCGAAAAGGGAAGGTTCAACGAATGGTTCTGGGAGGGGAGCGGGGTCTAGTGGTTAGAGTGATGGGGACGGGGCGCCAGGACTCCTGGGTTCTATCCCCAGCTCTGGGAAGGCAGTGGGGTCTGTTGGTTAGAGCAGAGGTGGGGGAAGCTGGTAGCCAGGCTTCCTGGCTTCAGCGTGGTTCCCGTGCGCTCTGGGTGTCCCGAAGTGCCCTCTGGGATAGGTCAGATACTTTGGTACAATTTGCAAACTCGTGGGTCCTCGCTGAGTGCTGAGTCAGGGAGTCAAAACTCCTGGCTTCTGTCCTGGTGAAGTCATCCTGGCTGTTGCAACCAGCTGGCATGCTGTTCAATGCCTGACTAAAACCCAGGCGTCCTGACACTATGCCCGGGTGTAACCCACTAGACACCATTCCTCTCCCTGAGCTAAGAATAGGAACCAGGAGTCCTGACTGTCAGCCCCCCCCGCTCTAACCACTGGACTCCACCCCCCTCCCACAGCTGGGGATAGACCCTACGAGTCCTGGCTCCCAGCCCCCACTGCTCTAACCACTAGACCCCACTCCCCTCCCATTGGGGCTGCTGACTCTCTCCTCCTCCCAGCTGCATGTGGAAGGTTTGGCTGCTCGCCCCCCCCTGTCTTGGGCCCATCTAGGTGACTCAGCCTTTGGTGCTCTGGCCTGAGATGTTGTAAGGGGTGCGGTGACTCTCCCTCCTGGCTTTGCTGCCACTAGGAGCTCGGCACTGGGCCACTGTGCTGGGGCAGCCCACGGACAGGGCCTGCCTGGGGAACACCAGCTTGTCCTGTTCCTCTGCTCCTCGGGCTGGTATAAAAGCTGGCAGCTCCCTGACGGCTTCCACTGCCTTCCAGGCCCCTGCGTGCTTCAGAGACAGGGTGGCTCCTGCCCCATTGGCTCCCTTCGGCCAGGTACAGCGATGCCCCATTGTCCAGGCACCTAGCTAGGAAGGGGGTGGTATGGGGAGGCGGCCATCTAGGAGGGGAGCGGGGTCTAGAGCAACAGGGGCTGGGAGTCAGGACTTCTGGGTTCTCTCCCTAGCTCTGGGCAGCGAGTGGGGGCTAGTGGGTACAGCAGGGGGTGCTGGGAGGAGTCAGGACTCCAGCTCTGGGAGGGGTGGGGGGTCTAGTGGGTAGAGCAGGGAAGGCATGGAGTCAGGACTAAAACGACCAGCATGGCTAAAACTAGCAGTGCGGACGTGGCCACGTGGGCCCTCAACAACCCAAGTAGGACCCCAGGGTCCTGGGGGGCTTGTCCAGCCAGGGCTCTTTTTAGCTGTGCCAGCTAGATCAAAGCTCGCGTGGGGATGGCGCCCCCCCCCCCAAGCGGCCCTCACACCTCCCTTTGCAGTGTCACCTGGGGAAATCATCTTCCCCGAGTCCTGAGCAATTAGACGCTTTATCAGCCCTGGCCTGCGGAGCGCATTCCGGGACAGACGACAAGGCGGGTGGGGAGTGCGGACCGGAGACACACAGACAGAGCTGGCCGTGGAGAGACAGAGAAAAGGGATCATGAATAGAGACAGCCGGTGTTAGTGAGAGCTGTGGAGAGCACAGATGGCTGGCTGGCTGGCTAGAACTGAAGCCAGACGGCTGAATGGATGGATAAAGAGGAGATGAGATATTCAGTGGAGTGTAGACAGACCAAAAAATAGATAAAGGCGAACAGCTATCGATGGACAGATAGATCTGGGCAGAGATGGACAACGTGGAGCACAGACTGATGCGTGGACAGCTGGTGGAGCATAGGTCTGTCTGTCTGTCCATGCTGTCGCCATGCTGTCTGGGGACAGAGAGAGAGATGGGAGGATAGACAGATAAACTAGATAGATCTAGGTGCGGCTGGCTGGAAGGACAGCTGGATCTAGGGGAGGGTGAGTGGATAGAGTGATGATGGATAGCTGGATCTTGGGATGGGTGGTTAGCTAGCTAGATGGATCCAGGAAAGGGAGGGCGGCTAATGGATGTAGGGCAGTGTGTATGGATAGATGGAGCTAGGGGAGGGAGGGTGGATAGAGGGATGATGGATAGCTGGAGCTAGAGGCCGTCGATAAGCGCAGCCGTCCATGTCGGCTGGTGACAGCTGTTAGGGGGCTCCTGGCCGTGGTGATGTCCCCAGCCAGGAGGGGCAGAGGAAGGTCTCTGCTAGTCTGAGCTTCACCTGGGTAACGTTCCCCCCTTCTGACTTCTCCAGGCACTGCCCCCATTGTGAGGCCTCAGCATGTCCCACCCCCGCCGCAGCCCTCACCCTCCCGAGGAGCCGGCGCCTGGTGTCCCTCCGATGCCGAAGCCCGACGATCCGCTGACCCCGGTGCCGCCCCGGCCTTGGCCCGTCGGACCTCCCAAGCCTCCCCATCCTTTGCCGCGGGGGCCGCTCATCCCGGGGAAGCCCTGGCCGGCGGGGCCTGCGGTGCCACCTGAGCCCGGCCACCCCGGATCTCCGGCTGGTCCGTCGCAGCCCCCGAAGCCTACGAGGCCTGAGGATCCTTGGCCCCTGCCCGGGCCGCCCAAGCCACCGCTGCCCGACGACCCGTACCCGCCTGGGCCTGGCATGCCAGTCGCCCCGTGGCCACCTCTGCCTGAATGGGACGCTGCGGGGAAGCCCCCCGAGCGCCCCCCGGAGGCTGACTAGCTTCCTCCTCTGCCCAGAGCCCTCTAGCCCTTCTGAGGGCCTACCCCATTCCCAGACCCACCAGCGCCTCTCATGCCAGACCTGGCCCCACCCAACAGCCCCTTCTGCTTGCTCCCCAGGGGGTTCTGAAGGGGTTGGGTGCCCCAGGGTGGGGCTTGGATCAGGACTGAGCTTTGGAGGTGACTGGCCAGAGGATCAGTGTCCACCAGCAGAAGTGCTGGACTGGGGTGTCCTCCAACTCACTGGTTAAGTGTTTGTCCATCTGTCCGTCTCCCTAGGCCCCAGTCGGCTTGTCTGACTGTCCCTCTGTCTCCATAGACACCCATCTATCTATCTATCTATCTATCTATCTATCTATCTATCCCCATACACCCCCTCTATCTATCTATCTATCTAGCCTCCCTTCTCCCCATCACTGCGTCTGCCCCCATTTCACAGGGACTGGTGTTTGTTCCCTCCTCTCCCCCATATCTTCCCTGCCCCCTGCTTTACCCCCATCTCCAGCTCTGCAGAAGCGGTGCCCATGTGACCTTGCACCGTCTGCGGCGTCATTGATTTGCCCACAGTAGGGACCCACCCATCGCCCGGCAGCGGGGCTGCCATGTTACTGGGGGGGCAGGGTCTGGTTTTCCCCTGTGTTATTTGAAATAAGCTCTGATTAAAGTGTTTGCATGACAATTGTGGTGCCTGGTGTGATGTTAATCCGGTGCTGAGGAGAGGAGCTTGGAAGGGTTTGCATGCTGTCTGGGAGGGGAGTGGGGTCTAGTGGTTGGAGTGCGGGGTGCTGGGTGCCAGGACTCCTGGATTCTATCCCCAGCTCTGGGAGGGGAGTGGGGTCTAGTGGTTGGAGTGGGGGGGGGTGCTGGGTGCCAGGACTCCTGGGTTCTATACCCAGCTCTGGGAAGGCAGTGGGGTCTAGTGGTTAGAGCAAGGTGGGGGCTGGGAGTCAGGACTCCTGGGTTCTAATCCCGCCGTTCACGCTGAGTCTGAACTTGGTCAATGGTAAGTCTGTGCACCAGCTTCCCCTTTGTGAAATTAGGGTAACGACTTGTCCGTATGCCGGTGGGGTGTGGCACTGACGAACGTATTAAAACACTTTGACCTCCGGGGGTGACTCGGCACCCGAAGGGAAATTTATATAGTCAAGTGTTTCCCCCTCTGTGGAGTTACAGGAGACAGCCTTGGGCTTTTACATAATCCTCTGCCGGAGCGGTTCCAACATCCCTGGCCCAGCCAGGAACAGAAGCCAGCTTGTGCTGCGTGGTGGTCAGGGGTCACGGAGCTGGATTAGTGCCAGGGACGGAGATAGGGAGCAGGGCTCAGTAGGGGGCGCTCTCTGGGGTGGAACATGGTGGCAGTATAACAGACACATCACAATGCACTACAGGGATCATTCACCTACTGCTAACATGCAGCTGCCTCTGGGGTGGAACATGGTGGCAGTATAACAGGTACACAGCAATGCTGTAGAGGGATCATTCACCTAGCGCAAACATGCAGCTGACTCTGGGGTGGAACACAGTAGCAGTGTAACAGCTACAAAACTGTGTTGCACAGGGGTCACTTACCCAGCACAGATCCCTTCCATGCTGCCAAAACAAGCAAACAAGCGAGAAAGATTGGTTAATACATTATATCTCTCTATATATGTATATGTACACACAGAATTCAGACAATTGCTGGCCTATATTAATTAAATAATTGTTGGTATCTGTTCATTTTAGGCCACTTTTTACTGCTCTGCTGTAACTTCCGGATAGGCCATAGCTCCTCTTGGTAAACTGAGGAGAGATTGAGTGTTTCCCTGCAAATTACTGCAGTCTGGCCAGGTTTTTTTTTTTGCCCACTCAATCCCGCCCGCCACAAAGTACATTTTACCCATGCCCGCTATCATAGGAGCGGGTCCTGCGCGGGATCCCAGTCCTGCTTCAGGGGGCGCTAGCTGAGGGAAATTCTCCACGAGGTGGGGCCCAGAGGGGATCCTGGGGGGAGCTGAGCGTCCACATGCTCTCATTCCTATTGGGACCCTGGGTTCTCCCCCTGGCTCTGGGAGGGGAGTGGGGTCTAATTGGTTAGAGGGGGTGGGGCTGGGAGTCAGGAAATCTGGGTTCTTTCCCTGTCTGTGTGAGGGGAGTGGGGCCCTTGGAGTCGGGGGAGGGTTGGAAGTCAGGACTCCTGGATTCTATCCCCAGCTCTGGGATGATCTGGATTTGTGCCTGTGGTTACAGATTTCCTTTGGCTTAAAATAAAGATCACAGGTCTGCGCCCCAGAGGCCACATCTGGTCGGCCCTGGATGCATTTGGGGGGCGACCCCCTTAGGAGATGTCCTCTCCCCATGTAGGGAGCTCTCCCTGTGGGAGGCTGTTACTTCATGGCAATGGAGGTGGGGAGGGACGCTGGACGGAGGTTGGCATGGGGCAGACGGACTGTGGACAGCTGAGCTTAGAGGAGATGGCTCTGGAATGGGGAGAAGGAATTGTTATTATTAGCCTAGGAAGAGATCAGGGGCTGCCCCAAAACAGCCTGGTATCTCCCCCCACTGCATCCAAGCCGACTGATGGGCCTATCTATCGTGGTATCTCTCCACTCCCTTCTGATGCCAGTTCAGATCAATGTCCCCCATCTTGTACTATCATCACTAAGGAGGATCTAGCCCTGGGTCCTCAACTGCCTGCTCTACCAGCTCCCACGAGGGGTTGCCAGTTTTGGCGGGACGCATTCCTGGAGGTTTCATCGCAGGACCTACTCCTTAATTACAGCTGCAGCTTTAATTCCTGGAGACTCCAGGACAATCGGCCACCAGAGCTCCCGCCTGCTTGGCTCAGGGCTACCGGGCAATCTGACGGTGGGGAGGAAACAATGGGAACTCACATGGGGGAGGGGGGAAAACCCCCCGAAAACCAAGCAGCTGACTCCAATTAACCAATCCTCTCAAAGGCGGCTGGGAGGGGGCGGGGCATGGGGGTCTATATAAACCAGACCTAACTCATTCAGACCCACCTCCACCCCCGGGAACCTCCTGCGGCTCCAGGAAGCTCCAGGGGTGCTTCCTTCCAAGCTCAGCTCTGAAGGCAGCACAGAAGTGAGGGTGGCAATCCCGTGCCCACCCTCCCCCCACAACTCCCTTTTGGGTCAGGACCCCAGGGTTACAACACTGTGAAATTTCAGATGTAAACATGTTAAACTGTGAAATTGACTAATTTTCAAATCCTATGCCGTGAAATTGACCAGAATGAATCTTGAATTTGGTAGGTCCCTAATTATGGAGCAAGAGATTTTGGGTGCAGAGGAGGGTAAGCTGAAGGGTGCTACCCCCCTTTCATAAGTGCTTCTCCTTTCTCCCCGGTGTCCTTTCCCCACTCACCCCTTTTTGTGGGGGTCAGGTCATCCTAGTCCACCAGATGATGGCTTGGTGACACTTGGGGTTTAGCTGGAGAGCCAGTGATCATCTGCTGAACTCCCTGGGGCAGCTGGGATGCCCTCAGGCCCCAGGAGTCCTCACTGTCACGAGGGGTGCCCCAAACTCAGCCTATGCCTCCTCCCCGTCCCCTAAAGCTTTACCCTGAAAAAGAAGACGCATCCCGTGCAGCCCATAATAGTGACAGCAGCCACCGCGAGCGAGATCAGGATAATGCCCCCGAATTCCAGTGGTCGCTTTCCTGGATCTTGCATGGTAGGGGCCGTACCTACAGGGGGAAAGACAATTAGAGAGATGCCACATATACCTCGTCCCCACAGAGGGACCTGCTAACACAGGGAGGAGGGAATGGTGATGTCGGGTGCCGGGCACAGTTCACAGTGCATCTGACATATGATTGATTTAACATATTTGGGGCTTAACCTTAACTAGGCTCTCAAAAATGTTCAATGTTCTCAGTGGTCAAATTAAGCTTGTTCCTGCTTTGAGCAGGAGGTTGGACTAGATGACCTCCTGAGGTCCCTTCCAACCCTGATATTCTATGATTCTATGATTCTAAGCCAAGCGATATCTATAACCCGTAACTGTTATTTTAATGAAGTTTTTGGATTCAGAATTTCCTTAGTTTGTTTTAAACGCTAAACCTTAAAAAAGAAAAATAGCAGCACCAGTGCTTTTAGAATAATAAAATCTAGCTCTTTTATAGGGCTTTAATCAGTAAATTTCAAAATACTTTACAAGGGAGGCTGTATCATTTTATAAATGGGGAAACCGAGGCATGGGGGGAAGTGACTAGCCCCGACAGTGGCCAGTGCCAGGTGCTTCAGAGGGAATGAACAGAACAGGTAATTACCAAGTGATCCATCCCCTGTTGCCCATTCCCCTCAAAATCACTTGGGAAACGTGGGTCCTACAAAATGATGTATTGGGAAAACCTTACAGAGTCTGATCACCTCCCACTTTGGAGACAAAGGAGAGAGGTGGTTCTCCGTACGTGGCACAGTGGTGTCTGTTTCTGCTGTGGGTATGGTGGTAGCATTGATTTCTACCTTGCAAGGGTTGGTGTCGGTCAATATGGGCGTGATGGCATTACCAGTGGCTGGTGGTGGTGCTTTTGGACACTCCTGGCACGGTGGTGTTGGTGGTGATGGGTAGAGGTTGCCATGGGGCCGCTGGTTGCCATGGTGTGGTTGGCTGATGCAGCGGTACCAGAGGCTGAAGAGCGAAGGACAACCCATTGGGAAGATGTTACTGAGCCAGAGAGCCCGGGCTGTGGAGACTAGAGCTGGCTGGGAAAATGGGAGATTTCTGCATGGAAACTTCAGGGGTTTTTTGGGGGGAAAAAAATTAAAATGTTTAGATTTTGAAATGTTGCCGGGATGGTTATGGGAATTGCAGTTCAGGTGTTCCATGCCCCCCATTTCTCCTCAATATGCTGGGCTCCCTGGTTGGACTGCAACTTCCATGTGGCACTGTGGTCCTCTGTCATGCCCGCAGTGCATCATGGGAGATGTAGTCATACATGAAGGCTGGTCCATAGAGGAGAATGGAACCATGAGGCACCCAACCTGCAAATCTACGAGGGACCACCATGACAGTTTAGAAACAACATATGTCAGATTTTTGCCCCAACATGAAAAACTTTCAGTTTTCAGCTTAGTTTTTTGACAAAAAAAAATCATAAATTTTCCACACAGACACTTTTTGCCACAAAGAAAAACCTTTCTGTTGAAAACATAATTTTCTTTTATTACCGTGGAAAACTTTCCAATCGGAGCTAATTCTGAGGGGTAAATTCTGAAGGGGTAATTTCCACTGGAGTTTCAACAATGCTCTGTCTCCAACTCCCCTGATTTCATTTACACGTGTCATGATATTTGCTATTTTTCTTAAATGCCCAGCTCCTGGAGCCATGTGATTATGGGAGACACTTGGCCTTAATTTAAGAAGAAGTCAACTTGCAGTCCTTGCAGTTGTGGAGAAATGCTGGAATACGTGAATTATAAAGGCTCCAATGACAGAAGACAATAAGACTGTGTCTACACTACAAGCTAGGGGTGTGATTCCCCCCCCACACACACACTTGTGAACACATACTTGTGCTGGTTCTCACTTAACTAGCACGAGTGTGAATTGCAGTGGAGCCAGGGTAGCAGTACCAGAGGCATGGCTGAGCAGTGCCCAGTATAAACCCATGGCTGCTACCCGTGCAAACCCGGCAATGCTGCTATTTATACTTGTGCATACACGAGTATGTGTACACAGGCAGGGGAATCACATCCCTAGCTCGTCATGTAGGTGCAGCCTAGAAAGAACCCGACATCTCTGATTTTAAAATCTCATGACTTTGGAAGGGTTGGGCTTGATGAGTCTACAAAACAGACAGAAAGACCTGTGGACCAATCATTAATAATAATAATAATTAACGCATTAATAATTATTAATATTATATTACAATAATATACATATTATATTAATATATAATAAGTATTATAATAATTACATAATGGTTATAATAATAATAACCAATAATCTGCGGCCTGTAGCCCTATAGTTAAGCAGCTCTCTGCTGCCATCTGTTGGTGAGCAAGGGGAAGAACAGCCATGGTGCTGCATATTTGCATAAGCATTCTACCCAGCGTTCTTGCACTCACAGTCTGGGAGCCACCATAACTGTACATAACCTTGGATAATACATAAAGGCAGAGAGCCCCTCTCTCAGGAGTTTTGTGAGAGAGCCTACTATGCCATGCCCAGCCAGCAGGGGGAGGTCCAGTGGTGTGTCTGCTCATTGGAAGTCGTTTTTTTTTTATGGCTTTTCATCTAAACAAAATAAGTCTGGGGTTACTGAAAACAAAACAAAACTTGTTAGTTTGTTGTTTTTGCCTCAAAATATGATATACGCCTGATAACCTCTGGAGGAACCTGGCATTTTAGCAAGGCAAGGGGAGCCAGGGAGTATTGCAGGGGTCAAGGTTAAGGCTGTTTTTATTAAATCGCATAACTATGGGGACTTTCAAACCTAGTTGTTTAACCTTAGCACGAACTAGACTCTCAAGAAATGCTGGTAAACCTCCATGCTCTCATTTAACTGATCAATATCAATCTCCTTAACTCTGGATCCAGTGGTCTGGACACTAGCTTAGACTGTGAGAAACTCCTGGGCCATTCTCTGCTCTGCCACAGCCTTCCTCTGTGACCTTGACCACGTCGCTGAATATGTGCCTCAGTTTCCCCATCTGTAAAATATGGAGACTAGCACTGCTCCACCTCACAGGGAAATACATTAAAGGTTGTGAGGCACCTCATTAGTATGCCAATGGATGCCACTTATAGAGAAACTTTATGAGGTTTTTGGTCAAAGAATTTTCCTAGCTGGGGCTGTAACAGCTTTACATCATCTGAGGATGGGACATAGAGCTGGGGGGGACCCATGGGGGACCCACAGAATGATCTGTCTGGGGAACCTTAGCCTCTCCGATTGCATCCAGCTCTGGTGACAAAGGAGAGGGGTTTCTTCTCAGTACCTGGAGCCTGTTCCTGCTGCCAATATGGTGGTGGCACAGTCCCCTGCCCAGGAGAGGTTGGTGTTGGTCAGGCCGTTGCTGGTGGCGACACAGCGAATTTAGATGGTCCTAGTGTGGTGACGTTGGTGGTGATGGCCAGAGGCATCTGGGTGGTGATGGTGACCTCGTTCGGTGCCACGGTGCGGCCGGTGACTTGAACGGTTGCCGTGGGGCCATCAGTAACTGTCAGCGGTGTTTTGGTGAGGTTGGCTGGTGCAGTGGTGCTGGTGGCTAAAAAGAGAGGGACATCCCAGTGGGAAGGTTTTACTGAGCAAGGCTGGGGAGACTCAAGCTGGTTGGGGAAATGGGAGCTTTTTGGAGGGCGATTTCAACTTTTTGGCCCAACAAATCTGAAATATTTTGATTCTGAAATGGCGCCAGAATGCCTCCTGGGAGTCATGGTTCAGGTGCTTCATGCCCCTATTTTCCTCTATAGGCTGGGCTCCTTGGGGGGACTACAGCTCCCATGAGCTCCCAAGGTCACCCATCCTGGCTGCAGTGCATCATGGGAGAGGAAGTGTGTATGGGGAGCCCAGTCCATAGAGAAGAATGGGGTCATGAGGTGTCCAAACTTTGGTTTCCACGAGACACTGCAGCAGCAAATCAGAATGGAAATATCTTTACTTCTGTTTTGGGGCATTCTTTTTTTTCAATGAAAAATCAAAACCAAATATTTTTCATCACAGTAAAATAATTTGTTCCCTTTCGTATTGCAATTGATCACTTTGGTTTTGGGTTTTGACTTTCACTTTTGGAACTGGTGAGGGAATTCCTCACTTCTCTTTCCTTTTTACTCCCTGCCCGTGAAAAAATAATGTGGTGTTTTGTTTTTTCAAAAATGTGAATCAACCTAAAGAATCAGTTGGAACCGACACAAACCCATTCCCTCTTTCGTTTCACTTTGAATTTTCCCACCAAAACATTGGGGGGGACAGAATCTCAAATGACTCTTTCCCCATCAAATTCCACGTCTGACGAAATCCCTCTTTGGTGGGAGAAACTCTTGGATCATAATAATTCCAATCATCTCAAGTCACTGGGCAGGTCACTGTTTGGTTTCCTGTTGCTTATTTGCATGAGTCTCTCTAGGCTTGTGAGAAGGGAGTAGCAGGAAATCACTGAATATCACTTGATCAATACCATAACTTGCCACTCTCTTCTGCGTCATAGCTCAGCCTTCACTCAGATGCAAGAGGCTTCAGGAATCAGCCATAGCAACAAGGTGAGGTTTCTGGTGCAGGGGAAGGTCAGAAATTCCTGCCTCTCCCTCCCTTCCCACCCTGGAGTGACACATAGAAAGGAAAGGAGGACTTGTGGCACCTTAGAGACTAGCAAATTTATTTGAGCATAAGCTTTCATAAGCTACAGCTCACTGCATCCGATGAAGTGAGCTGTAGCTCATGAAAGCTTATGCTCACATAAATTTGTTAGTCTCTAAGGTGTCACAAGTCCTCCTTTTCTTTCTGCGAATACAGACTAACATGGCTCCTACTCTGAAACCTGACATAGAAAGGAGTGACTGGATACGTCACCGTTTTCACACCAATACATCACCAGCCCATGCAACCCGTTCTCCAGGGTTCCTGCTGTTCCTCCCTTGGGGAGAAAACTCCACACGCTAACAGATCTCCCACCCGCTTGGGAAATGTCTGATCCAGTCGGGAAACATATCCAATCTCATCCCACTGCTTCAGGAGTGTTTAGATTCCAGCCAGGACTCCTGGGTTCTATTCTCTGGGTGCAGGCAGGTGGGGCAGTGGACAAAGGAGCAGATGGGGCTTGGAGTCCAGGAGTCCTGGACTCTGTTCCTAGCTCTGGGAGGGGAGTGGGGTCTAGTGGGTTAGAGCCGGGGAGGGAGGGGAAAGGGCTGGGAGTCAAGACTCCTGGGTTCTTTCCCTGGCTCTGGGAGGCGAGTGGGGTCTAGTGGGTTAGAGAAGGGGGGCTTGGAGTTAGGACTACTGGGTCCAGTTGCTAGAGGAGGGGCGTGAGCCTGGCCGTCAGGATGCCTGGGTTCTCTCTCTTTCTCTGTGCGACCAAATCCCACCCCTTTCTGTGCCTTACGGTCCCCACCTTCAGAACACTCCTGACAGCAGGATGCAATTAATAATCCTCCCCACTGGCTACCTTGCCCCGTCTCACCCACCCCAGCCTGGCACCTGAGCGACCTACCTGCTAAACGGAGCCACAGAGCAAAGAAACACAGTAGCATTGTTCCAGGGGGCAGAGATCGGCTTCCCTCGGGATGCACTGTGCCCCTGGGTTCTGTCCCGGCAGGCTGGCAGCCCTGCTCTATTTGTAAGGGCTCTGGGACCGGCGTGGTGTGTTCCTAAGATAGCCGTGCCTACATTACCCCATAGGTTTTCTCTAAGGTGTGTCTCTCCTGATTCCCCGCATACACCTGGAAGAGGAGGAAACAGCCAAACGAATATAGTATCAGAACATGTCATCTCCAGTTCCACATAAAGAGCCAGATTAACACCGGTGACAGATGTTGGAGGGGATCCCAACACAGGGACATACAGCGATCGCTTCAGCCGGGGCTGACATGCAGCCGCCTCTGGTGCGGGGCAGCTGGGGAACAGCACTGGGATGGCTCACCCGGTGCTGACATGCAGCTGCTGACTGGCACTGCTATAGAATGGCTTTTACCCTCTCTCCTGTGCAGCCACTAGGGGGAGATATGATAACACAGGACTGGATGGCAGGGGGGCTGCAGATGGGGAGTTAGGGGCATTGACAGAGCTGGCGGGGGAGTGCTCTGGGCTGGGATAGCAGGGGGGGCTTTGGGGTGGGATTAAGGGGCACCAGCAGCAGGATCATTGGGACCCTGTTCCCATGCACTGGTTTGGTGTATAAGGAACCAGGCTGGCTCTGGCTCAGAGCCGGCAGGAAGAATCAATCAGTGAGTGGGACAGGCTGGGGAAGTGACTCAGGGCTACTGTCCTGTCTTTCCAGATGGGCTGGCTTAAGGGGTGCACTGGAGGGGCCCTGCAGTAGCACTGGGGAAGAGCCAGGTCCCCAGCACTATACGCACCGGATGATCCAGTCCCTGAGCTGCCCCTGCGCGATTCGGCCGGGTTGCGTATTTCCCCTGGGATTATCAGCCAGTCCCACCTAGTGCGGGTGCTCCCCGTGCTGGGCCGAGCCCAGATGTATCAGCTTCTACACTTGGGTCAGACACACAGGCCCATCTAGCCCGGTATCCTGCCTGGTCCCTGCTGCCCTAGATCAGATCAATAGGCTCATCCGTTTCTTTCTTTGCCCTCCATTGCCCAGGCTCTGCAGTGCCAGAGAGAGCAGGCAACCTGGGCTCCAGCATTGAAAACACTTGTGATTTGTGTATGGCTTCCCCCCCAAAGCCCCAGCTCCTGGAGTCATGGGAGTAGATGAGGCACTCAGCTCTCATTTTTTGGAAACAAGGTAAACATTTAGCCCCGACTGTTGTGGTGTAAAGATGGCAAACACGACCCCTTGGGGCTCAGAGCCCAGCAGTCACCGGAAAAAACCTCTCCCCCATATATTAGCTTTTAAATAAAAAAAATTGTGATTTTTTTTTTTTTTGGAGCCTGACTCAAGCGTGATAAAAGTGGGGATTCCTGTAGCCCTCTTTCTTCTGCCCCCAGCAGAGCCTGGGACCCAGGAACAGGCCATTGGGGCAGCTTTAGTTTCCCCAGAGATACAGGCCCTGCTACCCTAGTGTCTGATTGCCCTGCTTAGCCCGAGAGCCAGGCTGTGTGCACAGGGGCAAGGCTGAAACCTAGTGGCCACTGTGGCATTGCAGCGCATGGAGGCCCATGTTAATGATTATTCCCATTGTGTAGCATGGGTTGGGTGCAGGGAGGGGGGATGCCGGGTTAGATGGGCCCATTGGTCTGAACCATGGTGAGCGTGGAGTCGGGATGGGGATACCAGCCTAGGTGGGGCCCACTGGTCTGAACCATGGTGAGAATGGACGGGGGTGGGGATACCAGCCCAGGTGGGGCCCATTGGTCTGAACCGTGGTGAGGATGGAGTGGGGGTGGGGATACCAGCCTAGGTAGGGCCCACTGGTCTGAACCATGGGGATACCAGCCTAGATGGGGTCCCTTGGTATGAGCCAGCAATAATGTGACATACTGGGAAGAGATAATATAATTTAATGGAATGGCACGGGTGAAATATTTTATATTTATTACATATAATATATATATATAAATTAGAATAACAATCCATAGATAAATACATGAGGTATAGACAAAGGAAGGGTTAATTAACCCAATGCGGTACAAATGTGCAAACTTGAAACAAGAGTAAAATATACAATTTTGCAATAAAATCTTTGATACAAAATTTACAGCTGTCGCACCTGGCCAATGTACATATTTTCACCAGGGACAAAACTTCCAGTATATTGACTCAAGCCTCAGTGATTGTGATAGGGAGAGAATGGCAGAGTATCAGTTCCTACTCAGGATCAGGGCCCCTTTGTGCCGGGCGCTGCCCAGACACACAGGGAGAGACAGTCCCTGCCCCAGCTGAGATCAGGGCCCCGTTGTGCCGGGCGCTGCCCAGACACACAGGGAGAGACAGTCCCTGCCCCAGCTGAGATCAGGGCCCCATTGTGCCTGGCGCTGCCCAGACACACAGGGAGAGACAGGCCCTATCTTGAAGAGGTCACAGTCTAAGTTAGCCAAATACAGTAGTGCAGACCAGCAAAGAAAATATCTGTTAAATAGATGCTGTGCAGTCAACAGGAGGAGGAATAGAACCGGGTGTCCTGGCTCCCAGCTCCCCCTGCTCGAACCGACTAGACCCCATTTCACTCCCACAGCTGGAGATAGAAGCCAGGAGTCCTTTGCTCTAACCACTGGACAATCCCACCACCATCCAGCCCATTCGATAGCCATCCATCTCCTTTTTAGTGTCCCTGTTTCTTTCTTCTGGGTTCCACCCAATGGATGTAGCCGAACATATGATGTCTGGGTTCTCAGTGCAGATTCCACCGATCTCTGTTCCCCGTCCCCGGAAGGGGACCAAAGCGCCATCCCACCGCTGACCCCCAGAGGAGAGCCTATGTTCATCTGGCAGCTAAGGGTTAATACTGGCTTTCTCGGCTCAATACTGACTATAGTGGCTCTGGGTTAGCCCAGGAGTGCCGGATCGGAGCAGCCCCAGTATGGGTGGCTGTAGGCGGAGGCTCTGGATGGCCCATTCTTCCCTCAGCTGTGATCGCATCAGCTCCGGTTCTGGAGGAACTGATGAGCCTTCTGGACAGAGTAGGAGGTGGCACCAGCCAGCCTCGACTTTAGGAAAAACGCCAGCTGTAGGAGACAGAGACGGAGGGTGAATGGCAGGGGAAAGAGATACAGAGAATATGTGTGTGTTTGTGTGTGTATGTGTGTTCTAACCACTAAACGCCACTCTCCTCCCAAAGCTGGAGAGAGAACCCAGGAGTCCTGACCCCCAATCCCCGTGCTCTAAACAGTATGGCCCTCCCAGCACTGGGGATAGAACCCAGGAGTCCTGACTCCCCTCTGCCCCCCACTCTGCCTCTCCCCTGCCTCTCCCAGAGTTGGGAATAGAACCCAGGAATCCTGTAGTGTATGCAGGGGGCTGGCTGTCCCACGCGCACACAGGGTGGTATTTCTTATGCCACCTTCTGCCATGCACCCCCAAAGTGGGTGCCATATTGCCCTCTAGCGGCTGCCCTGCAGAGAGAATAACAACCTACTACTGCAGCCACACGCCTTTTAGCTCAAGGTGGAGAGGACTGAGCTGCCACGCTGCGGCCCGCCACCCATCTACGCCCCGCCCCGCAGACCTGCACCCTCTCGCCGGGATCCTTACCAGAAAGCAGAAGCTCAGCAAGCTCAGTGCGGCCAGGCAGATGAGGATGATGGCCCAGTACGGGAGGGCGCTGCTATCCGGAGAGGCTGCAGGGACGAGAGGAGGGAAGGGGCGAGGGAGCGAGAGGAGGGAGGTCAGGCCAGGGTGAAAGCATAATGGGCCATCTTTACAGTCAGGAGGTGTCGAGGAAGCACAGCTCCCCCTGGTGGTGAAGTAAAGGGGAGCTCCCATGCTAAAACCAGCGTGGCCATGGTGGCTTGGGTTAACCACCTGTGTACGAGCCCACCCAACCCCCTGGGCCTGTCCTATCACCTGTGCGGCCGTCTCTGATCCAAACATTAGAGCCTCATGCTTCAGCGACAGGGTCACGTCTGGATAAGCCGGAGCAACTTGCAAGAGAACCCAGACCCGGGGACCCCTTGAGCAAATGACCTCAAATTGGAACCAGGCGTCCTACCCGGTGCCCTGATGAGGCCCAGCAAATTTCACGACCGTCTGAGCAGGCGGGTGGATTTTAGAGCGCTTTGAGACACTGGTCAGAGTGGATTGGCCTCCCAAATCCTGTTACATTTCCTCCCGGGGGTTGCAAGCTTCATCTGGCATGATTCATTTTAGCTCTCTGAGCGTCGGGCTGGCCTCATCAGTTAGATGAGACCCTATCTGAATGCAGCTTCTGGGAACGATTCTACTCTATAAACCAGTTTGAGACTCAACAGAGTCAGTTCCCGGCTCAGCCTGCGGTCTCTTTCTGTGTGACATTGGGCAAGTCTCCTTGTCTTTCTAAGCCTCAGTTTTCCCATCTGCGAAATGGGGCTAATAGTGCGGCTTGACATTTTTATTTTGGTGGGGAAATGGCTGGGGGCTTTTTTTCCAATCAGAAACGTGTATGATAAATTGTCTGATTTATTTTACATTTTTATTTATTTAGTGCAAAAAACTTGGAGTTTTTTAACCAAAGAAAGCTTCTAGGTTCTTGTGTAATACAAAGAAATAATAGCAGTAGGAATCTAATTTAGATAGCTTTTCTCATCAGTAGATCTCAAAGAGCTCTCCACAAAGGAGGTCCGTGTCATATTCCTATTTTACAGGGGGAAACTGAGGCAGAGAGCGGCACTGTGACTTGCCCAACAGGCCAGTAGCAGGGCCAGGACTGGAGCCCAGGGCACCTAAATCCCAGTCCTGATCCACTGGAACAAACCCTTTCCCTCTTTAACACAGGGGGTCAGAAAAGGGGTTTCTTTTTCCCTGGAGAATTTCAATGAAAAGAAAGAGGACCAAAAAAAAAAAAAAAAACCCATCGTCATCAAAACTTTCCACAGAAAATATTGTGTTAACTGAAAAATCAAACCTGGGAAATTGTTTGACCAAACCCCCTCAAATGTTAAGCCAACCCCATGAAAAGACTGGCTAATAACTACCCATTTTTAAACTGAAAATGAAACAAAGCAAAAATCGGTCCGAAACTGGAAGAAAAAAAAAGCCTAAAATTTCAGCTCTAAACCGCCCGCAGATAAAAAAATTTAAGCAACCGCCACCCAAATTGTACGCCAAACCCTGGGACCTTTTTGTTTTTCAGCTGAAAAGCTTTGATTTGCAGTTTGCTGATGAAATATGAACAATTTTCGCAGCAAGTGGCCCTTTTCCGTGAAAATGTTCATTGGGTCAAAGCCCCCCGTCGCCCATCAGCCAAAACCGCTCAACAGAATTCCTTTGACCAGTCCTGCTATTTAACAAGCAAATAACCTCACCCGTAGTCTGTGAGGTGACAGGAACGGGCGCAAGCGATGAACTGGTAGCGCCAGACCCTGAAGGTGTCATGGATTCAGGTAGACGGGGAGAGGTGGCTGGTCGAGTCCCAGGTGGGCCAGAAGAAGTCGTATCTCCGTGAGTTGGGATGGAACCTGGGGGATTAAAATGG
Source organism: Eretmochelys imbricata (assembly GCF_965152235.1). Lineage (NCBI taxonomy): Eukaryota > Metazoa > Chordata > Testudines > Cheloniidae > Eretmochelys > Eretmochelys imbricata. The sequence goes on from NC_135585.1 coordinate 52,035,568, forward strand.
CCACAAGTTATAAGAAGATAAAAGTGGCCAGATTGGGTCAGACCAAAGGTCCATCTAGCCCAGTATCCTGTTGTCCGACAGTGGCCAGTGCCAGATGCTTCAGAGGGAATGAACAGACCACGTAATCCTCAAGTGATCCATCCCCTGTCGCCCATTCCCAGCAAGGCTTGATCATGGAGGTGAACTGTGTAGGCGGCTGCTCAGCCCCTATCTAGACACAGCTGCCTGGGAAGTTTCTCTGAGTAAGAAACTCACCAAGGTTCATCAAGGTAGGGCCATCTCATAGGATGAGAGTGCACCATGCACTTTCTGTGCCCCTCCATCAATGACCCTGTTGGCGCATCCAACCCCCTCCCCCCGGACCCATGAGCATTCAACCTGGCGTGTGCTACTTGGGGGAGCCCGGGGGTGCAGATCTATGTGCTACTTTGGTAGGTGGTTTCAGGGTTGGTATTGCTGGGTTGGATGTACAGCACCTGGCACATGGGGGCCCTGAGCTCATCTGGGAGCCCTTCAGGGCCACCTGAACACACCAAATGTGAAGTAAACATACCCCGGGTGGGAGCAGATGAGGCTGGGATGCCAGAAGCGCTGGAGCTAGGTGAACTTGCAGAGCTGATGACAGCTGGGGTGGGTGAGACTGCAGGAGACCCAGAAGAAGTAGGATGCCCAGTATTCTTGGATGTAGATTGTGGAGAGATTGTAGCAGAGCTAGTAGCTCTGGAAGCAGAGCTGGGGGTCAAGGTGGCAGCAGAATTGGGGGGTGAGGTGCCTGTGGAGCTGGGGGTCCCAGTGACTGTGGAGCTGGGGGTGAAGGTGACGTGGGAGCTGGAGGTCAAGGTGGCAGCAGAATTCGGGTTCATGGAGAGAGTGGAGCTGGGGGTCGGGGTGGCAGCAGAATTGGGGGGTGAGGTGCCTGTGAAGCTGGGGGTTGGGGTGGCAGCAGAATTGGGGGGTGAGGTGCCTGTGAAGCTGGGGGTCAGGGTGGCAGCAGAATTGGGGGGTGAGGTGCCTGTGAAGCTGGGGGTCAAGGTGGCAGCAGAATTGGGGGGTGAGGTGCCTGTGAAGCTGGGGGTCCCAGTGACTGTGGAGCTGGGGGTGAAGGTGACGTGGGAGCTGGGGGTCGAGGTGGCAGCAGAATTGGGGGGTGAGGTGCCTGTGAAGCTGGGGGTCCCAATGACAGTGGAGCTGTGGGTCAAGGTGTCAGGGGAGCTCGGGGTCAAGGTGACATGGGAGCTGCGGGTTGAGGTGGCAGCAGAGCTGGGGGTCGAGTTGTCAGGGGAGCTGGAAGTCGAGGTGTCAGAGGCGCTGGGGGTTGAAGTGTCAGGTGAGCTGGGGTTCATGATTGCATCGGAGTTGGGGGTCATGGTGGGGGTGGAGCTGGGGGTTGAGGTGGGAGTGGAGTTGTCAGTTCTGGTGGGAGTGGAGCTGGGGGTTGAGGTGGGGGTGGAGTTGTCGGTTATGGTGGGAGTGGAGCTGGGGGTGGAGTTGTTGGTCATGGTGGGAGTGGAGCTGGGGGTGGAGCTGGGGGTTGAGGTGGGAGTGGAGTTGCCGGTTATGGTGGGAGTGGAGCTGGGGGTGGAGCTGGGGGTTGAGGTGGGAGTGGAGTTGTCGGTTATGGTGGGAGTGGAGCTGGGGGTGGAGTTGTTGGTCATGGTGGGAGTGGAGCTGGGGGTGGAGCTGGGGGTTGAGGTGGGAGTGGAGTTGTCGGTTATGGTGGGAGTGGAGCTGGGGGTGGAGCTGGGGGTTGAGGTGGGAGTGGAGTTGTCGGTTATGGTGGGAGTGGAGCTGGGGGTGGAGTTGTTGGTCATGGTGGGAGTGGAGCTGGGAGTTGAGGTGGGAGTGGAGTTGTCGGTTATGGTGGGAGTGGAGCTGGGGGTGGAGTTGTTGGTCGTGGTGGGAGTGGAGCTGGGGGTGGAGCTGGGGGTTGAGGTGGGAGTGGAGTTGTCAGTCGTGGTGGGAGTGGAGCTGGGGGTTGAAGTGTCAGGTGAGCTGGGGTTCATAACTGCAGCAGAGTTGGGGGTCATGGTGGACGTGGAACTGGGGGTTGTGGCACTGGTTGAGATGGAGTTGTCGATTCTGGTGGGAGTGGATATGGGGGTTGATGTGGGAGTGGAGTTGCCGGTCATGGTGGGAGTGGAACTGGGGGCTGAGGTGGGAGTGGAGCTGAGGGTTGAGGTGGGAGTGGAGTTGCCAGTTGTGGTGGGAGTGGAGGTGGGGGTTGAGGTGGGAGTGGAGTTGTCGGTCGTGGTGGGAGTGGAGCTGGGAGTTGAGGTGGGAGTGGAGTTGTCAGTCGTGGTGGAAGTGGAGCTGGGGGTGGAGGTGGGAGTGGAGTTGTCAGTCGTGGTGGAAGTGGAGCTGGGGGTGGAGGTGGGAGTGGAGATGCCGGCCATGGTGGGAGTGGAACTGGGGGTTGAAGTGTCAGGTGAGCTAGGGTTCATGATTGCAGCAGAGTTGGGGGTCATGGTGGAGGTGGAGTTGGGGGTTGTGGGACTGGTTGAGGTGGAGTTGTTGGTCCTGGGGGCAGTGAAGCTGGGGGTTGAGGTGGGAGTGGAGTTGTCGGTCATGGTGGGAGTGGAGCTGGGGCTTGAGGTGGGAGTGGAGTTGTCGGTCATGGTGGGGGTGGAGCTGGTGGTTGAAGTGGGAGTGGAGTTATGGGTTGAGGTGAGAGTGGAGTTATCGGTCATGGTGGGAGTGGAGTTGGGGGTTGAGGTGGGAGTGGAGTTGTCGGTTATGGTGCGGGGGGAACTGGTGGTTGAGGTGGGAGTGGATCTGAGGGTTGAGGTGGGAGTGGAGCTGAGGGTTGAGGTGGGAGTGGAGCTGGGGGTTGAGGTGGGAGTGGAGTTGTCGGTTACGGTGGGAGTGGAGCTGGGGGTTGAGGTGGTAGTGGAGTTGTCGGTTATGGTGTGGGGGGAGCTGGTGGTTGAGGTGGGAGTGGAGCTGAGGGTTGAGGTGGGAGTGGAGTTGAGGTTTGAGGTGGGAGTGGAGTTGTCAGTCATGGTGGGAGTGTAGTTGGGGCTTGAGGTGGGAGTGGAATTGTCAGTTGTGGTGGGAGTGGAGCTGAGGGTTGAGGTGGGAGTGGAGTTGTCGGTCGTGGTGGGTGTGGAGTCAGGAGTTGAGGAGGGAGTGGAGTTGTCGGTCGTGGTGGGAGTGGAGTAGGGGGTTGAGGTGAGAGTGGAGTTGTCGGTTACAGTGTCGGGGGAGCTGGTGGTTGAGGCAGGAGTGGAATTGTCGGTCATGGTGGAAGTGGAGCTCTGGGTTGAGGTGGGAGTGGAGTTCTCGGTCGTGGCAGGAGTGGATCTGGGGGTTGAGGTGGGAGTGGAGCTGAGTGTTGAGGTGGGTGAGAAGTTATTGGTTATGGTGTAGGGGGAGCTCGTGGTTGAGGTGGGAGTGGAATTGTCGGTCGTGATGGGAGTGGAGCTGAGGGTTGGGATGGGAGTGGAGTTGTAAGTTACGGTGTGGGGGGAGCTGGTGGTTGAAGTGGGAGTGGAGCTACGGGTTGAGGTGGGAGTGGAGTTGTCGGTCGTGGTGGGAGTGGAGTTGGGGGTTGAGGTGAGAGTGGAGTTGTCGGTTACAGTGTCGGGGGAGCTGGTGGTTGAGGCAGGAGTGGAATTGTCGGTCATGGTGGAAGTGGAGCTCTGGGTTGAGGTGGGAGTGGAGTTGTCAGTCATGGCAGAAGTGGAACTGCGGGTTGAGGTAGGAGTGGAGTTATCGGTTATGGTGTGGGGGGAGCTGGTGGTTGAGTTGGGAGTGGAATTGTCGGTCATGATGGGAGTGGAGCTGAGGGTTGGGGTGGGAATGGAGTTGTCAGTTACAGTGTGGGGGGAGCTGGTGGTTGAAGTGGGAGTGGAGCTGTGGGTTGAGGTGGGATTGGAATTGTCGGTCGTGGTGGGAGTGGAGTTGGGGGTTAAAGTGGGAATGGAGTTGTCGGTTACGGCGTGGGGGGAGCTGGTGGTTGAGGTGGGAGTGGAGCTGAGGTTTGAGGTGGGAGTGGAGTTGTCAGTCATGGTGGGAGTGGAGCTGGGGGTTGAGGTGGGAGTGGAGCTGGGGGTTGAGATGGGAGTAGAGTTGTTGGTTACGGTGTGGGGGGAGCTGGTGGTTGAGGCAGGAGTGGAATTGTCGGTCGTGGTGGGAGTGGAGTTGGGGCTTGAGGTGGGAGTGGAATTGTCAGTTGTGGTGGGAGTGGAGCTGGGGGTTGAGATGGGAGTAGAGTTGTTGGTTACGGTGTGGGGGGAGCTGGTGGTTGAGGCAGGAGTGGAATTGTCGGTCGTGGTGGGAGTGGAGTTGGGGCTTGAGGTGGGAATGGAATTGTCAGTTGCGGTGGGAGTGGAGCTGAGGGTTGAGGTGGGAGTGGAGTTGTCGGTTGTGGTGGGAGTGGAGCTGAGGGTTGAGGTGGGAGTGGAGTTGTCGGTCGTGGTGGGTGTGGAGTCGAGAGTTGAGGTGGGAGTGGAGTTGTCGCTTACGGTGTGGGGGGAGCTGGTGGTTGAGGCAGGAGTGGAATTGTCGATCATGGTGGGTGTGGAGCTGGGGGTTGAGGTGGGAGTGGAGTTCTCGGTCGTGGCAGGAGTGGATCTGGGGGTTGAGGTGGGAGTGGAGCTGAGTGTTGAGGTGGGTGAGAAGTTGTTGGTTATGGTGTAGTGGGAGCTCGTGGTTGAGGTGGGAGTGGAATTGTCGGTCGTGATGGGAGTGGAGCTGAGGGTTGGGGTGGGAATGGAGTTGTCAGTTACGGTGTGGGGGGAGCTGGTGGTTGAAGTGGGAGTGGAGCTACGGGTTGAGGTGGGAGTGGAGTTGTCGGTCGTGGTGGGAGTGGAGTTGGGGGTTGAGGTGAGAGTGGAGTTGTCGGTTACAGTGTCAGGGGAGCTGGTGGTTGAGGCAGGAGTGGAATTGTCGGTCATGGTGGAAGTGGAGCTCTGGGTTGAGGTGGGAGTGGAGTTGTCAGTCATGGCAGAAGTGGAACTGCGGGTTGAGGTAGGAGTGGAGTTATCGGTTATGGTGTGGGGGGAGCTGGTGGTTGAGGTGGGAGTGGAATTGTCGGTCATGATGGGAGTGGAGCTGAGGGTTGGGGTGGGAATGGAGTTGTCAGTTACGGTGTGGGGGGAGCTGGTGGTTGAAGTGGGAGTGGAGCTATGGGTTGAGGTGGGAGTGGAATTATCAGTAGTGGTGGGAGTAGAGTTGGGGGTTAAGGTGGGAGTGGAGTTGTCGGTTACGGTGTGGGGAGAGCTGGTGGTTGAGGTGGGAGTGGAATTGTCGGTCGTGATGGGAGTGGAGCTGAGGGTTGAGGTGGGAGTGGAGTTGTCAATTACGGTGTGGGGGGAACTGGTGGTTGAAGTTGGAGTGGAGCTACGGGTTGAGGTGGGAGTGGAGTTGTCGGTTACGGTGTGGGGGGAGCTGATGGTTGAGGCAGGAGTGGAATTGTCGGTCATGGTGGGCATGGAGCTGACGGTTGAGGTGGGAGTGGAGTTGTCGGTTGTGGCAGGAGTGGAACTGGGGGTTGAGGTGGGAGTGGAGCTGAGTGTTGAGGTGGAAGTGGAGTTGTCGGTCGTGATGGGAGTGGAGCTGGGGGTTGAGGTGGGAGTGGAGCTGGGGGTTGAGGTGGGAGTCGAGCTGAGGGTCGGGGCGGCAGGGGAGCTGGTGGTCTCGGTGAGAGGGAAACTGGGGGTCGAGTTGGTGGCAGAGCTGGCGGTCTCAGTGGGAAGGAGGCTGGGGGTTGAAGTGTCAGTGGAGCTGGGGGTCGATGTGTCAGAGGAGGTGGGGGCCGTATTTGTAGCAGAGCTGGGGTTCACAGTGGGGAGGGTGCTGGGGGTTGCACTGGGAGAGGAGCTGGGAATCTCAGTTGGAGTGGAGCTGGGGCTCATGGTGGGAGCAGAGTTGGAGGTCGAGGTATCAGGGGAGCTGGGAATCTCAGTTGGAGTGGAGCTGGGGCTCACGGTGGGAGCAGAGTTGGAGGTCGAGGTGTCAGGGGAGCTGGGAATCTCAGTTGGAGTGGAGCTGGGGCTCACGGTGGGAGCAGAGTGGGAGGTCGAGGTATCAGGGGAGCTGGGAATCTCAGTTGGAGTGGAGCTGGGGCTCACGGTGGGAGCAGAGTGGGAGGTCGAGGTGCCAGGGGAGCTGGGAATCTCAGTTGGAGTGGAGCTGGGGCTCACGGTGGGAGCAGAGTGGGAGGTCGAGGTATCAGGGGAGCTGGGAATCTCAGTTGGAGTGGAGCTGGGGCTCACAGTGGGAGCAGAGTGGGAGGTCGAGGTATCAGGGGAGCTGGGAATCTCAGTTGGAGTGGAGCTGGGGCTCACGGTGGGAGCAGAGTGGGTGGTCGAGGTGTCAGGGGAGCTGGGATTCTCAGTTGGAGTGGAGCTGGGGCTCAGGGTGGGAGCAGAGTGGGAGGTCGAGGTATCAGGGGAGCTGGGAATCTCAGTTGGAGTGGAGCTGGGGCTCACGGTGGGAGCAGAGTGGGTGGTCGAGGTGTCAGGGGAGTTGGGAATCTCAGTTGGAGTGGAGCTGGGGCTCACGGTGGGAGCAGAGTTGGAGGTCGAGGTGTCAGAGGAGCTGGGAATCTCAGTTGGAGTGGAGCTGGGGCTCACGGTGGGAGCAGAGTTGGAGGTCGAGGTATCAGGGGAGCTGGGAATCTCAGTTGGAGTGGAGCTGGGGCTCACGGTGGGAGCAGAGTTGGTGGTCGAGGTGTCAGGGGAGCTGGGAATCTCAGTTGGAGTGGAGCTGGGGCTCACGGTGGGAGCAGAGTGGGAGGTCGAGGTGCCAGGGGAGCTGGGAATCTCAGTTGGAGTGGAGCTGGGGCTCACGGTGGGAGCAGAGTGGGTGGTCGAGGTGTCAGAGGAGCTGGGAATCTCAGTTGGAGTGGAGCTGGGGCTCACGGTGGGAGCAGAGTGGGAGGTCGAGGTATCAGGGGAGGTGGGAATCTCAGTTGGAGTGGAGCTGGGGCTCAGGGTGGGAGCAGAGTTGGTGGTTGAGGTATCAGGGGAGCTGGGAATCTCAGTTGGAGTGGAGCTGGGGCTCAGGGTGGGAGCAGAGTTGGTGGTCGAGGTGTCAGAGGAGCTGGGAATCTCAGTTGGAGTGGAGCTGGGGCTCACGGTGGGAGCAGAGTTGGTGGTCGAGGTGTCAGGGGAGCTGGGAATCTCAGTTGGAGTGGAGCTGGGGCTCACGGTGGGAGCAGAGTTGGTGGTCGAGGTGTCAGGGGAGCTGGGAATCTCAGTTGGAGTGGAGCTGGGGCTCACGGTGGGAGCAGAGTGGGAGGTCGAGGTGTCAGAGGAGCTGGGAATCTCAGCTGGAGTGGAGCTGGGGCTCACGGTGGGAGCAGAGTGGGAGGTCGAGGTGTCAGGGGAGCTGGGAATCTCAGTTGGAGTGGAGCTGGGGCTCACGGTGGGAGCAGAGTTGGTGGTCGAGGTGTCAGGGGAGCTGGCGTTCGAGGTGGCAGTGGAGCTGGGGCTCATGGTGGGAGCAGAGCTGGAGGTCAAGATGGCCCCCTCAGAGGTGATGCTGGACATGCTTTGGCTCTGACTCATAACTGTCGTGGCGGAAGTTGCCCCTGGGGAAAGGAAGAATAGCAGCAGTTTATACAGCAGCCGGGTAACGCCAATCGCTCTCCCAGCGGTGCTTGGTGTGCCCTGTAGTGGCTGCAGTGGACTTCGCTTTTGAAGGCTCTGCTCCTGAGCTGAAGCCTCTGTCTGGACCCTGTGCTGCTTACATTGCACAGTCACGAGTCCAGTCCGTGCAGAGGACCCAGCCATCTGCCTCCCTACATCGGCATTCTCCTGATTCCTCCCTGCCCCTGCCCCGCTGATGGGACTGAGAGGCATTTCCAGGAACAAGGAGACATCTCCACCAAGAACACATCCAAAGACCGTGCGCAGTGGCCGTTCAGTACGCGCAGCCCACCACCCACACTGGACAAGCAGACAGCTTAGAAACGAAGGGGGAAAGCTCCTGCGTTGCTCGCCACTTCCCTATTGCTGACGGTGCCATCAGTAGCATATTTCTTGGCGGCTGCTCTCCTGCACTGGAATGGAATCGGTGCCCCCAAAGCCATCTCTCCTTCCTTGATCCCCTTGCTCTGGAACTGAATCAGAGCTGGTGCCCACTAGAGGGGAAAGGCCCCATATCACATTCCCCACCCGCCTAGCCAGCCAGTGCCCCCCGCCTAGGGTGGGCATGTAGCCAGCACCCTTGAGATAAAAGGCCCCATACCCCACTTCCGGTTCCGATCAATTTGCAGATGATCAAGCCCTTTTATTCATCACAACGTACATTATTTCACTTTCCGTAAACCATCTGCCAATAGAACCTGTTCCCCCCAGTGATGCCCTGTTTCAGAACTCTCAGGCCACCCTCTCCTGGCTTTTATTCTCTCATTTCTAACTGTAATTTTTGCTTAAAAAAATGTTTCAAAACGCAGTGAGGCCCAGCAAGACCCATGAAAATGGATGGGCGTTTGTCACTGGTCTTATCTTGGGGCTGGGACAATCTCGTTGTTCCTTGTTTGTACAGCGCCTGGCACAACGGGGCCCTGATCTCAGCTGGGGCAGGGACTGTCTCTCACTGTGTGTCTGTGTAGTGCCTGGCACAACGGGGCCCTGATCTCAGCTGGGGCAGGGACTGTCTCTCACTGTGTGTCTGTGTAGTGCCTGGCACAACGGGGCCCTGATCTCAGCTGGGATTGGCAGGTGCTATAGGAATACAAGAACTGGCAGTAAACCAAGGGATCAGAAACAAAGCCTTTATTTACTGACCAGTCATGGGTGAAATTCTAACAAAAATATATACGCAGTTTCAGCTGTGCGTGACGGAGGAACTATTCCTCAGATTATAGTAATTCATTCAGTTTCAAACCAACGGATTAACTAATCCTTTGCGGTGTCTATTTCCCCCCACCCCCATCCAATGTTATCAAAGTTTTTTACAAATGAGTTCCTCTGCACAAGCCCCTGGTGAGGCAAGTAAGTATAATTAGCCCCATATTCCACCGGGGGAAAGAAAGCGGGGAATTTCCTTGGCCAAGTTCATACAGAGAAGCAGGACAGGCAGGAACTGATGACTTTCAGCCTTGAATCTGAGACTAGAAGCAAAGCACCCCCTGCTCTAACCACTAGATCCTATTCTCCTCCCGGAGCTGGGAATGGAAGCCAGGAGTTGTGACTCCAACTCCTGTATGTTACCCACAAGAACATCATTGTAAAACTAACCGAGCCCTTTGTGGAGGCTCATTGGGAAAGGAGGATCTTTTCATAAATCTTGTTCAACTTAACTCCCCCGAGATTTACTGGGTCACTTTAGTAAAACCCCAGATCCAAACAACCCCGGAACCTTAAAGGTTTCCAAAATTCGGATCTAGATCTAGCTCAAGCAGCGATGTGAGCACCTGGGGCTTATCTCTCCTCTCAATAAACTTAGGAAGCGGGGCTGGGAGTGGTGGGTTCTATTGTCAACTCCAGGGAAAGTTAGTCTGCGAAAGAAATTCTGTGGTTAGCATAAAGAAAAGGAGGACTTGTGGCACCTTAGAGACTAACCAATGTATTTGAGCATAAGCTTTCCTGAGCTACAGCTCACCAGTGAATGGATCCGATGAAGTGAGCTGTAGTTCACGAAAGCTTATGCTTAAATAAATTGGTTAGTCTCTAAGGTGCCACAAGTCCTCCTTTTCTTTTTGCGAATACAGTCTAACACGGCTGCTACTCTGAAACCTGTGGTTAGCATGTGTATTATAGCATCCCCTGGGCGTTTTTAAAGGATCCAAAAGGAATTAAAAGTTTTGACTTTCACTGAAAGTTGGGCTCCTAACGTTAGATTTGAAAGTCTCAGCTGTTAAACCCACAGGCAGGTAGGTAGGAGAGATACTGCCCCGAAACTAAAAAAAACAAAACAGATGAAGGAAGGATAATTAACCCCATGTTACAGCCGGGGAATTGACCTCAATTCAGACCAGTGCCTTCGCCATAAGGCCATCCTCTATCTCAGTGTTTCAGGTCTCATAGATAGGAGTTAGATCAGGGACTAGGGAGCCAGGACTCCTGGTGGGTTCTACTCCTACCTCTGCCTCTGGCCTGGTCATGGGTCCTCTCTGTGCCTCAGTTTCCCCATTCTATGCAGTATGGATAATAATAATGACCCATTTTGTGATGCTCAGATCAAAGACCTTATATAGCCTGAAGTCTCATTACTGGACTAGATTCCCCAGCGGGTGTGAATCAGACATGCCTCAGCTGGAGTCAATGGGGCCAGATCCCCATCTGGCGTGAATTGGCCAACGCTCCATTGGAGTCAATCAGGCCTGGTGTCCAGCGGGCATAAATCGACTGCAGCTGAGGATCTGGCTCATTCTTACTATTAAGGAATGCCGTAAGCCCTTACCTGTCACGGGGAGAGAAAAAACCATGAACCCCAAGAAAATCCACAAAGGAATGCCCGTCGCCGTCCGTGCACGACCCATCGCGGTGCAGTCGAAAGTGAGATTGATGGCATTTGGGGCAAAGCTCTGCTTTTTAAAGGCTTTCTGATGTCTTATTAAGTCCTGCAGACGTCATTCCAAAGGTGATGCTTTCTAACGGCATGTAATCAGAACACACCTTTTTGGTGTTCCTTCGCTTGAGTGTCGTGTTGATCTTTCCCCCAATACTGCAGAGTGTACCTAAGGGGCAGGGCTGGAAATGGTAACTAACGTTATTAACATCCCTGAGCTGCTTGGTCAGGCACTCAGTGAGGAAGGCAGACAAAAATCCTTATCAGGGAAAGGGAGTGGAAGTGATTATGAGAACACTGAAGAGAAGCAGAGTGATTTATTTGTTTTTATGCCCCGCTGGTTCGGCAGAGATCAGGTGTAGTGTGCTGGTGCACAAAAAGGCCGGTGGAAAGAATGAGCAGTGTTTGACTAAGTGTTTTAGTGAGATATGCAGGGCACAGGTGCTTGGATAGCTAGATACTACAGTCAAACAGACAGATGATGGATGGATGGATAAATAGAAAAGTGAAGGTATGCATAGCTAGGATAACAGCTAGGCGTGTAATTTTACGTCACCTGCTGCTATTTCTGTCCCCTGATTTGAATGATCTGACCTTTATAAACGGCTTCCTTCTGAAACAATTAGTCACCAGATATGTGATTAGTTACCAGATATGTGTAATGTTCTGGTGCTATACGGACTTCAGTGGTGGGCCCGAACATGGGCGGTGGGTCCCATAACCCAACAGCCAGGTGTGATCCTGCCCATGCTCCACCGTGCCCAGGCCCCCGTCCTGCTTACCACCGCTCTGCATGTGTGCGGCTCCTTCAGTCCCCCTGTGCTCTGGCCAGGGCTGCGGGGGCTAGAGCCCTGTGCTACCCGCCTTCCCGGTGCTCTGGGGCTGGGGAGGCTGTGGCCACGCGCCGCCCGTCCTCCTGGCACTCCTTTGGGGTTGGGGGGGACTAGCCTGAAGCAGGATTCAGGGTAGGTAGTTGTGGTGTGGGGGAACTTTGGGCTTCAGCGGGGGTGCAAAAGCAGGGCCTCAGACGAAAGGGGCTGGGCTGGGGGCTAGCCTCCCCCAGCCGGCGGTTCACGCACCACCCATGGGCCCAAACATTATTGGATGTTTGCAAAAGTTTTGCATAAGCAAAACTTGGCTCTCGGGAATGCAATGTGGATCAAAGAGAAAACTGGCCTCAGCATTTGCAAAAGTCTAGGAATAGCTTTTCCCATGACTAGCCCAGCTCTGCCAGCAACTGGCTGGAAATCAACAGGCCAGATTTTCAAGAGGTGTTTAGGCACCTGTCCTACTAGGCATCCATCTGCATCTTTAGGGATCAAAATGCCTTTGAAAATTTGGCCTCAAATCTCTGATTGACAAGGGGGTTAAAACTGAAATTGACCAAGGGTTAAAATGAAATGGACTAGAAATTCAGGGGTTTATTGATCAATGCATTGCCCCATATTTGTGCCATGCAACTCCATTCATCTCATTGTCCTGCAATCAAAACAGTCACACGATGGAGAATTTGACTCCTCGGCCCAGATCCTCAGCTGGTGTGAATGAATAGCGTAGCCCCAAACCTACATTGATTTCCACCCGCTGAAGAGCTGGATCTGACTGGCTAGTCTGTTTTCACTGTCCAGTCTGAATGAAATGAAGAAAAATGAAAACCAAAACAAAACAGGGGATATAAGAAGGAATCAGTTAGATATTTTAATTGTTCTCAGTTTTAATCCTTTAAGTGACTTAGATCAGGAAATGTGTGTGTGTGTTAATACATGGCTTGAAATGAACAGTCCCTGTTTAGTTACTATAAATAAAAATATGACTTAAAAACAAGGTGAATCAAGTTACTGAGGGATTAGGTTACTGTCAGCAGTAGCTGCTTTCTTCATCAGATTAATTCTTTCTTTCTTGGTCAGTTTAATTCTTCCTTCCTTTTTGCATCACTCTCTGCCTTTTCCTTTGTGTTTGATTATAGGATAATTACATGTATATTACTTGTACACCTGGGCGTTTTTAAAGGATCCAAAAGGAATTAAACGTATTGATTTTCATGGAGAGTTGGGCCCCTAACTTTAGATTTGAAAGGCTCTGCTGTTAAACCCACGGGCAGGGAGGTAGGAACATAGGGTTAAGTTATAGGGTTATATAACTACAGATAAATGCATGTGTGCGTGTGTGACTCAAACCAATTTGGATTGAAATGTTTTATTGGCATGGCAATGGGATAAGCAAACCGGGGCTGAGCCAGAGCCAGAGCCAGAGCCAGAGTGGGGAAGAGGGAGAAGATAGAGGCCCGCAAGTGGTGCAGCCTGTGATTAATATTTCTGAATGAATCACGAAGGCAGCTGGCTCTCGTCCTGCCGTGGCACGTGGCCAGAGGACAGCAAAGTTGATGCTGCTCAGTTCTGCAATGGGATGCCTGGGCCCCACCCACGCCTACTCAACCCGCTGACCTGGGGCTATTTTGGTCACGGGAGGGGCCTGTGCATGCCTGGATTTCAGAGACCTTGCTCTTTAAGGTACAGTGAGCAGGACGGTTGGGAGCCAGGTAGGGGAGAGGGCAGCCGAGCAGGGGGGAGAGTACAGGTGTGTGTGCACGTGAGTTTGATGTGAAAGAGCCGTGAAACCAGCAGATGCTAATCTGTGCAGGAGAGTTAAACGGAGGGAATAGAAACCAAAACCCAGCCAAAAAATCCCTAATCCTAGACCAAACCCTTCTAGTTCCTTCTGTCTAACGGGGCATCAGCTCCCCTCTGCTTAGCCTCTGTCTCTAACAGGATTCCTCACTGTCCTCTTTTCATCTCACTGAGCTCTTGCCCTTCAGAGGAGGGAAATCTGGCAACATGCCCCAAACTCCACTCTAGTATAAATGGGTGGGAGGGGAGTCACTCTGGATTTACATGGGGGTCACTCCAGTCAGAATCCAGCCCTGACTCTGTTGACATCAGCGGGATCACTCTGGATTGACACAGGGGTCACTGAGATCAGAATCCAGCCCCGACTCCAGTGACTTCACAGTCACTCCGGATTAGCAGCTCCGGTGCTGGGGGCAAGCTGACCCCATCAACTCTTTCCCTTGTGGGATTTGTTCCTGAGACTGCCCCAATGTCAGAAATATTCCCGGACTCCCTCCGGATCCAAAGCTAGATGATGGAGTAATGCCAACCCTTCCAGATCCCTGTCTTGATGATGGAGTCCGTAACACCAGTCTCCTGGCACCAGCTGCCATGATGAGGGGTTTCTAAACTGATCCAAAAGCCAACAGAAAGGTTCCCATTCATTTCAGTGGGTTTTGGCTTTGGCCCTAAATATGGTTAGGAGGTAGGGACTGGGGACTAATGATTAGATTATATATAAATATCTATTAGGTTATATAAAGTAGAGCTTTGGGATCCAATACTATAATTTAGGGATTAGAATTTAGAAATTAAGGTGAGATCTTTACCCCGACTCCCCTCCATGCGTGGCTGGTACAAGGACCACAGCAACGGCCAGGTCCAGAGGGGGGAAGAACCCCCGATGCAGGGACTGCGGATGATGGCCATAATGTCGCCTTCTGGGGATGCCCTCACCGGACCTGTTTTAGGGAGCTGAAAGGCTCAGGGCTAAGGCTGGGTGGGAGATTCCCAGCAGTGCTGCAGGCCAAAGAGCACCCTGGGGAGATTGGGTATTAGAGGTGAAAGATTAGGGATAAGTGTTACGGGATGAGAGATTAGAGAGTGTTTAGAGCTAGAAAAGTAGAAGGCTTTAAAGTAAAGGATTAGATGGGAGATATTATGGATCAGAGATTAAAAATGAGGGATTATATATTGAGTAGCAGGGATTAGAGGTGGAAGATTAGAAGGATTAGAGACAGATAGTTTACATTATGGATTACAGATTAAACTAGGCAGTAGAGATTAGGGATTTGATTTGCACCATTTTAGAATCTGCCTTGGAATGTTCATTTTTGCACACCATCTTTCTCAGAGTGGTCTGGGTTTCTTTAGTGACATCTCATCCCATTAAAATCCAAAAACGTTCCAGCAGTGTCACGTTTAAAGGCGTTGTTGTCTGTAATGATCCGATCACCCACTTTTTTGAGAAAAAGGGAGTGTGTTATGGTGACGTCTACAGGCCTCAACCAAGACTGGGGTCCCACTGTGCTGGGCGCTGCACAGACATACAGGGAGAGACAGTCCCTGCCCCAGCTGAGATCAGGGCCCCATTGTGCCAGGTGCTGCACAGATACAGAGAGAGACAGTCCCTGCCCCAAAGAGTTTACAGTCTAAAGAGACAGACTTATTCACCCCCCGTTTTATAAATGGAGGAACTGAGGCACAGAGATATAAATTGATGTGCCCAAGGTAACAAAGGGAGATTTCCCAATTCCCAGCCCACAGCCTTCACTGCCAAACAAGCCTCTGTAACGCTCCACTGGGTTAGCGTGTGTGAACGTCTCCCCCTATAGCTCACCCACCCACGAGAATTACTCTTTCAGCGCAAGTGTTAGGAGTAGTAAAGTGGTAACTGTGGGGTTACTCAGGTTACCCAGAGCATGATAGGATGGTCCATGCTCTACCCCCGCTTATGTCCTCTTTAGCTAGGGGGTGGTTCCCTCCCTTCTCCCCCGACAGTGATCTGAAACTGAATAAAGCAACACATTCCCAGACAGCTGCTGTCCTGTAACCAGCACGTTTCTTGTGCACCAAGCGGTTACTTTGCATCAGTGGTGCTATGGGTTGCAAGTTCGATCCTGGCTGCGTGTCTGTCCTTTGCGACAAAGATCATGCAATTTTCTTCCCTGCAAAGTCACCCGTGTCCTGTAGGTAGGTCCGATCCCCCATTTTCCAGTTCAGCCTTGCTCCCGGGGGGTTAACAGGAGCACCCAAGAAATGCCATGATGTGTCAGGTGCCGGCAAACTCTCCTGCGTAATCCTTTGTCCTCGGATAAATTCCTTTCCTTGGCATTCAGAGAGCTTTACAAACACTCATTCCCTTAAGAATCCTTACAGCTCCTTTGTGAAGTAGGTAAGGCCGATACCCGTTTCACAAAAGGAGAAGCTAAATAATAACATGCTTGACTTTAGCCAATACTTCCTACCCAGAACGGGAGAGAGAACCCGGGAGTCCTGGCTCCCAGCCCACCTGCTCTAATCTGCTAGATGACACTGCCCCTAATGTTTAACATTCTACGCCATTGACTGGCATTCCTACAATTCCTGCAGTTGCTGCATAGGTAAATGTCTCCATGCTTGACGAAAGTACGAGGTTGAGATTTTCATAGATGGCTAAGGGATTTAGACACATAATGCCCATTCATTTTCATTGCTCAGACCTAATTATTAATGTCTAATGTCTAAAGAGTTTAGATACACGAACCTGTTAATTTTAAATCACCTAGCTCGAATTGCTAATCTCCAGGGTGTCTAGACCGGGGTTCTCAAACAGGGAGTCGGTACCCCTCGGGGGGTCATGAGGTTATTACTGGAGGGTCGCAAGCTTTCAGCTTCCACCCCAAACCCCGTCTTGCCTCGAGCATTTATAATGGTATTAAATATATTAAAAAGTGTTTTTAATTCATAACGGGGGGGTCGCACTCAGAGGCTTGCTATGTGAAAGGGGTCATCAGTACAAAAGTTTGAGAATCACTGGTCTAGACACATCATCCTATTACTTTTAATCACTCATTCTTAATTGCTACTTTCTAATCACTAAAGGATTTAGACACATTATTGCCATAAACCTCTAATCTTATCATACCTAATATATAAACCCGACTCTCTAAGGGGTTTAGACACGTAACCATTCATTTCAATCCCTAATATCTAAGGGATTTGGACACATAACATCACTAATTTCACTCCCTAATATCTACCATTTTTGGATGCATAACACCCATTAATTTTAGTTCCTTGTGTCTAAGGGATTTGGACACATACTCTCATTAATTTTATTCACTCGTCCCTTTTCCCAGTTTTTAAGGACTCTAGACACATGACACGCATTCATTTCAATCCCAAATTTCTAATCCCTAATGGGTAATGGATTTAAACACATTTCACCCATTACTTTCAATCCCAATCGCTAAGGGATTTGGATGCATGACGCCCATTCATTTTACTCCCCAATCTGTAATCTCTAGTACATAAGGGCTTTAGACACCAAACTCTGATTGATCTGAATGGGAGGTGCGTGTCTTTAAATATGTTGACCACCCCATAACTGGAGAAATGAGTCTGTGTGGGGGGAGCTCAGAGTTGATTCCCCAAGTGCAGGGTCAGCAGGTCTCTGCATTGCCACTCACCCCTCTCTCTTTCCCCAGGGCTCCCCCTTCCTCCTCTCTCCTACGTCTCTAGTTCCTCATGAGCTCTCTAGCTCTATGCCAGAGTCAGTCGCCCTGTGTCTGCTGTGCAGAAAATAGGTGGTTGGCTGGGTGCGTCTCCTCAGCAGGCATCCTGGGACCTGAAACAAGAAGGGGAGACATGGTTCTTTAATGGAGCCAGGGGCTAAGGAAGTCAATGGAGTCGGGGCTGGGTTCTGATCACAGTGACCCTGGTGTGAATCTGGAGTGATCCCACTGATGTCAATGGAGTCGGGGACTGGACTTTGATCTCCATTGCAATCAATGGAGTCAGGGGCAGATTCTGATCTCAGTAACCCCAGTGCAAATTTGGAGTGGCTCCAAAGAAATTAGTGTATTTACATAGGTAAAACTAAAATCAGTATTCCACCCCGGTCTATAAAGACAGTGATTATGGGCTATAATCTGTCCTTTATGCCAGCTATAATGCAATAAAAGGTAATATCTCCATTAGAGTCAGTGGATTTTGGTGTAACTGAGATCAGAATCCAACTCTGACTCCATTGGCTGTGTAGGGGTTCCTCTGGATTTACCCCAGCATAATTTACATCAGAATCCAGCCCTGACTCCATCGACCTCAGTGGAGTCACTCCAGATTCACACCAGAGTCACTCAGATCAGAATCTTGGCTGCGGTGATGTCCCTCTGGATTTACCTTAATCTAACTTACATCAGAACCCAGCCCTTAACAGTTGAATGACTGGGTGGGGATTATCATTTTCATATTGAATATTGCGGTAGCCCCTAGAAATCTCAGCCCCATCAGGCCCCATTCATGCTAGGGGCTGTACAAACATACCCGGGGTGACAGTCTTTGCCCTGAAGACCTTACAGTGTGAATCCCACTCCCCATTGTAGCTCAGATACTCACAACGCACAGGAGGCAGAGCAGGACAAGGAGGACAAACACAGCAGCCAGACAGATGAGGATGATGGCCCAATATGGCAGACTGCTGGCGGCCAGGGCTGGGGAAAACAGGGAGAGAAATTTTGTATAGTGAAACCAGCAACAGTTGCTCTATAATCACTGCTCAGCAAAAGAAAAGGGAAGAAGTTGGTAAACTGTAAGTCACGGCACCTACTGGTGACTCACCCATTACAGGATAACAGTCTACAACTGCCAACTGCTGATGAAGTGGTTCCTTTAGCACAAATGGTAGCATGGGGCTGTACTGCTAGCAGGCCAAGGTTCAAATCCTACTCATGACAGGCGTGTATAGAAGCAGCTGCCCAGTTAAAAATGCAGGACTCAACCATTCTAGTCCTGCAGTAACATATACTGTGAAGTCTATTTTTGGACCCTTCCCCTAGGATGCCGGAGTCCTTTTTAAAGATACTCTGCGGGCTGGCCAGGTGTTTCAAGATGTAGTTCAAAACCAACTTCTTTAAGCCCCGGCTTCTTTATCTCAGTTACTCCAGGATATACCCAGAGTAACGCTATTGACCTGCTGACGTGCTGACGTTACTCTGGATATACGGCAGAGTCGCTGAGCTAAGAATCTGGTCCCAACTCCATTGATGTCAATGGGCGTCACTCCGGATTTATAGCTGAGTCACTAAGATCAGAATCCAGCCCTGACTCCGTTGATGTCAATGGGGGTCACTCTGGTCCCATTGACTCCATGGAGCTGTGGCGGATTCACACCAGCTGTTTGACGAGGACACAGAGGATATTTTCACCTGTTGCCCCACCCGTGTCTGAGCTGAGCCGCTCCGGGAGGGCCCGGGAGGTGTGGCGGAGGCCGTGTCTGAGAGACGGGACGGGGCTCCACACCGCACCGTAGGGAGGGGAGCAGCGGTGGGAGGCTGTGCCCTCTCTCTGTCATGTCACCGTGCGCTTCCTAATTGTGCCCAGGCTGTCCCCGTGCTGGGGCTGGGGGGCGCTGTGGCTCTGGGGGCTGGGGATGTGCTGGCATCAGGGGTGCTGGGAGCTGAGGGGGTCGTGGTGGCAACTGCAGACATAACGACGGCTCGAGTGGTGAGAGCCAGAGCAATTGAAGTGGAGTCGGCAGGGGACGTGGCATCTCCGGTCGCCGTGCCCGGGGGAGGGGACGTGGCATCTCCGGTCGCCGTGCCCGGGGGAGGAGACGTGGCATCTCCGGTCGCCGTGCCCGGGGGAGGGGACGTGGCATCTCCGGTCGCTGTGCCCGGGGGATGGGACGTGGCATCTCCGGTCGCCGTGCCCGGGGGACGGGACGTGGCATCTCTGGTCGCCGTGCCCGGGGGAGGGGACGTGGCATCTCCGGTCGCCGTGCCCGGGGGAGGGGACGTGGCATCTCCGGTTGGGGGGGTCTCAGCAGCGGACATAACTCCTGGAATGTCTTCCTGGGAATGTGCTAGACAGGGAAGATAACGAGAGTGACTTGTGTAAATACAGCCCCCTCCTCCCTGCTGGCGTCCCCACTGATGCACGCCCCTCCCCGCCACCGGGTCAGTGCCCTGCCGGCCCGGCTGGTCTCGGCTCTGCCCACTGGAGCTGTGTTTCCCCTTGTAGAAATACTGAAA